>NC_136751.1:967500-2412500 GCF_936440315.1 Barbus barbus
CCAATCATTTGACCATTAATACACATACTAGTTTGTTCACATGCATTTATCAAATGTTATATATTGTTGTTTTAAAGTTATGCTCTGTCAGCAGCATTTGTGGTCAAATAATAATTTTGACTTTTCACCGTTTTTTTTAAAGCAAAAATCCCACTTACAGTAACTCACAGAGCCTTATATTTGTGTTAAAACATACCTTTAATTATTCAGTAATAATGGTGATTGTTTTCTATGTGTTATGATAACTAAAATCCTAATTAAAATATATTTATATATATATATTATATATTTCATCATATGGATTAAACCACTTGATTTATTCTGTTTTATGAACGTTTTGAAGCATTTAATAAAGCTCTCAGATTTTCTTCCTTTGTGTTTGGAAGATGAACCAAACTCTTATGGGTCTGGAAGGACTTTGAGTGAGTGATTGATGATCAGTTTTACTTTTGAGTGAACTATCACAGTTTCTGTCCAAATTCACAGCTAAATCATCAGAGCACACTAATTAAGACACACACACACACACACACACACACACACACACACACACATCAAATGTGCTAATTAATGTGCAAAAAACAAAAAATGAGTTAATCTCACTAATCGACTGGTCGCTTGCTGGTGTGATTCTACTGTAAGAGCCTTATTGTTGAATTTTGTAATAAACTGAGAAACAAGTTGAAATAATTTTCTGTGAAGATCGACATTATGCCAGAGACGCTATCAACAGAGCTTAAGTTGTATTGAACCTGAGCGTTGCTTTAATCTAGAAAATCGACTGTCTACACAATATACTGCTCCTATAGAATACATATCATCTATATGAGACGGCAGTCAAGATATTTATGTCTGAATATTATTGCTGGCAGTGCTGCAGGCCTCTGAATCTGTCATTATGTACTGTATATGTACTTTACAGTAACGTGTGTTATTATGTGTATGACATACAGTGTGTGACTGATGTTGTTGCACATGTTGAGGATTGTCATAAAATGCTTCTGCAAAGGCCCAGTAATGAGCACGATCATTTATATGCGGTTCTCACGACGAGCCTGATCAATATCCAGTCGTATCGATTGTTAGGATTTGCAGTGATTGATGGTGCTCAGCTGTAGCTGCTATATGTGTTATTATTTTTATGGCTGAATGCACTCAGACTCACCGGAGTACGTCATTATTTCTGATCTATAGATGGCATTTTCCCATTCTCCTTTCTCTTTCAATGCATTGAATTAAGTGATATTAATGCTCTGCGACGCACCACTCCTGTCTGCTTCTGTACATCTAATGAAGATTAAACTAAAACAGTCGTGTCATTAATGCTTAATATTTATTAGCGGGATTATTTTGACTTCACGTTCAGAGTAAGAACTGCAGAGTAAAAAGTTCTGGAGATGTTCAGTTATCTGTAATCGTTATATTCTCATATAGGGCTTTTGTGAGTAGTTCACCTAGAAACGATCATTCTGTCATCATTTACTCTCCTCATGTCATTATAAACCTGCAGGAGTTTGTTTCTTCTGAAAGAAAGATGTTTTGAAGGATGTTAGTAACAGTTTCTCAAACTAGCTTTGTTAAGCAGAAGAAAGAAAGTCATAAAAGATTGAATAAAGTTTGAATGATTGAATATTTTTCCTGAAAATGTTAATTCTATTGCATTGGACTAAAACGTACTGGCTTTGCTCACATAGGCTATAACAACATCCCCCCAAAATGTATTTATTTATTGTTATAATTTCTTAAATTTTCTTGGATTTTTCCCACCTTGTTATACTTGGTGTGTTCCCAGTCAAAAATGGCCAGCCAAAAAACAAAAACAAAGTAATAATAATAATAAAAGTAAGAAATAAAAAAGCTTATAAATCTCTCTTTATGCTATACATTAAATATATAGACAACATAAACAAGCTGATGTGTGTAAACGCAGTAATCAGTGAGGTCTGTGGTCAAACAGCTAAAAACAAAACAAAAAACAAAAAACACACATTATTCTATATGATAATATAGAATAATGAGCAATATATAAGCCATTTATGACAGGGAAAGCATAATTATGTGAAGGATTTCCAGCACAGCACAAGGGGTTAACTGTGCTTATACCTTTTACTCAGTTTTTGCCAGTAATAGTCCTACAATAGCACATGATCATTCATAATGTATTTCGTGAATGCAGTGCATGATGGGAACAGCAACACTGTTCACTATAAAATAGTTTGATCAAATATTAGTTTGGGGAATTTAGATTTTCCCCCTCAAATTATGAAAATTGTTGATAAAATGTAATTTTATTTTTTGAATATTGCACCACTTTATATGTTATAAATATATTATTATATGTTCACTCATAATTTTTCTTTGAAAATATGTGACTACAATTTTTGAAAACCTTTTATATATACGTTTTCTTTTATTCCATTTTTTACCTTATATTGCATCACATGTTATAATATGTCAAGAAGTGACATGCAAAATCATTATTTCTTAGAAAGTAATTGAAAACCGTGTGTGTGTGTGTGTGTATATATATATATATATATATAGTTATAATGTTTTACTTTATATTGCATCACTTTATGTCAAGAAATATTGTACATTTTCCATTTTTTCTATATTCATTTATACATATTTATTTATTTTAAGTTTTATTCACACTTTTCTGCTTTTTACTCTTCTATATATATTAGGCAAAATGAAAATGATACTTTCTAAAAACTCTAATTAGCCCATATTTTGAAGAGGAACAGCAAGATGTGTATATTATCTGATTAAATCTCTTCAGCTGAGTTGTTAGTTTCAGCTCTGGTCTTGAGCTGAGCGTCAGACAGCAGCTAGGGGTTATACAGTCTTCTTGGCATCCGTTCCTGCGACCCCACAGCCGTCTGATTGCTTTCCCTCCCGTCGGCCCAGCGCCCAACTTTTGTGTTTGCTGAATGGTGATTGTCTGTGGGAATAAGGCGGTCTCGGGCTCCCTGTGTGTGTGCGCTCGAGGGACGGCGGCGCTGATTTCTTCATCACCCCAACAAAAACACTTTACGAGCGGCCCATTTCCCAGAAGCCTCCCCGGCTGTGGTTTTGTGTCCCTGCTGAGGAAGTGGGCATAGATGAGCGTGTCAGCAGACTATTTCCGTCTGATCTTGAGCCATGTGTGTTTTATGCTAAGCTCCTAGAATGTAATTAACAATTTAATGGGAATCATGTCCCCAGGTGAAGGCAGTGGTATATCGCTCTGCTAAATGCTGCGTCGCTTTCAGCTGCTTTACCTGCAAACCCATCGGCTTCTGCTGAAGCTCACCGCTCTCACACTTAAACACGCCATTCACACGGCTTGTGCAAATCCAGGAGTTTCTATAAATGTATCTCTGAAGGGAACTGACTGTCTTCAGAAGAAGTTTTGATGCCATTTTCTGAGTACAGCTCTGCTTTGTGTACAGGGGTAACCGTTGCTGTGAATTTGCATTTCCACTCAGTCCATCTGCTGCTTTTGTTCAGACCAATGTGGAAATATATTTAAATTAAATAATATTCAAATTATTTGGTTATTTTCTAAATTAAATGATACAACATTGATTTAAATAATAATTAATATAAATAATTATAAATAAAATGTAAAATATAAATTATACACGCACATACAAATATATATATATATATATCCATATTATAATTTTTACTTTTCTTTAATACAACTATTTGTTTGTAGTATTTAAACTGTAAACGTGTTTAAATTGCTATTTTTGACCATGTTATGGTTTAGGATATGTTGTTTTAGTGTTTTTTATATTACTATTAAGTTTTATTTTTACTTTTAGCTCAGTTTTAGTTGTTTATTAATTTCTAGTTAGTAATATTAGTACTTCGACGTTTATTTTATTTTAAATAATTAACAGTAATGACCCTGCTCCAGACCACCGGAGGTTTGCAGGTATGTGTTACACACACTAACTAGTCCTCTCTCTCTCTCTCTCTCTCTCTCTCTCTCTCTCTCTCTCTCTCTCTCTCTCTCTCTCTCTCTCTCTCTCTCTCTCTGTCTCTCTCTCTGTCTCTCTGTCTCTCTGTCTCTCTGTCTCTCTCTCTCTCTCTCTCTCTCTCTCTCTCTCGCTCTCTCTCGGTCCATCACAGCTCCGTTCTCCAAGCCGCTGGTCACCTGGGGCCCAGAGTCGGCCCTGAAGCCTGGCGATGTGGTGGCCCTCAGCTGTGTGGCGTACGGAGGTTATCCTGAGGCAGAGGTGCTGTGGCAGGACGGGGCCGGACACAACCTGACCGATAACGTTACGGTCTCACAGGTGGCCAACGAGGAGGGTCTGTTCAGCGTGAAGAGCATCCTGACCGTGGTCCTGGAGCCCAACAGCACTTACAGCTGCAGACTGAGCAACCCGCTGCTGGGCGAGGAAGGACACGCGTCCGTCACCATCACCGGTGAGAGCAAACAGCACCGATGCTCATTCTGAGACCACCAGTGCACATTTAATACCACTCAGATAATGCTTTTTATTCATATTTTGAATCAGCATCTATTTTTACATATTCTGTTTTCTTTATCATTTTAGTAAAGTTTTTTTTTTCAGTTTTAATAGTAAAGTGATATATAGTTTTTGTGAATTTTTACTTCATTTTTGTTATTTTAGTACATTTTTTAGACAGGTTAAACTACCTTTTTTTTTTTTTTTTAACTTTTTTTAATGTTTATTTTATTTCAAGTAACACGTTTTAATTTTTGTTTCAGTTATTTTAGTACATCAAGTTAAACTAAAAATAATAATAATATATATATATATATATATATATATATATATATATTGTTATTTCAGTTAATGTTTATTTAATTTCAAGTGCAAACATGTTTTTTGTACTATAATAATCCTGGACCTAAGCAAAAGACTATTTCCATTCCACAGGTTTTTTTCCATTGGGCAAAGTTCATTAACTTTCACTCATCTTCACACAATATATCGTAGGGCTTTATAAATCCTGCCTGCTGAGATACTTAAAGCTCCTCTCTATGAGAAAGAGCAGCGTGAACATTCTGCTAAATATCCTCTTTTGTGTTCCACGCAAAGGCAATGCTCAATTTCTTTCCCTCTAAAATCCTCAATGTTTTTACAATCGGAAGTCAATTAAAATATCCGCCGTGATGGCTTCATGTACTTCCCTCATCTATTTCTCATCACCAAACCCAAACAGGGAGAAAATAATAAATGGTTCAATTATGGTCCAGTAGGCATCGCCGTCATTGTCAAACGAGAAAGTGGATGATTATTTCACAGATTGCTTCTTTGAAATGGGAACGGGCCTTTTGTGCTTAGATGAAGCCCTAACACTGCACGCTGACGTGTGTCTGTTCAGAAGATATTTCATGTATAATGTGCAGTTTCAATGAGATTTCACAGTGCGCTCTGACGGATGAAGGTCAGGTTGTGCTCTCGTTCTGTGAGTCTACAGCAAATACCTGTGCTGTGAATCTCATCCTGACTGCCACAGCCTTACAACTTGTTAGTAAACAAGCGTCAGAATCCGTGTGCGAGCGGAGGGATCACGCCGACCTTGTTTGATATGAAAATGCATTTGCATTTGTTTACAACAGCTGCTGTATGCTCAACAACTTTGGTAATTAATATTGACCTAGTCGAGCTTCGTGCGGTTCGCTTGCTTGTTTTTCTTCAGCAAACAAGTGTGCAACCAGGATTCACTTTGAAACAAAACGCACCGCTTTTAGAAGCGGTCAGATTTAGATCAGAAACACTTCGGCAAACGGATGCATTTCTGTAATTATTTATTGCAAAACCTGAAGAGTGTTTAAAGCATGTGTTTGAAATGGAAAACAGGGTTTTTGGTGACACATCATTAAAGTAAATATGAAATGATTTCTTTATTTAATAGTTATTGCACGGTAAAACTGTGCAGTCATTCGTGGAAAAAAACATTCGCAAAGTTATTGAGTAAAAGAAAAGTCCTTTGTATCTCAAAAGGAGCTCAGAACGTCTTTCTAAGTGAGACATTTAGGACTTTCTAGCACTGAAGAGAGGAAAATCTGTTTAGTATTCAAAAGAGGACGAGACTCCAACAAGCCCCTTAAAATGTCACACTTCTCTCCAAATTCCCAATGAAAAATTATAAAGTAATGCAGACGTGCCCCGAAATGAAAAGTAAAAATGCTTTTGTATTCTGTGCAAGTAAAAACATTACTGCTGGTTTAAACATTTAAACATTTACGTAACCACCGATGATCGTGTTATCCCACATTATTTCTTACATTATTTGAATTTAAATAATATTATTTAAATAATTTATATATTTTACATTTAAATGTAATAAATTGTTGTATATATTTGTATATGTATATATTTTTAAATTTATATATAATTTAATATAATAGAACTATATAACATTTTATTATTTATTAAAATAATTTTATTGAGATTTCCTCATGCATTTTTAGACCCCACTATATGGATGGACTGTGTTTTTAACATTAAGCTTTATTGATTGATGACACACCGATTAACTAGAAAGATGACATATTGTCGACCTCTATATACAGCTGATGACAGACGTGGCTCAAAGACCCTCGCATCATTTCCTCCGGCACGGCTGCTCTGTCATTTCTGATGACAGCGGCCGGATATCCATCCAGTAAGATCTGAGCTCTGCAGGAACACAGCGTTGCGTAAGGATGCTTCTCAGTTAATCTGCAGCTATCGACCTTGAGCTCGAGTAAGAAAGAGCTGCAAACTCTGAAAACAAGAACACTTACAGACGGAGAGAGTGAAAGATGAGCGGACCTCTGACACCAGCGGCAGGAGCTAATGAGTTAACACAGGAGGCGAGCGCTTCTCGGTCTGTTTCTGAATGTGGAGGATCCCTCGCTTTCTTTCTGACTGCTGAGATCTCTGTCAGTACAATGGCCTCGCTTTAAAAGTCCTTCCACATGTTAGCAGCTCAGAGAACGCATGTGTGTGTGTGTGTGTGTTACATAGAGAGAAATCATCGCTGTCCATCTCTCTTTGCTGCCACAGCATTCTGGGTAAAAGCTGTGAGAGAGATATAGAAAGAGACAGAGAGAAGGAGAGAAAAGTGCAAACGGTCAATAGACTGCCGGAGCGAGGTGGGAGGGAGTGGCGCAGAAACTCGGATGCTTAGAAATGTAGCCATGGTGATTTTGCAGTGAATAATGTAGCCATGGCGATGTTGCTGTGGCGACTGTCTAGCACTGATGACCTGCTGCTGATGGTTATGGGATGTTGCAGCGAAAATCCTCGTCTTATTCCACGATCCAGTTCAACATGATCTAGCACTGTGCCAGCGAGTCATTAGATGAGTTTTGTGTGCAAATTTTGAATGCACTGAAAAACATTGATGTAGGACTTTCTTTGAAACTATTTTCTACAATTTTTCTGAAATTTCTATTAAATTAATTACAATTAATTAAGAAGAAATGGCAAGTAACACTTAACTTAAATAGTAACACTTAACACTTAAAAATGACAATTTTCAGTTCATTATATAATATTATTTATAAGTAATGTAATGTATGTAAAATAAATATATTTAATTATAATATTTTCAGGTGTTCAGTAATTTTCAATGGATTCTTTTAAACAATTTTTACTCAGAAATCGCTAGTAATAATAATAATAATAATAATAATTATTATTATTATCATTATTATTATTTATATTATATTATTTATTCAATGGATTCAACCATTTTCTCTCAGAAACAGTTTCAAAAAATAATTTCACAAATAATTTCACAAATAATTACAAAGCTAATATGTTGAATTAAATATGAAATGAAAGTAGAAAAAATAAAATAGTATTTTCTTGAATAATGAATGTTTTGTTTGGTGCAAAGGCATGCATAATAAAAATGCATAATTATTTATCAAACAAATATTATGATCATGCATTTGAAATCTAAAGCATCTTCCTCAGAGGCTACATCTTTACAGGTGCATCTCAAAAAATCAGAATATTTCTTGTTACATATTTCAAAAAGTGAAACTTTCATATATTTTAGATTTATTACATGTAAAGTAAAACATTTGAAAAGTTTTTTGTTTTAATTTCGTGATTAGCGCTTACAGCTCATGAAAGTCAAAAATCCAGTATATAAAAATATTAGAATATTTATATTTGAGTTTCAATTAATGACCATCTCTACAGTATAAATTCAGGGTCTCTCTTGTTCTTTGAAACCACAATAATGGAGAAGACTGCTGACTTGGCAATGATCCAGAAGACGAACATTGACGTCCTCCACAAAGAGGGTAAGTCACAGAGGGTCATTACTGAAAGCTGTGGCTGTTCACAGAGTGCTGTATCAAAGCATATTAAATACAAAGTTGACTGGAAGGAAGAATTTGGGTAGGAAAAGGTGCACAAGCAACAGGGATGACCGCAAGCTTGAGAATACTGTCAAGCAAAGCTGATTCAAACACTTGTGAGAGCTTCAGAAGGAGTGGACTGAAGCTGGAGTCAGTGCATCAAGAGTCTCCACGCTCAGACGTCTTCAGGAAAAGAGCTACCAAGCCACTTCTGAACCAGAGACAACATCAGAAGCATCTTACCTGGGCTGTGGAGAAAAAGAACTGGACTGTTGCTCAGTGCTCCAAAGTACTCTTTTCAGATGAAAGTAAATTTTGCATTTCATTTGGTAATCAAGGGCCCAGAGTCTGGAGGAAGACTGGAGAGGCACAGAATCCATGTTGCTTGAAGTCCAGTGTGAAGTTTCTGAAGTCAGAGATGATTTGGGCTGCCGTGACGTCTGCTGGTGTTGGCCCACTGTGTTTTATCAAGTCCAGAGTCAATGCAGCCGTCTACCAGGAGATTTTAGAGCACTTTATGCTTCCATCTGATGACAAGCTTTATGGAGATGCTGATTTCCTTTTCCAGCAGGACTTTAGCACCTGCCCACACTGCCAAAACCACTTCCAAGTGCATTGCTGACCATGATATTACTGTGATTGATTGACCAGCCAACATGCCTGACCTGAACCCCATATGGAATCTATGGGATATTTTCAAGAGAAAGATGAGAAACAGTGGATCCAACAATCCAGACGAGCTGAAGACTCAATAGTGCTTCAGCAGAGCCACAGGCTGATCGCTTCCATGCCATTCCTCACTGATGCTGGAGTTTGTGCTAAAGAGCCCCGACCAAGTATTGAGTGCAGAAATCAACATACTTTAAACAACTTCAACTTTTCTGCTTTGCAAATCCTTTTTTTATTGATCTTAGGAAATATTATATTTTGAGATACTGGATTTTTGACTTTCATAAACTGTAGGCTCTAATCATCAAAATGAAAACCAAAAAAACCTTTGAAATGTTTTACTTTACATGTAATGAATCTAGAATATATGAAAGTTTCACTTTTTGAAATAAGATACAAAAAATAATGAACTTTTTCACGATATTCTAATTTTTTGAGATGCACCTGTATTTTCACTGTAAAAATGATTTTTGTGGTTTTACTGCACCTTTAGCCCCAACAGCAGGGGCGCTTTTTACCCCAAATACCATACTTTTACAGATTCTTTTGTTGTTTAAAAACTGTTGCTTTAATTATCTTTGTTTGGACACCTTTGTCTAAAAATATATGCTACTTAAATCTACAACATTTAACAAAACATAATATATTATCTCAAGTAAGCACAGAATCAGCTTTGCACTGCTGCGCGCGATCACGTCAAAGATCAGACAAATAAACACCTGCTTCTTGAAAAGTGATGTTTTGTAAAGTGCTAAGCCATGTTTATGTGCCATCTAGTGGTTTAGAGGAAAATAATATCAAAGGCGCCTTTTACCCCGGGGCACCTATAGCCCTCCTTGGAAAAAGAATATGATCAGAATATCAATTTGCCTAATAATTATGCACACGCTGTAGTACCTCTGGTATGCAGAACCAGCTTTACAGTAAAACTACATGTAAATTGCATTTAGCACTGGTATGTTTTCGTATGTTTGCATTGTTTTGCATAATTTGTTTAGTGCATCGGGTGCTAAAACCCCCTCAGCATCAGCCTTTTCATTATCTATATTATTATTATTTGTTATTTCCTATCTTTCTGCTCCTACTGTTTTTCATCTCTTCCTTTCAATCTATATTTTACTTCCTCACAGACGCACACTAAACCCATGGCTCAGATTTACGTATTTATGCTCTGCTTGATAAGCCTTCAATATTTCCCTCTAGTTTTAGAAAGATTACATCACTGTGTTTCTCTCTTTCTCTCTGCTTTATCATCTGGTCCTCCACTCGTCCCAGCAAACATTGCCTCCTAAATTGCTACCTGGCAGAGCCGGGTCAAGCTCACAGTAGCCTAAAGAGTCAAGTAAGCAGACAGAAAGAAAATGAGAGAGTGAAACAGAGAGGCGGACAAAAGTGAGAGAGAATGATAGCAGCAAGAATGAACCCCTTTATTAGTCCTTGTCTCCTTCTCTTCCTCACCGGTCTAATTTGAATGTAATTAGCACATGCATTGGTAGGAGAAACAGCAATCTAAATGAGAGTGTTGTTCAACCCTGCTACTTGATGGAGCCTGTATTCATTGCTGTCGCAGACGCAAACAGCACTTTTCACAGAGAACACCAGCCTGATTGGCCTGGTCTCGAGATCACACAAAGACACACAGGCTAGTTCAACACTAAATGCATCATGGTTGATCCGTACGTTAAACCTGGTGGTTAGGGATGTAACGGTATTATCGATATCGTGATATCGCGATCGCAAAACTGTCTGGATATTATCGTGGTCACATGACGGTATGAAACGATAGGTCTTCTGGGCAAAATGTGTAGTTTTAAAAATATATTTAAACTTCTTATTCTAACATAAAAGGTCTTTAACGTTGTGTTTTGGGTCATTATGCTTTGGCACAATATCTGTCAAACGAACTCAACCCGAAAGCACAATATGCTTAATGCCGTCATCAAATCTGTTTTTGCTGCTTGTTTCAAAGCAAAGCGGCCCTTCGTTCAGACGATCAGCTCGTGATCCGGTGTTTCCCGCGTCTCAGAACGCCTCCTTTCACACTGAATGAATGCAGTCAGCTCATTTATTTCATGTGAGTTTGGGAACAACAGCCACCAGTTATGCTTTACTTTCACGGCAGATGATTACAGCGTTTCACTAGATTTGTAGTGAAATGCATTTTTGTAAGCCTGTTTTCACAGATGCAAACGTGGCCTAATGGATAGGCAGTCAGACTTGTAACCTGAAGGTCACTGGTTTGAGTCTCAGGTCCGGCAGGAATTGTGAGGGGGGAGTGAGTAACCAGTGCTCTCTCCACCTTCAATACAGTGAAGGTTTAGACCCTTGAGCAAGGCACTGAACCCCCAACTGCTCCCCGGGCACCGCAGCAATGGCTGCCCACTGCTCCGAGTGTGCGTGTGTGCGCGTGGAATTAAAAGGTAATATAATACTTTTTTTTAAATAGAAAAGGTTTGGTTTGGGGAGAGGGGCTTGAAGTAATGACTGGGAGAGGAGGGGGCCCTTGGAGTAAAAAATGTTGACACACGCATACACTAGTACTCCAGCGAGTGTGGAAGTGTCTTCAGCTGTGAGTAGTGTTTTCTCACCAGCCTTTAATTCTTGACTTTCTGAGTGGAGTGTGTAATAATTCCCATAACAAACGCCAGTGCCAAAACATATTATACCTCTCATTAGTTAAGCAGTTTGGCTGCTAATGGGACACGTGTCATTGGTAAAGGTGAGCAGCAAGTAATAGTTGTATAATCAGTCTATAATTGTAACCGGTCAATTGTTGGTAAAGGAGTCGTTCTCATTCAAGGACATAGCATGGTGGTCATTTCACTCGTCATGTGTCTTCTTTTTGAAAACACGCTTTTACTTGAGCTTAGATTTTGTTCCCGGTCGGAAATATTAAAAATATGTTATTGTCATATAACACAGGCTTTTTTTTGTATTGTTATTTAGTTGTGAACATCAGTTGAGTCTGTCTCTGTGTGTGCGTGTGTGTGTGTGTTTGTATACGCGTGTGTGTTAAATCCTGTTTGGAGTCATCTGCCTCAGCTCAGCGATATAAAATCATATTAGTTTCAGCATTTTTAGGGAACACTAAACAGAGAAGAGCCTCCTCTATACCCTCTGAAAGCTTCCTGTTCACGTCTTTACATCCTGTTCCTCCCTGCGACACACACACACACACTAATGACTGCAGCCTTTGTAAACTGCTTTTGTTCTGGCCTGTGAAGAACTCTACATCATTGTCTGTTTGTGCGACACAACATTGTTTTTGTGCTTAATGTAGTTTCAATTAGATGCCTGGAAATGAAGTTGCTCTGAGATTAACTGGCTCCTCCACTTTACTCCAGAGGCAAGGAACTGATAGGAAAGTGTGATTTAACACTTATACGGCCACCATGGTGTCAACCTATACAATTATATTATATAATATTAAAATGATGTTATATCATGCGCTATATTATAATATAGAATCTGCTTTCTGTACTGTGTGAGAGTTGGAGAAGCTCCAGAGAGCAGCAGAAAGGCATCGGTGAGTTGATAGCTGAGGTCATTGTAGCTCAACACAGCATGTTCAATAATCTCGCTGAACTGTCGCTGTCTATCATAAGTATGAAATACAGAAAGAAGGGACACTTTGAAGTTGACCCAAATATGTTTGAAATCTGGAGCTCATAGGCTCTGCTTTAATCCCTTAAATGGTGTGGTCTGTTCTTTAATCTGACTCCAGGCTGCTGTATTTAACACTGGTCAGGCACACACTCAACATTAAGCTGTCTGATGGGCTGCACATTAGTGTGGGTGATTTCTGACCCCTTCGGTTACGGGAAAAACCTCTAGCCCATCTAACCCCTCCTGACTGTTTTACCCTATCACACCACTTATGTTTTTTCTCTTATTAACAGTGTGTTTAATCTCCACACTTCCCATATGTGTCTTCTGCTAATTGTGTGAACAAATTCTGACAGTGATTCATTGATCAGTGCTGTTTGAGTGAATTCACAGCTGACACTGGATTCTAACATTCACTCGTCGTCACAGTTATGACACTTTATGCCGGTCAGCAAAGAGCCACAATGAGCGTAGATTGCATTTAACAGCATTACTGACAGTAAGTAGCTTCAGTTCCTCACTGGAAATAAATACATGCATGCATACAGTAGATAATAATACAGAAATATACTTTGTGTGTTCTGTTTGTAATGTCTGCACCAAATGCAATGGAAAAATAAGTGTTTTTAAACAGGTTCTTACAAACACTGGAATAAGAAAAGTACTTTAAAGCCCAAAAACAAATATCACATGCTTAGTATGGCATTTTTTATCTTTTTATTTTTAAACTTTCTGTCCTTTTATTGCACTTATTTATTTGTATTTATCATTTAAATATATTCCATATATATTTTACCTAGTTAAATAGGTGCTACTAGTACTCCATACTCACATTAGTATTCTAGTACTCACAATAGTACACTAGAACTCACACTGGTATTCACACTAGTACTCTAGTTCTCACACAAATACACTAGGACTCCAGTACTCACACAAATACACTTGATCTCCCACTAGTTCAATAGTACTACTAGTACTAGCACTCTAGTACTCACACGAGTATATTAGTACTCTAGTACTCACACAAGTACACTAGAACCTCCACTAGTACACTGGTACTCATGCAAGTATATGAGTATACCCACACAATTCATGTTAATTCTCACACTATTAGCCTAATACTCATGCTAGTACTCACACCAGTACTCTAGTACTCACGCTAGTAGCTTAATACTCACACTAGTACTCACACCAGTACTCTAGTACTCACACTAGTATCTTAATATTCATGCTAGCACTCCCACCAGTACTATAGTACTCGCACTAGTATCTTAATACTCACGCTAGCACTCCCACCAGTACTCTAGTACTCACACTAGTATAGTACTCACACTAGTAGCTTAATACTCACACTAGTACTCACACCAGTACTCTAGTACTCACACTAGTAGCTTAATACTCACACCAGTACTCTAGTACTCACACTAGTAGCTTAATACTCACGCTAGCACTCCCACTAGTACTCTAGTACTCACACTAGTATAGTACTCACACTAGTAGCTTTCATACTCACACTAGTACTCACACCAGTACTCTAGTACTCACACTAGTAGCTTAATACTCACACTAGTACTCACACCAGTACTCTAGTACTCACACTAGTAGCTTAATACTCACACTAGTACTCACACCAGTACTCTAGTACTCACACTAGTAGCTTAATACTCACGCTAGCACTCCCACCAGTACTCTAGTACTCACACTAGTAGCTTAATACTCACACTAGTACTCACACCAGTACTCTAGTACTCACACTAGTAGCTTAATACTCACACTAGTACTCACACCAGTACTCTAGTACTCACACTAGTAGCTTAATACTCACGCTAGCACTCCCACCAGTACTCTAGTACTCACACTAGTATCTTAATACTCACACGAGTACTCACACCAGTAATCTAGTACTCTCACTAGTGCTAGTAAATTCTGGCAAAAAGACACACATATAAGAATATATTTCCCAGAAAATAAGTCTGAATATCTTCTGCAATGTTTTATTTTCTGGTAAATGTGTCTTGTTTTAAGGATGCTCATGTATTTTTACTGGAAAAGACAAGAAAAAAATATGCATAAAAAAAAGATCTGCAGTGTCTAATACGAAGAGAGGTCCTGGATTTATTTCTAAAGTTTGATGTGCTAGTCCATACTTTTTACTTGCGAACCGGTAAAGACTTCCCGTCTGTGTTTTATAAATATTTTTCAAGCCCATCTCATCTCATGGCTGTAGCATATCGTCTCTGTCTGTGTTGTTGGACATATCCTATAATGATTTGATGATCCATCTCTGTTTACCCGTGAGCCGCTCTCATCTGGGCCGTGTGAGCAGGAATTGCGTTGCATCACTCTTTTACAGCGAGGCAGGCACTGCAATCCCAGATCTGCTCGCTGTCGAGGGTGTTTTGTAAAGCCATTAAAGATTCACATCTGCTCCCTTCATGCGCTCATCTCACAGACTATCTGCTGCTGTAGTAAACACACAGATAGAGAAAGAGAGGGAGATCGCCCGCAAAAATGCTCTCTGTATGGAGGACTACGTGTAGAGAAAATAAAATACATGCAAATAAATGATTCAGTAAGGCAAATCTACTTTATTTTCTGTACAATTGTGGCAGATTTGTAAGAATATGCAGTATTACATTGGGTATAACTTTACAATTAAAATAATTTGTTTGTTAATTTTACGTTTGTTCATTTATTAAATTAAATTATTATTTTTTTTTTTCCTGTCTCTACTCATCCTGTTCATAGTGCTGGAATTTTACTGTAAATGCTGTACATTTCTGGAATATCTTTAGCATTTTTATATTTATCATCCATTTATTAAGCATTCTTTTCACTAATTTATTTATTTTGCTCATATAGTTCTCATTTCTTCATTTCTTCATTCCACACGATAATGAAAATGAATTATTTGGTCAGTCAACCAATACATTAAACTGATTATCCCCTCATTATAAAAATACAGAAATGAATACTAATTTTATACTGATTTAATACTAACTACTTTATATATTAATCAATTAGTATATTAATAAAAAATATATAAATGCAATACTAAATTGGGTTCAAACATTAAAATTAAACTTTCTTTCTTTCTTTCACATTTATTTATGTCTGAATATCATGTTTCATGTTTCTTCTCAAGGAAATTTATCTTATTTTAAGGAATAATAATCTAAAAAATGTCTAAAACAAAAAGAGGTCCTTGATTTATTTTAAACATTTCATGGGCTATTTATTTATTTATTTATTATTAACTTTTAACTTTCTTTACTCTTCACATAGATTTTGCTGGAATTTTCATTCTGTAATGTGCATTCTGTAAAATGAATAAAATAAATAAATAAATGAAATGAAATGCAGTGTATAGACTGAGAGGTTGTGCTGTGTTTCAGACTGGTCTTCTGTTTGTAGCAGCCGCTCAGCGTTTTGTGGCTCTAGAGATGAACTGAACACAGCCGTCCTTATTATGGGTGACTTAGCGCTCGTTCTAAATCACACATCACTGTTTTTTAGCCAAAGTCCATAAATACCGCAGCAGGGTCGCCGGCGTGCCAGAAAGTTCAAGCATCTCAGTGTCCAGAAGCTAATTTGTGAATGTGAAGCACAGCCGCAGTCGAGTCGAAGTGTCAGAATCTGTTCATTTGTGCTGCAACCACTGAAAATGCGCTGCTTTATGGGTTGTAAATAAGTAAATGAGTATATAAATAAATAACGCGCTGTTTGTCTTGATCTGAGCTAGTTAAAGATGGAGGTCTGGAGGGGAAGGTGGTGATGGCCATTAGGTTTATTTGATGGTTAGGGGAGATAGAGAGAGGAGAGATTGAATGGAAATCAAGGCTTTAGCTTCAATGCTGTACAGAATAAACCAGACTCTTCTGCATTTCAGCTCTGCTCACAAATGACCAAACACAAGTCCAAGAGTCCTTGAAAAAATCAAATGTTTTTTTCTTAAGATGATTTGTGTTAAAGCACAACCTCTCTCTGCTTTCACTCCCACGCGCTCCTTATTTACATATTTGAAGCTTGAAGGTTTTTGGGCAGAAACGGATGTAACGTGGCCGATGTGATCCGAGGGTTTGACCCAGAGCTGCTGTTCTTCTCATTGTTGCTGCTTTAATTACATCGTGCTGCAGTAATCGCTCAGCTGCCTTTAAAACACTAGCAAAACCACGCATTTGTACAGTGATGATAAACTGATTGTGTGTCAAATTATCTCTGTAAATAAAAAAATACTGACTGATTAATTTGAATGATAAAAGACTAAAAATGATACGGTAAAACCTGTTAATTTACATACTTTATGCGCTGAAAAACTATTAAATGCAATGGGACGTTGCATGCACGTTTACAGTAAAATACTGTTAAATCTACAGTTTTTGGAAGTGAAAAAGATCATTATTAGGAGTTGTCTTATTATATACAGTGAAAATAAATAGAATTTAGAATTCCCTGTGTGAGAGGTTTCTTAGTCCCCCCCCCCCCCCCCCCCCTTCATATCAGTTAAGAACAGTTCGCTTTGTTAAATTAATGTTTATTGCTTAAAAAAAAAAAAACATCACTGTAAATTATAAGATTACTTTTCCTTTTCGCTTCCAATAACTTTATTGTACAGTATTTTACTGTAAAATTATGTAAAATTCCATTCCATTGTTTTTTTTTTTTACATTTTGGGAACTTACAGTTAACGAATTAAAGTCTTGTACAGTAGCATTTGTACAGTATTTTACATTAAACATGTTTTACAGTGTGCCCTTTCTACAGTATATTTTAGTATTTACTTGTCATTTACTTGTACTCATATGTATTACATATGAAAATGACGTGCTACAGTATAAATGACATACTATGGATCCAAATTATTATAAACCTATTTGCTATTTATGATTCTAACATTTACCTTAAACTGTACTGATAATCATAATAATAAGACAGGTGAGAAAACAGAAAGCCACATGATGGATCAGAGCTCATTAAGAGTGGCCTGACCCCACGTCACTAAAATAATGCAAGAAACATGAACTAAACAACAGAAAATGTAACTTAAAACACTACAGATGACAAAAATATGGAAGAAATATTGATGTAAAATATAATCATATATGGTATGTCACAGGTACTTCTAGGAATGTCCTTTTTTCTGTTTTTCACCATAAATTTAAATGTAAAAAATAAATAGATTTGACAAAATAACAAAGCATATAATGTGATGATAAACTATATACATTTTGACCATAGCATTTTGACAGTCTTTTTCTGTGAAATTATTTTTTGTAATAATATTATAACAGGTATACAATTATTAATATTAATTAAAAAAATGATGCTAGTAATTTGAACAAAATAAATAATAACTTTCAATAAAATTGAAATATAACAATAAAAAGAGTCTAGTTGAAATACTGATGTGTGTAGAGCTGAGGAGCGTTTGCTCTCTTCAGATGACCGATCAGACTCGTTTCAGACAAAGCAGATGTTGAATCACATAGAAATATGAATACTAATATATTACCATCTAATGAGTGAGTGAATCTCATTTGGACCATTTTTATAATAAAATAATAAAAATGATATTTTGCATCGAAAATGAAGCCTGAAGATTTGCTTGCACTGTGAAATTAGTTTAATGTCAATTAAGCAGTTAATTTTCCTCAGCAGCTTTAATATAAAAAACAATAATGATATTTGAACAGTAAATTATTTATACATAATGGTAGTATTTGCTGTGCTGCCCATAATTTATGTTATGTTGTGTTTGTGCAGGATGATTTTCATTACTGTATTACAGTAATGAGAAACTAATGAGAAGCATCAAGAAAAATCATCTATTAGAATAATTACAAACGAATTTAGAAGTAAAACATCTGGATGTGTTTCAGTAATGAGGATTAGAGCTGAGTGTGTCATGCCTCATGAAAATAATTCCCTAAAAATCTGCTACAGTTTTGTTATGTGAGATATTTTTCATTTGATTTTGGGCTGGAATATGACATGGCTTTACTGTCTTGGTTAGATTGACTCATGCACTGCAGTAAACGAGTCGTTAGTGTTATGTTGATCTGGTTAGCTGGGGAATTGAGTCAGTGATCTGTGGATCAAAGAATAATGTGTGATGAGCTGCTGCTGTTAAAGTCCTCACCTTGCCTCTCTTGCCTTTTAAAGCTTTATTGACCTTTACAAACTATTTTAATTTAATTTAATTTAATTTAATTTAATTTAATTTAATTTAATTTAATTTAATTTTATTTTATTTTATTTTATTTTATTTTATTTTATTTTAAGAATTATGACCAAGTAAATATTTATATTTTGAAAAATAAACAAAGTAATCATTTATTTTTATAATAATATAATATTAAATATTATGACGAAGTAAACATCTCTATTTTGATAAATAAATAAAACATGATATGATATTATATTAAGAATTATGACAAAGTATTTCTATTTTGAAAAATAAACAATTATAATAATATAATATAATATTAAATATTATGACATGAAATTTTGAAAAAAAAAAATCATATTATATTATATTAAGAATTATGACTCAAAGTAAATATTTATATTTGAAAAATAAACAATTATGATATAATATAATATAATATTAAATATTTTGACATGAAATAAATCTGTTTAAAAAAAATAGAGCAATTATTATAATATGTTATATTATATTTAGTGCTGTCAAATGATTAATCACGATTAATTGCATGCAAAATAAAAGTTTTTGTTTACATAATTTGTGTGTGTACTGTGTATATTTATTATGAATATATAAATACACACACATTCATGTATATATTTATAAAACATGTATGTTTACATATTAAATATATTTATATTTAATATAAACTATATGAATATAAATATATATACATGTAAATATTTTCAAAATATATATTGCATGCGTATGTATTTATATATGCATAATAAATCTACACAGTATATTATGTAAACAAAGCATTTATTTTGTATGCGATTAATCGCGATTAATTGTTTGACAGCACTAATTAAGAATTATGAAATGAAATATTTTTAAGATTACTAATCTAATGCAAAACATGCCTTTCAGTGGTGTGAGACATATGATATTTGTAGGCATACCGATCAAACAGCTATATATCAGCATTATATCAGCATATCTCATTCAGACGCACCTGAGTGTGGCGTCAGACCATCACACATACAGACGAACACTCGGTGTCTGTGTTCAATCAGCTGCTGTTGATCGCTGTCACTACTGATCGCTCCCTACACTTCCTCGCTCTCGCACTGCAGCTGCTGCTCTTAAAGCAAATTAAATATTTAGAAAGCCCAACTTTCTCAGCTGATCATTGCACCTGAAGTTTGTCTGAAAACGAGCGAAGGAGAGAGAGAATGAGCGAGAGGGACGAGCGGAGAAATCGATCAGCTGTCTGCCTCGACATCTTAATGTCAGCGGCGTGGGAGAGCTGATATCTGTCAGGCGTCTTCCCTGCGTCCTACATGCACTCGCTGGGCTCCGTCTAATGAGTTTGCTTTGAACTGCACACACGCACTTAATTAGCTGTCCTGCTCCGCTTCACACTTATTTATTCCCCGCTCTCACTCTCCCTTCGTCCTTCTGTACAGTTTTGTTTTTACCTCAAAATGAGAAATAGAGGTTTAGGGAAAGGCCAAAATGCATCGCTTTACAATCGACTAGTTCTGAATGACTAGTCTTAAGAAAGCCTTGTATAATAACTAATATTGCATAATCAATAATCAGACTTGATCAGATGGGTTTTTGTAACACAACAGCCAAAGAGACTTTAAAAAATAACACAGTCTGAATGTAATGTACGGCCTATTCACAGACAGATATTCAATATAAAATATTCAGCGTCTCTCCTGAAAGCTAATAGGACAGCCCTTCATCTTCTCCACTATAAAGTAATTCAGTCAATCTCACAGAAAGAGGAAGTGTGTCTCTAGACAAATGTGCTGATCTGACAAGAAACCTCAGAGATGCATTTGGCCACATCTCCATCCTTTCTCCTCCTCTCTCACACACAGGTGGTCGCAATCAATTTTATCGAGGAAACAACAACAGGGCGGAAGCAAAAACAGCGATCACCTTCCCCTCATTGTGATGAATGCTTAACGTCAGACACGAGCTCAAAGTCATTTATTCAATCCGAATCCCTCTAAAGGGAAGAAATCAAATCTGAGCCCGTCTCGTGTCTTCCTGTTTAGCTAATCCCTGTCCTCTGACATTTCTGGCTCGCCGTCTTTGTGATTGCATTTATTGTTATTATTGCTAATCAGAATTCATGGAGATCCCTTAGCGGGCTTGTTGGAGGGGAGGACAATAAATAGAAGGATAAATAAAAATGAATAATCTTTCAAATGTCAGGGAGCTCTGGGAGGGGCAGATGGCAGGGTTTCTGATGTGTTTTGGGAGGCACGTTTGTCTCAGTGTTGATGGTGAGGTGTCCTGTAGGGCGATGACACAGACTGGCTAAACTGTTTCACCAGAAAAATGTGCCTCTACCTACATTTTTGCTCCAAAAACATACCTATACATACAATTCACTGCAGTTTCCAGCTGAAATGAACACTAGTGGCATTAAAACACCAACTTTTTTTTTTCTTTTTCGAATAAATTATGATTACAGGGGCAGATTATAATTTAATAAAAACATTTTTTCTTGTGGTTGCTTGCACAACTTTATGACCTCAAAGCACTTTTACCATAGTTCATGATTTGTAAACTAACACATTTTAACAGGCTAACACATGTTATTAACACATGTTAACTGATGGACTGGAGTGGTGTGGATTATTGTGATGTTTTTATCAGACTCTCATTCTGACGGCACCCATTCACTGCAGAGCATCCATTGCTGAGACACTGATGCAGAGACACATTTCTACAAACCTGATGAAGAAACACACTCATCTACATCTTTACATCATTTACATCACATCTGAACTACTCCTTTAATCGGGAACACAAGGAAGGGAATAAATGATGACAGAGTTTGGGCTCAGCTCTCGGCCCGTCTGTCTGTCTGGCTTGTGCTCGGCTGTGTTTGTATAAGGCCGGTTCCTCCTGTTCAGCGTGAGGCTCGTCTGAGACTCGACTCCGTCTCGGGGCTTTCTTCTCGTGGCCTCAGCATTGTGTGGCAGTGAGTCTCTGTGTGACGGTAAAAGGAGCGAGCGATAGCTTTGATCAGCGGTATCAGGAGAGGTTTGGCCGGGAGATGTTTCAACTCTTTATTCCAGGAGATGAAAGCAGAGCAACAGTAGAAAACCCTGCAGAAGTAGAGCCGCTCTGTTCGCTCTGACTGTGAGTGGAGGGGCGGAGCCTGGAACCCCCGCGGTTGCCATAGGAGACACGTACATGCATACCTTTATATACAGATACACACATTTTATATTTTCCAATATATTATATATATGTGTATATATATATATATATATATATATATATAAAATACACTAAACATTTAAAAATGTGTAATCTCTCTCTTATCGCTCTATAATAAATCAATTTTTTTTATTTATTTTACATTTATTTGTAGTTACTTTAATCTTAATATTCTATCTTTAATTAAAAAATAATTTTTCATAATTTTTATTTTAATTATTAATTTCATTTCATTTTTTACTTTATTTTATTTTTAGGAAAAAACATTTAGTTTGTTTATTTTTGTTTGAGTTTTTATGATTTATTATTTTATTTTAATTGATTTATTTTAAATGTATTTGTAGTTACTTTAATCAATCCCTATAGAGCACTAAAACAGAAAAGGGAGGGAGTAAGGTTAATTTCCGAGCTCCATTCATTGCCTGTTTCGTGTCCAAACTGCAGTACTAGAACATATTGTTGTAAATGTAAGCGATATAAAATCCTCGTATTTGTCTGCAATCAGAATTCAGACACTTGAGAAAGTGTTGGAGGTGAGAGCCAAGATGTAGGTTCGTCCTTGCGTGTCTTTGGCAACTGAGAAAGAGAGCAGGATAGAAAGAGATGAATAAGGGCTTCCAGAGGAAGATGATGGGTGATGAGAGACATTTGGGATATATCTATAACAGAGAGAAGCAAAATCACATCATCAAACAACAGTAAGAGAGAAATATGAGCCTACAGGCCTTAAGGGACAACAGCGCTGAAAAGCTAGACTTTTACAACATTTATCTTCATCATCGAGAGAGAGAGAGAGAGAGAGAGAGAGAGAGTTCAGTTACAAATAAATAGTAAGAATCACCTGTGTATTTAGTTACATAAAGAGCAGGTGACCTCATAAATAACTCATGATGGCTGAAATAAATGGAGACGATCACACGTCCTTTCTGTTTAATTTTTTGTCTGTGTACATCTGCATTAGACGGATAACTTTGGGCAAGATTATTTTATTTTATTATTGTGTTTTATTTATTTTTTACTTTATTTATTCTATTTAATTTATGTTTTTATTGAATTCAATTTTCAATTTATTTAGCCTATTTTTATTATTTCAATTTTTAACTGAAATGTATTTTATTGTCTTATTTTGTTTTGTTTTTGTTTTATAATGTTTTATTTTATTTAACTGTTTTTCTTTTTGTTTTGTAATTGTATTGTATTGTCTTTCTTTTTTGAATTTGAATTTTATTTTTATTTCTATTTTATTCTGCCTATTTTGTAATTATTTTTAATTGACAATTTATTTTTTGTCTTATTTGTATTTTGTTTTATATTGTTTTATATTTTTATCTAATTGGTTTGGTTTATTTTTGTTTAAAATAAATGTAGTTTTATTGTCTTTTAATTTTATACATTTGTTTGTTTTATTTTGTTATGTTTTTATTTTTTTGTTCATGTTTTATTTTATTTTCATTTCTAAGCTGTCATAGAAGATCATAGAAGGTGGCATAATTCTGCTCCCTACAATTTGAGACATTAACATTGCTGTGAGGTCCGAAAAAGTCTAGAAATATTAGGCAGCACTTTGGTTTTTGAGGCAGACAGAGCAAAAATACAACAAAACAGTGGCCACATGATCTAATTTTGTCCAAGCAACATGAAGTTTTACTTCTGTTCATAAGAGACCGAGGTAATTCAGATCTTTACAGTTATGAATTTTCATAGGCCTCTGTGTAATTTGATATGATTTAAACTTTCTCTGACCTTTGTTAATAAGCTTGAGTGAGACTGATTGGTCTCCATGAGGGCTGTGTAAAAGAGCACCATGTTCTGCTCATATGGCCCAGAAATAAAGAAATAAATAGCAGTGAATTGAATCTGCTGTCTTATTAACCTTTAGAAGGGGTTTTTGAACATATGGAGAGAGTAATTCTGTCAGTGTTCGCAGCTTCTCTTTAGCAGGTTTCTCTGCGCTTCTACAAACGATAACAAATCTGGCCGCCTTTATCTGGGCTCTTTCTTTCTCAGGGGCCGCATCAATACATCGATATATATCCTCTGTCAGCGCCGTCCGCTGCAGATCATCTCTGTGCCCGTCTGCGAGTTACCGAGGGAAATAAAGCCAGATTTCGCAGCGCTTTGCTATGTTATTGACTTTTTTTGGAACATGGCATGTTTGAGCTGATACTTACACGGACGGCACTCAAAGACATTAATAAACTACCAGCTGCAGTATTGATTCCTAAGCATACGCGATTACTGCCCGTCACATTTGTGTCGAGCCTATTTTTGTCTTTTGGCTGTGAAGAGGATGTTGATATTTTTTAAACGCTCATTATTTTCACAGTCGCCTACCTAGAATTTCAAGAGCCATCAGTGGAGAAATGAGAAAGACTGCTTTTAATGTGTCAGATACTCCGAGCCGTGATCAGCTTGTTTTCAGCATTAGACGGGTTAGGGTTAGGGTTAGGGTTGTCTTTGGGCAATGTGTGGTATCTTGCTGTTTTCAGTGTCTTGTGGCTCATCAAATATTTTATTTTGTTTTATTATTGTATTTAAGTGTAATTTAATTTATTAATTTTATACTTATACTTTTATTTTTTCTTATTTGGTTTTTAATTTTAAATTTAAAATTTTATTTTGTTTAATTTTATTCCATTATTTTATTACATGCATGCATTTATTTATTTAAATTCATTTATATTGTCTTATTGTTTGGTTATTTATTTTATTCTATTATTTCATTTATTTTTATTTTTTCTCTTTTATTTTTATTTTACTTTTGTTTCATTTAATTTAATTAATGTATTTTTTTATTTAAATTTATTTCACCTTGTGTATTGTTATTATTATTTGATCATTCCCTGTTCATCCCAGTGGCTGTTGTCCTTGAACATCATAGAAGGTTATATAATTCCACTTACAAACGTTACCATATCTGTGAGGCCCCAAAAAGTGCAGTAATATGATTAGGCAGTTTTGAGATGAAGTCAGTGAAGAAGAACTAAGACTGTGGCCAAATCATCCACTTTTGTCCTAATTTCTAATAGGGAGCATTTTGATATTTTTTGAACATGTATAATTTTCACAGCCGGCCGCTATAAGTTCAAGAGCCATCAGCAGAGTAACGAGTGAGTGTTTCACGAACTCCCACGATCGGCTCATTTTCAGCATCAGACCGACTTTTCTAAAGTCTCTCTCGCTGTTTTGAGAAACCGCTGGCTCTTCTGGCCATTTCTCCTTCACATTAATGCCTCGGGGAAATTCAGAGGCTGTTATGTCTCTCTCTGTATCGCTGCCGCTTCACTTTCCAGAGCCGGCGTTCACTTGTGTTTGTGAGATCTGATGGATGCTTATTCACAGCTGGATCCGGAGACAGTCGTCTGAGAGCCTTTAGCCGCCGCTTGCTCTTAAGGCCTGTTCACACCGGGACGAACAACGCCTCGTGACTAAACAAAGGGAGCCAATGTGAGTGTGCACACCGATGCGAAAAACGCCACGCGTAAAAGCGTAATTTAAAAAAAAAACGCCTCGGGTTCGATTTTTTTGGTTTGACGCGCCGCGACGAAGAAGATATACGCTTGCGTGTGAACACAAAAAACATGTTGAAAAAACGCTGGCGAATAACGCGCGCCGATATTCATCCCGGTGTGTACGGGCCTTTACTCTGCTTTACATACGGCTTCCATTAAAGTCAACAGGAATGAGCTTCATAATGATTCTGATTCCAAATAATGGTTTTGGTGCAAGACTCCATTCCTCAGCAAATAAAACACTATTTTGTCACGCTTCCTAGTAAAAAATCAAAACACCATAAAAACAAGATAAATTGCATAACATATGAGACCTAATACTTGTTTTCTTAAATTATGTTTGTTTTTCTTCCCAAAATGGCTTTTGAAAATTTTTGAAAATTGAAACTGAAAATGGTAAATCTTACATTTTAAAAATGTATAACGATGAATAATTATAAATTTTTATACATCTAAATAAATTTTATGAGTTTTATAAAAAAGAATAGAATATCATTCATTCATTCATGCATTTATGTATTTATTTACTGAGTAATGTATTCTTTCTTTCTTTCTTTCTTTCTTAGTAAAAAACAAAAACAAAAAACCTGCAGTAGAATTTAATTGGAGTAGAGAAAGCTCAGAAACTATTTTCACTCAGAAATGTATTTTTTTCTACATTGTAAAATAATAATTTTTCAAGAGTTAGTTTTATTTTTACTTAAATTTATTTTTATCAAATAAAATTAATATATATCAAAAAATAAAATCATTCAAAAACAGTGTTTTCTGTTTTTTTTGTGGCATTTTGTTCAAATGTATTGGAATGAAACGTTTCTGAAAGATTGAACGTGCTCTGTAACGGCTGATGATAACTGATGAAAGCAAGCTCTGATCATTTTCTGTTCAAATGTTAACCACAATGGCTTTATTACAAAATTAAATAGCTTTAATGACCTATTTTATCCCTAGAAATCACATAAAAAAGTTCCATTTAATATCAGCGTTGGATTAGTATCAATATCTGTGATATCTTGATGTTGGATGAAAGTAAAATCATGAAACCTCATATCAAAGATATACATGATATGCTTAATTGCAATGGTTCTGAATAAAATCAGTAATAATGTAATCAGCCCTCGATGTTGAAATATGGATAATGTTAACTTTGACATGATGATTGACAGTGTAGTTTAAACAATGACAGAATGCAACAGAGCATCTGTTAAAGATGCAGTTATGACAAAGTATTCTGTCCCAGTGCTCGTCTGCTATTCTGCTACTTCACAAAAACAGTGCTACTTTTAGGGCATAGTATATGCAGGTGAATTGGAGCGCAGCAATTGTGTGTTGTTAGATAATGCTGTTCCAGTTTCTGATGATGATGATGAAGCTCATGTCTCTCTGTCTGCAGCTCAGGGTCTGGTGTTTCCTCCGCTGGCGCTCTGGCTGACCGTGGCTCTGGCCGTGTGTTTGCTGGCTCTGCTGGTCGCTCTGGCCGCCGTCTGCCGCAGGAAGATCAGAGAGAGCTGTGAGGAGATGAGAGCCGGTGAGGAACACATTACATAACCATAGATTCTCATCCGCTCTTAACATGTGTGCAGCTGAGTTCTGGCCTGGTCTCGGCCTCAGATGTCATGGCCTCGACACGCTTTATATTATCGTGTATTATTTTAGACCGGCCTTAAACCAGCTGTGGTGGGTCACTCTAAATGTCCAGAAATCAAACTTCATAGACACAAGTCTGTCTGCACGAGGCCTAATAATGAGAGGATGTTTCAATGGTTTTTACTCCTATATATAAATATATAGTAAAGTATAATAAAGTTTGTGTGTGTGTTAATGTTAATTCAATTAAATTACATATATTTAATTTTTAATTATGTAATAAAAAATACATTTAATTAATCAATATGATAATATTGATAATTAATTAAAAATCAATAAAATGAATATTGGAATTTTAAAAAGAATAAATCAATAAATTGCATTTAAAAGTAAATCATGAGATCAATCACGTGTTAACCACATAATTAAAAAAAGTTACGCAATTTAAAAATTATAAATTTAATTAGTAGAAAAAATTTATATGAAAATACATTTAAATATCTCATGCATATTTAAATATGAATTAATTTACATATATGTCATTTTCAATTATGTAATTAGAAATAAATAGTCATATAAATTGATATTAATATGATAATATTGATAATGAATAAAAAAATAATAAAATAAATAATGAAATATAAAAAAGAATAAACCAATAAATGAAATTTAAAAGGGAAATCAAAATCATGAGATTAACCACGTTATAAATTACATTTTAAAAAGGAGAAAAATTGTATATGAAAAAATACACACACACACACACACACACACACACACACACACACACACACACACACTGTCAGTCCTCTGTCGTGTGTGTCTTGTGTTCCCACCTCATGTTTCCATATTTGGTTTGTTTCCTGTCCTTGTTTAATGTGATTATTAGTTTATTCTGTCCAGCTGTGTTTTAGTCATTAACCTGTGTATTTAAGTTCCTGCCCGTTCAGTTTTGTGTGGTCTGGTCTACTCGTTACTCCCCGGTGGTCCTGTCTGTGTCAGCCTTGTCTTGTCTTGCCTTGTTTGGAGTCATTAAATACTGTTATCATGAGTTTACTCCTCGTCTGCATGTTCCTGTATCCTCCTCGTGTGTTCACTGTGTACACATACCAATTTAAAAAATAATATTTAAATATTGTAAATAAATAAATAAATGAAATCATGAGATTAATCACCAACTATTTTATTATATTATAAAGTGACAGCCATAGTTTGCTTGTTTTTAGCTGTATGCATCTATCAGTGCAATAATGGTGAGTATAAAAAAATATATAATGTCCACTTAATAGAAAGTGAATATTTTTCAGATAATATATATATATATATATATATTATATAGGGAATAATCGTGTTTGGGGGTCCGTGGCATTAAAACATTTCAGTCCCCCTGTGTGAGGATCATAGTGTGCAAACTCCCTTATTACACACAGTTTGTTGTTTTGTCTGCGTGGCTCAGTTCATCGTTCACACGACCGCCGCTCTGAGCTGAATGCTAAAGCCAGAGGAGTCCCGCTCTGACAAAGCCCCACTGAAGTTCATTAGCGCCGCGAGATAATTAGCCGCACCGTGTAACTAGGGAGCACAGAACTTGGAGGTTGAGATGACAGGAAGAAAGACTGATGTGTGGAGGAGAAGCGCCAGCAGAGAGATAGAGATGGATTCAGTCGTCACGTGAAGGGAAGAGCATTGCTTTGGTGGGAACGAGAGGCGTAATGAGATCTGTGTGTGGAGCAGGAGACATTTAAATAAAGGTCATTGCAGCGCTGCACGGGACCCCTGGGCTTTTAAAAATACATCTGCAACTGCAAGACAGAGAGTGAGAGAAAGAGTAAATATCTGGCCGGAGAACCACAGTGAACGGAATGAACACGTGTTGAGTCCAGAGCAAATAAACCAACTCTTTCTCCAGTAACCCGTGCAGGAATTCTGGAATAAGATTCGGTGAACGGGTCAGCAGCCTGTTGAAGTAATTGAGTTGTTGAGTGAGTCAGATGCTCTGCTTTCACACTCCACTCCTGCTGTTCTCATCTCCCCGTCAGTCGCCTGGCTTTTGAGCTGAAATTTGGCGCTGTGATTAGCCTTTTTCCACGTCTGGTTCTCACTGGAGAACTTTCAGCTTGTCATCAGCTTTTACTCAATAACCTTTTCAGTTTGACATGGCTAAATTTGCAGAAATGTTTTGCAGCTTAGCTTACTGTGTATTATACAAATTAGTTTTTTAGACCACTTATTAAGAAATTAATTGTATATAAATAATAAAAATACAAATTATTTGTATAAAATAAATTATTAGTAATAGTTTTGATAATATTAATTTAATAATAATAATAATTAATGTTTAAGAATAATATTTCATGTAAATATAAATATTTGTGTGTAATTATATAAAATAGATTAAATACATTTATTTATATAAAATAAATAATTATATTGAATAGCTTAAATAATATTCATTCTGTAATTTTGTAAAAAAATAAATATAAATATTCATATGAAATTATATAAATAGATTAAGTGCAATTATTTATTTAAATAATTGCATTTAATAGTTGAAATTATATACAATATATTAAATTATACCATGGTCTGTCTGAATACTCGATTCTGATTGGCTGGCAGGTATGCATTAAAACCGTTTAATGAACAGGTAGGTCCAAGTCAGTTTGATCATCCTCCTGTATTAATGTGCTGCTTTCATTAACACACACACACACACACACACACACACACGTTTGTTTTTGTGAAAAGTGAGAGAGATAGAGAGAGAGAGAGAGAGATTCAGATTGAGTGTGTGTGTGAGGATGTGTGTGTGTGTGTGTGTGTGTGTGAGGATGTGCAGAAGGAGTGGGTGAGTGTGTGTAAGGAAGTGTAGAAGGAGTGTGTGTGTGTGTGTGTGTGTGTGTGTGAGGAGATGCAGTGTAATAGATGCTGTCTGCTCCGCTGTGGCTGCAGGTTCTCTGGAGGAGATTGGTCTGGACACTCGTGTCCTCAGACTCGGTCAGACTCTAGCGCTCACTAACTCATTTTTTCTGCTGTCATAATGTGTGTGGAGAGTTTGAGCGGATCCTAACCAGAGCGAGCAGCTCCTGAGATTGGGCTGTTATCCGGGTACGGGCCCGATAGCCACCGCACAGTCAAATCAACAATCAGCTCTCTGACCTCAGCTCTGGCCTCCTGCTTCACTCCATTCAGTTCTGCTCCTCCTCACTTTTGATCAAATGTTTCCATTCATTCATCTCAATGTGAATCATCTGAAATGCTCTATTTGGGTTCGATAACCATATTTTATAAAAGGTGTGAAATAAAAATGTATATAAGTACAGGATAGATACACACACACATTGTATATTTCATTTTTTGCACACATACACACTCTGAATATATGCAGTTTATTCTTTTTATGGTTAATTTCTGTGGCTTCTGTCTTCATAGAATACAGAAATTATATTATTGATATCAGACATAACTAAACAAAAATAAAAATGAATAAAAACGATATAGACATATTTAAAAAAATAAAATACAAATCTAAAAATGGACAAAAACAACAAAATTGCTTTCAAATTAACATGAATACAGCAAATACATATAAAAACAATTCAGAATACTAAGAAAAACTATATAATACTGTGTAGCATGTTGCATAGCACACTTGCATTTTCCATAACCTTAAAATAAATATATCAAATAAATAAAAATGAGATTGTGTGAATAAGGACAAAATATTGATGTGTTTGCCAACACTGAACTAGTGTTGCATTGGTTGGCTGTGAGAAACAGAAAAAAGGGGATGTGATGTCACAAAAAATCACATTGGATTAAAGCAGCCTAGGAAATATACAGTAGACTATAGAGAGAGCGATCGCAGCTCCTTGACACTAAAGCGTGTGATTTCAAATCTAGTGTATTTTAGAGCAGACTACATCTTTGGAAAGCTTGCTTGACAAGTCTTGATCTCTTCACTTGGATTTCCTCCTGCGGGCCACAAAACAATCAGACATTTTCAGCCATTCCTGAACTGTGTCTGTGAATGCATGTTTGTGCATCTGCCTCCTGAGCAACACAACGGGACTGCGTTGGTGTTTGGAGACTAACCTCATTCCTTCTCATCTGTGTTTCTCCTTACAGAGGAAGAAGCCAAAGAACTGGAGGAAGCCAAAGAATTAGAAGAGGCCAAATCAGGTCAGTTACTTACAATATTTGGTTGAAATATATACACAAGTTTGGAATTATTAAGGCTTTTTAATGTTTTTGAAAGAAGGCTGCATTTATTTGATCAAAAATGCAGTAAAAACACTGTGAATATGTGTTAAACTGTAATGTATTTCTGTGATCAAATCTGTATTTTCAGCATCATTACTCCAGTATTCAGTGTCACATGATCTTCAGAAATCATAATAATATACTGATTTACTGCTCAGGAAACATTTTATTATTATTATTGTTGTGCTGCTTAATATTTTTTTGGAAACTGTGACATTTTATTTTTTAGGATTTACAGATGAATAGGAAGTTCAACAAAATGGCATTTATTTGAAATATATATATTTTGTAACATTAGAAATGTCTTTACTGTCAGGAATAAATTATTTTTCAAATATATTCATATAGAAGACAGTTATTTTAAATTGTATTTTTTTTTCTTTCAAAAGCAAAAGAGACTTTTTTCAAAAAAAAAAAAAAACTGAATTATTACAATCTTTTGAGCGTTAGTGTAAATATACAGAATAATAGTTGTGTGTTCACATGAGCGATGCAAAAGTCTCCACTGCGAATAGCAGAAGATATGACGAATACTATACATTTTTTGGTAGATATCTCTTGTATTAATGCTCTCTATTCTGGGCTCCGGCCCGACATTCAAAAAGAGTCATGGTTGAGTCTCTTAATGACTCTAAATGGTGCTGTAGTAATTATGATATTTAATGCAACTGGGTGAAATGTGAGAGTAAATGCGAAACAAATGTGAAAACAGGACTCTAGCCCTGAATAGATCTGATCTCTCTCAGCTGGAATCCGTCTCTCGTCGTCTGATCTGGATCCGTGGCTCTCATGAGCGTTTGTGGCTGTCGAGGGTCTCAGGTGAAGGCCAGAGTCCGGCTCGCCCCCCCCTGTGGCTTTAATGCCATTAAAGATTCATTTGACTTCTTTAGTCTGATTGAATTATTCAGCCTGGCCGTGAGCAGCAGAGTTAATGCTATGAGATTTTAATAAGCAGGCAGGTGAAGAGGGTTAGAGAAAGAGACTCAGACAGAGATGAGAGTGTGTGTGTGTGTGTGTGTGTGTGAGAGAGTGTGTGTGTGTGTGTGTGTGTGTGTGAGAGAGTGTGTGTGTGTGTGTGTGTGTGTGTGTGAGAGAGAGTGTGTGTGTGTGTGTGTGTGTGTGTGTGAGAGAGAGTGTGTGCGTGTGTGTGTGTGTGTGTGTGTGTGTGTCAGATGACGTGGTGTGCTGTGTTGACAGGCTGGGATTCCCTCGTGCCGCTTTAGCTTCAGCACTTTCTTATTTGTCTCTTATTGGAGTCATTATAACTCTGTTGATGCATGCGAATGAAAGTTTGGCACACAAAGAGATTCGATGATTATACTTTATGCAACAGATATCCACATTTAATTGCAAAATATTGTTAGGAAGTTGTTGGCATGCAAACTTTTGGAATTTTATAAGCATCATTACCACATCCATCCATCCATCCATCCATCCAAAAAAAAAAAAAAACTGTAAAAAGAAAAAAAAAGTAGTTAATTAAACTAAAAAAGTAATAAATAAATAACGTTACTTGAAATAAATAACATTAATTAAAATAAAATATAAAAAGCTTATTTTATTTCAGCTAGTTAACAAAGCTACATTTCTCCTTTTCATTTAGTTTACCTGGATTTACTTAAATAACAAACTAAAACTGATCAAACTGAAATAAACATTAATGACAAAATATATATCACTATATTTAAAAATAAGAATACATGGCCAAACCCCCCACAGATGTTTATAGTGTCTCAGTGATTCTAAAATAACCCTGGTACAGATCAAACGTGACGCTCTAGTCTTATTTTTCTTTTGCATTTCTTTAGAACTAATCCACTGTACTGGTTTTCATATATTAACATATACATCTAGCCTATACAAATGTCTTTGTTTGTATAAGAGATTTTTGGACATATATGTCATGCACATACTTATCCTAAATGTCAGTCAATTCATGCTGATATATAATCAGTAAATGTAAAAGATAGACATGTATTTTTTGTTTCTTTGCTGTATTTCTTAGACTGAAGAACTCAAATAAATCTTAATAATTGTCATATTACTAGCAGTATTTTTTATTCCAGGTATTTTTTTATAATAAACACCTAAATGTGACATTACTCCCATGTTATTTTTATCATTTTATTTTGACTCCTGTGTGAGAAATCTCAAGCATAAAACATATAGACTCACAAAGTTGTATTAAATTTCCCATTGTTGGCAGAGAATTTCCATTGAAGTAATTTAATTGTTTAAGCTTTATTTTATTTCATTTGAATAAAAATGGTAAAGAAAACATTCCATAAACAGGTTGGATTTTTCTCAAGCACAATCTATAAACAAGACTATTTACACTTCAGTTGTGAAATATTGTAATGTACAGATCATTTTAAGCCCTTAATAAAACATTGCAAATCGGTCTGGGTTTGTTGCTGCATCACAAACACTTTTTACTGATATTTTGAGGCTGTTGAGTCCCACCTGGCTTTCACTGCACTTCTAAAACGTTTATGAAGTCGGTATTTTGCTGTAGCAGAAGGTTTGTTCCTGCAGCGTTGTGTGAAACGCTCTGTACTAGCTGGGCTGACTCTTCCTCCCTCACCATCTGCTGCTTTCTTTCTGCAAACTGATAATTGTCCTGATCTTGCAGATGCACTGAGTCCGTCTGTGCAGTGGTTTGTCCTGAAGGCAACGCTGTGAGAGCCAGATTTCTCTGTCATCGCCTCGCTCAAGGCTGCACCTTAAAGATGGATGGCTTTTATCAAAGCGCTGTTTAAAGATTAAACCCAACAAGCTTATCATGCTATTCTTGTCTTTGAGAGCCGATGGCTAAAGATCCTTTAATTGCCTTTCCTGAATGGTTCATTTTGCGTGAGAAATAGTCATTTATGCCAACAGGTCAAGGACAGGGTCGCTTTATTTGGCCCCTTACTGGACAGAATATGTTCGCGGTGTGTAAATGTGCTTTCAGGTGACCACAAACACGATTTTATGAGTCGTGCAAATATTGTTGCAAAAAGGGAACAGAAATCAACTTTATACAAATTAGGGATTTTTATGATGCATTATAATACATATTGTAAAATATTTCTAATTTCTGTTGAAGTAATGAAATTAATAATACTAACAAAAAATGACAAAAACACAACACATTTACTAAAACTTTTTTAGAATGAAAAGAAAATATAGAAATATGGATATGTTTAAAAATAATAATACAAATTACAAAAAACATAATAAAAATGTCTAAACATGAACAAAAAAAAAAAAATGTTACAATGGACAATGTTAATAAAACTATTAAAAATGACAAACACACAACATTACTAAAATTTTAATAAAATTAAAATAGAAAAATATGGACATGAACTAATAAAAATGACAAAAACAATAAAACTTACTAAAATTAAAATAGAAGATTTCAAGCAACAAAAAATGAATAAAAAGTACAAAAACAAAACAATTACTAAAATGAAAAAAAAAAAACTAAAACGTAAAATTAAAAATGACTAAAAACTAAAACAAAATAAAATCTTATTCAAAATGTTAACAAAAACTATAATAGTACATCACTGATGCTAAAATAGCAGTTCCAAGATGACTTTTGCATGAGCAATGTTTATAAAAGTGATTAAAATATAACAGTTATAATACATTATAACATCTACATATTCACTGTTAACATTTTAAATATTATAAAACATAATCAAACAAAATAAGAGAAATCTGGTGTTGATCATAATGCATTATACTGATATTAAAGGTATAACCAGAAATGCATTTGTATTGTTATGTTTGTGGTAATTTATGAGCAAACACAGCTGATATTATTATGAATGCATTATCCATCAATAACACCTTTCTGGTGCATTATACATGCAGAGTGTTATGAAACTTATATTGCGTGATATGAAAGTATTTCCTCTGCTAAGAGTTGCTGCTGTAAATAAATCTGATCACCCCCCCCCCCCCCACACACACACACACACACGCCTCATAACAGCCACATATTACAGTCATTTAAGCTCCTGTTCATCCCTCATACAAACATAAGAGCAAAATATTCAGAAGTGCAGTCGCCTAGTATCCTAATACATATAATCATCAGTAAACATAAAGCATCGTATAAATCATGACTCGGTTATCATGAATTTGTGCAATTTTCATAGATGTGAACAAAACACTAACCCTGAGTAATCAAATCTTGTCATGTAACTCTCATATATTTCCATATATTAAATATATTGTCAAATGAAGTGAAAATGTAAATGAAACCTATTAAAAATTAGAAAATATATTTCCCATACAAATATGTATGTTTTTGTGTGTGTAATACATTTTTGGAAATATGTCATGGATATATATATATCCATCTTAAAACCCGTCAATACACGTAACATAAAATTTGTAAATATTAGTAATTAGTACATATATTTTTAAACATAAAAGACATGCATTTAAAAAAAATACAAAACATATACTGTATAAATATACAGGTTTTTGTATAAATGTCATTTTAATAAAGTTGCTTATTTAAATAAAATATACTTAAATTATAAATATATAATTGACGTGGTTGCTACATACAAAAATAATCATATATATAACTTATTATAAATCAATTTAATTTTTGTTTAGTTTAAGATGAATTACTAAAATAAAAGTCTAAAAGATAAAAGTCTATAAGAAACTATAAAGAAATAAAAAAAACACAACAAAATAACAAACTTTACAATTAAAAACGTATACAAGAAATTAAAGTCATAAACGATAGTAGTACTGTATATCAGTGATGCTAAAATAACACTGTTCAACGTGTTCGGACTTTTTGCATTTGCCAATGTTTATAAAGGTAAAGAAACAGTTTACAGTTTACAGTACAGACAGAATAGAGTATACATAACACACATTCTTCGTTTCTCTCTCACTGTCATTTTTATTTTTTTTCCTCCGTTGACGTCATGGTTATAGAATTTCATGCCATTCATGCCGTGTCTGTCTGGCATGGGATTGCAACCCTTGGCAACTGAACTGAGCGCCCCAGGGATCTCCATTCATCTGGCTCCTTCAGACCGGCTCTGTGTGCCCGTGTGTGTGTGTGTGTGTGTTTGCATGTATTGTGTTGTGCTGCTTGCTCACAGTTAAATGTCACACACTGTGGCACCGCTAAAAAACAGCAGCTGAAAACACAGGTCTTGTGCTTGAGTGTCGGGCAGGTTGTAATGATGTCGGGTGTAGACTGCAGTTTGCTCTCCGGGGAGTATGAGCTTGAGATGGTTGTTACTAGCTCAGACCAGCTCAATACTGCTTCTTTTTTTACTAACCTTGAGTTGTTTGCCTCTTCTTTTTTCCACGTCTTTAAAGAAAACTCTCTTCTTCTCTCTTTGTTTCAGCTGCAACACCTCTAAAGAGCTAAAGTTGAAGACCACAGGTAAGACTTTTTTATCATTTAGCTCTGGCCAAGATATCACTGACATAATTATGATAGTTTTTATTTGTTTATATATTTTCAACAAATTCCTCTTTTCTTTTCTTTTCTTCTTTTTATATTTATATTTTCATTTTTAGAAGAGTTTATCAAAACAAAATTTATCACTATTTTCAAAACAGAAAAGACTAGAAATTTGATCATTCTGGGAAATTATGAATCTTTGCAACATGTCCATTTATTTTATTAAATGTAATTTTTTTAATATTTGAAAGAAAGTGAAATGTGGCGACCCATACTCAGAATTTGTGCTGTGCATTTAACCCATACAAGTGCACACACAGCAGTAAACACACACACACACACACACACACACACCTGGAGCAGTCAAGGGTTCGGGTCTTGCTCAAGGGTCTCAGCTCAGTCGTGGTATTGATGGTGGAAGAGAGCACTGGTCATTCACTCCCCCCACATACAATCCCTGCCAGACCTGAGCCCACAACCTTCGGGTTGCAAGTCCGTCTCTTTAACCTTTAGGTCACGACTGCCCTAATGCTTTATAAGTGTCAGTTTTTTTTAGGTTTGATATTTTAAAGATTCTGTAAATGCCCCATATTATGTGTGTATGTTTATAGGGAAGTCATACTGAAAAATTTGTGATAAGTAAATAATTAAATAAATACAAAAATTAAAATCCTTCAAATTCTTTATTTATTTATTATAAAATTGTACAAATATGTAATTAAATCATTTAAAATCTAAAAGAAATGTAGAAATATTTTATAATGTGTATAATGTGTATAATGTGTGTACGGTTATGGGTAATTCTTACTGAAAATGAAAATAATTCCTACAAATTCTTACTGTTTTATTCCAGTTTAATTCAGCTTAAATGTACAATTTTGCATCCTGCTGCTTCACTTGAAATTCTGGAATTGGATCGGTGATTAAAAGCCATTTTCAATTCAATTCTGAATGGCACACAACCCCGTCTGTGACAAGTGTTTTCGAGCAGCATGCTCGGCGGTAATCTCCATTTTAATAAAGCGTCATTATCTTTATTCCGTGAAGGGCGTTCAGAAGTTCCTGAAGTCTTGACATTCTGCTTCAAATAATATCCACTAGGTCAATGGTTGCCATGACGAATTCATTTCAGTGTCAAGTCATTAAAGTGGCCTGGTGGACTCTCCTCTGCCCTACCATGCTAAGCCTGATTACTGCTAATCACCAGCCCTTTGAATCATTAAAAAGCCAGGCATATGTGCAAACGTATAGGGACGAGGTTGCAGGACAAAATCTATTTGAAACAGAGGGGGAGTTTGAGAGAAGAAAAAAACTGCCTGTTGCTAAGACAAGGAAATTAAATGGCATAGTTTGCTTTCCCAGACACGTAGGAGGCAGACTGACACACTGACATCGACAAGTCACACTATTTTTAACTGCCACTCTCACGTCTTAATTACAAAGTAAAGAATAAGTGATTCCGTCTCTCGTGTGAGAAATTGGCATTGTGTTTTTAATCGGAGACCCTGCCAGTGCGCTGTCTAGGGACATTAGCTTACAGTATGTTCTGACAAAACACAAACAAATGAAGTAAACGTGTTTATCATATCTAAAGTAACCAGGCTTGCTGAGATTAGGAATGTTGCATTAATATTATCATCATGGCCAGATGGTGGTTTTCTAAACTCAACACAACAATCTTACTTTGCTTTCTTTGTTCACTGTGCTGAGGAGGAAGACTGACCCAGTGCCCCTGGTGATGTCCAGTGCGCCCAAGGCAACCTGAACTGCTTTCTTTCCAGATCTGTGTTTGTTTGCGCTAGGATATTTTTGGAAATTGCATCATGAACCCTTGTAAAAGGCCTGAGGGCTTCCCTAGTTTCATAACATCATCGATCTCTGCTGTTCTTCTGAGAACTGTGGGTCAGATTCATACAAATTAGATGTTCTTGACGTGCAAGAGCTGTTTGGGAGTCTTTGGGTGCATCATATAGGAAGGAGTCTTTATTCAGAGGGAACGATGTAGATAAATGAGGGCATGATCTTTTTCCCAGCGAGAATTTGCAGTTCAGTCTGTCCTGCTGATGATAAATGTGTGATTTTATTTTTATTTATTTTTTCTAAATATTGTTTGCATTAAGATGATAAAAAGCTGATTTAGTTATTGCTTTGATTTGACTACTGAAACTAAGATTTTTAAAAACAGGAGAGGCCCAAGGACTGAGCCCTGGGGGTCTCCATGTGTCCTCCATGTATCATTTAGATTCATAATTGCCTGTTTTTATGTAATAAACCCTAAATATGGCCAAAATCAGCTGAGGACCATCTCAGGGGTCCTCTCCAGTTCTCTAGTCTGTCCTGGTGCATATAACTAGCATTGATATTTTCTTTGAATCAGTATTTAGCAAGGACATATGAGTCTTTATTGAGGGGGAAACATGTAGATGAAGTGATGAACAGGACCTTGTGACCAGCGGAAGTTTTTTTATTTTTTTATTTAAATAAATGAATAAATCCACAGTCCTTTGAATGAGCTGCAGCCACCTAACAGTCTTTTCTGGGAAGGTTAACTAATTATGAACTATCCTTAACTACGACTGCAGTCATACGGACTCATGCATGAATAACGGCAGCCTTAACTACATGTTAGTACATGTTTGATAGTTTTTTTTTTTTTTTTTTTTTTTTTTTTTTTTTTTTTTTTTTTTTTTTTTTTTTTTGCTCTACATTCTGTTTTTATGTTTTGTTTTTCTTAACGTACAGTCCGTCGTTTTGCTCTCCTCCGGTGGGGTCTGTCCACCTTTGGGGTGGGATGTGGTTTTGGGAAAGAGGAAATGGGGAAAAGGTCAGGGGGACGCGCCAGGCTCGTACAGGCACTAAATGTTCAACAGGACCAAAACAGTGGAGGATAAGAATAGCGTGTGTATGTCTTGTGCGTGCGCATCAATATAAGTAACGTGTGTTTAGGCATATGATCGGAAAAAAGACAAGTGTGACGTGTAACATACATAGGACTGTGGGTCAGGAGTTTAGCTGGACGTATTATGTGTTTGTATGTGTACGAAATGGCTTCCTTGTCCTGAGCAGTCCTGGACAGTTCTTTTTCTTCCCTCTTTTCTCCCCCCTCCCTCTCCCTCTCACATGTTTTGTTTTCCTCTCTCTCTTTTTATTAACATCGGTAGTCCTTGGCTGTGTTAACAAGTCTTTTTGCCAGATATCACAGCCACGCTTTCACCAGTAACACAGTGCGTCCCCTTGCCCCAGCCCCTAGTCACTCAGAATGGAGAAAGGCCATGTGTGTGAGTGCATCTGTGTGTGTGTGTATATATATATATATATATTAAGTGTAAGAGGTGGGGACTCATCAGTTTGAAGGTTCGTGGTTTGATATTGGGGTGTGATGTAGGGCAGGGGGGCCTAAAGAAAGTTCAGGTGGTGAGTTTGTGTCCCATCATCCCTGCTGCGATCACAAGAGTTCGTACTGTCGTAGGTGCATGCGCTGGATGATGTCTCTGCAGTCGTTAAACACTCGGCGGATGTTTTCCGTGTCCACAGCGCAGGTGAAGTGGGGGTAGCAGTAGTGCCGGCCATCTCCACTCGCTGTACTGATCCTCAAGAACTCATCTCGGATGAAATATTTTGCTCTCGTAACTCGTGGATCTTCCCCTTGCTCTGGTGTTGCATCATCTGGTGTAGTGTAGCGTGCAAACTCAGGGAAGTAATCCTCAATTTTTGATTTTCCCGCCAACACCTTCTCAGCCAGCAAGTCCTGCTTGTTTAGGAACAGAATGACAGAAATAGTTCGAAGCCACCTGTTATTCCAGATGTTCTTGAACAGGTTAAGTGCCTCCTGGAGTCTGTTGGTCTGATTGTCCTCTCTGAGCACCATATTATAACTGCTGCTGGCTACCACGAAAATGATGGCTGTCACATCATTAAAACACTGGATCCATTTCCTGCGTTCGTCTCGCTGTCCGCCAACATCAAACATATGAAAATTAACTTTATCCACTTGGAATCTTGTCTCAAAGATCCCGGAAGTCAGAACTCTGCATCTGAGCAAGTCCTGATCAGTGGGAGTATAGTCGCTCTGTTTCACAGTGTCAATCCTGTCCAGGAAATACTGTGCACAGTCGATCAGTTGATATTCGTTGGATCTTTCGAAGCAAGCTCTCACCCCTTCATCCTGCCACAGGGTCTTTGTGTGTTCATAAAATTCCGTTGTGAATTCAAAGTCCTTCTGATTTGCTAAATTGAGGATGTATTCAATTCGAAACTTATTTGCGGGACAGGCTAACTGGACTGGAGGTACCAACGCGGACATTGCCGTCGCAATAGTCTCTATAGCTTCTTTTATATTATTCTTGATGTCTTGAATTTTTTGTTTTTTCTCTTCAGCATTGAAGCCATTGACATGTAAAATGCGCATCTGTTTGACTATGGTGCTTTTCCCCGATTCTCCAGCCCCTAACAGTAGTAGTCGATGAGTTGCTCTGTAGATCTGCTTATCTTTCTGGAGCTGTTTCTCAATCTTTTTGTTAGTTTCTCGCTGGGTCTTCTCCTCATTTCGCTGGTCCTCAGTCTTACTGTTGCCCAAACAACCCATTTTCCCAAAAACCCAAGAAAAGTTTTGGGGTGGGTGGGGGGGTAGGTGTATCTAACGTATGAATAAATGATCCAAATTCCTTGATTGGCCTCCGATCAGAACACTTTGATGGAAAACCGGGACATTTATACTTGTATGCACATCGCTTCCCCGGATTTCGCTGATAAGGGCAGGAGGGGAACACGGGGAAATATGAAAGCTATGGGTGACTAGTACTGGCGAGAATAGGTGGTGGTGAAAACACTAGGCCGGCCTACAAACGACCGAGTCCTGTCGAGCCCTTGCTGCTATCAAATAAGAGATTTCTGTGTGTGGATGTGCATCCAGCGAAGCCTTCGACGTTACATGAATGATTTCGGCTTTCCCACGACGGCGATTTAGCAAATTTCCCGTCGCGAATCCATGGTCGGTTTCCCGAAATAACGAGCGACTCCTATTCAAATCATGAATAGCTCCACAAAACGCGATTCGTTTCGGGTTCTTGCTGTCGAATCCGTTGGCCGATGCAATGAGACGGGCAGAACGAGATAGAAAGGGTGGCTACAAATTAAAGAAATAAATATTTCCACCAAAATGACGGCATGTGGATCATTCCGCCCTTCCCGACATGAACCTTTTAACTCCGTTACGAAACGACGATGTCTGCGAGAAAAATACGGCGGTGCTGCTGAAAAATTCCTCTCAGATTGACGCTATTTTCCCTCCTGTTCTGCTTACGGTGACTGATCGCTTTTTTCGGCTTGTCCAAATCAAACGAGGCCCTTCGCCGTCTTCTCCGTTACCGTAATTTGAGTTTCTCCTCACATCTGTAGGCTTTGCTTTGACGCGAGCGGCAATCCTTACGGTTCTCTCAACCGCAGATGCAAATGCGAGCGATTCCGTCGATATTTTACCGGTTATCGCAGTCCCGAGTCCGCTGTCAGGCTACGCTTTGTATCCTTCTTGAATCCTTCTTAGATCATGTGTATTCGGAAACGTGAAGATAAATCCGACACCACAACGACAGCGATGGATTCCCTACGGACGGAGCGCGTTGAATCCCCAATTGTGGCGAATGGATCCTTTTCAGGGTGTATTTTTAGCGATGTTTGATAGTTAATGCATTAATTAACATTTATGGGTAAACTAAATCAAACAGCCTCTTTAAGAAGGAATAAGAAATACTCTGACTTTGAAATTCATTTAAATAATTAAATACTATCATAATTTGAGCATTTGACATCTTCAGCTTTGTCATAAACATTATTGGGTGGCAATGGATTAGTTGATCCTCCTCATCAAGTGCAGAAAATACTGAATACACTAATGACTGATCTTGTCTGTTTTATGTTCTTCTCTTTCCCTTTAAACTCACTCTATTGTGACTTATACACGGAAACCAGAAAGAGTTCACTCTCCATCCAGACACAGCCGTGATGATCCTGTGCCTCCGCTCTCTGACTTCTTGAAAATCCACACAGCATCTGTTAACCGGGCTGAATACTCACTGTGTTAGTACATGTGTGTTTGATAGAGAGCATAACACAAATCATGAGCTGAGTTCAGTAAGTAGTTAACAGTGAATTTATTATGATTGGGCCCTCTCAAGCAACTTTAACAAGCCATTAGTTGATGTTAGTTTATGGGTTACTTAATAATGAGTTGACACAATGACATATTAACGATGTGAGAGTGTCCTCCTTATTCCTTTACACCACTAATACAACAAACAATTATTTTTAGTTGTTTTATTATTTATTTACTTAATTTTACATATATGGACTCAAAAGAAAGTCCAAACATAATGTCACCTGTAAAGAGACACAGAACAGGTGGTCAAATATTTTGCGTCAAGAAGCTCAAAACAATGCTGTTAATTAATGTACATAACTTTCCAAATGACTTTAATTCGGTTTACAAAAGCAGACGACATTTATTATCTCAGACATGACACACAAACCCTCAAAAACACACACACACACACACTACAACACAGTCTTACACACTTTCCCCATGTGTTTTATTCCTTAAGTTAATGTACTGTAGTACAGTACAATACAGCAAACAACAACAAAAACAATTATTCTGCCCCAGCATCCTGTCTTTGGTCTGGGACGGGCCAAAGAACCTCTTCAACATCACAGGCTATACTGGCCCTGGCCTGGCATCGGGGGTAAAATCCTCTCGCATGCCTAATCCAACCCTGGAACACATCAACTCAAATATATGAGACTGTTTGTCTTCTTGCCCTTGCCCTTCCTCTCTGTTCCATGTCATCCTCCTCTTCCTCTTTGTACTCCCTCTCCATCGCCATCTCCTACTCTTCCTCTTCCTTCATTTCTTTCTCTACTCCTCCTCCTCCTCTGTGATGTGCTTGACCTCTTCCTTCACGTCTCCATTGTTTGGATCCATTGTTTCAAACCTGAATACAGTTTTTCTCAGTCACTTTGGTGCATTTCTCGAATCATCCTTACTGTAATCTTTGCAAAGTAGTATGTGCATTTCTCAAAACAATTCGTACAAACAGAACCATGCAATGGATTTCCTGCAAAAGCCTGTAACATACTCAAAATCTTTAGTTCATCTCTCAAAAGTAAGTAGGCTATTTGTCAATGAATATGTCATGTTGTCAATATAACAGTGCACTCTGTTACCAGGTTTGTATTACCTGATGTAAACTATGGTAATTTACACCTTACTGTATGTGGGATATTGATTGAAAAAGACTGGATATGATTCACAGTTACACTTTTACTAGTGCTGACCAAAAAAAATTAAAAAAAAGAAGCAGTAGAAGAAATATGGGCACAAAGGCGAAAATAAACAATGAGAAAGTCCACTGTCAGAATTTGTAACTCTTGTGTTGTCCTCTGTCTATTCATGGCAAATTTATAAAAAGTCTAATATGCATGACAGTTTATGACAACTAGATCAATCATTTTGCATTTAATGGCTTATACGATGAACTAATGACTAGATGTTTTGAGGGGTGAGACTATAGCACAGAGAACTATACATTCTGAGCAACATGACAATAGTAACTGATAATGTAGGAAACCACAGACAAATGTACAAAATCAGTTGCATGAATATACCAAAACAATCACTTGTTCAAAAGAATGAGAAACTTTTTTATGATGTGCACAAGTGACTAGATGATGTGGAGGTTGAACAAGTAGTTTTGAGAATTTCATTTCTGATCTGAGAAATGCACCAAAGACACTGAGAAACACTGACTTTGGCCCTTTTATCTCCATCAAAGGTTCTGATTGGTGTGTGATACATTTTGACTCCTAGTGTTTGCACTTGGGTAACTGTGTGCTAACTGAGCTCAAACTGTGCAGACTTGAGTGATTTCTAAACGAGCACGTGGTGTAAGCGCTGAGAAATGTAGGGATTTGTGTCTGGAGTTTTGACTCGTGTCAAAGCAGGAGAATAGTGTTTATAGTTTAGGGAAATGGGTGTGCTTTATTAAAAATGGCGTTATGGTTTTGAAATTTTAGTTCAAAAGCCTGGTTATAGTGTTTTAGCAATTGAGAAAAACTGTAAAAACCACCGCTGATATTTTCCTTGAATCAGTATTTTGCCTAATGTCATTTTGTGTGTTTACGAGTGCCGTCTCTGTGCTAAACTAAAATCAGATGGGAAACCGTCCAAGTACTGTAGCTATCTGAGTCTAGGAATTTGTTCTGCTGACTGAAGAAAACATTCTCAATGATCTTGCCCATAAAGGGGAGATTTGAAATAGGTCTGTAGTTGTTTAGTACAGAATTATCCAGCTCTTTTTTAGGAGCAGCTAAAAACTGCAGTATTCAAGACAAAGGAAGGATGCCTAAAAGGAGCCAATCGCTATTTTTAATAGGTCAGTTACTGGACAGTTAAACACATTTTCATAGAAAGATGTGGGCAGCAAGACAGAAGGTCAACTGTTTAAAAATCCAGCAGTATTTTGTAGGCAGTTGCCTCTAACCCAGACAAGTATCTAAATGATTATGTTGTTGTTGCGGGGGCCATATAACCTCAGAGCTACATGAGGACGTGCTGATCTCTTTTGTAATATAATTGATTTGGTGAGTGAAAAACGATGCAAACTTGTTGCATTTGCTGTCAGGCAGCAGATAACAGGCAACCGTAGTTTAGAGTTAGTTAGTTAACTACGTACCCTTCTCTGTACCCTTCAATATGTCAACAGTAGCAAAAAAAAGATGCACGTGTGTGAGCAAGATGTCAATAAATGCACGTGTGTCACCTGATCCACAAATGCACGGATTCCTTTTTGCATGAGCAATTTATGATATATTGATGCAGATCACAACATTTTTTTATGCAAACATGTCTGTATTTGTTAAAATCGTTGCACTTTCATTTAATTCCGAATTCCACAGATTCAAATTGAAAGACATTTGTTTGTGGTTAGTAAAATACATGCATAACATTTATGCAGTACATGGATAATTGTGTGTGCATCTATTAATCAGTCTAATATCATCCCATAAATAGATAGATGTACCCTGATTTTTTTCTGCTGTTCCGTTTAGTCAGTTAAGATTAGGTAACACAATTTTGTCAAGTTCTAATTTTCATACTCAATTTTTCAATTTTATTTTAAGATGTTTGGAAATTCAGATTGACAGACTCATTTGACATTGATTTTAAGTGTTGTTTTCCCCCCTTTTAAACCATGGAGTTTATTTAATTTACTAAACCAAGTTTCTCTACTTTGTTCCACCAAATTAAAACTTCTTAATTTCAAGTGGGCACACTTGACATGACTGCGTACAAAAAAAAAACTTGATCAAATTTGTTGTTTTTTAATTAGTTTTACTGGAAAGACAATGTAATTGGGTGTAAACGTTTTCTGGATAATTAAGTAGTTTGTTGTATTCTCATTTACTAAACTTTTTAAAAACAGAAATAGATCTAATTTAAGAGAGATGAAATGTTTGACAGATGAACAATTACGGTAACTTAAAAAAAAAACAATTAGAATAATATGCACTAATAAATTAAATGCCGGAATGTGCATTAGAAAGTAAAAAAGCATGCATTTTGATTTCATGTTGACTTTAAAAGTGCCGATTGTACTGTATCTGTGTTCGGCCTCAGACTGAAGTCTAATCGGGAGCAGATTACAGTAGATACAAGTGTTCTACGCCTTGAGTCGGCCCTAGTCCTTCTATCACTTATCAGAACAGAAATAGAGGAAGCCACAGGCACATTGGATTCCCTCTTGTTCTGGGAACATTTGTGAATGTCAGTGCTATTGTAGCGGGGACCTGACACACATCACTGAGAGCTATTATCAGTCATCAGTCGAGCAGCAAGCGCATCAGCTCTCCAGTCTTCAGATGATCCCGTGAGAAGCCCCTCTACAAACTCTAGATGCTTTGCAGGTGCTTCATGCCCAGATTTCTCCTTTTTACAGTGCTGCATTGTTATTTTTTTCTGCACAATTGCATCATGACTGCTACTAGTTGATAGCTGAGCTCTTGTTAGTTGTTATATTTGGGAGATCCTCTGTATAGACACAATCTCCAGTTGACTCGATTAACTCCTCAAGTTTAAATATAACTGTATACCACAGTGACATTACTAGTGTCCTGTCAAAACTGTTTAGCAGGTGCTCTTCTGAATTCCCACCATTGTTGCGTAGTCTGTGATTTTAAAATCATCCAAAAGAATGTTAAATGTATGAATGTTTTATTGAGTATTGAAATTCCATCATCCACTTAATCTTCAACATAAACATTGCATTCTACCATACTTTGATCTGAAAAGTAATTTCTAATGGGGATCAATGAGATGTATGTCTAAGTTTTGTTAAAATCTCCTCCTAGGAATGTTCCTCACATCAGCAATATCATGATTCTGTGTGTGCCTAAAACATATGTGACCCTGCAGCACAAAAGCAGTCTTAAGTCGCTGGGTATATTTGTAGCAATAGACAACAATACATTGTATGGATCAAAATGATACATTTCTCTTTTATGCCAAAAATCATTAGGATATTAAGATCATGTTCCATGAAGATATTTTGTAAATGTCCTACTGTAAATATATCAAAACTTCATTTTTGATCAGTAATATGCATTGCTAAGAACTTCATTTGAACAACTTTAAAGGAGATTTTCTCAATATTCAGATTTTTTTGCACCCTCAGATTCCAGATTTTCTAATAGTTGTATCTCAGACAAATATTGTCCTATCATAACAAACCATACATCAATGGAAAGATTATTTATTTAGCTTTCAGATGATGTATAAATCTCAATTTCACAAAATTGACACTTAAGACTGGTTTTGTGGTCCACGGTCACATTTGTAAAACTCCTTTTATAACTTCTTCAACATCAGAAGAACATTATAAGATGGCAGCTCCTACATTAAGTGTCATGTTACAGCTTTACAGCTTTAAAAACCGATTTAGTCTCTTTCTCTCATTCAGTCAATAGCATTTGTTCTTCGTAATCTCAGTTGTTTTCCTGACATCTTTTTCTCCCATTGAAATTCATACATGCGATACAAACTTCACTCATACTGCAATATAAAAATTAACGTAGCCCCTAAAGAAAATTCAATAAATGCCATATTTTTGTGTTTTTTTTTTTCCTCTCTACCCTTCGATCTGTGGACTGCCTATCAGAAACACACAAGTTGGCAAGACCAGGGGCAATTATAACATTTCTATATATATATTTGAACCTGCATGTGTACAGAAAGTAACTAAACCATTAATATACTTACTACAGAATGACTAGATGACTAGATGGCACTACCTTGGCCCGTCTCCAGTTGGTCCAAAATGCATCAGCAAGACTCTTAACGGGCCTACGTAAATTCACTCATATCACTCCTGTCTTAGCTTCTGTACATTGGCTGCCTCTGCGGTTTAGAGTTAAAAATGGTTGCTTTTGTCTTTAAGGCTCTAAACAAGCTGGCTCCCTCATATTTATCTGAACTGCTTTCCTTACATAACCCCTCTCGAGCTCTTAGATCTAGTAGTCCTAGACTGCTCACTGTTAAATTAAAGCAAAGGGGTAAATGTGGCCTAAACTCACTTTACCAGTTCATATTAGATATGCTTCTACTTTACAGCTATTTAAATCTTTGCTAAAAATGTATTACTTTTCCATCACTTTCAATGTCCCTTGATGTTCCATCTCTGTAATCGATTTTTGATGGCAGTTCTGGTTCTGATTTTAGCTGTGATTTTTATTTTTGTAATTTTCTATTTGCTACTTTGATGCTGTAAAGCACATTGGTCAGCTGCTGCTGTTGTAAATGTAAATAACTTGGATGGATGGATGGATGGATGGATGGATGGATGGATGGATGGATAGACTGTCGGACGGATGGATAGACGGACGGTTGATGGATGGACGGATGGATGATGGATAGAATGATAGAGAGTAGATGAACAGAGAGATGGAATGACAGACAGACAAGAAAAATGGATGGAGAGATAGAACGACAGACAGATGGACAGTTAGAATGATAGACAGATGGATGGATGGATGGATGGATGTATAGATAGAATGACAGACAGATGGAGAGACTAACAGATAAAAGGATAGACCGATGGATGGATGGACAGATGGAGAGAAGGACAGTGAGAAGGACTAGACATATATAGACAGACAGATAGATTCAGGCTTTTCCACTGGTCAAATTACAACAGCTATTAAGAAATAAGAAAACTGAGAAATATGTATTTTTTGTTTCAACCTTCAGCACTGCCGCTGTGGTTTTGCTGCAGTTGTTGGTCTGTATGTTATGCACACCGGCTGGGGTCCTCCACAGCCTCAGGGTCCGAGCACTCGAGCCCCCACACACTCACATCTGGACAATCACAGTGCCACAGGATTTCACCAGCCTCCACTGCTCTTCATTCAGAATGTAGTTTGGGTCAAAATATTTCTTCACAAAAAAAAAAAAAAATCAAGCCTTGTTTTTCTGTACTAAGTCACGCTAGAAGGTGAGGGTGACCCTCCAAAGACGAGACCTCATGGGACCCTGATCCAGCCCTGGCAAAGCACTGTAAATCATTGAGTTTATAGATTGAAGGTACTTACTGGAAGACTATGGAAAGGTCACAAGACAGGATGAATGGAGATCTATGGTGAAAACCTATATAAAGATCAATAGCTGAATTATAAAAAAAACTGTTTCCTATTACAGTGACTTCATCCTTCAGTTGACACTCATCCACAAGCCTAGACACAGACTTAGTTTGTAAAATTAGTTTCTGAAGTATAAATATGAGCTCATCGCTATATATTTCCTTCAGAAATCACTATAATATGCAGATTTGCTTCTCATAAAGCATTTCTGACTATTATCAATGTTGAAAACAGTTGTGCTGCACAATATTATTTTTTGGAAACCATGAAACAAGATTGAGGTAAGAAAAAACAAAAATTGATCAAAAGTGACAAAAGTAAAGACATTTATAATGTTACAAAAGATTATATTTTGAATAAATGCTGTTCTTTTGAATGTTTTATTCATCTGTGAATCCTGAAAAATAAAATGTATCACAGTTTCCACAAAAATATTGTGCAACACAACAGTTTTGCATGCATATGATACAAAATTTGTTGCCGTGTATATTATGCACAGTTTTCGTGTGCATATGATTTGAATTTTTTTTGGCATGCATTTAATATGTTTTTGCGTGCATATAATACACATATACCCCACAACCCATTGTGTAGCATATACACGCCAAAGTCAATTTTTGCGTATCAATACCACAAGTTTTTGTTTTTATTTTATACTATTTCTAAGCACTTTCATGAGACCGAGTTGGTCTGTCACTGCGTGTGGCATCTGAAATATGCATATCACAGATCGTGTGAATACTGTCAATACGAGCGCCAAGAAGATGCCAATTTATGCTTTGGGCAGCGTGGAACAGGCCTACAGTAGGTATACAGTAGTGTGATCGTACGCCATTCCAAACATAGCAGAGAGATCTTTATTGCCAAGCACCGAGAGTCTAGGAAATACATCAAAGTCTAATATAAAAAAACAACCAGCTCCCTCTAGCAGTTCAGAAAACAGATGATGATTGGAAGAAGGAAGATCGAGAGGATGAGGAGGAGAAAGAGAGCTGTAATTGCAGTCCCACACACACAGAGCCTTTACTGAAATAGCCTTGCAATTTTCAAGACAAGTAATGCAGCGGCCTAAGCATTTCCTCAAGCCCTCTTTTTTAATCTCAAGTCATTTTCTCTCGTGTTGAGTTTTAGATTTGCCTCTTTGATGGTCATAAACTTAAAGTCCACTGAAACTTTCACTGTATTTGCATCCCGACCTTCGTCAGCTGCATCGCCGATGATCACTTCTTGTTGATGTATGACTGTTTAACATGGTGCAGCATGCAGAATATCTGATTTCATAAAGTGCATGTGATTTTACTGATCCAGCATCCATCTCTCTGATATTCAGATATCGATGTTTTCTGTTGATTAACGCAACCCTGCTGCATCTGTCTTTACATCAGTTCCTCAGGTACTTTCAATGTTCTGTATTCATTCATGTTTGTTGTCTATAATCTCATGTTATTCTAATAGCTACTCAAGTAAAGTAAATTTGTTCATGTGTGATTCCTGAAGCATCGGCTGCGTCTGAAACCTGATGCGATTATAGACAGAGTTATTGTAGAAACATAAAGCTATATGCATTTTTTTTTTTAAAAACCCATTTAAACTGAGAAGAATAGTAAGACAAAATATTGTTTGCAACATTTCATAACCGACTTTTATATTGTAATTGTAATAAAGCAAAAAAAAAAAAAATCCTGCATGACAATATTATTAATAACATTGTTCTCTTATAAAATAAACAGTTAACACAATGCTATATATATCACATTTTTCACAATAAGTATAATTTGAAGCAGTTTTATCCTAACTGTATGCTAAATTCATAATTATTGTTTTTCAAATGGCATTTAGAAAGTTGAATGAAACTGGCAAATTAGTAATTATTAACTTGATTATTAGTAATTGTTAATTTAATTATTTTAATGTAATTAATTGAATTATATATGTATGCAATACAAATTGACATTATATATTTGCCATTGTTACAGTTTCATTTAACTTAAGTATTTCCTTGCCTGTTCCAGACCAGCTTGGATATCATTGGCAGAAAAAAAAAAAAAAAAAAATTATTAATAAATAAATAATCACCCAGATGAAGGTTTTTAGTCCACAGGATGTTATGCACACACACATTGGATCTGGACAAGGCTTGATGCCTTTCTGTCTGCATTCTTCATGATTTGGACACTGCTGTGACATGTTGTCTAAACGTAGACCCATTTGTCTCCAATTACAGTATATATTTACTTTCAGAAATGTGTCAGCAGCATTAAATGTTGTGCAGTGTGTGTTTCTTCTCATGCATGGCTAAAAAAAGCAGCTGCCGTCGGACTGGAACTGTAGTGTTCTCTGTAGCGAGAGAAGAGCCGTGTTTCCGCTGTGAGAGAGAAATGATGTTCAGCCCAGAGCTTCAGGACTTCATATGAAACTTAATGGCTGTCAGAGCGATGCCTTTCAACAGACAGAGCCGATAGGGGCAATTAGTGGCAGATAATAGCTCGCCCTCCCACACCTTAAGTAGTGCACTGAAATATTGATTTAATTCCCATCCCATATATTCCCCTTAACCATTTGCTGTCACTCTAAAAATATCTCTGGTCGTGGCAGGCTGTCCATAGAGCTGCCGATGCTGAAGAGTGGGAGTCAAGGGAAGGAGAGAACGAGGCTCTCTAGGACTGAGCTTTACAGTAGAGAGAGACGAGAGCGTCTGAGGAGGACTGTGAGACGCTGGAAGAGGACGTTTAGAGACGTGAGTGCTGTAATAAGAGGTGGTCAGGGAGAGATGAGACCTTCACAATGCCTAACTCATTCTTAATGTGGACTGAAACCGATCAGGGATTCAACTGAGAGAGCAGCGTTTGCACTGGAAACAGACACAAGAGAGTTGCTTGTTGCTACACGGAGCAAACCAGATAATTATGAGAAGAAACCCAAGACAGTGTAGAGTTGATGTGAGCGAACTGATTGATCATAGAGACAAACCTTTGACAAACATGACTTCACTTTGTGTTAATTATTGTAAATTATTAGAAAATGATATATGTAAATTATTTAAGGACAACATGGAGAGAAAAATGACTTATTTAGTGGCATATGTATGTCCCTGGTCTTAGTCTACATTATTTAACAGCACGTATAATTCTAAATAATAATAAGTATTATGTTATTATGTAATTGTAATAAATAAAGTTTCATAAAGATTTTTATACATTTGAGATAACATGCATTAATTTTGTTATGTGCTAACTAAATGTTGAATTATGTCATTATGTAAGTAAAATATGTTGCAAATGTCATTTCACATCATGTTTAACAAATACATTTTTTTTTAATAAAAACATTAATAATAATGACATTTAATTGAATTATTTAAAATGCATAAATTATTTAATAAATGCACTATAGTTGTTTATTATTATTATAATTGATTTGTTTTTGTTTTTTAAACTAAAACTTAAATAAGTAAAGAAACAAACAAATAAACATACATACATAAAATTCAGGATTCATAAAGGTTTTATGAGTTTAAAATAACAATTTAACAACATTTTTCTCCTATCCAGTAATGTTATATGCTAACTAAGTGCTAAATGATGTTCCAGCCAGCATTGTTTCCTGCTAATATTCCACTCAAATTAATCACATTATGCAAGTTAAATGTCATTTCTCGTCGTCTTTAACAAATTAACTCACCAGAACTAGTAAGCATAAACTAGTTTCAAGGATTCTCAGAAGTACATCTGTCTCGTAAGTGAAAATGGAATCGCACCGAAAAGTTCAGAAAATGAACATGAAGCCATTGGCTTTATTGTTCTTGCTTTATTAATGGCTCTTCTGACATGAAGCCCAGAGGTGTTCAGGAGGAGTGGAGGACCGATAGAGAGAGGAGATCAATGAGTGCTAATGAACATGCCTGCTCTTCACGGGTCGCCCTCCTCCCAGCCGCAATTACACAACCAGCCTGAGGGGGCAATTAAGAGCCATACATTACCCACAATGCAAGGCATGACACACGCAGCGGCCAGTTTAGTGTCCGTCTTCTCGTGCTTTAGAGTGTCATATACACACAATCATTTCTGTGTGTGTTTATATAGCACTTCAACAAAATTACAGATAATGCAACTTCACATTATTACAGGAAACAGTCTAAAAAATGGATCAGTTATGAAACAAATTCAGTTTCAGGTGTAAAGTTGCTCTGCAGAAGACAATAGAGCAATTCAGTTCAAATTTTGTTCTCATATAAAAGTGTCAGTGCTTTAAATCAAAATGACTGAATATTAATTGCCTTGTAAACCCCACTGTCTTTACCATAATATGAAAAAAAAAAATTAGTTTTGCAATAGCTGTCAGCTGAAAGAGTGAATGCAATGAAGCTACACTTACATACATTAAAGCAAGGTCAACCATAGAATGAGGCCGGATTTGAGCCAAAACGTTACTAATTCAACCTGATCTGCAATGATAGATTCCCCAGTGTAGTGCTGTTGGGGCATGCTGCCAATAACAACACTGGGCAGATTCAAAAATAAACGCACTTTGACAATATAATGTCATTTAAAGGAAAGTGTTTTTACAGCATGGTAGTGTTTGTTGTGCTTCCTTTAATACATGCTATTTAAATAAAAAATATCATCGCTGTACAGTAACGAGAATTTAATGAAAATCACCATTAAGAATACTGGAGATTATGGAAATCAGTAGATGGATGCATTACTGTGATGATGATTTTAGGGGGAAATGTGCTTAAATGTCATTTTAAATGATTTCAAAAAGGCAAAAAAAAATATGCAAAATCTAATATCTAATGTGTGATTTTGGGCTGAAGTGCGATTGGCTCGTGAGCTCTGAGTGGCTTGTTTTTCCCGTCATTCTGTCAGTGGCCGTGAAATGGTCAACAGCTCTGAGCCTCAGGCCGTCTCTTGTCAGCAACACTAAATATCTCACACACATGGTCCCTACAGAGCCTCTGTCTGTTGCAGCGTCTCTCTCAGCGTCTCTCTCTCTCTCTCTCACACACACACACACACACACACACACACACACACACACACACACACACACACACACATCCCGTCAGGTCCAATGGGAGCGCCGTCTTCTGCTTGTCTGTTAAACTCTCTCTTCGTTCACATGAACGCACACATTCGCTCTTCCCATCAGTCCCGGCTGGAAACTGTCTTCAATGTTTTAGTTGTTACATGATTTATTCAACTGTTTTCTTCTCTAATTAATTTGCTGGGGTGTATATCATTTAGCAGTGCTAAATATACCTGTATTTGCTCATGTATTCAGTTTAATAAAAGTTAAAGTCAGAGCAGGTACAAATAGGGCTGTGACTCTCAACTGAACATGATGTGGATTCGGATGTAGAGTTATGTGCATCTTGACTGATTGAGACTTCTGACTCTTTTTGAACACTATTGACATTTGAGTCCTTCATTTCAGGAATCTATGTGGAAGCTTGTATGTTAACTTTGTATCTCTCAAGTCTGACTTTTAAGCAATTCTGAGTTGATACCTCCCTTTTTTTCTAAATTCTAATTGCGAGATGTTAACTCACAGTTGCATGTCTAGAACTTTCAATTGAAACGTATAAACTTGTTATAATTGTGAAATAAAAAGTTGCAATTATCTGTTTTTATTCTGTGGAAGAAACGAAACAACTCATAATTCATTGAAAAATGGCTACAAATTTGTTTTGGTACTCGGCCCCGACTCAGTTTTCTAAAATGTTTTTGAAAAATTGCTTACTCTGCCTTTAAGAAAAATATTTACGTAACGTTTATATAATATATTTATATATTATATAAATTGTATGAATATAAATATATACATGTAAATATTTTTTAAATATATGCTGTATGTGTGTGTATTTATATATTCATAATATATATACATATATTATGTAAACAAAAACGTTTATTTTGGATGCCACCAACTTTACAGGAGAGCCAAAACAAACATTTTACCAAAGTTTGATCTGACTTTGTGTACTGATTTCAGTTGTTTATAATACAAATGTGTACAATCATGGATGACAGCACTTTTGCCAGCAGAAAGAGCTCATTAAGAGCTTTCATTTGATGTATATCTCCATTTCACCAAAAATGAACCCTTCTGGTTCTCACCCCTCGATATACAGTATAATCACACCTGTTCAGGAGCAAAAAGCTCTATTTTAAAGTGGTGTAATGATGAGGAATCCTTTGAGAAGATGTGTGCTGTCAAAGCAGTTTTAATCTGAAGTAAATCTGATTCAAATTCATTCCAGAGCCTCAGTTTTGGGATGCACACAGACAAACAGCACGTGCTGACCTTTAAGCGTCCTGAGAGACGGCAGTCAGCCGAATCAGACACGGACACAGCTCAGCACTAATGCACAGCTTTGTCGCGTGAGACTCGTGCGTCTGCAGATCATCTGCATGCTCAGGTCGAGTGAGGAGCGTTCTCCTCGTCCTCCTCCGTTCTCGTCTGAATCAGCTGCCTTTGGGCCTTCACCAGAGGAGACTCTTCAAACAAGGCTTTGTACTGAAGTAGCGAATCAAGATTAATGCACTTCCAGCGCACGACTCGCTTGAAGGGAGAGAGAGCCAGGATAATTAACACCATGGGGCCTGGGAGGAGAGTCGGGAGGGAAATCATACAAAATCACAGAAACAGAGGGAATGATGATGACACGGCTGATATTTTTCATTCCTCCGCTCTTTTCTTCTCTGACTGATGTGCTGTTTTGATCGTACAGTCAAATGCGAGTTGTTGTTTACAGAGCTCATTTTTCCTTCTTTTGTCATTTAAGTTGAGAGCTATGTTAATTATATCTGTTTACGCAGGACAGAAGTGTTTATTCTGCCAAAAATCAGTGCTGTCGTCGTTTACTCTGCTAAATATCATCTCAATACCGTTTGACCTCCGTCGAATCAAACAGGAACTGCACTGATAACTGCAAAATATAGTTTTTATTTCCAATTTTACATTTTTATATTTTCAAATTTAAGTTCTACTTTTACTAATCACTTCTACTAATTTACTTCTACTTACTACTATTTACTTGTACTAATTTTATTTTATTATCTTAATTTTACTTATGTATTTGTCATTTTAAATTTTTTGGGGGGTTTTTTGGAATGTATATAGCTTTTATTAAGTTTCGGTTTTTAATTTAAGTTTATTTGGTTTAGTTATTTTAGTACTTTGTTGAAATGTTTCCTTGACAACTATAGCTGAAATAGGTATTTCTTTCATATTTTATTACAGTTCATTTTTTATATGTTTTATTTAGTCTTAGCAAATGATAATCCTGGAATAAAAATGTCAAGCTTCATTATTTCTCCATAAAATTATAATAAAAGTGGTTCAAAAAAATAAAAAATCAAAGGAGCAAAATTTATATTGTTAATTTAGTATTGATATATTAGCAAAAATATAGATTGTGTTACATTTTGAATTAGATTTCCTTTTAGTCCAAATTTTAGTTATTTTGTTGTGATTTTGTCTTTTTGTATGTCTATATAGTTTGTTATTAAGTTGTAGGTTTTAGGTTTTAGTTTTAGTCATTTTAGTACTTCAGCTTGTTGTGTGAAATGTTACAAATTTTATTTCATTTCATGTTTATTTTAGTTTTATTATGTATCATTTAGTTTTAGCTAAAAATAGGAACCCTGGGATGAACATTCAAGCTAAGAATGTAAAAGCACCATTAAAGCATAACAAAAGTGGTCAATAAAACTAAATTGCAAGTCATTATTCTTCAACAATTTGGACATGATTGAAGTTTTGAAAACTGTAGCAGATTTGGTGGATAAAAAGTGACTTGAAAGATAGATTTGTTCACAAATAAGTCATTGATTCTCATCAAACTCTCATTAAATAATGATTTAAAAGCGTCTGTGAGGTTATCGTATGGCTTCAGAAGACTTTGAATGTAGCTCACAAGTCATACAGAGCATTTTTATGATGCTTTTCTGGTGCTTTTGCATGTTTTTGAAGCTTGAATGATGGAGAGGTGGATGTCACTAGGGATTTCTGAAAATCATGACAAATTTGAATGAATCATACTTAACTTCTCATTTATTATCAGATTTGCAAAAGCTACAACCAATTTGCACCATCCAGCTGTTGATCATCTACTAAAACCACACAAAATACAGCCATTAAAACCATTGCATGAGTCATTTCATCTTTTAAATATCATTCAGAATCACAGAAACTCCCCAAATGTGGATGTTTCTTTCTGAATGGATTTCATGTTTCATATTGCAGCGAACAGCTTTGTGATGACAAGCACCAGTCGTACAGTGTTGAATTGGACTTTCAGACTCAAATGAGTAACGTTTTCTGCTGATCTCAAACCGGTTTTGCTGCTCTGGAGGAAATGCGTGTTGTAAAGTGATGCTTCAGCAGGTTAATTGTGCAAACCCGTTTACAGACCCTCAAAATATGAAACGCTCTTATTGTCATCGCAGCTATCGTTTACACTCGAACAGAGGGAATGTGTTCACTATACTGTAAATATATAAATAAGTGTAGCAGGGACAGGAATGAAATATGGCATTCCCATTTCAATGCAAATGAAGGAGAGAATGAATGCAGTGTGAGCGTCTCACCAGTGTTTCTGAGCTCAACACGCTCCTATAGACGGAGGAAATTAGTGTCCGCGCCGCAAATGAAACTGTCTGTCAGCATGAATCCAGAGCCGAACTTATCGCTGCCTTTGCATTGCATACGGATGTCTACTTCAGATTGCACTTCTTTTAATGCAGAAATGAACCAGTGAGATGATTGGGACGAAGGAGAAGCACTGTCCACAACCTCTTCAGAGATTCATCATTCGTCCGCCATATGAATATGCTTTTCATTATTTATGACCCTGCAGCACAAAAGCAGTCATGAGTAACACAGCTATATTTGTAGTAATAGCCAACAATACATTGTATGGATCAAAATTATACATTTCTCTTTTATGACAAAAATCATTAGGATATTAAGTAAAGATCATGTTCCATGAAGATATTTTGTAAATTTCTTACCGTAAATATATCAAAACTTAATTTTTGATTAGTAATATGCATTGCTAAGAACTTCATTTGAACAACTTTAAAGGAGATTTTCTCAATATTTGGATTTTTTTGCTCCCTCAGATTCCAGATTTTCTAATAGTTGTATCTCAGACAAATATTGTCCTATCCTAACAAACCATACATCAATGGAAAGATTATTTATTCAGCTTTCAGATGATGTATAAATCTCACTTTAAAAAAAAAAAAAAAAAACTGACCCTTATGAATGGTTTTGTGGTTCAGGGTCACTTTTGTCTTTTTTGTCTCGTTAAATCACGTCGCTTCTGTTTAGATGTTTGCGATCTGCCTGCTTCGTTTGTGAATGGAGACATGTGGGTTTTGTGTGTTACTTACTATTCATTCCTTCACAAATGATCTTTGTCAGACTTGTGAATTTGCAGGAGAAGTTTTGTCAGAAGCTCATTCTGTGATTTCATGCAGTGTAATGAAAAAAATGCAGTTTTATTTAAATTTTAGTAAGTTGTAGAAGTAAATACATGCAAAATTAGCTTTTAGATTGTACTGGTGTGAAATATACATTCAAACCAATGTATATTTCATGGTTCATTGTTTTGTGTGTATTCTCCAGAATATAAGAGTTCCTCTTCAGGAACTCGAGCTGCGTCCAGAGATGCTTTGGGGAACGCCTTCAGCATGACCGGCTCCCATTTTTATATTCTTAAACATTAAAATTGCTTGAATGAGTTGAAACACCAAAATGAACAGAAGCACATTGTTTTCAAGTATTTGCTAAATTAGACAAAGGAATATACTGTTACTGTAGATTGTTCTGTGTGTGTATTCATCATACCTGTAAGTGTTACACACTGCTTTTGCTCGTTCTGTGTGTAAAATCGTTCTTCTGTTTGTGTTTCTCCACAGCTCCATGGCTGATTGACTCTAATTATGTATCTAAACAAACCAACTCGCTTCTGTAGCCAGCAATATTGGTTTTCCTGAAATCTTAAAGTAGCAGGGCCTTGCGTGTGACATAATGAAGTTCTGTCCAAGTTAATTCTCCAGCAGGTTTAATGGTGCATTTCGAGCCGCATTAGCAGCGGGGAAACGCTCCACGGGGAATCAAGCGCAGCTCAGTGCATTAAAAGTTTGGACTCACCTGCTGTAATGGTTTAGTGACTGCTGATTGGAAGAGATGGGGACATTGGTGCCTAATGAAAGCCATCTGAAGCAGTGTGTTAAAGGAGTTCATCAGTGACGAGACACAGACTCAGCTTTCACAAGAGCTTTGGGTTCGTGCTCAGGATATGATGCAAACTTTGTCTTTGAAGAGAAACACTTCAACTTCAAGAGCTTATGCTTAAATACTTTGAAGATTCAGAGATACTCTGACCTCAAAAATCTAGTTTGTTTGTTTGTTTCATGAATTTTGTCCACCGAACAGTCGATACCAAAATACTCAGCAGCACCAGCCATGAAACAGACCGAGCATCTGATGATTGATGTTCATTGACTAGATGAAGTGTGCACGCTCCTCTCTCTACAGAAACTGCAGCTCTGAATATAAATCATTATTTGTAGGCTTATTGTCATAAATCGAGATAAAGAAGCTGAGATTTTCATGTGTTTTGTTTATTTCTAATGCAAAATTAATTAATCTTTAGTAGTGTACCTTTCAATATAGACTTCACCCTCTCTTACAAAAGCATACTTTAATCTGTCACACATGGTTACAGCAGTATTATTGAGATCATAGTTGTATTATTATTAATATATATATATATATTTTTTTTTTTCTTCTTTTAAAGTTATAGTAATTTTGTTGTTTTTGTCATTTTTTATTTTATAATGTTTTATTTTTAGATATTTTAGTACATCAATGTAAATTAAATGCTTTGACAACTAGCTGAAACAAAATAGGTTTTTGTATTTATTATTTTATTTTATTAAGTCATGAATGTTTTTAGTCTAGTTTTGAACTATAATAACACATAAGGGGTTACAGTAAGAGACTCTACTGTATATATTTGTGCTCATTGTGTCAGCGACGTGTCGTTTCTTTCTTTCACTGTGTTTCTGAATTGAATGCTTGTTCAAAAACATTTACTCTCAACCCATAAGACTTTGATCACAAAACACAAATGGAGATATTTTAAAACCTCAGCAATTTATGCCCCTCTATTGAAAGCACATGCAACATTAAAATTAATCTATGTTCCATGAGATAATATTATAATATTTATTAATATTTTAATTAGTTGTTTATTTTTACATTACATTTACATTTTAGTTAAACTTTTAGTAATTTTGTTGTGTGTTTTTGTCATGTGTTTTTTTTTTGTCTATAGCCATGTCTATGTTTTTATCTCAGTTCTAGTTTTAGTTATTTTAACTAGTTTTAGTTATTTATATACATTTATTTCAACTAGCTGAAATAAATGTATATAAATTTATAAATAAATGTGTATACATTTATATATATATATATATATATATATATATTTATTTATTTATTTTATTGCAGTTAATCTTTGTTTTATTTCAAGTAACTGAAAGGCTTGTTGTCATGTAACTATAATAACCTAACATTCTGAAGAGACATGATTGCTTGATATGATAAACTGACTTAAATTGGGCTTGTATTTATCGCAAACACACAGAACACATCAGAGACAGTCAACAAAAGCTGAAACGTAATATCTTCATTTGTGCTTCAAAGTTGAATGTCATACAGGTTTTGAATAATGTGAGTGTGAGTAAATGATTTTTGGATGTACTGTCTCTTTAGGTTTTACTGAAGTATGTGTATGCAGCTGATTCTGCTCTTCTAAAGTGTGTGTGTGTGTGTGTGTGTGTTTCAGGTTGAGGCCGGACCATCAGTGATTGACATGAGCAGAAACCTTCCGTCCGATACAGCATCATTTCATAAGGGATTCACACTCACGTGTTTCACGCACAGATAGTACACCTTTACATTTTGCCGTTTCACTTCATCTTGAGGAGCACCGGGTCTGACACCAGCGCTACATCAGGACAGATGCTCGGACCTAATGGAAAGTGAGTAGCTTAAGACAGCTTCAGCGGCGCTTGCTTTTCCCACCCGCTCCGTCCTGGCCTAATTAATGCCTGCCCGACAACTAACTTGTAGCTGTCAGCGTCTGCCGGCTCCACAGAAATCCAATAACTTCAGGGAGCAATTTATGTGGAACACCAACGAAGCTCCAGCAAACTCCAAATGGTGCGTGAGACACAACCAACGTCCGCCTGAGAGACTCTGTCGACTCAAACACAGCCAGCTGCGACTGATCACCCGCTGCATTTTGAAATCCTTTTTTCAATGTAAATTTTTTTTTTTTTTTTATAATGTTGTCAGGTTCTTTGAATATTGCATATATTGGAATTTGAAATGTGTCAAAATTATCAGAGGGCTTACTGCAAACATGTTGTGCCTGTCTTTTATTACATATAGAAATTAAAATGGTTTTCACTCCTAGACGTTTCCATGACTGCTTGCTTATCACTCGCTGCATTCAGATTAAATACACTACCGGTCATTTTAAGCTTTTTTTAAGTCTCTTTTGCTCACCAAGGCTGCATTTATTTGATCAAAAATACGGGAAAAAATTGAAATATTTTTACAATTTCAAACAGCTGTTTTCTATGTGAATATCTGTTAATCTGTAATTTATTCCTGTGATCTGCAGCTGTATTTTCAGCATCGTTACTCCAGTCTTCAGTGTCACATGATCTTCAGAAATCATTCTAATATACTGATTTACTGATCAACAAACATTTCTGATTATTATCAATGTTGAACAGTTGTGCTGCACAATATTTTTGTGGAAACAGTGATACATTTTATTTTTCAGGATTCACAGATGAATAGAAAGTTCAAAAGAACAACATTTGCTCATTGTTAAATTTGTTTCATTGTTACAATGTAGACATTTAATGCATCCTTGATGAATGAAAGTATTCATTAATAAAAAAAAATAAAAAAAAACTGTCTCACCCCATATATACACATACTATAGACAGACAGACAGTTATGTGCCACAGACCTTATTTTACTCATGAATTAAAAAATCCCATTCTGAAGCCCACAGGAGAATCAGCAGGAGCCGCTGGTGGATTAGTCTTCAGGGTTTTGACGTCACGACTGTAGCTCAGCTCTCTATTAGATGATAGATTAGTGGAGACAACCCTGCAGAAGACTTCCATGTTTCTTCTGTATATTTTTTTTACCTCCCAGCCGTAGCAAATGTCAGTGGATTGAAGAGAAAGAAAAGCATTCTCCAGTAGTTCTGCTTATAATGTCTGTGGGTCAAGGGCAAAATAAAGCCTGTCCTTATCAGTCTCACTGTAATAAATGTAAAGCAGCTGGAAAACTCAGTTTGGCCATGCATTTCAGAGTCACCAGAACCGATCAGCTCGACTTGAAGACGGCTTGTCTATGTTTATTTAGAGAAGCTACTGCCCAGAGATACTTCAGCCTTGCCTTTTATTTCCATTTGCATTTTGAAGAATCACTTTGGAGAGAAGAAGACCTGATGTCAAAATGCAAGACCTTTCTGATTTTGAAGGCGGTCACATTTTTGAGGGCAGCGATGTCAAGAATAAGAGATGCAATAATTTCAGCTTATGATAAGCCTCAAATTAGCTCCGTTTTCTTTCTTTATTTTTATTTTTTTCTTATTTGCACCAAATATTATTATATGATTATTTTTTATTTGTGCAGTTGTATTGTGAGGCTGTCAATTAAAAATGTTACATTTTTATTTTTAATATAATAATATTAATAATAATGCATTGTTTGTAATGTAAAACATTGTTTTTTATTATTTTAATTAATATTTTGTAATAATAATAATGCAATTAAATAATTTGTAAAATATTTTATAATATTTAATAATAACAATAAAGGCAATAAAAATAACATTGTTTTTTATATTAATTTAATGTTAATAGGTTTTTAATAATAATAATAATAATAATACAATAAAAAAAAAAACACACAATTAATCATTGCTCCTGACCCGTATATAATTATTTTTCAAATGGACCATTTCATGCTTGAGGCACCAAAAGCATTTCTCACTTTTTCATAACCTTTTTTTTAGTATCAAAAAAAGCAAACAATCAATAAAACAAGCAGAGATGTGTGAGGCTGAACTGAAAAATCAGCACATGAGATGCACGTTTAAAAATAGCATCTGAACTCCTGGCTGTCTAACCTCTCAAGGTAAAGAGTTTGGTCTCTGTCAGAGATGTGCTTCTTCTGTGATGCTTATGGAAATGCAGTGCTCTTCAGGATCATCATGTGCACTGATACTAATGTAAATACTAACCATAACACTTACAAACATCTCTCTATTTACTAGGCGGCCTTTGGCAGAGTGCTGCCATATCAGACATGTCTGCAGTGTTAAATCTGAGCTTGATATTACAAATGTCTTGATGTTACAAGGATAAAAGTTCTGCACAAAATGCAAAGCATATCTAATCTACTTTGGATTATAATTATGTTGTGATATTTTGGTGGTTTGTGCATTTAATATTTATGTCGGTGCAGCAACTTTTAGTCATGCAAATTGAAAAAAATTGTTCTGTATCTGGTTTATGGTGTCAAGTAGTGCAGTGTGACAACAAACACAGGGTGAATCACTGATTCAAATCAAACCTTCAAACAAATCAGATTTACTTGATGCCTCATAAATATTTGAACATCTGAATTTGCATTGTCAGCTATGAGCATGATGCAGTTGAACTGATTTTTCAATACTAGATCTTATAATTTGGAAATACAACTGGCACATGTTGACTATTAATACATGTATTTTAATAAATGTGTTGAGAACTGCAGCAAATGCAGAGCAAACGAATCCAGCCAATCAGTGCAAGAACGAGACGCCAGTGGCGAACACTAGCGGCGTGTGTGCATTGCTTTTGGCAGTTTGTGTTAATGGAAAAATCAGTTTTTCATACTAATTAATTTAGCTTTTGCTTTGTATTCTCTTATAATCCCAAAGAGAATATAAAAAAAATACACAGATTCAAGATACATTAATGGCCTTCTGTAACTATTGAATTCAGAAACATTTCAAATTTGCTCTTCCTTTATACCCAACTGACTAAAGAAATAATGCAACACAAAATTGTTCATGTGCATTATATTACGATAAAAATAAATTAATACGGCACTGTGTGTTGTTAGCATGCAGGGTTTTCAGTCAACTGCTATCAGTCAGAATTCATATTCATGCATAAACAGAAAGCAAAGAGAAGAGAGGAAGATGATGTTTACTTGTGCTTTATTTTCAGCAGCGCTTGAGCAGTCCGGCCCTAATTAAAGCGTTCCGGTCCACGGCACGGCAGACAAGATGGAAACCAGAGGCTATTTCATTTCCTCTGGTCTTTTTAGACTGTGATTACAGCTGTTTACAATGGGCAAGAAAAGAAAATCACAATAACAACAGCAGCGACAGCGTCTGATGGAGGGTTATACAGCAGACGAGATACTGGGGATCTGTGTGGTCACAGGACACTGTATGTGATCCCATCCTACAGACAGAAATAATGGCATGAGGATGAGCAAATATTGACAGAATTTCCATCTTGAAGTTTTATGATAAGACTGAATGAGGAAGAATCAGTGTCACTGCTCTGAAATCAGCATGTGGAATTTTCTACATCTGCGGTGGAAAATAATCTTTTGAAAACATTGTGAGATGCCAAGAAATCTGGATGAGAAATTTGCATTTAAAAATAGTTACATCTGCAATAATTTTAGCTCCAGTACCAACTGCTGCTTTCTGGATGTCTGTTTACTCATGAAAAATTGCATAATAAAATATGCAATAGGTCTTCTTCCAGAAACGAACAGTAGCCGAGATGAACTAGATGAATCGTCAAGCTTTGTTTACGGAGGTGATGTGAGTGGTTTCATGCCACGCGTCTCACATGGACTAGTGTTATATCAAAAGCCAAAGTAGCTCGTGGGCGTGATCACATTCAAAATAATTAGCTGAGACAGCAAAACTGTACATTGCATTGGTTTCATACAGATTACTTTATCACAGAATATTTGTTTTTGATAAGACTTCATTTAAAAATAGACATGTCAAGCTTTCTATAGATATATTTGTCATGTCTGTGTGTCAAGTATTCGCTGAGTTTCAGTTCATTTTAATGACGCTTTTCTAAAAGCAGTTCGCAGAGACAGAAAACAGAGAGCGCACCCTGTTTGTTTACACAAAAGTATACATTTAATGCCTTCGAAAAGTGAGCTGGTCACGCTGGCCTGATCGTCAACCCCAGGGTGTTAAAGGAAAAGCCCCCCCCCCCCCAAAAAAAAAAACCTCTCAAAAGATACACCTCTGCTGGAGCTGTTGCTTACAATATAGTGCGATTAACATTTAATTGTATAACTTTTGTTGAACTTTACAGGTTTTCAGGTTGTAGTGGAAGATTAACAATAATAATAATATAATAACAATAATAAAAACGACTTTACATTGTAGTCAGTTCTTCATACAATTTATCATATTAATTTATGCATTTATTATGATGTTTTATGGTGTTTGTTAAGCAACGTTAAGGCTGGATCTGCCTCCTCCGAAGGCAGTGCTTGCAGGTTCACCACCTGATCGCGGAAGGGCGTGGTGGGAACCTTGGGCACGTATCCAGGCCGAGGTCTCAAGACAACGTGAAGACAACGCTCACCGAAAATGCTTGGAGGTCCCCGACCCTCTTGATGGAAGTGAGCGCGGTCAGTCCAGCAGCTCAAAGGGACCCCTCTGAAGTCCAACCAGGACGATATAGAGGTCCCAGGTGGGCATTAGGGGTGACCTAGGGGGGTTCAACCTCCTGGCACCCCTCAGGAACCTCACGATGAGATCATGCTTTCCCAGGGACCGGCCGTCCACTGCATCGTGATGGGCCGTGATAGCAGCCACATACACTTTCAAGGTGGAGGGTGACAGCCTACGCTCCAACCTTTTTTGCAGGAAAGAAAGCACTACACCAATCGTGCATCTTCGTGCACCCCCTGGCAGCCCCGCCATCGAGGGTAGTGAGGATGGAGGAGACAGACGAGTGGCTTCTGGCCGTGCACTGGAGTAGAACGCAGTTGTGAGCCACGCCCCGCTCTGAGAAACCAATCATCCAGCCGCGAGGGCTCGGGACTGGGCGGTCTGTTGACCTCCAGCCCGATGCTCACGGCTGCCCGGGCAAGCATGGCTGTCAACTCTGGGTCCGGTGCAGCGGTGGCGACCACACGCGAGGGGGGTAGCCCCACTGCACCTTCATCCTCAGAGGACGTAAACCCGTCCCCCGATGCTGCGATCGACATCCTATCCTCGAGAGGCGCACCGAATGAAATACTGGGCGTCCCATGGGATGAACCAGTGAAATCACCCGGGAGCCGTACGGGACATTCGCTGCGTGAGGAGTAAGAGGGCCGTGGGGACGTACCCGGCGGAGAGGCTCTTACTGTAAGCCTCAGATCTCCCAGAGTGCCAGTCGGCGGTCCTCTGCTCAAGTCAGAGAGACTGGGGCGAGTGGCGGCAGAGGGTGCTAATCCTTTCAGAAAGGAAAGGTGAAATCGCAGTGATGTCATGCTCATACACCCACAACAGGCCCATGAGTCATCCACGAACGCAGCTTCAGCATGCTGGAGACCCAGACACTGAAGACAACGATCGTGTCCGTCATCCGCGGACAGGAAACGACCGCAGCCAAGAGGACACGGACGAAACGGCATCTTGAAAAACGCCAACTGGAACAAAACAAAGATGAGGCTTTGTGGAGAGCAGCAAGTCTTCATCCACTTGGCTCCGAAGCAAAAATCTGATGAGTGGATGCACCTGTCGCCCTTTTATACCCGTATGTGGGGGGAGTGGTTCAGGTATGAAAAATCCACTAGCCAATTTTCATTGGCGTTTTCTCTTAAGTCAGAGATGTTTGGGGCTTCCAAGTAAATCCCCCTATGTCATCACGACATAACTCGTAGTGACCGACAGATAGGGAACCAAATGTACAACTTTTGCAGTGCCTTCCAGATTTGAAGTTTGAGAAGGAAGATGAACAATTTAGATTGTAGCCTGTTCTTTACACAAAGGTATCGTATAAATTTATATGAAAGTCATATTATGATATTTTATGGTGTTTGCTTGACTTCTGCTGCGCCATTCTTTTTCAATATGGATAAAAACAACATTAATTTTGTTCTGGGTTTTGTCTTCCACTGAGGAAAGAAAGTCGTATGGGTTCAGATCGACAAGAGGATAACAGACAAGAACCAATTTGACCACTTTGTAGAACTTTCCAATTTTTCAGGTTGGAGAAGAAGAACAATGAAATCTGTTCTTCACACAATATTGTATGAATTCATCTGAATTCATCATATTTGATCAAATCATCACATTGATGTCATCATATTTGATCAAAATCAGTGTTTGAGCAGCTGAGGAGATGCCAAGAAATCTGGATTAGAAATTTGGATTTAAAAATAGTTACATCTGCAATAATTTTAGCTCCAGAGCCACCTGCTGCTTTCTGGATGTCTGTTTACTCATGAAAAATATGGCATTATTAAAAAGAAAATGTACCCCTTTAGAAAAAAAAAAAAACAAAGATCCATCTCTGCTGGAGCTGTTGAATAAAATACAGTGGAATTAAAATCAATAATGTTTGGCCACGAGACAGACGAGAAACAGTTTCAAGTTCATATGACTTTTGTGGAACCTTCCAGGTTTTCATGTTGGAAGATGAACAACATCTTAAATCATCTGTTCTCCATACAAAAGTATCGTATGAATTCATATAAAAGTTATTTCTTTATCTGACCCTCTAACTCTAGCACTCTCTATTCTAATTTTATTTTATGTCGTCTTTTTATTTAAAAAAAAACAATACACATTTGACCCTCTATCAATAGCATATTTATTCTTTAACTGCTAGCTTTTCTTGTAAAACTACCACTAGCTTCTTCTTTTTTTCCTATTCTCTCTATTTGTTTTCTAAAAAAAAAACACCTTTCTGCGTGTACTGCGTTAGGCTAACCATGACTTATAATAGCACTTGCATGTTGTTGCTCTTTTGTTGGTTTTTATGGCTTCTAATGTTTGGATAAAAGCGTCTCCTAAATGACTAAAGGTAATGTAAATATTTTATGGTGTTTGTTTGAGTTACAGTGGCCATTCACTTTCAATATATGGACAAGCATGACATTAATTATCTTTCTGAGGAAGGTCAAATGATTTTGGATCAACATAAGGGTGAGTAAATGACAACAACATTTCTATTTTGTGTTGAACTGTTGATTTACACAAGTAAACATGAATCTGGCCTGACAAGCGTGAGCTGAGCCGCAGCAGCCGAATTCATGATGGGGAATTATATAAAGAGCAGTGAATTTACCCCACGGTTTCATCTCCACTCGCTGGCCCTTCACACAGCCATTCATCCATTATTCAGAGTATATTCATGTGCAAATAATGAAACTCAGAAGAGTTGCTATTAGCTCGCTGTTTGCACAAAATAACCCCCTCCCAACCTTTCGGTCCCAATCACAATATCCCATTGCACCATTATACGTGATTAATTATCTGCCTATAATAGGGCCCAATATTGGGTTGTGGTAATTAAAAGATAATGGTGGGCCAATTTGAACTTTATGAATAAAGATGTGGTATCTCTGCACGTCTCATATCAGGCCCTTCTAGAACATTTTAAACCAAGGGTACAGAAATCAGAGTGATTTTGGTATCGCCACCATTTCTTGGGTTTCTTTACACCTGATGTTAAGATCCTGTCAGAGGTCAGGTTTACACACAGATTTACACCTGCTAGTAACACACAAATCATATGAGATGAACGTCAACGGCAGTCGTAAACAAGGCCAACGATACAGTGACAGTAATTCAGTGAATCTATTAAGTAGGATGTCTGATGTAAAAACGCGTCCTCCAAATCCTCCAACCGCAGTCAAAGATAAATAAATAACGTGTGAAGTGACTCTGTTGTACGTAGCAATGCTTTCTGAATGAGACTGCCGCTAAATTGTGAGCAGGAGAGAGTCATGTACATTTTTACAATCGATAAATGAAGTGTGACAGGTAATCCCGCAGCTTCTGAGTCCAGTCGAGCGAAAGCTTATTAATATCACAGTTTGACCACAGATGATTGGTCTCATTACCCAACATGCCACACCTCGAATGAGAAATGATTGCAAAGCACATTCGCTTCCGCTGTGGTTGGGTTTGGAAATGCCATTGGTTGTGTTGGGATTTCTCTGTGGAATTATAGTGTTGAGATCATCCATGATTTGTGTTCTCTGAAGATTTATGATTGAGCAGTTTTAAGTGAGACTTCCAGTGCAGTTGTTGTAGAAACAATAGGAGATCAATGAGCACCACGTTGAACTATTTTCTACACCAAATCTGGGTTAAACCTGTATAAAGCACTCTGAAATGTATCAACATGCTTATATTTTAATTAGTGCTGTCAATCAATTAAAAAACTTAAACTTAATTAAAAAAACTCCTGCACTGTGATTAATCACGATTAATCGCAAATTCAAAATACTAGGATTTACCTGTAAATGTGTTGAAATAAAGGAATGCATGTCAAACTAGTTTAAGGAAACAGAACCTTTCACACCTCCGCAAAGTATGAGACATAATCCTTATTATTCTTTCTTATTATTGGACACACTCGCTCTCTCTCTCTCTCTCTGCGTTCGCTTAACTTTCGTTTAGCCCGGCGCCTCATAATCACGCAATCCCTGTGTCCCAATGTGCATACTATTCACCCTATCTGCCCTAAATAGTATTGAAAATGACTAATATCACATATAATTTAGGATGGATAGTGTGCACATTGGGCCGCAGCCACTGATTACCTTCCGCGCTGCGTTGACGGCAAGAAGTTGGGGTCAAACCTTATCAAACGATTAATTTGCGTAAAAACAATATTAACGCGTTAATTTTTTGATTATGGGGTTCTGTATTTGGTACATGTAAACATTGTCACATTCTTTACTTGCATAATAAAAAAATAAAAAAAATTGATTAATCGCATGCGCTAACGCGTTAACTTTGACAGCCCTAATTTTAATAAATATTTAGCCTGAATTTTTTTTTTCACAATTCTTTACAAGTGATACAAAACTGGTGGTAACACTTGAGTATAGCGACCAATTCTCACTATTAACTAGTTGCTCATTAGCATGCCTATTATTAACATGTTGGCTGTTTATTAGCATTTATAAAGCACATATTCTGCATTAGCATATTCTACATCTCTAATCCTAGCCAATACCTAAACTTAACAACTGTCTTACTAACTATTAATAAGCAGCAAATTAGGAGTTAATTGAGGCAAAAGTCATAGATAATGGTTTGTTAATAGTGAGAATTGGACCTTAAAATAAAGTGTGACCAAACTGGCGAGGTATACATAACTTACTGATCGTTATTTATACAGTAGTTCTTATTAAGTTCAAATATTTGAGGTCAGTAAAATCGAGCAAGGATGCACTCATTGATCAAAAGTCTACATTGTAACAATGGAAAAATGTAAGAATGAGCAAATGTTGTTCTTTTGAACTTTCTATTCATCTGTGGATCCTGAAAAATGCACAAAAATATTGAGCAGCACATCTGTTTTCAACATTGATAATAATCAGAAATGTTTGTTGATCAGTAAATCAGTATATTATTATGATTTCTGAAGATCATGTGACACTGAAGACTGGAGAAATGATGCTGAAAATACAGCTGCAGATCACAGAAATAAATTACAGTTTAACAGATATTCACATAGAAAACAGCTACTTTAAATTTAAATAATATTTCAAAATTTTACAGTTTTTACTGTATTTTTGATCAAATAAATGCAGCATTGATGAGCAGAAGAGTCTTCCTTTAACCAAACTTTTGAACGGTAGTGTTTATATCGCAGTAATACATATATGCACATATATGCAGTAATAACTCTTACATATGTACTGCATATATGTGCCGTACTTGCATACTTAATTATAATATTTCATCAGGGAGGCAGTATCAGTGCTTGGTCTTTTAGAGTTAAATGTCTTGCTGAAGGGTGCAGTGGTTTCTTGAGCGATTCAGACCAGCAACCTTTCCAGACGTTTCACAGCATTTGCATCCCAGCAAACAGTACCTCTGGAAGAAGAACGTTGGCTTTGAAAAAACAGAAGCTCAGGCATTAAAACAAGGAGGAAATAGGTTGGAGAACTCAAGCTTGTTAGTTGGCCGTTTGAACCGAGGCCACTGCAATTTTACATAATATTTGAACATCACAGCCATTGACAAACAACAGCACTGGATGCGCAATATGACGCTCCCGCGACAGTCAGAGCATTAGGAGGAGACATAAAAAGACACTTAGGTGAAACGATATTTTCTTATAATTTGAAGATAAACGCAGGCGATACAGAGAGGATGGAAATGATAAGGCTGAGCGCGAGCCTGAGGGCAGCACAGCTTTTGGTCTGCGTTCAGCTTTCGGGAGGGAAATCTATCCAGAAATGGCCTCAATTTCCACTTTTTAATCTTCTTTTCTCGCTCCACAGACTATAGATTGATTCCTCTTTGCCATCAATCCATTTCTCCACTTGCTAATGATGATGGCTGCTATATTTAGTGAGTGAAAGCCTGTTTATTTTTCCTCCTAAGCGACAGAGGTTAAAACGTTAGATGGAAAGGGTGTCGCCGATCATTTTATTATGCCATCCTCACAAGTAAATAATAGACTATTGTGGACCATAAAGGGGAAAAAAAATATTCTTTATCATAGCACAGTTGCCAACCAGGGTTATTACAGTTAAAGCTGCAGTCCATCATTTTTTTGGTTAAAAATGATCCGTAATCAATATTTGAGCAAGTACATAACCAGCCAGTGTTCAAAACGATCACCTTACTTTAGCCCGGTTCACAACGGTTAGCTTATAATAAATATATAATATAATATATAATAAAAAATTTCAAACGCAAATGCAAATCTAAAAAACACAACACCAATTCAGAAAACACAAAGACAAATCAGACAAACCGGAAGAGGTAGGTATAGTTTGAGACAGCGCCATTGGTTTGGGAATAGATTACTCACCGCTGATTGGACGAGACATCTGTCAATCAAGGTGTACAGGAAGAACCAGAAGAAGAACAGTAGAGTCAACTGAAGCATCAGCTCCAGAGATGCAGATGGTAGATCACGTGTCATCATGTTTTTTGACGCGATCAACCCTGGTTCGATCCCGCCTTTTGCCAAACTTTTTTTTTCTCCCTTTTCAAACCTCGTATCGCATCGGAAAGGCATTTCTTTTCAATAAAAATTAAGGAAATAATCCAAAAGTTGAAAATAAAGTATTGGGTAGGGTTAGGATAGGAGTAGGGAGGGCTTTATTGTAGCAATAAGGTGGCAATGTTAGAGGATAATGTTCTAACAATGTTATCAATAAATATTTTTAGACTGTTTTTAGAGAATGTTATCTTTTAGCAGAACATTCTGGGAACTAAAATAAAACTTGCCACTGAAAACACTCCCACAACATGAACAATTTCTAGCTGGGGTGCCACTGCACAACCCATGCAATTAATGATTTACGGACTGCAGCTTTAACTAAAACTGACTAAAACTGAAATGAAAATGAAAATAAATACATAAAAAAATCTAATTTTAATTTCAACTTGATGAATTAAAATAACTCAAATTAAAACAGAACATAAATAAATATTAATAAAACCTATATAAGCATTAAAACATTCTAAAGATAAAACAAAAATAATTTACTAAAATTAGCTAAAATGAAAATGGCAAATATAAATATATATTTTTCCCAATATATTGGATTCAATCTTTTTTTTATATATTTTTTCAGTTTTTATATTCATTTTTAATGAATATGAAACTAATAATTAAAAAAGATAAAAAAGATTAGTTAGTTAGTTAGCTATTGGTCTGCTAGGTTTTGGATATATTGAATCCAATATATTTGGTAATAATATAAAAAAAAATTTTGTAGGCTGGTCATCATTAATTGGGAACACCACATGTGTAGCAAGGTACATTAACTAGCATTTTCGGGAAAACAAAAATCCTTTCTGGCTCCAGAAATGACCAGAACACAACACGAGGGTTAAAATCTCAACCTTATGAAATTTGATGATCAACAACAAAAATGTGATGACAATCATATTTTAGTCAAAATTATTGCACTAATTTGTTGTTCTCTGATCCTATCTAAAAACTATTATTATTATTATTATTATATAACAATATGAGATTGCAAAACCTAATAACTTAATCTGAAGAAAAACATTTAATCGGAAGTGTTCACAAAGAAAACAGATGTTTTAAAAGTGCTGTTTGTGCCTCACATCAACAAATAATGTAAGTTAATTACACATCAGCCTCCATATGAGTCTTAAATATACTTCAGGATTGTATATCAAGCTCCTCTGTGGCCTTAATCAACCTTCTCGTTCTCACCATCAGGTTTTCCTCCAGTCCAGAGATTAGCACACTCCTGGTCTGAATCGTGATGTGGGAAGCACTACTACAACCCGTCCAGAGTCAGTGCTTCAGATATCATCTTTTAACATTTTCATTCAAACATCACTTCCAAAGGGTTGGAAAGCTCAGCACTCTCCGATACAGTATCCAAACCCATGAGCAGCTGGCCTACTGACGCAATCTTTGACACCGGGGAGCCGAGTGACAGAGTGCATTGTGGGTAATTAATGAACCGTGTTAGAAAAAGGCATTTTTGCTGTGCGTGGTGAGAGCTACATTCATCACCTCAGAAACAGAGGAAGCATATGCAGGAATGTGTTGCAGACACAGACAGTCCTAATTAGCACATGGCACATGATGTATCAGGATGACGACCAGAGTGCAGCTTGACTACTTTGCGGTTAGTTCGCTTCTCTGTCTGCGGTCGTACATCATCGGCGTGAGCCAGACACCGCCGTCTGCCTGCAAGCCTCACGATCCACTGACTCGCATATGACGTCAAGGAGCTGCATGATTCCACCCAGAGCCCTGGAGTATAGCAGAACGGAGCATGAGCTATGCTATTTTTAGGGCTGCATCCTCACGTTAAGAAAAGTTCATTCCGCCTTTTAAAATGCAGCCATCATGCCACAAGACACAGAAAATAGAACTTGAAACATAATTATATTACATCCCCAGAGTTGGGTAGATTACTTACAAATTATAGTCTGATACTGATTCCAAATTACATGACCAAAACTGTAGTTAGTAGCGTAATCCATTGCTTACACTTTTTTCTTTTTCATTTGTACAACACTTTCACCATAAAAATGGTTGCAACGCAGCTTTACAGAAAATTATAGTTTCTACACTATATTTAGTAGTAGCTTATCAGTGGTGACTATGTCATGTTGATGTACATATGGCAGAAATGTAAAGTAAAAATCATGCAGTTAATAACTTATAATCATGTCTGTTAATTGTGTTTACCGTCTGTTTGGTTACATGTTGCAATCAAACTTATAGCAAATTTTGGTAGTTCTGTATGTTGTTTCAGAGTTGGCATCATCTCTAATGGGTTGGCAACATCTCTTCTCAGGTATTCGGTCATCGCAGATCTTTGTAAGGGTTGGATCTTTTACAATTTTAACACACTCTGTTAGCTTAGCTAATTTAGAAGTTTCATCTGGTCTTGTTGAATTATATAGTTGAGTATCATCACCATAACAATGGAAACTAATCCCGTATTTTCTAATAATGTTACCAAGGGGCAACATGTATATTGAAAATAGCAGAGGGTCTAGGACAGATCCTTGTGGTACTCCCACTTTACTGGCTTTAACTGAGATGACTCCCCATTTAAATAGACAAAGTGATAATGATCGGACAGGTAGGATCTAAACCATTTTACATGGGCAAAGACAATTGATTTTTTAAATCACCAATACATTTTTTTTATACCAAACTTTGTATAAAGATGATTCTCAACTATGTTATAACAGAATGATTCGATATACCCCTTTTCTTTCTGCAAAATGTGTGTAAAATGGCCATAAACGGGTTTTCTCATTATATACAATGTATCTATAAACTAAATCTAATTTGCATATTAATGTGTTTTTGGGCTAACATGTCATGAAAAAATAAGTGTAATAATGGGAGCAATAATTGACAAGATTTTCATACTAATATATAATATTTCATAGAATATTGAAGTATAATTTCTTTCCCTATTCATTTGTTATGTCTCCCAAAATGCGTAATAAACATGCTTTTAGTCCCAGTGTCCTCATATGAGGACATGTATGAAATCAACATCCTGTTTCGTAACAGAAAGTCATATTTTGATTTGAAACCCCATAACATTTTCCTGAGATGTTGATTTATGACACACAATTAAACAATTAGACAGATTTAAATTATAATTACAAAATATTATCATATTTCCATAAGAGTGTTACAAAACTAATTTCAGACATTTTTGAAGATCAAGGAGTGGTCATGGTGAAACATCTGAAAAGCCCTGAATGTGCTCTGTACAGGACATCCAGATTTAAAACTGTGGCATGTATAGTCTCAGAGAAATTCACTAAAATATAATGTCTCTCATATGAGGCCGCATGGTCTTAAGAGGTTAATACCACAAGTTTTTGTTTTTATTTGGCATACTATTTATACACACTTTCATGAGATCGGGTAGAAATTGCTGATTTCGGGGTAAAAACCATAATGAATTCACACAGACTGTCTTTTAGCGACGAATCATTGGAATTTCAAAACCTTTATGAGAAAACTGAAGTCAGGAGATGTTGGCATTTTTATACATGTTCTGAATCACTGGTTCAAAACAAAGGATTAGCAGTGTGTAAAAAGTGCCCATCACTAGTGGTCAGTGTTGGGTAGATTACTTGTTACTGATTCAAAATGACAAAAAATTACAAAAAGCTTGGTAATATAATCGGATTACTTTTAGATTACTCTTCACTCAATTTAGGATAGTCTTGTACCATATTGATATAAAAAAAGAGAAAGAAAATCTATTCCATTCATTGTTATTAACAACATGAAGTGCATTAGACATTACCACACATCAAGGTTTCCCAAACCGGAGTTTGTGATTTTAAATAAATTGCAATCATATAACCAATAAAAGTAACTGTATTTTAATTATGAGTATTTTGAAATGTAATATAATCCAATTACAAGTACCTATCTGATTACGTAATCCAGATTACATGTAATCAGTTACTTCCCAGCACTAGTGGATACATCAAAGTGCATGGTATTGCCATAATCACTGTACTGTGCTACATTTTGAAACTTGAACTAGTACTGTGTGTTTTCTACCTCTGAAACTGGAAGAAAACATCACGGAAACCATTTAAAACCCAATTTCCCATACAGATACGGGGGTGACGTGAGTGCTGGTGGTGATGGTGAAGAAGGTGACAGTGTGTTTGTGGTTTGTGAGGCGCCACGTTGAGATTACTGAGCTATAATAATTAAAATAGGTCTTAATGACACAGGCTGAGATGATTCCCTGCTGACTTGCACAGGAGAAATATTTAATTATTCACTAATTATAATGAGAATTCAATGTGCCAACCACTTACTCGTCCTGCTTCAAACAGGGATCTGCGTGTTTTGAGTTTGAGCTCCATCAAGTTGATTCTTTATCTTAAAAACAATTTTATACACTATCATTTTCGTTTCTATAACGTGTGAATATATCCCCTATAGCATTCTAAAACAAAACCAATCAGTGCGCCTTGTTATCACTAGTTTTATTTTGATTTCTCGAGTCTGCTATTATCTTATAGCCCGTTAGCATCGGCATAGATGTCCTTCACCCTGGCGCCGGAATGCCATGGACCCTGGGTGCACCAGCAGCGGAAGACGTGAGCCAGACCCCAGGCGACGACCTCTCTGCCTCCGGTCTTCAAGATCTCCACCCGGAACCGCTTCGCTCCCCTCCGTGAGACAGAACGCGACGCTGTGATCGTTGCTACAATCCAACCCGCTCCCTAAGGTCGCAAAACTCTGGACTTTTGGTAGTACCTAGGATAGCAAAGTCCACTAAAGGAGGTAGAGCTTTTTCACATTTGGCTCCCAAACTCTGGAATAGCCTTCCTGATAACGTTCGGGGTTCAGACACACTCTCTCTGTTTAAATCTAGATTAAAGACACATCTCTTTAGCCAAGCATTCACATAATGCATCTTATAATCTTGTACTGCAGTTATATCTGATCAAATGTACATTATTATTATTCTTTAGCTTGGGTTGAACAAATCATTTTTGCTTAGATGGAACAGCAGCTACTCTAATTATGTCTCTATTTGTTTCTCTGTTGATTAACATCCCGTGGTAACTAGGAATTACAGAAGCCTCAGTCTGGATCCAACCCTTAAATGATCTGAGATGACCGAACACCTGAGAAAAGATGATGCCAACCCCTCAGAGGACCTCAGAGGATGCCAACGCTCAGACAACATACAGAATTACCAGATTTTGCCATAAGCTAAATATATTAAGGTTCTGCAATATATAAATATATTGTGGAAACTTAATTTCTTGTAGAGCTGCTTTGCAACGATTTGTATCATTAAAAAGCGCTATACAAATAAACTTGAACTTGTTAACCTATAGGCTGTGTGTTCTAGATGAGATAACACCAATCAAATGATTTCCTACTGATGCAGCTATTTGCATTTGCCATTACACCGAGTGGATGAAGTGAAGGAGAGCTGGTCTTCCTGATCATCTCGCTTTGCATAAATATAAGCGTACCGGAACCCAAATTAGCATTTATATCAAAGTGAAGTCAGATTCTCGATGGAAGGAGGAACAACTGTCTTTAAGACCCTCTTTAACTGTCATTTACAACTTAACACACGTCAGAGTAAAACCTTATTATAGCTTTAAATCAGAATATTGATAACATATATAGTGTCATTAGTGGTACTTCTTTTGAAAAAAGAGCACTTTAGCATATTTCAAATGTACAAGGACATTGTATGTTTAATGCAATTAGATGAACTTTAGAGTGTTTTTGACACAAATACGTAGGACTTCAGTACAATTTTATATATAATTTCATAATTACTTCTATTGTCTTGACAGAAATTCAGTGCAGCTTGCTTACATGCATTTATGCATATCTGTCATAGTAAGACAAAAAAAGCTTTATATACATTTTAATATATTTTTTGTGGGATTATTGAACATTTTTTGACACATTAAAATAAAACATTACACTCTGCATTTTTTAAAAGTGTACTTAAGTGTCTTAAGAAACTCTCTTAAATGCACTCAAGTGGCCTTTTATTTCATTAATATTATATTCAAGTTTTACTTATAAGATTTGAAGTACAATACAAGTGCATGTTGATTACAATTAAGCAAACTGTACCAGAAATGTCTTTCATTCATATATTTACATATTTGTCAGTGACGTATAAATGTTTAACCCAAGTGCGTTTTCCAGCGCAGTGTTTCATGTTGTCCTCTGGAAGACAAAACCCAGACTAACAAATGGAGGAGAAGCTGCAAAAGAGCACTTTGTGGACAGTTATGTAAACATATTAGTCAAGTTGTTTCAACCGCCTTGCTGCTTCCGCCCAGGGAAAACACACACACACACACACACACACACACACACATAGAGGTCTGCTATGAAATCTCAGTTCAATTTCTCTTTCAACCGTGTGGACACCAGAGGAGGTGAAGATCAATATGGCACATTCTAGCATCATTATTACAATTTATATCCTCAGCGGCTCCCAGCCTCTTTAATCACAGGGTTGTGCCCTGACTGCCTCGTCTTCTTTTAAAACTCCCTTAAAGGTGCTATCTGATTTTTGTCCAGGTGTCCAGTTCTTAATTAGCTGACGCTGCGAAAGTGGAGACCTCATCAACATTGAGGGTCCAGGAAACAGATGGGAGGCTGATGTAAAACGACTCAGTCCTCGCTAAGAGTCACAAATGCAGCGGTGGCACTTTCCTGCATCTGAGAGAAACACATGCATTTATAACTTCAATAAGTTCAGAGGGATGCTAGCTTAGGATAATTTATCGTTCATTATTTAAAAAAAAGTAAGTTGTTCTAATTTGTAAAAGTCATGGAAGAGGGCGTTTATGTAAGATAAATAAAAAAAGAACGCATTCAGCACTTAATCAACACTTCAAGAGAGCGACGATATGTGACAAAATATTGCTCTCATTTAAAAAAACAAAACTGTCAGGCAGTTTAACTTATGGTTTGACTTATAGTTAACTTATAGTTTTGTTGTTCATAATTGTGTAAATAAGCTTATATTGCAGGCAAAGGAGATTCTACTTTCCACAAATGTAATATTCTTGAGAGAAACTCTATGCTTATATGACTGCATGGTAAGGCGGGATGTATAATATGGTTAAACTGCATAGCTATATTTTATTATGTAGATTTTGTGGTGTTATTGCACGTTTTTTGCCATTGGTTTCAGTATTTTTACTTATTTTTTCATTAAATTTGAGACATATGAGGTGTGGGATGCACTAAAAAAGGTTTAAATCCAAATGGTGCAGAAGCCAGATTTGTGCACTTTGCAGGTATAATAGCTGAACTATAGATATATATTAACATAGCTTTTGAAATATGAGATATCCACATGACATGCTGTAACACTTCTAAGACTGTGTAGGTAAATAAGATGTCTATGTTGAGAGTTGCTGAAATCGCGTTTGGTCTCATACTGTATCGCGTATCTTGTCAGTGTGTGCACTTGCCATTTTTAGTGATTAATAGGAAAGTGGGTTCAGCTGAATTGTAGTAGTGATTTGTTAGATAGGTATAAAAAAGGTTATTATACCACGGCAGCCCTCGTGTGAAGCCCTCTTAGTGTAAAGACCATCGACTCTACCGTGCGACTCCACCGGGCAGGGACACCGGCAAAGGATATAAGTATCGCTTTTTATTTTTATTTTATTTATATGTTTACTATTGAAATGTTGTTGTTGTATGCATTTGTCAATTTTATTTAATTTCTGCATTTTCTTAAATGTGTGTGTAGAGTATTTACAGAGTGTTAACTTTTAGTTTTAGTTACTTTTTCTTATTTGTAAGTCGCTTTGGATAAAAGCGTCTGCTAAATGACTAAAAGTAAAGTAAGTAAAGTAAGATAATTTTGCAAACAAAGGCGACGGCTAGACTGTGCTGTTTAATGCTTATACAACAGCAACTCATTTTGTCCTTAGTTTGCATGAATGTTAAACAAGTGCCAAGTGGACTATACAGATGTACTGTATTAGACACTGATCATAACATGCCTGCTTTTTAATCTATTAATCTATTTTTTCTTCTGTTGTCTATGAAGTATTAAACATAACTTATGAGATATCCACATTTTGCATGATGCACTGGGAGACTTCTAGGACTCATGTAATTGTGCAAAGAAGATTATTTTGCAAGCAAAGTAGATTCTATTCTCCATAAATGTTTTTCCACTCAAGTGTTTTTATATGTGCCATGGTGAGATGTGATTCATTATATTTTTGTGAGTTATTTCATTTTTATTATTATTATTATGCTTAACTTTTCATGGAATTTGAGGCATATGAGGTTTGGGATTCACTAAAATAGGCTTTCTATCCAAATGATGCACATTTGTACCAAAATAAGCCGGATTTGTGCACCTCGCAGGTTTAATGAGTGAACTATTTTGACTTGAAAAATTTGCTCAAGGATTAGACACATCTGTGTTATTTAATTCAGACATAACATAAATATGCACACTTTTCAGAATATGGTTTGGTAAAAGCAGCTTAATTTGAACCAGAATGAATCCGTCTAGTCATCTAGTGAGTTTTCCAAATGGTTTTAGTCATTTAGTTAACCAGCCACTGCATGACTAGAGTAGATAGACAATCGCTGAAGCAGCCGACCGCATCTCCTCCATTATCTCTGTTTAGGTTCTAATCCGTTCCTCGAACCTCGGGCGGGTTAATGAAGCGTCGTGAGCCAATAAGTTGGCAGTGGCAGCCGAAGAAGACGGCGGTCACCGTCAGCCATTCATTCACTCAGCGCAGAGTTATTGCGGCGAGACGCACATGAAATCAGTGTAATATCTGCCACGCTGCAGTTACAGTGAGACGCCTGATAACTCGCATAATAACCAGATTAGCAATATGTCATACTAAGCTGTTGGCAAAAGGCTGGGGAATTGGGAAGATTCTCCATTCCTACGGAAATGAGCAGGCTTTAAATAGAAAATGTTGGAACTCAATTTGTCTTGTGTAAAGGGTGAGGATTGTGTCTCTCGCAAAGCAGGCTCATTTATTGACTCCGCACTGTTTGTCTGCCGCTCTTAAAAGTAGGCTATTCATTTGCCCTTTCACAAGTCAAGGCCTTAGATCTCAAAAATCAGTTTTTTTGCAATTTAAGCAGAATCTAGAGTAAAAGTAATTTTATATTCTAGTTAAGTTATTTTTTTTTGTAAATTGAATTAAGTAATTGAACTTGTATTTTCGAACTTTGTGTTGCTAATGCAACTCATTGTGTTCTCATTACGTATTTACATTGAGAGAAGTATATTGTGTTTCCTTCAACTTATTCCTCAAGCTTTCATCCTTAATAATGTGGATTTTTGTGTCAAAGCAAAGGTTAAAGCCTCACAGGACATCCTGCATTTCAATATCAGGATATTTTTGTCCTCAGAACAAAGTTGCGGAGATTTTCGACCTGCAATAATAAAAGCAGCTCCATTTTGAACGGCAAAACAAACAATCAGCCTCAGAATTGAATGCTAGCTGGAGCTCGGCAATTTGGAGAGTAATTACCTTGATGTTTGTAGTGAGGATATTTGCCACATGGAAATTGCCACGCTTTATATGTATGACCCCAGTGAGGCCGTTATCGCTGGCGACTCGTTCACACTTTAAATAATTCTCAGTACCAGCTGCCAAAGTCGCAGGTTATTTGAGCGTGAGAATATACGCTGTACGGCTCGTGCTAAGAGCCCCAGCACTTCCCTGGGACGTTAGATTAGAGGTAATTACATGAAACTGTGAGTTTGAACTCTTGCCAGCGTTTTGTAATCTGGATTAAAGGTGTGTTCACACACGTAAAGTCGACTCTCCAGCTGTGGTTTTCAGTTCAGTCCGTTGAACGACTCAGAACTGCTGCTGTTGCTCTAAAGAATGCGTATCCAGACTCCAGTGTATACGTTTCCCCACAAACTTTGCTGAGATACAACAAATATTTGCTAATGGATGCAGAAATTAATCTATTGTATTTCGTATCTGGAGACGGACTAACACAAATTGCTAATTATACTCTAAATACTGCCATCATTAATTAAACACAGAGCTGCTTGTGCTGCTTTTGTTTGTTATTTGAAGTTCAATAGATCCGACCGCTAGAACACACTGTTTAATGCTCATACAACAGCGACTCATTGTTTCGTTTAGTTTGCATGAACGTTAAACAAGTGCCAAGTGGATTATACAGAGAATGCCATTTAGATATACTGAATTAGACTCTGATCTTAATGTAGCTGCGTTTGTTCATCTATTTTTGCTTCTATATGAATTATTTAACATAGCTTTTGAGATATTTGAGATCATGCCAGCATGAGATGCTTGATTGTGTAATTCTATGAATAAGATTGCTTTGGAAGTAAAAGAGATGCTGATTTCCATGAATTTTAGGCTTTTGAGAGAAGCTCAATATGTGTTTGTATATGTGCCATGGTAAGGTATGATATTAGTTGTGGGGTTATTGCACATTTTTTACATTATTTGGATTATTATTCTGCAGATTTTTTCATGAAATTCTTATGAGGCATGAGAGGTTTGGGATGCATTACATTTTTGGATCCAAATGGTGCAGATTTGTAGCAGAAGCAGCCAGATTTGTACTAGGCACCTTGTGGGTTTACTGACTGAACAAATTTGACCTGAAAAAAACATTGGTCAAGTATTAGACAAATCCATGTTATTTCATTCAGACATAACAAAAAATGTGCACCGTACTCAGAATACGGTTTGGTAAAGGAAGGCTTAATTTGTGCCAGAACCGTCTGGATCTGGTACAGAATGAATTTGTCTAGTCCTCTAGTGAATTAGAGAGATCTGAGAGCAAGAACGCACTGTTTAATGCTCATACAACAGCCAATAGTGGTTTTCTTTAGCCATTTGTAACATTAAGTGAGGTTAATAAATGCTGTAGAAGTATTTGTTCGAAGTATATTTCAGCATTTACTAATACATTTTCAAATGTTGAAGTTGAGTCTGTTAACTTTTTTATACAATAAAGTTCAGCAGTGTTTTAGTTTTCATTCAGTATCCATTTTAAAAACTATTGGTTGATTAATCGGTTATCGGTAATCAAACTAGTTATTGGTATTGGTCAAATCCACTATCGGTCGACCTTTAGTTATTGCATACATTTGTGATGATTTTTATTGTTATCATGCTTCATCATTCATGAACCTTTGATGAAATTTGAGGCATATGAGTTTTGGGATGCACTGAAAAAGGTTTTGGATCCAACTGGTGCAGATTTACACCAGACACTTTACAGGTTTAATGACTGAACTAGTTTGACTTGAAGAATTTGGTAAAGGATTAGACAAATCCATGTCATTTCATTCAAGCATTGCTAAAACTATGCATACTACGGATGCCCCGGGTTGCAAAAATCAATTACAAAACAACCATTTAAAAATATTTACTTAACACTGAACATTTTTGACATTCTAGCAGACATTATACCAAGCACAATTTAGCTTAAAATGAATAAGTTTGTAAAATAATATTTTTTTGGCCATATTTGAGAACCTCTTCTTGAATCAGGCATGTGTTTTTGTTTTTTTTACTATACAAATAAATGCAGCCTTTCTCAACAGAAGAGAATTCTTTTAAAACATTAGAAAATGTTACAGATCCCACTCTGAACACTGTGTGTGAATGTTATAATAAATGTACTTATAGAGCTGTTGTAATTATTATTATCACTGTCTTTTTTTATTTTACAGAACAACAGTAAAATTACAATACTAACATTTATGAAGGTTGATGAAGAAGCTTTTCTTCGGGCGGAAACCGGCAGGAAGTTTTTGTTGACAATAGCAGATTTAGAAATGATTCTCATTACGAATTTGGGAAGATGTAGCACTAAACCTTTCGCTGTCGGTTCTTGTACTGATTTCTGCGTCTTTGTCTGACAGTTTTCAATGCTTCCACACTGCCGACATGTTTGCAGCATTAGTGCGTGACTCTGTTTGATTGCTTACTCGGCCAAACACTAGAAGAGTTTTTGTTTTTTTGGTATTTTCGGCCGAATAATGTCAGCTGCCAAACATTCGGTGCATTCCTAAGGCATACTCTTCAAAACTTGAACTTACTTTTAATTCAAATGAACTGAATTAGACACTGATTATCAGTGTTGTTGGTAATGCATTACAAGTAATGCAAGTTATGTAATCAGATTGCTTTTTTCCAAGTAGCCTAACTAGTAAAATAACATTACTTTTTAATTTAAAAGGAAAAATGTGAGTTACTTTTTCAATTAAGTAATTGCAGTTACATTGTTTCCCATGTATTGACTGACAGCTTGTTGAGAGAAATCGTAAGTGCGGAGTGTTGTGTGTTTAGTTTAGTTTACAGCTTTATTAATCCCCTTGGGGCAATTAATTCAGACTTCCGTACTTCACATATACAACACTTAACACACAAATACAAATACTCAAGTATACACCTAGTACATAAAAAGGGGGGAGAGAAAGAAAAAATACAAATAAATACAATTAAATCATCTAAACCAACTAAATTTATTACATAAACGTATTGCTTCAGGCACAAAAGTACATTTTTACCGATTTGTGGAACATCTAATTGACCTTAATCTTCCACTTAAAATAATCATTCAAAGGCTGTGTGCAGTCTCCTATAATGTTATGTGCCATCCTAATCACGTGCTGTTCATAATGAAAATGTAAGACGTCGCAAGGGAACACCTAAAATATTTGAACACATATTAACAATACCTTGCAAACGATTTTTATTCTTTGTAGACAATAAGGAAAACCAACAAATAAAGGAAAAGGACAGGACAATTTCAACAAATGAATTATAGAAAGTCCTGAGAATGACTCTCTGTACATTGAAAGAATTCAGTTTCCTCATCACATACAATCTTTGACCATGGTCTTACTGTAGACTAGACTAAATACAGTATGAAGATGCATTTACTCATCTCACATGCACAAAACAGATCGAGTGTTCCTTGAAATTAATAAAACAGTGAAATACAAACTCATAATATGATGCAATCCTTCTATGATTAAATATGCTAAATAACACAGATTTTATCCAGCGTCTTTGTTGCTGACCTTCGATGATCCAGCATGCTATTAAGCAAAAATGACTTAGATAAACATAACATTTATTTAATTTATTCTTTATTCCTTCTCCTGTTTCGTATTCTTCATGCAATCCAGAATAGCAGCAAGCCCTGCCCAGATTTAAAAGCTAACGCAAATGTAAATGTAAATTAAAAAAACATTGGTCAAGGATTAGACAAATCCATGTTATTTAATTCAGACATAACAAAAAATGTGCACCGTACTCAGAATACGGTTTGGTAAAGGAAGGCTTAATTTGTGCCAGAACCGTCTGGATCTGGTACAGAATGAATTTGTCTAGTCCTCTAGAGAATTAGAGAGATCTGAGAGCAAGAACGCACTGTTTAATGCTCATACAACAGCCAATAGTGGTTTTCTGTAGCCATTTGTAACATTAAGTAAGGTTAATAAATGCTGTAGAAGTATTTGTTCGATGTTAATTTCAGCATTTACTAATACATTTTCAAATGTTGAAGTTGAGTCTGTTAAGTCTATAGCACTAAACCTTTCGCTGTCGGTTCTTGTACTGATTTGTGCGTCTTTGTCTGACACTTTTCAATGCTTCCACACTGCCGACATGTTTGCAGCATTAGTGCGTGACTCTGTTTGATTGCTTATTCGGCCAAACACTAGAAGAGTTTTTGTTTTTTTGGTATTTTCGGCCGAATAATGTCAGCTGCCAAACATTCAGTGCATTCCTAAGGCATACTTTTCAAAACTTGAACTTACTTTTAATTCAAATGAACTGAATTAGACACTGATTATCAGTGTTGTTGGTAATGTATTACAAGTAATGCAAGTTATGTAATCAGATTTCTTTTTTCCAAGTAGCCTAACTAGTAAAATAACATTACTTTTTAATTTAAAAGGAAAAATCTGAGTTACTTTTTCAATTAAGTAATTGCAGTTACATTGTTTCCCATGTATTGACTGACAGCTTGTTGAGAGAAATCGTAAGTGCGGAGTGTTGTGTGTTTAGTTTAGTTTAGTTTACAGCTTTATTAATCCCCTTGGGGCAATTAATTCAGACTTCCGTACTTCACATATACAACACTTAACACACAAATACAAATACTCAAGTATACACCTAGTACATAAAAAGGGGGGAGAGAAAGAAAAAATACAAATAAATACAATTAAATCATCTAAACCAACTAAATTTATTACATAAACGTATTGCTTCAGGCACAAAAGTACATTTTTACCGATTTGTGGAACATCTAATTGACCTTAATCTTCCACTTAAAATAATCATTCAAAGGCTGTGTGCAGTCTCCTATAATGTTATGTGCCATCCTAATCACGTGCTGTTCATAATGAAAATGTAAGACTTCGCAAGGGAACACCTAAAATATTTGTTCTTTGTTGACAATAAGGAAAACCAACAAATAAAGGAAAAGGACAGCACACTTTCAACAAATGAATTATAGAAAGTCCTGAGAATGACTCTCTGTACATTGAAAGAATTCAGTTTCCTCATCACATACAATCTTTGACCATGGTCTTACTGTAGACTAGACTAAATACAGTATGAAGGTAACGCAAATGTAACATAGCAAGTTACTTTCCATAAAAGTAACTAAGTAACGTAATTAGTTCTATATAGAGCAACGTAATATTGTAATGCATTACTTTCTCCAACACTGCTGATCATAAAATACTTTCACTCTATATTAATTAAAGATAACTTTTGCGACATCCACACAATGCAAGTCAGCATGTTTTAGGATGCACTAAAAGGGTTTTGGATGCAAATGGTGCAGATCTGTACCAAAAGAAGCCGGATTTGTACCAGACACTTTGCAGGTTTAATGACTGAACTAGTTTGACTTGCAGAATTTGCTAGAGGATTAGACCAATCCTTGCTACTTAATTCAGATGTAGCTTAAAATATGCACACTTTTCATTTAGACAGTGATCATAAGATGTTTTTTTTAATCTATTTACTTTTGTTTCTATTTGAATTAGGTAACATTAGTTGGCATGAAGATCTCTGTCAGGCAATGAAGTGCATGTCGGTGTGGCTTGCTGGGGCTCTTCCACGGCCGGACAGATGTTCTCTCTGGGGGACAGAGGAGAGGTGCATGAGCATCGGCTCCTGAATGCGCCGGCTGTAATTGTTGCATGCGTTGTATGAATTCCCCGCTGAGTTCTCCGTTGCTGTTGGGTTTTTTCCTGTGCCAAACCTCTCCGTCTCAGCCTCTCTCTTTGCCGTCACCGCAGGAATCCAGCCAAACCGGCTCACTGCAGACAAACAAACAAAAAAAAAGCACAAAAATAAAGAAAACCAGCCACCGAGTCCCTGTCATTCTGGATGAGATCAGAATCGATGTTTTGTGGTATAGATCATTAGCCATTTAGACAAGTGTGTCGGGACATTCTTCTTTATTTTGAGTCGAAGGTGGAAGTGTTTTGGCTCTTAATGTGGCCGTAGTTATGTTGTGCTCGCATTTCAATTTCACACCTCGTCCTAAAAGCGTTTTACAGCTGGCTGCAGCTTTCCAGAAGGTAAGATTAGGTAAAATGAGAAATTAGCCCAGGGATGAAGCAGAGGGATGTAATGATCAGGTAACGTTGTTCTTTTTTTCCTGAAAAAGAAAAGCTCTGTTTACTTCGGTTTGAATATGTGACCATTTTTTTCCCCCTTCTGTAAAATTTGAGCTCGGGAATCAACAAAAAAGAAATCAATTATGCTGTTTTGCCTTTTTTTTCACTACATCAAAAGCAAAACATGATTTGGCTCAAGGGAAAATAAGACATGCAGGACATAGTCAAAGTTCCTCTGCTATTTATCTTCCTTTGTGAGTTTTATTTATGCTGCCCATTTAGATCTTTCTTTTTCTTTCTTTCTTTCTTTCTAGTAACCTTTGTTGTCTGAACGGTTGAAGTCTCGCAGCAGGAAATCATCCTCTAAATTAGATTACAGATCAAGGCTTGTGAGAGACAGCAGTATCATCAAATTATCCTGCACTGTAAATTCCACTGACAGCTTAAAATTGGATATATCGCTCAAAAGAGAGCAGCCACCTTTAATGAAATTGATACACAAATCAAATTAAATAAGCATGAATTCATATAAATACAGGTGCTTTTTATAGGAATTAGAGGTGGACAGGTTAATTGTCTGTTGTTATGGAAACAGGCTCCCTGTAAAACGCTGTTGCAGACATTTTATGGTTTACAATAAAAACAAAAAACAAAGAACAAACATAAAACACATGCAACTTATCAAATTGAAGTTTAGTTCATGTTGAGGACTTATATATAATAGTATTAACTATACAATTTATGCACCCAGTACTGTTGAGAAGTTTGAAATCAGTATTAATTTTTTTTTATTTTTTATAAATTGTTACTTTTATTTCTTTAGGGATGCAATAAACTGATCAAAAGTGGCAGTAAATACATGTATGATGTTACAAATGATTCCTATTTCAAATAAACGCTGTTTTTTAAACTTTTTATTCATCGGTGAATCCTGAAAAATGAAATGTATCACAGTTTCCACAAAAATATTGTGCAGATATTTTTCAAATATTGAAAAATAAATAAATGCAGCCTTGGTGAGCAGAAGAGACTACTTTCAAAAACATGTCAAAAACCAACCAACCAACCAACCAAAAAAAAAAAAAACTACTTAAAATTGACACAAAATTTTGAATGGTTTGAATGAATTTGTATTTAAATGTTATTTTATATAATAATATATAAAATATTATTGATTTTTTTTTTATGTGTATACCTGTACTAGGGATGCATGGTTCAATACATACCTTGTTTTTTTAACCATGCTTTTCAGTTCGGTTCGGTTCTGATGGCTTCACACATTCGTGTTGCTATTTAAAATGTGATTTTTAAAACAAATTAACAGCGCACAACTCCTGTATACTTCTGTACACGGGAGAGAAAAACATGGATTATTATGTCTACTTAAAATTTATTTTGAGAGAAGTATTATTTTTGACAATTTTGAGTGCTATAAATAAACACATTTAATGTCGGTTTCATTCATACCGGAAGCCAGAGGGCACCCTCGTGCAGAAACGCCACAAAAGTAACAGAACTCATGATGCTGCAGGAAATCTCTAACATGGATAAAGGCTTCCAGCTTTTGCTGTGACTGAATAAAAAGATAGAAATGTTTTGAATGATGAAACAAAGACAATAAACACTCGACTGTGACAATGTATATGGATATTTTCACAATGGTGTATATTTGTAATCCATTGCTAATAGCCTTTATTACAGTATAGAATATATGTTCTGCCTCATTCTGTGATAAGCCTCATCAGATCAAACAAGGAAGTTATTTCAAACATTTGTCTGATGTTGTGGAGTAAAAACATCCTAATGTTCTCTTTTGTTGGACAACACTTTTAGAAACACTTCTGATTACAAGTCTTTACAGCGGTAGATGTCCACCGTGTGTTTCTGTTTCAGATGCATAAGCAGGGAGGTGTATCCTCGTCTCAGCGCGTAAACTCATTAACACACAAAAACAGGCAATTCTGAGAGAAATAAAACATGGAAATACTCTAAACAAAACTGAAGGAAAAAAACCGTTCACAAGCGTGAATTGAATCGTGGATGTTGTACTGAACGCTTCAATGTTATATTGAGAATTGTGGCATCCCTGGTATATGATATATATAGTGGATGCTTGCAGCTCCAACTCTAATCAAACACACCTGCCTTTAATTTTCAAGCGATCCCGAAGACCTTAATTAGTTGCTTCAGGTGTGTTTAATTAGAGTTGGAGCTGAACTTTGCAGGACAGTCTATCGCCAGGGGCAGGATTGAGCACCCCTGGGCTAGTTAGTAAAATAAAAGTTAAATCAAATAAAGTTCATACTGCTGATCTATATGATTTATCAATTATATGTTAGTGGTACATACCACTTATGATTAATAAGTGCTCATTTATGATGATATACCTTGTTATTAGCTTGTACCTATAATTGCTGATCATCAGGTAGCATAATAACTAATGCACACACACACACAATGTATATATATTATACTACTAATATATTAACATTACAGTAATATAATTAATACATTCTTCTTCTCCTTAATATTAATATTATTAATAATAATAATAATCACAAGATGCAAAATATAGATACATAATATTTTACAATAGATGTACCTTTAACATTTTTCACAACGAAAAAAATATTAAAATAAATAAATTAATTAAAAAGCTTGTTACAGAAATGAGGAGTTTAAATTTGCGAGCCTAGTGATGACGTAATTTCCTCTCATCCAACAGCCGCTGCTGACCCGCCACGATGATGCCAGGGAAGAAATGATCGGAAATAAAACATCCATTCGAGACTGTGTATTTAAAAATGATAAATATTTGGTCGAAATCATATTCATAATGCCAAATAGTCTTTGATAACACTTATTACATTTTGAAATTTTGACTAAAGAAGTCGGAGTTCTGCACATGTGCATCATTCGAACCCTAACGGTCATCTGTAAGCTGAGGAAAAGGTAAGAAAGATCTCCATTTTAATCACAAAAATATCTTAATTTGTGTTACGAAGATGAACAAAACTCTTACGGGTTTGGAACGACATGAGGGTGAGTGATTAATGACAGGATTTTCATTTTTGGATGAACTATCACTTTCAAATTTCTATAAATGCTTTAGACTGTATTTATTCATTTTAAATTCTTGATAATATGAATAGTGTATTAGGTTTGCTCAATAAAACTTAATAGAATTTTACTATATAGTTGAGGTCTTAAACAGGATAAATATTTTTTGAGTGTATATTGTGCATGAGTTAAATATTGACTAGTCATTTCACAGTCACATTACAACACAAGCAGGTTTATAATATACATGGTTCACGTGGGAATATACATGTGTTTCACATGTGATCAAATGGGTTTCATATGCAAATTCACATGAAAATGTTCCAAAAACACACATTTCCCATGTGCAAAGCACGTTTCACATGATATTTTCACGTTTTCTCACATGAAATGTCACATGTGCAGAATCACATGTATATGTGAGCACGTGTTTTTGCACATGTGAAATTCACGTGGTTTTTCTGTAAAGGGAACTCCCACGAAACAGGTTGGCGGACTTCGAATCACGCATTTCCGACGGTCCTGCTCCAGCCGAGCTGCTGCCATTGACGGATGCTTCAGTCATTACAGACCTTTAAAGCAAACTATGCTCCAGTGAAATATGAGTGTATTTCTTGCAAGCTGCGCCAAGCGGAGCACTAAAGCCAGTTAAACAATCAAGAAGAACGTGGCTCTCCACACTACGCTCTGAACACGTCTGTCAAGAAGAGTGTTTGGTTCTCCCTGAGGTAATTTAACATGGCAAACAGAATGACAGAGTTACACTGGGTTTACATGCGGTCATCTCTCGGCCTCTCCCTGCCGCACGCATTCAGCTCTCCTTCTCTTGCTATTTTTACTCTGCTAATAAGAATTCATGGCAGGGAGGCACTTTCTTCTGAAACAATGTGTGCAGAATGGCCAGGCTGCGAGAATAACAGCCGGAAAGATAAACAAAGTGATTAATTGCTGTGAGATCCTGCCTGAATGTGAGCAAAACCCTCATGTATCATAGGGCATTCCAATTCATTTTCAGGAAAAAAGCACCAGATTCTACTGCTCTCAGCAGTTTCTTTGTGCGAGAGCTCGGTCACTATCACGCTCTTTGATGTGGAGGGCTGCAGGGTTCACACAATAAGCTCTGCCTATCTCGCGCTCTCAGGGATATGAATCCATTTCTAGTCATGAAGAGCGTCCAACGAGGCCCGTCGATGCCCGCGATTCCCAACCAGGAGCTCGTGTTCTCTGGAGAGCACTTGGAACGGTTTCTGTTTCGATTTGTCGAAACGAGTCTTCGTTACGTGTTAACTCGTAATATCTCATTAGAAATTGAGAATACATTTGCTCGTGGGTGATATCACACACTTGTTGAGTTTGATTTGATGATAATTGAATTCTGCCATAAAGCCACATTGCTTTTGTTAAACGTCCCGCCTGGATTTGGTTTAGACATAAATGCGCCGTATTGCTCCAGTGCGCTCTCATTGAAATGAATCCTGATACGCAGCTTTGAACTCATAAAGGTTCTTTACTGGAATTGATGGTTCAAAATCTTTGCACAAAAGGTTCCTTATAGAAGGGCAAGGTTAATCAGAGTAGGGCTTGGAAGTAAACTATATATCAATATTGCACGCTCAAAGAGCAGCACGCGGTGGCAAAAGAGAAGAAGAGGAGAAGGGTGACCAAGAGAGTAAGAGACTAAGAGAGTATTTTTACGAAGAAGAGTAAGAGAGAGTTTGATGGTGTCCTGAGTTTTTAAACTCGGCTTTCAGAAAGTCCCATCTGGACGTCTTGACCAATTAGATACTGTCCTTGCTCGGGGTATTGCTTTGTTTCTCCACCCCACTAATAAATCGTTGTTATCTGTTCAGTCAGAGGTCTGAACTTTACAGGCTCCTGCAAAGCATACCTTTTGAACATGATTTCTATAACAAGACTATGATGCATTCGACAAAGAATTGATTGGAAGAAATATTTAAAGCATGAATTTTCACACTCATACATACCAAACGCATCTGAATCCTTCAGCTATTCAATAGTGATGAAAAAAAACATACATAATATTTGATTAAAGCATGATAATCTAATGTGTAGTTTACAAACATAATATAGGTTATTTCTATGCAGAGAAATAACTTGTATGTCCTTTTAAGATGATTTTTAGTACATGTGAACAGATTGTCTCTATGAACGAAGGACTTCAGTCTGGTTTTTTGTCTTCTGTGTGTGGAGACCCCTCCAAGAGAGTCTGTAGCTCGTGATTTTCTATCACAGGTTTACATGTGACCATCAGTCTTGATTACTTGCAACAAATTTGACAGTCTCCTTCCTGAATTGGACTTATCAATAAGTGTTCTTTTGTCTCAAGGTTGTAAGCTATTCTGTGAAAGAGGCTTGCTGGTTAGTTTGCTTGTTAGGAGCCAGGAATCCGATTTATGACGTTGTCCTGTTACAGCTTTGAAGCCTCTCTGCATTCCAGCTCCTCAGGTTTCAATGTTCTGATGCATCTTAAATTCGTCTGATTCGGTCTCTGATATCTTACAATTCAAACACGAGTTTTGAGCAGTGTGGAGTAGTGCTTGTTCTTTGTCGTTTCTACAATCACAAATGCAGACATCGTAATGTTTAAACGGCGCGATGCAACGCGATGAGTAAAAAGACAGTATAAGTCATTATAATCAGTAATTATGTCCCCACTGGATGCAACAAATGCCTCGTTTATAATGGGTTTTAATAATTATTTTAATAATTTTAATAATAATACCCATTATTACTTTATAATGGGTTTTACTAATTGGTCAAGACGTCCAGATGGGACGGTCTGAAAGCCGAGTTTAAAAACTCAGGACACCATCAAACTCTCTCTTACTCTTCTTCGTAAAAATACTCTCTTAAGGTCTCTGCACACTGAGTCCGAAATTTTCGCATGCGTTTTTTCGCATTCGCAATCTTAAAAATTCGTCACGCACAGAGACCTTGCACACTGAGTCCGATGCGTTTTAATTAATCCGTTGCGAAAAAATTCGCAAAACTATACAAAATGTCTTCTAGCAGTGAGGATGATTTTGTTGTCCTCTCTCTTTTTAAAAAAAGAAAAAGAAAAAGGAAATATTGGGTCCATCCAATCCTTTTGCGCAGAGAGGAAGGAGAGTTCCACCTCCTTATCAAAGAGTAGCGGGATTATCCCGAGAGATTCAAAGTTTATTTCAGGATGTCAGTGCCTCAGTCTGATACTTTGCTAGCGATACTGAATCCACATATTAAAAAGAAGACCACCAATTTCTGAACAGAGACTGTCTGAGGTATGGATACATCAACAGACACACACACACACACACACCGAACTGCGGCATCGGAAAGGAGCGCGCCAGGCATAAAAAAATAGGCTACAGCAGTTCTTTATATTCTGTATCTTTGTATTCTGCTATTTGTTTGTCATAAAGTGCTCTGTGCTGCAAGACGAAGTGTATAAATTTGTCTGACACTATTTTGGATTTTGGCTTTCGCTTGTACGGTGGCTCTGAATTGTCAAAACACCTTCTCAAAGCATCTCAAAATGCTTTATACGGATGCGAAAAACGCAAAAAATCGAACCCGATCCGAATTTTTTTTTGACGGACGAAAATTTCGGAGGCAGTGTGCAAACGTGATTGACAAAACGTGAGGTCGTATTTATTTTTCAACGTGCGAAAATTTCGGACGAAAAATTCGGACTCAGTGTGCAATGGCCTTTAGTCTTAAACTTTTTTGTTTCATCGCGCCGGGACACGGCATCACAGTACGGTAAGGGCGTAACATTTCCGTGTCACGCTTGAGGTATTCGGCCAATCACAATGCACTGGATAGCTGGCTAATCAGAGCATGCCTCGCTTCTCAGAACAATGAACTTTGTAAAAATCGACACGTTTCAGAAAGACGGGGATTAGAGGAGCAAAAATAATGTACAGTATGTGGAAAATAATGTGTTTTTTGAACCTTGAACCGCATAAACATATAGCATTACACCAAATACACCAAATAATGTTCTTTTTAGCAACGTCATATGACCGCTTTAAAACATTTTTCACAGAAAAAAAAAAGTTGTTTTAAGGACTGTTCACTATAAGGTGAAGGAAGCAAATGTCTCTTCTATGGCCTCACTGTGAAAACACTGTAGAGAGGATGCTTGACTCTATTCTGAAAGGCTCTTATAGGAGCAGTTCACCCAGAAATGAAAATGCTGTCATCTTTTACTCACCCTCATGTTGTTCCAAATCTGTGTTAGTTTCTTTCTTCTGTTGAACATAGAAGAAGATGCTAATAACCAAACAGTTGACAGTACCCATTGACTTCCATAGCATGGGAAAATAAATACTATTGAAGTCAATGGCTACCATCAACTGTTTGGTTTCAAACATTCTTCAAAATACTTTACTTTGTGCTCACGTTTCCAATTAACTTCTATTTGAAAACTGAAAACTTAACTGAAAATTGACTGTTTAATCGTGTCATTTTACATTATTGACACATTATTTTTGCTTTGACACAATTTGTATTGTTAAGAGCGCTATATAAATAAAGGTGACTTGACTTGACTATGTGTTCTTTATAGTGAAAAAAAAAAATCTTTAGATTATAACAATGTTCTCCACACTAAGAAAAACTGTTCTTTTAAGAACTGATTACTGATAGGTTCTTTGGGGAACCAAAATGGTTCCTCTATGGAATCGCTGTGAAAACCCCTATACTCTTTGTTTTTAAGAGTGTGCAGTCTGTGTTTTGCGCACATATTGGAGGATGATGGAGTTCTCGGCCTTGAGACAGAGTTCAGATGAGGAGCCTCAAGCAGCTCCTGTTCTCACAAATTCCAAATGCTCTTTTCCAGGATTCAGCGAATGGAAAAATCCAAAAACATTATCCGTTGCTTTCCCAAAGACCAAAGGATGTTCTGCTGTCTCTCCCAGGAGGACAACACTGCTGCAAGACTTCTTTTATACTTGTTTTTGCCTGTTTGTGAAACATGGCTCCCCTAGACATCTGCTGCTGTGTACATGCAAAAGACTTAAATTTTCATCTTTACGTAGAATATAATTTCTAAAAGGACAAAGATGATGTTTGATTATATTAGATGGCCTGGAAGCTTAAGCAGTCCTTTCTGGATGAGGTAATAAATAGATGCATAAATAAATAATAAACACCTTTAAAATCACCAGAAGGATGCTTGTCGCAAGCCATTATTTTCTGTGTAATTAGCACTGAATTTTAATGGCTCAATTAGGCTGATGGTACTGTCTGTGGCATTGAAATTGAACTAATCCAGTGGATAAATTCAGTTTGGTTTTAATGCAGTGCAATGTTTGACACTATATTTTCAACATACTGGTTTAATTTAGTGACTGCTGTGTGAAGAAGAGGCATCAGCATAATAACAATGAACCATCCTAATCGAGCAATAGTGTCATCATATTACTCTGTTTGATATTACGAGATCAGGTTAATTTTTTGAAACTTACATTTGTGGCCCTGGACCACAAAAGCAGTCATGAGTAACACAGGTATATTTGTAGCAATATATACAATACATTGAATGGGTCAAAATTATAGATTTTTCTTTTATGCCAAAAATCATTAGGATATTAAGTGAAGATCACATTCTATGAAGATATTTTGTAAATTTCCTACTGTAAATATATCAAAACTTAATTTTTGATTAGTAATATGCATTGCTAAGAACTTAATTTGAACAACTTTAAAGGAGATTTTCTCAATGTTTAGATTTTTTTGCTCCCTCAGATTCCAGATTTTCAGATAGTTGTATCTCAGACAAATATTGTCCGATCATAACAAACCATACATCAATGGAAATATTAATTATTCAGCTTTTAGATGATGCATACATCTCAGTAAAAAAAAATTGACCCTTATGACTGGTATTGTGCTCCGGGGGCACATTTTAACTTGCTCTGCCAACATTTTCACTGGATTCTAAAAAATTAAAATAAATGTTATATATATATATATATATATATATATATATATATATATATATATATAATTATTTTTTTTTTAAACAAAATTAACAAAATTTATAATTTCTAAAATTTATTTCATAATGTTATATTTTACAACTAATACTTTCATTCTTTCTTTCTTTTTTTGGTTTATTTTTATTTATTTATGTTTTTATTTGTTGTTTTTCTACGTGCTCAGCCAAAATTTTCATGTTCAATTTATAATATCTTATTTACATCTAGAGTTTTTCATTAAATGCATTGTTTATATATTTATATATATATGTATTAGTGCTGTCAAATAATTAATCGCATTCAAAATAAAAGTTTTTGTTAAACATTTGTTATAGGGTTAAATGTCCTCCTTTAGTTCTTCTGTATGAAAGACCAGTGGAATAATCATGTTATAATTTCCTGAAAAAACACGCAGAACGGGATCCAGATGATGTGATTATTCCTCTTCTAATGACTTAATCCAAAGAAGGATTTTAATATGAGGCGCTGAGGCCGCTCCTCATAAATAAACAAACAGAGGCAGTGCACACAAATAAAACATTATAATAACAAAAAAGGCCCTCTAAACAGAGGCGGCGCACATGCATTATGGAAATTTGCTAATGAGCTCGCTCTCCGAAGGTTTGGCGAATGACGAGAGACAGATCCTGATCACCTGCGCTGGATCTGATTCCCGTCTGATCCACATCTAGGTCAGCGCAGATGTGCCAAGAAACAAAATGATGGGGAAAATCATGACATCGAGGACAAAGCTGAGAGCAGTTGCCATGGTGATACGATAGCCACACCTGTGTGTGTGTGTGTGTGTGAGGAGAGGGAGAGAGAGAGACGGGCTGAGTGAGATCCGCAGGGTGTTGAGCTTGTGCTGAATGCTTTCACTAGGCCTCATTTAATGCGTTATTCGAGTCCCTCCTCTCTCTCAGGATCAAAACACACTGTGTTGCTTTCAGAGGCTAAACTTGATGCTTAATCATCACAATTTGGAACAGGGAAGATGTGCGTGTGAATTAATAATTCATGCATGTGAATTATAGTGAGCTGCTAATGAAATATTCTGTTTCTGAAAGTCACCTGAAAGAGCTGTATAGTACTGAATTAGTTTGGCTCATTGATCAGAGATGATGTGTGTTAGTTATATGACAGCAGAACTACTGACTGACCATCAGTCTTTCTGCTGACCACATGATGCTTATTGCACACAAAATCATTTGGGAAGCACCTGCAAACAAAGTTGTGGAAGAATCGGTGCTTTTGATGAGGAACAAATTACTGGATTTACTACTTTTTTCCAGTTTGTGGCGTCAAATTTAGAACATTCAGTTTTGTTAGTCACCTAGGCCCAAGCCATTGATTTTCTTTTATATACACTTTGTTTGAGAGTTGTATCTGTGAAGATATCTTATTAATAGTAATTTTGGACGGATTGAAATTCTAATTACACTTTCAATCATCTTGGCTAGTTTTGTTCACGAACTGGCACCAGTGTTAGTATTTTAGTATCATTGACTTTTGAAAAAAATAGATTTTAATGATTTTTTAAGTACTTTTGTTTTTTTGTAATTCTAATTAGTTTTTAATGCGTGTATATAAAGTTTTTTTATTAAGTGTTGGTTTGAAAAATATTCAGTTTTGCACTACACATCAAGTTAACTAGATATCTGTTGATTTTATATATACTGCGTTGTTTTTGAGTTATGTCTGTGAAAATATATTATTAATATTAATGTTGGACTAATTGAAACTGTGATTAGTTATTTTGGCTTTTTTGTTTGTTTTCTGTGCAAGTAGTGACAAACTGACCACCAGTTTTTATTTTAGTGTCACTGACATACGGTTTTAGGTTCTGTTCATATTATGAATTAGACCCCCCCCCCCCCACCCAGCCCACCCCCTTTTTTGTTTTAAATAAGTTTTAGTTATTAAGTTATTTTAGTACTTCAACTTTAATTGAAAATAACAAATGTTATCTTGGCAGCAAAGATAAAATAAGTTTAAATATTTCTAAATATTTCATTTTATTTCAGTTAATGTTTATTTTAGTAATTTGTGTGGTTTTAGTTTTAGTACGTAACTTTTAATTTTGGTTAAAAATGATCCAAAATCAATTTTTGGGGACGTGCATAACCAGCCAGTGTTAATTTAGCCCGATTCACAACTGTAAGCTTGTAATAATGTTTTCTAATTTGAGTGGTACTGGTAGGCTTTCGCGGGAAAAATACAAGCATGCCGCCGTTCGTCTTTGCGTCATTACGTCACATCCGTAAACATAAAGAAAGTCCCGGCTAATAGGCTATATCGTGTGTCAGGATCCTGCAGGTGGCTGATTGTTTATAGCCTTTTCTCACACCATCTGGAATAATTAAATGTATCATTTTGATGGCGAATTTTAATCCAGAAAGGATTGTGTAAATGACTGAAATTAGATTATATTCCCGTTTTAAATGTGCATCTGATAACACATAGCCTACGTGGGATTACACAAGATTTGTATTTCAAACAGAACCAGTTCTAAGGAAAAATAATTAGCTTTTTGGGTTAAAAGAACAATTTCTTAATGAAACCGAATGGTATGACAGATAGAAAATAGACTGTACAGAAATTGAAATCTACATGTAACGCTAATACACGTAGTCATGCAATGCTGATGTTGTTAACAATAACATTTTGACAACAAAATGTCACAATAATAATAATTTGCATGGCGATGTGATATGAGCTAAGTGATTGTTTAATTTAATCACAATTGTTAGAGCAATGTATTGTAATGTTTTTTTCTCAGTTGGTCAGAACAAAAGTGGCAGACATGTTCAGATGACAATTTCCGGTAAATAGTCTGTTATTGCGGTGTGTTGCAGTATATTGCAGATTAACCCACTCATAAAAAACAACAGAAATAGCGGTAGCTGACTCTCCCTCAGTGTGTACATTGAAATAAGCTGCTTCTTGTATTTTTGACCCTAAAATCTGTACTCTTTTGAGAAATACAGAGTGTAAATGAAAGATCTGGTCGATGACGAGCGCTTTACAATTTCATTTCACAGTGTTTTCCCAAGCTAAAGAAGCGTGAAATGTCATTTGAATGAATATGCAATATATATAGGTCAATTAAACAGTGTCGTGTGAACTGCTGTTGACTGAAAAGACGAGCGAGAGCAGCTCTGGAGACCGCGTGTGCAATCTCTCATATCTGTTATTGCGGTGCAGATTGTGCTGTGAACTATTTCTGCTACCATCATCACCACTTTTATACACAGTGATAACATTAACATTTCCTAATCCTATTTTTCACAAGACAGTTCTTTTTTTAAAAGTCAAAATAGTTTTCAATCGCTAACCTTTCCAAGCTGCGCATGAAATACCTCAGCAATTGATTTCAGTTAATTAAAATAATTATGTGCTATTGTTCTGAATCGTCCCCAGTTTTCATGCACAAACAAATAGGGAAGATAATAAAATAAGATAGTTACACTTAATTACTGGATAAACAGAAATCTAAGTGCAAAAGCTCATTAAATCAAGTGTCTAATGACTTCCATTCATGCTGTATTTATTTATTCATTAATTATCTTTTAAGGGAGGGTGTGTGTGTGTGTGTAATAGCCCACCAGCAGAGTAAAAATCACGTGATTGCAATCTTTAATGTCTTTCCGGATTTCAAACCTCTTTCCAGTCATCTACCATTTAAATCAATGCTGTTTTTCTCTTTAAAGTGAAGGAGAACTGCAGCTTTACAATGAGAGACTGCAAGTGTGAAATATTTATAATTTCATGGCACAGCAGGATGATTTTCTAACTATCCAAACCTTTAATGCTTTCTTCCAAGGACGCCGATAACATAAATTATGTATGAGTTGCAACAACTGTTTGGCCGTTCAGACTGATGATCTAAATTGATGCAGGAACAAGCTCTGGATAAAAGTTTACACTTTAAATGCTTTATCAGGGTAAACAGTGTTGTTTTGGCCGGTGCTTCTAAGGAAAAAATAGCCTTTTTCTTTTTGTGAATGTCTTATTTGTTAGTGACTTTTGTTTTATTTATTTAATGTGTGGATTGAAGTGTTAATTTAACCCTCTAGGCATAACTAAATGCAATATATGATTTAGATGAATGAGTTGTAGCATCATGATGATCTGCACAGATCTGATATGTTGACTTTTAAGCTCCTGGTGCTTCTCTCAATGCAGTCAAAAATGACTTTTTATTTTAGTGAACTGAATGTACTATATTTTCATTCAATAATGTTTTTATTTAATATTTTTGCAATTTTATAAATTATATTTATGCTCTAGGTATAATCCATGTATTACCTTTTAACCACTGTTTGAGGATAAAACTGGAAATGACTTTTCCAACTTTCCAACTGTGGCATTAATTTTGAGACTTAAATTTGGTCTCTTTTAAAGAAGACATTTGGCATATTATTGCTGAAGTAAAAAAAAAAAAAAAATTGAGACTAAAAAAAAGTTATTTCTTGTTATGAAAAATGCACAAAAATACTGTTTTCTAATTTTATATGAAACATGTATTTTCCAAAACATGTTTAATTTAAAACTGTGAGAAAATCAAAGCCATAAATCTAAACAAGTTGTATTCCAAATTTGAGATTATCACAAAAAAAGGAGAATGATTATAATTCTGACATTTTTGTCTAGCAGTTCTAAGAAAAAAGTCACAATTGCAAGACATCAGCTCAGAAGTGTGAGAAATAAAGTCAGAATAGAAAGTCAGAATTGCATTGTTTTAATTGTTTTGTTCCGTGACAGAAACGGACTCATAGATGTCTGGTAGGTAGCGTCTTGTATTGCGCAAATATTGCTAAGTACACTATGAATGAATGCAGTGTGATAGATGTAGTTGCCAATTTGTAGAAATTATCCATTTAGTTTCCACATTTGATTAGTCAATAATCTAAAATATGTTTAGGTGAAATATGCATATAAGAAATTGAACTGAAATCATCTTACTAGATTAATACTACATAATAGTTCTCAAGAAAATAGTACTCAAGAATAATTGTTTAAATGAATCAATGCAAATATTTCCATGACTTCCACAGAAGCCAGTTAACATCTGAGAGTAAAAAAGTAAGATCTGAATTTCAAATCTAAAGCAAAATGGTATTTGGCTTATGGTATTTCTTATTTTAAACATCAGCTCGCTATTACATTTTGTGTTCCTAGGGTGAATGGATTTTGATAACGGAGTCTCCTACAAAATAAAAGTATGTTTTTAAGAAAATAGTGTTGATCCCAGTCCATCCCTGGGCTGGAGACATGGGAAGATAATCATGGATTTTTTTTTTTGGGAGAAAATACAAATGCGTTTTAAAGGCTGAATAAATTGAAGTCTTTATTAATGTAAATCACACCTTCATTTGACCACAGGCAAAAACAGCAGCTCTTTGACGCTCAATAAACTCATTTCAGAGCATGGCGTTTTTTTAACTGTATGTCATCCGTCTCTCTTCCATCAGACAATACGGGCCTCTGTGGCTCACAGCAAGCAGCCAGAGACTCAGTGTTTAGAGACGAGTCTTCAGAGTCTTCGGCCTGACATTGATGCACCTTTTGTCTTGTCATATGCAAATACTGTGGGTTAAGGGAGAAGCTGGTTTGAAGTGCAAATTGTAATTTAAGACTCCGGCACGACTCTTCTTCATCCACTCTATTCCATTAATTACCTCTCCCACGGAGGAGAGAAACTTCATTAAAGCACAGATAGGAAGAGAGCATTAAGGAAAGACAAGACTGCTCAAGGACACGCTAGAACAGGAATTAAACTCCAATAAAGCATCACGCGCAAACAGCTTTCTGCAGATCACAACGGTCATGTGACCAGGACGTGCTTTACTTGCATTAAGTCGAGTAGAGGTTTTAACACGTGTCTAGCCTTCAGACGAATACAGCGCGATTGTGTAGCACTGGAGCCTGTGTGAAGACTCGCCATAAAACACACAGTGAAGTAGATTTTAATAAAAGTGTAGATTATTTTTGTGTGTTTCCATTAGGTTTTACCTCCATTTTGGTGACCAAATAATGTATAATAAATAAATACATAAATAGCCATCACCATGACCTAACAGAAGTATAATAATAATAATAATAATAAATAATGAAAACAAAAAAAAAAAGTTTGAATGATTATTCCACATGATCAAAGACACCATAGTTGAAAAAAAAAAAGACTGGAGCTCACCAAGGCGGAGCAGAAGATCTCCACGGCAGAGCAGGAAACGACCAGACCAGAGCAGTAGACCACCACAGCGGAGCAGAAGACCACCAGAGCGGGATAGAAGACCACCAGGCCGGAGCAGACAAAGCAGAAGACCATGGCATAGACAGAGATCTCGGGAGAGTAGAGACAGACAACACAGACAGTGCATTCACGGTCTCAGGGACACAAAACAATCATCAAGAGGTTCGCTGACTGAAACTGGACAGAATGATAGTTCATAAACAGAATCGCAGACTAGGACTGGTAAGGCAGACGGTTCAACTGACACACGTGGGGGAACAGGACAAGCAGCCAGTTCATGAATAATCTCTATGACAGTGACAGAGTTAACATGAAAAACATGGGATGCATTTTCAGAGTTCATCAGACACATTACTTGAAAAGGAACAGACCAATGGCTCAATATCAGACAGCTTTGAAGAAATAGAACAGACAGATAGTTCATGTGCGTTTATTTTGTCAGTGACAGGGTTAACGGGGCAGACATTGAATGGTCTTTTTGTTCCGGGGTTCATGACAGGGTTAACAAGGCTTACAGAAACTTCATTTACAGCTTCCATGGCCATAAAACAGTCAGGAATTTCACAGCCCGCATCCTTGGGTGAGACAGACAAAGCTGAGAGTTCAGAGGTAGCCTCCTCGGTTGGGTCGGGGCAGGACAATAGTTCATAACAGGCCGGAGCAAGGCAGGAGATCACAGACGGCCTCCATAGCCGTGACAGGGCAGGCAGAGAGATCATAGATAGATACCACTGGCACATCTGGAGGTTCTGCAGCAGTACCATTAGGAAACAGGGAGAGTTCATTATCAGGACAAGTACAGCACTCATTTACAGTTCCTTCGACCATGACATGACGGGCTGAAAGTGTATTGTTGGGTGCCACCACCACGCAAGGAGCTGAAGCGAGCACCGCTGCTTCAAAAGATTCTGCAGCATGCGCTGCCACCTCTGGAGAAACTGCAGCAGGCACCATCGCTTCGAGGAACACAGCAACGAGCGCCACTACCTCCGGAGGTTCTGCAGCAACAGCCACTGCCTCTGGGAGTTCTGTGGTGGTGTACGTAGCACAAAAATACCAAAAAGTGATCCCCATCATGGGAAGCACTTCAGACAAGAGAATCAGTTCAGGAACAGGAGGGCTAGAGTGAGTTGGTTTGGGGATATTAGCTGTGCGTGCAGACACCAGCGGTGCATCCCTCACACTGGAAACCAGACTGGGAAATTGAAGCACTGACCTTGAATATCTGGGTGTGATGGACAGGACATCACAAGACTCTGGATGATCAGCTGTGACGTGACGTGGTTCTGGATGGTCAGCAGTGACGTGAGGAGACTCTGCATTGTCTGTGGTGGCGTGAAAAGACTCCGGAAGATCAGCGCAGACGTGAAGAGACTCTAGAAGGTCAGCGGAGCCGTGACTTGCCTCGTGACGATCAGTTGAGACATGACTTGACTCGTGAAGATTAACTGTGACTGGGCTTGACTCTGGATGATTAGCTCTGACGTGGTGTGACTCTGGATGACGAGCTCTGACGTGGTGTGACTCTGGATGACCAACTGAGACGTGAAGAGATTCTGGAAGATCAGCGGAGATATGACTTGACTCGTGACGATCAGCTGTGTCGTGACTTGACTCGTGATGATCAACGGTGACTTGACTGGACTCAAGACGATCAACGGTGACTTGACTCACAATGATCAACTATGATCTGACTGGATTCACGAAGATCAACTATAACTTGACTTGGCTTTTAACATCAACTGTGACTTGACTTGGCTCTTTAAGATCAGCTGTGACTTGACTTGACTCATGACTGGCTGCAATGACATGGTGGGGTGTTGTTGTGGCTGCCATTTTGTGAACAGGCTCCACTGTCGCCGCCATTTTGTGAGTGTGCTCCAGCGTGGTTGCTATCATACTAGTGAGTGCAGTGTCGCGTTCCTCCACAATGAATGCTGAACCGACAGTCCACAGAACATAATGCAGAAAACTACTCAGTGACGAACGAGGACCCTTATGAATCACTTTTGATTTTAAAGGCTGGTTAAGGCCATCACAGAAAAAGTCTATTAACATACAATCTGGTAATTCTGAGCCATTAGCCAGAGCCAAATATTCTGCAATGTAACCCTCGAGTGATCATGTGCCCTGCATGAGCGCTAGCAACAAGATCGCAGTGTCCATACCTGGCCAATGTTTGTTGGAAAAGCCGCTGGATCCTTGTGTGGCCGAGTATTCTGTAACGGGGTGAACAAGACGAGAGGTGAGTGGATCCATTTGCAAGTCTTTATTTCAGGGACGTGGTCAAAACAAGAAAGGTTCATGCAAAGGCAAAACAGGCAAGCGTAGGTCTGCGAACGGCGAACAATATCCAACAGGGCAAGGCAAAGGGTTAATCCAGGAAACACGGGCAGGTTTCAAAACACGAGAAAACAGGCATGGCAAGACTATGATAACTGAGTGGGCTCCGTAGAGTAGCTATCACTAGGAAAAGCTATACAATACTCGGCGATGACAGAGAGGAAGTCCAATGCTTATAAAGCGTGTCTGATGAGATCAGCTGTGTAATCAGTGCAATGTGTGATTGGTGACAGCTGTGATCAGTGCAATAGATGATGGGAAATGCAGTCCGGGGGTGACATGCAACAGTAGTGTAGTGCAAGAGTCAATGTGGTGAGCGAGTGACCTCTGGTGGTGAGTGAACGACACTTAATAACCTACAATTAAATATATATATATATATATATATACTACAATTTGATTAAAACTAACTAAAATTAAAGGGGAAGGGAAGTGGTGTGTGGCCAAGTATGGTGACCCATACTCAGAATTTGTGCTCTGCATTTAACCCATCCAAGTGTACACTCAGTAGTGAACACACATCCGGAGCAGTGGAAGACAGAAAATAAACAAATAAATAAATAAACATCTAACTTTAATAAATAAATAAACATCTAAATTTATTAACTATTGTTAACAGATTCAGCTTTTGATTATACCAATGTATTAATAAATGATGAAAGTAACATTTACATCAAAGATTAATACATGCTTTAGATGTATTTGTCATTATTAGTTCATGTTAACTGTTATAATGAACAAATGTTAACAAATGGAACCGTACTGTAAAGTGTTGCTATTCAAAATATTAACACAAACTATAATAGTATCTCAATGATACTAAAGTAACACTGGCCAAATCTGATCAAATTAATTTCAGTGCAACTGCTAAAAAGGAAGTAGTATATTTATTACAAGCCTCAAATTCTTATTTAGCAGGAGAATTAGCGTATTGTTTGGCAACAGTAATTCAATTGTCTCGGTTTCAGACCAGCACCGGATCTTTAAACCTCTTTTTCCCATCGGATTGTTTGTGGTGTTTTAATCAAGCCGCAGCAGCTGAGCTAAATCTTTGCATCATGTTCATTTTAGTCAAACCTACATTTGCCCCCCGGTGGAGCGGAGTAATGAAATTTGCCTCAAAGCAGAATAATTTCCATGTTAAATAAATTATCTGACAACACCTGAGCAATCCAGCGAGTGCGTTCTGACAATGTTGCCGAGCTCAGCAGCACAATGTAAATCCTCCCGCTCAAGTAATTGTTTGGTATCTCTGCCAGACACACCGGTCTTGCGTTTATATGATGAGAAGCCTCACAAAGAGATGTTTGTTTGCGGCATGTTATTGTTGAATAATGCCACAGAGAATGATGGGTAATTGTGTGGCACCAGGTAAGTCACGATGTGATTTGCATCTCTTTTCTGGGCTACAGAAAGATTTCTTCGCCCACACTTGGCTGGTTATCTGAACAGCCGAGGATTTGGTTCTGGTCCATTTACATTAATTTTAATGTTTTTGAATAATCTCCTTTATAACTCCACAGTCCGTGTTTGTTTAAGATGAAATCAGTTACAAATGCACCAATGATAGTGTCACAAAAATACACTGTTAATTGCTGAAAGCTACAAAATTATACACCTGGTCTAAAATTAACCCTGGCCAAGTGTCATATGCTAAAATCACTCCTTTATTAGAACAATGCAACATTACTGGGTTGAATCGTAAAGCTACCATATGCAAATGTGATATATATGCATATGTTAAATATCCATATATGGAATATATTGAAGTAAAAACATATGAAACCTTTTAGAAATTAGAACAGTTTCATATATTAATATGTATCTCACCCACACAAATCTGTATGTTTATGTATGTGTAGTACATTTCTGGACATATGTTATGTTACATGTTAGTATGTATATCCATCCTAAAACCTGTCAATACATGTCGATATTATATAAGTAAAATATAAAAGAAAGATTTGTCTTATTATTTTTATTTTTTGCCTTTATCATAACAAAAACTGTATTTTAAAAAATATATACATTTAAAACATGTATTACAAAAACATACAGATTTGTATATATTTAAAGTTTTATATATAAATTATATATTGTTAACATGTATGGTCGCATATAAAAATTAATATTTTTAGCATATGTACATACACAAATTGTACTATGGGGATACATTTACTTTTAAATAGTAAAAATGTTCTACTAAACTTTTTAGTATAAATACTTTCATCAACCCTGAGAATGTACGTACAGTATGTGAAAATGATATACTGTATGTACCATTATAAGCTAACACATATCAGAATGAGCTTTATTGCCAGGTATGTTTACACATACGAGTTTTTGTGACAGAAGCTTCTACAGTGCAACAGAATGACAGCGACAGAACAAAAACACAGATAATAAAAGAATAAAAAATAGAACAAGTAAATAAGCAATAACAATATAAAAATTGACAATTGCATGTACAGGTATATCATGTGCAAATTGAAATGTAGACTAAGTATGTGTGTTAGATAAATAAGTGTATAAATAGTGTGGGTAACACTTTACAATAAGGTTGTATTAATTAACGTTAGTTAATGCATTAGTTAACATGAACTAACAATGAACAACTCCACTGTTCAGGATTACTTAATGTTTTGTTAATGTAAACTTATACATTTACTAATGTACCCCCATGCATTAACAGATTAATTAGTTAACATTGTGGTTAAAGCATTAGTTAAGAAGAACTAAAAATGAACAACGCATCTGTTCAGAATGACTTAATCTTTGCTCATGTTAACTTATTCATACTAATGCGTTAGTTTATACTTTAATTAACATGAACTAACAATGAACTATGCCTGTAAACAGCTTTATTTAATTATACTTCTTACAGTATACACATGTAGCAGCTAACACACACCATGGATAAACAATACCAACTGATTTGGGCTATTGGTAAACTTGGAAACCATCTAAACATCAATGGATAATGTTTCTCATGTTTGTAAACTGTTTATTAACAAGCATCTTTAGCCAACTATGGTCACAAGTTCAGTCGTTACCAACAAGTTCAGCAAGTGGATGTTTCCCAGATCCATAATTCAAAGAACATTCATAAACAGCATTGCCAACTTAGGTGGTTAGAAGTACAGCTCTTGACTTGCAGTGAAAAGTATAGTTTCTTGTTAGTGTGACATATGTACTTAAATAGATCATGCATTTGAGCAAAATAAACAAGCTAACATGTAGTGCAATCTTTATACCCCTATACTCCATACTATACATAGGCCTATACAATTGTCATTCTGTGTTTTTTTAGTTTGTTAAGTGAATTAAATTGCCGTTTTTGAAGCGTGTGCATGTGCATTCGTATGATGTAAGGAAACCACAAAAGAAAGGAGAACAGAAACAGTGCCGCAGTTCTCAGATGTGATGTTTGTAATTTAAAGCAATAACCTAACATTTGATCTTGAACTGATTAATTATCAGAAGTTATCCTTCTACAGCCTTTTTAATGACATTATAGACAATACTAATCAAACATGGTTTAAACAACACTCAGGTTTAAAACAGTGAAGTCTAGTTAGTTTCACCAGAAATGCATCATACTATGGTAATTATTGTTTGGGAAATGCACCAATGAGACCGGCTAACTTGTACATCAGACCACATTTGATTTTGTATTTACATGCCAATTATGGGTTTATTTGAAATTGATTAATCCAAAATATTGAAAAAAAATAATGGGAACTTTTTTTCTTTTTTTAAATTATCATTTAAGTATACAAAAACAGGTAAATATTGCAATTCCAATACAGAGTCACACAGGCATGCGAATGCTGGACTTTTTAAAATGATGCAAAATTCACTTCCATAACTGGTGAGAAATATTTATAGATAAATGTTCTCAGTTCGCCCGCTCTTGGCATTTGTGGGAAAAAGTAAATTTTAGACCCTGATTACACACATTACATTGAGCTGGAGATTCAGGCCAGTTTATTTGGCTCTGAGAAATGATAATTTTTCAGGCTGGAATGGAAAATGTGACGCTTGATCAAAGCGGAGTCTGTCGCTGCATAGTAGTACAGGTAAGAGAGATATAAATCTCGATACTCTTTAGGAAAGGAGCACTTTTTGACGATAGCAAGCAAACTATTAGTTCCAAATCAAAACTGCTGACCTTTCAAAGCTGTGCTTAATCAATGCCTCATTTGAGCTGAAGCTATCGAGCACGACATAATCGCTCCGAAGGCCAAATTTTCTGACATTTATGGACAGCAGGCTGACTGCCTACAATATCACTTTCATGCAAAATAGCATGCTTGCAAGTCATGGCTCTAGAAAGCTGATAAAGTGGATCTTGGGCCCCTGACGGCCGTCTGTAATTCCCTTCTCAATATGTGACTCTGATATATTCGAAGTGGCTCGAGGTGCTGGAACATAATGTTATGGCCAAGCCTCTTGTTTTTCCTTTCGCTCGTCTTAACTTTCTACCCCGTCTCCGTCTCTCTTAGCGTGCAGCCTGTGCCTCGTCCATCGCCGCGGGGGTCTTATGGGTAATTTTGTGCTGCGGCTGGGTTTGATCTGTTAGGCTGAGACTCAGAAGAAACAGCAGCTCATGTGTTACTGGCTTTCCGGGTCTGAGCGAGCAACATCTCACAGTGCGCTTGTGTTTTCAGAGTACTTAAAATCGACACGAAGCACCTCATTACTTTTTATGTGTGTAAGCAAAGTATTTAATGCGTTTCCAACTTTTTTATCATGCAAGTCTTTGGCGTTTAGTTAACAGGGCTGAAAATGCAAAGTGAAAGCAGCATTTTTATGAGCAGGAAACTTTATATATTAGGCCTTTTCTAATAGGGTTTTTGGATGTGAATTTATTTATTATTGAGCACTGTTTGCTGTATATGGAATTAGTCACATGCCATTTTCAACTCAACAACAACCTGGAAACGATCACACATGAACAAAGTCTCAGATCTTATGCTGTTAAAATGAATTCGGCAGCGACTTCCAGAAATGATAGACCTCCTTTGATCAAAGAAGATGCAAATGTTCATAAAAATGTGTCAAACGTGGCATAGAATCAAAATCTTTTGATGACTTTTTTATATCCTTGAATTAGAGAGACTTCATTAGTCCTGATGTAGCTTTTGTCTGTTATGCTGATGACTGCATAATGGGATTTTCCAAAAACATGTTTGGAGGCTGAATTTTCCTCGCTGCGTCGGAAAAACGCACAAATCTCATTTCTAGCCCTTCAGCACTGTCAATTTCAGTCGAAAACAAACAAATGCAGTTTAAAGTCATTCCTTTTTATAAAAAAAGAAAAAAAGAAAAAAAGCATATTCAGTGACAGACTGCAATGATGATTTTATGTAAGCGTGCATTAATTTCAGCTTTCACTATTCAGTTGATTTATTTCTTCTTATATGCTTGGAACCAGTTTGCGTTTCATTATTTGAAAGGGAGGCGGTAGCTAAAATTAACTATTTCAACTTTTGTTATCACTCACCAAAAAAACCCCAAAACAATTCTGGCTCAGACTGAAGCCGAGTGATACATTTTTAATGCCCTGCTTACAAGTAAAAACTCTTTGAACGGCAAGAAAAAGGGTTTATTTACTGCACGCTTTCCAGTGCGAAATTCTCCACTGTATTTCACAATATATTTCACAAATCATTCCTTCACTCTAATACTGATGTACATGTGTGTGCAAGGCTTTACGGATCCAAAATGCACAGTGTTTGTTTGCCGTTAGCATGTTTGCGGTGGAAGATGAGGACAGCGTTCCAAACGAGTCGTGATTAAAGACGCTGATCCTAACATCTCGGCACTGAATCTCTGGAACGGGACCCAGAGGAGCGCCGCTATACCCCTACATTAAAGGGAATATCTCAGGAAAGGAAGGTGTAAAATAATACATAAAAATCAATTGTTAAATTATTCAGAGCCTATTCAAAAGGAAACAAATCCAGACGTCTGCATGGGTAATCTCACCTCAAACAGTCCTCACATAAAAATGACCAAAGCAAATAGAGCAGCGGTAGAGTCTGCACAAAGAAGAATGGCTTAATTCACTTCTCCCGGGACGTATTTAAATTAGAAGAGCAGCAGAATTACTCATTCAGCATATCTTATATTAAGGGCCTGTGATGCGTACATCAGTGAACAACTTCTCTCTGATTCCTCTCTATTTTCAGTACGTGCCTGTAGCTATGTTTCCATCCACCTATTTATATGCGCATTTTGGAATATCTCAAAAAAAAAAAAAAAAAAAAAATGTTGGTTGGAAACGCCAAGATGTGCATAAATTCTAAAAATGTGCATAATAACAATTTAATTGGATGAACATTTTATCCGATAAGAATAAATGCACATAAACTATGATGGAAACACATTTGCCGAACAAATTCCACACATCAAAAGAAATAAATGAGACAAATCCAGATTCTGCTGTAAGGCAGCCCTAAACAAAGACAGTAGAGTCATTATTCAGCTCAATTCTGTTCAGTGTTGATTTTTTGTTCAGTTCAATAACTTTTTTCAGTTAAATTTCATTATGAAATGAGTTTAATTCAGCTATAATCAGCTCTCTATAAGACAGTAGGTGGTTCAGTGTGGATTCAGTTCAGTTCAATAACAGTGTTAATGTTGCAAAATGAATCAGTTATTAAACTAATTTAGTTCAGCTGTAAAGCAGCTCTACAGAAGACAGTAGTGTCATTATTCAACTCAATTCAGTTTTGTTCTCATCCGATATTCGACTAGTCAGTTTTCAAAACAAACATGTTGTCCTAAATGCTTGACTTTTTGCTTCCATGAGAAAATAAAATTCTGGCCAATCTTTAATATAACTGTTTTATATCAGTGACCTCAATCATCATTGGTCCTTGTGTGTCACATGGTTTCAAACCTGACTCAACTCGTATGCACTACAAATACAAGGTTATCAGTAAATGATGATTTCGTTTTTATTGGTTTCTCACAAAATACTGTTGTATTACTTAAGCATATGGGCTACTTTTTTGGTGCTTTTTTAGAGTATGCATACATGACAAAGATGTACTAAAATTGGAAAAGTTTTTCCGTGTACACACAGACCTGCCAAAAAAGGCTAAAACACTGCATTATGTAAGCCAGACCAGTAGGTGGCGATGATTCACAGTTAAATAGTTTACACATAGACGAAAATCATTTTCAAAAATGTACACTTTGAAAGCTATTTTCAAAAGTTTTTTGCATTTTCAGGCCCCCAAAACACCATTGTCATGTAAATGAATGGTCAAAATGCATAAAAAACGCTTTGTTTTAGCTGAAAACAGTGTCGTATAAACACCCCCTAAACCCCCGTCATTTTTTTAACTCATGCACCTTTCAATAATAAAGTGGTTTGAAATGGTGTGAGGGTGAATAAATGGCAACAGAATTGTAATATTAGTGTGAACTATTCCTTTAAGACAGACTAATATAGCTAATTCAGTCTAGTTAGTATAGCTTTTAAATGTATCTAAACATGAAATATGAAATGAACATTGGGTTCATGGGGTTAGAGCCCTGCATTTTGTCCCGGGCCCGATGGGCCCCGACTTTTTTATGCCTCTCGGGCCGGGCTTCGGGGCCAATTTTCACGTCATAGTTCAGACGCGGGCCGGGCCTCGGGCCTGTTTTGGGTTTCTCCTTATTTTTATATTGTAGACATCCATCGATTAGTAATGACAAAAATTTCTGCGCTATTGGAAACAACACGAGACCGTGCCGCGACTGAGGTGTTTAGTGTCCCGCAGCAGCAGCAGATGAATAGTTCTGTGTTCAGATGCACGCAATAGGCTAAAGCTTGCTGCAAAACCCCAGCAAACATAACCATGAATGTGTCTGCGGGAAATAGTAAGGAGATATTTGAATTATTTACTAATAAACTAATGTTTTCCGAGTCTGTGTCGTAAGGATGAAGTTACTGATCCTGACTCGCCGTCTCCTCATTAGACGTGCCTTTAGAGAAAAATGCATCTTTATGATTAAGATTATAATAAAATAGTTTTTGTTTTTGATTTTTTTTTTTCGTTAAGTAATAATTTAAAGCTTTCTATAGATATATTTATCATGTCTGTGAGGCATGTATTCTCTGCTGAAGCTCCTGTTAAAGACGCAGAAATCGCATCAAGTTTGTTTTCTTTGTTTTATAAAAGAACTACCTTTTGTTGGTATTGTGAGTGCACACAAATACAAGTACACCCTTTACAGGTCCGAATGATGTATTACTCTTACCTTTTTATCAGAAAAAAAAATAAAATGATGGCGTAGGCTATTTTAATTTGTTTCCACTGAAAACAAAGCAAGTGTTTGAGCTGATGCCTCCATATCCAGCAGAGCGCGCTTTAGCTTCCACTCTCCGCACAAACTTAGATATAAGCTAGCGCACATTATTATTATAGCGCAGGTTTAACGTTTAAACATTGTTATATACTTGAAACTGTTTTAGTATATCTATAGATTTTATTTTAGGCAAGTCGTGATGATATGAGAAGGCTAAATTGATCAAACATAGGCTATGATCAGCTCATGCCGCTGGCCGCTTGGTCGTTACTTTAAAAAAAACTAAAACTTATAGGCTAGTTAACGAACAAAAATTCTCCAAACGTTTTTCTAAATTAACTTAATTAAAAAATGAAACAAAATATAATAATTTTGCCATTACACACAAAACTGAACTATTTTAATAGCCGAAACAGTAGTATAAACTGTTTTAGGAGAAGGGGAAAAAAAGACGGGCTCGGGTCGGACTCGGGCCGGTAATTCTGATAAGCTGTCGGACGTGGGCCGGGCTAGGGGGTGAGCGTCTCGGACATGGGCCGGGCTAGGGCCTGAGCGTCTCGGACATGGGCCGGGCTAGGGCCTGAGCGTCTCGGACATGGGCCGGGCTAGGGCCTGAGCGTCTCGGACATGGGCCGGGCTAGGGGCTGTGCGTCTCGGACATGGGCCGGGCTAGGGCCTGAGCGTCTCGGGCCAGGGCCGGGCTAGGGCCTAAATTTGAGGCCCGTGCAGGGATCTACATGGGGTTGGGTGTTATCATTTCACCTAATAACCACTTCACACCTGACCTTAAGTGCTTACTTCTGATTTACTGTTAGATGCTTGTCGATCCTAGGTCATGCTGGGTGATAATAACTATTTGCCAGTATGGGATTCAAAACGGGAGCTTTAGCTCTTCTCTATTATAGCTGCAAATATTTTTCTGTCACCTATAAAATCTGCTACTCCCACGTGAGACCACACTGCATGATTTATACAAAGTAGCATAAAACCCTTGAATTTAATCAAATATTTCAGGCCTAGAGAGAAAATACTTTTCTTTACCCCAGTGCATTATGGCATATATTGATGGAAGCCCAATGATTTGTGTGATGAACCCAAGGCGAGAGTTTTTTAGTCATATTGTCTCCCAGGTTCTTAGGACGGAGTTTGAATTCTAATGAGCTGAATCCTAAAGAGATTGCAGACGTATTTGTAATATTTCATCCTAACATATATCGAGAATGGATATGTCCTCGCGCATATACGCAATCAAGCCCCCAGCGTTACTATTTGCTGAGCTTCATTAAGGTGAAGCCGTGGCACCTTCACTCGCGCGGCCCAGCCTGTTTCTCCTCTCTTCATTCTCATCAAACATTGCAGATGAGGTCCTGAGCCCAATTAATCACAGCACAGTCCTGCTTCACAGCCCCCCCATTAATCAACCTGACCACCAACATGCACGCAAACAGCCCCTTCACTGAGCCTGGCAGCGCTGTCAGCCAACATCAACACTCAAACATATACAGCAGCTCTAATGCTCACTCACCAGGTCTGTCTCCCCTAGATTTAGCTTACTATCTCCCTATAACATATAAATATGAGGATACTTTTAGCAACATTTAGTTTTTACCTCATGTCAAGGTTTAGCTGGTTAGCAAAATGTCTGCAGGCAAATGTTGTAAATGCACTTCTAGTTGCAAAAAGGTTTTTTCTTTCTATGGCCATTGAAAATAAAATGTAGCCTATAATTATTTTGTGTTATGACTGACAAATGTTTAATGACTGGTATTAAATTTCTGTACTATTTTGTGCAAATAAATGTTGAATAAAACATTGTCTGAAAAATGGATATTCATTTGTAGATTTGCTAAATACAATGTTATTAAATTGTTAGAATATTGAAAGATAACTGTTGGTGATTGTTAGATCAATAAAATATTCAATATGGACCGATACTAATATATTACGAATTTTTTAAATATCTACTGATAACCGATATATTAAAGATGGGAATGAGCATGCACAATTAAATGTTTAATATGTACTGTTAAGAAATATATATATAAAAAATAATAATATCAGTTGATAAGCAATATGGTTAAAGATAGGAATAAGCATGCACAATTGAATTAAATATGGACAGATACAAATATATAATAAAAAAAATATATATATGGTTAGAGGCAGGAATGAGTATATACAATTCAATTATTCAATTTGAGCCATTTCTGATACAAAAAAACCCCCCAAAAAAACTGTAATATTAGTGAATAACTGATATGGTTATAGACAGGAATGATCATGCGCAATATTCAGTATAGTCCAATGCCGAGACATTAAAATAAATCTGTAATATTAAGCAATCACCTTTTTAAATATAGTGCTTAATGCAATCCAGATTATGTGAAGGCAGCTTTACAGTGTTAAACAGGAAAAACTATTTCAATTATACAAACAAAATTCAATTCTACTGTAAAGCAGCTCTAAAAAAAATCAATGCAGTATCGGTTATTAATCAATAACTGATATTGAACCAACATATTGAGAATTCCTAAACTTATATGCTGATAATATATATAGTATATTTATATGGAATATGCAATATGGCAGACAGGAATGAGTGTGCATAATTTAAATATTCAATATGTGCCGATACGGAGTCATTAAAAGAGCTGTAATATTAACCGATAACCGATATTGTACTAATATATTGTGCATCCCTAACTGCGTATATTTATAATATATATTACATATTTCTACCAGCAAATGGAGTGCAGTGTAAAAACCTTGAATTTACTGTAAGATTCATGCTTAGGATGATAAAATGCTTTGTTCTCCCTCACTCTCTTTCTAGCTGCTTTTTGATTTCCCGAAGATGTGTAGCTCACAGTCTTGTTCAGATTTCATTGTGTCGCTTCTGAACTGCTACAGAAAAGTGAAAACAGGATGAAATTTAGGCCAGTATCTAATTTTTGCCGGCTACATGCTGAGGCATCTCTCCGAAGCTTTAAACATCTGTCTTTGCTTCATAGGACTTATTGGAGCTGAAAAAAAAAGATTAAGGAGCTCTGAGAAAGACCGTCCCAGTGGAATATCAGTTCTGCTTTTTCCAACTTGTCTTCCTTCATCTCTTTCTCTGATAGGTAACGCAGTTTCCCAACCAGGCGTGATGAAGCGGCAAGCAGTAAAAGCAATTTTCTACATGTAAATCTGACTTTTGGTCCTAACCAGCGACGTCAACAAACAATGAGTGACAGGACATTTGGTCAGGGTTTGTATTTCAGCATCGTTGAGTAGCCCCGCCCACCATGAAACCTGATTGGTCCAAAATCCAGTCTACGTAACAGTACCTTAAACATCAAACACCTTTTGATTGGCTGGAAGCAGGAGCTTGACTTTCAATGTGGACAGAAATGCACTTTTGCCTGTTTAGGACACAATGTAAGTGAAGTAAGAACATCATAATGTAATGTTTCAATCATTTGCCTCTGAAGAAAAATATGTACAGTATTCCCCATGAGTCTGTGCTGGCAACGTCTTACACTACAATGAAATACTCCATGTTTTGGAGACTTTGTGAGCAGATGCCTTTGATAGGCTGTCAGTTTAACATCAGATTCCCGCCTGCCTCCTGTGTCAGCGCTGAGAGAGCAGAGTGTTATATGTTAACAGGAGGCTAAGGGCTGAGTGTGTTTTGAGGGACGTGGTGTCATTTCTGCTCAGCTTTGTGTGAATTGCATGTGACAAGCCTTTTAACACTGCTGCTGTTCTTTCCTTTGCTAAAGCAGAAATTGTGAGCGGGGGAAGGAGAGAACAAGGAAGTAAAAGCTAGATGCGTACGGAATGAAAGGCAAATTTCTTTCTTCTGCCTGTGAATTTTATCTAGGCGGCCCTTCAAACCTCCTCAAAATGGATCCAATTATGGAGCCACCCGTGCAGTGCAGTTTGTGGTTGTCAATGTAATTGTGGAACTCTGATTTCTCTCTGTATCGCCACACTGAAAGAAGCCTGTCATTGACCATCGAAATGAGATCTCTTTTCTGCTTGGACACTGAGGGAAAATTGCAAGCAGTCTGCACTTATGATGAACAATTGCAGTCTATCTTAAACAATATGCATTATATATATATATATATATATATATATATATATATATATATATATATACTGTATATTAGTGCTGTCAATCAATTAAAACATTTAAATCGCATTAATCACAGTCCTGGACTATGATTAATCACGATTAATCGCAAATTTAAAATACTAGGATTTACCTGTAAATGTGTTGAAATAAAGGAATGCATGACAAACTAGTTTAAGGAAACAGTCCTGACTCTCTGTGGTCATTAAAAATTCCATGGCACTTCTCGTAAAGAGTAGGGGTGTAACCCCGGTTTCCTGGCCAAATTCCCTCTACTGGCCCTTGTCTATCATGGCCTCATAATAATCCCCATACACTTGATTGGCTCTATCACTCTCTCCTCTCCACCTGTAGCTGGTGTGTGGTGAGCGCACTGGCGCCGTTGTAGTGTGAAGTATTGAAGTATTATGATAAAATGCATTATGAAGAAGTATGGACCTGTTCTGCAGGTGCATTAGAGCTAACATTAGCATCATGCTACATAAGACAATTTATGAGATTAATAGTACACTTTTACTCAGAACTCACTTTAAACCACCATCGAGTGTTGGTAATAACTTCCTTTTGCGATCACATGTGTATATACACCTTGGGGGCGGCCACGGTACATAAAAGTAGCCCAAAAAAACTGCAACGTACGGCTCTATAATTTTTCCTGCGACTGTATTTTCGAAATAGCCGCGACCCTGGCAACACTGGTTCGCTGTACCCTTATCACATATGAGTATACATATCTCTCGCACACGGTCGCTCTCTGTCTCTCTCTCTCGGACACACTCTCTCTCTCTCTCTCTCTCTCTCACTCTCCATTTTCGCTTCACTTTAATCTAGCCCTGCACCTCATAATCTACCCTAAATAGTATTGAAAATGACTAATATCACATAGAATTTAGGATGGATAGTGTGCATATTGGGACACAGGCAATGATTACCTTCCGCGCTGCGATGAAGTTGGGGTCAAACCTTATCAAACGATTAATTTGCGTAAAAAGGAACCTCGCTTGGAACCTCGGCCGAGGTGGTACTAAAAAAAGTACCAGGTACCAGTTACTGTTCCCAGTGGAAACCCCCCCCCAAAAGTGAGCTGTACTGAACCGTACCATGCAGTGGAAAAGCGCCATACTTGATGCACATTTCAATATATATTCTTTCAGCACATACAAATTACATTAAATATGAGATTAAGCACAATATTCACAATAATTATTTAAAGCTGCAGTCTGTAACTGTTTTGGTTAAAAATGATCCAAAATCAATATTTGAGCAAATACATAACCAGCCTGTGTTCAAAACTATCTCCTTACTTTAGCCCGATTCACAACAGTTATCTTATAATAATGTTTTCAAATTTGAGTGGTGCTGGTAGGAATTTGCGGGAAATTCATTATGCATGCTGCTGCGTCATTACATCACGTCTGTAAACATAAAGAAAGAGTACCGGCTAGTAGGCTATCGCGTGTGAGGATCCTGCAGGTGGCGGGTCGTTTATAGCCTTTTCTCACAGCAGCTGGAATAATTAAATGTATAATTTTGATGGTGGATTGTGTTTATGAATCACATGTGACTGAAATTAATTTCTATTCCAGTTTTAAATGTACATCTGATTACAGAAAGCCTATGTGGGATTACATTCCTTCAAAACATTAGATTCATCCGTGCTGGAGCCATGCCGGAGCACAACCCACGCAAGGAAGATAATTACGCAAATAGCTGCAATTGCAGGTTTTCAAACAGAGATGGCGACAAAGAGGCAAAACTTACGGACTGCAGCTTTAATATACTAACAGCCCTAATATAGGTCAATATCCGCACTTACTGAAGGATATAATGGGTTGTTTGCAAGATACTGGACGGCTGAAATGAGCCATTGTGATAAACCACTTTACCAAAATTTACCAGCTAAATGCCTTCAAATAATTTAGAGACATCCAAGAATTTCCATGCATGTTTTTATCCCTAATGTTGATATCCTACACTAACCTTTTGATGCATGCTGTTTTTTACGCACTGTCTAAATGTCACATTAAACCAGCGAATGGTGGTTTAGCATGTCATTCAGACAACATATGAAGGTTGTCTGCCATAATACGCTATAATATCCACCAAATGTAATGTTTAGAGAGTGCCTTCTCAAGCAGGCATAGAAAAGGCATCAGTTTATGAGAGCTGCTGATACACAAGAATAATTCCTGGTGCTTGTAAAAGCATTGCACACAGTACTAGTCCACTTCCAGCACTGTTCCGATGCTTATTGTTATTCTAGGTCAGTGCTTAGTGCAAAAAAAATCACAGCTGTGACTCTTTGTTGCACTTGTAAGAATGAAGCCATATAAATATGTGCCAAATCCATCAAGCATTGGTCAAAGTGAAGGAGAGTGCTGAGCCACCCACCCCGGCTGACACCGAGCCCTCACGTGATGGTGGCTTCTGGCACAGGCATCTGATGACTCGTAAATACTTAATGGCCACGCTTGATGGCACGATGACATCTGGTTGTTCCATGTGGGCTCACAGATTGCGTGCTCTGAAAGAGACCCTCACTGCATGTCAAAATGTTGAATGACTCGGACTGCACATGCTACAGCACAGCCATTAACAATAGATTGATATATTAAAATTCAAAACTGTTTTATGTTGTGATTAACAATGAAATATTAGTGCTTGGCTCTTGCCAATAATTTTAAAAAAGGACAAACATCATATATATATATTTTTTTTTTCTCATGTCAGGTGGTTGTTTATAATGCACCATAAATTTTGGTTTGACTGTATATTTTCCCCTACATGTACACTTTATTAAGCCAAAGAAATGCATGTTAAGATGTTTAAATGCCAAGGAAGAATGGGGTAATGGGTAAAATTTGACTAGTGGTTGACCGATGGGGATTTTTTGATGGCCAATTCCAATATAAAGCCAATAGATATCACACTATTTAATTTAGAGAGAGTAAAAACACATGCAAAACAATTGTTAAAATTAAATGCATTTTACGTAATATTTCCTAAATTATGTAAATTTGAAAAAAAAAAAAAACCTGTCAAAATAAAAGCTTCCGATATATCAGCAAAACAGAAAAAAAATGCTAATAATTAAAAAAATATTATTTTCAATTGTCAGTTATTGTCAATTATCTGTCATGGATTTTCTGTCATGGATTCCGGCCACATTGTGTTATTCAATCTGCACATATTAGAGTCCATCCTCGCCGCCGAGTCTACTCACCTTTTTCTGTGATCACAAAAAACATTCATGTTCTGAAAAAAACTGATAGGACTGGGGGTGACTACAAAAATTACTGCAGATTGCTGCAAATCCCCCGTCTTTGATCTTGGCAGCCATCAAAGGGATGCACACTCCAAAACGGAGCCGCCCGACCGCCTGTTCACCATTTCATATTCCTCAAGAGAATGTCAAATAACAGTCTCTCTTCCTGCAGCCTCTAATCCCCTTCCAAAATACTGTCACCGATCGCCTGCAACCGGGCCTCTCTTTCACACCCATCATCTTTGATGTCACATAAACTTCACAGCTTTGTGTGATGCTTAGGTTATCGTGATTTTATGGGGTCTCTATCAAGTCGCAACATTGTATTGCGGCCCATAAACTGCCCCCACAACTTTCTGTCAGCTGCTCGAGTGATGGATTCCTGTGCGATCACTACTCCCGTAAAAAGGGTTTGTTTGGTGTATTCCACACTTCAGCATCTTTCCATGTTAATAAAACTGCAAATCTGCTGAACTGAATCAGCAGTGTGGCAGATTACATTGTAAAATTGGGGCTGCTCTGGAAAAAAGAGATTAGAGACACACTGTCTCTGGAGAAGACAAAGAGAGCGGCTCCTCCCGAGATCCCCAGATATTTGAGCCGTGTTCAGGTGTGGCGAGCACCATGTGTGCTGCATACGAATTTGGCCATTTGCAGGCCTGTCCTTACTCGCTTTAGAATTAGATGTTATCTTTGGGCTCGTATATCTTTATTACCTTGAATAGTCCGTTTAAGCATGAACGGCATGGCTGCAATTCTCTTGTGTCCATTGCTTTATCTTTAACACTTTTTGCATAAAAGGAAAACAAAAAACAAAACAAAAAAAAAATCAACTAACAGTGTTTGTTGGTTTTCATTTGAGAAATGCGAGTATAGTACTTCCCCCAAAGGCAAAATGCAATAAATGCACCAACATTGGCTGAAATTATTATATTCAGTCAAAAAACTGGAGACAAAGTCATGTTTTTTTAAAGGAAACCCATTTCCACCACAAAAAAAACAACTTTTGTGTCACAATTCTGAATTTGTTTCTTGCAATTCTGGGGGAAAAAAGTCAGAATTGTGACACATACTTCAAATTCTGCCTTTTTATTTTATCAATTCTGTTTTCGTTTTTTCTGCCATGAAAAAAAAAAAAAAAAAAAATATATATATATATAGCATAATAAACATCTATATAGATTGTATCTCATTCATATATTTTTGTTTTATCAGAATTGCAACAAAATGTTAGAATTGTGAGGAAAAAGTCTGAACTGTGACAGTCACAATTTGCTTTTTTATTATTATTATTATTTGTTTTATCATGTGATGGAAACAAGCTTCAATACTTTTGATGTGTAACTATAAATTAAAAAGTTTATTCACCTCTATTGACCATATACCATTTTCAAAATTCACATAACATTATTCCTAGATTTCTAGATTTTTTTATTCAATAAATGTTCTTCATAAAGTTCATCCTTCTTCTGACCATATCACATTTTTTAAGCGATATCCCAAAGTTCACATAAAAACATGTGGATTGAAGCTTGTTTGCCTTTGTTCAGTTTTTAATTTTATTACCATTTCCTTGAGGTCTTTTTCATTAGTTTTGATTCTAGACACCAAATTAAGCATTACCTTTGAGTCTTAGTCCCTGAAAAGGTCACATCTGCTTTTTTGTTGTTGACAATATAGACCTCCTGAATATTATATCCAGGCCATCCCGACCTGTAATAGCTGTTGCCAGCTCCTGGCTTGTTGTGACATTTAGGAACTGTGTTTGTTAAATATTTTAGAATATAAACCAAGCCGTGTTGTTCTGTAATTTATTTATATTCCCGATTTGACACTTCCCAACCAACTCAAACCCAGCTCAGGAAGCTCAGGCACAAATAAAGCGGTGTGAACGAGTTTCATCGAGGAGCTTGCGTTTGCTGCTTGGAAGGAAAGTATAGTTCCTCATGTCACTCTTAATAGCAGCGACTCCCAGTTATCTCTGCAAGTCAGTGGAATTTTAATGGGAAAAAGGCCAACTCTTCAGCTCTACATTGGTAACTGACAATTTAGTCTGTCATGCAGAGTTCAGCATCAACTTTGTAGTTGTACTAATGACACGCTCCCATCGACCCCACGCCGTTTACCAGATTTATTCAAATGCATCCACACATCATCATTCCTGGAAGCAGCTCGTAGTCTGAGGGTAATCATACATGTAGACAGTAATTACTTGTTTATATCCTCGTGGCAGATGGGCTCAGTTGGGAGACACCTCAAATTGATCCGGGTGCTGAGTAATCACAATCTGATCCGTTCCTACTGGAGTGGAAGACTGATCCGAGCTGGTGATGACAGGTCCGTGGGATTCTTGTTTGTTGGGTTTTGATTCTTCTCAGACTCACTATTGACCTGCCCGACCGCCTCACGTTAAATGTTCCTTTCTCTCTCTTCACACAGATGTCCGTTTCTTGAAAATGAGCTTTTTAAGCAGAGTGATGTGCATGCTAATGTATTAAGGACGGGTGATTCATTGATCTTGTCATTAAGTGTTCTTCATGCCAGTCTGAATTCATCGTATTTCAAAACATGACTCTGTTTCTGTGTTTTGGAGAATGGGTTTTCATTTTCGATGTCTAATTTGTGTCGGTTTGATTGGCGCATGGCTAATTGGATTTTAAGTTTTCCAAATCTGATGGCCTGAAAAGTTTCAATGCAAAACTAAGCCATTAAAAATGGGGTCTGTTCCTCAAACAAAATAGTAAATAATTATTATTAAAATTAATGTTGATAAAGTAAAAAAAAAATAATAGTGATACAGCAGTTGCAATTTCATAAAAGAGAAAAACTGCAAGAGTGGAATCGTTGAAAAGAACACCTTATTAAGATTACGTTTAGTTCACTTTGAAAAATGTCATTTGGTGAAACTCCCTAAAGATTATTTTGGAAAATACTGATTAAAGTTCTAGACAGAAGCTAAACTTCTTTTGTTTCATGCAAGAAAGTACCAGGAAGTCATACAGGTTTAAAACGACATGAGGGGTGAGTAAACGATCATGCATTTTCATTTTTGTCTGAGTTATTCCTTAAATGGCACTTTGATTTCTGAACATGTCGTAAATGTTTGGTCGTCCCGTCGTGCAACACTCCTCCAGATGCTCTTGATGGAACGGCTCCCCTGTTTCCTCCATGTCTAATTTGGACTATAGATGATACGGATGTTATTCTAAAGATTTGTGGCTGATCGTGTCGGGGTAATGGTCCTCTGGTAGCCTTTATAATGGCAGAGCATTGTCATGAAATATGAAACAAAAGACTCATCATTAATGTATAACCACCCACTCTTTGTAGCTTGTAATGTTTTCTTGTTCCCTGTGAGAAGTCGTTTGGAATTAGTTGTTTTCAAAAACTGTTTAATGGGACAACATGCTAGTTCAGACCTTCACTTTTACAACTTTAACAAAATGTGAGTCAGAGGTGGAGAAAAATTGCCCCTCGCAAGCTGCCAAGCTGTTTCCCCTTTTCAGACATTTCCTCAGACATAAATTACATCTAAACACACCAGTTTGTGGTTCCCAATCACCCACATCTGCTGGTATATCTTGCTTGGACTGAAGAAATGGTTTTGTAGATACAAAAATAAAAAAAGCCAGTGTTGCCAGGACTGCGGTTTTCCCTTCACAAAACATTATTTGTAATGCACCTCCAAACCAATTTCTACAAACATCTTTGAGCTTTGTTACTTCTGATAAGAAATAAAATCTCAGATTTTAAATCCTGTACATTTTATCACAAAATTCAAACAATAAATGCTGTTTTGATGCTCCTAGATGTAATGTGACCGATTGCTGTATTATATTTGCATGTTTGATTAAATCCATCATGAAGACAAAGTTGTATACATGTGATTGAATATAATAGTGTTGTTGTTCATTTGAACCTCTAATGTACCAAATGAGAGGGTTCCCTGTGTAGATTAAAGCATTAGTTGGGACGTATTTTTTTCCCCTAAAGAAAACCAAACTATCAGTATCAGTATTGTTATTGGCAGATATCATTCTCAATAATCGCTATCGGTTGATTTAAACATGCAATTCTGAAGTAAAAAAAACATATATATATATATATTTTACAGTGTAGTTTATACTTTTTGCATCTAAAAAAACATACATTGGACAGTATTTTACTGTAAAATTACATTAATGCATATTTCTACAATCTAAAAGTTAAAAGCATTTTTTTGTCTACCTGCACACTCATTTTGTTGTCTTTCATTGATTTTAAATGGTCATTCATTCCTGATGTAAACTAGATAAAGTGCCGCCTGATTATAACAGAGATAAATCATAACGTATAATTAATTGCGATGGATCGGGCTCATTGCACATTATAGCAAAACAAGCTCAGTCCCATTTGACCTTCGCCCTGTCAGATAGCTCACTTACTTCAGGCTGTCTGCTGGGCATTAATAAAAATAACTAGTTAATTACGCTGATGGATTGTTTGTATGAAATCTTATAGTTTTGCTAGAAGTGGCAAAGCAGATCAAAGTCGGTTTTAAAGTGGGTTTTATCCTCTTACCTGAGAAAATGAGGGAGAGAGTCGATCAGACAGACTGAGAAAGCGTTTCAGGGGGAAATTTCCCATTCAGGAGGCAATGATTAATTATGCCATGTAATTAGCCCGTCAAATTAAATGTGTCGTCCTCCCTGGTGACAAGGTGATGTCAGAATGCGATGTCACATTAGCGTGCCGTCTTAAAGGGGTCATGAAATGGAGACTCAAAGTGTTCTTAACCATCCTTTAATGCCATTAAAGTGAAAGTTCACACAAAAAAGTTTCTTTCTTCTGTTGAGTGCTATAGAAGATATTTTGAAATATCTTTGAAGTAAGTGAAATTTTGAAGCATCATTCCCAGCATGCACACAACATCATAAGAAGTTGATATTTGGTTAAATTTCGGTTGCGATGTCAGGTGACCAAAATTCTATGTAAATTCAATATCTAATGTCACTGTTAAATGATGTCCGATACCGATGTCAGCTGACGTTGAGATTTTGTTGTTTTTAGGTTGTGTAACCAAAATCCAACGTTAAGTCAACATCAAATTTGCTGTCAACCCGATTTTAATTTTCAACCAAAATGCAAGGTCTGTCCGACATCATGTCCAACGACAACCTGACGTTACATAGATGTCTGGTGCCTGCTGGGTTGTAATATGATAAGAAATAATAGTACTTTTAAAACATATATATATATATATATATATATATAACTATATATATATATATATATATATATGAAAAATTAAGCAGTTAAAACAGTTACCGTGCTGAAACAGACTGTTGCAATCGTTGTGGTCGTGTCATTTCAGTTTCTTCTGATTTTGGCTCAAACATATACGGCACTTCCGTGTTTACTTCCGTTTGTGCAAGAGGATGAAATAATCATAGAGAATTAAAATTTGGATGTAAAATTATCATTTTTAAAATATTAATTGTTCTCTAAAATATTTATTGTAATGGTAATAGCAGTAATTATGTCAGTGATCAATACTTGGCTTTTGCTTTAATGACTGCTTCAATGCGGCGTGGCATGGAGGTGATCAGTTTGTGGCACTGCTGAGGTGTAATGGAGGCCCAGGTTGCTTTGATAGCGGCCTTCAGGTTATCTGCATTGTTAGGTCTGGTCTCTCATCTTCCTCTTGACAATACCTCATAGATTCTCTATGTATATACATATAAATATGCATACAGCTCTGATGTGTTTTAACCAGCGCTTAACCATCATAGTAAAGCGCTTTATGTCATGTTCTGCTTTTATTTCAATTGGCTGCATGTTCCAGAGCTGGGAGCCCTTTACAGAAGCTCTTTTCTCAGAAAAGCTCTTTGTCCTTGTGAAGTTCTATCAGTAATAATATAATCAGTAAACAAACAACTCTTCATAAATGCTATAAATCTCTAAACAAAACTTTGTCTGAACCGTTGTATAATGAGCACTTCTAGTGTTTATTTGCCTCTTTATGATGAAGTAGCTTGGATAAAAGCGTCTGCTAAATGAATAAATGTAAATGTGAAAATGCATTTCATGACCACTGTAAATGTGGCTCTACAGTCCCCAGATCAGTCGGGCCCCTGGCCCTCGGAGCTCAATGGACCAACTGGACCTCGTAGAGCTTTGGTCAATACAAATAACGTCGCTCTGTCTCGCTTCAGACATTTGAGACAAAACTGAGCTGGCTTAGATGAGCCGCACCATTCCGCCTGACATGAATACTAAATAATCCCCTCTCACAGAATTCACAGCTATATTTATTGGAAAAAATGAATATCAGAATGTTCAAGCAAATATTAAATCATGGGATAAAAAGGGTTTTGTGGTTCTGATAGAGCTGGTTGTAGGACTGAGGAGAGTGAGAGACGTACGAGACTCTTATCTGCGGAGTCCAGGATAAACATCACGTTCAGCAGTGGATGCTGATTACTGACAGCAGATCTATTAGCAATTCTCATCACACTGTCTTAAACCTCTCACGTTAAACGGGAACGCCGCCATGTTTCCACCTGTTCCTGTCTAATAAGAAAGCAATGAAATGGGCTCGTAAAATGTCGTGTAAATTTTGCGGGCTGCTAATATAAAAGTCCCTTCAGGCGATTCAAGCGCTCGCCACTAAGTGTTAGCGTTCCCCGTCTGTCTCTCTGTAAACAGCTCTTCAGTTAGACACTTGTTCTGGAACGTCCTGGAACAAGGATCTGATTTACATGTTTGATGGTGTGGATTTTTGATATTGTGTTTAATTATAATGGCATTTTTCACTTTTTGGAGAAAAGGCAAATCATGGACTTTAAATGTTTGCTAGCAGCCAGTTGACTCTAAATGTAAGCATATAAAACTAAATGAATTTAATATTGAATGCATAATTAACTGAATTTTAGATGGGGAAATATTTGCAATGTAATTTTATCTGTTGGGTTGGTTCACCCAAACATTCTGTCACTCTCATGTCGTTCCAAATCCGTAAGACTTTCGTTCGTCTTGAGAACACAAATTAATTTCTCCTGAACGTAAACAACGATGATTATGTTCTGGGAAAAGCGCACGCATGCGTCTTGGTACTCTCAAAAATGCCGGAAGACGTTAACTTGGGGAGAAGAATTGTTGAATAAATTGTTATTTTTGTTTTATTTGCACACAAAAAGTATTCTGGTAGCTTCACAAAATTAATGTTGATCCACTGATGGCACATGGACTATTTTATCGATGTCCTTACTACACTGTTAAAAAATAAATAAATAAATAAAAAGGTTGAGCAAACTTAAAAGTTTAAGGCAACCAGCTTCAGCTGATTTTTGAGCTTTCTCAACTTATTTTTTAGGAGATTTTTGAGTTTTAAGCTCGAGTTTTGTATAAACTTAGAACAAGAAGTTGAGAAAAATCTAAAATCTACTGAAGCTGTGGTTGGCTTAAACATTTAAGGTCTCTCAACTTTAGATTTTTTACAGCCCTGTAAAAAAATTTTTTAAAAATTAAAAAAAATAAGTTGAGCAAACTTAAAAAAATTAAGGTAACCAGCTTCAGCAGATTTTGAATTTTCTCAACTTGTTGGTTTATGTAACAAAAAGTTGAGAAAGCTAAAAAATCTGCTGAAGCTGGTTGCCTTAAACTTTTAAGTTTGCTCAACTTTTTGTTTTTTACAGTGTATGTTTCTGGACCTGGGAACATTACAGTTGTGTTGCCTTCTATGGAGGGTCAGAGAGCTCTCAGAATTCATCATACCTTAATTTGTGTTCCAAAGATGAGCAAAGGTCTTACGGGTTTGAACCGACATGAGGGTAAGTAATTAATGACATCATTCTCTTTTTTGGGTGAACTATCCCTTCAAAGCTTCTCTCAGATAATGATCTTAAAACCTTTAAAAAGATAAATAAATAAATTCTGCATTGATCATTTCAATCATAACCAAAGAACAACTTGCATTATTATTTTAGTATCATGGATATATTATTATATAATGTTTTTTATTTTTATATTTTCAGTTTGCATTTTAATGCTTAAAGTTTTAGTAACTTTTTAGCCATTTTTATATCTTTTTTAATGTTTAGTTTGTATCATTTTTATTTCAGTTTTAGTTATTTTAGTTGAACTAAATGAAAATAAGAAATGTTGGCTGGCTAAAAAAATATTTTATTTCAATTAACATTTACTTTATGTAATGAAAATATTTTTTCATGGTTTTAGTTAACTATAATTTCCCTGACAACAACAGAACTGTATTGGAAAACTTCAATTGGTCTGTTAAATATTTGGGTCAGTGATTCCTTATTATAAAATAATCTGGATTTTACACATATATACAATATAAATGTATTTGTAGGGAGAAAATGAAAAATTATGGGAACGGGACAAGTTTCAAATCTTGAAATTCTGGAAACAAATATAAGAGACACAATACCCCCCCCCCTTAAATTTAACCTTGGGGGTCAACAAACTAAATCCCCTAATTGCAGAATCAGCCAAATCCATCAGAGAGACAGATGATGCAATGATGTTTGATTCGGGCGACATAAGTACTGCGCTGCTTCTTTGAGGGTTGTTTTATGATATCACAGCGTTGTGTAATGTTCATCGCAGATGTCAAAACAAATGCCAGACAGGTGAAGAAAGCCCGTCTCAAAATCAAGTTTACGCATGCTCCTGATCATTTTATTTCTTTAGTGGTCACTTTCGATTTGATTACGCTGATTCATGACACACACACCATCACGGCCGTGAAAGTGTTTCCATGGCAACAGTGTTTCAGAGGTGTCTGTCCAGAAAAGTAGTGGAGGATTCAGAAATCTGCACACCTCATTTCCAGCAAAAAGAGAGACCTCAACCATTCACAACAATGATGGCAAATGTACACTTCAGATGGGCCCTCGCAGATGAAAAGCAATCACAGAACTATTTGTCCAGCATCTAATGCTGTGTAAAATAAGCATAATCTGAACCAGTATTCAACACCACCATCGCTTAATTGTCAATACAACCTCAACCAGCTTGATCTGAAGATGTCTAGTGACTGAATGAGTTGGGTTATTACAATCTTTATTGTGGTCACGTTATATTGGCTCATGTAGAAATACATATTTGCATCTTTAAACATTGAAACATCTATGCATCTGGCAGCTAGCGTTCAGTGCATAAATCTGATCAATGCAATGTAAAGTCTTTAATGTCTGTGCTTGGAGATCTTTCAATGGACTCGTTGTTCATTTGGTTCTGCTGAAAAGTAATTCTGCGAATGTTCCTCTTGTTCATACTCATTAGGTTCGTCATGTCCATTGATGCTCAGCAAATATAGATTTTTGTGTTGATTTGAAGAGGTTTTTTCAGCAAAAGGATTATAATGTACTGAAAAATAACTAGTTCACCCAGAAATGAAAATGCTGTTGTTAATTCACCATCATGTATTTCCAAACCATTGTAGGTTTCTTCTGTTGAACATAAAAGATGATACTTTGAAGAATGTTGCTGGTAGCCATTGACTTCCATTGTGTTTTTTTTTTTTTTTTTTCCCACACTGTGGAAGTCAATTGGGGACGTGCAACTGTTTGGGTACACATCCCTCAAAAAATCTTCTTTTATGTTCAACAGAAGAAACTTGTACAGGTTTGGAACAACACGAGGGTCACTAAATGATGACAGAACTTTCATTTCTGAGTGAACTATTCCTTGAAAGTGGCCATATGTTCATAAGTTTTTATTATTATTATTTTATTGTTATTATTTTTATTTATTTCATAAACAAAGGAATTTTCCCCTCCATTGAGCTGTTAACCGCTGTCAGTGATTTCAATCAGTAATTTCAAACGATCAGTCCAATTGTAAATGAATTCAGACCAGTTTTATAAACCAGATCAAGCAGCAAATTAGGAGTTTGAGGCAAAAGTCATAGTTAATGGTTTGTTAATAGTGAGAATAGGACCTTAAAACAAAGTGTAACCAAAAAGACGAACTACACATTTTCCGGTTTACAGGACCTTTGAGTCATAAATGCAATCTAAAAATGCATTTAATAGAGACATCGGCAGCAGTTGTCAGGGTGCACACATGAGGAGGATACAGGAACATGCAGACGAGGAGTAAACACAAATAACAGTCTTTAATTAATCCAAACAAAGCAGCGCAAGACAAGGCAAGGCTGACACAGACAGGAACACCGGGGAGTAACAAATAGACCAGACGACACGAAACTGAACAGGCAGGAACTTAAATACACAGGCTAATTACACAAACACAGCTGGACAATAATGAACTAATAATCACACCAAACAAGTGTTGGACAATTATTTCGATTTACTGGAAACTAAATTTGTGAGTAATTCCCTTTAAAGACTTGACTTGATGAAGAACTTGATTGAACTGTGCAAAAGGGGCATTGTTTGGCTACAGCAGCAAGAATTTGAATTGTTGGATCTGAATTGATTTGAAATCATGGAGGAGGAAGAGGAAAAGGGAGATTCTTTGACACAGTTAGTTGGAAGTCGTAGAGGCAAGCTGGATGCATGCACACGGAAAATGAATGAGATAAAGGAACTGTGTAAAACAAATGGAAGTCCAGACAATGTGAAAACACTTACAGAGCAATTTAAAGTTGCTCTGCAGGACTTAAATGATGTTCACAGTCAAATGCAAGCAATGTTGTCAACAGAGGAAAGGGATGAAGACCATAAGAACTGGTTTAATCCAAAGATTGAGTGTTTTCAGAATTTTTTATCAGAGACTGAAATGTGGTTAAATGATCAAGTGGATCAAAACCCAGTTGAAAGTGACATTGGGATACAACTTGAAAGTACTGTTGCACCTGATGATAGTATATCAGTAGTCTCAAAGAACAAATCTAAATCAAACACCTCATAAGTTTCAAGTCACACTAGTTCCTCACAAGATCCTCTGTGTCATCTACTGCATCCTCTGCACCTATGAAAGCTGAGGCAAAGAAAGCAGCATTGATGGCACGTGCTGCTTCCTTGGCAAAAAAAAAAAAAAACATGCTTTAGAGTTAGAAGAAGCTAAAATAAGAGCAATGAAAGAGAAATTGAAAGTTGAAACTGATTTAGCTGCTTCAGAGGCTGAAATTAATTTGTTCAAGAATTATGAAAGATTTCCTCAAGATAGTCAAGATAATCCAGTTGATGGAATGAATATGATGAATACTCAACTTGAAGAGCAGCGAAAGCCTTTTCAGGTATCCATTACTACTGAGCATGAACAATCTCCTACAAATTATGGACCTATAAATGTTGTTCCAAAAATTCCGTTTCAAAGAAACATGCAAAGTAAGCAATTATTGCAACCAATGAACACAATATCTAGATCAACTCCAGATCAAGTTGATGGTGCAACCATAAATCAACCAATGAATGACAATTCAGTAAATGGAAATATTCTTCATACCATACTGAAACAACAGACAGATCTGACTGAAATGTTACTTAAACAACAGAGTCTGGCTCTCATGCCAACAAGAGAAGTGCCTGTTTATAATGGAGATCCTATGAGTTTTATTACTTTCATGCAAGCTTTTGAGTACAACATTGAGAATAAAACAAAAAATAACAAGGAACGTCTTTACTATCTTGAGCAGTTCACATCTGGACAAGCCAGAGACCTAGTCTGAAGTTGTATGCATATGAATTCCAGTAGTGGCTATAATCAGGCAAAACTTCTACTACAGGAGAATTTTGGAAATGACATAAGAATGACCAATGCATATATTGAGAAAATTCAACAGTGGCCAAACATCAAGGCTGAAGATTGTCAAGCCTTGCGCAGTTTCGTTCTGTATTTAAGAGGCTGTTGTAATGTGATGCGTGAGTTACGATATATGAAGGAATTGGATACTGCTGCTAACCTAAGGGCAATTCTATCAAAATTACCTTATACAATTAAGGAAAAACGGAAAACAGCGGCAAATGACATCTTGGAGGAAACAAACCAAAAGGCTGTTTTGAAGGATCTTGTGACTTTCCTTGAGAAGCAGGTGAGAATAAGTTCAGATCCCCTGTTTGGTAATATTCAGGACAACCAAGGAGGAAGAAAGTCTAGCAATGCTGAATCAAGATTTCCCACGAAAGGAAGAAACGAAAGCAGGAAAAGCTTTGCAACAACAGTATCACCTGTAGCCATTCAAACTCCCTTTACAAGTAACACAGGGGATACTAGAAGGACAGCAACTTCAAATATCCTGAGTACCTCATGTCCATATTGTATAGGGGATCATGAACTAACTAGTTGTCAACACTTCAATTTACAGCAGCATGAGAAGGTGGACTTTCTGAAAATAAATGGATTTTGTTTTGGATGTCTTGTAAAGTGGCATTTAAATAAAAGTTGCAAAAAAAGGATGACGTGAAATTTGCCACTGCAAACACCCTACGCTTCTGCACATATCTATGGACAACAAAGAGAAAAGTAGTTCTTACCATCCAAACAGAGCCGATCCTCTCTATACGCAGAATACGCAAGCTGCGTAGGGCCCACAAAACACCAGGGGGCCCCCTTGCTCTCAAAGATGTTTTAATTTTAGTTTTGTTTTTGAGTTTGGCCAGCGGTTATTGAAAACATGAATGATCATTTATTTTAAATCGGTGCGCTGTCACCCTCCCAACGTAAATAATCAGTCAAATCATGTAATGCGAATGTCGTATAGTCTCTTGCTCGAGACTAAAAAACGAGTTGAAAGCGCACTGAGCCGCGGAAGAGATACTGTTTCTCGAGCGCGATTCGAGATGGCGTGAAACACGGACAAATGCGTTACATCCATTCTTTCAACATTCGGAATTTCGGCAGTGACGATTGAAGAACTTTTCCTCAAACAGTATAATCAAGAGTTTCCTGAAACGCATTATGAGGAAAAAAGGAAATGTCTCAGGATGACAAAAAGTTTATGGAGATCTCTGATCAAGTTGTAAAAATAGACAGTCACTATTCCTTACTTCTTCCATTTTGCAATGATGATGTAAAGATGCCAAATAACAGAGAGATGGCATTCCAACGAGCTAAAGGTCTTGTAAAAAGAATGAAACATGATGAAAATTATCATAGAGAATACACTGTTACGTGTCTGTTTCTGTTTAGTCCCCTTTTGACCTTATTTGGTTCTTCATGTTCTGGTTTAATTGGTAATTGGTAATCATCGTTTAGTTCTGTCACCTGTTTTGTATTAATTATCTCGTTCACTCGTTTGTTCCGGTTCCCTTTTAAGTCCTCAGCTTCCCTCTTGTCTTTGTCCAGTCACCCAAGTGTAATCCTTGTTGGAGCTATTGTAACCTTTGTTTGAGCAAGTGCAACCTTTGTTTTCAGACCGTGTTTCTTATTAAAATAACTTTTCGTTTATCCTTGGATTCCTGGATTCCTTCAAGGAGGGAAACATAACAGATGACTGGACCTAAAAACATGACAACGGCTGAGGATAGGCTTTGGTGCCTGCGGCAGGATGGTCGGGAATTGGTGAGGTATGTGGAGAAGTTCCTAGAGCTTGCCGACCAGCTGAGCTAGGTTGACGCCTCGCTTGAGGTCTTTTTTCGGTTCGGGTTGGATGTTGATGTCATCAGCTGCGATCTTCCCATGTCCAGTTTTTCACTGATCGAGCTGATTAATCATGTCCTCCAGGTCAATGGCATTAATCTCGAAGTAGAAATTGTTCAGAACGATCATCATCCAACCCCACCCGAAAACAACCCGGCCTCACCAGCTCACCTCTTGCCAGGACTCCCCACATACCAGAGAGCCCCCGTGACTCCGCGCTTCCAGAGAGCCCCCGTGACTCCGCGCTTCCTCAAACCTTGAAGATAATCGTATGAAGGTGCACATCTTTGGTGCAGTTTCATCACCAAGTTGTGCGAATTTTGCACTGCAAAAAACAGCCCAAGACAATCAACATAATTACAGTAAGGAGGCTGTAGATACCATCCAGCACATGTTCTCCATAAATTATTGTTTGAAATCTGTGTCCTCAGAAAGTCAAGCCATTAGTTTATACAAATAACTCAATGAAATCTGTTCGAAGGGAGGATTCAAGCTTACCAAATGGACAAGCAACAGCAAAAGTGTACTGCTGTCAGTGTCAGTAGATGACAGAGGAGCGCTTGTAAAAGATTTAGATCTGGACAAAAAAGGCCCACAAATTGAAAGTGCATTGGGTATCTGGTGGAACATTTAATTTCAAAATTGCTGTGAACAATAAGCCGATGACAAGAAGAGAAATTCTTTCCATGCTAAATTCTGTTTATGATCCACTAGGATTCCTTGCGCCATTGACCTTAAAGGGCAAACACATATTGCAAACACTCTGCAAACTCTAGTATGGTTGGGATCAAATCCTTCCTGAGACAATTTTGCAGTCATGGAAACAGTGGCTTGCAGAGCTTGACAAACTTTCCATTTTACAAATTCAAAGATGTACTAAACCTGATCATTTTGATCCAATCAAGGCTCTCCAGCTTCACCACTTTTTTGATGCCAGTGAAGTAGGATATGGCACTGTCAGCTATTTGAAGTATATGAACGACAGAAATCAAATTCATGTCTCCTTTATCATGGGAAAAGCCAGAGTAGCCCCATTAAAGCAAATAACCATTCCAAGGTTAGAACTGCAAGCTGCAACGCTGGCTTTGAAGATGGATAGCATTCTGAGAAGAGAATTGCAACTGCAACTGGAACCATCAGTATTGTGGACTGACAGCCAATATGTTTTGAAATATATAAATAAAGATCAGACAAGATTTCGTACCTTTGTGGCCAACCGACTTTCTATTATCAGAGGTTTAACAACTAACAGAGAACAATCCAGCTGATAAAGCATCAAGAGGCACGCATGTAGATGCGTTCTTGAGATCAAAATGAATGTTTAATGGTCCAGATTTCCTTTGTGCGGATGAAAGCCAGTGGCCACAAGTTACCAAAGAATGTCTCTCCATAGATCCGAATGGCTTGGAAGTCAAAAGAGTTACACAACAAATGCTGTAACAATAATGGAGAATCCCATAAACAAATTAATTGAACACTTCTCACAGTGGAATGACTTTAAAAGGGCAGTGGCATGGCTATTAAAACTGAAAGATGTCCTAAAAACAAAACTGAAGAGAAAAGAGGTGGATAAAATAGTGGCTGAAAGAAACCCAACCATCTTTCTGTAGAAGATTTAGCCAGAGCAGAACAAGCAATTACATCTCATGTACAACAGCAACATTTTAAAACTGACATTGAATCCTTACAAGAAAAGGGGTCAGTTAAGACTTCAAGTAGGATTTCTAACTTGATGGAATACTGAAAGTTGGAGGTCGTCTCAGTAAATTGGCAATGCCAGCAATACAACAACACCCAACTATCTTATCTAAAGATTATCACATTGCAAAGCTTATCATGAGACACATTCTTAAAATTACAGGTCACTGCGGAAGAAATTACATGGTATCGAAACTTCGCCAGCGATTTTGGGTACCTTGTGCCAACGCCTTAGCCTGAAAAACCATTAATAACTGTGTCTTCTGCAGACGTGATCAAGGAAGAACAGGAGAACAAAAAATGGCTCTTTTGTCAGTTGAACGTATCACTCCAGATTTACCACCATTCACTTATGCAGGCATTGATTATTTTGGACCCATAGAGGTTAAAAGAGGTCGTTCTCTGGTAAAGTGATTTTTAATTGTTTAACATCTCGTGCCATTCATCTTGAAGTCTCCAGTTCTTTAGACACAAGACTTGTGCATCAACGCCATACGAAGGTTCATATGCAGAAGAGGCCCAGTAAATAGTATAAAATCAGATCAAGGAACAAACTTCATTAGTAGTCAAAGAGAACTGTCAGAAAGCCTCAAAAGTCTAAATTATGACAAAATTCATGACACACTAGCGATGGATGGAGTGAAATGGGAATTCAATCCACCCTCTGCTCCACATTATGGAGGAGTTTGGAAAAAACTCATTAAATCATTTAGAAAGGTTTTGCAATCACTTTTCCGTGAGCAAACCCTGGATGATGAAGGACTATCCACAGTGTTCTGCGAAGTCGAAGCAATCATGAACGGCAGACCTTTAACTACGGTTTCAAACGACCCAAATGATTTGGAACCTCCTAACCACCTACTACACATGAAAGCACGACCTGTAATGCCACCTGGCGTTTTTGAGAAAAAATGACATATCTACGAAGAAGATGGAAACAGGTGCAGTATATTTCAGACTTATTTTGGAAATGGTGGATTAGGGAATATCTTGCTAGCATACAAATGAGAAAAAAATGGACCTCAACAAAAAGAAACTTCCAACCTAATGATCTGCTAATAATTGCTGATGAGAAAGCACCACGGAATTCCTGGCTATTAGGAAGAATTGTTAAGACTTTTCCAGACAGTCAAGGGCTAGTGCAAAATGCTCTTGTTAAAACTAAATCAAGTACATTATTGAGGCCTATCCATGAACTTTGCTTGCTGAGGGAAGCTTCACATTCCCCTTAGGAAAAGTAACAAGTATGCAAGACATTTGACCATATCAATTATGAACGTTTATGATGCATCTAATGAAGTTAAAGGCATTTGAATTGTTATTTTATGAGGGGGTCTCAGATTACCATATGTGTATGCAGGGGGGGCCCGTGAAAAAAAGGTTGGGAACCACTGCGATAGAGAACTGACAGCAGTATTGGCATTAATGACACTGACCTTCATTAATATTAGGCTACTTAGTAAAAAGATGCCATTAAAGGCATATTTAAAACATACCATCTTTCGTTCTACAGTACATTAATTTGGAGAGTCAGTGTGAAATTATGACATAAATTATGACATATTAATATGTGATTAATCACAACTAATTGCAGAAAAATACCTTTTTCAGTGAATTATGCCTTTGGTTTGTTCGGTCTGTTTCTCACACAAAGCCATCGTATGATTTCTAGACATACAGACCATCCTTCTAGACATCCTTTTTCGAGCTCAAAGTCTTAAGTACACATTCATCGCGACCACAGAGTTTCTTGTTTTTGTGTTTCACATACTGGAACAACATGAGGATAAGGAAACAATGACATTTCATTTAGTCTACACTTTCTTTTACAGTGCAACATAGAAAATGGCAAAATCCCACTTTGTCTTCTGTGGTTCCCAACAAACATCCAATGGTCACGGTGTCCTGCGGTTATTTTAATCAGTTGGGTCATTAACACAGGTGAAACAGTTACGCTTATTTGTTTACACAACATCTCGTTTCACCTGACCACAACTTTCATTGAAAAGCTTTTCACAATTAGCCTCTAATGGCCGTGCACCTGCGTAAATTACCTGACGATTACTCGGATTGCGTTAGTGCTTACATTAGCACCCCGAGAGTAAGTGCTGAATTAATGGCTAATGATGTCATAGGCCAGCTGGTCGGGAATTTCTCTGAGCTGTAGTAATTAGCTGGGCGATGTGTGCGGAGGGGAAGTTCAGGCAACTTTATGCCCTTTAACCTGCGGGTTTGGAGTGCGCTTTCATTAACATGCCAACCTCAGATGAAGAAACAGTACTGTAATATCAATATTTGGCTGGAGCTGGGACAGAGAGAGACATGTTAATAACCTGTGGCCTAATGCAGACGGGACGGTTCGCAATCTGCAAACAAAATGAGGATTATTCAGCACATGCACAAGTGAACATTGTATTTTATGGGTCAGGGTGTTACAGCAGAGCCGGACTAATAAAGCATAGCCGGTTCGTGCTTCCGTGAGGTGAACAAAAAAAGGTTTAAGCCCACAGCAATCACACGCCTCATGTCCTTATTCAGCTGACTGATAGGATAAAGACGCTGACTTTTTGACCTGTCTTACTCAGCGGCCGCATAGAAAGAATGAGATTTCACATCAGGATTGAAGTCTTCGCTGCACGTCACTGGATCTGATCTCAGTGATTTGATTTAACATACAGAACAAATACAGTGAAATATATCAGCATAAATGAAACATGTCTCGTTTTACATTGAGATTCAGAGACCTGTTTCAAATAAAGTTGGAGGCCTCCAGTGAGAAAAAAAGGCAGGGGAAAACATGGAACATTGTGCGACTGCAATTACTTTATTATCCCTGTTATATTTAACACTGTTTGTAAATGCATTCTAACTCTTTAACCAGAGCTATTGTTACAACCATGACCAAAAACGGCTTTCAAACTTTATCACTCTCTCAGCCACTCAGCTCAGATGAAATATTAAAACCGCCAGCAGGTGGCAGCAAATCATTGTCTTAAGTGAGTCACTGAATCATTTAGTCAAACGATTCTTTCGAAATGGCTGATTCATTTAGGGACAAAGCAAGTGAGTCATTCATAGAGTGATTCGTTCAAAAATACGATTTCATTCAGTGACGAAACTGAAACTGTTTCTCGGAGATGTACAATGGCATTTGGAACAATTTTTGGGGGTTTCAAAAACAGTCAATATATTGTGACTAAAATATAAGTCACTTAATATTAACTACTTGTTCATTGAACTGTGGCAGTGCAAGTATAACATTTAACTAAACGAAACAGAGGTTTAGTATAAGTTATAGACCCCATTATAAATGGTGCTGATGGTTTTACAGTTTTTTTAATGGTTTTAGGTGGTTAAATGACTTTCTCCATAACTGCATTCTCTGGTTTTCCTGATGGTTTCATCCATCAACTCTCATTAGCCTTTCCCATGTATGAGTGATTGTATGTTTGTTAGTTTGTTTGTTAGACTAGTCTGCATTAGTGTTTAGTTAATAAAAGTTGTGTGCACAAATTACACGAGTTTCTGATTCTGCCTTGCATATTGAACGTCCCTTTACGATTTTGACCTTCGCTACATGCTCTAATGCATTAATAGGAAAGTATTTTCTGTGGCCAAGGAAATACCCTTTCTTAGCGTTGATACGAACTTACACTGAATGTTCGCTGGACGGACAGATCAGCTGATGGCAATTGAATTCTGTGGCAGTTATTACTGTCAGGCGATATAAATAATTGTAATTAATCATAATTAATAGTAATTATTTATACAGTATACAATTCCCTTTTGAGCTTATACATTGTTACAATACAAGCTTCTAGAAAACCAATATCATACTGGTTTCAACTTTTAGATATAACACTTTATATTTCAGTGTCCATATTGCATGTAAAAATAAATTATTAGCCAAAACATTAAGACCTGTTTCACACTGCATGCACAGGGGAAACAGCAGCTTAATTTCTGACTTATCACACTGAGTGTTTCTTTTAATAATAGTACAACAGTTATGGGAGTGTGCCATTGAATTTCATACACTTGTGATCATTGTGAAATCTAATTTACATGAGGAGGTGGATCGCATTTACACACAAATGGACATTAATCTGCACTGAACATAATCCAAACCCCAATGTGTAGCTATAAACTGATTAAATTGTCTTGATTCAGTCAGTCAGATTTTTCTTTCTTTTTTTACAATATTTTGTTGCTTTATAAAAGCTTATAATGTACAATATTGCATTGATAAATAGGTTTATAAACTAACTAAATAAATATGCACTGCTGTTTAATGTGTTGTAAAACAGGCCTGACGAAGTTTATTTATAATTTTAATGCACTGCATAACATTTAGTGTTATGTGCTCTAAAGACTTTTATCATAATGCAGGATTTATAAAGTAATACATTTTGATGTTTGCATCAAATAAGCAGTTCCATATGTTTGGTTTTTCTGACGTGGTAAACCTGCTCTTTAGCGCACCCGGTACAGCATTGCACTTGTGATGTGAAGCACTTATGGGTATGAGTCCTGTCAAACACAAGTCAGGAGAAAAGAGCTCAAAGACTTGTAGAAGCAAGATAAAATGCCATGGTTGTGTTTTTACCTCACATTTGCCTTTTTTAGCACTATCTGTTGGTCAGGTTTAGTGGTGTTTGATTTTCAAACACAAAGCACCATTTAGCGCCATTCAATAGACATTTAATTTTACTGCTGTGATACAAAACAGTGTAATAAAATGTTTCCAGATTCACATTTATCTGTTCTGGCTAAAACTGAATAATCTTTAGCGCCACTCACTGGACATTTGACTTCATATCGTAATAGGCTCATTTTACAGAAATGTCACGAAGGACACATTTTTCCATAAAACTTCAAAAAGGTGGACAAAGTCACAGCAGGAGATAGTTAATATGTACACCATCACAAAAACAATCCATTACAGTTCTGGATACGGTCAGTGAGGTAATATTCATAAAAATGCTGTCAAGACTGCCAATTCTGCGCTTCAAATAAATAAATTAATGAACCGATTGGAAAGTGTAAAGGCTTTGGCAGTGACTATGCAATAAGTTTGTCCCTCAGTGATTTGCCAAGAAAAGACAAGGTTCACAGTCTGTAAGGGACTTTCATTTATTGGAGCATCACATCAGGTCCTTGTTTTTGCTCTTTTAACCCATCGGAAATGCATGTCTTCATTATCGCCCTCTCAAATGTTCTTCAGCGATCAAACGTCTCTTTTGAGGATGGCAGCCTGTTCAAAATAATTCTGTTTTCCATCTACAGGCTATTAAAGTGAGAGATAAGCCCTTGATGAGCTGTAGAGTTGTGAAGAAACTCCCGTAAGTAACGACTATGTTCTTGTCGTTATTACACACAATAGTCAACCTTTTGTTCAATTTCTCATACATTACTTCTCATAAAGGAAAATGATCTAATAGCTCCTCTATTATATCTGAGTCATAAAGATCTGCTTTAGTTTGAGGAAAGGCATTCTTTTTTTATCCAATGTAGCATGAAATGAGCATGATATCTCTTCCCTCCGAGTGTGGAAAAGAGGATTCAATGTGAAAGGCCTAAATGGAAGCAGTTCTTTCTAATGCTCCATACTGACTGCAAGTGTCAGATGCTGTTAGGCGTTAGCGGCTCCTCAGCCATTAGCAGCAGCCGGTGCACCGTGCCGTACAGCTGGATCGGAGGTGGGAGGAACTGGCTCTAATAGGCTGGCATGGCATTGTTCTCTGTTGGAGTCACACCACAGATGCACAGACCGGCAGAAATTGCAACACTGCGCCAAACACATATGCTGTTTTGGAACATGGCATATTCAGGCCTGGACTCCCCCTGGTAACTTTAATGAGATAAAAAAACACTTTCTTGTTGTCGAGTGCTTTTTCCTGTCAAAAGTACATGTGTTTGATTTGAAGATGGTTTATTATCTACTGAAGTACCAAGCCATGTGGTTAGGGTTTTATATATACATATATATAGGGCTTTAACCACCATAGACATTGAGGTGGGCAAGTCTTTACAAATAATTAGAAATAGCAAATTGTCCTCCCCAATATTTAAAATTCTTGCACTACATTACATTTACATTTATGCATTTAGCAGACACTTTTATCCAAAGTGACTTACATTGAATTCAAGTTACAGTTTTTACATTTTATCAGCTCTTGCTTTCCCTGGGAATCGAACCCATGACCTTGGCGTTGCTAGCGCCATGCTCTAATATTTGAGCGCCATGCTCTACTATTTGAGCATTAGGCAGCACTTTGTTTGTTTTTAGGATGACAACAGGTTTAACATTACATTCTTAATCTGATCTGCCTCAGCAGTCTAACTGCACTCCTCAATGTCAAAATGACTGAGATCACAATCAGATAAAAGTAGGCGGGGCTTATGGTTTACAGAACAGAGTGTGAATTCCAGTGCAATTTAGCGTTGAAAAAGAGTGAGTGTTTTACACTGTTAAACCGGAATGTTAAACGACCAACAGTAATATCCAGGGATGCAAACTACTCTACTTTTTTTGTCAAATACAGTATGGCCATTTTTATAAAATATGGTATTATGTAATTCCTGACTGAATGTGACAAGACACAAAACGTTTAGTTTTTTTTTATAAATTATGTGTACAAATAAAGGTGCATGTGCATATTTTAAAATATTTGCAAACAAAATTATTATTTACTAACTAGAATTAAACCTATTGTCTTCATAATTCTGTATCTTTATGGTTACATGGTCCCCAATATTAATAATAATAATACTTTGAAAAGTACTTTTTTAATATGCAATAGTAATATGTTTCTGTGAATTTTAACTGAGATTTTATTTTGTGGGTTTGTGGTGAAGATCTGTGAGTTTTAGTGTGTGTTTGACGGTAGTTGTGTGTAAAGCTGCTGAAGTGTGTCTCGGAGCAGCTCTGGAGATGAAGTTCATGTGTTCATGTCTCATATATTGAGATGCAGACACTGAAAACACCGCAAACTTGACCTGTGTTTGACTTGTTTATCAGATGAAACTAGAGACATGCTGTCATGTAATTATTGTGATCTCAATATCTTATTGTTTATCACCCAGCCCTAAGCATAAGCAGATTGTACAATAATGCATGCATGAGATTGCACAAACTCATACGAATTAGCCACCAATTCAGCAAAACCTAAAAAAGTTACGACTTTGCTGAAACTTTAGGTACAAATACCTACACTGAAAAACAAAAATGGTGTAAGATTTATTTTGAAACCATTTTCAAGTCCACACAAGTAAACGACAAGTAACATTCAATTAAACAACATTTTAAGGTCTCTTCTTGTACAATGTACTTCAGTAATCTTTGTTCTGTTTACAAGTTTGAAAAACTATGTTTTTCAGTGATATTAAAACGAATGAGCTGGTTCTGTGCTGTTTGGCGAATTTGCAGGATTATATTTTTATCTAGCGGCAGCAGACTTTCTATGTTAAATTGATTTGATTAGGCCATCTCTGTTCCAGGAAGAGCATTGTTTGCTGTGGCTAATTCTCTCCACTTAATGCCTGTCTCTTTTGCCTGCATCAGATCTCCAGCTCTCTAATACGCCCGTCTCCCCCGTTGGGCTTTCTCATCATATTTGGTAGTGCACTCAATATGTTGTATTGACCTTCTGTGCACGGGCCCTCGGCGCAAATGGATCAGATCGCTCTGGCTAAAAGCAAGCTAATTCCAAACACCATTGCATGCGTAAAAGTTTAATGAAGCTGCTGAACCGTACAATGAGAGAATAATCTGAAGCGCTGTGTGAAGGGAGCATGTTCGTAATGAGAGGTTTGCACAGCCATGGCATCCGGATAAGCGGCGAGGTAAAGGGGTCTTGCTGTAGACCTGTGTTTGCGAATTAATAAACCATAAAGCTCAGTCATACATCATCTTGTAAGACACGATCAATGCTGTCTTTCGTGGAGTCCTGGCTTCTGAATATTTTATACCTATCAAAGTAGCCTGGAAAAAAAAGTGATGACAGAGAGTAAAATCAAAGTATCTGACATCACACTAATTTATTGTAAGAAATGAATATGTGGTGATGAGAATAGCAGTAAGACTTTAAAGGAAGTGGCAGAGGTTTCGTCAAAGTGATCTGACCAAGCTGATTATTCACATTTGTACATTACTGCTATGTAACGTGTGGTTATGTATGCTTGGATAGACTCTGATTTAGGGTTTTGGCGATGTCTACTAAATTGGCATCGGACGATGTCTACAGTGAAACATCGCGATGGATGATGACATTGGGGGGTGTGGTTAGGGGTGTGCCCGAAGCGTGAATGCATATTCAGAAAGGCACAGTAAACAAATAACTCGTTCTACGAAGCTACTAAAGGGACATGGTTAGCTGCTTGCTAGCAGTAGCCTGTTACATTACAGTTGTTACGGGGTGAGACGTGCGGATCCATTTGCGAGGCTTTATTAAAAGGCGAGGTCACAAAACAAGCAAAGTTCATACAATGGCAAACAGGAACATCGCAGGCAAGACAGAGTAATCCTAGGGCAAGCGTGGGTCGACGATCGGCAAACAATATCCAACAGGGCAAGGCAGAGAGATAATCCAGGTACATGAGCAGTAGTCCAAGAGAGGTGCAAACTGAGTCCAAACGGCAAGGCTAAGGGTTAATCCAGGAAACACGGGCAAGAATGGCAAGGCAAACTGAGAGGCTCCGTAGAGTAGCTATCGCTAGGATATGCGCTATACAATACTCGGCACCGACAGAGAGGAAGTCCAAGGCTTATAAAGCATGTGTGATCAGTAAAATCAGCTGTGTGTGTCGTCAGTGCAATGGATGATGGGAACTGTCCAATGGTGAAGTGCCACGGGTGACCCCTGGTGGTGAACGAATGGAAGTTCATGGCCAGGATTCGTGACAACAGTACATAATATTTCACTTTCCACATAAAGAGATTAACACTGTTTCCTAACTACACATGACGCGATGCCACAATAAAAGGTAACTTTTCCATGTTAATCTGAGTTTTTGTCCTAACTAGCCACGACGGCAACATGCTAAATTTCTATTTTAGAAACGGTTTCTATTTCCGCTATGTCGCGGCTGACACAGGAAACGCGGGACGTCAGTAGATGTAGTAAGGAAAACAAAAAGAAGTACCAAACTGGAAAATATATTATCAAGAATAAGAGTTGGTCACACTATGTTGAATAAAACTTTAAAATGAATAAATAAACATCCAACAGGGTCATGTGAGCAGTGTGGAGTAGAGGAGACAGTGGATCATGCTATTTGTGTCTGTCAAAAGTTTTTTAATGAGAGATAATCCATGAAGAAGGAATTTAGAAAGGTGGGAGTGAGGGAAATAAAGCTGAAAAGTATGTATAATCAAGTATGAAATTGAGAGCTTATTTTGTTGTCTCATTAGAACAGGTTTGATAAAGAGAATATAGTTTTTTTGCATGAATGAATGAATGAATGAAAGAATTGGGTATACTTTGGTCCACACTCCAACACAGCAGGTGGCAATAATGCACCTTAATGTTGGTGCTATAGCTATACCCACCATAAAACGAAAAAGAAGGCATTGCAGCTGGAACAACAACATACAAACTATATGACAGTGATAATCTCAAGTGATTATGTGCTCTGTTCAAAGTTGTCTAATGTTTGAATATCGGATATGTTGTTTTTGTTCAGATCAAAGTGTAAACAACGTATCCACGCAGCTGACACAGAGCAACATACATTGTTTAAGTTCAGTGGATACTCTCCAAAATGGGTGACGCTGATGAAACAAATTGTTGAATAAAGTTGCTATTTTTGTTTTCTTTGCACACAAAAAGTATTCTTGTTGCTTCGTAAATTATGGTTGAACCACTGACATCACATGGACTATTTTACCTATGTCCTTTCTATGTTTCTGTGCGTTGATTGTGGTAATATAGTTGTTGTCTATGGCGGGTCAAAGAGCTCTCAGATTCAATCAAAAATATCTTAATTTGTGTTAAGAAGTTGAACAGAGGTCTTACAGGTTTGGAACGACATGAGGGTGAGTAATTAATGGCATAATTTTCATTTTTGGATGAACTAACCCTTTAAAGTGTTTAAATTACACTACTTAATTTGAGTATTATCTGTAAAACAGATCAAGAATTACTGCAACCTTCAACTGATCCAAGTCTAAGAAAGACCTTTTTAAAATTCAGATGGTATAAAAAATAAAAAATTAAATTGCATCATATGGATGTCTGGATATAATAGTCATCAAATACATTAAATATATTGAATTAATCTCCAGATATAATAATCATAAATATAGGCCTATTTAATATTGTATATTATAAATATGATAAAATCAACCCATGAATTCCTATGAATATTCTATGAAGCATTCATAGATGTTTTTGTCTCTAAAATTGTACATATGCAAAAGATACACTTTAAAGCATATCAGCGTCTAATGAAACGCACAAAGTGTGCTTGAACCCCATTTTACATATGAATACTTATGAATATTAATGAGATCCTGCCATGACAGTGGATGAATATATTTCAAAATTATTTTTTTTTGACTACGTTTCTCATGCTTTTAAATCACACTTTTATTTCAAGTTCTGACCTGGAAACATAAATTTCCATCATATTCTTTTGAAACGAGAGGACAGAGTGACAGAACATGCATGGGCGATGTTTTGTTCTGCTCTTTTCCTACAGAAAAACACAGTAAATGACACGAAAGCGCTCGTCAGTTCTGAACGGATGGCACGATTTGTTCGGCAGCGTCGTCACACGAGACTGTGATGAAGCTGTCTTTTAAAATGTGTCATAAAATCCTCCATTAGGAACAGTCACTGTCCACAGGGAAATCACTTACGGAGCGACCATGCTTTTAACTATATTGATGTGCCAGCGGAGGCCGGATCGTCCGCAATTAACATGATATCATATTACCAGATTAATGCTGCATTTCAGACCCGATGCGAAGCCGCTTCTGCTCGCAGCATGCTAACATCATTACGATAAACAGATAAGGGAAGGCCGGTGTGATATAAGCGTCCTCTTTCGTGACAGTCTGTCTCGCTCAAGGTCATTGCGGTTGCAGTCCTGTCTCTTTCCAAGGCTGTGGGAAATTGAAAGCATTAGGAAACGATTCCTCACTCTGGAGGAAATAGGCTTAGGCTGCCGGCTGTCATCGCAGGCAAGCGCAGATTGACATTTGGGTTTATTTTGGAACGGAGCGAGTCTGAGGTTATCACAGAGAATCCATTTAGTGCATCTACAGCTCACTCTGCTCTGAAAAGCAATATTCTTCTAAAAGAGAGACTAGTTGAAGCAAAACGTCTCAGATTGGCTGTTTTTTTTCTGAATGCTACACCTACATTTGTGCGTTTACTGTATACAGTCCAGAATTAACTGAATGCCACAGCAGTGGTGAGCGAATCAAGATTTACTTGATGCTGGCAAACATTGTTAGAACACCTGACAGATCTGAAAATATTAACCTTTTTTGCCTCTAAAACATGATTTAATTTCATAATGTTCATGAAACATGCAGATGGTTGCTCTGAGCACAACAAATATCAGATGAAGTGAGTCATACTGTGTTTATCCACTTTTAACTTTAATATTTAGTATGCCTACTGTTTTTAGCAATTACAGCAGCACATCTCTATGGCATAGTGTCAATATATTTCCTTCAACATTACTGTTATCCCATGTCTTCTGCAACTCGAGCCAAAGGCTTTCCTTTGAATCAGTCCAGGTTATTTTCCAACTCACCCCAAATTTGCTCGATGGGGTTGAGGTCCGGACTTTGAGGGGTCAGTCCATCATTTTCAATGTTCAGCAGATTCCTTCCGTCGCAGTAATAGTTCGTTTTATGGGTATTGTAATGGCCAATTCAACAAAAACAACTGAAACCTCTTAAATATGCCAAGTGTTCTAACAATTTGACTACATGACAACAATTCTAACAACATGATTAAAACAATAAGTTGACCAATGTGCTGTACAGATTCTAAAAACATAAATAAGCAAACAATATATACACAACACAGAGCATCAGACAATTCAACATTTCATAAAAAAAAAAAAAATGTTTATATCACTAAACATCATTTTGCAAAAAAAGCCTGTGAGAAAAATTGAGTCTTTAAAAGGGACTTAAATGACACGGAGGTGGAGGCAGTGCTTATGTGTAAAGGCAAACTGTTCCAAAGCCTCGGGGCCGATACTGCAAAAGCACGGTCCCCCCAAAGTTTACGTCTCGACCTAGGAACAGTCAAGAGTTTCTGGTCAGATGACCTACGAGATCTTAATGGAGAGTACAGTTGCAACAAATCCAAAATATTACATGGAGCAAGGCCGTTTAATGATTTAAAAACAACATTTTAAAATCAATTCTATAATGAACCTTATTTCATGGAACTTTATTGTATTTAATTATTTATTGTCCTTGGGATAATGGGATCTCTTAGCTGTTTGTCCTCAAGTGCCGCTTGCAGCATCTTATTCAAGATCATCAAATCTCTGTGATACTGCATCTGTCACACACACACACACAAAAACATCAACGCACTTTGTGATTTAGTTCCTTATATTTCTGTTGTGGCTTAAACCAGTAGTTGGATTTCATATATGTGTCACAACAGAGATCAGAATACTGTATTTTTGATCAAATAAATGCAGCTTTGGTGAGCAGAAGAGACTTCTTTCAAAAATATTAACAAATCTTATTAATGTAACCAAACTTTTTAAAGTAACGTTGCAATTCCTTGCTAACCAGTAACTCTTTTATATATATTGTATATTAACCAGGCCATTTGTGTTCACGTCTACATGTGTGAAGAAGCCATGGTATCAGTATCGTGTCTTGGTGTGAGTTATAGTAAGCTCCAACTCTATTAACCGCCCCTCTTTTAGTTAATGAATTCCATTAGTATGCGCTAAGGAAGAAAACAACAAGGCAATGTTTAATCAATTATAATCGCTTCATCACGTCAGCCTCGGCGTCTGCTCTGGTGTGTGCGGCTGCACGTCCGATTGTGCTCCGAACCCATTTAGCTGTTAACACACTCCATAGTTTCTCAGATGCACCGTTTGCAACTTTCTGTGCTCATACCGAAAATCAGGCCTCGCATCAGCAGCAGTGATGAATAGACTCGCGAAATTACAGCACAGCAATAAACTGGATTATCTTCACAGTACGAGCACAATGCACATGTTGTATGAGAACATACAGCACTAAAGGGGTCGTATCATTCATGAGGAATCTCATTTTCATTTTGAGTTGAAAGAGTTTTAGAGCACTCTGAACATACTGTACTCTCTTGCATGTTTTGGAAACAATATGATTTTTAAATGTTTGTAATGAAGTCTCTTCTGCTCACCAAGGGCTGCATTTATTTGACCAAAAATACAGTAATATTGTAACATGAAATAACTACTTTCTATTTAAATCTACTGTAAAATGTAATTTATTCCTGTGATGCATATCTGAATTTTCAGAAGCCATCACTCCAGTCTTCAGCATCACGTGTGTGCATACATATATATGATTGTGAGATTTCCTTGCCTGAAATTTTGCTCAGTCATGATACACTCATTAGCTAACAATATTAAATGCAAGTTATTTTGTATTAATGTGTCAATATAACGTGAGGTCCAGTTACCAGCATGACACTAAAACGGATTGTAGTAATGGGTACTTTTTACTTAAGTACATGTCAGAGCCCATACTTCTAAACAAGTGTAGCCAGTACTTCTACTTTTACTAGAGTATTTTTAAACATGAGTATCTATACTTCTACTTGAGTAAAGGATGTGTGTATGTTTGCCATCTCTAACTGTGTTTTTGCAAAAAGTGTTTTATGAAATTGACAAAACTGAGAATTAATGTATGGTTTTGCAGATTTGGTGTGTGCTTCTGCTGTTTGAGAGTCAGGTCTCAGAAATTGTGTGACAAGTGAAGATTTTGCGTGTAAGCAGCTGAAAAAAAACGGTAAAATGTGTGAGATGGGATGCTAAATTATGGACGATAAATAATATATAAATCTAGATATTGGTAGAAATCTGACCTGTTTAATTTATGTATGTCTGGCAAACATGCATCACATTAAGTTTATGGCTGTCTATTTATTAATTATTTTTTTTTCAGTTGTAAATAAAGCAAATATTATTGGAGTATGTTTTACAAGAAAATACTATTTCAGTTTTTCTGCTTTAAAACTTCACATTTAATTCACTTGCCATTTCTTTGTAGTTGTTTATTACATCCACATGCAATTTCTGAGTGAAAATTGTTTCCTCAGTTTTTAAATACAGTTATGTGTGTGTATGTGTGTGTGTGTGTGTGTGTGTGTGTGTGTGTGTGTGTATGTATGTGTGTGTGTGTGTGCACCTGGTATTCATCACGTCCTGGGGACCAAATGTCCCCACAAGGATAGTAATACCAGTAAATCTTAATCTTGTGGGGACATTTTTTGGTCCCCATGAGGAAACAAGCTTATAAATCATACAGCATAAAGTTTTTTGACAATCTAAAAATGCAGCATGTTTCCTGTGAGGGCTAAGTTTAGGTGTAGGGTTGGTGTAGGGCAATAGCACATACAGATTGTACAGTATAAAAACCATTACGCCTATGGGATGTCCCCATAAAACATGGAAACCCAACATGCGTGTGTGTGTGTGTGTGTGTGTGTGTGTGTGTGCGCTTTTTGTTCATGTTAAAACTGTGTCCAGATCCAAATGCTTCAAGATATTATATGCAGTTCAAATACATACATCTAAAGCGTATGCCTTAATATATCAGGTGAATATATTTAGGCCTAAATACATCACGCCAAAAATAAAAATATATTTAAGCCTTAATACAGCATACATCTTAAATTTAGACTTTAATATATCAGGTGAAAATCCTTTATGGCTTGAGCAAAGATGGCAGATTTGTAAGTGCTTACATCTTTGGATACACTACCACTTGTGCAAATCTTCAGCTTGCATCCTTTGTTACACTACATTTACAACTTTTCATTTTTCAAGAGGGAGCATTCATGCTGAAGTGAACATGAAATATAACTTCTTAAAGTACGTGGCCATGTAATGACTGTAATTGTTCCTCCCTTGAGATCGTCATCTTCATGCTAAATGCTGTTTTCTTTATTAGCGGTTGTATTTCCCTAATTTGTTTACAAGATTTTCCCTTGTGCTCGTATTCTGTGACTTGTGTAATGCACCAACAGGCCACCGTACCCCTACTGACTTTAATTATTTGCTTATTTAGCTGCAGCTGATGTAGAACAAAAGCGAGATGACACCAAACATCACAACCCATTTCCTTAAAATTATACACGCTTCTCTGCAACTAAAGGGATTTGCCTCACAATGGCAGAGATAAAAAGGTTCCATTAATGATTCTTTGCTAAGTTAATTAAAATCAAGAGGATTAAGCACAAGAAACACTTGTTGAGCTATAAACAGGAATCGTCTTCCAAAAGGCTGACTTATGGAGAGGCTTCACGTTTGGATGCAAGTAAAGAGAGGCTGATGTGAACATGTGCATGAACAGCCACTGAAATGATCCGCTGATCTTCACACGATTGCCGTTTCATCGATCTGCCTTTTTCTCAAAGATGAGGCTCGTGGAGGAGGACGATGCTACAGATGCAGGGGTGTGTGATATTTATAAATTGTTGTTTTAATGATATGCAAGCTGACATTATCAAGCATGAATGAGTATATGCAAAAAAACAAACAAAGACACGTCTTGAGAGTCCAAAAGCATTCACTGTGTGATGAAGCCTAATAGAATGCAGTTAACATGTCTCTATAATTCAAGTTATGAAAGCAAAACATAACCCTGCATGGCCTTTTTTGTGCAATTTTACTGAATATTAACATGCAAGCTTGATTCCGAATGTGATATTAATTTTCAGTGATGGGTAGATTACTTTAAAAATGTACTCCATTACTGATTCCAAATTGCATGGTAAAAATTGTTGTTATAACGTAATCCATTAGATTGCACATTTAAGGTAATATAATCAGACTATTTTTTGATTACTTTTGACTTATCACATTGATGTAAATAGGACAATCTTTTACCATACCGATATACAAATACAAAGTGAAAGAAAATATGTTCCAGTCACTGTTATTAACAATATGAAGTGCATTCTGTCTGTGTAGATTCATCACTTAATCATCCAGGTGTTTACAACTTTCCAAAAAATGTACTTTTTATTAAAATCACTGGACCATAAAAAGCTTAACAAGACGTTTCGGTGTCTATCCAAACACCTTCATCAGTTGTAAAAACAGGAAGTAACGCTGGCAAATATATCTACAAAAGTCACATGATCAACAGACCTATAGAGGTCATATGACTACTAGATTAAATGTGTAACAATGCCAGAGTAGATGGTGTTACAGCTCATGCTGGTGCACTCCAATCTCTCCTTGCAGCGTCGTGGCACCATTTCTAGCACAGCATCATAGGCGTGGGACAGATGGTAGACGTGCAATATGGCACACTCCTGCATGACTGTGCATCCTCATCCTCATCCTCGTGACTCCACAGTTTGACTCTCAGAGGGCAGGATGGGAGAAAGTGTGTGGGAAACTGGGAATACAAACATATGTAAGGAGGAGAGAAAGAGAAGCTCGTACCTGCAGAGGTTAGATAAGGTCTGAAGAGATTGAATTGAAATGATGTGTGTTTCATGGGAAAACATCCTTTTCAGACAAAGAAAACATATCTGACATATATGGCTTTGGTTATTGGGTCTACAGCTGCATATACTTTTTTTTTTTTTAAGTTGTACATAAAGATAATTGGAGTGTTTCAAAATAAAATAATATTTAAGTTTTCCCACTTCAAAATGTCATGTTTAATTCAACGTGTTACTTGCCACTTCTTTGTAATTATTTGTGAGACTAACTAACAATTTCTGAGTGAAAATCTTTTTCTTTGTCAGTGGGAATTATGGCTCAGTCACACCTTCGTGTCATTTGATTATGAATGCTAAAATATTAATTATCTGCTTCTATTGTTGTTTTGTCAAGTCATGTCACATTTATTTCTGTAGTGCATTATACAATACAGATTGTTTCAAAGCAGCTTCACGGTAATAAACAGGACAATAACAGTATTAATGTTACAAAGTTCTTCAATTATGAAATGAATCAGCTCTACAGAAGACAATAGAATAATTATGCAGCTCACTTTAGTTCAGTGTTTATTCAATTTAGTTCAATGACAGTGGCAGTGTTGCAAAGTTCATTTGTTATGAAGCAAACTCAGAAAAAGCAGCTCTACAGAATTCAATAGTGTCATTATGCAGCTCAACTCAGTTCAATTCAAATCATGGAACGAGCCTAAGTTCATCAAATTATGAAACAACATGCAGCTCAAGTTTTGTAATAAGAAATGTTATCATTGTTTACAGTGTGTGCAGAATTATTAGGCAAGTTGATATTCTGGTCATATTTTTTTTTTCCAAGAACATTTTACCAATTCCAAGCCACATCAATTTTAATAACTACTATTGATTTTGTATTTAACCATTTATAAGTGATATATAATTGTCCATGAAGGATGAAAGTCCCTATTTAAGGTGTGCAGAATTATTAAATAGTTTTTTTTTTTTTTTGTTGCAGTTATACTATTGAAGAACAGTTTTTGGTTCCCAAAAGAATCTTTCAGTGAGCAGTTCGTAAAAGAACCATGTTTTTCTTAGTGCAAAGAGCAATAATGTAAAGAAAGTTAACTCTTTCCCCGCCACTGACAGAATTTTCCGGTTTTCACTGTTATATGGTAGATGGCGCTGTTACACATCTTCTGAAAGATTACAGAATCTCTGGATCAAAACACAGTGAAGAGGAAGCAGAAACAAGCAATTGTGTATGTAAGCAAATGCATATGTAATATGATGCTATCATCAAATATTAAACAGCATATAAATCAGAAACATCTGAAACTATCTAGCTGAACCAAAACGGCTTTGGTGAATAAAACAGTTACTGGCAAGTTACTTCTTAGGAAATGCAATATTACAATACTGTTCCAAAAATTGCGGTCAGTAAGATTTTTTTTATGAGTTTGAAAGAAGTCTGTTCTGCTCCCCAAGACTGTATCTTACGGTGGCCGAGAGAGCTCAATGTGCTGCAACTGTAGAAAACACATGCAAATAGCAAAAGCACCAGCAAATCAAGAAAACATCTTCATCGACTTGACAGCAGGTGCTGCAAATGCTCACAACACAACCAAATAAAGCATTTTATTTGCAGCACGTTTCTTTGTTTGGTTATGTTGTGAGTATTTGCAGCATGTGTGTTGTAATATTGACCAAGATGTTCTCTTAATTTGCAGGTGTTTTTGTCTATTTGCAGCGCGTTGAGCTCTCTCGGCCACTGTAGAATCTACTTGAACAAAACTACAATACAATTGTGAAATAGTACTGCAATTTAAAACAGCTGTTTTGAGTGTGAATGTGTGTTAAACTGTAATTTATTTCTGTGATCAAAGCTGAATTTTCAGCAAAAGACCAACATTAGAATCTTTTGTAACATTATAAATGTTTTTACTGTCACTTTTGATCAATTTAAGGCAATATTGCTGTATAAGGCATTTATTTCAGAAAAAGAAATGGTACTGTATATGGTAAATGCTAACAACTTTATCTATCTAAAGAAAGAAAGAAAGAAAGAAGGTTGAATAGAAAGTGGCATGTGAAAGGGAGTGGGGTCGAGCCGCAGAATTCATCTCCAGCAGCTGATAATATGAGAGCAGGAGAGGCAGGTCATGAGATGAATGCACGGGAATTAGAGTCATCCCTCCAAACTAATTGCAAGTTAGCGAAGGACAAAAGAGGCATCTGTAAAACTTTTGGCAAATGTTCGAATTTTAGATTAGACAATGGAACGAACAAAAAAGCACATTATACCGGCGAATAATATTAATGGTGTTGTGCATGGGTGCCTCTGAATACAGGATATTTAGCAGATGGATTGCCTGTATAAGACGTGCAATTGTGTTAAATTTATACTATTTGTAGTCTCCGCTCTACGAGTAGGTGCTGGAATATATTAGCACCACAACAAAGTTCATCATTATCTGCTTTATACTCCATTACTTTCAAGTCAATGCTAGTTGCATGTAGGCCAGGAACACAGCAAGTGATCAGACGCTGGGGTCTTATGAGTAATTCAGCGCTTGTGTTTGATCCGTAGGATGATTCAGAACAAAAGGCAGCATGCATGTTCATAGGCCGCCCGTCCAGTCCTGCTAAAATAAACAGAATGTTAATAAAATTCAGTTCGCACTTGTGTAGTAGGTGTTGCTCTCCGCCGAAGTGGGCTTCATTTTCTCGCTGTTTGAAGACAAAGCAGAAGGCTTTTGTTCTCAGGCTCGCCAACTGTCTGCAAACAAACACTCGTAAATGCATCATTAGTTATTTTGCATTGACCGGTACTCACCTCGCATGACATCAGAACAGCAGAAGAGCTCATCAGAGAAAGCTGTTGAAATGCAGTACTCCAGGATAGAGAAACACTCTTCAACACCGACGTGTGCTCGTCCACTCAGTCAGTCATTTCCAAAACTTTTAATTAACATCCGGACCACTTTGGTGTTTCTCCTCAGTGCTAGAAAGCAGGTCACTTTCTCTGAAGAACACACAGACCAAAACGACCAGTGCTGGGAAGGTTACTTTGGAAATGTGATTGGTTACATATCATTCAAAATAGTAGTGTAACTATTTCAATTACTTTATCAGTGTAACTGATTACTTTTTGACTTTTCTAAATCTCTAATGAATGTTTTAACTGTTAATAATTTTCAAAGATTTAAAGCAGGCAGGGTTAACCTCACAGAAGAACTCAACACTGATTACTGTCAGACTTTCAGAAACCTTCATCACTTGAATTATTAAGATTATAATTATTTAATGTTAAAGCACATGCAGCCACCACAAAATAAGACTTTAGCACCTCTTCATTCTTTGAGATTGTTCTGAGCTTAAATACAGATTTAAAATAATAAGAAATAGTTTAATAGCGATGATACTGTTTTTGAAATCAAATCTGTGCATCTGATAACAAACACTGACAGCTAACAATGCTTTGGAAAAAAGAAACAACAGTTAATCTAAAAAAAATAAGCAAATAAATAAATCATATAGACAAACACAAATAGGAAATAAAACAGTTATAGAATAAGCATGTGTCCTAAACTCCTGAACTCCCTTTTAAATTATCCAAATCACACGCAATCCTAATAAATGTATTAATCTATCATCATTTTCATTAATTTCTCAGAAGGTGAGTATCTGACTATATGCTGCATCTATATCTAATCAAAGCCATCATTTCGTTTATTAAATTGAGAATATTTAATAACGTTCAGCACCTCAACACGATGACGTGCCATTTCTATTTTCGGCTGCATTTTCATGCCATTTTCTTTTTGGGGAGATAAGTTATGGTTGCACTAGGCTCTTAGTATACAAAATGACTTCAGATCCTGCAACGCTGCAAACCAGGCAGCTTAAGGTTTTTTTAAACTTACCCAAGAGGTCATTCGTGTTTTGGATATGTAAATTTTCAGGTCAGAGTTCAGCAGACATTTTAGCATGACTTTGCCTTTCTGGTCTCCAGCGTTCATTTGTTTGTGTATGTATGGGTTCTTGTGTTCTCATAATAATGCACTAAAGTTCTGCTTAATAACAAGAGATATCATGTGCTGCTTTGGGAAACGGCCGGTACTCCAATGTAAATAACATACATACGAGCGTAAGATGGTCATAAGAGCGTGATCTGAAGCATTATGGCATCTCTCAGCATTGATCTCATGCCTTGAGAATGTTAATGATGAATCTTCAGAGGAATGGTGTAATACCGCGTTTACCACGGTGTTTAACTGCCCCCTCAAGAGCTCTGGATATATCCATAAAATGTATGAAAAATTATTTGGCTTTGACTAATTGCCTGTTTAGTGTTGTAGAAAGTTGTTAAACAGACCGTTGACTTTTAAAACCTAAAGTAAGGAACGGGATTAATTATGCAGAACTATATTCCATACAGCCAAGCTCCATACATTCAGTTATAAAATTACAGGAATACTATGGGACTAAAGACAGAGGGATGGATGGGTTCTTATCAAATGATTAAATAAAACTTTGAGAAGTACATTTTAGTTTTAAAAAGAGTAATTATAATAATATATTTTAACAGAATACACTTAAGTGTGGCCTGAATGTAATGATTTCAGAAACATAATATTTACAATTACATTAAAATGTGTTATAGTTTAAATTTATATTATATGCGGTTAGTTGAACTTTAGAGTGTTTTTGACCCACTTAAGTAGGACTTCATGTCATTTCTATTGAAACTTGTAGGACAATTTTTTTTATTAAATCTGTAGTGATGAAGTTACAATTTAGTACATTTAAAAACTTTAAATGTAATTTCAAATAACATACTACAGTTAAAATCATAGCTGTTTGTGTATGTATATATACATGTACATATACTTTTAAGATTTGAAATAGACTGCATGTGCACGAGGTGAAGATGAATAATAATTAAAATATTATTTTGATAATCCACAAGAAGGTACATCCACAGGCAGATCGGTGACACACGTACAACTTAGATGCATAGACACTTAATACTGGACAACCCAAACCAAACAGAACGGGACTTAAATAGACAGGCAAATAAAGATAATGATCAAGACACACCTGAAAACAATAGCACAATCAAACACGGGGGAAATTAGGCCACGGAGCACATGAGGGAACAAAAAGGTCCATAGATTGTGACATAAGCACACTTCTTTTTCACAAGGGATATATTTGGAATTTATTTGTGTTTTTGTACAACAGTTATACAAACAGTAGAAACATGACTTATGGTTTATAATATTTAGATATTCATATAAAAAGCAGGAGTCTGTTGCTGCTGATCAGTGGAATAAAACCGTCTTTGCTCTCTATTAAGAGCGGACAGATTTGTGGAGCTGTGGACTTTTTTAAAGGACTGCTACTAGTCATGCACTAAAGTTCATTTTTAGCTCTCCACTTCTTCACAATGACAGGATCTTGGCATGTCCGTTTATGAATAGAACTGAAGTACTTTCGAAGCGGCCAATAAACCAGGATCCCAAGCATGGCATTAGAAGAAACTTCAGCAGCACTTGAAGGGATGCTCTCGAGTGCCTGATGAGTGATTGAACAACAAGATGTCTGAGGAATCATTTCTACCTGATTTTTTGAGAATGTGTGGGACATACAATAATATTGATTGAGTCTGCTCAACATGAGGCCCTGATAAAGACAGTGAGAGGACTGTGATCATGGGGGGTCGGCGGCTCTCGTCCAGTCATGGGGCTTCATACTGACACGTCCGCCTTCAGTGTCATAAATTCAGCTTAAGCATGAACCATCAAACATGGAGAAAACCGCTGGTGTCACCAAATAGAGCCCTATCAATATTTTTCTGGATTCAATTTTAATTGTTTAATTTAATGTTAATAATCAAAAAGCATTAATTGAATTCATTCAATTGTAATAATTTAATCATTTAGTAATACTAATTATTATTATTTTAATTTTAACAATACAGTGCCCTATGAAATCAATTTTTTTGTTTCAAATTTGATGTTCTCCTTTTGAATTTTTCTGGATTCCAGTTTAATTGTTTAATTAAATTTGAATAGTCAAAAAGCATTCATTTAATTAAACTTCATAGTCTAGTTTTTATTGAATTCATTAAACTATAATTGCAGTATTTAATAAGGTTTTCATTGTTTTCATTTTCATCTTTTTTATTTTTTGTGGATCCTGTATTTTATGATGCATATATATATATATATATATATATATATATATATATATATATATATATATATATAAATAATCAACAACAATGCTCAAATGATAACTTTGGGAAGTACATTTTTACTTTTAGAAGTATATATGTCTGTAATAGTTTCTTCAAGTTAAACTGAACCTTTATTCTGGTGAAAATCTTAGCATTCCTGTTTGTATCTTTCAATAGTTCTCTCAAGTGAAATGGTAAGTGCTGGTGAAGTGATGATGATGATGATGATGATGAGGTCATATATTGAGACACCGATGAGCTTCATGCGTGTTTCAGTATGTGTAGTAGCAGTGCTTTAATATTCACAGACACATCAGCATTTGATTAAGTGCACAGTCTTAATTTTGGCTTATTCATCCAAATTTTGACAAATTCCGTGACATTTAGAGTTAAACAGTAAATTTATTTTTTATAATTGAATTCATGTTTTCCACATTGTGCAAATCATAAGCCCCTGGGAAGACTGAATTAATTACTGGATGATATAGAGTGCAAGTATGCTTCTACAGTATATGCACAATAACCATAATCAATAATATTTTAAAATATAAATATATGTGACCCTGGAGCACAAAAGCAGTCATCAGTAGCACAGGTATATCTGTAGAAATAGCCAACAATACATTGTATGGATCAAAATTATACATTTTTCCAAAAATCATTAGGATATTAAGATCATGTTCCATGAAGATATTTTGTAAATTTCCTACCGTAAATATATCAAAACTTATTTTTTGATTAGTAATATGCATTGCTAAGAACTTAATTTGGACAACTTTAAAGGCAATTTTCTTAATATTTAGATGTGTTTGCACCCTCAGATTCCAGATTTTCTAATAGTTATCTCAGCCAAATATTGTCCTATCCTAACAAAGACTCCTAACAGAAGGATTTGAGCAACTAACACACTGAAGTAATGCAAATTTGATGAGCTTGAAAATGATTTGCTCCCGTGGTCCTGAAAATTCACCTCAGGAAGTGCGTGGGTGGATCTCACTGATTAAACAAATTCATCGTATGGTCCAGCACATACTTCCCAGCTCATAATTAACCCCGCGCCGGCGTTCAGCACTCTTTCTTATCCCAGCCTAGTCAGATACCAGAAAAAAAAAAAAAATCCTCACAGCCCACTTCACATACCCACATGTGTGTATTTACAATCAAAACTGCAGGTCTGAAGTGTTCTGGGCTACAATGAGCAAAGTTTGAATTATGTTCTGTTTATCTCATTGTGCTCCAAGTGCATCCATCCGTCTGTATTTAGATTCATATACAGTATGTGTATCTTGTATAGCACAGGTTTCTGTCTGTTCTCTGCATCCGTGCTTTTCATCACAGGCATTTCAGTCTGCGTTTAGCTCTTATTTACATGCTGAAGTAAATTGTCAGCACAAATGTGCCCTGCTGACCCGTACCTGTGATTGCCACTGAAGTGCTGACAAGCTGACAACCTCGTACACGCTTAAAAGAAAAATAATAACGTTGTGTTTTTCTTTTGACCTCATTGTGCTCTGTCAGAAAAGTGGTTGCTAGACACATCAAGCATTAGGTTTTTCCCAAACCCACAGCTTTCCAAACAAACAGTGTTTCTATTCAGACTCTGCACTACAAGTGACCTCAATTCCCACAGGCTTAAAGCTCTTTATGAAATCACTTGGTTAATGCATTTACAGTCTTTTTATATCTTTGCAGCCAAAACATGTAAATTTGAGGTATGAAATTTGATCTTTCAGTCGCATTAGACATTTATCTATTTTAAAAACAATTTGATGACATGCACCACTATTTTGATTTTCACATTTTATAATTTTATAAGTTGCATTTAATGCTACACATTCTTGCTTTGCTCAAGCACCAACATTCATTCAACTTGAATGATCAAGCTGTTTTTCACTTGCATCATCCTCATTCTCTGCATGCATGATGAAGTAGAATAAAAATACATTATTTAGGGAGTATTTCTGATATGATTTTCATATCAATACTCAATTATTTACTGAGGTTTTTTAAATATTTTTTTATACACATAACAACTAAGATGTCTTTAAAATTAAATCAGCCAACCAGCCAGTTAGATATTTTTTCATGGAAATGTAAATAAAAATTTGCTAATAAAAATGTATACTGAGATCCTGCTTTGTTCTGACAGATGTCTGACATTTTTATTATTGAAATCTCAATATTTCATTATATATATCTTATATTACATCTTCTGTTTATACTTACTATGGATTTAAACATGTAAAGATATGAAATCCCCTTTTGTAAAAAAATATTGCTTATCACATAAAAAGGCTAACGGTTTATATAATCCATTACAAAATATATATTTTGTCCTATTTAAATATGATTTTTTTTATGCATAGTAACTCAGGAGATAGTCAGTGCTGTCTTTTTAGTCGACTTCACTGGATCATCAAACAAAACATAACACATGAATAAAAATCACACCAGCCACTGTGGAGAGAGAACATATTAGAGAGGCTGAGGGAAGAGAAAGAGTTTGTTCAGGTTGCAGCAGGAAGTAAATGACAGAAATGAAACAAATCAAGTCTGAGTAGCTTCCTTGAGTGAGCCAATTCTCAGTAATCAGTGCGACTGTATCCAGCTCTTCCTTATGGACCCTGAACATACGACTGCCATCCATCTGCTACAGCACTGCGTGCCGTGATTGCTGTGGTTTTGTGATGTGGCTTGTGTTTCAAGAAAAAGCATAAGAATGAGCACAAAAGTGAGGAATGATTTTTAGTAACAAGATGATGGGTGAAGATTAGGATTATGTCAAAAAACAAGATCAGACCCCTTAAATATGCATGTATAACGACTGGATCACAATCAGATATTTTGTGATCAGATCACAGTCAAACCACATTTATGTTGTCCATATAAAACACAATATATTACACAGAGGTTGTGCTACATTATTTTAAGTAAATTATAATGACTTATATCATTAAAACAAAAACAAAACAACTTTTATTAGTGCTGTACTGAGGATTCTTGGCCTTTTCTGTCTTTTTTTAGTTTTATGAAAAATAACAGACAATGTAGTTTGGCAATTTTCCCATTGGATATCATCTGAAATCTCTACTTTGATGAGTCCTTGACTCATCTTTCTCTTTTTCGTCACCGCAAATACATTTAACCATCCTTTACTGTTTCTTATCTCTATAAAGCCTTGACACTCGTGATCAAACTTTGCTGTTAAACCTGTTTCACACCCGTTTCGTCTGATTGATAGTTTAGAGTTTTTTATCCAGTAAAAGCTCTTTTAGTGAAATTGTAGAAACGTCCAGCTTCAGCTCGAGTTTCATGTGTCTTTCTGCTGTCAAATCTTATCTGATTTTTCTCAAGTAAACATCAGAATAACTGCAGTCATATCTCCAGATGAACACTTCCTGGACTGAAGCAGCTCAGCTTTACTTGATTCTCCATCAATCATTTTCTAGAAAAATCTCAAATCTGATCATCAGGATCTTTAGAGGAGCGTTTGTTTCCAGAAGCTTTACTTTCTCTGTTCCTCAGCGGAGGAATGATCTTCATCTCACATCTTCTGAGGAGTGTTTATTTCTTCATCTCTCAATCAGCATTGCATTATATGTTTGGATCATTTCAGTGTCATCTTACTGAGACATATTACTGGAGATATAGAGTGACGACTGATATTTAGATCATTTTATCTCATTATCTGCTGTACTGTCATAAAGATCTCATTGATTTACATTAGAAGCATTAGAATTTTATCATAGACATATCAGCATCTGCACCAAATTCACAGTTTTACTCCATTTGAGTGTCAATAAAATTGAGCTGTTTTCTCCTCCATATTCTCACTGTATCACACTACGCATATGAGCCATAAAAGCTTGATGATACAAAATATAAAACACACATGCAAAAGTTGATTGTCTCAAAGGTTCAATAAACTGTTCCATTTCCCATTGGACTTTTTTTCATATGACTATTATTTGAGGTTTTACAGGGTTAAGTAGGGAATCCAACAGACCATGTAACTTATTTTTAACCCATCCAAATGACAGAAAGTGTTTCTAAAACCCACTAAATGACCAAAAATGTTGAGTTGTGGCAGACCTGTGTCCAGATCCAGAGCTCATGTGGATGTCAGCTGAGGTTTTTCCCCTGACGCGCCCAGAAATAAACACTTGACAAAAGTCTTATCAGTAATGAAACGTCGCTGTTCTGTTTAGGTACACAGTAATGATGGGCTGGAGGCGGTTTGAGATGCTGTCTGCTAGTAGTTAAAAACGCTTGCCACCCTTTCAGATTGAAGGCTTATTAGTTCCCGTCTCTTGGACCGCAGTCTCCAATAGGACTGTATCAGCAAATCCACTTCATTATCCTCTTTAATTGGCTAAATAATCCCCCTCGCTCCCACCGCACTTGTTTGTTGGTGGGCAGACCGGCGCTGTATGGCTGACTGGAGAAGATCTAGTATAAACTGGTCACATTTTTACACACACAATAATTGATCCTTGATAAAAGATACAGACAGTCATACATCCCATGCATCATGCAGACTGTTTTAACTCAAACTCACCCACCAAACCAAGCTCGTTCATTTAAAGACAAATCTCTCGATGCCAATCTCATCACCTAATGGCATGTTAGTAAAACAGAGCAAGCTTCACTCAGTGTTTTAGCCCTTACTGAATAGAAGAAGGTTGCGGAGGTGCTGCTCTTGGTCTGTTTTTCTGGTGATAGATGGCTTTTCTTGCAGCTGCTGTTTTGCTTGTTTATGCTAATGCATGATGACCTGTTGGTCTTCAATCTAACCGGAGGAAATGGCAGCTGGAGCAGCGGGGTGTGATCCTTTGATTGTTATTCAATGCATCCTTCACCACAAAGCCCCACCAACATTAAACACACAAGCTGAATGGAAATGCGAGCAAAATGTCGGGCTCAGTTTGCCAGCATGAGCGCAGACGTGAGCCGCGTTGATTTGCTGACACCATTGTGATTGTCTTCATTGTCTCGACTAAACTATACTTATTCTTTAGTCCCAAATCCATCAAAATACCTTAGTTAACACAACTTGAACACATGTAGATCACATTTTTGAAATGTTAGTCTCTTCTGCTCACCGAGGCTGCATTCATTTAATCAAAAATACAGTAAAAACTGTAAAAAAATGTTAAATATTTTTACAATTTAAAACAGCTTGGGATCTATTTTTCAGCATCATTACTCCAGTCTTCAGTGTCACATGATCTTCAGAAATCATTATAATATACTGATTTACTGCTCAACAAACATTTCTGATTATTATCAATGTTGAAAACAGTCGTGCTGCACAATATTTTTGTGGAAACTGTGATACATTTTATTTTTCAGGATTCACAGATAAATAGAAAGTTCAAAAGAACAAAATTTATTTGAAATATAAATATTTTGTAACATAATAAATGTCTTTACTGTCACTTTTGACCAATTGAATGCCTCCTTGATAAATAAATGTATTAATTTCTTTAAAAAATGTCTTACTGATCCCAAAGTTTTGAGCAGTAGTGCATATATATATATATATATATATATATATATATACATAATTACATTGTTTTTTTAGAATTTTTATTATTTTCTGTAAATAAAATTTAAATTTCAATAATGTGTGTATGTATGTATGTATGTATATATATATATATATATATATAAATAAATACTTTTTTTATTCTGTTTTTATAAATGTAATTTCAATATAAATTTTATTTAACATATTAATTTCAGAGTTTACTGCCAAGTTACTGTTGTTTTATTGGCCTGATAATCAATGTGTTGGCATTTGATGTAAGCTAGTGTTTGGTAAATTTCTGTACAAGACATTCATAATAATATTTTAAGATGTAGAGGAATTCCTGTGAGATTGTGAGTTTTAGATGCTGGTTTTCATTCATTATTGCAAATTGTGAAATCTTAACAACCTCTTGTTTGCTGTAGTGTTGGAAGAAATCTTCCTTTGGTTCATCTGACCCGTACCGTTTTTTTAGGTGACATTTGAGCATAATAGCCTATAATGCATCCTCTTGAGTTTACACTGAACATCATCCATCAGCGTGCTTGATTTGAATCCACAATCTGGCCTAATGACCCACCATCAGATTTCACAAGATAAACATCCTGTCTTGAAAACGGAAGCAGTGTGTTTGGAAGCCTATTAGATGGAGGTTTGCGGAGCGAGCCGGTCATTCAGGATCTATCGGTCTGACCATCTCAGCTCCCGCGGGAGATGAATCTGAGTAAATGATTACGCCGAGGGGGTAATTAAGAACAATCTGTCTTCAAACACTCATTTTGCTGGGCGACTTTGCCCTTCATTTGCCTTTCCATTTTCTCTAATGTATAAATTCGCTCTCTTTTCTCCGTTCCTCCCACGCACAGGATTGTTTTTGCACTGTAGAGTAAATACCACGAGCTCTAGCAGAGAGGCAGGTTTTTGTTAAAGACCCTCAAAGGCGCGAGAAGAAGGCTCAGCACCGAAGCCCCTCGCTGAGGATCGATCCGCTGCACTATTGGCAACATCCCTTTGAATAAAACACAGCGCTATTGAGTTCACAATCCCCACTGGGCCCAAGAATAGGGAGACATAACCTTTTGCATCTCGACTTTGTGCACCGAGATTCAAGTCGTCACCCCCAGCGACCTCCACCTCCCCGCCGAGAGGAGAGAGGCAAGAGAAGCAGTGTAAATGTCAGAGAGGAAAGCAGGCACTTCAAAATACATCTTTTTTATCCCTTCCCTCATCCCACCCAACCAAAGGCTCTGAACTGAGAGTGTGATCCTCAAATACTCAGAAAAATCAAAGGAGATTTACCTGACTACCGCTTGTAGAGACTACGATTTTGTAATGTTTCTGAAAGAAGTCTTGTCTGCTCACCAAGGCTGCATTTATTTTATGGCAAAACCATAAAAATTATGAAATATTATTACAATTTAAAATAGCTGTTTTCTATGTGAACATGTGTTAACCTGTAATTTATTTATTTGACCAAATCTGTATTTTCAGCATCATTACGCCAGTCTTCAGTGTCACATGATCTTCAGAAATCATAATAATATACTGATTTACTGCTCAACAAACATTTCTGATTATTATCAATGTTGAACACAGTCATGCTGCTTCCAAGGTTATTAAAGTTACTTGAAAACTAAAACTAAAACTATAAAGACACTTCCATTACTTGAAATAACATAAATGTTAACTGAAATAATAAATAAACAAACTTTTTTTTAACTAATTGCTCTAATAAAAACAATATTTTTCATTTTCAGTTAGTTTAACTTGATGTACTAAAATACTGATAAATTATTAAAATTATTGTAGTATCTCAAAGATACTAAAATAATACCGCCTTCTTCATATTTTGTGGAAACCATGACACAATTTATTTTAATTGATTTTTTTAGGATTCTTTGATGAATAGAAATCCATCCCAAACGTGTAACAATGTATTATTCTACAAAAATAAAAATAAAAATAAAAATAAATAAATAAATTACAATTGAAAACAGTTATTTTAAATGTTAGTAATATTTTGCAACATATTATTGGTTTTACAGTATTTTTGAGCAAATAAACGCACCCTTGGAGAGCAGAAGAGACTTCTTTTAGAAACAAACCAAAACAATCATTAGTGTTGGTCTTGTCTTGTGCTCAAAACAGTGTTTGAATCTTTCCTAACTTCAGAAGTTTGCCTATGAACACTTTAAAGACCTCAATATCAATAAATCCCAAACAGAATAATGCTGTAAGGAAACCAAACTCTGATAGTATATGAAAGGATGAGAATATCTCTTCTGAATATGTGCAAGAGTCATAAAATGACTTTGGCAAGTCTTGAAATTTTCCCATATATAATTTATTTAGTAATTAATTTATTGTTTTTCTTTTAATCTATTATCTATGCATTTAATATTAAATAGTATACAGTTCTTTGTAATCCTGTCTCAGTCCGTTGGTGTTTTGTATATGTAAAGTCGGCTGTTCTCTCAGAGGTCCTTGTTTTTCTGTTTGGCGGGGATGTAGGGCAGGACAGTCTGAGTGCTCTTATCCGAAACCGTCTGTGTACTGCTGTTCCGTAGCAGTTTTTTCCGGCAGCCCGGGTTGAAAAGACCTTTCCTGGGTAACGTGTGAGAGCCCGTCACCGGCATCCTCACGGGCGAGGGGCACGCGGACGCCGTTTCTCGACAGTTATAGACGCCCAGCGGGTGTTCGGTGGGCGAACAGGCCCAAGGACTGGGTTCGCTGTCTGTGTCTTGGGTCCCACAGTCCACTTTATCGTCCTCCTTGGCGCCGCCATCCTCCTCCTCGTCTTCATCGTCGTCGCAGCACAAGGCGTGGTAGAGGATCTTGTCGCTAAAGCGGACGCGTTCTCTGGTTTTCTGGCTGTGAGTGGAGCTGGATGCCTCCTCGCTGGAAGAGTCTGGGGTGAGGATTAGGGGCCCGTTAGGGATGGGGAGGCCCCCGTTCATCTGTGAGTAGACGCTGGCTGTGGACGATGATGGCCTTTCTTGGCCCTCATCCGTTTCCTCTCGCTGTGCTTTCTGGTTGGAGGCCTCTAGGAAGTTGCAGAAGTCCCAGCCGTCGGAGAGCATGTCTTGGCTGAGGAAGTCCAGTCTGAAGGCCTCACCCAAGCCACGCTCGCTGCTCGACGTGCTGCTCGCCGTCGCCACCGTCCAGTCGTCGGGCTCCAGGTCGAAGTCGAAATCTGATGTGAGTTTGTCGATCTGACCCACCACCTGCATCAGAGAGAGAGAGAAAGATGAAATAATCTTGCGTTCCTCGATCATCAAAAATGCATTAGCATCACCTTGAAGGTGAGTTTAATTTTACTTTGGTCAACTCAGGAGAAACCAAGCAGAGCGCTGCAATGATCCTAGGATCATAATTCATTTTATTAAACAGTTTGAACAAAAATGGAATTGAGTTTAGAACCTTTTGACTTGAAGGTTGTCCAACATGATATTCGAAGCGAGTGTCAATATATTAAATGAATTGACTACAATTATTTTTGTGATTGCCAGCATGGGCCTTTACGACTCACTCAGCGATATATTAAAAGTTGGGTAGATACAGCACATCAAATCTATCTGCATGCACTCACAAAAAAAATATTTTGCAAGTTTTTACACTCATGTTTTCAGTAGTGCTGTCAAACAATTAATCACGTTTAGTCATCACACACATATAGTTTACATTATATATGTGTGTGTACTGTGTATATTTATTATGTATATAAATGCACACATATACAGTATATATTTTTACATATTTACATGTCTTTACATGTATAAATTTATATTCATACAAAAACCTTTTTGAATTTTTATTTTCACAATTAATTGTTTGACAGCACTACTTTTAAATCATTTGAAGTATGGAATTAAGTAAAATCTATGTAAAATTCACAAAGAGAATAAGTAAATTGAACTAATTTCTATTTACTCATCTGAAGTTTACTCTGCAGTACTCAAATACATTTTACTCAGTCTTTGTTTATACATTTTACCTAAACAATGTAGCAATAGCAAGCTAGCTTTGAAAGCATAAGATCCCACCCTCCCTGCAAATCACTCTCCAAAGCCACGCCTCCTCCAAACACATGACCGCACAGAGACAGAGCTGAGGATAACCAGCATCACCATGTCAGATTAGCTCAGGTCTCATTCACCGCTGAGAAAACATTACAGTTCAAAGCGCATAATATTACAGGAATATGACTAGACATTTTATGGTCCTATGACTTCCACAGATAAATATATTTAGAGCAATTAGTGATTGCTATCAGGATGTGAAGAGACTTTCAACCAGCATAACAAAACATGTTTTTGAACCAAATCACCAACCCTGCCTTTAAAGCATAGGGTTGAAAAAACAAGACTTTTAAATAAACAAGGCAGCAGATAGCTTATATATATATATATATATATATATTGAGATGACCAGTATGAAAAATGGATATTAATGTGGGAATTTTCTAAAGATTATAATATTATGAAATTATTTGTGTTTTTAAATATTAACTTTAAGTGAATATTAGATAATGGTAAATATCAAATTGTTATATAAACAGAGGGTAAATGAGGATGCATAAAACATATCCAATAACGGTTTATATAAATCAGATATGGGACAAAAAAAATACAAAAATTAAAACAAACTATAATATTGGCCCATAAGCAATATGGTGCTGATATGCATGCTAAAATCATGTTATTTAAAGAAAAACAAAATGTGCCAACTAGTCAAATACACTGTACATTTCTTTCCTAGCATGAGACCAATGTTGTTTTTCCAGCCTTTAGTCTTGTTAAGAACTGAATAAAGGCATTTTTGTGACCTTGAGAAAACCTCAAGTCACTTTTATTTCTATAGCGCTTTATACAATACAGATTGTTTCAAAACAACTTCACAGTGATAACCAAGAAAAAAAATCCAATGATGCAAACAGAAGTCAATTCTACTGTGAAGCAACTCTAAAAAACAACAGTAAACAGACATTATTCAGTTGAAATCAGTTTATTGTTGATTCAAATAGGAAGGAATAATAATGAAATGAGGAGTAATTATCGAAATGTTCTTCAGACCTGCGTAACATGGTGTCTGGGTTTATGTGTGTTTTTCCTGTCACTTTGTGGCATAAACACAGAAGGATCAGATGAATATGCCCTGCTGGCATGAGGGATTAAAAATCTAATTCATTTATCCAGCACAATGACTCCAAAGGAGCAATTAGGAGCTCTAAATCCCTGATTACACCGCAGCCAAAGCCAGAGGAGGGCCTGTGTTTCTGTGATCCGCTCGCTGATTTAACAGATGAGTTGCCCGAGACACTTTTTCTCATCTCTATCTGTAATCACTGACTGAACGCGTGATACTATATTTAAGCATGCACTGCGAACACCGGTTATTGAGTTTGCTCTGGTGCTTATGGGATACGACTGCTTGACTTCATTCATTTAATGCATGCGATTTATGTCAGGTAGAATTCATTTGTTCTGACTTGACCTACTGTACCTCGCATTGTTTGAAGATGTTTTGCCATCCACATTGAAATGAGTGGCACTATATCGTCAAATTGCAAATAGGATGTCCTGGATGAATGAAACCCCTCACAAAACCTCTTTAGTAAGAGATGTCACATGCATTAAGCTAATTGAAAGCTAAATTAGCTCAGAAATAACAAAGGCCAATTGGGTTTATTGAGTGACAGGTTATTAATGATGCCAGCCAGTAGTTGACCTACTCTGTCCATCATTGTCCAATCAAATCACAGAACTACAAACCAAGCAATTGAATGTATATAAAGTCGTTTTCATAAAAATAACACAACTGTTTAAATATTGCTAATAATCAGACATGCTTCTTGAGCAGCAAATCAGCATATTAGAATGATTTCCAAAGGATCGAGTGACACTGAAGACTATGGATGGGACGATAAATCGATTCGTGGATCGATTCTGCGATCTTCCAGATGCATCGTGATTCTCTCTGGAATCGATTCTGAGCTCATTTTTTAACAGCAGATGGCACTCTAGTTTTTGACCGCAGTTTAAAGGTTTAAGTTTTTAAACGCTTGTACATTCGGTTGAGTCATGCAAGTGGTTAAATGTACTTGCACCTCGGCTTTTATGCTTTTATGATGCAAGATTAATGTAAACAGCCTACTATTGAACACTCTTGTAATTCGCTTCAACCTTTTCAAACTTTATGAATGATTATTTTAGGTTCAAGTGGTGTGTGTAAGGAACTGGTAGCAAGCAGAGTACAGCTTACAGCCAGAGTAAAGCATGCAGTGCCATCTGCTGTTAAAAATGAAGCTCAGAATCGATTCGAGAGACTATCATGATGCATTCAGAAAATTGATCCGCAAATCAATTTATTGTCCCAACCCTACTGAAGACTGGCTAAAAGTGCAGCTTTGATCACAGGAATAAATTACAATTCAACAGATATTCGCATTGTAGTAATATTGTACTAATATTTTACAATTTTTACTGTATTTTTTTACAAAATGCAGCCTTCGTTACAAAAAATATTTTCTTTCTTAGTATTTTTGCCTTGTTTTCCAGTATAAATATGCAAAGATTCTTGAATCTAGATATATTTACTTGAGAAGTGAAATGACTTATGCAATTGATATTAAGTCTTGTTTTCTGATCCCCCCTTTGAAACTTCTCACACTCACAAAATATTCTTAAAAAAACACTATAAAATAAATATACTTTCTCCTAGTATTATTATAGCTCATTGGTTTGAGTCTCTCTGGTAAATAATGCAGGTGTCACTGTCTGAGCAGTGGACTTTCTGTAACTTCTGCTGTTGGGTGTATGTGCGCTGAATGAAGTCTAGAGAAGAGATGAATTGCTGCCCTAAGGGTGGATGAAATAGCTTTGTTTACTAGATTACTCGTCCCGCAAAAGCAGGATTTAATTCAATCAGTGTTTTCCGGATAGTCTGGCACCGTTAGACACATTTCGCAAACCCCTGTCATCCAAGAGAGGAGCGTAATTTTATCAATATTAGGTCTGTTATGACTCATGCCATTTTTAATATTAATTGGAACTGCACCACATCCTCACAGGAACAAGTGCACTGTCAGAAGAACTTATTTCCAATTCCAAATGAAAGGTGAAGTGTGTAATTTCAGAGCCACTGGAGGCACCAGACGTACACTCTTAAAATATAAAGTTTCCAAAAAGGGTTTTTCTCAGCGATGCCGTAGAAGAACCATTCTGTGATCAGTGCTTAAAAGAACCATTTTTGTCTTAGTTTGAACAAAATAAAGAAACTTTTTCGACTATGAAGACTGTTTTGTGCAATGAAAAGATTCCATGGATGTTAAAGGTTCTTAATTAATAAATAAATGTTCTTTATTGTCACTGATGGTTTAGAGTAGACATGCAATAAATTGGGTCAACAAACATGCAACTGTGTAAAAAAACAACAACATCTTGTGATAACTTCTAAATTAAAATGTAATCGGTTACAGATTACAGGTTACCCTATTTAAAAGTAGTGTAACTATGTCAATTACTTTATTAAATTACTTTTTTTATTTATTTTTATTTAATTACTTTTTGATTACTTTTCTAAATTTCTAACAAATGTTTTCAACATTTTCAAAAATGTAAAGCAGGCAGGGTTAGCCTTACATTAGGACTCAACACTGATTACTGTCAGACTTTCAGAATTAAGATTATGATAATTTAATTTTAAAGAACAGCCAGCACAAAATCGTTTTACCTTGAGATCGTTCTGAGGATACAGATTCACAATCATAACAATAAATAGTAAATATTAAAACAAGTTGTAATCATATGTAACCCTTGTAATCATTAACACTTTTATAAGTAACTAATTTAATTACACATTTTCTCAGTAAGTGTAACAGATTACAGTTACATGTATTTTGTAATTAATTTGCATGACGCTGTTACATGCAACTAGTTTCTCCCCAACATTGCAATAAGTAACATGCAATATATATAATCTTAAGTTATTGCTGTCCATCCTTGACCTGACCATGCAAAACTGCAACAGAACAGAAACATCCCAACATTAAACACTAACACATCTCTCCCTGTATTAATCTTGTGCAAAAACACACAAAATAAGATCTACAGTATTTTCATCACTTATTCTCCTTATACAGTCTGATGCAAAGCGTGTTGGGAGCTAGTCATAAACTTAACACGATTCATTCAGGAATGAAACAACAGACTGTAACTGTACCACTTAATATCAACATTTATTCACCTTATACAGTCTGATGCAAAGCATGCTCAATATAATCACTTCATTTCATTCACTTGGGTTTTACAGTGAAATGAACCAGTGTTGCTGTGTTGGGAGAAATCTATCTACAAATAACTGGGGCAGGAGAAAGTATTTTAACATTGCAAAAATTACACTCTTCACCTTTCCAACTTCCCCCTCGAAGCCCAACGCAAACTGCTAACAGAAAGAGAAAAGGACTAATTTCGCTGACAATGTCTGCTGTGCTGCGTAATCATCAGCCGCCGCCTCTGTTCCCGTGGCTTGCTCTAGAGCAGGCGTTCCTCGGGGTAAACAAAATCATTCAAATGAGCTCGTTTAGGCAATGCCCTCACCCCACAATGGCTCCTGAAGCAATTTAACTAGATATCAGCGCAAGCTTAAAGGGTCTGCGCAACCTTTCTAGGTCACAGATGGGCTTGACGCAGCTACAATGAACAGTAATTTTCTGCGAGATGCCGAGAGAGTGAGTGGGCTATGGAGTAAATTATTGGGTAAACAGATTGCCTAAGTGTAAAGGATGAATGAACACATCAGGAAGAAGTCATTAGCGTTGGGACACATTGCGTTTTAACTGGAAGGAGTACAATGAGAACCTGCAATAGTAATTACAGTCTATAGGGTAAAAATCACATCCTTTTGTCGGCCTCGGCCCTCATAATGGCAGAGATTGCAGCTGGATTATTCAACTCAGAAAAGATTCGTCTTTCCACTCCGGTGCTTTCAGCTGATGCTCGTCTCACTGGAGCTAAATTATACACCAGCAGCAGCTCGAGGAAAACAGTACATTGTGGCCAACACGTGGAGGGTGAGAGAGACTCAAAGCCAGCAATGTGGAACGATTATATCTGGTAGCATGACACCAAACTGGCTATTTTTCTGAAAAAAAGTGTGAAGTAAAAAAGGTAATAATACGTTAATATTTAGCTACATTTTAAATACAATATGGCCAGTTAAATTGTGCATTAATGATCATTTTTCACTAACTCATCAGACCAGTAGGTGGCGACAAGTGACTCTCTGAGTCTTTCATTCAAATGATTTGTTCAAACACGGGGTTCAGATAAAAACACTGGAACAAAACATTTAACTGTCTTTATGACTCATGAGTGATGTTCAAATGTTCTCATTCAAATGTTCTTTTTTTTAAGAACACATTCCTTCTGGAATGATACTCAGAGATGTGTTTCAATTAGATTGTACTGTAATATACTGATGTGTAAAATAAAAAAAATAAATAATAATGGCACAGAATGGTTTGTCACAACAAGATCATGTTAATAAAAAATAAATTAATGGATGAATTAATACAATTTTCTATCTTTAATAAACTGTGTGAATTTACTGCTAAATTGCATCATATATTGAGATGAGGTTAACATGTATAGGATGATCGATCACCCAATATAATATTAAGATTATATTAAATTAATAATAATAGTTAAAATATTAAATATGCAATTTTTAAATTGCATATAATTTTGTTTAATGGCAAGTAGGTAGATAGGTAGGCAGGTGTAAATAAATAAATAAATAAGCACTGATTTATCACAAAATTGTTCACATATGTTTCACAGCTGTTCACAGAACTTGCTGCAAATGTTGATGTTTAGATAAAAACCATTAATAAATGCATAACCATTTAATAAACTGTTAAGATGAGATTTAGTGACCACAATCGTCAGCAAACGATCTTAAACAATTAAAACGATTCTTATATTTCAACCCGGCTGTGATCACCTGCTGATATTCAGAAAAACAGTAATCTTGCTTCTGTGATACCGTGTAAATATCTTGTCTGGAAATAACAGCTTCAGTATAACATGTACAGTATACTGAGTGTAGCACTTAGATATTTCAATGCTTGGAATGTTATTTCTATTTCCATCCGCAGTGATTTGAGCGGTAATTGCGGTCGGTGCGTCTGAGGAAGTGCGGAGCAGGTAGCGGTGGCAGAACAGAGAGAGGTCAGCAATCCTGAGAGTGACAGCTGACTCTCTGCCAAAGCCTCCTGCAAAATGCAATCTGTGGCACTGATCCGTGAATAACTCGCACTGGAAAGGCGATCCAAAGGCAGCTCCTTGTGGTGTACAGACATAAAAACACGTGCTGCTGCTGTTTCATGTGTTTCAGATGAACCCTGCGTCGAGGTCACTTATGTTGAACATTTTCGCTGCGTTAGAATCCCATGTGCAATTTAACTGATCCCTTGCTGATTTCATACATATAAATATATACAATTAATTATAAATAATAAGCATGCAAATTAAATGATAAATAATAAATATGTACACTACTGGTCAAAAGTTTGGAATACTTAAGCTGTTTTAATGTTTCTGAAATAAGTCTCTCATGCTCAGCAAGGCTGCATTTATTTGATCAGAAATACAGTAATATTGTGAAATATTTTTTACAATATAAAATAGCTGTTTCCTATTTGAATATGTATTAAACTGTAATTTATTTCTGTGATCTGCAGCTGTATTTTCAGCATCATTACTGCAGTCTTCAGTGTCACATGATCTTCAGAAATCATAATAATATACTGATTTACTGCTCAACAAACATTTCTGATTATTATCAATGTTGAACACAGTTGTGCTGAACAATATTTTTGTGGAAACTACTGTTTTTCTGTACATTCTATTCGTCAAAGTATCCTCAAAACTGTATAATGCTTTCCATGAAAATAGTAAGTTTAATGATGCAGCGTTCACCTCCACAATAACACTGCTGTCCTACAACTTCTGCTGAATCATAAAATCCTGTGCAGTGATGATTGTGGGTATTTATAAAGCTCTTCAATAAAAAGACTAAACAAGACGAGTGTTGTTTTCATGCTGTCTTTGTCTCAAACAACCAGCGCAATCAGGCTACTTTATATTACAGCATACAGACCAAAAAAAGAAATAATTTCCATCATCTCCGAATAGCTATTGGAAACAAGTTTGTCAGGGAAACTTTTCAGGCCTTTGAATGATCCATTATATAATATTCAGCCTCTGGCATGAATTTCCCCAAGAATCTGATTGAAATGTGAGCAGTAGAGTAACAGAGAGCTATTAAAACCGCCTCTCCATAGTTAGAGGCCGAATGTGATGATTAGGAACTGCAAACAATTACTGCAACTGCGTCACATGCTGATTTCAAAGTGAACCGTTGGTAAATATTTCTTTAATGTATTTCGCTCATGCAGCGTTTGAAATTTTCAGGAAGACAGGGATATATTCATCGTCCTCTCTGTTTAGTGCACTGGTTTGGACGGCATGCATGAATCTATTTCCTTCTGGCAGAGTCATCATCCTCTTTATCATTATGAAATTTGCAAAATAATTACAGCAAATGCTTCAGATATTCAGTTGAGCTGATACTGTGAATGAATATTCAAGGTGATGTCATAGAAGGAGAAAGGCAGAGTCAAAGAAGAAATAATCAGAGCTGTCCTGCTGTGCTCGCTCGAGACATCACTTTCACAGGTTATCTGGAGTCTTGTGCGGTCAGACTTGTGACTGGAGGCATTGCATGGGCAGAAAAGGAATTTATCTGAAAAAGGTTGTACAGTACCATAATGTTTTGGCATGGGGGAAAAATAATTCAATAAAATGATTATATTAAAACGGGATTTATCTGAAATAGGTTGTACCACTGTGCTTTTGGTGCATAAAAAAATAAATAAATAATACAATAAAATAAATAAATTATTACAGAAAAAGGGATTTATCTGAATAATAATAATAATAATAATTATTATTATTATAATTACTATATATGTGTTAATAGAGTACTGTATTATGAATCTATTACAAGCAGTAAAATTGCTTATCTAGAGATAAAACATACTATGAAGATTGTAACATAAATATTTCTCTGTCACTGAATACTGTCAGATATTCATAATAAAATCATGCATTTTTTGACAGTATAGTAATGTTATATAAGTGTTATAAATGCATTAGAATTTGTAAAATTTCTTGTATAGAGATAAAACATATACCATTAACATAATACTACGTAAACATGACTTACTTTCTGTCCCTGAGTACTGCCAGTATTTCTTATAAAAAAATGGTCAATTGCTGACAGGTTAACTCTTTCCCCACCAGCATTTTTCAACAAACAAATATTTTTTTTTTTAGTTTAGCTTCAGGCATTTTTCCCCCATCACTTCAATGTGAGCGAGTTTCATAAAAAAAAAAAAAAAAAAATACGGCCTCCTACCGTATAAAACAGTGGAAACACGGAAAGCCGGAAAATTCCGTCAGTATAGTGGGGAAAGAGTTAATTGGTCATAGATGTTAAAAACATATGATAAAAACTAGAGATGCTCCGAATTTTCAGCTGTTGAAAATTATTGGCCGAAAAAGAAAAACGGACAAGAATATGAACTGAAAATATATGGCATGGCGATATTTGATATTTATTATTAATATATATATTAATATATATTTATATGAATTAATATATAGACCATGTTATCAGTGATACTGTGTATGAAAAGAAAACAAATCCTGTGTCAGTTAGATTTCATGTTTTTTTTTTGCATGTTTCTTCGTGAGATAGACCTCCGAGCTCTAACGAATGATCTGGGTCACGCAGACCTGATTGGTTAGATGTGTCACTCATCCCGTGCCGAGGGAGTGGAGTACGGCTTTGAAGTGCTCCCCCCGACCGTTTGCGGCTAATTATCCCGTCATACATGGGAGCACGGGCTCCGGCGTTCATTAGGCACACAACACCCTCCGTTATATCTAGACTCTGAAATAACACTTCAAGCCGACCTTAGCACATGCTGCACATTCACAAACGCCATGAGTGGGGCGATGAGGCTCTCAACAGCCGGAAAATCAGAAGCAGCACAGAAACACAGCTGTATAATGGGTGTCAGTCAACGGTGGCGAGTCCTGTGATCCGCTGCATACATTGCTCTGCTCCTAATTGCAGCGGAATTGTCAAAAGTGGTCATTATTTTTCCTCTCTTCTTCCAGAAGCTTGGCTGGCTGGCTGCAGTCATTTCAAACTCTGCTGAAGAATTATGTGGGCCACAGCTATAGATATGCTAAGGCTATCTTTAGATATAGGCTTGGCTAACTTGGGATGTGGGTTTGCCGGCTATTAATGGCTCTGTGAGCGGTGCTGTGATACTGACTGGGCCGCTCTCTGGAGCTCTTTTACGTAACTCGCTGACTGCATTACCTGAGGCTTACGACCAGTAGGAAGTCAGATCCAGATATCAGCACATATTCATCACCATTTCAAATAGGGTTAATTTAGTTTAATTGATGTCATTTTCACTGTGTTATTACCAGGTGGCTTGCACAGGTTCTTTAGGCTATACATGAATTATTCATTGCAGACAAGTCACACATGAATTGTTGAACATAAGCATCACTTACATCAATGTCCCAGAGTACACTGCAAAAGATGCATTTCTTACTTAGATTTTTTGTTTTGTTTTCTCCAAAATATCAAAAAAATCTTAAATCAAGGAGGATTTTCAGAAAAAAACAAGTAAAAATTAAGTTAGTTTTTGCTTAGAACAAGCAAAAACTCAAAATTTCAAACAGAAAACAAGATTATTTTGCTTACCCCATTGGCAGATTATTATTATTATTTTGCTTGTTTCAAGCAAAATCTCACTTAACTCACTGACGTTTTTTTTTTTTTTTTATGAAAAAAAAGACAATGTTTTTACTTATCTAGAAAATCCTTCTTGATTTAAGAATTTCTAGATATTTTGGCTGGAAACAAGACAACACATCTAAGTAAGAAAAGCATTTTTTGCAGTGTACTGCCAGTCATTCGAAATGAAATAAGCACACTTTTGTGTTATTGACAGAATAATATTATGCATTTATGTTATAAATGAGTTATAAATGTACTGTAAGCCATAAATTGCTTAATAACACATATATGATGATTACAGTATGTAACATAACTTTTTCTGTCCCTAAATACTGCCAGCCAGTCAAAATAAAATAATCAGGTTCTTTAGCTTTTTCTTCTGTATTTTATCACATGTGTTATAAATGTGGGTTACACTTTATTTTAAGGTGTCCTTGTTACAGGGCAATTATAGATTTAAGTACTGAGTAATATTAATTAACCGCATGCACTTACTATATGTTATGAAATGCCTTTAACTGAAAATTTTACATTATTGACACTATTTTCCTATTTTGATATTGGAAAGTTGCTTTGACAAAATCTGTATTGTTAAAAGCACTATATAAATAAAGGTGACTTGACTTAGTAATTACATGCAACGTGTAACAAGGACACCTTAAAATAGTGTTACCGATATGTTATAAATGTATTAAAAGCTGTAAAATTACTTATATAGCGATAAAACACCTATGCTGAAGATTTTATAACATGACTATCTTTCTGTCCCTAAATACTTTTGCATTTCTGACAGTATAACATTATACATGTGTTATAAATGTATTATAAGTGAGCTATGAGCATTAAAAATGTTTATACAGAGATACAATAAAGATTATGCAACAAAAGTACTGCCAGTTATTCAAAATGACATAATCATATACTGTACATTCTTACAGTCTTGTAATACATTGTAGCAGTAAAATTGCTGGTAACACTTTAGTATAGGGACCAATTCTCACTATTAATTAGTTTCTTATCTAGCGAATCTAGCAAAGCCTCTGAAAACCATGTAAAGATACTCTCAACGAGGACCTGAAACAAGATGTATAAAGCTGCTTTTCTGCAATAGACTGTTTTCTCTTTCCTCTGCCTGATGCCTTGCTCTTTACAGAGAGAAATACAGCATTCTATCACATCAGTTTTGATAGCATTGTTAAAGACTGTGACAATGTGCAGCACTACTCATTAATGAATCAGCTCAGCCCACGAAAACAACCATCTTAGAAACATTTGCCTTCAATGATGACAACAGAGGCCTCGCCAAAGATTTACACGAAGAAAGCTGCAGCGAACACACAGCCTGACTCGAAAACCAGGGCTTTTCTTCCCTATAAGACATCCTAATGTACTGTCAGCGTATGCTGTGGTTTCTTCCCTCGCATTGAACCTCATGATTATATAATTGAGTCATTTCATCAGTGAAGTATGAGTTCACTGAACAGATTCTGAGCATGCACTCGATTGGTTGATGCATTTGCTTATAGCAGTCTTTAGAGAAAGAGCAGAGTAATCGGAATTGCATTCGCATCACGTAACTGATGTTCTCTGGATTTTCTGAATGATTTTCTAATCTTTAAATTTGAATATTTTTCACATCGCAACTCCATGAAGCAGTTTGCAATGTACTTCATCCTCTGTAACTAGCACTTTTCATAAACGACTTTTCTCATCTCTTTGATGAAACAGTTGGGAGTTTATTTAGACTACCTGATGGTGGCTTAAAGAGAGTAATTTGTACGTTATAATGGTGAAACCTACTGCCTACTCTCAGTGGCTGACAGTTTAATTGGAAGTAAGACAGTGAAGCACATTCGAAAAGACATAATAGAAGCATATTAGTCACTAATTAAGTCACATGCATTTTTCTCTTCCCCTGACACATTCATCATCCTTTCAATCCCTTCATGTGTTACTCAGCGCGTAAGTGTGAAGCTGTGTTTATACGTGCATGTGTGACAGAGAGAGAAACGCACACAAAAGGGCGCATGGGTGGTAATTAACTCTCAGCAGATATAACCTGGATGACACACTGAAAATGGCCAACAAATTGCAAACTGTTATGCCAACTGAGCAATAGAAAGTCTGATTTTCACACCGCATTTCTGGAGGTAAAGCAATTAAAGGTGCTTTAAGCAATTTCAGTCATTTTTGCTAAACATCTGAAGCTAAAATAGACCAAACACTGCTGACCTGTCACTGAATACATAAATGGCAGGGAGTTTTCTCATTGGCTCATACAAAGGTTGGGTCTAGACCAGCCCGATGTCAGTGTAAAACATAAAAAAATCTTTGCATTATTTGTATGAAATATATTTGCAGATATATCACCTATTATATCAACATTTGAACCCTTTCCATAAGTGATTATATGATTTTGAGAGCAACTTTTCACACTGGACACACACACACACACACACACACACACACACACGCATACAAATAAATAAATAAATAATTTTCATTACATGACAAAGTAAATGCTACATGCAATAAAACATAAAATAAAATTTCAGCTAGTTTCCAAGGCAACATTTCTCATTTTCATTTAGTTTAACTTGATGTTCTAAAATAACAAAACAACTATATAAATAAATATTAATAAAACTATATAGACATATTTAAAATAATAAATAACTAATAATTACATTAACTAAAATTAACATGAAAACAGAAATTCAAAACATATAATCTAATTCAAAATAAACAACAAAACTGTAAAAGTAACAAACAATAACAAAACAAAATAAAAAGAAAAAAAGATGTAAAATGATAATACATAATTAAATGATACTAAAATAACACCCGGAGTGAAAACATTTTGAATATGATGATCAGAGTAAACTGCACTTTTGTATATTATTTAGCTTATGTAGCCTACTAAATGAAAATATTTTTCAACAAAATAAGAAAAAAAAGGATACATCTTCAAACTTTTCAAATTAATACTCTTTACATAGTGTCGTCGTCTTGAGAATTAACAAATGTTTGCACCTTTACAAAGCTATGCAGATCATGCTAGAATCACGCTTTATGCACGAAAACACGTGATAATTATAATGAAATCATATTGCAGATCCAGGTGTGCATCTCAAGACACTCATCAAAACCACAGTAACCCATAATATGAGCGTCAGCTTGAGATCATATTGATATTGCTGTTTGTTTTCAGCAGTGGATAGAAGATAGAAACTATCAGTCTCTTCATTTTGTCTGCAGTGCTTGTCATTTTCTTAACAGGAGATGTTTGGATGCGTCCTGTTCTTTCTGTTTCTGCCAGACAGTATTTTCCCAGACTGTGGTTTGTCCTTCATCACTCACAGGGCAAAACCAGGGCTTAAAATAGCATTGGGCTGGAGAATGTGAGGAAAACTCTCTAGTCTTATTCATAGACTCTTGTTCTGTCTGTGATACAGGCCATCAGATCGATGTTTCTCTGGCCACACTGCATCTGTTTAAATAGATTCCCCGTTCGCATTTAGCAAATCCCATATATCATTACCCAACAAATGCAACTCGCTCTACCATACAGAAGTGAAAATACCAGCAATGTGAATAAGGAAAGAAAGAAATATGTATTTATTCTGCTCTCGGAGCTGCTTTTATAAGGCATGAAGCATAGCAGCAGCAAAGCTATTTCCATTTCTCTGTCTTTTTTGCTTTGGACTTTTTTAAGGCATCGTCAGAATTACCTTGACACAGCCAGGAACGGTTTACAATCAGCGATGCCGTGATTTGATGGAGGGCATGGGACCTGCCGTGGGAAGCAGGAGGGTGTCCAGATGAGACAAAAACATTGACTCGATTGCCTGAACTGAGAAACATGAGTCACGCTGTTCAGTTTGCTTAATCAAGAGAACAACGCTTTTTGATTTTGTGTATTAGTATTCAGATAAATCACAGGGGGTGTAGCGATTTCAAATCAGCTGGGTTGTGGAACAATATTTGCAGTTTATGTTCTGAATTGTTATGCATGTTTGAAAGGATGTTAAATGACTTAAGGAGGCAGTTTAAAGGATTCATCGCCCTCAGCATTGATATTGATGTATTTCTGTCTTCCCTAAAAGTCACTGCTTTTTAAAATCTTATGCATATTTAGCTACGGGGTGAAGTTTGAATATATATATATATATATATATATATATATATATATATATATATATATATATATAAAAATGTATGTTTAAAAATACAAATTAATTATTTATTCATTATTGTTTTTTATATTTACTATACCATTAAATATATGTAATGGTAAAAGCTGTAAAAAAATACTGTTCAAAATAATAAACATGTGCCTGCCTAAATATAGTAACATAAATATAAATATATGTTTTTACTGTATTATGGTAAATGAAAAAAAAATGAAAAAACAAACAATAAATAAATAAATACATTAATTAATTGAAATGAACATGTTCCTGAAAGTGTTGTGAGCTGCTGCTATTTGTAGTTTCAAGCCATATTTAATGAAAATATGTGTATTATTTAATTGCTTTTAATAACTGTTGCAGTTTCACAACAGCGCTTAATCAATACGGATTTAACAGCCTCAGAGCTAATTATTTATTTGAAGGAGAAATGAACCAAAAATAAGGCTTTGAATTGTGCAGAACAAAGAGTAGCATCAGAAGATACAGCTGGTGAATATTGAGAAGACATACTCGTACTTGACAACCTACATCAATTTATAAGATGGACCTCATGAAGAGAGACTAAACTCTTACACAAACACAAACATAAATATTCCCTCTTCTCCTTCAATCATCCTCTTCCTCTGAGTTGCTGTCTTTCGATCCATTCCTTTCTTTTTCTCTTTAGCAAGACCTGTGACACCTCTATCAGACGCGTTCGTTTGCCGAATCAATGGTCGAGCTGTAATCTGAATGGAGGAGCGGAAGCAAAGGTGAGTCTATTTGCAAACACAATCACAACAGTATATCCAGCAGTCCCCTGAGGAACATCTGCCTGCTTAACTTCCTAAAACACACTCTCAATCTACAAGCAGGGTCTATTCAGCGCCTACAAACGACAGCTGCTGACGGGTTATTAGCATCGCAGGATTTATTCAGTCATTAACCGTCAGGAGTTTCAGAGTCGATGGTTCATTTTCAAGATGGTTTGGAACATAAGATTCTCTCTGGCTGGTTTCCAACTGGGTTCAGATCCACTGAAGCAACCGGACTAGTTTGGCTTGTGTGTAATTTGTGATTTATTTGTATCCTTTAGTATGACTGTAATTAGTTTTGGGTCAGTGTCAGCAGAAACACTTTTTATTAGGCTAATTTAGTCAAAATACTAGGATTATTTCCTAATATTTATTCAAAGGAATGAATCAACTTTAAAGCACCACATTTGACTAAAAGCATCTCACTGATGAACCCCACACAGCAAAAATAATAAGAAGAAGAAGAATTTGACCAAAATATATTAAATATATGTTGTAAACAATGAGGTTATGAAATTAAAAATATTTTTGAAATAGAACATTTATTTAGTTTCAGTCTTTGTGTACCAAAATATATTTAAAAATGTATTTCAGGGGCAAGAAAATATATATCCACTCTTAGTAGTCTATTAAATGCAAATCTGGACGGAATACTACTGGAGATCAAAACTAGTTTGATAATGATTAATTAATGCTAATATCTATGTATGTATATATATATATATATATATATATATATATATATATATATATATATGTATATATATATATATATATATATATATATATATATATATATATATATATATATAGAGAGAGAGAGAGAGAGAGAGAGACAGAGAGAGAGAGAGAGAGTATCTTGTAATATATATATATATATATATATATATATATATATATAAACATTAGTGCTGTCAAATGATTAATCGCGATTAATTGCATCCAAAATAAAAGTTTTTGTGTACATAATATATGTGTGGACTGTGTATATTTATTGTGTATTTATAAATACACACATACAGTATATATTTAGAAAATATTTGCATGTATTTACACACACACACACACACACACACACACACACACACACACACACACACACATATATATATATATATATATATATATATATATATATACACATACATATATATATATTCATATAATTTAATTTATATATAAATATAATTAATATATAAACAACATTTTTTTCTTAAGTACATGCATGTGTGTGTGTGTATATATATATATAATATACACAGTACACACACATATATTATGCAAAAAAAAAACTTTGCGATTAATCGTGATTAATCATTTGACAGCACTAAATTAAACATGGGTAATTCTGTCTGTTTGCACTGCAATATCAGAAAGCCAGATTCAGTGTCTTAGACTGTAAAGTTACAGATGGTTGCTAAGTTGCTAAGCTCCGCCCACTCTTGGCTACTGAAGATCCCACAGGCGACTACTTCCATGCCATGGATAAAACAACAGTGATTTGGGGGCGTGAAAATGCAAACTTTTGAAAATAGGTTTAAAAGTAAAGGTTTTTAAAAACTATACCATTATCATCTCTGTGTAAACGCAGATTTGCAAATGAAAAACTGTGCTTACTGTGAATCAGATTCAAAACAAATATTCTCAAAGTCAACTGAGAAGAGCCTCAGCTGAAAAAGATAACATTAATATAAGTGAGTAAAACCGTTCCTTTACAGAAGATGCTGGTATGTCTTTATAGTTGAGTTTCCAGATTGTATTCTTATATTTTCCTTTATTTATTCTTATATTCTTATATGTGTCTCACTGTAAAGCTGCTTTGACTCATCTGTATTGTATAAAGCACTACAGAAATAAAGCCGACTTGACTATACAAACTACAATGACCTGAATACATAAATACCTAATTAAACTGGCAATCATTAAAAAAAGATTCAAATGTAAGTATCCATACTGATGGTATTTGGGAATGAAGGTTGAATTTGTTATTTCAGTATTTATTATTATTTTCTCAGATGTGTATAGAGCACTCAAGCCATGATCAGGGCACATCTGCATCCAAACGTTCAGAGGTCCTCAGGTCAGGAATGAAAGATGTGTTTCACTCCTACCTCTCAGTGGGAAAGGTTGAGACTCGCTTCCAAAACAACAAAGGAGCTCTAATATAAGATGAGTTTACGAAGCTCAGCAGCTGCTTCCTGCTTTCACAGTTAGTTATCACCACCGAAAATCTTCAATGGCGTCGGCATTCTGCCAAACATGCTTTCAGTGCCGTTATTAGAGCGACTTCAGCTGAGAGATGTGAAATATGACACGTCCGTATGATGGATCTGCCTCTCACAATGCCTCACCTTACAATGCATGTACATTTAATAGCTATATTTGCAGAGTAATTATGTTAATTATCTGTATCGAATCACAGAACAGAGAGAAACAACAGAAGAGAGAAACAACAGAAGAAACATACAAATATAGATAGAGATGGATGGATGGATGGATGGATGGATAGATAGATATTCAGTCACAAACAATAGAATACATACAACACATACAATATCACATCATACTCCAGTAAATCTCTAATATAAACAGGTATTAAATTCCATCTTTCTGCTGCTCTAACTGGCCGATTGTCCAAAAACTGTTTTCTTAAATTTAGTTGAACAGTCACCTCTAACTGATAACGGATAACGTCTGATCAAAGATTCCCCTGTATAAAGCTGTGTTCAGTGATGAAGTTGTTTTGGCGTTCGTCTCGGTGAATGATTGTGTGCGTCTGTGAACATGTATGAGACGAGGCTCTCTGGAGCTGCTCAGCGCTCTCAGAAACGGCTTTATGAATAATGAATAGCTGTGTGTCTGACACCTCATACACCACGGCCATGCTGGCAACTTCAGCCCCAGATGGAGAGAAACAAAGGGAAGAGAGGAGAGATCTATCCTTCCGGGAAAGGGATGGAGAGAAGGAGATAAGTGACTAGCTGCTGATGAGTCAATGGATGAGATGGGCCTGAGCCCGACAGACGAAAACCAGAGAGAGAGAGAGAGAGAGAGAGAGAGGCCAGACGAGGAGAGAAAAGCAGGGAAGGGAACGGCGACGAGAGAGAAAGACGTCAGGGAGTCGAAGAGAAAGAGATGCCTGACAGAGGAACAGAAAGTGACATGGGCAAAAGAGATAAGGAAATTAGAATTACTAATTAAAGGGACAGTTTGCTCAAAAATAAAATGCTGTCATCAGAAAGAATGAATAAACATTTGAGAAAAGCAGTCCAACCACTGCAACTGGATTGATTGTTGAACGAATCATTGGTTTTGTGACCCGAATCAGCAAATTCATTGAACAGATCAAGCTCAAAGAATGATTCGTTATTCGCCATGTTTCTCATAAGAATAAATAATGAAACTGTAGAGACTGTCACTCACATGAGATCACAGTAAAAGCAAATGACAATGATCCAGTCAATTCCCGATAGACAAAATCAAGTCCCTAATCCATTTTTCTTGTTCTTGAAGCTGTTTTACTGCGATGCACATCATAATAGGAAAGACAATACAATCTCACAATCTCCTTTTCATGGCGACTTTGAGGTAAGTCACAGGGTAACTAATCAATATCTCCATGCATCCATAGTTGAATAATCACAGTGCATTAAGAAAATAGTTTTGAAATTCTGAAATGTTGTTTAAAAAATGCAAATGACACATGATCTAATTAAATATGCACAAATTTGCATACATTTCCAGAACAGAATCGGAGCACTGGATAACTAAATAAACTGGCGTATGTAAAGCTTATTTTGAGAAAGCAACCTTTAAAGATATGAATTGAAATTGAAAGCTACTATGCAAATAGATAAAGTACAGTAAAACAGACACTCAAACGTGCATTTTGAATGTTTTCTTTCCACTAGTCTGGAAGAAGACATGTTATAAAAGCAAAATCTCAAAATTGATCAGTGGATGAAATAACAATGGCTTTTCCTTGTAGTGTCTTGCCTGAAATGCCAGACTAGATCTCTTTTATAATTCCAAACTATGGTTCTGTTTGTGTACAGAATACAGGAGTTGCTTTTGAAACAGTTGAATAATTTTTCTGTTTATGCAATTTAAGCTGCAGCTTTCAAACTGATTATTTCTAAACCGTACGGCCGGAGAGAGAGACAGACCAGTGTCAAATTTTGCAAACGAGTCAGGATGTGTACATCTGTTTTCCAGCAACGCAACTCTATTCAAAAGACACTGACATCACTGCATTAACAACCGGTTGTTCAGATCAGTAATGCACACACTATATAGATTTAATGTGCCCTGTAAAAGAGCTTTCTACTCTCGTTAACGTCCGAGTAAACACTTAGAGCAGAAGTGGAGTGAAAGCTGTGTGCATGTAGCCAGTGAGATGCTGGTTATGCCTTCATCACAATGACATCATGCAGGAGATCTGAGATCATGACTAAAAGCTACACAGCAAAACTGAGCTGTCGAATCAATCCACCGAAGACGCACACACAATATGCATGCTCTGTGCACTGTTGCTCACATAAAAACATCCATGCATTTATAGCTTTCACAGTAAAGTGCATGCTTCCATGCCAACAACATTTACAGACAACACGTTCAAGCACTTCTGAGTCCTCTCCAGGCAGCTGATAGGAAACCAGTGCCTTAACTCGCCTATGCTGTCTAAGCTAATTTAATTGTGTTTGTGTTTGAAGCTAAGTGAGGTATAGTGATGCTATTTTATGGTACATGCTTTTTGCAGAAGGTAAGAAGGATGCGCTCATGGCCGTTAATCGACACACTCTGGGAAACATGATCAACACTTGACAAGACTCTAATCAACTCAATGTGAAATCAGAACTGGCCATATTTACTTTAGTGTACGTTGCATGTTGCTGGTCTTATTGTGAGTGATTCCTCAGTGCATGTTATTCTAAAGAAAAACAAATTGTCTTTGCAGTTTTTTTTTTTAGTAATATCTTGTACAGACTCTGAAACATCAGGCAGCACAGGTGGGGAACATTCTTAAGCATTATCCAAATAGCTACTCAGTCCTTGTGTTAGGCAGCTGTTGTAATGCTGCCTTTTTAAAATATTGCCAATAGTTAATGCATTAATTGAATGCAGGTTAGCAATGAAGCGTACTGAAATAATAATAGATCGGAAAAATAAGCATTACCCTTGGGATACATCGAGAGGCTTTCAAGGGTGAATTTTTGATGTTCAAAAAAAGAGCTTTCCATTGATGTATGGTTTGTTAGGATAGGACAATATTTGGCCAAGATACAACTATCTGAAAATCTGCAATCTGAGGGTGCAAAAAAATAAAATCACCTTTAAAGTTGTTCAAATTAAGTTCTTAACAATGCATATTACTAAACAACAAAATAAAGTTTTGATATATTTACGGTAGGAAATTTACAAAATATCTTCATGGAACATGATCTTTATTTAATATCTTAATGATTTTTGGCATAAAAGAAAAATTTATAATTTTGATCCATACGATGTATTGTTGGCTATTGCTACAAATATACCTGTGTTACTGATGACTGCTTTTGTGCTCCAGGGTCACATATATTCATATTACACTATGGTATGGTAAAGTTATGTTTATGTTACATATTTTTTTATATTGTAGGTGAATGTACTGTTATATGTTAATGCTGTAATGTTACAGTAGGTTATGTTTATTTTATGTTCTGCTACAGTATGTCATGTTACACATTATGTGCTCATGTAAGATCACTGGCTTTCTTTTTTCTCCAGAGAGTACTATCTGAGGAACAGGAGGCTTCAGTAAACGTCTCATGTTGCTGTTTGCTTTGAGTCTAATACCTCAAAACAATTGAGACATTAGAGATCTCATTGGTGATTGTTTTTGTTAACTATGTGAGCCCACAGATAAAAATCAATACCTCACTAACTAGTCTGAACCCTCAGAAATTCATCACCTCACCAAAGTAAAATGGATAGCATTTGATGTATTATGACTGTCAAATCACCATCAGCACATTGTGACATACTTTGTATGTTTATGCAGGAAAATATGAAAGCGTGCTCATGTGAGTTTATCTGTTCTAAGCCCCCTGTTACTGAAACAGTCTGTGAGCGTTTGTTCGTATGTTTATTTGTATGTATGAGGGAGAATGCATGTTTTGCATGCTGGTCTTCTTTAAATAGCCCTGATTTGAATCTCCAGACAGCGCTTTCTTGACAGCTCCAACCTGGTTGCCTCTCCTGCCACCATCTTTATTTAACTCTCTCTCTTTCTCCCTATCTCTCTCTCTCTCTCTCTCAATCTCTATTCCTCTCTTTCTGGTATTCTGACCATTGCTCTCTGGCCCCTAAAGCCGTTGTCTCTTCTGCTCTGCGTCTGCATGTGAAAAGCCCAGTGGATTTATAAGGTTTACTTCCAGCTCCTCTCTCTTTCTTTCTCTTTCTCTTAACACATGCTTCCTGCTCACGCTCATCTTTCTCATGCTCTCTCTCTCTTCACCACATGCTATTTCATTTTTCACGCCATTCCTTTCCGTCTGGTGACACTGTCGTTATTCTCATTATGATCTCTGTGCTGCCGTTGTCTTAGTCCGCTGGAGCGAGAATGACAGCCAAGGCTCAGATGTGATGTTTGCTTTCTGGTTTTTTTTTTTTGGTATGAATGTATGAATGTAAAAGTCTGTGTTCATGTGATCTGGATGTATTCAGGACTGTTTACTGGAATGTAGGCAGTGCCTCCTTAAAATAAATAAATACATAAATAATCAACAGTACAAATTAAAATGAAAAATACATCAAAATATGAGTTAAGACACTGACAAGTTTCAGACTTTCGAAATCATCACTCACCACTTTAATGAATAAATAAATAAAAATATAAACAAACAAATAAATAAATAATAAAAATACTCAATAATACTCAAGCTAAAACTGAAATAAAAATTAATTAATAATACCAAAATGAATAATACCATCTAAACAGTTTTAAAATAAAACACTAACAATATATAGATTTTGAATTTTTTAAAAGAAAAATAATAGTAATGCAGTAATATGTATGCATTACACTATGCAATAATAGAATTGCTTTCAAAAATTGCTTTATTTACAATAACAGTAAAGAGCATGTAAAAAGATAAAATTGCATACATTTGTAAAACCTAGACTTTTCATGCATAATTACAGTTATAGTACTGGTGTCTTGATCATGTAAAATGGTGTTCCTTTATCATCCAACCCTGAATCCATGTGAACTTAACACAGAACTGGAGAATGAGTTTACATTAAACCCAAACGCAGAGAGGAGACACGCGTGACTGATTCATACACGGCTTGCTCTCCTGATGCGCTGAGAAGGAAGGCCAAGGGTGAGATCTTAACGCTCAGCATGTGCTTAAACAAACTCAACATGTCTTTTATGTGTGTTTAGATGAATATGACTGCTGCTGCGGTATGTGTGTGTGTGTGTGTGTTAGCGAGGAAGAATGAGCGTACGTATCTGTGATTCTGCGTCATCCCTGAGAGCAGAGATCAGAGGTGAGACTCTTGCACACGCTGAGATTCTGCAAACCCAAGACATGAGACTGAAGAAGCTCTTGAAGACAGCTCGGCAGACGCAGAGTAAAGCATGACTGAGCGACTGTGAGTCACTCTCACCTGCCTCAGGCCTGATTTAGCTCATATTAGCTGAGCGCCCTACAAACAAGCTATTTACACAGGGATAAATGTCTTTCACACACAGGAAGTCCTTCATCGCCACTGCAAAATATACTGAACGAACCAGCTATAAAACATCTAAAAAAGAGTCTCTGTATACTGCCTTACTAGTCTCTGTTATATCAAACGGTCATTCTGTATATTATCAAACAGATCATTCTGGTCCTGGAAACAGACAATATATACAACATCAGTTAGCTACTGTATGTATCACTACACTCACAAAGAGTTACTATTAACCTTAGTCAATAACCAGTTATATCAATAATATCCATTCTATATTAATACATACACATGCACTACTGTACATTTTTTAGTAAAATTCACGGAAGGATGTGTTATTTTAGAATCACTGATACTGTAGTTCTTGTTGTTGTTGTTTTTTAATTATACTTTATTTTTTATTAAATTTAATAATATGTTCATTTTATTATTAATTAATTTTTGAATTTTGGTTAAAGTTTTAGTGGCTGCTGTTGTTATTATTATAAACATCAGCTTTTATGTAATATTTATTTATTCGTTTCTATTATTAGAGCACTTCAAGTTCAATTAAACTGAAGGGTAAATGTTGCCTTGGCAGGTAGCTGAAATTAATTTGTATTTATTTATAGTTTATTTGTGTCAAAATTGGTTTTGGTTTTATTTAATCAAGTTTTCCACAAAATTATTGAGCAGCACAACAGTTTTCAACACTGATAATAATCAGAAATGTTTGTTGAGCAGTAAATCAGTATATTATTATGATTTCTGAAGATCATGTGACACTGAAGACTGGAGTAATGATGCTGAAATAAATTACAGTTTAACTCAAATAAATACTATTTTATTAAAGAATCCTTAAAAAAAGTATCAAGTTTTCTACAAAAATATTGAGCAGCACAACTGAGTTCAACATTGATAATAATCAGAAATGATTGTTGAGCAGTAAATCAGTATATTATTATGATTTCTGAAGATCATGTGACACTGAAGACTGGAGTAATGATGCTGAAATAAATTACAGTTTAACATATATTCACGTAGAAAACAGCTGTTTTAAACTGTAATAATATTTCATAATTTTCACTGTAGTTTTGATCAAATAAATGCAGCCTTGATGAGCAGACAAGACTTCTTTCTGAAACATCACAAAATCGTCTTCTATATACTTAATTATTAATATGTAATTAAAGGCATATTTTGCCCAAAAAAATCAATAATAGTCTGCTATAATAGTTTTTTTTTTTTTTTAGGTGAACACTTCCTTTATCCGTGCTTCACAACTATGAACCCAATATGCTATTAAAATATATACAAATATATATATGTTTGTGTCACTGCTTTTGTGGGCTGGGAGGTAATAAACCCGATAGGGAGGAACTATGCCTTATTAAAGTATCCTTTTTGGAGACATCCAGGGCAGGACCCAGAGGGAACGTGTGCTTACTGTGCAAGCCTGAGTTGTTTCGAGTCCTCAGAGCAGTGTGTGTGAGAGAGCATTCAGTGCCGATGTTAAAGAAGCCGACCTTTCCTCCACACGGCTACCGATCCTACCTAGAATCATTGGAAATACACGCCTCTACCTACATTTCTGCAAAACTAAAAAAAAACTTTTACCACAACTTTTATTCTTATTCAAACAAAGTATGATTTGCAGGTCCACAGTTTCGATTAATAAAGCCTAATTTTCGTATAATTACTTGAGGAATATTATGTTATGAATTCAAACTGAAAACTGATGGATTTGAAGGTTAGCATCACATATCCAGCTTCGTATGCATGAGTTTTCTAACTCAGTAGATTTGGAGTTGCACTTACGTGATGAAGAGCTTCGGCACGAACCCTGTGATACAACGGTTCAACAAAACTGCTCAAATCCACATAAGGAAGTTAAAATAGCACGGCTGCATTAACAAATGCATTTTTATATCACTTTTGTTGACCCTATCGGGTTTAGGGTTGGGTTTGGTGTAGAGGATATTTCCAACACGATAAAGCATTAACTTTTAGCGACACTCCCTGAACATTTGGATTATGAACCACGGTAATTTCCACTCCGAGTACAATCCCCATCCTTACAAAACTACACGCACATTCACACCCCAACCGTTACACTCTTTTTGCCACCATATCTTTTTGAATCATGTAATTCCTCACTCTTGGAGCCCACAATTTGGCCACCCTGACCGTACACCAGCCATTTCTATTCAGAACCAGCCAGCCATTACCAAAACGCACACACAACATTTCTGTCTCTCGAAACAGGAATCATTTTTCCAGTGGCTGCATCGGATTTAGTAATGGACGAGGTACATAATGATGGACCACACACACACAATTTGACATAATTCAGCTGCGCAGGCTTTCGAATATTTGCCAGTCGGTGTTTGCAAACACATAACGCCACATAAACCAGATAAGTTTCAATTACGTGAGCGCAAAAACACAAAAACAACATGCAATCATCAGTCTGCTTTTCTCTCTGCAGCAGAGGCTGTTAGATTGTCTCCCTTCAGGCATTGTTCATTAGCTTGTTAGTTCACATATGATTTCTGTGGGTTTAGCCTTTTGTCAACATGGACAAACAAGCTCTATTACTGTGAGCCGTCCAAGTTACGGCAAGCCAAACACAGCTCTGAGTCCGAGATCGACAGTGCGATTTTAACCACAGATGCACAAATACTGAATTTAATGCGCTTTAGGGCCTGAGGAGGGTTGCATACACCACTTGGAATAGTCAAGACAATTATGGTAGATTGGTCTAATTTGAAATCTGAAAAGTAAGACTGAGCACCTCTTGGCTAACTGCTAGTAAAACAAAGTCTTTGCATAAACATGTTAATGCAACTGAATTACAAGTTTGTGACACTTGTTGATGAAAATGAGAAATAAAATAAACTGGGGGTACTCAACATGAATGCAAAACTTGTTTTACTTATAATATATATATATATTATAAAGGCTACAGAAGGGAAAGGTAGGTCAATTTAAGGTACCAGCCATCACATAATACAACAGCCAGTTCTGGAAGTAAAAATCCCATTCATGTTTTCTATAAGCGGATTAATTTTTCACAATAACTTCATGGCTTTCACAATAACCATTCGATGCTTCGATAGGAGGAGCCTGATTCGACTCCCAATCTCACAGTCGAATATTCGCGGGGTGTTAGGATCATGCCAATCAGTTGGGGTATAAGTCATTTCAAAACATGGCAGCCGGATTATATATTGTGTATTATTTATCTTGCATAAAAGATGCATCGCACTGAAGTAAAGCGCTTCATTGTACAGTGATTATCAACGCAGTACAAACAACAATGCATAATATTAATAACTATGACTATGACTGTCATATACATAAAATTATAATGAGAAAACTTTTATAATAAAACGCTGTGAATTTTTAGAGTTTGGTTGCCGTGTTTCTACACGTTGTTGCGTGTTCACTTCTGCATTCGGGGCATTCTGTGTAGATGTAAGCCTGTAAGTCGTAATATTAACGTTATGTTTTATAAATAACGAAGCGTATTCTATATTAGATAAATGAGTTAAATCCCACTGATTAAAAAACTGCTATCGAATGCTTCAGTCTATTGGTCATCTTCAGCGCGCGCAGCTCAAAACAGAAATGCAGAACATTAATAACTACTGTCATATAGCCTACATAACGTTATAATGAGCGCACTGTTGTAAATTTTTTTTTAATTATTAGGGTTTCGCTTGCGTTTAATGTTAACTATCTTTTAATTAAAACATAAAACATTATTTTTGTATCTGCGAGGTGTCCATTACACATTTTCCCTGTGTGTTAACATCAGTAATTATGACCATCATACATTATTTCAACTTATTTTTAAATCATCATGTTTAACAGCATAATTACTGCTGAAGAACTACATTACCCATGATTCAGCAGAGAAATCACCATCAATCAGAGAACAGAAACAAGCAAATCCTGCCAAAACAATCACTGTGAATGACATATTTCTATTTACACAATCAACCCATTTATAGCAATAGCTTTATATCTATCTATTGCTTTTATTTTGACTACACTGTTAAAAAGAAAGAAAAGAAAAGTTGAGCCAACTTAAAAGTTTAAGGCAACCAGCTTCAGCAAATTTTTGAGTTTTCTCAACTTATTTTTTAGGAAATTTCTGAGTTTTCTCAACTTTTTGTTGTTTAAACTTAAAACAAGAAGTTGAGAAAACTCAAAAATCTGCTGAAGTTGGTTGTCTTAAACTTTTTAAGTTGGCTCAACTTTTTTTTTTTACAGTGCTGTAAAAAATCAAAAGTTGAGAGAACTTAAACGTTTAAGGCAGACCTGGGCACTTTACTGAAATAGGCTATATCTATAGAAAGTTTAAAATGTCTACTTTTAAATGAACCAATTCAAAAACAAATATTTCCTGATTATTGTATTCTGTATTATGGGTTGCATTTCTCTCTAACGGCATGTCCAGTACTCCAGCATAGGCTACCTGTCAACTCTCCCGTTTTTCCCAGGATCCTCCCGTATTTTACCATTCTATCCTGCTATCATCCCGTTTAAATATTTTCCCATATTTCTCCCGTATCTTTAATCTTTCTTTATATGTTTGCTCTATTTGCCTCCGGCAAAACTCTCGTAGTTTGCATGGCCCAAACCTCATTATATGAATAATCACGGCAACATATTCCAAGGTTGTCCAGTTGCCAGATCTTGTATAAAACGCATCCTTCTCACACAAGCGACACATACACATTTCACCCCATTTGTCCCCTCAACTTGGCAACCTACAACCCAGTGATGCTGTTGATATCTGCGCAGTAGTGATGCGCAGATGGCAGTTATATCCGCAGGCGCTGTGGATAATCCGTGCATAAAAAATGCATTCTGATTATTTAAATAATTAATGATGCAAATATTATCTACATTTTCTAAAATATGAACGTGTTTTAAAGCTCTTTGCCTTAAACTTGCCCAACTGTTTTATTTGTTTGTTTTGTTTACAGTGTATGTCACTCGTAATGCTTCGTGGGATAGTTCTTTTGTTCATTAAAGGATGCGTGTATTTTTGTTCAGTTTTCAAATACTTTCTTCAAAGTTTGTAATGTTGTGATTCACCCTGTAGCTGGCTGGTGTGGTCCATGGCTTATGTTATAACTCTTAAAGACTTTTAAACATCCTAATGGGGAAAACAAATAATGAGAAAACTACTTTTCAGAACCAAGGCTGAAAAAGTGTCTCTGTTTAACCACCTAACACAACACCCTTGTAAACTCTCCTAGTACTGTTGCATTAGCATTATGGCAAGACAAGCACATCTAGCTATATTTCTTAATTTGCTAAAACCTTTTGTCACTGATGGCCCAGGGCAAGACATCTGAAACTTTTCTATTAACATCCAGCAGAATCCAGCAAAAACGCCTCTGAAGAGCACATTGCAGTTCTGCTGCAGCTTCTCAAAACCTGCCTTGCACAGAATCACTGTGTGTTTGAACGAACAGTTTTGAAAAATTTCAAATGACAATGTATCTGTCTTCGTGCGGTTCTGTCATCTCAGTGTTTCATTGTGTTAGCGTTGCACTAAACAAAGCACTTAGCGCTGAGGCTTGAAGTTCAATTTTGGTCTCATCCAGCCGTAGAGTACTCTTACAAATTGGCGAGTATCACACGCCTCGCCTTGGGCGGACTAGATGCGATATGAGATTTCTCAGCAAAGCGTCCGTTCATGCTCTCCTTTCACAGCTCGATTCATGAAGAGTATGTGATGTGGATGGTTTCTCTTGTCTATGTCATATGAGACGCTGTAGGGTGTATGATGGTCTCTCTTACTATGACGCCTACTGCCTGGACACTTCAAGACAGTTGGTAATGCAACTTTGCTTCAGGTATATTCTTTATATTCTGAAATATTCTGCTACAAATATTCCCAATGCCTTCTAATGATCACAGGTATATTTTTCCTGAAATCGCAGACGTAGATATTCTGGTTGAAATCAGCAATATTACAAACTGAAATCAAAGGAATACCGTATATTTCACAACACTGTCACAATGTTAAACTGTCTGACAACCAGTTATTTTTCACTTAAGACAATTGCTCATATCTGCTTACTAAGTATTGTACTCTCACAAACCAACCATTATCTAAATTAATTTTGAGCACTCAGGCTTGTACCTACACATCCGAGTTTTCACCTGTGATATCAGATATAATATTATTTTTTATTTACTTTTTGAGAATCACTCACTTCTGCTTTAAAAAAAAAACACCAATATTTCAATCTCTAATAGAACAAAAACAACCAGCATTTAAATCTCAAATTTAAATTTCATACTATAACAAAACTTACCAATATTGAAATATCCAACTAGAACAATCGCGTCTGACATTTAAATGTGTTACTAATTCAAAACCAGCCAACGTGTAAATGTCTAAATGAAACAAAACTAACCAATATTAAAATGTCGTACTAAAACAAAACCAATCAATATTGAAATGTCATACTATAACATAACTGAACAACACTTAAAATAAATAAATAAAATTAAATAAATATGTTAATAGAACAAAAACTGGCCAATACTTAAATATCTTAATCTGAGAAAACTTTATTATTAATCAAAGAATCAACAATAGTCAAAGATTTGTATTGTTAAAAGTGCTATACAAATAAACTTGAACTGAATTTAATTTAATTGAATAGTCAATTCATGTTAACTAATATGGTCAATAGGATAATGTTAATAAAAAGAACCTTATTGTAAAGTGTTACCAAAACAATAGAAACTAACATCATTACTTTTAATGTTAAAAACATAGCAGCATGAAACAGCAACTGGATATTGTCTTAAAACACAGAGCGGGGACTGAATAAGTGAATCGTTTTGGAAGCTTTTGATATAAATGAAGCATCCAAACAAACTGATTCAGTTAAGTGGATCGGGGAATATGGCATAACTTCAGCAGAGATCCATCATGGAGCTGTGGTTGGATGACTGCATCAGTCCGTCAGCGCTGCGCTCTTTAATAGGAGTTTTTTTGAGGGATGGAGGGGGCGAGATTGAGGGGAGTGCTGACAGGTTGTATGGATGACCAGTACAGCGGCCTTTGATCTCAGCTCGCTTCTGGACGCTGGGGAATCCATCTCTATCTCTCCCACATACTGCCACTGTACGAGACCTCCAATCCCCCTTACACATGACAAACACTCACACACACACTATTACGTTAACCACTCACTCCCACTGGAACTACATATTTTTATCCACTGAAATGTAGTCATTGGGGAAATTTCAATAAACACCTGTGATGCTTTTGCATGTAGCGATTCAGTGCAAAAACATGCATCTTAATCATTAAGCACTACTCAATGGCTACAGCAAACCATTTAGTTATCAGCATTCTTCAAAATATCTTATTTTATGTTCAACAAAAGACAGAAACTCATACAGGTTTAGAACAAATTGAGGGAGAGTAAATGAAGACACAATATGCATTTCGGGTGAACTATCTCTATTATCAACTAAAAATAAAACAATTAAAATAGTTTATCAATTTAAATAAACCTTAAATAATTATATATATATATATAATTTGTAAATGTAAATAAATACATTTAATAATAAAATAACATTAATATTTGATGAAAAACTGAAATAAATAGTTGATGCATAAAAATGAATAAAACTGAAATATAAATTAAACTAAATAGAATGGATAAAAAACTGAAACAAATCTCATGAGAAATACCAAAAACGTACACTAAAATTAAAATGTAAACTGTTACGTGCTAGCCTCTTTTTAGTCTATGAGTACTAGGCATAGCAGTAACTAAGTTTTGGAGAGAGAGAGCACAGGAACTTCTTGTCTCCAGACCCAGTAACAGACATCCAAAACTAATGAGCTTAGAAAAATATTTATTGAATATTCAATATTTATTGAATCAAAAGAAAAGGATAAAAGGAAACAAACTTCAGGAGGGGGCAAAGACCAACAAAACAAACAAAAAGGTTTCTAACTAGGTTTTAACCATAACTTACCTAAGCATTACAAAAAAAAGTAAATAAATAACAAATAAAGTTCCCTTTCTCCCTGACTATACATAAACAGGAGAAAAGCAGATTCAAACAAAAATGGCACCCACCTCCCTACAGGTTTCCTTAAAAAGAAATCTTAAATTATAAATTTAAAATCTTAAACTATAAATCTTTAACTACATCTACAATTACACCAATGGTTAGCAGGTTTCAACAACATAACAGGATGAAGCTATCTGGAACAAGGGAAAAGAAGTCCATGCGGCAAGTTAGCATCTGCAACTCTCCCTCTCCCTCCTTGTTGTGAGATGGTGCTGGCTTTATATGCTGACATTCTCCCGACTGCAGCCAATCAGTGGAGCTGAGATTAATGGGCAGCAAATCAGCAACAGGTGATCCCAATCACCAGCATGAGCATGGTTACAATAGACATGAGGAGAAACAAAAGAAAAAACACCACAAAGCACAAAAAAAAGTGATTACAAATAAAATACGTCATAGGACGCAACACCCCCAACATTAAATTTTTACAACCCACAGATTGTAAAATAAACTATTCATAGAACTCCAATAGTAGTGCCATTCAGACCTAAGTTGGTTAACCAACCCACTTAAATTTCCCCATCTACAGTTCTAGACAGTGCATCCGCCACCACATTGTCTTTTCCACGAATGTGTTGGAGGTTAAGGTTATACTCCTGGACAATTAGGGCCCAGCGCATCAAACGCTGATTGGAGTTGGACATGCGGGAGAGAAAAATCAGTGGGTTATGGTCAGTGTACACATCAATTGGTATGGCACTACTTCCCAAGTAAACCTCAAAATGCTGAAGAGCTAGAAGCAAAGCCAGGGCCTCCTTTTCAATCGTGCTGTAGCGTTGCTGACATTTCAAGAACTTCTTTGAGAAGTAGCAGATAGGGTGGTCAATTCCATGGGAGTCCTCCTGCAACAGGACTCCCCCAGCACCAGTACCACTGGCATCTACTTGGAGTTTGAAAGGCAGATCAAAATTAGGGGCCAACAACACTGGGGCATGGCAAAGGAGATCTTTTGCAGCCTTAAAAGCATTATCACACTCGGTGCTCCACTTAAAACTCTTTGTAGTACTGAGAAGGTCCGTGAGGGGTGACACAACAGTGGAGAAATTACAACAAAATCCACGATAGTACCCACTCATACCCAAGAATCGCCGTAACTCACGCTTGTTACGGGGTGTAGGAAACTCATGTTAACTCAAGAAAATCTAAAAATAAAAGCTAATTCAAAATATTATTTAAATACAATATTATATAATTTAAATATACATTAACAATCCAGTTGCAATCCAGTTTACCATGTGCTAATGCACTGAAATAAAAATTTTAATTTGCTTAGCATATTTTGACAATTTTAAATAAGGTCATTGTCTGCTAAATTTAGTTACTACGTAAATTAGACTCATTGACTCTATTGCTTTAGTGCATTATATGCAAAACTTCAGATTCCTGCGACAAATAAAGCAATACTGTTATTGCCCACAAAACTAAAGTTTTTTTTGGTTGCATTTTCTATTGATTATGGCAGCAGTTATTTCTCAAATGATGGAAAACGGCATCATAACTTGGAAGACATACAGGCATCTTAAAGATCCAGATGCTTGAATGAAAGTGTTGCAGTGAGGCTGTGAAGTAAGTCAGATTGTGGCATCCCAACACAAACCAGCAAGTCCAAAAAACGCTTACATCCAGTGAATCTTCCACTAAAACAGCATAAAAATAAGTGGACACAATTCATTTCGATTGAGAGAATTCCCTCCAGAGAGAGTGAGAGAGAGAGTTTTGCAGCAGATAGTAGAACTGGCATATGAGATTGAAGTTGAATAGGATTTTATGAAGAAGAGAGAGAAAACGGGAGACGAGAGGAGGGTCCAGGTGCTTCATCATTCAAGTGACAAGTGCGCAGCGGTCGTGCGGCGCAAGTGTGTGTGTGTGTGTGTGTGTTGGAGCAACATGTCCAGCGATCACCTCACCGCTGTCTGGCCAAGATCCATTTTTCCCCCCAGCGTTTGGAGCGCATCCAGGCCCTCATCTCTGTTCCCCATCCATTCCCACTGTCTGGCTACTGCCATCATGACCTGTAGAAGTGTAAAAGCTAGCAATGCCACCCTGAGAACTAAAGCTGTTCTGTTCTTCTAACCCGTGACCTTCATTTAGCATTGATTTATTCATGCACATTCATGCTCACCAGCTCTTCTCCAGCCCTCATCCGTGTCACTGTAGGTACACCAGCCATCTGGATGTGGCTTACAATAGAAATCTCTCAAATCCAAAACTCCATCAACATGAGAACTACAACTAAGACCACCCCACCACACAGCCAATCACGTTTAGCCGATCATGAGACACCCAATCAGAGCCTGGAATTAATGAGATTCAAATGTTCTCACAGCTCCAGAATGAAGAATGTACAGTTTTGACAATGCATTGAATTTAAATAGTATATATATATATATATATATATATATATATATATATATATATATATATATATATATTCATATTCCTCAAGTAATTACAGATAAACAACAAGAATATAATAATAGATGTGCGTACTGTATATCCACCCACACTAGATGAACAATTACGCTTGAACTTCCTTCCAAGTAATTATTTGAAACCCCCCTGTCTGTATTAAATATGTGTCAAGGCAAATTACAGTATGGATCTTTTCATAGTTGCTTCACAGAAAGTCATACTGTTATGTTTGTGATGCTTTAGTGTTTTATCACAGAGCAGTTTAGATCTGGCTATATTGTATTTATAGTGTTGTCTTGCACATATATCAATGCCACAGAAATGTAAATATTAGTCGATTTTCTATGAGTCAGTTTTGTTTGATTTAAGAGATTTAAATATCGGATGGTTTTTCCTCCTTTTGTTTAACTGGATTGCACGTAGTGTTGTTATTTAAGCATTATTTATATAATATAATAGTATGTATTTCTGTTTTATATTAACGTTTACTTTTATATTTTCAGTTTTCATTTTAATTTTAGTGTAAGTTTTGGTAATCTGAGATTTTGTGATTATTATTATAATTTAAATTAATAATAATAATTCTGTGTAGCTTTCATTTATTTTTATTTTAGTGATATTAATTTTTCATGCTTCAACTTATTTTACTATTTAACTTATTTTATTTCAGTTATTTGCCAAGGCAAAATTACTCATTTTTGTTTAAGGTGTTATTATTATTTATTTTTTTGGTGACATTTTATTTAAGGTTTTCGTGTAATATTTATATGTTATTTGAGTAAGGAAGGAATAAACAAATAAATAAATAAAAATGGCACAAAAAGCTTTACTAGCATTACAAGTGCAATCAAGGAAGGAAAGCTAAAATAAAAACAACAACAACAACAAAATTATTAATTAATATCAACATTGTCAATAAAAAGGATTCAGATGCATTGCAAGCCAGACTTTCAAAATGCAAACCACAAGCTACAGTTATGATGCTGATAAACCTGTGGTAAATCTCTTTTTACCCCGTTTAATTGGTCACTACACACCTCAAGTATGGCTGTACTCGAACCCGTTCGGATACACGAACAGATGTGCATGAACATTCATCTTTAGTCCTGTGAATAATTCTGCAATTTGGCATCTGCTACAGTCGTCCACCGGAGGAGAGGAGGAATAAGACAAAGAGAGGAAGAGAGAGGCGTGGGATGTAAAGATGGCCGGAGAAGTGAGGAAGAGAGACAGCAGAAAGGATGAATGTAAATAAGCAAGAACAAGAAACAGAGGTGGAAGATTTGATCGATTCTTGCCATGCACGTCCATTAACACTACCAGAGTCATCTCATTCAAACGGATCATGCAAATATGATCAGACTGTTTGATTGGCATCTATAGTGACCATTAGAGCGCAAGTGTCTGCGTGAGATTTACTGTGCGAGAGATTCTAGCCTCGCTCAAGCCTTGCTGAGGCTTTGCAGTGTCCTGATTAGTATTCTGCAGAGGAGCAGGCCACGGTCTAAATATAGCCAATGAAAACAAGACCAGTAGCATCACACTGCTAGCACTGGAACACTAACTGCTCACCAGTCAGACACAGAGCACAGACTCACTCAGATCCAGACAGACATCAGCTCAAAAACATGCTGCAGTTCACTATTTAAAGGCAACGATTTGCCAAAATACCTTCTTCTTATCCCACATTAATATGACTATAAATAGCCATTCGTAGGCTGATTCACCTGATACGCGTGGAAACTGACACTTTTAAAACATCGCTTTATTCTGTTTAACAGCAAAACTGGCTCAACCAATGGCTCACCAAACGGGTGGAGAGTTCAGGTGATTTTGCAGCTTCGAGGCAAGTGGCACAGTAATTGCACACTTCAACTTTACAATCAATTCAAATGAATCTCTCCAACCATTTTGAAATCAGAAACTCTTAAAATGCATTGAAATAATCAATCAAGACATGCAGTCCTTTTGAGACGCATGATAATGTATATATATATATATTTCATATACACGCTACATCTCCCCGTTGGTCTTTTTCATGAGCATTAACACTACCTGAATGTTTAATGCCTGTTCTGTGTAACTGTTCTACAAACACAACAGAACAAACTTCAAACCTTGTCTGGGTTCTCTGAACGTTTAGTCGGCTAGTTGCCTTAAGGAAGCTGAAGAGGCTGGCTTAAGGTCACGTCTAGCAAAAACCACTCAGACGTGTTTCTTAGGGAGTGTGTTCAGACAGAACCGAACACACGAGTCTTGAGACGTGTAATTTCAAACTATATTTGAAATTACAATGAGTTTTTTTTTTTTTTTTTATGAGTTCATGTTCACTTTTTGTCTCAGGAAGCCACTTATTGTAATGTAAAGTAAAATTAAATAAAAAATCTAATCAAATCAGAAAATTGCCCTAAGAGCCCTAAATTAAAGTAAGAACTGATGTGGATTGAACAAGTATGAACAAACTTTTTGTGGATTTAAAAAATAAAATAAAAATACAAAGTTCTCATAACTGTGTTTGTGAATTAAATTAAATTACATTAAATTAAAAATCCCATTAGATGCAAACAATTGCCCAATGAACCCTATAGTAATGTAACCATGTTGCTTTAACAAATTAGAACAAATGAAAAAATCTTTTTACACTATGAAGTTTCTTTCATGACTGTTTTTGAGCATATTAAAATAAAATAAAATAAAATAAAATAAAATAAAATAAAATAAAATAAAATAAAATAAAATAAAATAAAATAAAATAATTAAATTAAATTAAATTAAATTAAATTAAATTAAATTAAATTAATAAACAAATGTTTTCAGTAATTTTGGAAATTTTATCTAATTTTTGTTGTTGTTGTTTGGTAGTAATATATACATTTTTAATCACACCAAAGCACATTATGCCAAGAAGATGCATCTTTAAACTCATCCTCGTTAAAGCTCCACTACTCACATCAAAGCTAAAAGTCAGGTATTTTAAGGCGAACATGATTTTAAAAGAGACAATCAAGGAACAAACTACCTAGCCAACATCACTGATCATCTTCACCCATCTGAATCTAAACCCAGTGATCGTATTTTAACTAACCCTGTACTGACGAAGAAAATGAGACGAGCGTTGGTCCTCCTGAGGCTGTGAGCAGCGTTCGGCTGTATCAAATGATACAGTACCATACTCAATGAGGATGGAGATTCTGGACGCGTCACTGGACGAGATTATTTGGAATCTGTAAGGTGACCTGAAAGTGGATCAGTCTCGCTCTCGCTCCAGACTACCATAATTTGTCTCTCTCATACACAGAGGACGCATCAGTAACGTCCTCGCATGGCACAGACAGATGCTAGCGCGCCGTGACACACGTGCAAACACCCACACACACACTAAATTACAGCCCCAAAACTCAATGTTCCCGTCAGCCGCTGCACAGCACAAACTAGGGCACAGTTAATCTGTTGAAAAGATGGTAGAGGTGTCCTAGTTATTTGACACACTGCAGTTACTACACAGCAAGGTTTACAGGAAGTGCTGTGTACATAGAGAAAGCTACACAAATACTACAAGAGCTAGATCTGTGTTTTAGCTATTCAAACTACAAACAGAAATTTGCCCTAAGAGACCAAGATTAAAGAAAGCAGTCATGAACAAATATGAACATCTTGTAACTAAACCAAGTCTCTCTCTCTCTCTGTGTATTTTCCTGCTCTCAAAGACGGACTAGCACGAATGTTTTATTAGATAGACCTAGTGAATAAATAATGAATGAGTCTTTGTTTTGAGTCTGATTCAGAGCAACACTGTATATTCAAAAACTCACATTTAAACTCAAAAAATGGCTAAATGTTAGTGAACAAGCAATGCATCTAACTAAATGATTTTCATCACAACTGAACGAGACATTTAGTACATTCTGAACTTAAATTGAATGAAAAAATTAAAATCTTGTTCATAAATTTATTGAATCAACTAGAATTTATCTTTCATGAAATAAACTAGGCATCTCGTTTATATATAAAAATTAACTAATTTTCATTAAAAATAAATTGTGACTGAAACCCTGTTATTGGCACAAAGCAGAGCATGAGAAAACCCTTTGCATCTTGTTTATGATTAAACTAACTGAACTGTGACATTTCACCATATTGTAAATGAATCGGTATAGTAAATTATTCAACAACTCACTCGTAACACACAAAAACACACTTATGTACACACTCATTGTCCCCACTTTCATTGTTTTCCATATCGATATGAACTTGCAAAATGTAACTTCTCTTTCGTGAGCAAACAAGGAATCTTGTGCATATATGAACTGAATCAAATAGGATCTCTTTCAAGAGATAAACTAGGCAGCTCGTTTATACTGTATAAAAAAAATAAATACGAAATATTCCAACAAATTTTATTTGCATCTGTGTTTTAGTTCAGTACATTTTAATGTGACATCCCAAAATTTTCATTAAAAAATATGCAACTGAAACCCTGTTACTGTTGCCACAAAGCATAGCACGCAAAAATCCTGTGCTCATTTATGACTAAACTAACTGAACTGTGACATTTCATGATATTTTTAATGAATCGGTAGAGTAAATTATTCAATGATTCGCTCGTAACACACTCATTGTCCCCACTTTCTGCCGTATCGATGTGAGCTGCACTGAACGAATCTTTCTATTGAACCTATTCAAAAGATTTAAATCACCGGGATGGAAAATCCCCAGCACCAGCGCGCGTGTGCGTTTTCTCTCCTGCATCTTCAGAATCCGTGCTTCTTTTTGCTCTGCTGAAGCAGCTGTTCAGAGTCTGACATGAGAGCGGTTGTGATTCAGCAGTCTCTCTTTTCATCTGCTCTCAAACCCACACCTCATTACCCGGTCCACCGTATCCATTCCTTCTGAACTCACTCAAATCAGCTTCCCATTAGGCCTTTTCCCAGCGCCGTGTCACTCATCCTGGAGCAGGAGACGTTACTGACAGATATTTTGACAATCTCACAAAACGCTGCCAAACAAATGTTTGGCTTGTCCTTTCAAGCATCAGCATGCAGTTTTTGTGTCATTTCTCTAAAGCCTTTCTCTGTGTTTAATAGCTTAATGCCTCTTACTGGGATGACGTCTTGGGCGGAAGCCTTCTTTCTTTTCCAGCTTTGCCCAGTGTTTTATTTTCACCCTCTATTTCTTCATCAGAATGTTTGTCTCTTGAAGCGAACCGCTGAGAGGAACCAAACTGGCTTCCCTTCAATTACAAACAATATAAAAAGGGAGTCACAATGCAGAAATCCACGTGGATTAAATCGCTCCATGCCAGACGCGGTAAAAGCGCATTAAAAATGTTAAATATAAAAAAGCATGGGCTCAGACTCAGCATGGTCCATGTCCAACGGCTGTGTCTCACATATTGGCTGAGCTGGCATTGATCATTTTACAGTTGGCTGCCGAAGGTTTGCGGCCAGCAGACGTGCAAAACAAATTCACTCAGTAGGAGCCGCTCGCCTCGCTGCCCTTTATAGCAGCGCTAAAACGCTGGCCGCCGTCTCCAGGTCGAGTAACAACATGACTGCTGTCAGAAAATACTGCTGAGAGTAAGCGTTCGTGCTACTTGTTTCCCCATTGTGAGCACTAGCTGTCGGTTAAAGTGTTTTTCTTGCGCTACGCTCCAAGAAGGACTGTTTAACATCTACAGGCGAGGCTGAGGTTTGAAATGAACCATTTGGCTCCCATTTCAACGCTTGTAGGGTACAACAGGCCCCCCGGGTAAAAGACGGCTTTGATATTATTTTCCTCTAAAGCCCTATTCGCACGGGATTAGTATCATCTGGAGACCATGTGTGATTTTGAAATTACCCCCCCACATCTGAATTTCGTGTGGTGCATTCGCACGGGGTAAGCGAAGCCTGTGATTTTACTCAAAATTACTGACTTATCTCCCGGATACCCGGATGTGATCAGATCTCTGGCTGTTCTCAGACAAAAATCTCACTGGATTATTACAAATATGGGCAAAATGATACAATGTTAACTAATATTTCCTACTGACACACTACAGCAAAAGAAATAAATAACTGATTATTTAGCTGCTGAAAATACTAGTGTTCTAATCATTTTGTATATTGAAATAAAAAAATAAAGATAAAACATAAAATACTCAAACTATATTTATTTGCATCAATCCAGAGTCCAGCATTTTTAGGCAACATCCCAAAGCTGGCATGAAAATGTTGGTTGAAACCCTGTTATCTATTTAAAAATAAATAAAAAGTAACTAAAAGTAACCGTCCACACTACTTGTTTCCCGATGTGAGCGTGAGCTGTCAGTTAAAGTGTTTCTCTTGCACTCGAGTCCGAGATGAATGTCTTCAGGTGAGGCTGAGGTTTGAAATGAACCTGGTTTAATTGGCTCCCATTACAATGCCTGTACTCTATGTTTGTCAGATTTCAGACAGGTTTCGTCTTTAACAAAAGCACAGAGGTTCAGTAACGTGATGTTTTTTTAACAACAGCAGCTCTTGGCATCCCTGGAAAGTTGTTTTTTTTTCCTCTCAAGGTTATTCAGCAGTGTTGTTCAGTCACAGATCAATACTATAGCCTTTGCTCACCCAAGGTTTCCATAAAAGAGCTTCTTTGTGAATGGAATAGCAGCTCATATCGATTCGGTTTGCTTGTTTTATGTGTGTGAGAAAAGTCTTGTCATTTAAAACAAGCTCTAGTTTCGGTGAAGAGTCTGACTGTCGCTCAAAACTGTTTTCTCTCTCTGTCGCCACACATCCGTAACGGAAAAACAACAATATTGTTTTGTGGCAGGAAAACCACTTTGGAAATCGAGGTGGATGATGTTTTCCAGCAAGACATGCATATTTATTGAGCACACAGAAAGGTTTTGGTGGAAGAATTAGCAGGGTAGCTTGTGTCTATCTAATTGCAGGATTTGTAGTTGTGATTGCATCATACGGATGCGCTTCTCGGAGCAACACCTCATCCCCCCCGCTGTCGCTGAACAAGTATCCAGCACACCACACACTCAAAGTCAAAGCAACCTTGAGGACGCTGCTGGCCGATATTGCCACCTGTCAATCAAATCTTGCAGCATTAGAGACGAGGTGTCAGAGAGCTCCAGGAGCCAATCAGCTCCTCCGGTTGGCCAACAATGACAAATGGATGTGTGTGGGCATATCTGATTGTTTCGATTATCATTTTGGGGGTTTTAGCTATTTTTATTAATGTTTTTATCACTAGAGAAAGTAGAGAAATGGAGGCCTCCTGCGTGAGAAAAATATTAAATGTGATACTATGAAGAAACCTGTTGTTTTCAAAATTGCATAATAAATCTAAAATAAAAATTACATGATTAAAACTTTTAGTCTTGTTTAGATATAGTCAACATATTAATGCAATTATATATATGATAGACAGACAGACAGACAGACAGATAGATAGATAATAAAAATAACACATTAAAGTAGGTAAGAATAAATGACAGAAATGATCGTCTCTGCTGAATAAAGTCATGTCAGATCAAGCTGTTCTTATGAGGTAAATAACTCATAGCAGGTCTTCTTTCAAAAATGCTGAAAATGAATCTTGATTTTTTTTTTTTCTTGTATCTAAGTGAGGGCGTTTGCGTGCAGGTGACTGCATATAATGAGCTCAGATACAGGAAAGACTGTAGGCAGTTTCATACGGATTACATAATCAGATAATATTTGTTTTATATTTGAATTCGTTAATCCATAATATATATGAAATCTCTAGTACAATCATTTTTTTTTTAAACACTTAATCTCAAGTCTTTAAAGCATGTTAACAGTTAAACTACAGATCAGATTTGTATTGTTAACACCCTGGAAAGTGCAGTGATTTTGTGTATTTATAGTCTCCTGTCGTGCTATTCTTGCACAGGGAACATGTATTTCCTCTCGTACAGTTACAGTAAACAAGGCCATTATATTGCAGCAGTTTAATTTAGTGAGTGTTTGTGTCCCTGGCCTGTCCGCTCGGGCGAAATCATCCGTCAGGGTGAAACTCCCTGCAGGTGCGTCTTTAAGAGCACCAGACTCTTACTGAGCTGTCAGAAACACAGACACATTGTGTTTTCCTCTGCCGGAGGCATCAATTAGTGCTGCTGCAGAAAAGTGTTGGAGACACATCCACAACACGCTGGTGTTCAGACCGACCGCCAGACCGGTTTATGGTGAAGTAAAACACATATGAAAGACTTTCTCAAACAGACTCACTAATTAACATTTTAATGAATTAGCGCAGTAGAGTCTCAGCATCCATCAGAACCAAATAATACACAAATTATATAAATAATGGAAAGGAAAGGAAAGGAAAGGAAAGGAAAGGAAAGGAAAGGAAAGGAAAGGAAGATGTATACAAATCGTCTGACAGCCTTGATCATTGTAAATGCAGTGAAAACTTTCATATGATTTCTACAGGAAATCTTCTGGAAAGAATAGAACATGATGATCAGATCTCAGCGGCGTTTATCTGGAACTCTGTGTTCCTCTGTGAGTTAATGATGGTTCTGGTTTCTCATCTCATCTGCTTTCTAAACGAGCATCAGCCCGAGTGAAATATGAGCAGAACATTGAGCTCTGAGAAACAGAAGATCAAAAGAAACATCAGCAGCAATGCTGCAACCGTGTGTCAAGAACACAAACAAATCCCGTCTTCAAATGCTGAACGCATCTCAGCCAGCAGTAAGCCAGCAATCACAGGCCGCTAATGAGGCATATTACCTAAAACAAATCAAAAACTGAAGAAGAAAACAATCTAGTACAACAGTCCGTATGATCTAGTACAATCTAAGACAATAGTCCGTACTGACATTTCTAGAGCATTTCTGCACTAAAGCGAGAACATTTCTGTTTCAACACAGCGAGTGGAGAGCAGACGAGGAGACGTTGATCTTTTGGGGCTGATATGTTAAGCAGCAAGACGCTTCTGTGATTTCCATAGCAATCGGGTGAGATCATGTTGTGGCATAAATCAAAGCTTATTAAAACACACTTCCATTAATTGGCAAATGTGAACACATCACAGGATGCAGAATTATCTACAGGACAGAGTATGTTAATACTGCACAAAATCACATTCAGATGCTGAATCAAGCTTCATGTTTCCAAACTTCACAAACCATCACACTGACAAACAGCAGTAAAGCTCATGTTTTAATAGGGCTGAACATTAGCGATAATAACTGGCAATACGGCAGTTTACACTCCAGAACTTATGATGATGATAAAAACTGTGTATAGTAGCTGCATAAAATCACTTCAGATAGAAATAATATTTGTGCTGTGATGACAATTTTAGTTTTTTATATATATTTAATAATAATACTAATAATAATAATAATAATAATTTGTACTACTACTAATTGTAACATTATATTATTATTATTATCATCAACATTATAATAATTGTTATTATGTAAATACTATTACTACTACTACCACCACCAAAAACAACAACAACAACAAATAATAATAATAATAATAATAACAATGATGTTACTATTAGTAGTAGTAGTAGTACACAGGTTTATTATTATTATTATTATCAACATTATAATAATTATTATTCTGTAAATACTACTACTACTACTACTACTAACAACAACAACAACAACAACAACAACAACAACAACAACCAACAAACAAACAACAACAACTATTAATAATAATAATAATAATAATAATAATAATAATTTTACTACTACTACTAATAGTAACATTATTATTATTATTATTAGTAGTAGTGTATTAACATCATCATCATCATTGTGATAATAATAATAATCATAATAATTATAGTAATAATAACTGGTATACAACATACATTTAAGAAATATTATATTAATAACATAATTATTATTATTAATATTATTATTATTAGAAACAAGAACATCAGAGTTTTCACAAAATACAGATTTGCTTACATCTGATCGGTGACCAAGAAAACAATGCAGAATCAAAAATATTTATCGTAACGGAATTCACTTTTAAAAAGTATAAAAATAATAACAGAAATGATTTTAGTCCATTTAGCTCCCTCAATCTACATGGATATAGTTTAACGGGAGTAGTTTCAATCCCTTCATTAATATTTAGACATTTAAAGCTAATGATCGACCATGGATTTCCAGCTGAAAGTCTCAGTCATCCACCATTTCACTTATTATCACAGCCCAGGCTTTTAGTCCAACGAGCTCAGGAATTAGTGGCTTTGCCCATTAGTCGTTTAATTGCTTCTGGACGAGTGACATGCATACAGAATTACAGACTGACTGAAGGGTCAAAGGGGATGAATTTATAGCAATTAATGAGACCACGGCTCGTTCGCTGGTGTCACTTCAACCTACCAGCAGCTACTGCAGCAGATGAAGGCCATCCATTTACACAGATACCTCTTTTAGCCAATGCTTACACACATTTTATCAGTTCAAATGCATGATGTTGTTCTGCTGGTCAAACTACAGCAATACTCAAATATTCAAGCTAAATATTATTGCAAACAAACAAATAATAATATTTTGCATGCAATCAAATATTCAATATTTAATACATATTAAAGCATTAAAAAAGCTGTAAATTAAGCATGCAACAGCAGTTTTCTGAATTATTTATTTAACTAAAATGTAAAATAAACATTTATATATTGCATTATATCACAAAAACTACAAAAAAGCAAATGCAGAACAGTTATGGCCATTGAAAAGCCCATAATTATCCACTGGTCAAGCTTTATTGTCCACTTATTACTAATAAAGAGCGCATTTAGAGGCAAGTCTCCAAGACTCATTGACCAACTCAATGAAAAAACTTCATCTTTCTGTTGTATTCTGAAGATTACAGTAGTTTGTGTAATAATAATTGAGCACATTGGCTTTGCTATTTTCAGTCTGCGCTCGTGGAGTTGCAGGATTGACAGATGTTAAGCGCGTTTTCCGTTGTGTAATTATCAGCCTCGGAGGATGTTTGACAGTCAAGTTCAGAAAGGAATCTGTCTCATTTTCAGTAAAGGAGCATGCTGTCAGAGCCGTGGCCAGCGCTTATGACTCAGGGTTGAGTCGCCCAGAGACGCCCAGTGCGTCGCTCACATCACCTGAAGATCAGCAGAGTAACATGAGGAAAACTCCTCCGCTTAAACACAGATGTCAGCACGACTCAGAGCAGGTGGTGATGTTTAGCAATATTTACTGCTGACATATTTTAAAGTCTATATATTCCTTTCATTTGACTGCCGCTCAATTCATACGCGCAGGAGAAGGGATTAAAGTCTTCATCAATAAACAATTTAAATGTATTAATTTATTATCACTGGCATTTTAATGTGACCTTAATTATTTTTTTATTATTATTTATTTTTTTATTTAACCTAAACTCTTTTGTTTTTCTTTATAATTCATTATAATCAAATAATACTGTATTTTTTCTTTATTCTTTAAATGAATCAAAGGCAAATGAAAATAGCAACACAAAAGCAATATTGTTTTGCAATCTCATAGTTGTAAAAATCACAATAAAATTTAACCTGACCACTCAATGTGTATTACTGTAAAATACTGTATATCACAGAACACCCGATTATTACCATGGTGCCATGCCTAAAGCACAAGCATCTTTCTGGAAAATATGTGGTGCAGCCGTGGTGCAGCTTGAATAATTAATCTTGGCTCTGGTCAGCATCTCTTTCATCACGCTCTGCCTGAAGCTGACACCTGTGATCCAGAGACAGTGACGGGAACAAGAGCAGGACGGGACGGACAGAGAGGGGTGCCAGTCATGCATACAGGGCCAGCTGGCCCAACAAGGTGACACTGACAGTGTACTGTAAGAGCCACGGCGAGCAGAGCGTGATCCATTCAAAACAGAACAGAAGACCTGTTTATCATGTGCTTCAATACAGAGCAAATTATATAAAATTAATAATCAAACATATTTTGGACGCCAGGGATTTTGTCAGCAGCCTTGAATGAATGGATTGATGCCATGTGTTCCAGCACAAACCAGTGGAGGATTGTAATATTTTAACATGCTTCTTCAAACCAATGTTCGATTGTCACTCATTTAAAAATGCCCTCAACATTGATATAAAACAGCAAACCTACTCTTTTATGATTCAACCTCCCGAGACCACAAATTGGTCCAAATAATCCATGTAGAGCACATTAATCTCATCCACCTCTTTCCGTTCGCACAGATGTAATAAAAGACTGGAACAGCCGATTGAGAGGCTTTAAAGGTTAAAGGCTGCCTGTGCCCTGCTGCTTAAGCTCTGGCTATTACAGTTCTATCAGCGGCTACATTATGAGATCATTGCAAACTGGGTCACCCTGTAATATTGCAGTGCTGAGATGGATGCTGTTCAGTCACGCTTGTTTCAAGAAAGCGTGTTATTTTCAAGGACACTGCATATACAGTCATGCACATCGCACAGCACAGTTATCGTACGTGATGGACGCTCAGAGATTACAGACTGAAAAATGCTCTCCGGATCCCATTACGCATTCAGCTGCTGTTGTAGTTAAGGCTGATAAAAGCATTTGTGGCTCTCCATGTGCTAAGCATGCTTGAGAAACAATTAGCTCATGTATAGAGTCATTCTGCCATTTTTCACCCCATTAAGTTCAGCACAGTGGTTTAATTCATAGCATAAAGATGCGCCAGGACCCATCCCATGCACGCTCATCAGAGCGACCGATCAGAGATGTTTTCCCATGCCATCATCAGCCTGGCCGGCGAAAGAGAGAAAGAGAGACGGGAGACAGACGAGGCGTCATCGCTTTCAATGCATTTGGAGGAAATATGACTCAATGCATTGCTATTCTCTGTGCAAACAGATATTGTATGTCTGAGGTCCTGTTTAATAAGGCAAAAGCTGAAGCTCCAAAGACGCTGGTAGATTTTGCAGGCATATTTTTATAAGCGATCATGTAAAACAAGAGTTTCAGAAAACAAACCCTGAAATCTCTGGGAAAGGATTGCATCATTTCAAAACAATATACTGATATTGATAACAATATTGAATATACTGTAATATAGGAGCGTTACGTCAGGAATAAAAATAAAAACTATGCCATTATTTAGTCACCTATTTCAAAGCCACAGTTCAATGAGGGGCAACTACGATGCTGTAAAAAATACAAAAACACAATAAAAGCACCATAAAAATGCAAATTAAAGCTTTAAAGGTTCAATGCAATTTAAGCTTAATCAGTAGAATTACTGGTAACACTTTAGAATAAGGTTCCATTTATTAACATTAGTTAACAACATTAGTAAACATGAACTAAGAATGAACAATACTTCTACAGCATTTATTAATCTTAGTTAATGTTAATTTCAGCATTTACTGGTGCATTATTAAATTCACAAGTTGTGTTTGTTAACATTAATGTAGTGGGAACTAACATGAGAAAACAACGAACAACTGTATTTTCATTAACTAACATTAACAAAGATTAATAAATAGTGTAACAAATGCATTGTTCATTGTTCGTTCATGTTAGTTAATACATTAACTAATGTTAATAAATGGAACCTTATTCTAAAGTGTTACCGAATTATTTGACAATGTCGATTATTTTACTAATTTTCTCTAAGCAATTATATATTTACATTTGATATGTATATTTTAACATTTGCAGTCTGGCTCCATTCACTTCCATTGCAAGTTACTCACTGTAACTCAGACTTTTATAAGTGGAAATTAATCAGCATTTTGAAACAAATACAGTTGATTTTGTTTTACTGAGAAAAAAAACAAAAAACAAGTGCATAGGGGCTTGGAATCGACATGAGAGTAAATGGTGACACAAGTGTAATTTTTAGGTGAACTATTCCTTTTAAAGTCGTTTCAAAGTCACAGTTTAATGACGGGCGACTATGAAGCTCCAAAAAGGACAAAAACACAATAAAAGTGCCATAAAAATTCTTAAAGTTCAATACAACTTTCGCTTAATCAACAGAATTTGTGGCAGAATTTGATAATACTACAGACAGATACATATGGTTTGTTTATTATTTATTTATTTACCATTTACAGATTATGTATTTCTTATGTGGCAACATAATTTATTTTTATTTATTGTGGTTTGCTTATGTTTCTTCAGCATGTTCTACTCTTATATTTTACTGAAAATTAAGTAGTGCATACGGCTTGGGATCGACATGAGAGTAAACGGTGACACAATTTTAATTTTTAAGTGAAGTAATCCATTTAACTCAACTGAAAATCTTTACCTCAGCATCCATAAGCCTCTAATGGCCACTAAAGATGGAGTGAGCCAAAGTGGGAGCTAATCCATGGCTTTCTCCAGCATCAACACCACCTTGAAGAGTCTGGAGAAGAGTGTGATGAAGCTGGAAGCTCACAGCGTTTGGTAGTTGGTCAGTTTTCACCCAAAAGCCTTTCCAAACAAGCTGTTGAAATCAGACTCGGATAATAAATCACTGCTTCGTCATCATCAGACCGGCTCTCTCTGAAGACCGGCTGATGCGCTCGTTCCTGAGGTGACACTCATTAATTTAAGAAATTAATTTGAGCGAAGGAAATGAGGTCAAGAGAAAATGGAAATGGGTCTTTGAAAGAGGGTAAAGTAAGAGGAACAGACAGAGCCAGGGTTTGGCTGGATGCTCTGGTTTCTGACCTGACCGCGAGGCTGATTTCTCCTGCCCGGTTGGCCGAGCCACCGTTAACAGGCTCCTGGCTTCACCAAAGCCTCCCCGTAATCTCCAGAAAATTGAGTCTGCTGGTGCCTGCTGGGAAACGGGGTCGGATCAACACTGCACCGGCCGTCCAAAGAGAACCAGTAAACAGGTCCGTCTCTTTTAGAGCAGGTAACGGGTTTTGAGAGTTAGAAAACACTGAGTAAAGGCCTGTCCAGACGTTTAAGTACAACCATAACCAGTGCTGGGAACGTTACTTTGGAAATGTAATACATTACATTTAGTCATTTAGCAGACGTAGAAATGTAGAAGCTTCAAATTTTCTGTAAAGCTGCGTTGCAACGATTTATTTCGTGAAGAGAGCTATACAAATAAACTTTAATTAAATTGATATAAAAACACGTTTTATTTTGGCTATTTCAGCAACATTTCTCAATTCAATTTGGCACACTGATAGAAGACAGTCTCAAAACAAACCACACCAAATTTGCAGGCTCTAACTCAAACTCTCTAGCACCACCACTTATCCAAAGTTTCACTCATGTTTATGCTAATAACTTTTGAACTGTAAGCCAAAAATGAAAATAATTTTCTCTGAATCCTTGGCTCAAGCCGAGTCGAAAATTCAAAAATCGTAAGGTTTAATTTTTTGGCTATTTTCGATTGTTCGTAAAACCTACTTTTTCGAACTCTTCCTAGACATTTCACCAAAATTGGCTCGGATCATCTTCAGACAATGCTGGGAAAAAATAATGGAATTCAAGTCGATCCGCTTAGCAGTTTTCGAATAATGAGCGAACAAATTCTACAAAAAGCAAGCAAAAATGGATGCGAGGCGATATCTCCGCAACGGTTTGGCATATTGAGACCAAACTTGGTGTGTGTTATAACAAGTATGACCTGAGGCTACCTGCAGTGTTTCGGCGCAGTGCCACCTAGTGGTCAGGATATACGACAAATGGCTATTTTTGCTTTTAACTTCTCAGTGATTTGACCAAAAATCACAAAACTTTGGATTCGGTGCATCATGCCAAGTCGAACCATATCCAGTTTTCCCATGTCAGCCATTTTGGGCGTCGGACATTTTTTTATTTTGTAGTAAAATGCTAGATTTTAGGAACGCATTGACATATCGTTAAGAAACTTGGTATGGGTCTTCAGCACAATGCCCTGAAGGAGTCTGAGAAGTTTTGAAACAGCACCACCTTGTGGTAAAATCAAATATTCGCATGCTTATAACTTTGGGAGGGGTTGACTTATTTTCACGGTAGTTACCTTTTTAGACTCCTGAATCCTTGCCGAGTCCAGCGATACCAAACTTGACAGATTTTGACTTATGGTTTGTGCAGGGTAGCATTTTAGCGCTTAAAAAAATATTTGCCAATATCTTAGAAACCGTTATTCCGATCGACACGAAACCACCGTAGGAAAGCATAGCATCCCGGCTATACGCTACTGCTCAATTGCCTAAATTTTGATAGTAAGAGGTACAAAAATGCAAACAAAGTCGGCAGTCAGTCATTTTTCATCTACTCCTATACAAAAATGTATAAAACTCCAAAACAAAGTGAGATATTTTCATCAAATTTGACACACATATACATATGTATGGGCACACTCTAAGCACACACAAAAAATAAACAAAATTGGTGGGATTTTGCCTCTTGGCGGTGCTATAATTGAACAAAACATAAAATTGCCATTGACTACAGTAGAGTATTATGATGTAAAATGATATATTTTACAAATACATCAGTGTACCATTATAAAACTTTGTACGTACCATGGAGACCATGACCTGAAAGTACTCAAAAAGTTTTAAAACAGTGCCACCTTGTAGTTAAAAGCGATCGGATATCTCACACTGCTTTCTTCAGAAGACATCTTTAGATTGATTCAGAACCAAAAGCAGATGTTCATGGTCACAGCCCAAACACTAACTTCACTCAATGTATAATGCAAGGACAACAAAAGATTTTGAATACCCAAACTTGCTCTCTGAAGTCAAGCTTTTGCTTTTTTGTCGCTTAGTTTAGTTGTGCAGCTTAAATATCAACTTAATTGCAAACTTGAGGTTTCCCAAAAGGTGGTTTGCAATCACCTAGTGATTTTTAAATTCATGATAATCTAACAAAAATATGTAAATAATAATAATAATAATAATATTTATTATTATTATATTAAAATAAATCAATGGGGTTGCACTATTAAACGATATGATGCAATATGGCATAATTTAAGTGTTCATCCCTCCAAAACAGATAAAACAGCTTTCACAAACAGCTACATCTCTGTCTTTATTAAAGTGTATTTAATGAGTTGTATTTTTTTAGGGGTTATTTTGGCATAATTCATAACCACACCCCAGACCGCACTAATTTTCAAACCCTGGTTACAACCATACATGCAAATAAGAAAGTTGAATTTGTGCATTTTAAGCCCCCTGTGGTTTCCTCCGCGACCCGACTGATCCTGTCACACTCTCTCTGTCTGTCTGCGAGAGTGAGACGGCATCTCATCACACACTTCATCACTGCGAATATCTCTTCTCCCATCACTCATCTCTCTCTCTCTCTGTCTGTCTAATGCTGTATATCTTTTTTCAGATGCTCGATTCATTACCGGAATAGAATAAAATGTGATGCTTGTCATTTCTGTGCTAAAAATGTGCTTCATGTGGACACATCTAAATATACTGCTTTTATTGAACCTAAAAAAATCTATTTAATTTGACTAGATCCGTGTTATTAGTATCACTGATATACCATTATCGTTTTGAATTAGATGTTCATCTTTATATTCTGTTCTGGTTTAAATTTAGCTGTGCATTTTTATTTTATTTATTTATTTGTTTTGATTTTTATTAAGTTTCATTAGGTTTTAGTTTTAATATGTTAAATTAAAACTGAGAAACGTTGCCTTGACAACTAGCTGAAATAAAATGACTTTTTTTTTTACATTTAATTTGACTTCAGTTAACATTTATTTCATTTCAAGCAATGCTTGTTTTATGGTTTTATTTTTATTTTTGGTTAATTATAATTAGCCTGGACTAAATGTATGTTGCTAAATAGCAAGAGTAATGTTAAGAGTCAAGAATGAAATGTAGGAGCTTCCTAAGGTGCAAGTTTATGCACTTTTTCTGATGGAACTTTACAAGTTATTTATGCATTGCATTTAAAGTAATCATAAAATCAAAACAGAGTGGATTTACTTTATCAAAACATATTTTCTTTTATCAAAAAATAAAAATAAATTTCTTGCTCAGTCTAAACTGACTTTCATTTTCAGCTGACATCAGAAATCCTGCTTGTTACGCAACATTTCACAATCGATTCCAGCCGGATAAAATCAAGTCCTGTCTTACATCATCTCTCATTAAATATCCCGTTTCATATATATGTCAGATTAGAAAAGTGAAATGGGTTTTGACTTTAACCACTGATATTCTCTTACTGTAAAGCCACTTTACAACTGTACAGACTGTGTGTGGCATTGAAGAGGAATTAGCCTGCGGCACTGTTTTTGCAGATGGGACTGATGCTGTTTGATCAGGGGAGCTTCAGTGAAGTCATTTACTGACTCCTTTGCCTTGATTGGGCCTTCAAAGTGCTATAGATCTCTACAAGGATCCAACCTGACTGTTGCATCTGTTGGGAACAGATATGTGATGCATACATGCAATGTAATCATGTTAGAAGGAATAGTTCACCTAAAAATGCAAATTATGTCATCATTTATTAATTCTTATGTCAACACATATGACTCGCTTGCATGAAACACATAAGGTGAAATGTTTCTGGCAATTACAATTAATGATAACTGGAGCTTCTATGATTCAAAAAAGGACAAAAAATTACCATAAAGCATCATGAAAATAAACTCGCAAGTCTTCTAGAGTCATGTTTGTGTTTCCCTCCATTAATCTGCTAACTGAATCAGTGAGTTGAATTCAAATGCCAAATCAGTAAGATTCATGAATCAGTCATTCAGACTAATATATTATATATTAATATTGCCACAATACTGCTATTTTAAGCAACTTTGTCATTGTTGTTATTTCTAAGGCAGAAATATATTATGCTGTAATACAACTGATTGTATAATAAATATAATAAATCAGGAAACTAGATTAGGTTAAATAAATGCATGTGTATGAGTTGACATTCTCTTGATTTGTGCTTACAGGTGAAAGTGCAATAACTCTGATCATGATCATGTTATCACAATACAAATTTTAATAACTTTTATAATCAGTTTAACCATTATGCAGCATGACTAAAATGTGGCCAATTTTTAGTTGACTGGTTTAATTCCTGAGTGTGAATCAGAAAAAACAAAAAAAAACCTCAAGCTTTTGTTTTGGCGGAAACCTGCAGGGAAGCCTTTTAAGTGTATATGACAGCAGGTGTACAAACGCTTCTCAATACAACCCTGCTGAAATAATCATCTGTTCACAAAAAATGTATGCAAAATTACCAAAATAAAGCACAACTGACGCACATTACGTTCCCAAGTGCATCTCGCAGCACATGCAAATATGGAGTTTGCAGCGTTTACTGCAAACCGAGGCTTTGAAAAGAAAACGCAATTGTTACCAGTGGATCAGTACTGCAGAACATGAATACTGAAACAATTTGAAATATTTAGAATTGATATGTATAGAAAACAAATCTATATTTATGATGCTATTGCATCCTTTTTGAAGCTTGAGAGCTTCAGCCCTAATCCCTACTTTGTGTTTGAAAAGAAGAAAGAATATCGTACGAGTTTTGAGCGACTCCAGTGTGAATGAATGATGACAGCATGTCCATTTTGGGGCAACTATTCCTTTAATGAGTCGTCTCATTATTATTTTAGTGAGGACATTAGAAGAGGCCGAGTCATTTGGTCTGAAATCTCAACTTTCAGAAAGCCATGTTTGCCGTTGCATCACACCCTCTGCTTCTGTGTGATAAACCAATCTATCAAATTACTGAGCTCAGGCACAGACACTTACCCAAGCTGCAGACACTGCACTGGAGCAAAGATAAGTGCTCTTTGTCCAAATGACACTCGTCCCTCTCATTACATGCTGTGAGACACAAGTCTCCTCTCAGTATTGTGTCTTTCTGTCTGTGGCTACTTTCTCTCTCTCTCTCGTTCCTCCCTAGAAAGAATATTGCTTTTTTCACTCTCTTCTGACACTTTTCTGACAATCCATAGATATCTTGTGTGGGCCCGTAATGCATCGAGGCCGTTTAACCGTAATGGGAGTTTTTATGTTATCGATGGTTTTTGCATGTTGCTTCTTCGCGCCACAGAGGATTCGGCCAATCGGCTCGCTGAGGACAGCGGCAGTGAATCACTAATGAAATATATTGATCATCAAATTCAACGTAACTACTAGCTGACTCCAGGGGGAGCTCTGTCTGTTTCAATCAGCACGATAATGCTACGCTTAAAGGCCAATAAAACTCTTGCATGTGGAGCATGATCTTATAACAATATTGGGAATAATATAATGTGCTTAGTGCATATAGATGTTTAATCCAAATCAATTTACAGTAGGGCAGTTTCAATGAGTCCCTTTGGAGCAGCTATGGGTTAAGTGGTTTGCTCAAGCACACGATGGCGGTAGAACAGAAACAGGGTCTATAGTTAATGGATTACCTCTAAGTGGGATCAAACCTGCTGATTTACTGTTAAAAGCCTGAATGAGGATACCAGTAAGTGCCTTATATTTATCAAGACAAGCACCAGAATTGGCATGCCTAAAGAAATTGATTCAACGAAGATATATTGCATCAATCAATCAAACAATAAATAAATAAAATAAATAAATCAATTTTGGTTTAAGTTTAACTTTGTACACATTATTACATTAAAGAAACCACAAATATATTACATTTTAAAAGCATTTATTAATTTGGGTTAATGTGAATACATACAATTGTTGATGATGTTCATTTGTAATACATGATATTTAATTTATTCAATTAGAAATACATATAAAAAAAGAAAACTGCATTATTAGATTTAGAAATTAATGTTAACCTAGATCAGGGTTATTTTTGTTAATTAAAAATAGAATAAACTAAAATTGAAGACATAACAAGAAAACAAATTGCTGTAAGGTTAACTTTGCTAACATTTGTAAATTAATGAAATAAATAAACTACATATTAACAGCATTTATTAATGTAGGTTAGCATCGATATATAAAATTCTTGATAATGGTAATTTCACGTGATTTTTAAATTATTCAACTAGAAATATTAAAAATGCATGAGCATATTTAGAAATGTAAAAACCTAGATCAGGGTTGTTAAAGTTAATTGAAACTAAAACCGAAACTAAAACCACTTGAAATTAATATAAAGTTTAACTGAAATAAAATATAAAAACACTTTTTATTTTGGCTATTTCAGCAACATTTCTCAATTCAATTTAGTTTAATTTGATATACTTAAATACCCAAAATAATTAGTAAATCAATCAAATTAAATACAATGAATAAAACTATACAGACATAGCTATAAGAGCAAAAACGACTAAAAATGACAAAATCATAACCAACTTACTAAAAGAGTAACTAAAATAAAATTAAAAAATAAATAAATCAAATCTATAATAGCATCTCAGTGATACTAAAATAACACTGACCTACATTAATAAATTTGGCATATGTATTGTTCATTCTTGTTTTGTCGTTAACATATATAGCCTTATTGTACCTAACTGTCTCAATTAATGTGAGAAAACAAAGATTTTGTTCCTAACGCTGTGGCAGAAATCATCCACTGACACGTCTAAACTGGGTCAGTCCAGAAGTCATCATCTGCCCATCATGTCGCTCCAAACTCGCATGACCTTTTTAATCAAAGTTATGAGCTATTATCAGAGTGTCAAACGGTGATCACTAGCTGTCAAGTTTGGCTTTAATTTAGGAAAACTTTTTCCTTCAGTCATGTCTTATTTCATCTAGTGCACCAGTACTGTTCTCTCCAAAAAAGACTAAATGCATTGCTGCCTTTATTTTTAATGTAAACCATTCCTTTTCTATACACTACGTCTCCTACTCGAACGTCAGAGGAAAGAGAATGACAGCATTTCCCTCAGCGTTTGTTTGCAAGGATGATCTTAGCCTGCGGCGGTTAGCATTAATTAAAAAGTGCGGCAGCAAAAGCTTGGAGGGTTGAATTTGAGTTTGAGCGGATGGGAGGAGAAGTGAAAAGACTTCAGACTCGTGCAAGATGCTAAATTCCTGCAGAATGACAGAACTGATGACTAATTCAGAGCTGTTTGTGCCGTTTTATGTAAGTTACTGGTAGAGTTACATAAGTCTTTTCCATCTCAGCACAAACTTGCAGTACTTTGAAGTCAAACAGGGTTAAAGGGTATAAACACACATATACGTACACACACAGACATGCTGTCAAACACCAAAAGCATCAATTCTCTGCAGCCTAGAGATGGTTTAACTGTAACCGTTTTGATCTAACGGGAAGAAGAGCAAAACTACCTGTACTTGCTGGTGTGTCAGTTCAACAAACACACACATGTTTGTTTTTCTATGATGGTGGGGACTTTCCTTTAACCTCTACTGTTTTTATACAGAGCTAGAGTTATTTTCTACCCCCTAGAAACTTTTCTACATTTGAATAGGTTAATTAAGATGTTATTTTGTATATTTACTATGCCAGTTTCCTCTTAAGGACCATTGGATATCCCTAAATGCATGTGACTTCAGGTTTTACAGTCCTTATTGGGACATTCAGTCCTCACAATGTTGGTAAAACCTCTCTCTCTCACACACACACACACACACTCAGGCAGAGTCTGCAGTCTCATAACGTGTGATGTGACCCCATTATTGTGCATCCCTGAAGTATCGTTCAGCATTGAGTGTCATCCATCAGTTAGTCCTCTAAAACGGCCAAAAGAATTAAAGATTTTATCCGACATTCACCATCTACACATCTTCCCCTGGACTGATCATCAGTACTCCTTAATGTAAAGCTCTACAGCCATCTCATATTCTCCAATACACACTCTCTGTTCAGAACGCATACTCGTCTCTGAGTTTTTGACTTTATTTTTATCCTGATCCATATGTAGAGTGGGCATAGAGTCATTTACCGTGCTACGCCGAGTCCTGGTGTTTATAAATAGCCAGACCGAGCATTATTCCCTCATCATCAATCACGTTGGGGCACGAGGGAGAGACTCGAGGGGGTAGTTCTCCACGCCACACGGTCTGGAGGTGTGAGCTGGATGGGCTAATCTGGAGGGGAACAGATGCCAGTGCCCGGGGAGCTCGAAGGATGACGGATGGTTCAGGAAAGGCGAATTTTAGCTGGTGTGCTAGCCAGAGTGAACTGAAATATTTAATGTCCATATGGAGAGGAACTAAAGAATTCATTATTTTCTCTCGTGCATGCGCAGACTTCTTAATTTTTCAACAATTTCTGGCCCGTTTCTGCACATGAATCTATTCAGCTGAAATGTGACATTGATGCAGACACACACTTGTCTTTTTTCTATGCCGTCAGCTCACTCCCAAACACAGAGCAAGGAACACACACACACACACAGTGGAATCTTTTCATCTTGTAACCATGGCAGTTGGTAGAATACAGTAGGAATCCAGCCGATAACAAAGTGCTTACATAACTATTGCATTGCCAAGCTCGACTCCTACCTTGCGCACCTCTTTTCCTTCTTCTCTGCCTCTCACTTTAGTGTTCCCTTTCTATTTTTCTCACTCTCTATGCATTCACGTCATCATTTGGCATTCTGGAAAAAGTGCATCTCGACTTTTGTTAAAAGAGATTAACACCTCTCTTTTTGGTTCCCAAGGCGGTCAAATTCTCAGGTTAAAGCCACTCACTTTGGTTTCTTAGGCTACATTGACTTCCCACCTGCTTCAGCCTGCCAGTCCAAACTGGAAAACATTCATTATTTATCTCCTGCCAGAGAAACCAGTCACCTGCAGTCCAAACAGTAGAAGGCAAGCAAACCTTACCTCCCGCAGTTCATGTGCCACATCTTTCAGCTCCTTGAGGATTCCTTCCAGCTGCTCGATCACCATCTTCATGTGGCTGCGGATCTGTTCTCTCTGACTGGGGGTCTCAGAGGGTTCCCGGGCTGGAGCTCCGCTCTGGGACATCCTTCAAAGGCTGCTCACAGGCCGGGGTGCGGAGCGCTGAGGGCAGGGGCGAGCCGAGCCACGATCCATGTCTGGGGCCTCCGGGAGCCGCAGTGCTACTGATCCGATCTGGGGCTCGGGCCACGTGGGAAGGGTTCAACATCTTAAATACGCCTGGGCAGCCGAGAGACCTCGCTGGGTCTGGGGTCAAGCCTCCTCTTGCTGTGTACGGCGGGGCATCTCGGGACAGACGCGGATGGAACGGAAGGTGCTGGAATCATTGAAGGATGCTTGGGCTGTTAGATCCAAGAACACACACCGAACTCCAGTATGAAGAAGCGAAATGCGCAAGAAGCGTGGCTCATTTCAACCTAGCATGCGTTTAGTGTGCACGTGCGAGTCCTTAGGTATAACTTTGGATGGAAAGCGGCTGTCTATGACGCAGAATTCTTCTCTTCCACGAAGACATGGCAAGGAGAGCTGCACGAGTGACTGATCCAGATAAAAATCCAATCCAGGAAGAAAAGGGAAACTCCCAAAGATGCCTTTCTATCAGAGAAGACCGACGTGCTTCTTTGTTTTAGATCTGCGATGTTTGTGTTCGGAGTAAAAAAAAAAAAAAGTCAAAACAAAAGGTGAAATATTCCAACTTTAGTTTTCCTTGAACTGGATCTGGAAGAAAAGGAGAGAGAGAGGATGTTAATTCAGCCAGAAAGCCAGAGTGATTTTATGTGCGTGTATAGATTGTGTTTGTCCTCTCATGTCTGAAACGTTAAACCAAGGCAATGGACGTGATGCTTTCAGAGCGATTGCTAAAATTGCAACTACACTTACAATAAGTGTTATGATGAACGTTTCACACGTAATCCCCCGCGGGGTGTCAGACGGAATGGCGCATCCTTTCCTCTGGGTCAGAGAAACATTTCTCACCCATTTCGTTAAATGGCTGGATAAAGAAAGATCTCAATCTAGCTTTCTTCGATTACGGGTGAAATCCAGTTGTTAGCCTTTCTTCAAAAGACATCAGAGCAGGTAAATTCCATGACTTTTTCTCCAGGAAGAATTGGAATAGAATAAAAGAGGAGAACTTGTCCCTTCAAGGTGCAGCCAAAAGAGACAATCTGACAACACCTGGAAAGACAGGAAGGAAAGCAATTTCTCTGTTTATCTGGTAACGTCTCTCTCCCTGTCATTGTTTTCTCTCCCCCATGTTAAATTTTCTCAGACACATATCTTGATGTTCAAGCTTCGGTTTACTACACAAAATCAATTACAGACAGCAAAGAGAGACCGAGAAGAACAGATACAAATGAACACGCTCACCACATTGAATCCCACCAGCCCCCGTGGAAACGCACTTCATAAGACAGTGGTCTCTGGCACGCTTTCTCGCTCTCACCTCTCCCCTGGTCAGTGGTAGAAAGTGCGTGCAGGTTTGCCTTTCCTCCCTCCTGAGGAACGATGGGGATACAGTTTTCGGCACGGCTGAGCTTGGCTCATCCTTCCCATTTTGTTGCGGCGTCAGTCACCATCACGCACGCTGTCTTCCTCCCAATCACCCCCACTTCTCTCTCTCTTGTTCCCACACACAATCCTACTCTTTTATGTTTTTCCTTTCAGCGTCTGTCCAGCCACACTCGCCCACCGTCAGAAGGAGGGTTCATTCAGAGCCGTCCTTCAGAGAGAAAGTGAAGCAGCAGCGGAGGAGGAGGAGTGAGGGAGGAGGTGGTGGTGGATGAAAGACTGGCCCTGGTTCCCCTCTTTTCGAGCCCCGGCAGCCTTGGCTTCTCCACTCCTGCTTCAAATCCTGGAAGTCCTCAGATGCTCTTGTTGCTGCGGCGACCGTTTCCACCTCGCATTCCGTCTCTCGGCTGTGGAGCAGACACCTCCTGTCGCCGTGACGACAGCCTCTGACTGAGGGAGGGATGCTGCCTTTGCCTCCGATATCTAAACCCTGTGGATACACGCGCACTCTGATACCCCCCCTCCTCTCTCTCTCTCTCTCTCTCTCTCGCTCTCTCTCTCTCAGTCCCTCCTGCCAGATGGAAGGGGAAGAGGCTGGAGTTTATAGACAGGCTTTGGCTGCTAGTGAAGACGGCTCTCTCTCTGGCTCTGGGGGGGGGGGGGGGGGTTGGGGGGGGGGGGGGCTATGACGTTTAAAGAGACAGTATAGCGAGCTTCACACTGTATCTCTCTTATGTGTCTTCTTCTGTTTATTCGTAGCTCTCCATTTTATTTATGAGTGCCTATAACCCTTCACCCAATATATGTTATAAATATCAAAAGTTCTAGTTTTTCATGAACATGTCATTGTATCATCATCAAATGTTGCAAAATTGCACTAGATACTAAGACTTTTTTTCCATTATGAATGTTATATTTTCATTTTTTTTCTTTTAAATATATATATTTAAATATATTTAAAATTTAAATAAATATTTTTTGCACACATCTAACAAGTATATGATGGTATGATATATAAAGATATATTCCAAACAAATAAATATTTTATAAATATTTCAGTAAATAGTGGAAATATTTTAAATATAAATAATTTTGACAATAATACTGAAAATAATACTGAATTTCTTGTTGCTGAAGAACTTTTAATTTCATGCAATTGCGTATATTTTTTTCCTCAAAATAATTAAAGTGAATTCAAGGTATATTATCTTACACAATTGTATTTCTTAAGAATGTATTTCTTGTTTCAAATATATTTAAATATTTGGTTACATATTTAGATTAGGGAACACTTATTAACTATAAACTAAGATTTAATAAACTCCTAATTCGCTGCTAATTGACAGTAAGTAAGTTAGCAGTTATGTTTAGAGTTATGGAATTTACAATATAGTCATGCATGTGCTTTATAAGTACTAATAAACAGCCGATATGCTATTAATGTGTGCATGCTAAACTAGTTAGTAGTGCTCCCTAATCTAAAGTGATATTTAATCTACCAGATTAAATATCTACCAGACCTAATCTACCAGATATTTTTACTGGAAAACAAAACAAAAGACTGATTTGTGAATCTTTTTGTAAATAAATCTCAGGCTTGATCCGGACCCCTGATGGGAGGGTTACTGTAATGTTATGTTCGTTCATCACTCACAGGCTCTGACAAATTGAGAAAATGATCCAGAGTAAAATATTCCCTTTTGTATAATCCTCTTTGATCAATAAAACATTTTCCCCTTCATAAACTCAGCACATTAATACAATGCGCTCACTTGGCTTCAAACATATGTTTAGCTGTGTTTTTTTCTGAGCACTGTATCGAATTTCCTCATTTCTTTGTATTTTTTCTTCTCCATAAATTTCTGCAACTAATTAAACTCAAACCACTTTGTGTAATGACTCAATTCAAACAGTTAATTTCATTCTAGAAATGTGAACTCATCGTATTGGCATATGCATTCTGATTGGTCAGTTCCCTCACATCAATTTGCATACAGAATTCTGATTGGTCACTTCTTTATTGCATCTATTTTACCATCCATCCGGCAATGAGAAAAGTCTGAAACCTAAACGTACCTGTAGAAACTTACCTAACCAAGTCGCTCGCTGCTTCGCAAAGGCTGATATTCCCTTCAGGAAATGCAAATCTTGTTATGAGTTTATTATGCATTTAGATGTGGCTTAATTAAGGGCTATTGATCTACAGCTGTGAAGAGTGTGATGGCTGAATTCTCAGTTTACAAACGCAAATGTGTCCCAAAGGCAATGTGCTCTGCGTATCTGTGAAATAAGATTATCTATAATGCTTCGGGTGCTTGAATTCACTTATATGTAAAACCAGTGTGTGTAGCGCTGTCTCTCTGTGTGTGTGTGTGTGTGTTTGTGCGTTCACGTGTAAGGTCAGTGTGTGTGTGTGGGTCTGTGTAGGTGGAGGCTGATGTGGCATTATTCTCACAGATCCATGTAGAAGTGTGTAGGCTTGGAGGAGCGGTTGCATTGCACAGAAAGATGCCCTTGTGATATGCCTTTAAAAGTCACAGATCATTGCAAACTCTCTTAAACACCTTTACAGACCTGTTTAGTGTAATTTGGCGTCTAATGAACATCGATAACAGAGTGCATTCGTAAGAATCTTCGACAGACATGAGCGGCGTTTGACTGCCGTCGTCATCCCGCTCCTGCCGCGATGATATTTCTTTAACGCTAAGGTCATAATGACTGCCGGTTTTTACTATCTGAGTTGGAGAGAGCCCAAGGAAATATCAGCCCCACTTAATATTTCTGTCCTGGATTTATTGCACCTGGCCCGATTATGGAGAAGTTTTATAGAACGCAATATTTTTCTAGCAGGGCCGCACGCTCGTGCTTTCACAGGTGTACCTCCAGAGGAAATCACTCGGGTAATGTGATACTACAGAGAGAGGGCGAGGGAATAAAGAGAGAGAGGAATAAAGAAGTGTTTGGGAAGAAGAAAGCGGCCCATGGGGTTTATTTGACCACTTCTGTTTACACAGCAATGAGCAATCACACCCCAGTTATTTGATACTTCAAGATCTTTTTATTAGACGAGTTAGTATTTGGCTGGCTCGCTGAGATACGGCCGCTGTGTCTCTGTTTGTGTGTGATGATATAAGAAAGATTTATTTTTTCTCATAAACCAAAACTTGAGGGACCCAGACGGTTGACAGAGGCATTCTAACCCTCCTCCGGTTTCTTGGTCAGAACAGCCACCCGTCTGTCACAGCCGGAGTTCACTACTGGACAGGAACTCACGCTTATCACTAATGTTTTAAAACACAGATAAGTGGCATATGAAGCCAACTTCTTCTTCCTTTGGAAACCTGTGATTCTCCTCTCCACAAGGTGGCACAGTGGCGTAGTGAAGACTCTGGAAACACACAATAGAGCAACACAGAGAGACTGTGGAAGAATCTTCATCTGTTCATTTATAAGAATGTCTAGAAATAATTGTGTAAATTTATCACTGAATTCATACTTAGCCATTTTTAAGGATGAACTGTTTGCTAAATAAATATGAATAAAATATCTGTGCAAAGCATAGGAATATTAGAAAATATCAGAACTTTTTACATTTGAGAAGTATCCTATTTGCAACTTTGGTTTCTTTTCAGTCCTTTCAGTTCTTTTCATACTGTAGCAAGGGTTATTATAGATGTGTGTATATATATATATACACACACACACACATATATATATATATATATATATATATATATATTGCTTTAATATTTTCTTAAATATATTATGTAAATATTTAAATTATTTTATTGAAATATTTTTTTCTTAAGACACTTAAAATGTACTAAAATAACTAAAACTTAATCCAAAAAATGGATTAAAATGTTATAGACATAGGCTATTCTTTTTTATTTTCTTTTTTTTAAAGCAACAATTCAAAAATAAATAAATTATTAAAACCATTTAAAACTAAAATGAAAATGGAAAATATAAAAATAAAATCTAAATCTAATAGTATAAAACATGTTTTGTTTTTCTTAAATGTTATTAATATGTAAATATTTAGGGTTAGGTTAGGGTGGTAACACTTTATTATAAAGACCAGTTCTCACGATTAACTAGTTTCTTATAGGCATGCATATTATATAAACATGTTTATTAGTACTTATAAAGCACATGCTACTATTAATAAGCAGCACACTAGGAGTTTGTTCAGGGAAAACTCTTATAATATGTGTTCCCTATTCTAAAGTGTTACTGTTAAGGTAGGAAACAATTGGTTCCTTCTATCATACTGCTGTATGAAAGCAATAAGCCACCCAAGCCCATGCATTACAGTGACTTTACCACGGTTAACAGGGTTTTACAGCACTATACTCCCCATGATACAATCACTATAAGGCACATCCTCCAGCAGCAGCTTATTGCTTTATTTGACCTCCTCACATTCACAGCCCTCAAGCTCACCGCTCATCGCTTTCCGTGTTTGTCAGATGAATGTGCGTGTGAGCGAGAGCGATGGACTTATTTCTTGTTTGTTTTCAGGACAGGTAAAAATTGAAGCCGTGGTGTGATGCTTTACCCCATTTGCTCTTCTTCACAAACTAGTGCCCAGTGTTGGGAAGTAACTACAGTAGTTACAAAGTTACTTATAGTTAGTAGAATGTCTAAGGTGGACTATCAATATAAAGTGTAAGTGTAATTTGTAACCTATTACATTTACAAAGAAGCCAAACCTTCCCAACGCTGCTAGTGCTCAGAGAGGCCGCTCACTTTATTTGCCCGCTCACTCTTCTTCTTCTTCATGAATGATTGTCTTCTCGTTGTCCTTGCCGGGTGCAGGGGCTCCCTGAGCTCCGCTGTTTGCCGAGGGCGATGTGTAGAGCTCGCCGACGGACGCCGCATCGCCAATCAGCCCCGGCTTCCCCTCCGGAGCGCTAACGAGCCACGGCAGCTCATTGGTCATTCTGCGGGAATCCCATCACATTTCTCCCCCGGTCTGGCCTCGTTTAGAGCCACGCACCCTTCAGGAAACTCAGCTTTACAGCGGTTACGCAACGCTTAAGAAGCCGACTGCATGGGAAATGTCAGCGCTGATGCATGCGATGTGATGTGGCTCTGACAGATCTTTTGATTCACTCGCATCTCACGCAAACATAATCAAGGGCGAGATGTCACTCAATATCATTGCTATGGAGACCAGAGTGAATGTTGGGGCCGTTCTACCACTCCAAAAACGGTATACTACCATAAAATGACATGTAATGTCAAATACAGTTTTTCACCGTATATAGTAGGGGAACCGTTAACATTTAACAGGTTTTTACTGTAGCATTTTTACAGTCTTTTACCATTAAATTCACGGTTATTTTTTTTACAGTGATAGGACAATATTTGGCTGAGATACAACTATTTGAAAATCTGGAATTTGAGGGTGCAAAACAATCAAAATATTGAGAAAATCACCTTTAAAGTTGTCCAAATGAAGTCCTTAGCAATGCATATTACCAATCAAAAATTAAGTTATGTTTATAGTAGGAAATTTACAAAATATATTCATGGAACATGATCTTTACATAATATCCTAATGATTTTTGTCATAAAAGAAAAATCTATAATTCTGACCCATACAATGTATTGTTGGCTTTGCTACAAATATACCCCAGCGACTTAAGACTGATTTTGTGCTCCAGGGTTACATATTATTATTGTTGGATTATCACCATCACTATATATCATCATATCGCTTAACAGTATGAGTTGCTATAAAGCTGTTTTGAAGCAATGTGTATTGTGAAAAGCACTATACAAATACATATGACTATTACAAAAAGTGTTCACCCCAAAATAAAATAGATTATTATGATTTACTCTCTTCTTATGACCTCTGATGCCTTCATTCTGAATCTGACCTTTCACATTTGACCTTCTTCAATTTACTAGCATTGGCATTTCTTTCCCATTTTCTTTAATATCACGTTTTCTTTCTAGAAATGAAATGAATGTATGCAGGTCAGCCTTAGAGTGTGCTTTCATGAATCAATATAGAATAACAAATGCAAAACAGAATTTTATAGTTAATATCTATATGCAATAAATGCATGCTGGTTACCGGACTCTGCCTTAGATGATCAATATAATCAACGAATGCAAACACAGACTTATACCTAATATTTGATGAACAGTATTTTGAGAAAAAGTTTGGAAGCCAATCATATATAAAAAAACTCAATAGCAGTCCTCTAAAAGAAATCAGATACCAGATTGTAGAGATTCACAATGGAAAGATATTATAGAGCAAATTGTGTCTGTTAAATATCAGCAGTCACACATAACATTACAGTAGCTCAGGAGGTTTATTCTGCAGTTTTGCCCTCTAGGATATTCTTGATAAAGCAGGTCTGGGTGTCAGGCTGAAGGAAGGGGAAGTCATCCCACTTATCAGAGAGCAAAGTGCTCTGTAGGTGGTCCTTCAGCCCCATCTCAAAGCCTGTCATCGCCGCTGCAGGCAGGCATCTGTTAGCTCACAGTCAGCCAGAACAGTCAGAGCCTCGAGCGTGAGCTCAGGTGCACAAACACACGTAACAAAGCACATAATGCCTACTGTCGCTCCTCTTTGAAACCGAGTGCTTTATTTAGGGTGCAGGAGCTGTGCTAGCTGCCTACAGACGTGAAAAACACAACCACTGATCCTCATAAGAAGAAGCCATTTGTCTTACTGACCTCTGCACTCGGAAAATGCCACGTGCACATGAGTCAGAGGACAGTAAACCTGAAATGAGGAATACAACAATAGCAGGAGACAAACATGGCCTTTACTATGACCAAAGACATTAAAAGGGAAGAAGGACTGAAAAAAAAATAAAATAAAAATATAACTAAATGGGGAAGAAGGACTGTTAATTGGAACAAAATAATAAAATAAAAAAACTAAGTAAAAAAATGTATTATATATATATATATATATATATATATATATATATATATATATATATATATATATATATATATATATATAATTTTTACACCTGAAATGGTGAATGCGGGCTGAGATCCTTTTAAAATCAAAGGTCAAACAAGTCAACTGTTCCCCCTTATATATATATATATATATATATATATATATATATATTTAGTAGTTTTATTTATTTATTTTGCTAGTCCTATATAAACTGTATGCAACAATTCAGAGTCCCTTTGGATTGATCGTTCACCATTATACCTTGAGAAATATTCTTCTGTTGTCATGAGAATTTCTGAGTATTTCTAGCATTTTCTAGCATAGCAGCTTTATTCATGATTTATCATAGGTCTCAGGGAAATGCACACTAGTGGTGTTTACTGCGGTAATTTTCTGTGAAATTCATCCTGAAAAAAATATATGTTATGGTTATTCCTAATCAATAAATGTTTTAAAATAAAATAGATGCAATATGCATGATTTGACTGTACTGAGAGAGACAGCTGAAGGCTGATGATGATGACTGAAGTTTATCCATGAACAATCAATGCATCAAGGCCAGAGCAGAAAGGTAGGAATAGAGATGACGGAAAGAGAGAAATATAGAAAGAGATTGAATTAATTTTACTGTCACTGAGTTCACAGTCACTCCTCTCATAGTCCACATACAAAGATTCTCGCTTTGTCTTTAAACTGCAAAAGAGGACCTTGTAGTGGCATACACACATCAGTTTACATTGCACATATTAAGGGCCCCAGGGAACCATGAGATGGGGCCCGCACATAAGTGGTGACATCAAAACAGACCGATAGAGTCAAAGAGTGAAGCTATTTTGGGCTATTTAATAAACTGTTCAACCAACTGCATGATGAAAGTGTGTTTTGATAATTCCTTTGTGTACTTAAGGAAAAATAATAAAGTATAACAACATTGTTTATACACAAAAGTACACTATTGTAAAAGACTTCTTGTGAAAAAGTAAAAAAAAAAATGTTCTTGCATGCAATAAAATGTTAGCTTAAAATATTAATTTATATTTTAGTTCATAATTAATGCTTGTCAGTAAATTCAGCAGTAACTTTAACCATATTTCAGGACAATAGAAGTAATTCTGACATTGCATATAAAGATGAAGTGAAGTCTTACTTAAAGGATAAGTTCACTTTCAGAATAAATATAAAAAATCCCGATAATTTACTCACCCCCATGTCATCCAAGATGCTCATGTCTTTCTTTCTTCAGTCGCAAAGAAATTAAGTAGTTTTTGTTTTTTTGAGGAAAACATTGCATGATTTTTCTCCATATAGTGGACTTCATATGGTGGCCAGTGATGAAGTAGATAAAGTGAACTTATCCTTTAAGTGAATCAGAAAGCATTCTTAAGCTCAACTAACTGCATTTAATATGAATTTAAACTATTATGCAATAATGTAATACAAATGTAAACTAAAATGATGTAATTGCATATTACATGCAGTTAAGTGTCCAAAACAAAAAAAACATTACATTCTGTATGCATTTAAGTATATTCCTTTGAAGTACATTATTTCCATAATAAAGTATACTTCCTTTTCAATAATGACAGCACAACAATCATCCACTCATAAACAATACCAGGTACATGAAAGCTTAAGGTAAGTAAATGTGTTTGCTTCAGAAGCTTTCCAGTGAAAGATTCAACCTCATACATGACATACAGATCAGAATTCAGCTCTAAACACATGCAACTTCATTTGCTGAAAAGGAAAACAAACGGCCATTGTTAGCTCAGCTTCAAGAAAGCAATGAAAGCGTCATATTTATGAAAAAAATGCCACACATCACAGTTACGTCAAATGTCATCTCATTTACAGCCGTTTCCATTTTGTTAAAAGTATTATATTTTTAATTTACAATACAGTACAGTATTGTGTACTATGAATATTGTTGGTTCTTTGACAAATTGCTTTTTTGTCTTTTTTTCAGTTGCTTTGGAAAAAGGCATCTGCTGAATGCATACATGTATATGTGTCATGGTATTTTTAAAGTACCTTGGAGTATCACAGAAAGACATCATTTACAAAAACTTCATTAACAATTCCATCTACTCACTGTAGCTACATTTGGTTGTCAATTCAACTTTTAGTGCCTAATTATGTCCTATACACACACAGTTCAGTCATTTACGGGAGTAACAACCTCATTCTACAACTGAGTTGACATTTACAGAAATTCTACCCAGTGTGTGCAGAACTCCTCGTTTAGCGATATACTCCTCCTCAATTTCACGTCCAATTTCCACAATGTCGCTCTGCATAGTCGCACACAGAAATATGTTAACAACTAGACTTTATCATTATTATTATTATCACGGGAAGAATAATTCTTACCGTGGGGAGAATTTATACTGGTATGTTGCAAATGATAAGATATTGCCTATCCCTATTTTAGGGGTAATAACACCGTTTTCAGTCTAGAGCTGCACGATTAATCAAATCTCGTCAGTAAAGCCGGTTCTGTGATTAGTAGTACATCTCCATCACCTGCTTTCAGATGGAGCAGCATTTACTACACAGAGCCAAAGTTTGCTGACAAGCTACACAATATCGTATTCATTAGAGCAGACAATTTAATTGTGTGATAATGAAATCAAAGATATCGTTCTGTGATAACGAAAGCTGTTTGCGTAGCTTCAAAATTTGTTAATTCTGTATGTTGTCTGAGCGTTGGCATCCTCTGAGGTCCTCTGAGGGGTTGGCATCATCTTTCCTCAGGTGTTCGGTCATCTCAGATCATTTAAGGGTTGGATCCAGACTGAAGCTTCTGTCATTCCTAGTTACCACGGGATGTTAATCAACAGAGAAACAAATAGAGACATAATTAGCGTAGCTGCTGTTCAATCTAAGCAAAAATGATTTGTTCAACCCAAGCTAAAGAATAATAATAATGTACATTTGATCAGATATAACTGCAGTACAAGATTATAAGATGCATTATGTGAATGCTTGGCTAAAGAGATGTGTCTTTAATCTAGATTTAAACAGAGAGAGTGTGTCTGAACCCCGAACGTTATCAGGAAGGCTATTCCAGAGTTTGGGAGCCAAATGTGAAAAAGCTCTACCTCCTTTAGTGGACTTTGCTATCCTAGGTACTACCAAAAGTCTAGAGTTTTGCGACCTTAGGGAGCGGGTTGGATTGTAGCGTGGTAGAAGACGAGTTAGGTACGCAGGAGCTAAACCATTTAGGGCCTTATAGGCAAGTAATAATATTTTGTAAATGATACGGAACTGAATAGGTAGCCAGTGCAGAGACTGTAAAATTGGGGTAATATGATCATATTTTCTTGACCTGGTAAGAACTCTAGCCGCTGCATTTTGGACTATCTGTAGCTTGTTTATTGAAGATGCAGGACAACCAGCTAGCAGTGCATTACAATAGTCCAGTCTAGAGGTCATGAATGCATGAACTAGCTTTTCTGCATCAGAAACAGGGAGCATGTTTCGAAGCTTGCCAATGTTTCTGCTCCATCTGAAAGCATGTGGAAATACCACATTTAAGTACGTATTTTTTCTCCAAACTCACTTCATAACGTCATTCGAGTGTTTGAAATAAATCCTTCTGTGAGATGATGTGGCGTCTTACACAGAATAAGGCACGCAAACATATTTCATAGTATTCTAAGCAGTGATAAAGGCTGTCAGTTATCATTGCATTATTATATACGTTATTATAATGGAAATTATAATTATAATAAGAACTCAGATAAATTATATATTGTTGTAGTCCTGTGTTTATTAGTCAGGTTAAATCAATGAAAGCAGTTAAATCTTCTGTTCATTCAGCGACCGCTATAGGGATTTCCTGGGTTTCTTTTGTGGGGCGTATTTGTATTTTCTCTGGAGATTTACTACTGATCACAGAACCGTGCTTCACTGACAAGATGAGCATTACAATCGCAGCTTTTGCCTAATTGCAATTGCGATTTAATTTCCATTTATCATGCATCCCTAGTTTTCATGTAAATCTGAAAACTTTTTATGTATTTTGGCCATTCATTTAAATGACAACAGCGTTTAGGTGGCCTGAAAATGCAAGCTTTTGAAAAAAACTGGTTTCAAAGTGTAGGTTTTTGAAAATGATACCATTATCAACTCTAAGTTAACTCCGCAAATTTGTGACATAATGCATTTGCATATTAGTTCAGATCATGACCGTTCATTTATACAACAATGCCTAAAAATGCACACTTTTGAAAAAATGAGTTTCAAAGTGCAAGTTGAAAATGATACCATTATCGTCTAGGTAGTTTACTCCGTGAGTTTGTGACAAAACTGCGATGTAATTTATATTCATATTTTGATTGGTGGCTTATTTCCAAGATATCTTGTTTGGATTTAAGTTTATTTTAGAGTGGTTATTATTTGCCAATTTTTATAGCAAGATCTGACAACACTGAGCCAAGACCTACCTAATTGTGATTTCTTGCACAACAATTCTGATACGCATTAAAATATGTCATTGAGAACTACACTAGTTGTACAGTTTGGTTCCTTCTACAATCTGGAACTGGTTTGGTCAGGGCTGTACAGTGCGACAAAAAAAATCGGTCTGAGCCTTGAATAAATGTACTACAGTAGCATGTGTGCGATACAGTTTTCCATGTGTATGAGACTGTTAACGACCCTGTTGTCAAACAAAGATATCATTTATTGACATGCTTTTTCTCCAAATTAACTTCATAACATCAGTCGAGTGTTTGAAATAACTTGTGACAAGAGGAAATCATACTATTTTATAGTATTATATAAATTGATAAAGGCTATGCCGATTAGCATTGCATTATAAATATACTTTATAATTATAAAAATACTTGAAATATATTGTCACAATTGTATGTCTATTGTCTTCAAGTTTCCTCAGTTAAAATTTCTCTATCTGCGTTTTATTCAGCTGCAGTGATAACTGGATACCTTTGTCCATATTAGGGATTTCCTGGAGTGTCATCAGTGGAATTACTTCAGCAATGCATATGTGGAGTTTCTGCACAAGGGCGCCCTCCGGCTTCCAGCATAAAATTGTCATTACATTATGTGTGTACTCAGTAACGCTCACAACACCAGGGTAAAAATAGAAAATATAATACTTGTCTCTTAGTGGATGCATAAGATTCCCTGAATTATTGTAATTTAAATTGTTATCGCAATAAATACCACAAATTATCCTGATAGATTAAGCCCATATCGCCCATTCTTACCCTAAAACAAAAATCTGTGTAAAAAGTAACACTATGTCCAATGTCATTGTACTGCCACAGTACCTTTATGTAATTGTTCCAATTGGCTCATCTATAACAATAAGATTTGAACTAAATGTGCAGCTTAAATGGGCCGAATCTCACGGTACACCACCGTCGCCCGTCCTGCTTTGACCTCCGCAGAGCAGAGCACCAGGTGTGTTCTGAGCCCAGGACACATCTCCTGGATACTAAAGAGGGATTTTCTCTCTGAGCTGCACCCCGCCGAGTGAATTGTGAGCGTGAGAGTGTCCCATATAAGTCAGTGGAGCAGGTGACAGAAATTCCCACCAATTAGAGGCATCTTTTTTAGATGAACCTGCCACATCGATGCGAGCCGATGGACGCAGAGCTGCCCTCGTGGCAGGTAGGAATCCTCGCTCGCAATTTATCTCCTCACGCAACTCCGCCGACTTGCTTTACCTCACCTGTCCTCTTCTACCCACTTGTTTTTCCCTATTTTTCCATTATCTCCAACCTCCTCGGCTGACTTCAATCAGATTCCTCGTAAGAGGGATTTAATTTGCATCTCACGCCTCACTAGTGTGCTTGCCCGTCTTATCAGTGCGTTCTCAGAGTCGACGGCCGCTCTTCAGCGCCACACCGAGTGAAATAAACCAAGACGGCAGAGTCAATGCTGCCGCTATTTTGAGGCAAAAAGCAAAATCACTTTCGATTTCTCAGTGCCTCTTGCTGCTCCATTGTGATGAGGAGAAGCTTGCACAGAGGCAGACAAAGAGATAGAATCGCTCAACTATTTGGAAGCACGCAGACACTTAAATGTATCTATTTTACAGAGCTTGGGATCTCCATTAAAGAGTCGTCCTCCCTCCTTCTCTCGCGTGGGGCAGTCAGCACAGTCTTCTCTAACTCAGAATGACATGGGAGAGCATTAGGCCAGGAGCTGTTGATGGAGTGGTTGATTGGACCTGTCACCTTTTATTGTGGCAGTGCAGCTGAGCCGAGCTGTCACCGCCGCTGCTTGCTTTCCAGCGCCGGCCCTCTGCGCCCTCACACTGCGTGTGCACTTTCACCTTTGACCTCGGCTTTGCACAACCAGTCCCTGAAGCTCACGGTCAATATGGACGACAACCAATCAATGGCTAAGAGAAAAATTTGAGAGGCAAGTGCAGGGTGCCGTTGATGCTTGCTGTTGTGAAAATTGAAATGTTAGGCATTGTACACAGGAGCTCAAAGTTTAGCTGATTAGCATGGGTTAAGTTAGTCCCTTCTGGCGGACATAATAACTACATCATCTGGACCCAAAAGTCATCTTTCTCCAATGATAGCCATTCAAAAGTAGATGCTATTCCAACCCGATCTCGGATCAGATGGCCGAGAGGAGGTGTAGTAAGCATGAAAAGTAGCTGTGTATTCCAACCCCATCTCACAGGAAAACATAAGTGTTATGGTGATTTCATATGAATTTGTATAATTTGAATTGTATGAAAATGCTAAATATTTAGAAAACAGGTAAGCATGAAAAGTAACTGGGTATTCCAACTAGAATCTCATGGAAAAAATATTTTACAAGGTTGTAATTTCGTGTGAATTTGCACAATGTGAATCTTACAGAAAAAAAAGCAAGCATGAAGGTACAACTCTAAACCTAACTGTCACTGGGGTGTAAGCAGATTGTAAAAACAAGATTGTGAGAATTCATGCGAATTAGCCACCAATTTGCCAAAACTAAATATATTTACAAATTGTTATTTGTGTTTGGTATTCTAACTTTTTTTTTATTGGAAATCCTTCTTGAGTCAGAACTGATCCCATGTCCAAAAAGAGTAAATGTGCAAAAACCTTAACCCTGATTTTTTTGTGGACCTAAAACATAAAACATGACCTGTATGTAGAATATCAGAGACTGAATCAGACAAATTTAAGATGCATCAGAAGATTGAAACCTGAGGAGCTGGAATTCAGAGAGGCCCCAAGGAAACAGGACAATGTCATAAATTAGATTCTGGCATCACTAGTATGAAGCAAGCAAACTAACCAGCAAGCCTCTTTCACAAAACAGCTTTCAAACTTGAGACAAAAGACCGTCAAATTTGGGGCAAGTAATCAAGACTGATGGTCAAAGAGATGGCCGTCACATGTAAACCTGTAATAGAAACTCACGAGCTACAGACTCTCTTGGGGGGTCTTCCCCCATACAAGACAGAATGTCTGCTTCCATACGCACCTAAAATCATCTTAAATACTTTCATTTTCAATTTAGAATTAGACTAATCATTTCTATGCATAACTGCATATTATGTATGTAACCCACATATTTGACTATCCTTGTTTTAATCACTCATTGTTTATGTCTTGCTTTTAAGTATTGAATAGCTTACGCCTTAAAGGGTAATATTCATGTTTGGTATGTATGAGTTTGAAAATTCATGCTTCTTCCAATTAATGCTTTGTAAAATGTATCATATTCTGGTTATAGAAATCACATTCAAAAGTATGCTTTGCAAGAGCTTGTAAAGTTCGGACATGTGACTGACCATTTAACATGTTGATTTATCGATGTAGTGGAGAAACAAAGCAATACCCCGAGCAAGGACAGTATCTAATTGGTCAAGACATCCAGATGGGACGGTCTGAAAGCAGAGTTTAAAAACTCAGGACACCATCAAACTCTCTCTCAGTCACCCTTCTCCTCTTCTGCTCTCTTTTTCCACCGCGTTTTGACGCTGCTCTTTGAGCTCCTGTGGGCCACCACAATGAGAAGAAAACCACCTAGTCTCGTTACATCGTTTTATTCTTATTCTTTTACTTTAGTTTCTTTTCTTTACGTGGAGTTTCGTGTTCTAATGTAAGTTTGCTGCAAAGTCCAGCTCCGACTGCACTCCTTCAAACTTCAACCAGATAAACTCAGCATCTTCAGCCAATGCCCAAGACCTCACTTCAAAGACTATTTAACTTCCAGCCAATCAGACACTTCGGGGAAGCCCCTGTCTGCAACACCTCCAGGTTCTAACTGAATTGGTGTCTTTAATGTAAATTTTAGCCTCATTGAGAAACTCAAAGCGAGGGTTATATAAGTGATTGATGGTTGTTCAGGTCTATGCAATTGAACATATTGCTGTAAACTTGGGATTTCATATTTCCTCTTAAACTCATCCTTTCCTTACTTTCTCTCTTTCTGCAACATGTGAATGTGTGAATGCTTGTGTTCATGTGTTAGATTAGTTTATGTCTTAGGTTTATATAAATAAAATCTAATTTATATTGAAAAGAGAAGTATCTTGTGTTTTGTGCTCACAAGTTAATGTCTTAATCTGCCGATCTTGTCACTGTGCTATTAAATAGTGTTTTCACTATATTTTGGATTTTAATATCCAGTGCAGAGTTTGTTATACGGCTCGTTCAGTGATCAGCTGTAAAACAGTGATTCTGTTCAAATTCCCTGTAAAACCATAAATGATTCCCTTTGAGCTAAATTAAACTATTTGCTTTAAATTACATATTTCTACTAAATCAAAAATGCACAGCACAACCCATGTAGTCTGAATCCCACACTAATAATTCTAATGAGCCCGTTCTTTTCAGTGAATCAATAACATCCAACAAAACTGGTATAGTACAATCTCTCATTTTTTTGTGAATCAAAAACAAAGCATGACCAGTATAGTCTGATTCTTATGAGCTGGTTCTTTTTAGTGAATCCAAAACATACAACAAAATTGGTACTTATTACGAGTTGGTTCTTTTTAGAGAATCGAAAACTCATGGCTCCATGGCAGATTTAAAATCACCACCAGAGACCTAGTTGTGCATCAGTGCCAAAGAAAGCAAGAAAAATATAGATGAATGACAAGAGGATAATGACCAGTTTGATTTCCAGCCCTTGTCAAAGGCGATATCGTGCACAAATGCTAATGAATTGTACAGGTGAGTCATATCTGTGAGTGTAAAGCCAGACACCGCTCTGGAATGACATGCCGGTTAATGGAAGTGATGTCTTTGTTGGCTCGAATTTCGCTCTCATACCTCTCAGCGCAAAATAAATGGAGCTGTCCTTTTAGCTCTGGGTCAACTACCTGTCGTTCGTGCTCGCTCTCATCCAGTCGCTTCTCCTTTCTATGATCCTGTCCTCTGCCGTGCCTGTGTCCTTTTCATTTTAGCCTTATTATATGGCCGCTAACGGAGTAGCTTTGCCATTATACGAAAATATGACCCCATCTTGCCGGGGGTCAGTACCAATAAATAGGAAACACGGAGGTGGAGCCACTAAGCTGGAGATTCGAATCGTCCGTCCGTCCGTCCGTCCGTCCGTCGAGTCAAAGGTCGCGCTCTCGCACCTCCACCTTCCATCTCCAAAGGTAATGGGTAGCATCTCCCCATCTTTCTCTCTCTCCTTATCTCGCTTCCCGTCCCTCTTTCTCACTTTCTCTTCTTCAGCTGGATTTATTGATGTTGACCTTTTGCTGAAATTAAGCTTGCCAATCCCCAGGCAGCTAGGGCAAAGTTTAAACCAATTAAAGATAACTTCACCAATCAGCAGCTCCAGAAAGAGTGATTCTGCCCTGTCAGGGGCATTACAATAATTTGTTCTGTGTCACGGACGGCCGAGAGGAGGTGAAGTGGAGCTCAAGGGTTGGACCGGGTGAAAATGTCTAAGCGCTAATGCCACTGTTTTCCAGCATTAGGGCGAATGCGGGCTCAGGTTTATCGCTGGCACGGACTGCGAAATACATAATAACAGCACCTAATGTACATCAGGATTTCTGTGACATCTAATGGATCGCGCATGATTGTGCCCTTATGAGGGATCGTCTAACATGCTGTGATTAAAGCTCCATTCAAATGTGCTTTAGTGAAGCATGTCATTATGAAGTTGTCACCCTGGGCTTTCACGGATGAGTTAAACATGAACCTTCGTGAAGGAAATGTTTCGTTAATGTAGCCTATAAAAATATTGGGCAGCACAGGTTTTTTCAACATTGGTGGTCATCCGATTGTTTTCTTAAGCAGCAAATCAGCATATTAGAATGATTTCTGAAGGATCATGTGACATTGAAGATGCTGAAAATTCAGATTTGATCACAGCAATAAATTACATTTTAACATATGTTCACATAAAAAACAGTTATTTAAAACTGTAATAATATTTCATAATTTGTCACTGTATTTTAATCACATAAATACAGCCTTCCTGAGCATAAGTGACTTATTTCAAAGATATTAAAAAATCATATCAATTCCAAAACTTTGAATTGTAGTGCATGTATTATGTCCTGAGCTTAAAATATAATAAACTACAAATCATTAAAAAAAAAAAAATCTCTCAATGTTCCAGTGTTTTTGGTGTTTTTTTTTTTTTATTAAGGAACATGGCTTGAATCCAGGAAAACATCCAGAAACACACATTGTTCTTGAATATAACCCTACTTAAATATTTGTTAATGTAGCCTGTATGAACAATTGTTTTCAGCCTGATGTAAACATAAGTGCACTGCATATATGTATAAATACAGGTACTATAGTAAAACCTACACATTAGGGGTGTTCATCAATCTTATATAATGCGTTTGGTGTATGGATAGCACACTTAGCATCAAATCCTCCTTGGAAATTATTGCTTACAAGTTCAGAAACCGTAATTGCATGGCACAAAATGAGTGTACTGTGCAATTTCATATTTCTTTCTCTTGTGTTCACTTCCCGATAAAGACAGGAAGCTTGTTTAGTGTCAGTGTAACATAATGAAGAGTAAATGTTGCACATTAGCTGTTTAATTGATGTGCTATCTGTGTGTTTTATCATTGTTGTGTTGCCCCAGAGAATTGTGGGAAATTAAGTTTTGTTGTGCATGCCTGTGGCCTCATAAACAGGCTAAATGGGTGGTATTTATTGCTTTTCCTCATCAACAGTGCACAAAATGTGTATAAACTTAATATCATCAATATTTACAATTTACATTCTCCCATCACGTCTCAGCCAATCACAATATAGAAAGAATTGTCAAAATATAAATAATAAACAAGTAAATAACAAATCCCAAAAATATTGGGCAGCACAACTGTGTTCAACATTGATAATAATCAGAAATGTTTGTTGAGCAGTAAATCAGTATATTATTATGATTTCTGAAGATCACGTGACACTGAAGACTGGAGTAATGATGCTGAAAATACAGCTGCAGATCACAGAAATACATTACAGTTTAACACATATTCACATAGAAAACAGCTACTTTAAATTGTAATAATATTTAACTTTTTATTTTACAGTTTTTTACTGTATTTTTAATCAAATAAATGCATCCTTGGTGAGCAGAAGATACTTTTCAGGCGTTTAAAAATACATAAAGTTACCAAGCCCAAATCTTTGAAGAGCAGTGTATATATATTATATCCTTAGCCTAAATATCAAATACAAATATATTGAATTACAAACAAATCCTCTATTATCTGTCACTGTCCCAGTGTTTTTGATGTTTTTAATCAAAGAAAATGGTTTCACTTAGAGCAGAGTCCAGAAACACATTCTTTGAGAATATAGCCATTCTTAAATATTCATACAGTCTAAAGCCTAAAGCTTCCCCTCTCATGCCATGCCAAGTAAGTGAATGATTTCCGCACACTATATATCAAAGGAGAATATCCTCTGGCTGGCTCGTCCTGAGGCTCTGCGCTTATATTCAGTCCTTTTCTTAAGGTGAATCTCTGATTTGTTTACAGGCTCCTTGTAAAAAATTGATCCGTCTCTCGGAGAGCGAATGTGCCGGGCTTACGGCATCCACTCAGTATGCTTCATACAGGGTATCTCTGGCCACCTATCGACAGCTTTTATACCCAGTGTCACCTTGGAGATTAATTCAGCCTCTCAGAGAGGAAAACCTGAATGCCATTATCTCTCCCGGGAATAGACATGTACTGTATGTCAAATTCCCTCTCGCTGTATGATTATTAGAGAGAGAGAGAGGCTGGTGGCATGCAAGGTGAGTCTGGGAAATCGAATTGTTCTCAATGGCATTGATAAAAGGGACGAGACACAAGCCTAACGTCAATCAAAATATAATCTCCTAAATATTTGTTTCATCTCACCTGTCATCCATTTCAATGCCCAGCTTATTCTCATTCTCCTTCCTCGCTTTTCTTACATTCCTCCTCCAGAAACGCATCACATGGTTTTCTCTGCTGACTCATGCATGACTGTTGTCTTTTTTTCTAAGGAAACTAGATCACCACAATTAAACAATGGCAGATTTTCTCTGTAATTCTGCTCTTCTTTCACGGCTGCTCCTCTGTTCTGTGTCTAATCTTCAGAAAATCATTGTTCACAGTGTTGAGATGCCGATATTCACTCGATAAGATTTTATTTTGGGGATATTTCTAGTTATTGTGAATGTGAATTCTGTTTTCAAAGTTCCAGAACATACTGAGTACAGAATACTGACAATTTTAAATATACAATTTCAAGATTTACTTACTGAAGTATCCAGAAAACAATACAGCCGCAGCTTATTTTATAATTGTTTGACACTTGAATGTAGTTGTCTACAGACGGATCACTGACAAGTCACGCTTAATGATGATCACAACGCGCTATAGATTCTTAACAAAGACATAAATAAATAAAGATAAAAAGAATTGGAAAACAATTAATAATTGATTTGTACATCTGCTTTTTGTTTTGCGCTACTGTTCTCAGAAAAAAAATCAATAAAGAGTTGTTAACAAAAAAAAACAAAAACAATTAATAACATTTAATTGGGCCCAAAAACACTGTCGTGGACCTCATTGATCTGAGCTTATGGTAATTTTTGAGTGAATATTGTCAAAATTATCCACAAATAATGCTTTATTTTCTCAAAACCTGAGGTGCATGAGCTCAGATCAAACGCAAGAAATGCAAAACCTGTGCTAATTGACAAAAACAATTGGAGATTAAAAAAAATGTGGAGAAAGCTTTGGTGATAATATAACATAATAAGAAAAAAGCTGGTCGTTAATTGCACTAATTGCATTCAATATAAATTAGCAATTTAAGTAATAAATTATCCAGAAACATTACATTCAGTTTGCACGTAAGTGTATTCTTTTAAAGTATATTGTTTTTGTAATAAGCACTCTTTTCAAAAGTATTCAAAAGTGTACTTCTTTTTCACAAGGGTAGAAAGTAACAACTGAAAATATAGTGATGGACAGCAGCATTTAATCAAATATTTTGCAATAAAAAGACTTATTTTCTCAAATATAAAACTGCAATACAACATTACAAGAGCACAAAAACAGCAAGTAGCATTTTGTCACATTTGTAGCACAACTTCTGGAAAAAATATCTCCAAAAACTACTGAAAAATGTAGTTAGCAACATCGCTAATTTTCATTAGATACTCCCCAACACTGAATCCAATCATTCAGAGCACCCATGCTAAATACTAGTTTCTGACCGATATATTGCCAAAACCGATATATCGGCCAATATTTGTCATTTTTTTTTAATTATCGGCATCAGACAATATATTTTTTTCTGTGTGTTAAACTTACCAGATTACTGAGTGCACTGTTGGTTACAGTGTTCACTTTATTATTTTTCATATTTTGAACAACGTCTTTATTTGTTAACAATACTCTTATAGAAATGCAGTCTTTTTATTTTACGGATTCATTTTTTATCAAGTTACTTTTTTTAGATTTATTTATTTTCAAATTATTTAATTTAGTTAATATTCTGTAAACTACAGTATAAAATATAAATTTAATTTTAGAAAATTGTTACATGTTTTTAAAATAAAATGATATGATATATGATTTCATATGTATCGGCTTTATATTGGCTGTCCTGCTCTTTAAGATATTGGCATTGGCCGTCAGAGAATTCATATTGGTTGACCACCACTACACCAAAACTTGATCTGTTAGTCTATAAACCAAAAGTTCTCCACTGAATTCTTTTACCGTTTTTGTGCAGCACATCCTTTTTTAACCTGAACCGCCAAACATCATCTTTCGAGCCGCTCGTTGAGTGATACAGGTCTCTGTTGACTTTGAGGAGGACAGCAGTAAAGCCCAGAGCTCTGTGGAATTATATATTATTTGTTCCTTCCATGCGTTATTAATGGGGATTCTCCCTGGCCCTGCCGCTGCCGGATTAACTTGTCTGCAATGAACCTTGCGACGCAGTCAACAGCACACATCAATCCACACACGGCGTCTGTGTAAACAAACACACACACACAGACAGGCATCAATCCAAGGTGAGGAGAGAGGTGACATCGAATGGAGGAGAGGATTGATAGGTAAAGAAGGATCGGCAGACGACTGCATTTACTGGTGAGGGAGAGAGAGAGAGAGAGAGATGCAGCTTCTGAACTCCTGGGTTCTGCTTACTTCACACAAACTAGCTGAGATGGAACTAAAGTACCAGAAAGAAAACACTGTAGCTCTTTTCTACTTCAGTAAGCACTGGCTTCTGCCGGCAAGACTATGTATTTATACGTGTTTTTTCAGGAAGACTCTCAGTGGCAGCTCATGGAGAGGCTTTGGATTGATGGTCTGTTACTGGTAGAACAAAGCAGGTCTGCAGGACAGGAGAAAGCTCATCAGACCTGTCATTTATGTTTATTCAGTCCACTCAATTAATCAAGTCTGCTTAGGACCGAAAGCCATCTGTAATGATGGGAGATCAAACCAAAAAGTATGATACAAATAATACTAGGGCTACAACAACTAATCGATAATGAAAATACTCAAGTCTGGTTATTGATTAATCTTGTCTGTGCACAGAAAACGTACGTGGAGGAATCAGACTGACCTGCTATGGGGAAAGTGTACAACTCAAGTTGTCTTCAATATGAGAATGTGTCATATTAAAGGGATAGTTCACCAAGAAAATACTATGGAAGTCAATGATGCCCCAGAACTGCTCTGTTTCCCACAATCTTCAGAATATCTTCCTTTGTGTTCAGCAGAACAAAGACATTCATACAGGTTTGGAACTACTTGAGGGTGAGTAAATGATGACAGAAGTTTCATTTGTATCTCTCTTTAAGGGAAAACAAAAGCATGTGTGTCGTAAAATGCAATTTGAGATGTGCCTAACTTGCATTTTATCTTATTTCTATACTTATCTTAACACACTTAACAGAATTTATTGTGTGAGCGCCTGAATTCATATGCTTGTCAAGCAACGGTTATTATTGTTAACTAAAACTATAACCATAATAAATAAAAAATAAAACTTCATAACTTGAAACTAATATTAACCAAAATAAAAATAAAATCATAAAATAAAATGTTTTATTTCAGGTAAAAGCGAAGCAATAAAATATAATAAAAACTATATAAGCTAAACAATACTAAAACTTTAAGTGAAACTGAAGCAAAAACAGAAAAAAAGACAAAATATTAACAAAATATATAATAGTATAGTAAACAGAATAGGATCACAATAATTTTGACTAAAGTAAACATTTAGTCTGTGCTTTTGTTTTTCTTCGTCATTTTTAATTGAGTTATTTCAACTTCAACTTATAAATGGTAAATAATAATCTTAAATTTTAACCTTTTTTGCACAATTTAATTGCACGTATATACATTGATAGTATTAGTTAGACAATAATAGTCATAACACATTGCACAATTATAAAGCAATTGCTGATTTCTAATCAGGCACTGAATCGACCACCAATAAAACGTTCTTTCAGCCATTTGCACCGGGTTCTCAGTGATTTAAACACTTTTAAGGGAAGTGTAGGACACTGCATGGTAAATATACTAATGCACTAATAAAAAAATGCTCTAACAAGTAATGCCCAAACACAACTACTTTCCAAAGGAATGATGCTGTCTGCAGCCAGATGGTATAGTTGCAACTTCTACCAGCCGAGGCTAACAGGGCCCCGCTAACCAGCTAAACCTTGACCCGTGGGTAGAGAGAAGCGCTCCTCATGTCGATCCCACAGCCAGAGGACTAACTAACAGAGCCAGTGAATATTCATCTGTCCGCAAGACTCCTACACAACAGATTGCAGCATAGTTTCGGTCATTATGAAACTCCAACCTCTTGCCAGTATAATTAGCCCTCAGGTTCCTCCGGAGGGAGAGCAGACTCTTCCCGCTGATGAGGTGTCAAAGTTTTACTGTAACAAGTTTCTGGTCGCTGGCCATTCGGATGCTGCATTATTGATGTTACGGCCTCGTTCAGGACAGAAAATAGTGCTTTCTGAGAAAATAGCAGCGGAGGACTCCTTTGGAACGCACACACGACACAGATATTAGAGCCTGGAGGGGAAGCAGAAAGCCGACAGAAAACCATTTGATCTGGCCCCTTTCAAGGTGTTATAGAGTCCCTTTTATGCCCATGAAATGTCCATTTCCGCTCTGCGTTTGGCTTCTGTCCCGCATCTTCCTCCGGGGGTCCGTTTCTTTATGTCCACGTTCTGACTTCCTGGGCTCAAATTGATTGCATTCCTGCTCCCCTCCGTGATAGTGGTTAAAAAAACCGGACTCTTTCTGTCCCTATAGCTCTGAATCTCTCCGGCTCTCTCTTCACCTGAGCTCTAATCACAGCTGGTGTTTACGCTGTACCAGGAACGGGTGAATGGACAAACAGCTCTGAATGCTAATGGGCTCCTCGGCCGCATGAAGTAGCTCGCACCGATTGTTTGTTTGAGTGTGTTTCAAGAGCACGTATACATATGTGTTCAGCTGAGAAGGCCTGTTTACATTGAACTAAGTGTGTGCTCGCTCAGCTGAGCTTATCTTGTCGGGATGTGCGTTTACTCTATTGTGGGTTCGAGGGAGTTTTTTTAAGCCCTGGATCTGTTTGTTCGGTAATTGCTTTATATCCAGACTGCTAGCGGAAACATTTTTTAATTCTTCTTACAATGATAACCAGGGCAAATGGTGAAAATTAATTATAATAAATAAATCTACTGCATCGCAACACAAACCCAGCATGTGTTGGGGAAGTTACTTTTACAAGTAATGCATTACAATATTGCATTACTTGTAAATTGCATATCACTTTGGATAAAAGCGTCTGCTAAATGAAGAAATGGAAATGTGTTACTCCCTAAAAAAAAAAAAAAGTAACTAATTGTGTTAGTTACTTTTTATGGAAAGTAATGTTTTATGTTACTTTTGCGTTACTTTTTCTCAGCTGGCTTGGGCTTGCTTGTTTGTTTTTAATATTAAAAAAAGTTCTATTTTTGCCAAATGTAAAAGCCCTTTCACACCAAAAGGGAAATGAATAAGCCTCATTCTGGACTGCATGAAGAACAGGACGCAGAAGAAAGTTCAACGCTCTTCAGCAATAAAATAAAAAATGAAACACAAATGTCATGTTTATATGAAGTCATTCTTGCTTGTTCGTATGGTTGAATTGGATCATGGAAGGTTAGTAGCAAAGCTATCGGTTAATAAAACTGGAATTTTATCCATAAGGGGTATTTGTGTTATTAACATACTTAATTATTGCAGGTTTGCATCATATTCTAAGTTTGCAATATACTATTTTTATACATGTTTTTTTTTTATAGATTTCTAAGATTCCTTTTAAATCATTTGTAGAGGAAATTCATTCTCTGTTACTCTTGTAAGACTTGTATTAGCTATGTTTTTAACTCGAGTTAAAAAATGATGAGGCGTATATCTGTACTTTGTTTGGGGAAATACACAAAAATATACAGAGCAGTTACACAGGGCAAATCGAAACAGAATGTAAGCCTGTCAATGGTTTACCTTTTTAAAATTTGTTTCAGTTTAGTTTCGTTTATTTAATTTAGCAGGCATTTCAACCAAAAACTGAAAACTTTTCATGCATTTTGGCCATCCATTTACACATGTAAATGTAAATATATTAAATCAACAAAACTAATCTCCATGGGTTAAACGGAAAACTTTTCATGCAGTTTTGCGTTTTTGGTTGAAATGCCTGCTAAATTAAATAAACTAAACTAAACAATGTTATTTTGGGGGCCTGAAAATACAAACTTTTGAAAACTGAGTGCATCTCCAAAAATACAAATTTGTGAAACCGGTGATGTTATGTGCATGCAAATTATGTGTTCAGTCTATAGATATATGCACGAACATGTAGGCAAGTGTTTATTTACAAAGTGGAATCACCAACTCCTGCCTGGCATGAATAATACAGCATGAATAATACAGCATTTTTAGTGGTATTGATGAATCTGTGTAAATGTGGATTGTTTTGACATGCTGTCGTCTGTATTGTTAACCGGCCAAAACTAATAATGGAAAGTTGGCAAATTTTTTAAGTAATTCATGTCTTCTCAGGTCCATTCAGTAAAAGCAGATTCATTGAAAATGACCTGTGCATGAGGCAAAAGTTGTCAAAGTTTTGGGACTTGAACCCACTCAGGTCTCTGCATTGTAAAAAGTGGTAACCTGCAACTGTTACCATAAATAGCTATTTCTACTTGATTTAACCTATGGAAATTAGTTTTGTTGATATAATGTATTTAAGTGGATAATATTTTTAACTTGAATAAAACCAGTGAACTTAGATATTACCATTTTTAGGTTACTATTTTTGAATTTTATTCCAGTGTACTGGGAGTTGCATTTAGCATTGTCAAAATAGACCAACAGTTGATTTACTGTATATTTATATTTATGCATTTAGCAGACGCTTTTATCCAAAGCGACTTACATTGCATTCAAGTTACAGTTTTTACATTTTATCAGCTCTTGCTTTCCCTGGGAATCGAACCCATGACCTTGGCGTTGCTAGCGGCATGCTCTACTATTTGAGCTACAGGAAAACGGTAGAATGTATTACGGCATAAACATTTATGGGACCTTCTTTCAATATCAAACTTATATGATTTTCTTTCAAGCTTTCAAACTTGAGGTAATGCACAATGTGGGACAAACCAAAGTTTAAAACTCAGGATTTCGTTCAAATCCCCAGCTTTGAGCGATAGTCCACAAGTGATGCTCCACCTTGGCAAGCACCACAGATAAATAAACCTCTCTGCAGACTTTCTTCAGAAAGATGCATGAGCTCTGGGGCAGTTGAAGCTGAATGGGTTGTGAGTGAACAGGGACACGGGGACATTCAGATGTACCTGTCTACCAAAGCGAGTGACAGAAAACATTTAGCTATTTAGCCAACTCATGTGTGCTGTCTGCAGGCCAAACTCTGGCTCTGACTTCTCTGGACATGCTCTTATTTTGGTTATCAGTCAATTGATTGCATGCTTTGCACAAATAACTAGTGTCTTCGAACGGTTTAATCCCCCTCGACCACCAACTCCCCCCGTAAGTAATTAGATGGAACAACCCGACTATTTCGCAATTATCTTATCAGTTAAGTCTGGACATGTGTGTGTGTTGTCAGACACCCTTCTCTCAGCACCGAGGACTTGTGATTCTTCTTCTGTCTATCAATCTCTCAGCCTTTCAATTCCTGTAATATAATCACCCAATCTCTTTCTAAAGGTCCTCACTCAAACATGGGCTCTGGGCTTGAATTTTACCTCTATTTCATTCTTTCTCTCTCGCGGTCAGGCCTCTGGAGTCCTCAGCCTCAGTAATGTGTGGAATAAGACGGCTGCGCTGGATGCTGGAGAGGTTTAGAGTAATTAGTTCACGGACTGAGAGAAACTCACCAGGGACGCAGAGGAAGTCAGCACAATCAAGATTTCACTGCAACACTTCTGCTAGCAAAACTGGTTCCTGTGTGGGCAGGGCAAACACACACACACACACACACACACACACACACACCAGTACTGTATGATCAGCATTAGGGAACGCTACTTTTGAAAGTGTCTTAAGGGAAGTTCTGCATTTGTTACTTTTTAGCTTAGACTGCTATAAATTTAGGTATGAATGGAAGTGATGTATGAAGAAAGGAAAGGTTTTCCATTATAAGTAAATTAATTGATTTAAATAGTAATGCATGTGAAAAAGTAGCATATGACAAAGTATTACAACTTCCTTGTTAATAAGTTAAATCCAAATCTGATTATGATCACAAACAAATCACTGTCTGAACACTTAAAGGGACGTAATATAAATCTTTTGAATCATACAGCTTCATTTAGACATCCAAAGTACAAAATGAATGTCGATGCATCCAGACAGACTTGGGTCAAAGACAAACAGGGGGTTTAAGCATCAAAACAATACAAGTAAACAAAACACAGCTTTATTATTTTCACAAAAAGTTATTTGAAACATTCAGGTAGACAAGATACACATCTCTTTTTATTTATTTATTTATTAATGTATTTTGACATACAAACAGTACCCTAAAACTGCATTTTAGTTGTTGTTCATGTTTGTAATTAATATAATATGAACAACTTTATTAAAGTGTCCAACTACTATACAACCAGCTGCAGCTGCATTTAATTTAAAACATTTGAAGAAGTTGGTTTCAGTTTAATATCTGTCTTACAGCTTTATATGGTCAGGAAAAAAATGTGATTAAACAGGTTGTATTACACAGTTTGTACATCAAAGTTACTTTAATGAGAAAATTCTATCTCTTTATTTCATCAGCCATTTCAAAAGCTAAGAAATATATTTTAGATAAAATAAAAATAAAATCACTCAATTTTATTTGAGTAGATATGATAAAAATGTATATATCTATCTGTAACTCCACAATTAAAATAATTGATGTTGTTAGAATATATAAACTATCACTGTGAAAGTATTTGGTCTCACACACACACACACACACACACACACACACACACACAACACACACACACACACACACACACACACATAATACACACACACACACACACTACCCATTTTTTTACGTTTTGAAAGGTAAAAACAACATTGAGACCCATGCAAACACTCTGTACATAAAAAACAGATTTGAGATCTTCTCGTTCCATCATTCATTTTCTTTTTTTCTGTTTGAATAGCTGTTTTTAATGCCAGTCTTTGTTTGTTCCTTCATTCTCCACACAATACCCGTCATGCATCACCATTACCTCAACAGACTTCATATCCTTCAGATTAACAGAATGATTAGTTGCCTCAAAGTCGGGCCGATACTGTTTACTCCCCCCGTTATATTAAAAACTAGAAAGCATGAAATGAATGGAGAGACCAAGGGCAGATCAATCAGCGCTGAATAAAACAGTTCCTAAAGCATCTGGGCCTTAAATGATTGAAAGCAAGAAAATAATTCATTACAGGCCAGCAGCCTTGAGCTCTTTAGGGCATGAAAATGAGCCCGGAGTGTCTCCGACTCAAACAAGCCTCGTGGTGGAAACCCACGACAGAAGAAAAGAACAGACTCTTGTGATGTGGCAATGGCAACTGGAATAATACAACAATATTTGATTGACAATACACAACTAAATCTCACATTTTAGAAGTGCTGGCAACAAGAAACATTGACATTTACACATTAGCAAATACACTTTCTCTGAGAAAAAGAAAAAAAAAAAGTACAAAGCCATCACTGGAGTGATAACTTAAAGTACAAAAAGTTAAACAAGTACAGCTTTGTACCTTATTTACTCTTAAATTATATATATTAGTATATTAATAACACGTAACGTGTACATTTTAGTATCTTTTGAAAGGGTGGCACCTTTTGCATCTTAATTCAATTACAGGGCAAAGAATAGAACTACAGGCAAACATTTCAAATATAATAAAATCAAATACTTTTCTTCTGATTTGGCTCAACTGGTTCAGTCATATTTCTATTTATAAAAGGTCATGAATAGTTAAAAAAGCCATTTTATGAACCATTTATTATCACTTCTGGTGAGGAGTTGGAGTTCTGCTTCAAATTAATTAAAACATTTATTACAACATGTTGATTACATTGCTCAGATTAATAATAGTTATAAATATTTGCTGATACAAAACAATTAAGATAATTTAAAGACATTAAACTTCATTAAAGTGAAATATTAAAGTATCAACTAGAAAAAAAGGGCTTTTGGGGGGATTTTATATATATATATATATATATATATATTGAAAATATTTATCTGTATTTACATGTCTATTTATATTCATATAATTTATATTATAAATAAATATATTTAATATATAAACGTAACATTTTTTTCTGAAATTTATAAGTGCATGTGTGTGTGTGTGTGTGTGTGTGTGTGTGTGTGTGTGTGTGTGTGTGTGTGTATAATATTTGGTGTAGGATTTACTTTTTGCTAGGTTTGTAGGTGCAGGTTTTACAAAGAACCGGCAAGTAGCACATGGACTTCAGCATGAAATTTTGAAGCAGAAAGACTACAATAGTATTTTCAGTAATCTTTGTTTTATCTACAGCGCCAAAAAAAAAAATAATACAAAAAAAAAAAAAAAAATATATATATATATATATATATATATATATATATATATATATATATATATATATATATATATACATACAAACACACACACACGCACACACACACACACACACACACACTCACATGCACTTATATATTTCAGAAAAAAATATGTTACGTTTATATATTTATTTATAATATAAATTATATAAATATAAAAAAATTATAATATATATATATATTTATAAATCACGCTAAGTTAACATTTAAATGCATGAAGCCCAAGCCTAGCGTTCTGCTTTGGAGGAGTGGAGATATCAGCCACAAATCATATTCTACGAATCCGCAGGATCAGCATTAAGTCGTCATCTGTCCTCTATAAGGTACATGAAGGAGCAGTAAGCCCTGTTCTGTACTCACAGGAGATTGAGGATCAACCTCACTTCAGGGCAATGCATGTAGCAATAGTAACAAGCATCCGTTTCTCTTAACCATACATGCACTGACACTCTATGTGGACGAGCGCACATGCAGACAGATGTAAACATGCCAATGAAAACTTTAGCGTTGAGGAACAAAAAGTCCTTGAAGTCACATGATCTCCTGCTTTTGCATTACACTCAGCTGCATTAAGCTCGTTTTGATGCCCGTATCAGCTCCCAGGGCTCGCTTTGATTACTTCCATGTACCTTTCACCCAGAAACTATATGGATGTTCAATATAATTTAGCTTGCTGATATTTAAAAATCCCTGACTGGTCTGTCAACAAAGCACACAGGAGTGCGAACGTGCATCTCAATAAAAGGTCTTTGAGCGGTAAGCGCAAACATATAATTCACCGGAGCGTTGCTGAGCCCTTATCTTGCACTTCTGCTATTGCCAGACGAGGCTTTTCAGTCCGGCCAGTACAATAGTAGTAACAAGTAGTAAAATAAAATGCCTCTGAGTTGCAAATTCATCCGGCTTGCCTTTGATACATTTTGTTTCTTCAACCAGATAGGGCTGATTAATATGTAAAGGCTGAAACATCAATAAAAGAAGTGTGGAGATTTGTATGCAATTACAGAGAGCCATTTTAACCATTAACTCGTGATAACGTGATGATGGTTCATGATTAAATAAACAGTGAAACAAACAAATGGGGCACAAACGTTTCACGCCATTAGGCAAACTCATTGGAAATATGTGAGGCGTGTATGCGCGAGTGCTGGTATTTATAGATGTAATGCTAAATAAATATGTTAGTTCAAAGTCCATGAGGCTTGAAAAATCCAAAACGCGGTGAAAAATGTATCTACTGCATGTAACGACGAGGCCAAACGTCTGCGGTGACCTTGACACAGCCTACATTTTTGATAAATAAATGTATTTAAAGGTGAAGTGTGGCGTTTTTTATCATATATATATATATATGATAAAAATATCATATAATAGTAACACAAATATAATAATAGTAATAATAAATATAATAATATATTGATATTATTTTTAAAAACAAATATAATCATTAATAATAAGAACAAATTATATATTGATACATATTTGAACAAATATAAATATAATAATATTAATAATAATAATAATAATAATATATTGGTACATATTTTAAAAAATACAAATATGTTTTTAAAAACATTTAAATTATATAGATAATAAATTGGATGGATGGATGGATGGATAGTTATGTTATAATTGTATATGCTACTGTAAGACTCATAAATGTAAATGTGTTTTCTTGCCCCTGGAATAAATGTTGTTTATGGTTGAAACTACTAATATTTTCAATTCACAAAATATATTTGATTGAGCTTTACTGTTTACAACACGTATTTCAAATATATTTTGGTTATATATTTTTCTGTATGGCTTTATTGAGTGCAAACCTAACTCCAAACCATACAACTATCTATTTAATGATGCACAACATAAATCGAGTGTATGTGAGCTAGACACCAATACTAACAACATCAACAGTCCCATGCCAGTCTGAGTGTCTTGTCCTCAAAACGTCTGTCTTGTGTTTTTCTCCCTGATATAATTAAAGACCACAGGCAGAGATGGTGCTGATGGTACCCCTGTACTGTACTGTATGTGTCTGTCAGCAGGGCCTGCTTGAGCTTCATCCAGAGAGCTGTTTTTTCATCCATAATAGAGGGCGAATCAAAGTGCTCTCCTCTCCAAACTCAGCACCCATTACACAATGTAGCTCTTGCTGCAAACCCTTTTATCCCACTCCTTTGCTCTCCTATACTCTCCTCTGTGTTTGATCTCTGTGGTAGTGCTAATTAGGGCACGGTCCTGGCAGGCATATGCCTCACACTAAAGACAAACACAGCGCCAAAATATGAAGAGCCTTCACATTTCATTCCACGACTAAACCACGTGCACGATCACGCAAGTCAGCAAAGATGAATCACAAACGCCGCCCACATTTGCAACTGTGCTCTGAATCGGTTTTCCTTGAACAAGGAAAAAGCAAATCAGCAACTAATCTTGGAGCACAATAAAGCTGTTAGCAGTGACATGTTGTGGACGCCTGAAATGAGGAGGCATGGTTTGTTTTTTTAGTCTAATATAAAGTCATGCTTCAGCAGCTCTGATTGATGTTTAGCTACAGCAAACGGTTTTACCACGCACTTGATTTTCAACAAGCACACATTACTACGAGATTTAGATTTAAGCAATTTCACACATCATGAAAAAGAGATTAATGTTGAGTAACTTTCATTTTAGATGACAAGCAAGCAAGTCCTGCATCTAGACTCGAGAGTATAGTTACTGAATGAATCGGTCACGTAAACTATTCAATTACTCACTCACAAAAACAGTGGCTACGTCTCTGGTACTTTTTTGAATAAGCACTTTCAACGCAAGCCTTAAAATGTTGCTCTATGTAGTAGTGATGGATGTTTTTAACGCAATGCTTCGTGAAGCTTCGAAACCTCTATGAATCATTTGTTTTGAACCAGTGATTCAGAATCCTTATCAAACTGCCAAAGTCACGTGAACCAAGCTTCGTTACGTCATAACCTAACCTAGTTTTCACCTACCCTCGAATCAGTTAAATTTCTAGACATTTTTAATGGCATAATTATATGATTAAAATTAAGAGTTTTATTACTAGTGTCTTACTGGCCTGTTTAGCAAAACAACAAACAAGCCATTCAAATGAATAAAATAACACATATCATACAAAAGCTTCGTATTTTAAAGCTGTTTTTTATGCAAGCTTGAGTTTTTGTTGCATTTACGCTGCTCTGACCAGCAGGTGTCACCAGTGAGCATCAGCGAGGCTATGATTGTATTGAATAAATCAAAGTCAAAACATTGAACGGATATTTCATATGAATGTATCTTTCAAGGTAACTGACTGACTTCAGAAAATTTGCATTGCCATTTTCATTGAATCTTTCCTATAATGCCTCATAAAGTAGGCTAGCATTTATAAAGGCAGCACCTCTTTGTGTACAGCCGTTACCGGGGAAACAGCTGACGTTCCAAAAGCGCCTCCTATTGGCAGAGAATGAATGTGCATTTGCCTGTAGAACCTGTAGATTGGCAAGAAGCTAATGTGCCTTCTAACATCTAAACAATTAAGGCAGTAAAATATATATTTATATATGTTTTAAATTAATAATTAATGTTTAAAGGCTGAAATGTGATGTTTATCATTTTATAATTTATATCTGAGCTGTAAATCATGTCATTGTATTAATATGTTACTATAGACATTGTTCTATTCTGCCCATGCCATATTAATTGTGTTTGTGCAGGTCTTAAGAAGGTCATTTGATTGAAAAAATCATGCAGATACCCTGTAAGCCTAAATAGTTAAATTAAATTTTTTCCTTGATATTTGTGTTTTGAAAATGTTTTTGAGTGATGTTTTGACTTCTCAAGTTTGAAAAAAAAAAAAAAATGTTTTGCATTATTTGGGATAGTTAAATTAATTTTGGGCTCCCATAATCTGAAGAGTGCCTGCCCAAAGGGCTACAAGTGATTCTGAAATTTTGCAAGCCATTCCATGAATCGGTTACTGGCACGCGACATGAAACAATCTACTGCGCAGCTGTACATTGATGCACTTACATTTTATGAACTCATAGCAAAACCTGTGAGGCCAACAACATCCAGCTGGGTATAAGTAAGGGCCGAAACGCCCAGGAGAGACAGAGGGAAAAGCAGGCAGCAATGTCATTGTCACAGAATTGAACATATATTCAAAAAGACTGCCAAACAGAGTAAGGTTGTTGTCAGGGGCATCAGGAAAAGCACGACAGACTCCAGATTATACATGTGTGTATATCATCATAATTATTATTGTTGTATTATTATTGTTTGTTTGTTTGTTTTTTGGGGGAGTCATTCTACAGAAACGTGCACTTTGGTATGGCAAAATGTCTTAAAATGTATTTCTTTTTTAACATTTAAACCACATTATTAGATTACCTTTTGACTCTATGAATACATATAAATGACAGCTTCATTTATTTATTTATTGTTTCGCTTTTTTGTGCAATTATTTCAAGACCACATGTATCATTTTTTTTGTCACTGGTGTTAACTTCTTTAGCAATATTAAGAGTTTTTATGAAATATTATTTCTTAATTTTTTTCAGCGCACATAGGCCATTCAGTTACAGAATAATAATGAAAATGCAAGAAATAACTAGATTGTGTTGTATTTATTGAATGTGACAGTATATGACACCTGATATACTGATCTTCACTGGTGTTATCCATAAGGAAGGAAACACAAGTCACAATTTTCATGAAAAATGCATTTTACAAAATATCTGCTGCAAGATATCAAACCACATGCTGCCAATCATGGTATACTCACTAAATTAAGTAGTTCAATCCATTTGTATTATAGTTATTTTTTACAATTCCTTAACAAACAATAAGTCATACCAGTGAGGTCAACTAAAAGCTTCATATGAAATCATGAGATACATTTCTGATAACTGAAAAGAAAAAGAGGACTAAACATGGGCCTTTCTCGTAGATCTTTATAAAATAGGAAGGAGGAAGTCAAGTGATGTCATCAGTGTGATTATTTATTCCAAAATAAAAGACTTTTGTTAAAAGGTAACACCGGTGACACAACTCCAGGGGACCACTGTTTTCATTATATATTTTATAATATTTATTTGGCATTTTGTTTTTCATGCCATTTACATCATATATTTGATAGTTATGAATAGACTTTTGTATTTTAAATGGTAGAAAATCCTGTTTTTGACCTCAGGGTAAAGCACTTCCCCGCTGTACATGGTTGTGGGCACAATTAATACAAAAAAAGAAAAAAAGAAAATGCCACATTGATATTTGTATGTTTTGTATAATGAGGAAAGCTCTAGCAACTCCCATTTATTAACCAGCTGTCTTTGATTGCTTACTAATTGCTTGAACAATTGATGTGTATCCTGAAGAAGGCTGTGAAGCAGAAATGCGCAAACCTACACTTTAAACTGTTTTAATGACTTAGTCCAGCTAATTAAAGGCTTTTTACTTTTATTGCAAGAGTGCCTTGGAGTATTTCATCTTCTCAGTTTGATATTTACCTCCAAATATCTATAGAGCACCGTTTATTATGTGAAGAGACCAGTGCAGCATGTTTTATCAAGACTTTTTCCTTTGTTCAATTTGCACACTGAACATTGGTTGGAGCTCTTATATGATGTTTTGGCTGCAGCCCTAGATTTTTTTGTTTTTAAATCCTACAAGCGCCCCTGATCATAAACATGCAACACTGGATGTCTATCAATATAATGGATCTGTGCATTTATTGCATTAATAATGTTAATTAAACAACAACAACAAAATCACTCACTGCTTTCACTAAAATCTACTAATTAAGTAACATTGCTTTACTAGGTATTTGTGTATACTTACTGAAGAAGCTGGTAAGTGATCTTGCTAAGCAAATTGACAACATTGTTAGGAAATATTTTTGGTGCATCAATAATCATGCTCATTAAGATTCAAGAAGACATGCTAATATTGTGTTCTGTTTGATTTAATGATGACAGCCAATGATTTGCCAGAGCATCATAAGGAAACACTCCAAGTAAATGAGCCGACTGCCAATGTTAGTTATGTTTGACCTTGAGAGTCTTTGAAAGTGTGATATATACATCAGTGATTTGCCGGTAAGCCAGACTCACTGTATCATGCTATGAGAGTTTTCTCACTGACAAACTCTAGTTTGGTTGTTTTGTTTTTCTTGCTATGCAGCATCCTGGTAAGCTTTGGCCTTAGGCCATGGCACACACACAAATGTCTTTCTATCTAGTTAAACCTAAGCCAAATCCAGTCCAGGCACACGCTGGTTTAAATAAACCTTAAGGGCCTGTGGTCCAGGTACACAGGTAGTTGAAAAAGCTCTGGGCTTTCCTGGACCAGGTGCACTAACCATTCAAGTCATTCTGCCCTGAGTCAGTGCATCACGCACCAACACGCACACATGCAGCCATTGATAAGCTCATCATGTTGGCTTTTTTGGCTTTGTGCTGTCAATTATTTGCTCATCTATATTTTCTTGTCTCTCTCACTGCCCCAGAAAGGAAACATTCCCAGCAGCAGATTACAGACTGGAAAGCTACAATATGCAATCTCAAACACCATAAGTATCGATAGTGAGTTTCATTTAATAATTTATTGGAATAATTTTAAGGTCATATCTTTTTTTTCCTCATGCTAAAATATATATATTTTTTTATTTATTTATTTTACATTGCTTCAAAATTAATAAGTTTTTAAGCTTATGATAATATTATTATTTATAATAATGATATTTAAATGTATGTATTTAAATGTATATAGTATATACAGTATATAGTTGTGTTCAAACTTATTTATACCCTTGGTAAATATGATCAAAGAAAGCTGTGAAAATAAATCTCTATCATTAATCCTTTTGATCTTTTATTTTAAAAATATACAAAAAAATCTAACCTTACTTTTTGCAACATCCTTTTTCCAACATAATAGCTTCACTTGTAATAAGTCTTCACGTATAATGCCTGATAAGTTTAGAGACCATCTGACAAGAGATCAGAGACCATTCCTTCACCCGGAATATCTCCAGATCCTTCAGATGATCAGATGAGGTTTGTAATTTTATTAATGAAGAAAGTCGTCAGCTGTTAGAGTTGATGAAGCAGGGGAGGAGGAGGACAAAGGAGGGAGGACAATGTTTTAAAGAGCATGCAAGAGTTAAACGAATTGTCATGATAATATGTCCTTTTAGCAGTGGAGACATTAGCAGAGAAGTCAGAGAGGAGTGATCGATATAAATTAAGGTCAGTAGGATTTAGCCACTTGCGCCATACCCTTTTTGCAGCCCTGAGCTTAGAACGATGTTCGCGGAGAACGTCAGATAGCTAAGGGGCAGGAGGGGTGGTACGGGCTGGCCTGGAAGACAAGGGGCAGAAAGCATCTAAACAAGACGTCAGAGTGGAACAGAAAATATCAGTAGCACTGCTAGCATCAAGAGATGATAATTGTTTAGGGGAGGAAGCGAAGATGAAACCATAGCAGATAGCCGGGAGGGTGAGAGTGGGCGTAATGTTACATCGGAAAGTGACATGTGTTGTGTCAGGAATCATGTTGAGGTTAAGAGTGAGGAGGAAATGATCCGAGGTGTGCAGTGGAGTAACCAGCACATGATCAGTGGACCAGTGTCGTGTGTAAATAAGGTCCAGTTGGTTGCCTGATTTGTGAGTAGCCATGGTTAACATTCTCATCAAAAGAGACAAGTAGAGTGCCTGAGGTTTATCTGGATGTTGAAGTCTCCAAGTATAACTAAGGGAGTACCATCCTCAGGAAAGGCTGAGAGCAGCACATCTAATTCTTCCACAAAGTTACCTAGTGGTCCTGGAGGTCGATAAACAACTACAAAATTGATTTTTAGAGGGTACACTGTAAAACAAAATCCGTAAAATTTACGGTAAAAAACTTGCAGCTGTGGTTACCAGAATTCTACCGTAAAAAATACGGTAGCAACGTTTTAGGTTTTAACTTAAATTTACAATTAAATACCGTAATTTCTTTAACTGATATAATCTTAATATACCAACCTCTTAAAGTACTGAAATCTGTTTTGTTCCTTTCAAATACACTGATATCCACCAAATGCAGGTGATGATGAGAAAGTCACATGATGAGCCAAAGCCCATCACAAGCAACTTTAAAACAATAGAATATACAGAAGGTGCACAGTGTCATTCACACAAGCACTAAACACCATCATGGTGAGACTCATTAAACTGAAATATGCTATAAACATTAATTTAACAACATTATATGTAACATACAACCCTAATAAACATAACCGATAAGAAAAAACTAAGAAGAAACATAGTTATTTCAAAGAAAAAAAACGTCAAATTCAAACAGAATTTGAAATGGAATGCAGGGAATTCTGGGAACATCAGTTTACGGTTTTTCCCTGTAAATTTTACAGGAACTTTCCGTTAACCATGTAACAGGTTTTTACCGTAGCATTTTCACAGTTTTTTACCGTTAAAATCACGATCATTTTTTACAGTGTAGGTAATAGTAACCGAATGTGATTCAAAGGAGCTGTTGATACTATGTATTTATATATGTTTGTGTGTGTGTGTGTGTGTGCGTGTGTGTGCGTGTGCGTGTATATATATATATATATATATGTACATACACTTCTAGAGTTATTGATGAATGGACCTGTATATACAGTGCACATCAAAGGTTGATGTATTTTGATGTCATCAGCTTTCATGTGTCTCTTCAGATAATAAATCAGACTGGCTGAATGGTAAGGAACACTATAACATGGAGACATATCAGATTTAGGCCTGTGCTTTCGTGTTACACGAGCGAATCCACTGATTGATCACCATCCTCTCTCATGTTGCATTCGCCGCTGTTTCGCTTAAAGCGCCTCAGTAATTGGTTATACGTAATGAATTTGCTCTAGCAAAGGCCCACCGCTGATTTCAACTAATCACATCAACAGCCGAATTCCTTAACCCCACCAAATCCCACCATGAAATGGATAGCGCTTCTCCTGTGTTTTGATCGAGATACGTGTCTCTCTCTAAACTGTATGCTGATGTCAACACGAGATGTGAGGATCAGGTAATTCATCTTACTGCGTGGGCCGAGCGAGATTCTGCATCAGCTGTGTGCGTTAAACCTCTAACAAATGCTAATCTGTGAATTCCCAGAGATCAGCGTGTCTCCAGCAGAGCTGTAGCCAGAGACACAGAAAGATGGCAGAGAGCCTGGAAGAGCCTCCAAAAGCCCCTGATTAAGAGAAAATCACACACTACTGCGATGCGTTTTCTGTTTGGTCTGAATGAACCTCGCTCACAGCGCTTGATTTCCTGTGCTCACAATCTTGCTTTTGTCTCTCGATGAATAATGTTTGTTTCTTTCCCCCGACAGCACATCCATGTAAGCCATATATCTTTAATGTGGCAGAAGATAGATGACTCCAGGAAATCTAAGAGAAGAGTCATGATCCTGCTGCCAGACCAATGCTGAGGATGCATGTGAGCCAAATTCATTTCAAATGTAGAAGCATATATACATATTTAACCTTCTATTGCTATATACAACATCATATGATGGTTATTTTAAAAGCTTATTTCTGGCACCATGTGAGGATGCATGTATTATAACCTGCACTTGTGCTTTAAACTATTTTTTTTTTATGTTATATTACTCATTTGTGTGTTATGAGGAATTGCTTACATGTGTGTTGCATAGTGCAATTAATATGCATTTTCTAAGTAACATGCATCAAGGGGGCATTAATATGGTCAAAAGTGACAGTTAAGACATTCATAATGTTACAAAAGATTTCAAATGAATGCTGTTCTTTTGAACTTTCTATTCATCTGTGAATCCTGAAAAATAAAAATGTATCACGGTTTCCACAAAAATATCGGGCAGCACAACTTTTTTCAACATTGATAATAATCAGAAATGTTTTTTGAGCAGCAAATCAGTATATTAGAATGATTTCTGAAGATCATGTGACACTGAAGACTGGAGTAATGATGCTGAAAATACAGCTTTGATCACAGAAATAAATTACAGTTTAATAGATATTCACATAGAAAACAGTTACTTTAAATTGTAATAATATTTCACAATTTTACAGTTTTTACTGTATTTTGAAGAAATAAATGCAGCCGTAAATTGAATGCTTCACATAATACTTAAAAAATACGCTTTACATTTAATTAATCAGTAAAAAACAAAAATCTCCATGAAAAATTACTTTCTTAGAAATCACTTTTATTCTCTCATGGCTGGAGCAATCTGAGCTACAAATACTGTTTGGAGCAAAACAGATGCAAGACGGCCTGAGTCATAAATTCATGCATTTGATGTAATAGTAGTGTTAGTAAGCGACTCCAGCCTCAAGCTGTGCCTAATGGTGGGTTTCTCCGAGAGAAATCCTGCAGAAACACATGATGTGATTTCAGCTGTAGCCGTGACTCGGCTGACCGTGTGTCTTTTTTTTAGGCATTCAGCTTTTCCCGCTTCAGAACCTGCTCACAGCATTCACATGATTTGCTCCAGGATTTATAGTATTTAGAGTAGATATTTATATTCATAGTATATTAGAGCAGCACAACATCAAACATTATGTATGACATAATCATACAAATAAGTCCCTTTCCTCTGAAATACCTGAAAATGTGACAAGCCTTTTGAGACATTAGCTCATAAAATATGACTGACGTGTCAGCACAATGTTTTAATGAACAAACTTACTCGTTTGCCTAAACTAAAAGAGACACGCCGGTCCTAATTTCACACGTTAAATTGTCAAACTCTCTTCCAGAGCACAACTGTCACTAATGAACCAAAATAATTTTTCTCTGCATTATTTTTGGCATGGAGGCGACATGGAGACTTGATGGCTTTCAGAAGTGTTTCCACACGTTAAAATTATACATACTATTGCAAAACCAATCAAGCTGCTTGGAATTAGTCCTAGTAACTACATAAATTAGACACTAATTGGAATACTTGCCCTTAAGACATTGCATAAATTAAAACAAGCTTCAGTTTTCAAGTCAATCTTGTTTAAAGTGAGCTATTTTTGTTTTGTCTCCATCATAGCCTTTAAATCAGAAGATTTAATGTGAGGAGAGAGGGTTTATTCCTCACTGTTTAAATGTCATGCAAATGTATTCATACATCTCATAATAGAACAATAGCACTAAATAATAAAACTAAAAAATGTAATCTCAAACATCAGAAGGATCCAGGTTGAGTTGAATGATTTTGAGGTGATTATTCTAAAAAAAGCTACAATAATAATAATAATAATAATAAATGGATGTATTTATTTATTTAGATTTTGACACATACACACACTCACACACATAAATATATGTTATGAATGCAAAATGCCACCTGGATAGTGAGACACACATAATTTGACATTGAAAGTCCTGGTTTAAATCATAATCGGTCTTATACAGTGAGTTTATACAGCATCAGGTACTTCATCCAGTGTAATTACAGCATGAAGTGTTTGCTCAGTCATTGAAGGGTCTCCATTGAGAGAAACACAGAAGAATATAAAGAGTAAAAGAAATCTCTGCCTTTGTTAGGGATGAAAGAGTTGCATTTACTCCTAACATGATTATCTTGATAGCAGAACTAATGTAAGATCAAAGCATGTCTGTAGTTCGACTGAAGGGTCTGAACCTTCATCTGCATTAGAGAACACTGTTGTTTAACGTCTTGACTGCTGTTGCTGGTAAATGTTTGGAGAACATTTGTCTCACAGAAGAATGACACGACCATCAATATCCTATAGAATTATTTAAAAGACAAGCTGAATAGAAGATTATAAATCAAGCATACTGCATCAAGTCTATTAGCAGTGCTCGCAACCACCTGGCAACCCACAGTAACTATCTGTGAAAAAAGAGCAAGAAAATAAAGCGATGACATAATTCATAATATTATGACTCTGTATTTTTAGCCTGTTGTTTCCACTGCAACTGAACTCCTAATGGCAGTTTAAATTAGTCTAGATCGTCATGTTGAATCAGCCAATTACGGTATATGCACTGTAAGGCCAATCAGCACCAGTTACAATTCAGAAATAAATGACAGATTTGTTTGGATGGCAGTTAAGAGACGTGTTTAATGAAAGTGTTGGCCATGTGGGCATAAACACACAGCCTCTGAATGAGTGTGATGATGCTCATGAACACTTTCCCACACAATCTCATCTTTAGCCCTCAGTCCTCCAATGGCAACACTCACGTTCAGTGCAACAGGTACTGTGCTGCAATATTTTGACAGAAAATGTAATGCAATTAATAATCTCGCCAGTGCGGGTTTATGTAACATTGACGTTGTTGCAGGATTACTCATATGAATTGCATTAAATAAATATTGAAGGTTGTCAAGTTCAATGACAAACTCCGAGCCACTTCATGTCATTATTTCTGCTCCAGATTGGTTGCATATACTACTATATTTGTTTTAATCATATTTAAATTGTGGTTGTTAATAATTTGACAGGTTTTCTATGTAAATGTTATTGGAAGTGCAGAGCAAACAGAACCATAATTAAAAATGTCATTTATCTCTAGCGAAGCGTAATAAAATTAGGATTTCACTATATTGTAGGAGGGAAAATGCAGTGGGATTTTGAGACCTATGGAAGCCTCAGAGTAAATAAAAAAATAAATAAAAGTTAAATGCAACTTTATTTTGCAACTTTCTTGCACTGTTAATGTATAACTCACAGTGTGTCATTATATATTATATCTCACAATTGCAACTTTATTATTTTATTTAGATATTTTATGTAGCCTATTTTTATTTTGTTGATTTTGTTTTTTGTTTTTTTTACTTGAAAGTGAGAGTAAAGACATTTATAATGTTTAAAAAAACATTTCAAACTAGTAAAGTTCGCGAACTAACTTTGAAATTGGCTTGAAAAAGCCTTGTCTGAAAGTTAGAAGTTGTACGTTTTTATCCAAAGCGACTTACAAATGAGGACATAAGAAGCAATCAAAACCAACAAAAGAGCAACAACGTGCAAGTGCTATTACAAGTCTCGGTTAGCCTAACGCAGTACAGATATAAAAATACATATAGATAAAATAAAATTAGAATAGAGAGTGCTAGAGTTAGAGGGTTAAGTAAAGATGGAACAGATGAGTTTTTAGCCGTTTCTTGAAGATGGGTAAGGATTCAGCTGCTCGGATTGAGTTGGGCAGGTCATTCCACCAGATGGGAACAGTTAATGAAAAAGTCTGTGAAAGTGTTTTTGTGTGTCTTTGGGATGGCACAATAATGCGTCGTTCACTTGAAGAACGCAAGCTTCTAGAGGGCACATAAGTCTGAATTAATAAATTTAGGTAAAGGGGTGCAGAGCCAGTGGTGGTTCTGTAGGCAAACATTAATGCCTTGAATTTAATGCGAGCAGCTATTATAGAGGTTAATAGAATTGTCTGAAAGACCTGCCAAGAGAGCATTGCAATAGTCAATAATTCAGCTTATCATCAATCACAACTCCAAGGTTTCTGGCTGTTTTTGAAGGAGTTATGGTAGATGAGCCTAACTGGAAGGTGAGGTTGTGATGAAGCGATGGGTTAGCTGAAACTACAAGAGTTCTGTCTTAGCTAGGTTGAGTTGAAGGTGATGGTCCATCATTTACATTTACATTTATGCATTTAGCAGACGCTTTTATCCAAAGCGACTTACAGTATATTCAGGCTATACATTTTCTTTTTTTTATCGGTATGTGTGTTCCCTGGGAATTGAACCCATGACCTTTTGCGCAGTTAACGCAATGCTCTACCACTGAGCCACAGGAACATCATCCAGCAAGAAATGTCTGTTCGACACACTGAGATGCGAGCAGCTATCGTTGGATCATCAGGATGGAATGAGAGTTGAGTGTCATCACCATAGCAGTGATATGAAAAGCCATGTTTCTGAATGACAGAATCTAGTGATGCCATGTAGACAGAGAAGTGGTCCAAGAACTGAGCCCTGAGGCACCCCAGTAGCTAGATGCTGCGACTTGGATACCTCACCTCTCCAAGATACTTTGAAGGACCCATCAGAGAGGTAAGACTCAAATCACTGGAGTGTGGTTACTGAGATGCCCTTTCTCAATAGGGTTGACAAGAGGATCTGATGGTTGACCGTATCAAAAGCAGCAGACAGATCCAGCAAGACAAGCAATGAAGACTTGGAAGCCGCTCTTGCAAGTCTTAGGGCTTCAACAACAGAAACCAAGGCAGTTTCTGTCGAATGTCCACTTCTGAAGCCAGATTGGTTACTGTCCAGGTGGTTGTTCTGTGTGAGAAAGACAGAGACTTGGTTGAACACAACTCGTTCAAGTGTTTTTTCAATGAAAGGTAGAAGGGAAACGAGTTAGCATGTTGTTAGCATGTTTTGAATATAATTAGCATGTTGCTAACATGTGTCTAGCATTATTAGCATGGCTAACATGTTGCTAGCATATTGGCAGCATGTTTATAACATGATAAGCATGTTTCTAGCATGTTGGTAACATATTTTAGCATGTTGCTTGTATTTTGCTAACATGTGTTTAGCATGATTAGCATGTCAACATGTTAACATGCTTCTAGCATGTTGTTAGCATGTTTTTACATGATGCTAACACGATTAGCATGCTGTTAGTATGTTTGTAAAATGATTAACATGTGGCTAACATGTTTTAGCATGGTCCTAACATAGGCTGACAATACGTCCTCTTTTCCCCTTGTCCACTCCTATAAACATTCTAATATTGTATATAATTTTTGAATGAGCATTTGCTCTGTTTACTTTCACTTTCTATTTCGCGATCACACACACTCTGTGTAAATGGAGCACATCTTACAAGATCAGATATTTGTCAATAAGCTCAGGATATGTTGCATGGTCATCTCTCCTTAATCTCGACCTGTGATCAGTCAAATCTGACTCCTGCAGCTCTTGTTGTATGCAGGGTTGCCAAGTCCGCATCTTTTCCACAGAATTGGGCTACTTTTAAACTGTAGCCACGAGCTGATTTTCCCAAGTGGGTTAAAGTTTTGAAATATAGCATAAATTACATTTGACTGAAATGCTTGTATTGAAACATTTTGCATATACCTATGATAAAACATTCATGGACTTTTACATTAACTGTTCCCTCCTGGTGGAATGACCTGCCCAACTCGATCCAAGCAGTTGAGTCTTTAATATTTTCAAGAAACAGCTGAAAACACATACCTTTCATCTTAATTGGACCCTCTAACTCTAGCACTCTCTATTCTAGTGCTAATTTATTTTTATTTTTTAATTGAACAACTAGACCCGCTAACATTTGCACTCTGTTCTATTTTTATTCTATCTTCTTGTTTTATTTATAAAGAAAAAAAGAGTCTCTAACACTAGTATTCTCTATGCTTTCTCTGTTCTTTCTACTTATTTTCTTTTTATTTATTATAATGACGTTCTAACACTAGCATTATCTATAATTTTTCTGTTCTATTGACTTGTTTTATTTTTATTTAAAAATGACCCTGTAACAGTAGCATTCCCTATTATTTTCTATTTTATCTACTTGTTTTCTTTTTTATTCTAAAAATAAAATAAGCAAACAAACAACAACGTGCTACATATCCTGTTAGGCGAAGCCCCGCCCCCTACTGTCCTCTTTTTGGAAAACTAAAATACAGTCACCCTACCTAACATGTTTTTAGCATGTTGTTAACGTGCTTCTAGCATGTTGCTAAGCATGTTTCTGTGATACTAATATTCACACAGATTCACATTATATTTTAAGAGTTATTTTAAATTGCAATAATATTTAACAAATTTTCACTGTATTTTGTATTAAAAAATTGCAGCCTTGCTGAGCAGAAGAGGCTTCTTTCAAAAACATAAAATCATTCCAAAATTTTGCCTGTCTGTATAATAAAATTAAGAAAAGCCTTTTGGACCCAACACTATATTTCCTAGATTAGCTAGTGTATTTTCAGTATACCACCAGTATGGTTCGGCCCTCATTTTGTGAACTTTTGTGAACATTTATGAAGCCTTTGGGGATTTTTATGGAACAACTCTGGGCTGAGTATTGACTATCACACTGTATATTTGTTCCTCAGTTTAGCTTATGAAAAAGAACAAAACAACAAATGGGGGCAAAAAGACAAGCAAATATGTGTGAGAGAGAGAGAGAGACAGAGGTCAAATACACTCTTAATGAGTCCACAAGGCTTTCTCACCGCACGGGGAAAATGCTGAGGACAGAGGAGAGAAGAAAAAACAATCAAAATGAAGAAGAAAGCTTAGTCCTGCGGTCTCAGTGGGGAGACAGCCAGCGCCGAAACCACACTGGAATCACCATTAGACATCATTAAGGAGCAGGAAGACTCAGAAACTGGGGCGATTTGTCTAGACTGCAGAGACTGTTTTCAAAACTCAGTACTCTCTTCGGTTGATGACATTTCAACAACTATTTACTGACCTGTTGCTCCCTCACCACTGAAAAAAAAAAAAAACTGTCAGCAGAAAAAAAACAACAAAACACAACATCACTTCTGATCAGAACTTTCTGTCTGACAAAGTAACAAAGTGTTTCTTTACAGGGGTCACGGACTGCCTCGCTTTTTTTTTTTTTAACTGTTCTCTGAGGTCCACTTATTATATTATCAAGATTCTTACATCAAGAAACATCATAATTTAGAAGTAATAGGCAATTTTCTGTCCTGTTTTTAATCCTCTCATCAGAACACTCTGTTTGAATAGGTGTGGAGGATCGTAGACTCGGAAGTAAGCGCCCACTGCTGTGATTGGCTAACACTTGTGTATACAGCCTACATCCTATACTTGTGTGTTTGACAGCCTACTTCCTTAAGGTTAAAAACACATAAATACTTAGTACATATCAAATGATCTGTTTAACAGACAAAGCAATAGTGATCACATCATGAAAACAATATTACAGTCGGATCCACTATAGTAGCACAGCCTCGCCGTTTAGTTACAATCTTTCTGAAAATCCCGCGTCGAATTGTGCCTTGTTTGTAAACGAATCTGCGGTAAAATGAAGTGAACCAAGGACTGATGCAGTCTGGATTTTCATTAAAAATAAAGTTCATCCACTCTTCCCTAACACTGGGATCAGAAGGAAGGCAACGCAAACACTGTTTTTCCACAGCTTGGCACTGTACAGTGTTTTCGTGTCTTCAGAGCATTTTTATCATTTGGTTTCTACATAGACCTGCGTTCAACTCCATCGTAAATGCTACATGCGCGAATCGGTGGGCTAAACAGGCAGTGCGGTAGAATCGGTGGGCGGAGCTAAACATATAAGGTGTGTTCGACTTGAAGCGGTGCTGCACAGAATGATCAGTGTATGACATCAAAGTACCGCGAGAGCGATAAGAGAGAAGATGGATCCTTATGCTTTCGAATCGCTCTCGTGGTACTTTGATGTCATACACTGATCATTATGCGCAGCGCCGCTTCAAATCGAACACACCTATAGTGATGTAGAATCGGTGGGCGGGGCTATACAGGCAGTGATGTAGAATCGGTGGGCGGGGCGGTGGGCTTTCATCTACTTCTGTGGAGGCGGTGCTTAACCACACTATTTCATCACAGAGTAGAACAATCCACAAGCTGTTGTTTTGGCAGACTGCCTTCAATATAAGCTGTTTTTAGATTAATGACAAAGTTTTGAGTTCTGAAACTTACAAGATGTTTTTATAGTACAATGACCTCTTACATGTCAAAAGATCAAGGGAATTTTGGTTTCTCAGTTCATGACCCCTTTAAAAACCACTTTATGTTTTGCTCTGACACACAGACCTCTGACTGTTCAAACCAGCCAAACGTCGCAATAACCTCTCTGTTTCATGAACCGACCGCTGTTCTGTGTTTTTCCAGGCCTTTAAAGCTGGGAAACATTTGCTCAGCCCTTTTCTGTGAACCGCAGCACTGCCTGATTAAGTCAAAATGATGCATATAGCAATACGTTTGCATAAGGCCCTTTTATCTCGCAGGACTGGAGGTGTGGAGGGATTCTGATGGTCGTGTGTAATTTATAATGCTCCGGTTAACATATCTGACAAGTGTGTGATTATTACACCATCACTGTTTGCCAATTACAGCTCATCACATAAGGAAGATTTGAGGGCTGCTGTCTGCCGTACATCCCTAAAATGAGAAATGCCCTAAATGTAATTGAAATTTTGATGGAGTCGTGCTGTTTAAATATGGTGAATGTAACTTTCCCCTTTTTACCTGTTAAGATGCATCTTCAAACAGCTCACAGCTGAAATTAAAAATATGAAGTGATGGAAGCACTATCGAGAATGTATTATCCATTTTCATGTTTTTTTTATTAACTGTAGAAATTAATTATGAATTATCCAATATTAAGTTGCCCTCTTGAATATATGATCAGTCAATGGCACACACTAAACCGTTTGGTTAATATTGGAAGAGTTAAAAATTATCTTGTGACAGTGTAAAAGCCAAAATTAACCTGGGTTGCAGAATAATTGTAATTGTTCACTATTTTATGTGCAGTATTTATTTTTTTATTTTTTGTGCATATACTGTATGTATGTGTATATATATATATATATACCGTATACAGTATATATCAATTTTGTGTTTTCTGTGTTATAATGTTTTCTCTATTGTAATGAACTTTTTTTGGTTCTACTGTTTTCAGTGTTGGACAATTTTTTTATTATCATTGACTATTTTTTCCCTATTTTGTATTGTAATCTTATATCTAATACTATTTTGTATTTGTACTGTATTGTAATGCACTATTTTTCAATATTTTGTTTTTGTGTGTTGTTCTATTTTGAGACTATGTTTTCGCTGTATTTGGTGCTTTAATGAGCTGATTTTAACTTGTTTGTTTGTTTGTTTTTAAAGGATATTTTTTCCCACTGTTTTATGTGTTACATTGAACAATTTTCCACAGTTTTCTGTGTTTTTTTTACTTTTTTACCCCACTATTTATTTATTAATTTATTCAGTGTTTTGGTAATGCACTATATTGTTTACTATCTTCTGTGTTGCAGTGGACTATTGTTCAGTTTCATGAGTGTTGCAAAGCCAATACTTCATATGAACCTATTAAGAAAGGGGTGAAAAAAATCATCATTTAAATTCCATCAATATTTCATGTCCATATATTTTATTTGGTAAGCATTTGTGCAAAAGTGGGATAATGTACAGTCAGCCATTCATTTGAAAGCCCTTCAGGGTGACTCCAGACCCCTGTGTTTGGGGTCAGGCTCCTGTTCATTATTTTGCCATAATGACCAGCTGACTGTACATTATTAGTGCTCTTCCTATATGCCTTTGGGGGGAAAAGTGCTGTGGAGAGGTTTCTGCCCCTCTGATGAGGCTCTTTTGGATTTGTCTTTCTAAAACTTGTTTTTAGCATTCTTGTTTTCTCGTTGCCAATGATACACTGACCCGCAGTCTAATCACGACACCAAAGCCAATATTGTGCCAAATTTGCTACAGAACTCTTGCCAACACAATGCCTGATCTTGTTTATGTCTACTCATGTCCCGTTCCTTTAATAAAAATAAATCAACATTGATTTTCAGACTGATTCTAATCTAACAGCTTTTAGAAATAGCAGCTTGATTGCATATATATTAAGCTGTTGCATTATGGATGCAGGTCCCTGAATGAATAATGTGGACTGCTTTGCTCTCGGTGTGTTTTTTGATCTGGGCCAGTGCTAATAGAAAGCTTTCCATCAAAGAGAGAGAAGAAATACAAATCACTGTCCTCTGCCCATCAGATCTCGCAGGCCGGGATCTTAAAACGAGCCGTCCTCTGTTAACACATTCTCATCAGACAGATAACGCAAAGCCAACTGATTCTGAGCGACGTGCTTCTGTCGTTCCCCATCTTTAGTTTCTAGAGAGTATTTAGCTTGACGTTAAAGGGAATACTTTTGATGCAGGGATGAAAGGGCCGATGCTCTGCACCGTGAGAGACTGTAAATTCAGAGTAAGGCGAGGTGAAACTGGAAAAAGTCACAGATTGGTGCTACTACGCTCTCTCATAACTCGGTCTCAGATGCAGCTTAATTGAGCTTCTTGAGATATGAATATTTTCTAGGCCATCTGTAGGAGAGGAATGGAGTTGGGGTTCTAAGAAAAATAAGACTGCATTTTGTATTAGTGATGTCAGGATTCGGGATGGGTGGAAAACGATTTGAATCTAGCTCCAGAAATCGCATACAAGACAATGAAGCAAACTGCTAAATGCATTCGGGCAAAAACACTTTTGTTTTCATGCATTGGTCAGTTTGAGATTTTGAGCTATTTGGCTTTTGATATGTTGTTTCAGACTAGCGGAAAGAAAACATCCAGCATGCACTTTTATGCATTTATTTGATTGCACTTTGCCTATTTGCATCTAGATTTGGGTAACACTTTATAAAAAGTATAGAGTAATAAAGTACTTTTTATTAGTTTGTAGTTAATTCATACTTTATAAACTATAGTCGCTATATTGTCCCATGTTCTTCATTCGTCATCAGTGTAATTTACAAATTATTATTGTTTAATTCGCTTATATGATGTGTTTAAACGTGATTTCATTTTTTTTTTTGTATTTTACATAATGTGCATTTACTTACATTTTGCATAGACACAAAAACATATACCATTTATGTACAGTATTTATACAATTATTGTCACTGTAGATTTTTATTTTTATTAGATTTTTTATATTTAGGATTGGGGATAGGGTTAAAAGTGTATGTATATATACTAATCAAACTCATTTACTGCTGGTTTAATGACTGTTCATGAGGTTAGGTTAACAAGATGTTAACAATTAACAATGTACAGACTACAGTTTCTCAACTGTAAACAAACTATAAACTAATAGTTTGAAAATGATTTATAAGTGCTTCATTGCTGTACTTTTTTGTTACCAAACATCCTTTGTTTTCTGAAAGTGAGTTTTTTATAAAAAATATGCATCCCTATTTATATTGTGAAGATTTTTACTGAAGCGTTTGCTCATATATCATTCACCGGTTTTCATTTTTTGTTCTTATTTTGTTCCTAAAAAACATGAACAATGTTTTTAGTCTTCTGACAGTATTTTTTTTTTTATTATTATTATTATTATTTATGGAGTGATAAAAAAGAGAAGTCCAAAATCCCTTTTGGAAAACTTTATGTCAACAAAATTAAAACTATTTTGAACCTGCCTTTATCCAAAATTCTGATATATGTTCTGGAAATGTATGCAAATTAGTGCATATTTAATCATTTGCATATTCAACATAATATTTCATAAAGTTTGTAATATGAAAAATGCTTGCAATTCTTAATTTAATCAGTCAACTGGTGAAGTATGGTGATATCGATTAGTTAAATGCGTTACCCTGTTCATCTGTGATGTCTTGCCTTAACTAAATGTCGCTGAACATATTTTCATGAATTTAGTACTCTATAAACCTAAACGTATTCGGAAACAATTTTAGGTGTCATGTAAAATGCATAACTTTTAGATGCAGCAATTTGTTAATGCACATAAAGCGTACCGTATGCATGCTAGAACCACACTTTATGTACAAAATAGCTGCCGTTGTGGTTCATTCACACATGTGGTCAAGTGCCATTGGGATCCAGTCACCGTAAATGCATGTTAATGTGTAAAGCCGAACATCTTGTCCACACAATCCATATCTTTTTTTTTATCCCGTTTGGAAGCAGACTTTGAGAGCGTCCCATGAGTGTTTGGGGTGTTAGTACAGTTAGCCTGCAATTTAGAGACACTTGGTTTAGACGGCTCTCGCCACCATTCTGACAATCCAGTTAAGAAAACACAGCACACTGTTAGTGTGGCGCAAATTGGCTGAAAATGTGCTGGCGGCCAATCCAGCCACGGCCCAAGGTGAGACGCAAACACATGGCTTTCAGCAGACGATCAATAATTACATGCATGCGGGAGAAAGTGAGCTGATACTGGATACGAGTGAACACTTTGTCAGTTTGGTCTTGAAGGCTTTTTATTATTTACTTTGTTTCAGTTGCATTTTATTATTACTCACAGTAAAGACTTTGGGACTCATGCTCTTTGCGTGACAAGATTTTCTCTCATTGGAATCTGTTGTCATTGAGTACCTTTTTATTAGATTATTTTTATTAGATTATTTAGTTTAACTAGGAACAAAGTATCACTGCAAACAGTCTGGTGTTCTGTTAGACAGTCTTTAGTTTGCCGTAGAACTTCATGGTTTAAAGCGGAAGTGGTTTTGCTCCACCAGCAGACCTTGAGTCAAACACATTTGCCCATGTGTTAAATTAGATTAGGCACAAGTGCCACTGTTCATTTATCTCTGATTGCTATGTATATAATCTATAAATTAGGCAGCTTTTTAATTTTATGATAAATTTTTATCAGGTTTTAGATTAACAGTGTGCCTTCAAGCAGAAATCCTCAGCACTTTAGGGGACTTTTTCATGCAGTACGTGGCACAGATTGCAAATGTGAGCGGACTCACATCAAGCTCCAATTCTTATCGGTTTCGCTTCGCTGACTTTATCAAATTTATATTTACCTGCGTCTTTGATCACATTCTCTGTGATCTCATTCTCTACACTAACAAATGTATCTTGATTTTAGCTTTGCAGTTTGAGATTAAAGAACTAATTCACTGATTCCTGAAAATAGGCTGCAGATGAGAACAAATTAAAGTTTATGTACCGAGCTATTGTTATGGATTAAAAGTTTAAATATATTCCTCGTCAGATACAAAAATGGTAAAATATTTATTATAAATATTGACAAATCATATTTTGTGTATCAGTGCATATTATGTATTTTAAAGCTGTAAACAATTTGGTGTCTTACTATTAATTGGTTACTAATTAATAGTAAGTATATGGAAATAGGACTATAAAATAAAGTGCACCATTTTACATAGACATTACACAATAAATATCGTCTCTTCAAACTTTGTAAGCACTGTTGTGGAGAGCAATTTAACATTAACACACACTTGTCCATAGGTACTACATATTTACATGTCTATACATTAGTAAGTACAGTAAAGCATCTAATTAGTTACCATGTAGGGGCACTACCTGTAAGTGACCGTTCTTCTTATTAAGCTGTGTTTCTTATTTGTTACCATGTACATACACTTCAGGTAAGTACCTTGTGTTACCACTCATTTGCCTGTAGGTACAAGATATTTACCATGTATGTACCAGGGAAGCACACGTACTGTAAAATAAAGTGCTACCACATATGTTTTTATATATATATTTATTTTTAATTTGTATTTTTTCCCCTAGCAATTGTGCAATTTTTCCAGCAACTTCTTATCTCACAATTAAGACTTTTTTTTCTTGCAATTCTGAGATTTTCTTTCTTTTTTTGTTGTTGTTTTGTTTTGTTTTGGCCACAGAACATAATATATTATAAAGCTGTTGCAGCTTTTTATCTCACAATTAAGACTTTTTTTTCTTGCAATTCTGAGATTTTTCTTAAAATTTTCCTTTTTTGAAATAGCGAGTTTATATCTCACTTTTTTCCCCTCAGAACTGCAAGAAAAAAGTCAGAATTGTGTGATTAAAAAGTCAAGAACAAACAGTAAAATCAGCATTTCAGGCTGATTTAGCCTGATTTCAAATGTTTTCATAAATATCTAATAATGTTGAGGGGGGAAAAAGTACATTATTAAAAAATGTATAATATTGTCAAAAAAAAGAAAAAAAATCAGCAAAGTGCTTTTAACAACACTGACCATTTCAAACTAATTTCAGTGGAAATGTTACTGTTTAAAAATGTTTAATCGTATGTCTTGAGAATGCATGAAGTGACTGAAGAATCAGGTTTCTTATGTTTGCACACAGTGCTAAGCCTCTTCTCTCACATCGGCCTGTTTAGTTCAGGATTTCTCGGTGCTCTGGGCTTCGATCCGTCTCTTTAGCCGAAACGACTGTAGTGTTTGCATGCACTGATGAGCCCATAGCATTAGCCATGCAAACTGTAGAAAGTGTTTAAGTGATTTATAGCATCTAAACCGCAAGGAGGGTAATATGTTTTGACAGAAGCACTTTATCAAGTCAGTATCAATATTATTGGAGAGAGAGTGAGTGGGAGAGAGGCTCAGTGTATTTGTGTCTCTTGTTTTCTCTATGGAGTTGTAATGCATAGCATGATTAATGTGTGTGTGTGGTGTGTGTTCACATTCAACTTGCGGGACTATAGTGAGCAGAAAGATGAGTGAAAGAGAAAGTGTATTAATGTCTGTCTGTGTGTGTGTGTGTGTGTGTGTGTGTGTGAGTGTGTGTGCGTGTGTGTGAGTCAGTGGCTCTTTGGGGAGGAACCTATCCATGCTATTTCCTCCAAAGTTTCAAGCATCTTCCAATTGATCAAGATACAGAAAATCAATATATATATATATACTCATGCACTGATCATTTCTGCTGCAGCTCAGTTGCTCTTTTTCGTATTCATCTGTCTGTTTTTTTCAAACCCTGAGTCACAGACAGGGCCGGAGTCGGACTCATTTTCAGCCCTGGAGTTTCATGCCTTAGACCGGCCCACTTTAATTCATGGCTGATTGTATTAAAATAATGTAATTAAAACCTCAATATATAAGTCTGCAATTGTAATGGATCCGACGAGATGTGAGGCGTGCGGATCCATATGCAAGCTTTTATTAGCAGACATGGTCAAAACACAGGCAGGGTCAAACAAATGATAAACAGGTATATAGAGGACAAGACAGATGACTACTGAAGTAAACAGGCATGGTCTACGATCAGCGAACAATATCCAGAGGGCTTGACAAGAGGGGTAATCCAGGTACACGAGCAATGGTCCAGGCAGAATACTGGGAAATTGCATACGTACAGATGTCATGAAATTTGAAAGCCTAACAACTGAACATCAATAAAGCATTTTTTAAACAATGTATTTTACATTTTTTAACTAAAAATGTATTGCAACCATATGTCTACAGCCTATGAATGAATGAAAATGCATATTTTTCAATTAAGGACAACTTGGAGAGTGTGGGCTGCTTCTGCTGCTTGAGTTTGTACTTCAATAATGAGGTCCAAGTTTAAGAATAGAAGTTATATTTTTTTAAATGTATTTTTGTTCTCTCTATCTATTTAACAGCATTAAAGGGGTCATATGATGTGATTTCTTGTTTTACTTTTCTTTAGTGTGTTATGTGCATGTATATGTTTGTGCATGTATACGATCTGCAGAGTTACAAAGCTCAAAGTCTCCCACAAAAGGATTTATTCTATCTAAAAGAGAAGGCTAAACGGCCCATTCAAACACAGCCCCACGTCTACGTCACGATGTGGAAATATTTGTGTAATGCCGCCCAAATGTTCACGCAAAGAAAGAAGGGTTGGTTTCAGTAACCGCAGTAGTGTTGATGCAGCCATGACGGGGAGACGCTGTGTGTTTCTATGAGAAAGCAAAAGCACTTTATTTGGCCTTCTGAAAGTAGATGCCATTAGGAATCATTGGTTAAGATTTGTTTACAACAGAACAGCACAACCCAGATGTTCGAATTTGTGCAACGTATTTTATGGACAACAGTTTTGTGAACAGGAGAGCACAAGGCTGGCTGTGCGCAAAGGCTATTTAAAAAAAGGGTCAATTCGGCCACTGCATTGTAAAAAAAAAAGTTTTAACTTAAAATAATTTGTTACCCCACTGCCTTAAAATGTTTCGTTTTGTCAACTAAAATATTCCAGTTGTCTCTTAAAGTAACACTGAGTAACTTAAAATTTCAGGCTGACTAAACTAAAAATTTTAAGTCAGCAGTAACAAATTATTTTAAGGTGAAACAACTTTCATTTTTTTTTTATAGTTTGTGTCTGTCACGCAACTCTGTTCCCCTCTCAGGCTTGACCTGATGGTAAAACTAAGGACATTATTAACTGTCTTTATATTTCATTTGAAAGCAAAAGCTCGCGGTTATGGTAAAGGGAGTTAGATATCTGACGCACACTTGTGGTGTTCGGCCAATCACAATGCACTGGGTCAGCTGGCCAATCAGAGCAGACTGCGCTTGTCGGAAGGAGGGGCTTTGTAGAAAACGACAGGTTTGAGAGAGGAAGGGCATAGAGGAACTACAATAATATACAATATTTGAAAAATAATGTGTTTTTTGAACATTACAGCATGTCAATAGATTATGTTACACCAAACACACAAAATAATGATCTTTAAAAAAAAGCATCATATGACCCCTTTAAATTACAATAGTGAAGTGACAGGCTGCACACTGTGAGTGGGGCTGTGAGAAAATTATAAATAAAAAGAGTGCTGGCTGCCTAGGGACAGCATCTATATTTCAACCCCAGTGGCATGACAACATCGGCCCTCGTGGCCAAAGAAACAGCCCGGCCCACCGGGACTCCTCCCGGTGCTCCTGATTAGCCACTCCGGGCCTGGTCAAACACATTTTACTCAAAGAGGAGAGGAGGCTCAGAAAGGAAGACATTTCCATTAAAGGACAATATTTGCCTCCTTGGACTTTTTAGAATTAAACTGTAAAAAAAAAAAAATAATAATTAATTTAAATAATAATAAAAGGACATTATTCAGTCATTTTTAATTCAAAATTCAAAATACAAGTTAACGACTGTAAATAAAAAAAAATATAAATACGGAAACTTCCTGCATAATACACTATGGCCAATTTTTTTTGTTTATTTGTTTTGGCTTTTTTACTGTGCATACTTTATTAATTGTGTCTGTGTTGTTTTTTATGTCAAATACTTAAATCAATCAGAATACTTCAAGCTGTTAATAACAATAACAACAAACTGTTTAAAATTGTATATAAATTGGTTAACATTTTATTTAAGGTGTCCTTGTTAAACATTTTACATGTACTTACTATTACAATAACAATAAATTATATAGTAAGTACATGTATTTATTAATATCACTCAGTACTTAAATGTATGCACTGTAACAAGGACACCTTAAAATAACATGTAACCATAAATTATAGCCTACAATGTATTATTGCTCTTGATATTGTAATAATTATTATTAATGTTGATTAATAGGCTATAAATTATTTATTTATTTTTAAAATAAAAATATTTTGGCTACAAAGCCAAAGTTCCTAGTCCATGATGTTAGTCTTCAACAAGTTATGAAAAAATCCTCATTATACTAACTGAAGCTTTGAAATCAATCTCTTAATTATATCTATACTTTACTTTGTTGATTGTGATGAGAGAATTTGAGAAAGCTCCGGCGTTTTCAGCGCTGACTCACCGGAATGCCTCTGATTGGCCACTGTATTCATAAACTCAACATAAACGCGTGTGATTGGTTATCAGGCTCAACGCTGCAAAAACAACACATACAAAGCAACATGAGCAGATCTAAAATGCAGTTTTACAAACTGACACATCGCGACAGTTGTACTAGATTCAGTTTAATTGTGCAGGGGCCAGTTTTGCCCTTTATCTTGAATTTGTGGGGCAATTTTTTCCAAGTCTGTAGCATCGAGCTCATCATGACGGCTTGTCTCCGTCCGTCCAGAGAGAGAGCAGCACTTTTACCTTCGCTGTCAGCGCATCGCTCGTGTTAAACCCACACTATCGGTTCATTGATTGGCAGTGACTGAGTCCCGAGGTAGGAGGCCAGAGATGAGCTTGCAGAACTAATGAGAAGTGTTGTCAATCTCTGCAAACAAATGCTAATGAAAGAATAAAAGCATATATATTTTATATATTATTTTATATTATTTATATTTTATGAAATGTTATGTAAACCGACAGTTCATTCTTGAACCACATATAGGCCCACATTTTAGGATGAAAGCAATATAAAGATAAAATATATATATATATAATTCTCATTACATGTTTTTTCATTACATAAACACAGGAATGATAATAAATATAAAATAAAAATATAATTTTATCGGTACAGCAATATTTACCTGTGCGTTTTTTTAAGCTTTGCAATATGAAGACTTTCATAAACAATTTTGAGAGATGACACACACAAATCATGAAAATGAATCAAACTTCCCAACTCTATTGGCAATTATGAGAGAATCATTAAATCACGTCTCAAACTCTCTTCCTCCCACGTCACGAGATGACAAAATTAGTCTAATGACACATTCATTATAAAACTTAATGAGCAAACAAAAAGCACATTGAAATCATTGTGCTGTTTACAAAGGGGCTTCATTTGATATCAAAAGCTGCTCTTGTTAGTGTTTAATGTAGTGAAATAAAAGTGTTTCAGCACAGAACGAGTGATTTACAGGTGACTTCAGTTCATAATATCCTGATGATGTGAAGAATGCAGGTTTAGATGAACATATTCCAACATTACTGCTCTGCCAAACCCTGATGACTGAATCTGACACAGAGGATATTAACCTGATCCGTGTGTGTGTGTGTGTGTGTGTGTGTGTGTGTGGTCATTAGTTCACTTGGCAAAACAAGGCAAATCTCATTGATCATTGGACACAGGTTGGCCAGGAGCTACAAACACATCTTGTGTAATTAGCATATGGAAAAGAATAAATGCTACATTTCTTGTAACGAGACAAAGCCTAAATCAATATCTGCCAGTGTTTTTGAATTTGAGCCAATAGTATGTAAAAGTAAAAAAAAAAAAAAAGAAAAATCATGCTTTTAAAAAAATGCATGCAAAATTCTGAACAATATTCTTTGTATTAATGCTTGGTTGTGAAAAACTTTAAACCACTTTGTATACACAATTTACATAATGAATATACAATAAATGTATATATATATATATGTCACGGTGCACACACGAGGGAGGAACAAGGAACACGCAGACGAGGATGTAACTCAAAATAACAGTCTTTACTGACGACATCAAGGCAAGGCTGACACAGACAGGAACACCGGGGAGTAACGAGTAGACCAGATGCCATCTAACTGAACAGACAGGACTAATATACAAGGGATAACCATAGACAATTAGACAAACACAGCTGGACAAGAATTAACCAATAATCACATCAGACAAGGACAGGAAACAAACCAAATATGGACACAAGAGGCAGGAACACATGACACACACCACAGAGGACTGACAATATATCGTATATATAATCGAATATATACTTTAAAAATATATATTTATTACATTTTACAGTTTTGGATGGAAATGACATTTCACAACCTGAAATTCTTTTGACCTTGACATACAGTTATTATTTTCAGTTTTGTATTTTCTTTCCCTGCACCACATGACTTAAATATAAAACGTCTCGGTTACGTACGTAACCCTCGTTCCCTGATGGAGGGAACGGAGACGTTATGTCGTGACGACATTAGGGGGGGGGGGGATTTACTTGGAAGCCCCGACTGCCTCTGATAAGAGAAAACGCCAATGAAATTTGGCTAGTGGATTTTGCATACCTGAGCCACTCCCCGTGCATACGGGTATAAAAGGGCGACAGGTGCATCCACTCATCAGGTTTTCCGCTGAGGAGCCGAGAACGTGTCCCTGGCAACCAGCGATGGTTCGAGATTGTGGCATGGGGACATAACGTCTCCGTTCCCTCCATCAGGGAACGAGGGTTACGTACGTAACCGAGACGTTCCCTATCTGTCGGTCACTACGAGTTATGTCGTGACGACATTAGGGGTCTATGGAAAGCGCCACAACCTGAACCCCGTCACGACCTTGTGGCATGCAGATGTTGACAAGCTAGCGCATGACAGACAAATGCGATGCGAAGGTCGCAACCTTCCCGTCGCCCCAGCGCAAATTCGCTAACCTTGGTGCCCGCAGGGACCACTGAGTACATTGCTGCTGGAGATAGCCAAGCCGCTGTTCCTTTCCCCAGAAATCGGAAGGGATTTCGACCTTCTATGAAAGATTGCTTCAAGTCTTTCCTGTTTGTTGTTACAGCCCGGCAGTAACGACGGGGAAGCGAGCCTTCCGGAGAAGGGCGCTACGGAGGCCACACCCTGCCCGAAGGGAGGTAACGTGTGGAGACACTGGTATGGACTGGCCCAAGCCTGGGGCAGTGCTACATACGCCTGGACCCTGGGGCAGATCCTACCTAGGAGAAGGGAGGAAGGCTGCCAGCAGGGCCTGACAGAGCTCTGTCAAAGGGAAGACACGGGTTTACCATGAGGGAAACCGTACCGTGGATGAATACACGTGTGGGATCACCCGAAGGGAATCAGGCCGCACGGGCACCTAGCCGAGTACAGGGGCTGACCGGAGACCCGGGCAAGCTAACACCGGTACTGGGCCTGGCGTCAGACTGCTCCGCCCAGCCTGACTGCCGGGGGTGCTGGAGGAACTCCGCCAGGGTTCGCCGTTCGGGGAACTAACTGGAGGAGAGAATAGGCGCTCGTATCCCCGAGTAAGGGGGAATGGCGCAGCAAGCGTGACACCGGCCAACTCTTCCCACCACTTACCTGTTACCCAACACACGGGAAGAGACTGGCTCCACGCGGAGACTGTAAAATCTCGCGAAGGTGTTCGGTGTCGCCCAGCCCGCAGCTCTACAGATGTCTGCCAAAGAGGCGCCGTGCGCCAGCGCATAGGAGGAGGCAACACTCCGTGTGGAGTGAGCCCTCACCCCGAGGGGGCACGGCTCGCCTTGGGATTGGTACGCCAAGGCGATGGCATCCACTATCCAGTGGGCCAACCTCTGCTTGGAGACAGCCTTCCCTTTCTGCTGACCTCCGTGGCAGACAAAGAGCTGCTCGGAGCTTCTGAAGCTCCGGGTGCGGTCCACGTATATGCGCTCTTACGGGACACAGCAACGCCAAGGCTGGGTCTGCCTCCTCCGAGGGCAGTGCTTGCAGGTTCACCACCTGATCGCGGAAGGGCGTGGTGGGAACCTTGGGCACGTATCCAGGCCGGGGTCTCAGGACAACGTGAGAGTAGGCCGGCCCAAACACAAGGCACTCTTCGCTTACCGAAAATGCTTGGAGGTCCCCGACCCTCTTGATGGAAGTGAGCGCGGTCAGGAGCGCTGTCTTGGCCGACAGGAATTTCAGCTCGACTGAGTCCAGCGGCTCAAAGGGACCCCTCTGAAGTCCAGCCAGGACAATAGAGAGATCCCAGGAGGGCATCAGGGGTGGCCTAGGAGGATTTAACCTTCTGGCACCCCTCAGGAACCTCACGATGAGATCGTGCTTCCCCAGGGACCGGCCGTCCACTGCATCGTGATGGGCCGCAATAGCAGCCACGTACACTTTCAAGGTGGAGGGCGACAGCCTGCGCTCCAACCTCTCTTGCAGGAAAGAAAGCACCACTCCAATCGTGCATCTTCGGGGGTCCTCTCGACGAGAAGAACACCAGTCCGCGAACAGACTCCACTTCAGTGCATAGGCTTGCCTAGTTGAAGGGGCCCTAGCCTGAGTGATGGTGTCCACCACAGCCTGTGGCAGGCCACTCAAGTCTGCCGCGTCCCATCCAGGAGCCACACATGGAGGTTCCACAGATCTGGACGCGGGTGCCATATGGTGCCGAGCCCCTGAGAAAGAAGGTCCTTCCTCAGAGGGATGCGCCAGGGAGGGGCTGTCGCGAGGAGGGTGAGTTCCGGAAACCAGGTCCAGGTGGGCCAATATGGCGCAACCGACAAGACCTGCTCCTCGTCCTCCCTGACCTTGCACAGCGTCTGTGCGATCAGGCTCACTGGGGGAAACGCATACTTGCGCAGAGCCCGAGGCCAGCTGTGTGCCAGTGCGTCCGTGCCGAGGGGGGCCTCGGTCAGGGAGAAATACAGCTGGCAGTGGGAGGACTCGCGGGAAGCAAACAGGTCTACCTGAGCTTCCCCGAATCGACTCCAAATCAGCCGGATCGTCTCGGGATGGAGTCGCCATTCTCCGGGGAACGTGAGCTGTCGTGAGAGCGCGTCGGCTGCACGATTGAGCTCCCCCGGAATGTGGACGGCGCGCAGCGATTTGAGCTGTGACTGACTCCAGAGGAGGAGATGGCGGGCGAGCTGTGACATGCGGCGTGATCGTAGACCCCCCTGCCGGTTGATGTACGAAACAGCCGCAGTGTTGTCCGTGCGGACCAACACGTGCTGGCCTAGAAGCAGTGGCCGGAACTGCTTTAAGGCCAGATGCACTGCCAACAGCTCTAGGCAGTTGATGTGCCAAAGCAGTCGAGGCCCCGTCCAGAGCCCCGAGGCTGCCTGCCCGTTGCATGTAGCGCCCCAGCCCCTGCTGGAGGCATCTGTTGTGACAACAACATGCCGGGACACTTGTCCTAAGGGCACCCCGGCCCGTAGGAAAGCAAGGTCTGACCAGGGGCTGAAAGAGCGGCGACACGACTGTGTGATGGCCACACGACGTGTCCCGCGGCGCCATGCCCATCTCGGGACCCGTGAGTGTAACCAGTGCTGAAGTGGTCTCATATGAAGCAACCCGAGCGGCGTGACTGCGGCTACGGATGCCATATGCCCCAGGAGCTGCTGAAACTGTTTCAGCGGAACCACTGTCCTGCCTCTGAAGGAACTCAGGCAGTTCAGCACTGATTGGGCACGCTCGTCCGTGAGACGTGCCGTCATACTCACGGAGTCTAACTCCACACCGAGAAAAGAGATTCTCTGCACAGGGGAGAGCTTGCTCTTTTCCCAGTTGACCCGAAGCCCCAACTGGCTGAGGTGCCGGAGCACCAGGTCCCTGTGACCACACAACTGTTCTCGCGACCGGGCCAGAATGAGCCAATCGTCGAGATAGTTGAGGATCCTGACGCCCACTTCCCGTAACGGGGCAAGGGCGCCTTCCGCCACCTTCGTGAAGGCACGGGGAGACAGGGAGAGCCCGAAGGGGAGGACCCTGTACTGCCATGCCCGCCCCTCGAACGCAAACCGTAAGAACGGCCTGTGTCGAGGGAGAATCGAGACATGAAAGTAAGCGTCCTTCAGGTCGATCGCTGCAAACCAATCCGCGGACTGCACGCATTTGACGATGCGCTTCTGTGTCAACATCTTGAACGGGAGCTTGTGTAGGGCCCGATTCAAGACTCGCAGGTCCAGGATTGGCCGGAGGCCACCGCCTTTCTTGGGCACGATGAAGTAGGGGCTGTAAAACCCCTGCCTCACCTCGGCTGGAGGGACCGGCTCGATCGCACCCTTTGCCAGAAGGACAGCAATCTCCTCGCACAGGACAGGTGCATCTCGGACTGCCACCGAAGTCTCGAGGATGCCGCTGAACCTGGGAGGCCGCCTGGCGAACTGAATCGCATAGCCGAGTCGAACTGTGCGAATGAGCCAGCGAGACGGGCTGGGTAGCGCAAGCCACGCCCCCAGATACCGTGCAAGTGGCACCAAAGGCACAATCGACGTGCCCGCAGTGGTGCAGCGAGGGGGAGTAAGGTTGGATGGAACAGAAGGCGGTGCGTTCTGACTCATCCCCACAAAACTCCCTGAGTCCCCGGGGGGACTGGCTAGAGGTGCGCGGGGAGGCATCGCGTCCCCAGACCGCACTCTCTTGGCCACTGGCAATATGGGTCTCGGGTGAGAGTGAGGAGGCAGTGCGTCGCACACTGTCAGCCCGCAGACCTGGGAACCCGGAGGAAAGGGAAATTGCTCTTTCTTTGACAATGTGGGTACCACTGGCCCTTGAGCCAGTGGCGGAACAGAAAGAAAGAAAACACAGGATTCTCCACCCGGCCCTCCTCCGGGGGAAGGAGCGACGCTAGCCTCGTCGTCTCCTGGGAAAGAGCAAATTCCTCCATCTCCGGGTTGTGCGCGTCAGGGCCGCTTTGTCGTCTTCCTGGAGGACTTGGCGGCCGGCTGAGGCGCAGGGGGTGCCGCACTCCTGCGAGAGGCTCGACGCACCGGCCTAGGTGACGACTCAGCACGGGGCGGAGCAGCTCTGGAGGACGCAGGAGGGCGCCCACGGCGACCAGCAGACTGGGGCCTGGCCCTTGGGCCAGCGGTGGCAGCTGGAGCATCCCGCCGTTTAGGGAGGATGTGCTGAATTGCCTCCGTCTGCTTCTGTACTGCCGAGAATTGCTGGGCAAAACCCTCGACAGTGTCGCCAAATAGCCCCGTCTGGGAGATGGAGGCGTCGAGAAAGCGTACTTTGTCGACGTCCTTCATCTCGGCCAGATTGAGCCAGAGATGGCGCTCTTGGACCACTAACGTGGACATCGCCTTCCCGAGGGACCGCGCCGTGACTTTCGTCGCCCGGAGAGCGAAGTCAGTCGCCGTGCGCAGCTCCTGCATCAACCCCGGGTCGGGACTACCCTCGTGCATTTGTTTTAGTGCCTTGGCCTGGTGAACTTGCAGGATGGCCATGGCATGCAGGGCAGAGGCGGCCTGGCCCGCAGCGCTGTAAGCCTTGGCGGCGAGTGCGGCCGTCAGCTTACAGGCTTTGGACGGGAGACGCGGACGATTCCTCCAGGTGGCGGCGTTTTGCGGGCACAGGTGCACCGCAACCGCTCTCTCCACCTGGGGAATATCCACGTACCCCCTGGCCGCCCCGCCATCGAGGGTAGTGAGGACGGAGGAGGGAGACGAGCGGCTTCTGGCCGTGAAAGGGGCCGTCCACGACTTCGTCAGCTCCTCATGCACCTCTGGGAAGAAAGGCACCGGGGCAAAGTGCGGCCGCTGGTCGCGTTTTGCGCCGATGAACCAATCATCCAGCCGCGAGGGCTCGGGACTGGGCGGTCTGTTGACCTCCAGCCCGATACTCACGGCTGCCCGGGCAAGCATGGCCGTCAGCTCTGGGTCCGGATCGGCAGTGGCGACAACACCCGAGGGGGGCAGCCCCGCCGATCGTTCATCCTCAGAGGACGAAAGCCCATCCCCCGATGCCGCGATCGACATCTGATCCTCGGGCGGCGCACCGAATGAAATGCTGGCGGCCCCGTGAGGCGAACCAGCGAAATCACTCGGGAACCGGACGGAACAAGCGCTGCGGGAGGAGTAAGAGGTCCGTGGGGACGTGCCCGGCGGAGAAGCTCTTACCGTCACCCTCAGATCTCCCAGAGCGCCAGCCGGCGGTCCTCTGCTCGAGCCAGAGAGACCGGGACGGGTGGCGGCAGAGGGTGCCAATCCTTTCAGAAAGGAAAGGCGAGAACGCAGCGTTGCCATGTTCATACGCCCACAACAGGCGCATGACTCATCCACAAACGCATCTTCAGCGTGCTGGATGCCCAGACACTGAAGACAACGCTCGTGACCGTCATCCGAGGACAGGAAGCGACCGCAACCAAGAGAACACGGACGGAACGGCATCTTTAAAAAGACGCGAACCGCCCAGTGTTTTAGAAATTTGCTCTTTCAGGTGAAGTGCCCAGGGGAATCGCTGCTGCAGGGACACCGCTGTCTGCACCGTGACGCCACCCAGGAACAAACTCTTTTTTTTTTGAGGCAGAAGGCTTTGTGGAGATCGCAAAACTTCTCATCCACTCGGCTCCGAAGCAAAAATCTGATGAGTGGATGCACCTGTCGCCCTTTTATACCCGTATGCACGGGGAGTGGCTCAGGTATGCAAAATCCACTAGCCAAATTTCATTGGCGTTTTCTCTTATCAGAGGCAGTCGGGGCTTCCAAGTAAATCCCCCCCCCCCCTAATGTCGTCACGACATAACTCGTAGTGACCGACAGATAGGGAACTTAAATATTTGTATATATTAAAAATATTATTTGTTTTATAAAACTGTTTGCTTATTTTCAAATAAATAATGATAAAGATATGTAAGGTTTTCATGACGTTTTGCTTCATACCTCAAGAAAACATTGAAATGTAATTAATTCAGAACTAAACATCGGAGATTTATTTAGATTTATCAGACATTATTCATTTAAATGTTAAAATGTAATTAGTTAATTAATTAGTTTGTTTCAACATTCAAGACATTGTATAAATGTTTTTTTTATTAATTAGTTATGTTTTTATTATTTATGTATTTTTCATAAAAGGTGTGTATTCATGCATTTGTACTGTATGTAGAAATGTACCAAAAACAACAACAACAACAAAAAGTGTTGTTCCGAACAAAAACAGTGAGTTTTATGTCACTGACAGATTTAACCCATCACTGCAGTGAAGTTCCTGACTTAATATATAACACTGTGATCTCTCAGAAAGAGTCATGAACGTCATGGAAGGAAAGGCCTGGACCGGAGCAGAACGATTCCTCTCATTTAGCCAGCATCTGCTCTCTGGTTTTACGTGAGAAAGAGCATCATTCACAGGCAGGTCAGTAAAGCAAACCCTGAGCGGCTGCTAAAAAATCCCTGAAGCCTGTGTTTAGGTGTCCTCCTAACTAAAACAAATGGTCCTTTATTCCTGGTCTTCCTCTGCTAGCTCAGCTGTAGGCCGCTAAACGAGACGCCACAGAATCGCACACAAAGATGTATTTCCTGCACGGACAGCAGAATCCCGATATATCCGGCAAACAAAAGCATCCGAGGAAATCTGTTGTGTGAAGCAGCACTGGCGTGACTCGGCCTCTGTGGGTTTGATCGGAGCGCTCGCCTCTTCTAGGACCTAGATATCGTTTAGTTGTAATGATTCTCACATAACGCAGAAGAACACTAATTATAGTGACCTTGCTGTGGTGAGCTTCATATCTACATCATAGACCACATACAGGAGATGCTGCTGTATTTAACACATTTATGTGAATGTTGTGTCAATAAGAGCCCATCATTTATCATTTCATATTCAATGCCACATATGAGCATGAACGAATATAGATTCTGATGTGCTTTATGACAGTAGTCTTTTCCTGAAATGCTGATATTGAAGACAAAAAAGACTAAGAAAAAATACATCCAAAGTCACAGTTAAAAGATGTTTGTTTGTTTTTGTTTCAGCAAGATTTTTGTAGAGATATATCAGAGCGAAACACTAATAAATTACTAACACGTTTTTATATAAATACAAATGCATCTAAATGCAATTGTAACTAGAATTGAAAACATATATGCATGTGGTTATTTATCTGTTAGGTTGTTTGTTTATTTATTTGGGGAAGGTTAAAAATAAAAAGTCACAATTTAAGATTACAAACAAACAAACGTTGTTGTTTTTTTTTCATGTTAATGAAAAAAGTGATCATGTTAATTCTGATTGGCCGATTGAGATGTCTGTATATTCCCTTTGGTTTGTTTGGTGATAATGTCTGGCCTGCTGTACATGTTCATCATCGCCAGCAGTCCTCAGAAAGACACAGTTTGTCCAATAACAACTCTAGGCTTTCTTTATCAATCCCATCTTCTCACATCCTGAAGCGCTCAGTGCCATTAATCATCCGCTTCTCGTGCCGACTAACAGTAAGATATCAATGCCTTCAACAACATGCACAACTCGAGAAAATCAACATGCACTCGGGCAGATTTTATCAAGGTCATTGGGCTGTTAGCGCGGCGATAAGCCATCTTCTATAAGTTAATTAACTTTTTATCGCAAGACACAAACTACAAAATTGTCAAGCCACTGGTTTAAGGAGCTGCAGAATGCTTTTTGAGAGAAATACAATAACGCAGAGCAGAAGCGTTGGGCAGAGGTGACACGGCTGTAATTCAGTCCCATGCAAAGTGCGGCGTTCAGGGGACTTCGCTCGACTGCCACACTGATAAGGGAGATTAATGGGGTTGTCGCACCGCTTGGCATACGATCAGGGCTTGAGCAGCCCAAATGCGACTGCTATCGCAGCCATCTGTATCCCTGCACACACTGAAGTGGATGAAACCAAAGGACAAGCCGTCTTGAACTGTACACGCTATGAAAAAGCCTCCGAAAGCAGCGACTCTGAATGCTCAAGCATGTACAAATCAAAGAAAATAGCACGGCTTGAAAAGGAGGAGTCGTGGAATAATATATGACTGCTAGATATTTGCATGGAAATGACATCTTGTTCTGTCGGTGTGAATGTGTCGCAGGTTGTGTTATCAGACTGGTAATCTCAGCTCTCCACACTTTTATTTTCCTCTCAGAGATACTACATGGAAAACTCAGATGGGGAAAAAACAACAAAAACAACCTCTTTTTATCAAATGTTTCCCTAAAACCAGTTCAGTTCTGCTTTCATTTCTCTCTTCGTTCAGTTTAATCTGGTCAGTCGTTTTACAGGCTTCATGTAATATGCATATTTTGAAAGAAATTAATAGTTTTATTCATCAAGGATGCATTTAATTGATGAAAAGTGACATTTATATGGTTACAAAAGCATTCTGTTTCTAATAAATGCTGTTGTTATCTGTAAATCCTGAAAAATAAAATGCATCACGGATTCCACAAAAAATATTGAGCAGCACAACTGTGTTCAACATTGATAATAATCAGAAATGTTTGTTGAGCAGTAAATCAGTATATTATTATGATTTCTGAAGATCATGTGACACTGAAGACTGGAGGAATGATGCTGAAAATACAGCTGCAGATCACAGAAATACATTACAGTTTAACACATATTCACATAGAAAACAGCCGTTTGAAATTGTAATAATATTTCACATTTTTCACTGTATTTTTGATCAAATAAATGCAGCCTTGGCGAGAATAAATAATAACACACAGGTCAACAGAGTTACAATAAATGTAAACAATGCAAATAAACTGTAAAAGGCGTCTGAATGACTCATTGCACTAGTGACATCTCAACTTAAAAATTGGAAAATTAATCATTGAATCAGCTGAACGGATCAGACTCTGGATCAATAAAATTGACTACATTTATATGTTTAGTGGACTACTGTGTCCTTTGCAAGGATGAAGCGACTGTTTTCTCTTAATAAAGCACACAATTATGCTGTAGTTCTGACACTGCATATTCTGTATGCTGGTCCGTCTTCTGTAGTTTGAGGTCTTGTGATTTGGCTGTGGTTTTGTTAGCTCATATTTGTAGTCTAAATGCCTGTTATCTGGCTTTGTTCTTAGTAAAGTGGCCGTCGGTTTGGTCGGTGATTGATGTGCTGGAGCTCCTCTCTCTCTGTACTGCTGACAGCATCTGCTAGCTTTGGCAAACACAGTCTCTCTGTTTGTCTCTGAGATCAAACACCGCTGATAGATGGACTTGTTAAGGTGCAGCGAGCAGATGAAGGCAATTATAACAACGTTCTACATGTTCTACAGCAATTTCAGTGTTATTTGAGACGGCCTGACAAGAGAAACACAAAAGGATCAAATTGCTCAGTGGTGAAAACGGCCTGTGTGAAATCTGCTCTTATACAGTGTGTATGGTTATTGATTGTCCAGATCTATTAAATTACTTAAAAACATGAATATATAAACATTCTTCCATACACTTCTTTTAATTCATGTATTAAAATTAGTGCTGCCAAATCGATTAATCGCGATTAATTGAAACCAAAATTAAAGGCTGTGTTTACATAATATTTCTGAAGAGTAAGATTTTTAATATTTTTTAAATAATTTTCTTCTGCTCACCAAGCCTGCATTTATTTGATCCGAAATACAGAAAAAGCAGAAATATTGTGAAATATTTTTTTTTACTTTTTAAAAAACTGCTTTCTATTTGAATATATTTTAAAACGTAATTAATTCCTGTGATTTCAAAGCTGAATTTTTAACACCGTTACTCCAGTTTTGTGTACTGTGTTTATTTATATGTAAATACACACACATGCATGTATATATTTAAGAACAATATATACATTTATAATGTAAATTATATATGAATATGTATATACATGTAAATATATAAATTAATGTGTCTGTATTTACATATAAATAAACACAGTACACACAAATATATTATGTAAACCCAAAATTTTATTTTGGATGCAATTAATTGATTTGACAGCATTAAAATATTTTTTTTATATTTTAGAAAAATTTAATTAGCTTATCATATCAAAGAAAAAATAAAAAACTCAAAGTCTTCCAAAGAAAAACGTTAGTAATTTGGCATAATCTTTTATTACAGTATTATTTCCTTAAAAAAATATTTTAGTGTCACATGATTCTTGAGATTTTTTTTTTTTTATTTCTTAAATATTAAAATGATATATTATTTTATTAAATATTTAAACATAATGATTAATACACTGTCATGTATTCAAAACATGGTTACTTTTTAAACATTTTAAGACATTGTTGAGTCATTAATTTTAAACTTTTCTTAGAAATGAAAAAAAAGAAGTTTTTCAAAATCACTTGCAACCAACATAAATTTAGTTTAATATGAACTTGGAACATGATGTTTAAGATTTTCCTCCCTCTCACTGCCCTATAATCTCTCCTTTAGCTCAGTATTTCTATAGGAAGCCGTATCAGTTGCGAGGACACTCATGAATATCTATTAGACTGCAGCGAGGAGCTAATCTACATGGCATTTATCAAAGGGAACGGTGTAATGGGACGTCATATGGAGGAGGAAGAGGCTGAGTTTTTGGCTTCTGAAAGGCTCAGTGACAGAGACGAAGAGCTGCGTGAAGAAGATTAGTGATCTCTTTAATCTGTGCGCCGCTGATCATGTTATAGTGAAGGCCATCACCGCTGAAGATCAGCTGCGTTCAAGCTTGTCCACTCAGTCCTGCACCACGCAGACAAAACGTCACTGCACTGATCTATAAATCTATGTATGAATTTGCATTGCATATTTTTATCCAGTTGGATTAAATGATTTTAACATCAACTAATAAACTTAATGTGATGCATATATTTCTCAGTCATAAATGAAACTGGTCTAAAAACTACACTGTAAAAATAAAATTTTCACAGTTGTAAATAAAACAGATTTTTGGAGTATGTTTACAAGAAAATACAATTTTAGTCTTTCTTCTTGAACAGTAATTTGTTTGTACAGTAATTATTTGTTTATAAACAAAATAAAAAACAAAAATTTGATTAATTTGTAAACAAAAACTCCACAAAAATGGTTTATTGTATTATTAAACATTTGCATTTTTTATTTAAATAATCATATTTTCAAAATGTGTTTATTCACATTGCTTAGTTAATTGTGAAAACAATTACATTTATAATGTATAACCATGGTGAAAAATATGGCTAGCTGCAGATAAAGAAATTATATAAAAATAAAGGAGATTTGAAACAAATATAATTTATTAATGATAAATATATAAATCTGGTTATTGAATATTTAAAACAAAAGCTTATTAGGTCTATTACAGAAAACTGGCTTGTTTTATTTATGTATGCATGACAAATATGCATCACATTAAGATTTTATTTGTTTATTTATTAAAAGCAACATTAAAACATTTTATCCATTTTTCATTACACCATTTTAACAAAATAATAACAAACTTGATGTGATGCATGTTTGTCATTCAGATACAAAAATCCTAAATTGAGTTCTAAATATTTTGGAGGGTACAGGCCACACATGATTCTAGAGACTCTTTTGCAGAAGTCCTGCTGTATAACGTGATCCTGTGACGGATCGATTCAGATCACTGCAGGTCAAAAGCAAAGGCGGTGTGAAGCGCCGTGAGCCAGTTTGCATGCATCTGTTCTGCTGTCAAGCCTTCCGTCCTCATCGCTTCATCATGCTGACCTCACCGAGGTGCTTTTATAAAATCAGAGGAAGCGCCGGCCTTTAACATTCCCTCTAACTATGATAGAGGACGGACGAATAGAGCAACAGATGAAGTGTGAATGTGCTGAGTCACAAACGCGGGTCACTGTGTCCATGTGAAGGTCGACGGAGCTGTAGTTTAGAGAGGCTCTGCTGCCTGCCGACTTCTGTCTGACATCTCTGCAGGTTCTGGGGCTTTTTATGAGAACAAATCATGTCCGAATGACTGTTAATGAAGTTGTGCACACAGGGTAACTCACCCAAATTGTTATCTTTGACTCGATTTTAATAAAAAAATAAAATAAAAAATCAATCAATCAATCATCAATCAATAAAAATCTGGCCAAAATATATTTTAAATATATTCAAAATATTTGTTGTTAATAGTGAAGCTCAATGAAATATATTTTTGAAATTGAAAATAAATTTACTTTCAACCTTCATATGCCAACTTATTTTTCAATTTTTTTTTTTAGGGGCAAGAAAATACATTTCCAATCACAGTAGCCTACAATAAATGCGTTAAATGTCCACATGTTATAGACAACAAATTAAACAAGTACATTTTTTATTGAGATGTGACATACGCAGGCCCGCATTAAAAAACACATAGGGCCCTGGGGCTATAGCAAACCCAAGGGCCCTCCTTTATAGTAGCGTATCTTGGTGCCACAACGTTTTCTCAAAGGAATGATTTGTTTTATTTATTTATTTATTTTTTATATCAAATCTCCAACACACAAAGATACATGCACACTAATTATTCGGGCTACAATACTTTCAAAGAATAAATACATTAACACTAGATACGAAGTCAAAGCAAACAGGTTTCCAGAAGCAGCAACAACTTTTGAGCATATACAAATCCCTTATTTTAATAGTTTTATTATTAGAACGTTTTCTTTCTGGTCCTATAAAGAGGAGAATCATCAGCATTGGACTGGTGCTAAAATTCAGCCCCTCTGGCCAACACAGTCCCCCATAAATGTCTTGCTGGGTGTTAAGGCAATTGGAATAAATAAATGATTTATTAATAAATAACGGACAAAAACAAATATATATTGCAGGCTCTTAATTATTGAATTCATAACTTTCTGCAATTAAAGTTTAATATATTTTTAAATATATTTTAAATATATATATATATATATATATATATATATATATATATATATATATATATATATATATATACATATATATATATATATATATATATATATATATATATATTAAAACCATTTGTGACACTGCAACACAAAACCAGTCATAAGGGTCAATTTTTAGAAATTGAGATGTATGCATCATCTGAAAGATGAATAAATAATCTTTCCATTGATGTATGGTTTGTTATGATAGGACAATATTTGTCTGAGATACAACTATTTGAAAATCTGGAATCTGAGGGTGCAAAAAAATCTAAATATTGATAAAATCTCCTTTAAAGTTGTTCAAATGAAGTTCTTAGCAATGCATATTACTAATCAAAAATGAAGTTTTGATATATTTATGGTAAGAAATGTACAAAATATCTTCATGGAACATGATCTTTACTTAATATCCTAATGATTTGTGGCATAAAAGAAAAATCAATAATTTTGACCCATACAGTGTATTGTTGTCTATTGCTACAAATATACCTGTGTTACTCATGACTGCTTTTGTGCTGCAGGGTCACGTTTATGTCTTGTATATGTATTTGCCCTATGGAAAAGGCAGAAAATACCAGTCATTTTGGATTTCCAATAATTCTCAGAGGCAGCATGAGAAATAAATTCATAGATAAAAATCAATTTGTATTGCATTGATACTAAAATGCATTCTGTCTTTGTTAGAATTGTAAAAAATAAAACAGACAGAAAGATATGAAAATTCTCAGCGAGTACGGATTATTCCAATCAAAACTGAAGTAGCTTTAATGCACATTATGATTTCCAAACTCATAATAGGTAACTTATAAGTAAGAATTTCCCTGGAGGACTTGAATGCAGCATTTGCCTCAAACTATGTTTGTACAAAGAAAGCCATAAAAAGAAAGAGAGAGAAATGCATGTGTGTTTTTAAACACAGGTTACTATGGAATAATCTGTGTGATGATCTTCACTGCAGATGTAGTTCAGAGCTCAGTGTGTCGTCTGTAATAACTGTACAGCTCTTAATGAATGTTTATGCTCTTGTTTATGGTGTTAATGAGTCGTAATAAGTGTCCTCATTCACAGCTCAGTGTCCTGCGCTCCTGAGACACACGTCTCTGTCTGAAGGAGAGATGGAGGCTTATTGTGAGCTTCTCCTTCAATGTTCCTCGGTGGACTTCAATTATATATGCTCTATCTCCACCCACACACGCTCATTATAATCGCACCTCGTTTCATCTTTCATGAGATGATGCTTCATCCAGAGCCGAAGAAAGCGCTGCAGTGTGTTCTGAGTCTGCTGTTACTCCAGTTGTGAATATGCAGTTGCCATAGCAACATCACTATACTCTACTGCACACTGACCACTGGAACTTTAAAACAGTATAATACTTCTCATTATATGAAAACTCTGTATGTCATGTAAAACGTGGGACATGTTTTAAGTTTAAATATGTCTGATACTTGTTAAAATGAATAAATGTTTAGTACTATTATATTTTAAACTTTAAAAGTTTTAGCAGTTTTGTTGTCATAAAAAAAATGGCATTGTTTTTCTTCTAAAATATGTAGTTTTTATTTTGATTTATTAGTTGTTACCAAGATGGCGGCGCGATCAGACGCAGCAGCTGCTCCGGGTCCCAAAGACGGTGCTTTCATGTCTTTTAATGTCGTCTGTTCGTCTCCAAATAGTGTCAGTTTACCGCTAACTCATCAGGAAATCACCCCAAAACTCATCTATGATCGCCAAAGTCTTTTGGATATCAGCAATGCATACGAACATCAACTCTCGCTGGCGGCTACTGAGAAGCTACGAGGCCTTTGTTTACTGCTGGAGCCGGACCTCGAGACCGCGGCCTCGCCTACTGACGCTACCCGCACAAGGCAGCGTCGCAAGCGGTGTGAGAGAGGATGGAAGCGCGGAGGTATACGAGCTAGGCTAAGAGCTAACCCCTCAAGACCGGCTCTTCCAACACTCATGCTCTCAAACGTTCGCTCTCTGGAAAACAAACTGGACTTAATTCAACTCAGTCGGTCTACACAGCATGAGGCAAGGGATTGTTGTGTGTTTGTTTTCACTGAAACATGGCTAAACGACAACATCCCGGACTCCGCCATTCAATTGCACGGGCTAACCAACTTCCTTTTCAATTGATTCATCACTGTCTGGTAAGACACACGGAGGTGGCTTGTGTGTGTATATCAACAAAGACTGGTGTAACAGTGCTGCGGTATTATCAAAACACTGTTCATCGCTGGTGGAGTTTATGTTTGTGAAGTGTCAACCGTTCTGTTTACCGCGGGAGTTCATGGTCATTGTTATTGTTGCGGTCTACATTCCCCCGTGTGCAAACGCTACGTGCTTCGTGAACTGTACAGCGCCATCAGTGAACAACAAACAAATAACCCTGACGGCTTTTTCATCATAGCCGGTGACTTCAACCACGCAAACTTAAAGACAGTTTTGCCAAAGTTCTACCAACATGTGAACTTTGCAACAAGGGGAAACAACACACTGAACTTTGTTTATACAACAGTAAAGAACTCTTACAAGGCTGTACCCCGCCCCCACCTCGGGTACTCGGACCACATCACTGTTATGTTAATCCCAGCATATAGACCACTTCTCAAACTCGCCAAACCCGGTCAAAAGCAGATCACAGTATGGCCAGACAATGCCACCTCAGCACTGCAGGACTGCTTCCAGGACACAGACTGGAACATGTTTAAAGAGGCAGCCACCTACAACAACCACACAGACCTGAATGAGTACACTGAAACTGTGACTGCTTACATCACCACTCGTGAAAACCAGAAGCCATGGATGACAGCAGAGGCTTGTGGGCTGCTAAAGACCAGAGATGAAGCATTCAGATAAGGAGATAAAGCAGCCCTCAAAACAGCAAGAGCCAGTCTGTCCTGTGGCATCAAAAATGCAAAACGGTCATATGCTCAAAAAATCAACAACCACTTCACAGACAGCAGAGACACACGGAGCCTGTGGCAAGCCATTCAGACCATCACTGACTACAAGCCCCTGCCACAGGCCTGTGATGAGGACACATCTCTCCCTGATGCACTCAACCACTTTTATTCACGGTTTGAAATGCAGAATGACACACCTGCACAAAAACTGCCCACACCTCCCAACGACCGGGCACTCTGTCTGTCTCCAGCCGACGTAAGGAAGACCCTATCTAGGATTAACCCACGCAAGGCTGCGGGTCCTGACAACATACCTGGCCGTGTTCTGAGAGACTGTGCTGCACAGCTGACAGATGTGCTTACAGATATCTTCAACACCTCGCTGAGCCAGGCAGTCGTCCCCACATGTCTCAAATCCACAACAATCATACCGGTACCAAAGAAATCACCTGTGTCCTGTCTCAATGACTACCGTCCCATAGCACTGACTCCAATCATGATGAAGTGCTTTGAGAGGTTAGTCATGCACAACATCAAAAGCAGCCTCCCCAACACACTCGACCCGCTCCAGTTTGCATACCGTCCAAACCGCTCTACGGACGATGCACCCTCCACCCTCCACCTGGCTCTTACCCACATAGAAAATAAAGACTCCTATGTTAGAATGCTGTTCATTGACTTCAGCTCGGCATTCAACACAATAATCCCACAACAGCTCATAAATAAACTAAACCTGCTGGGCCTTAACAATTCCCTGTGTAATTGGATACTGGACTTTCTAACCGGAAGACCTCAGTCAGTTCGTGTCGGCCACAACACCTCGAGCACTACCACACTGAGCACAGGGGCCCCACAAGGCTGTGTGCTCAGCCCGCTGCTCTTCCCACTGCTGACCTACGACTGCACTGCCAAGTTCAGCTCCAACCACATCATCAAGTTTGCTGATGACACAACAGTGGTAGGTCTCATAAGCAACAACGATAAAACGCACTACAGAGAGGAAGTGGCACAGCTGGCTGAATGGTGTGACACTAACAATCTGTCCCTCAATGTGGAGAAGACAAAGGAGGTTGTGATGGACTTCAGAAGAAACTCCGTTGACCACCCCCCACTGACCATCGACAGCTCGACTGTGGAGAGAGTCAGCAGCACTAAATTCCTGGGGGTGCACATCACAGAGGATCTCACCTGGACCACCAACACCATGTCACTCTCCAAAAAGGCACAACAGCGCCTACACTTTCTCCGCCGGCTGAAAAGAGCAAGTCTCCCTCCACCCATCCTCACCACATTCTACAGAGGCTCCATTGAGAGTGTGCTGACCAGCTGCATCACTGTCTGGTACGGGAACTGCAGTGCTGCTGACCGCAAGACCCTCCAGCGGACAGTGAACACAGCTGCAAAGATCATCGGTGCCCCTCTCCCCTCCATCCTGGACATTGGCACTTATCTGTACATAGTCAGTGCAAATATTTTTAAGCTGTTGTCCAAAAAAACGGAAAAAAAAAACAATAATGTTACCACTATAATATGTCTTGCAATATCCATGCGTGCAAAGGTTCTGTGGGATCGTCTTTTTCAATATTCTCCGAGTCTGAATTGATATGGCAATATTGATGAACTTGCTGTTTTGGCAAGGGGCGGGGCAATACTGAAACACCGTCTAAGCTGTTCACCAATCACAACGCACTAGGACAGCAACCAATCACAACACATTTCATCAAACCCTGAACTAATCGAGCCGTTTGTGGCAAGCTGGAGAGAAAGGTATTGTAATAATGTAAATTATGTGAAAAATAATGCGATTTTCGAACCACCAAGCATGAGAGCATGTTCTAGTACACCCCCAAAACAAAATCAAGACATCGTAAAAGAGCATAATAGGACCCCTTTAAGTAATATATATATATATATTTATTTATTTTTTTGTGTGTCTTTGTTTTGGGGTTTGGGGTCCTTTTTTGTAAGTTTTTTTTATGTATTGGTTAAATTTTGATAATTTTTGTCATCTTCATCTAAATTGCTATTTTCACAAAATTATCAATTGTTATTACTAAAATTATTTCAACCTAAGCCATGTGGACTGATTTTATTTTTTTTTCTTAATTACTCAACTTTATAAACTTAATGAACAGCCATAAATAACAACCTTTACATTTTGTTATTTGGTGAACATATTTTCCATTTAGACCATTTTCCTCTTGATATTGAATCAAAAATGAGAAAAACTTGATCAAAGTGAATATCACAGCGAATAAAATCACGTAAACACATGTCTGACAGGCGACCGAGCATCACATCTTGTGTCTGAAGAGAGACGGGTTATTTCAGGTAGAACTATATATTCACACACACACACAGACTGAAGAGGGCGCTTTCAGTGAGGAGATGATGACACCCTCTTCTGAGTGACCTTGTTTATCCGCCGCTGTGTGTGTTTTCATTAATGTCAGTCAGGCGGCCTGTGAAACAAATCACAGTGTCAATCGCACTGCCTTGTCTTCCTCTGTCTTTCACCTTACAGTAACTCCAGACTGTCTCTTCGCTGTTTGGCTGACCCAGCAGTACCTCCAGAAGAGCGCTGAGGAGACAGAGCGGCTGAACGTAAATGCAGGAGATTGACTGATGGACACAAACGTTGCATGATTGTTTAGTTGTTGTTTGTGTCTCGGTGAGGAGGGAGAGGCTCCTCACAAAAGCTTATTTCCTGCACCATCTGCCAGCGTTCCTTCACACCATTCCCCAAATTCATCCCATAAATCTACAGTGAAAGGGATCCCTGCATAAGCTGTCCATGTGCCAACTGCAATCACTCAGCTACGTCTTCAACCTGGAAAAACAGCTTTAAAATGGAGAAAACACAAGCAGAGGAGACGAGCCGTGAGCCTCAGAGGAAACCAGCAGTTCAGAGGTATGTTTTGCTTACAAATATCATGTTACAATATTGCATTAGTCTTTATTAAAAACAACTACAGTGTAAGAGAAAAATCTGTCAAAAACGGAAAAGGAACTGGAAGTTTTATTAAGTTTACAGACATGTCCTTCAAGCCTAAAACACAACATAGTGAAAAAAAAGACTGAAAAATCGATGCTGAATATTGAGTGTAAAGGTCCTTGCACACCGAGTCCGAATATTTTTGTATGTGTTTTTTTTTTCGTATTTGTCATCCTTTCCTATCAGAATGCTACAGATGCAAAAATGCAGAAAATCGAACCTGATCCGAATGTTTTTTATGATGGATGAAAGTTTCGGAGACAGTGTGTAAACATGATTGACACAGCATGAGGTCATGTTTATTTTTTAGCGTGCAAAAATTCTGGATGAAAATTTCGGAATTCTAAATTTTGCGCAATGACCTTAAAGGGTTAGTTCACCCCGAAATGAAAATTCTGTCATTAATTACTCACACTTATGTTGTTCCAAACCAGTAAGACCTTCGTTCATCTTCGGAACACAAATTAAGATGTTTTTGATGAAATCGGAGAGCTATCTGACTCTCCATAGACAGCAACACAACTGTTATGTTCCCAGGTCCAGAAACGTAGTAAATACATCGGTAAAACAGTCCAGGTGACATCAGTGACTCAACTTCAGTTTTGCGAAGCTACGAAAATCCTTTTTTTTTTTTTGTGCAAAGAAAACAAAAATAACAATTTACTCAACCATTCTTCTCCCCCGAGTTACGTCTTCCAAAACAGAAAAGTTGAAGTTGTTTAAAGTATGTTAATTTCTGCACTCAATACTTGGTCGGGGCTCTTTAGCACAAACTCCAGCATCAGAGAGGAATGGCATGGAAGCGATCAGCCTGTGGCTCTGCTGAAGCACTATTGAGTCTTCAGCTCGTCTGGATTGTTGGATCCACTGTTTCTCATCTTTCTCTTGAAAATATCCCATAGATTCCATATGGGGTTCAGGTCAGGCATGTTGGCTGTCCAATCAAGCACAGTAATATCATGGTCAGCAAACCACTTAGAAGTGGTTTTGGCAGTGTGGGCAGGTGCTAATGTCCTGCTGGAAAAGGAAATCAGCATCTCCATAAAGCTTGTCAGCAGATGGAAGCATAAAGTGCTCTAAAATCTCCTGGTAGACGGCTGCATTGACTCTGGACTTGATAAAACACAATGGACCAACACCAGCAGACGTCACGGCACCCCAAATCATCACTGACTGTGGAAACTTCACACTGGACTTCAAGCAACTTGGATTCTGTGCCTCTCCAGTCTTCCTCCAGACTCCAGACCTTGATTTCCAAATGAAATGCAAAATTTACTTTCATCTGTAAAGAGGACTTTGGAGCACTGAGCAACAGTCCAGTTCTTTTTCTCCACAGCCCAGGTAAGATGCTTCTGACGAAAGTGGCACACACACGCACACATTTAAAACATTATATTAACAAAATATATCACATCATACATATGAACAAAAACTATATTAGTATACCTATTAAATACCCTACATCCAAAATGGAATGCAGCAATATACTGTTTCTTCCAACATGGGGAAGAGAGAGGATTTTAATTGTATTGAAAGATAAAAACATACATAGCTCATGTTTTGGTGTAAGTCATTTATAAGACTAGAGTCTGAGTCTCACGGGGGTCTCTGTGCAGCTGGCCATCCGTGAGATGCTGAAGCGTCCAAATCAAGAGACAAAGAAAGACAAAGAAAGTGATTTGGCTGACTGGAACTTACTTACATCCAACTTCAAAAGGCAACAGCTGCTTGCTAAATCATCTGAAGCAATGCCACCCAAACTCTCTTTAAATACCACACCTTCCTACCTCTCATATTTAATTGTTGGCAGAACAGCTGGTGGCTTGTTTTAATTAAGGGGCGAACAGGCTTCATTGTCTCTCGGTGCGTTCAAGTGCAGGGTTCTTCATCTCCAGAAGCGTTTCCACACAGCCGAATCTGGCCACATTTAAAATGCATAATGACCTATTACTGTCTCAGATCTTTATGTTTATGTTTTAACACAGAGCCAATGCAGCTAAGCAACTTTAGACAAAAACTCAACACTGAGGCTGCAGAAGATGAGAACTACTTGTTTGCAGCAACATTTGCTCGTCCACAGTCAACGTTGATGTTACAGTTTTTTTTTTCCATTGCTAACATCCTTTTGTCCAATCTGTAGTCATATTTTCAAAACTCTAAACACAATTACATCCATCTGTTGTGACCATTCGATTAACACAATTTGTGTTGTTTTCACACAATATTCAGTTAATTACCATGTTTCTAAAATGCTTACATTTTCTTTTCACACAAGCTTACCCAAAATCAAATAATTTTAGTCATATTTACGAATGCTTAAACACAACATGTCAGAAATTAAGACCTAATGTTCCAAACCTTAAATATAGTATAAAGCCCCTGCTTCTGCAACAACAGCAGCTCAAAAGTATTGAAAAAAATATCTCTATATAAAATATTGCAACAACTGATAAGCCCTTTTAAATAACAGATCACTGAAATATTTAGAAATAGCTGATTTCAGTCTCAGTTGGAGGAATAGTCAGGTGTTGGAGCTCTTTACATCAACAACATAGAGTAAAAAAAATACCTTATTGAATTGGTTTTGTGGATGCAGAACAACACAAAGAATCAGAGAGAGAAAAAATAATGCCTGGGAGAGGAATAGTTGTAGGAGGGAGAGGAGTAGTTGGATCAGAATAAGCGAGAAGAGGTAGGGGAGAGTAATGAGAATGTGAATGAGTTGGATGGACTTTGCATTTTTACGTTTGTTTATTCGTTTGTTTTCCCCTTACACATGTGGACCCTATGAAAGCTTATTTCTGCCATGGAATATAAAGGGTAAAGGGTAATTGTGACTTTTTTATCTCAGAATTCTGAAGTGTTTCTTGCAATTGTGAATTTATCTCACAATTCTGATAAGGTCTGAATGGCAAAACTCGCAATTCCAATAACAGAAGTCCGAATTGTGAGATAAAAAGGTCACAATTACTGTTTTTACTTTTTTATTCTGTGATGGAAACAAGCTTGCATAGTAACCAAAGGCCGTCTATGTTGGATTTTTTTGTTGATCACTGGCATCAGCTACCATGAGGGCACATCCACATGCTGTGTTTTGATTGATTGAGTTAGTATATATAGAAAAGGATATTCAGCATTTTGAAATGTAGAGTCTGTATTTATTTAACCAAATATGGTTTTGGCCAGAAAATTAACTATTTGGCTAATTGGGTGATGTAGGTGTGTTTCTGTGTTAAGAGTTAAGAAAAAAGTGTTTTAACTATTGGTAAACGCTTGTTAGCAATTGAAAAAAAAAACTGTAACTATCAAAGCCAATCAGAACATAATTGTTTAAGAAGAGAACACTGGAGCAGTATGACTGCAATGCAACACAAAGCATAGGAAAACAATACAAAACAATGCAATGCAACACAATGGAAAGCAAAGAAAAGCAATGCAAAGCAATGCAATAAAATGCAATGGAAACCAAAACACAGCAAAGCAATGCAATGCAAAGCAATACAAAACAATGCAATGCATAGTAAAGCAAATTAAATAATAAAAATAAAAACACTTCAGACAAAAGTTTATTTTTTTTTAGTTGCATGCATAGATTGTATATACATATTGTAGTATATATTTTGGTATAGTACAATGTATATCTGTCTTTATATTTAAGAAGTTTAAAAAAAATATTTAAGAACAACTACATATCACACATAATTAATTTAATTACAGTCTAAGAATAATCTACAGTATGTGGCCATGATAAAGAGCCCAGATTTCCTCTCATGTGAGCTGTAATATACCCTGCGGCTGTAATGGATGTATTTGTAGTGATTTATGTTGTTTACTAGCTCTTCATTGTATACATAATGTAAAAGGTAAAAGGAATTATGTCTGATGTCAAATTTAATAAGAATAAACGAAGGAATTGTTGAAAACGGTTCGTCTCCAGTACAGAAATGTGCCGTCCAGCAGAAATCACACACACATGCTGTCCATTCGAGCTTAATTCGAGTGAAGGTCATCTGAAATTTCTTCCCAGTGTTCTCAGGGTTTATGTGCACGTAAAAGTGCAGTAATAATGCCAGTGATATCTTATGACCTCTGTCCTGTGTGTGAGTCATGCTCATGTAGTTACTCTCCTGCAGCCATACAGACGTCATATACTAAATAACTCCATCTGTATAGTAGAGGAGACTGGGCCTAGTTTAGTACGGTTTCAAGTCAAAAGTAATCAAATGCTTGTTTTATTCTAGAAGTTATTTACATCGGTTACAAATGCAAACTTCAGTGTGACAACATGTCCCACTGTTAGAGCATGTCACAAAGAGTCGACATGCTTTAAATTAATTGTATAATCCCCACCCCCTTGACAATGACCGTGAAAATGTTGATGCCAAAACCTGCAAAGAACAGTTCACCCAAAAATGAAAATTGGCTGAAAATATCCCCACCATCAGGCAATCCAAGATGAAGATGAGTTTGTTTCTTCATCAGGTTTGTAGAAATGTGTCTCTGCATCAGTGTCTCAGCAATGGATGCTCTGCAGTGAATGGGTGCCGTCAGAAGCGTTATTATGGATTATGAACTTGTATTTTCGGTAAAAATGTCTTAATGCTGGATGTGTTTTCATGTGGACTCTCATTCTGACGGCACCCATTCACTGCAGAGCATCCATTGCTGAGACACTGATGCAGAGACACATTTATACAAATCTGTAAGTGCATTTTTAGTAAATCTTAATTTGGGGGGTTTTAAGGGTTGTGTCCTTATACAGAAATTGACTTTCGGAAAATAATAAAAAAAAATACTCACCCCAAAAATGAAAACTGAAGAATGTTGGTAACTGAATGGTTCCGGTCCCTATTGCCTTCCGTGTTATAGACAAAAAAATACACTGAAAGTCAAAGGGACCCAAAACTGTTTAGCTATCAACAATTATCAAAATATCTTCTTGATATGATTTGGAACTGATTTGGAATTACATAAGAGTGAGTAAATGATGACTCAACTGAATGTTTATTTTTAGATGAACTATCCTTTTAACAATGTGACAACTAGCCCCGATCTCCCACCATACATATTCTCTCTAATGACATTCACTAGAACAGCATGTCGACTTCATCTAATCTGTGGTTGAGGGCCTCAAACCCTCTAAGTGGAATCTGAGCAAACATTTGAAGTGTCTCCATGTTTCTGAGCGCTGGACCAGGCCCGTCTCCATCTGTGTGCTCGGCCCAGTGCGTCTGAGTCCGGTCGGGCTTCCTCTCGCTCTTAATCCCTGGACTCTCCAGTGCAGAAAGAGCTGTGACAGCCATCGCTATTAGCACAGGGCACAGGCCTGCTGGAAAAAATCAAGTCATTTTAGAAAGATGACTTTTTAAGCTTCTCTGCTTTTCCATTATTTTCTCCCCACATCAAGGGCCAGAGTCCCTCACCCTCCTCTTCCTCCTCCGCTCGCCCTTGTATGATTTTATATTGTTTTCTCAAATGTTTGCCTTCTGTTATAATTTTTTGGACTTCTTTAAAATCAACACGAATGCTATTTATTTTCTATCAGTGATAGTCCAACCAAAAATATCTAAATTGCACACACTTATTGCAAACACTCTTTTTAAATAAAAGTGAATGAGGGCTGTCAAACGCCAATGTGACATAAAAGCAGACAAGAAACAGATGAGTCAAGCGCTTGACGGAAATTGATGGCCAGTTCGAAAGCATTTTTATATGTATGCATTCAGCAGACCTTATTTTTTTATCCAAAGCGACTTACAATAAAGGAACATAAGCTATTCTTCACAGACCTGACTATATCCATCGTATACCATGCCAGGTTTGTTAGAAAACGACTTGGAAACAAGATAGAACAGAGAAAATGCAGAGAAGAATGATCCTTTGAGCCAGGTCTCTTCAATGAATCAGTTGATCCAGTACACAAAACCGATCTGAATGGTTTCAGACTGATTCGGTTCTCGAATTTAATTTGCAAAGTCAAATGTCTGGTCAGATCATCACACAAAGCTTTCATATGATTTAAATGGACCACTTTTCTGGTCCATTTGCAACCTTTTTGAAGCTTAGAAGCTTAATTTCCAATTCACTGCATGGAAAAGAGCAACCACATTATTTAGCATATGTACGTTAATATCCGACAAAATTAATTCATACAGGTTTTGAATAATACACTGTATGTAATATAATAATGGTTGTCTTCATAAGATTTCAGCAAAATGCTTCAAAAATGACTCTTGGTTTGAATTCCTCTTTACTTTAACCATCTACTGGCTCCATTCTGGTATTTACCATCCACTTTTTGCAATCCAATCAATTCCCAATGGATAAAATCAAGCCCCAGCTTCATAGTTTCTCACTGAACACATCAGATTACAAAAGTAAAATGGGTTCGAACAGTTCGTGTTGACTTTAAATGCATCACTTGCAAGATCTTGTCTGATGCCTGCATGTGTAATTCAGAGGAAAAGTTCTTTGTAACTTCTAAACGAGGGCATGTTTTTGCTGCACGATCATTTGCATAGCTAATCTGATATTTACGTGTATCAATTGCTCCATTAATTAGGTCAGCGATCAAAGCCAGATCACTCGGGAGAAATGAGGAAGACTGTGATTTCTGACTGAGCGTGGCACTTTTCCAGATATGATAAAACACGTGGGAGAGCTGATGGGGAAGTGCGGCGTCATTTCTTGCAGATAAGAGCAGCATAAAAGACACTGCATTCTTATATAAGAGAGAAACACCATTAAAATGTGTTGGAGAGGAGAGAAGAAGAAAAGCATGGCCACTTTTGGTCTTGCACGAGTTGAAAATATAGTCCACTTCTGCCATCTACTGTTCTGGATGTGCCATTTATAACCATTGGATCAGATGGAAGTCCAGAAGGACTGTCTTAAACATCCTAACATCTTCTGCTATAATTTATATTATGCATTTGAGAGACTTTTGCTAATCAAACCTTAACGTCGTACACATTGCTCTCTTTAGGTGAATCCTGCCTTCAGTTAACAGCAGATAAATTCCAAAATATCTTAGAAAGAAGAACAAAATACTCATGAAATGACAAACCATCTGTTTTCTTTGGCAAATGGTTTTCCGCAGGGAGGAGAAAAAAAGACGATCAATTTGAAAGGCATGAGCAAACTGAAAAATGAGTGTTGCTTTGCTTTAATTGTATCCAGTGGAGTGATTCTGGCTTTAGTGAGTTATGTGTCTTGATATTTAGATCACGCACACAGACTACACACTCCTGAAGCAAAGACTTGTCCTCATCATCATCTATTAAATTGTCTCTGAATTAACAAAGCGCTTGTCCATAAATGAAGGTAATGGTCCTCAACTCATCTAAAACATTTATGACTAACACTTCCATTTATATGCACACAAATCATACACTGAAGTTTGAAGATTTTGATGTAGGAGCGAGTCAGATCTCTTCAATGATTCAGTAAAAAAAATAAAACTGCTTCACACTGATTCGGTTCTCAAATTCAACTCATATCTAGTCCATTCATCACACAAAGCTATCATATAAATCATATAAAATATTTGAAAAAGATCGGTAAAAAAGAATACTCTGTATTGTGAAAATTTAGGGTAGAAACAATTTTCAAATTGCTAGCAAATTTTATAAATACTAAAAATTGACAAATAACACAATTAATTCAAATTTAAGAAGAAAGTCTACAATTTTATTTTTCTTAGTTTCATTTACAACTTCAAAAAATCCCAAAATACCACCAGTGTTATTATTTTTTATAACAGAAAAATAAATAAATAATGAAATAACATGGAAAAAAAAGAAAGTGAAATTGAAAAAAATAAAATTTGCATGCATCAGAAACCAAAAACTAATTAGTTTTTGATGAATGTTTTATTACAACAATGGAAATCTTTACAATCCAAACATTAAAAAGCCCAAAAGCAGTAACGCTAGATTGTTATGAGAAATGTAATGCTGTTAAAATAAAAGCAAGAAAAGAAACTCAAAACTAACAATGATAAAATAAAAAAGCTGTGTTTACGGGCCCATTATTGAGTTATAACGTATATATTTATTGTGATAAACCTTATTTATTTTGCCTTTATTTTCATTTGAAGTACTAAAATAAGTCAAACTAAATAAAGAAATACTATATAAATATATAAACCATATACTATATAAATAAAATAAATGAACACACAAAATTACTAAAACTTTAACTCAAATGAAATTAGACTAAAATACCACTGTGATTGATTGCTCTACATGTCAATCAGACGGTCTCTTCTGGTCAAAGCAACCATTTCTTGTTAGGCTCTACACGAGCCTAACACAAACTTAATAATAAATACAAATTGCTACTGAAAGTAAAAGCTTCACCTTTGACCTTTAACCTCTGCCCTCACATGTACCTCATCACATTTTCAGCTAGAGGGACTGTATTGGCGTGTGCTTCGGGCACCTCGAGGTGAGGCAGCTCTGTCCAATGGGATCATTTTACCCAAAGGGAAAGACAGAAAGAGTGAGAGACGTCTGCTGTAGCCAATGCATTGTGCTTTATGATCTGTGTCCTGGCCAGTCCCTTTCCCAGCATTCAACAGTTTGCCAATTAATCAGCTCCGACCCACTGAGAGTCACTCATGCCTAGAGCCGTTCCCTCCAGAGACGTGGCACATCTCACGCTCTCGTTCTCGCTCTGCTTCCACCCAAACATGATTAATCTCCAGACAGATCCAATTTTTCACCTGTGGACACTCAAGCTCTCAAACATATGTATAACCTTAGGTGTGCATTATCAGGATCGTACTGATTAATTGGAGACACAAATGTTACAAATTGAACTCTAAAGATTAAGAGGAAAGTATAGCTTGGTGCCTCTAGCAGCTTTCTGCTCAGACTGAGACGTAAAACAGCCAAAGAAAAAGCCTTGTCTAATTAAAAGCTAACATCCAGATTAAATGGGTCGTATCACGAGGCATCAAAGTTTCCTTCAGTTCACTGTGCTGGCTTCCACAACTCTCTGATGTCTTAAAGATGGATAAATATTTCATATGTTTGGTGTTCAACAACTTGGTCCATCAAAATGAGATTATTATTTCGGAAAAGTAGAAGAACAAATGATGAGAGTAAAATCTGGGAAAATACTGCCAGTTGTTGTGCTGATTCTGGCTGTGTAGCACCTACTGTACAATCAGGGTTATCATTATCCATAACTAAATCTAAAAACAAAACCATTATTGACAGGAAAATAAACAGTAACCATAATAAAATAATCATTAAAAACTTGATTCAGCTATTGCCAAGGCAGCTTTTCTTATTTTCATTGAGTTTTATGAGATACTAAAATAACTAAAGCTAAAAAAGTAGACATTTATTTGACAAATATTTACAAAACTAACTAATAAAAATGACAGAAAACACCTCATTATTACTAAAATTTTAACTAAAATGAAAATATCAAATAAATTCTAATTCAAAATATTGTGTATCAATGAAACTAAAATAGTAATTGCACACGACATTGCATATCCTTCAGAAGTTTATTTGAACAACTCTTTGATAATTTCAGTCTGATCTTAAATAAAAATAGTATGAATATTATGAAACATGTTTTACAATGAAAGTCAATGGGGTCCAAAGCAACAGTGTATATTCAAATAAATAACAACTAAACATTCTGTTTCATTCTTGGGTCAAAAACAGGATGGAAATGATCATAAAAGCCTGTTTTGGCTTATTAACATTAGTACAGATGAGTTTAAGGAAATTATGCGAGTTTGAGTATGATATGAAAAATTTAACTGATGCTGGAATGGTTAAAGTGATTTTAGCACCGTTTCATATTTCATCTTTAATGCAACATTTTGAGGTGCAGTTTCTTTGCTTTCATTTCTAGCGAAATGTTGTGGCCTTCTCACATATAAAAATAACTCCCTTAAGTTTCAGCAGTCATTTTTAACAGCCTAATAAAATGTAATTTTAAGAGTGAGGTTGGCCTCCTTAAACCCAGAGACAGATGTTGTTTTGTGGGCAGTAAAGGTACTTTCGCTCTTCTCTGGTGCAAAATGCACAAATATGCTGATTATTAACACGTTCTAAAATCATACTGGCAGAGAAGGGTCGAAAAGATCCCAATGAATGCAGAAAACACCTTTGAGAAATCAATAGCTGTTACACTTTGGCAAAACACTGACAGAAGGAAAAGTAATTATAAGTCTGTTCCCCTCGGCGTGACCTCAGAGCATATGTATGTATGCTGTGTTTATCTGAGAATGCGTGTTTGTCGGAGTTTGTCTGTCTTGTATTAGTGACAGTACAGTGTGACTAATCTTCGCTGATGCTGGCATTGGAGACAGAATAAAGCGAGAGAAAGGAAAACAGCTTGGGAACACAACAAGCCACCAGAGGATGTGCTTTACGCTGATTTTACAACCTAAACCAACACGACTATGAGTGGCTTTTACAAAACAATATTAGAAAACACACCGACGTTCAAGTTACATGTATTAGTCAATGTTGTTAAGAGTCATTCATTTGTTATCTGCACAGGTACACTGGGCATTGAAAAGCTTAGATTCAGACAGATGACAGTACAGGCACATATTAGACATGAACAAACAAAAATAACTTGTGTTTGTGAATCGGACTAGACTGGTCACAATGTATGTTATAGATTCACTGAAAAATAACCAATTTAAAGAGTCATGCCCTTGTGATTCACACTCCACTGGTCGCACTGTATGTTTGTGATTCTGTATAAAAGAACCGGTTTAAAAGAATCACTTGCTTGTGACTCAGACTACACTGGTTCACTGAAAAATAACCATTATAAAGAGTCATTTGTTACCAATTTAAAAGGTCACTTGTTTGTGATTCAGAACACGCTGGTCATGCTGTATGTTTTTGATTCACTGAAAAATAACTAATTTGAGAGTCATTTGTTTGTGATTCAGACCACCCTGGTCACACTGTATGTTTTTTTTGTTTGTTTTCTTTACTAAAAAAATAACCATTATAAAGAGCTATTTGTTTGTGTTTGTTTGTCACACTGTGTGCTTTTGATTCACTAAGAAGAATCATTTGAGTCATAGGGTTGTGATTCGGACTATACTGGCTGTGCTGCATGTTTCTGATTCAGTAATTATATCACGCTGGTCATGCTATATGTTTCAATTTAAAAGATTCGAAAGCTTTATGTTTTTTAAAAAAAAATCATGGTAACACTTTAGAAAAGGGAACACTTATTCACTATTAACTACGACTCTTCCCTCAATAAATTCCTAATTTGCAGCTTATTAATAGTTAGTAAGGTAGTTGTTAAGTTTAGGTATTGGGTAGGATTAGGGATGTAGAATAAGGTATTAATATGTGCTTAATTACTACTAATAAATGGCTAATATTCTAGTAATATGCATGCTAATAAGCAACTAGTTAAGAGACCCTAAAATGAAGTGTTACCAAATTCAGTTGTAAATCTAATTACACTGGTCACGGATGTTTTTGATTCACTAAAAAGACTTTGCAGAAATATTCTATTGGCTCTTTTACAGTTATATATAAATACAGTAGAAATGTATTAACACAGAAATGTACCCATCCAATCAGAAAGTAGAGTCAGATCTGTCCATTTTATAAATGATCCTTTAGAAGCTTATATTATAACATGACATCCTTATTTGATGATGGCATGAAAAGGCTCGTGGTAAACAGAAATGCCCTCCATCACTGCATACCGTCAGTGCACAGCTCACTGTATACAGAAACAAAAAGAAAAAGACATTATGAACTTCCTTTGGCAGTCATTTACAAGAAAACTGACTGCAGACACTAAATCCCCATTATTAAGCTCCCTATTTTCATCTTGCCTCGAGACATTTAAAGGGTTGCTCTTGGACAGCTTTGTGTGTGTGTGTGTGTGTGTGTGTGTATGTGTGTGTGTGTGTGTGTGTGTGTGTGTGTCAGAGATGTGGACCTGTATCTCACCCCTGCCCCAAAGATGGATTACATTCATTTGTTCAGCGGCGGACCTGACCTCCTCCTTTACCTCAGGGCTTTATGCCTTCAGTCAGATTTAAATCAGGGCCTGATTGCTTGACTTCTTATATTAAAGTTGCAAGGCTGTATCAGTCTTTCTGAAATATTAACACAACTGTGTTCATGTTTCAGAAGCAACAGAAATAGGCTGTTATTTTATCTCAGGCAGAGATAGAGTGAAGGGTGGAAAACTAAATGAATCTCTGCTAAAAGTCTTTTATGTGGTGAAGGTGATGTGAATATAGTATAGGCTTAAGTGCCCTTGTGTTACGCATAAAAGCAGCCAGAGAAGCTCTGAAGAGCATCTAGATTGTCAAACCATGAACAATTACTCTTTCCTTTAAGTGTACTTGTTTATGATGTGTATTATCTCATCTTAAGACATTCTCGTGTTCTGTTTGGGGTCTGGGAAGATTGTTAAAACAGCTTAAACTTAATTAATATACTAAACATCTGAGTATTAAGTTCATACTTCATGACTATAGTTTGTTTTTGTTTTGTTTTGTTTTTTGTTAATTGATTATAAACAATTTTCAAATTGAAAAAAATGTTACATTACTCATGTTTTGCACTTTAGAGAATCCAGATTGACCCAAAACAGACAAACAGACATTATGAGACACTAAATCATTATTATGAGATAAAAAGTCTACATTACGAGACACTAAGTCATAGTTATGAAACAGTCTACATTATGAGACACTAAAATCATTATTGTGAGATAAATTATTAAAATATGAGATAAGTCATAATTATGAGATAAAAAGTCTACATTATGAGACACTAAATCATCATTATGAGATAAAAAAGTCTACATTATGAGATACTAAGTTATAATTATGAGATAAAAAGTCAAAATTATGACAGACGAAGTCAATTTAGTATGAGTTTTGTCATAGTTATAACTCCATTTAAAAAGTATGACTTTCATCTCATAATGTAGACTTTTTATGTCATTGTGATTTACTAAAGCATGATTTTTTTTTTCTTATGTGTGGCTTCCAGAATTTAAAAGGGAAAAAAAAGGTTAATAAAAAAATATGATGTTGGTATTATTATAAATGTATGTTTAGAAATCAGTAAATACTTAAGATCAGAGACCAGTAAACTTGACACTGGCTTTCAAGTAGTGATCAGAAGTTATAAAATAAATTATGATCGAAATTAATAAGAGGAACTAACAGATATGCCCTATGATATTTCTAAGTGTAAATCACTCTATTAATGGGGTTTTGAACAAAAACACCACATGCGTACAGTTTATGGGACCCCAACCATACAATAAATCTCAACAGAACATAAAGGTTACAAAAATGACATCCAATTAAAACTTCCGTACAGGAAAAATATCACAAATCTGATGCTAAAAAGGCTTCACAGAGTTGCATTCTCCTATAATCTATTGTAGTGAGTTTATATGTGAGCAGTCTGCTTCTGCTATAACTACAAAAACTGCACTATACTACCGACCTGCTCTCTGTAAACAATTCAGTTAAAGTCTGAGACAAATGTTTAGTCGGTGAGCTGAGCGTGGTGCGTTTTATCTCAGCCCAGCCGCTGGGAGGATAAGATCAGCGTTCAGGCCACAGTGGCCTCGGGTTTGGGTTCTGGAGGACTAAATGAGACTCTGGATGACAGAACTGCACCTCAGTGTAATGAGTAAACACATCACAGCGGTCAGTGATTTATAAGGGAGCCCGTAGTGACATTTTTGTGGCGCGCTGGAGCCAGTGTGCTTCATCCTTGATCTCTCTTTTACTTCACCTTCCTCCTACTTCTCCCTCCCTTTCTCTCACTCTCATTTTCTCTGTGTATGAACGAGTGTGGAATTCTGAGTGGGCTACTTCAGCAGTGAATAAAGGACGTTACGTGTGTGTGTGTGTTATAAGGTGTCAGGAACAGTGCTGTGGGTGGGTCTGAGAGAGCGCTGGATGAATAGTGATGTGCATTAGACAGTAATAAAGACCTCAAAATACAGCAGGAGAAGAATAATGTTTGTACCTTTGTCACCACTCTCCATCTCTCAGCTCCTCTGAAGGACAAGCTTGACATGCGAGCACACATACACACACACAAACATTGAAAACGATTGAAAATGTCCTATTATCAACACTCTGCAGACACCTTTGCAGACAGAATTGCATTTAAGTGACGTTCATTTATGAAGCAAAGTATCATTCTACACTACTTAATCAAAAGTGCATGCATTCCAGTGTTGACTTTAGCCTGCAGTATTTCTGTGTTGTAGGTGATGTATTTGTCCCAGCACAGCAAATGCTCAGTCAGGAGAAAATCCTACATTATGAGGGAGCGACATATGGGCTTAATTAATGAAGTAGCGCATCAGCTACAGGACAGCATTTTGATAGTTAGTTGTCTAGAGATGGAAAGACAGAGAGAGGGAGAGAGATGAGGTGATGTTCTGCTCCTATGAGAGTCATAACAGAGAGCATTAACATGCCGACATCAGCCAGTTTTAAAGCACTCCTGAGCTGCTCATTCTCTATCATCTGTACTTTTATTTTCTGAGAAGGGAAACAGCAAGCTCGACACTTCTGTCTGTGTGTAAGATGCTGCTGTTTCAAGAAAGCAGTGGTCTAAAGATACAGTAGGTGTTGACCCCCCACCACCCAAAAAAAATCAATAGATACAATTTAATTGATTAAAAGTATTTGTGTTGCAATTATGCTTACTGTATGTGCTTTTAAGTCAGTTAACACTAGGTGGCAGAAGGTAACATAGTAAATCCAGCCTTTTGACTACATTTTAGCAACAAAAAGTACCAAAAAGCATTGTTCTTTTAATAGGTAGTTTTATTTTATTTTTTATTTATTTTTTACATGCTATACGACAGTACCACCGTAAAGTGTGATCTCATGGTGCATAAATACGGTAATCATTCAGTAGCTCAAAGTGTGTTGATTTGCTATAAACTTACCCAGTGTTCAGAAGCAACTTATGCTGAGGAACTGCACTGTTTGTGAGTGTTGCCATGCCTGGTTTCCCCTCAGAGAGTAAGAACCTGAGGTTTGCATTCAGCTCAAAGTAGAAATTGGTCTGAAGCCCAAGAGTGAGTGGCTAACTGTTCAAGATAAGAGTAAGGACCTCTGTGTGATACCCATCTGTGAGAGATTTTGCTTATAGCAATGCATGCAGTATTATTCATGCCAGGATGCATTACATGCCCAGAGAGAAGACGGGAATAGGGAATTTGTACATGCACAAACATAAAACGCTCTCATAAAATACAAACTAGCTTTGGGCAACATAAGATACCAGAGGAGTTGCACAAACACTTTCAGCATTTATGTTTAAAGATGCTTTTAGAAATACATTCAGAAGGAAACCTTTGAGTGCTATTAAAATTGCCTTCGGGCTTGCATCAGATCCTGGAATGATTGTATTGATGGATGAATGAATGGAGAATTAATGCTTTAATGATTATATTACTCAAATATTTGAAGTCAATCTTCCTTCATTTTGAAACTAATGTAACCTCATGCTCATCTCACATGCTTGTCGTTCCAAACCTTTATGCCTATCATTCTTATGTTGAATACAAAAGACACATTTTTGAATAATATCCTGGATATTGTGTTGCTTTTGCATTCATTTTTGTGGCTTGAAATCTAACCTACCCATTTATTATATTTGCACGGAAAAAAATGACCATCACTTTTAAAATGTCTCCCTTTGTATTCCATGGAAAAACAATGTCATACAGGTTTGGAAAAACATCAGGGTGAAAAAAAAATATTTCTCACTTTCATTTCTGGCTGAAATAATCCTCTAAAAATGTGCAATAAGAGCACACAAATCTCTGCTGTACAGCGAGGTTTTCAGTGAAAATGTCTGTCAGCAGTTGATAGAAGACAACACCAGAATCCCCTGACCTTTATGACCTTCTGACAAGCTGCAGCGAATTTCAAGATGAACCACCACATTCAACACCTGTTTGAAACACATGCAACCTTAAAAGTCTCTAAAAGTAAGTATTCAGACTTTGAACCCCCTCGTGTAACCTTCCTTTCATAACACACAGACTTTGAGCTTTTGAAATGGTTTAATCTGACACCGAGGCATCATACACACGTCTTTGGAGTTTGGCACATTGTAATACTAAGCTGTGTAGATCTAAACAACGACTTAGGAGATATTATGTCTGACATGTTGTAAATACGAGAGACAAAGAATAAACAGGAGGGTTTATAGAAGAAGGCATATGGTGCTGCTGTGAGGGAATCTCCTGAGGGAATAACTAGCTGTGTAATTAGGTTGAAAATGTTTATTAGTATTCACAGGTCATCAGAGGTTCGGAATTTGATGTGTAGACCTAGACTTTTGTTTTATACAGTCAAGTTATTTTGTGTATGTTCTCAACCAAATCAGCCACGACAGTATTTTTTTTTTTCTTTTCAGAATTTTGTACAGACTGTTTGCTCCTATGTTTTTTTTTTTTTTGAACTGCACAAATGGTATTGATAGGTCAGTTACATAAGATAGCGATGTGTAAATGCAGATGTGTAGAAACTACTGAGACATACAAACAATTATCACTTATAGCCTGTCTGAAGGGGATGATAAAGTTTCAGGAAGTATTAATTACTTCAGACATATATCCTGAAAACTAATCCTATATGAATATGTATATATATGTATGTATATATACGCACATGCTCATAACGGTAATCTCGTTCTGCATTCACACAATACTGGTAATGTTACTACTTCTCATACCGGCAAACTGACAGAACAAAGTTACTGGTATTTTTGAAAAGGTCCTATTCACATATGTTTTCTTAACGGTAATTAACCGGTAATTCACCAGTAAAGACTGTATGTGTAAAAGGGGCAATAATTAAATTCAATTTCCACTGCAGAGTTGAGATACTAATCATAATTCTATGCTGGTGTGCCAAAAGACTGAAAAAAATTAGCTTTGTTAGTAAAGCTTATCCTAAAGTAAAACTAAACTAAATCCTCAGATATTCAGATTTTTATGCATGCAATATTATTAAGAGTGGCACAAATGTCACATGCCACTTATTCAGTCGTAAGTCACGTCAGGTCTGTTACAAACCGCTCTGAGAGAACGTACGGTCTTAATGGCTTCTGAGCGCTCGTTCAATTGTGTGGAGCCAGATTTCACACCTGGCCCTCTTTACTCAACACAATAAATGACTTAAAGGGGAATAAGAATTGCCTTTTTAAGAGCAAACATAAAAACCGGGCGCTTGCAGCTGCTATAAATGAGCACTTTTGTCAGTTCTAGCTGTGGCCTAGCTGCTAACTAACGTGAGCAAATTTGAGGGTAATTGCTTTGGACTTGTAATGGTTGCGCAAGTGAATGAAAGGCTGTTGGCATTTTAACAGCATGCCAGGCCTACTCAGAAAATAATGAGCTTTGCATTGACAACAGTGGTCTGAGGAGAGAAGTCTGGCTGATTATTAAACATGTTTTTTGGGACAGGAAAGTCTGGAGTACAGGAATACGGAAATCACACTGTGGAGGTTAAAGCCCTGTCTATTTGTTTTGTGAAAGCACCACCCTGTTGATCTGTTGAGGGTTTTCCTTGTGCAAAGCTGCCCCAGGATTTGTTTTCATGACCTGGGAAATCTAGAACTGAACTTTGCTGATGGATATTCCTATAACAGACGCAAACGGAAAACAGGATGTCAGGACATTTGAAAACAGCAGGATATTTGTTGTGCTTCTCGCTTACAGTTTTTCACTTGCTCTTTTTATTGTCTGTCGGAACAACGATGAGCGCCAAAGGCGTATTTTACAATTCCCAAGTGAGGTATCATGAGCACATTTGCACATTTCCCCTTCGTTGCACCTAATTCTCTCTCTCTCTCTTGTTTTCCTCAAGTCACTTTTCACAAATCTCAAACCTCAGATCTGACTTTACCTACAACCAGCAAGTAATAAACATCAATACATCAATAAAACTAATGGTTCTTTATTGGCATCAGCGGTTCCATGAAGAACCTTTAACATCCATGGAACCTTTCCATTGCACAAAAGGTTCTTTGTTGTGGAAAAAGGTTCTTTAGATTATTAAAATGTTCTACAAACTAAAAAAAAGGTTATTTTAGGAACTGAAAGGGAACCAAAAATGGCATTGCTTCAAAGGCTCTTTTTTTAACGCTTTTATTTTTAGGCGTGTAGATCTAACGATACACATCCTCCACATGCATACTGATGGAGTAGTGTGTCTAGTTTAATCTCCAGAGCCGTCCCTCACCTTTGTCTCCTTCTTTCATCCCAACAACATCAATATAAGGCTTTACTTTGAAGCACGTTGCCATGCATCTGCCAGAAATGTGCCGTTAAACCAGTCCGTTATCCGTCTGCGTGTTTTGGTAGGTTCAGTTTCCCCAGAGCCGGCTCAAAACTCTTGCTCGTTAGTTTAAACATAATCCTGTGAGGAATGTTGTCATGCCTTGTTCTCCGGTACATTCTGGACATTACCCGCTCCACGCGGAGCCAATGCAAACAGCTTGGCAACTGTTGATTTTGATAACAACGGCCGGTGAAATCTGATATTTGGAACAATTTGAACTCACTGTCCCAAAATTCATTCCAATGTCATGCAGTAATCTAATCCTCTGCTTCCCCTTATTTGGAAAGTTACAGAGTACATGGCTTTTTAACTCATCTGCTGTAAAAGTGTAGGACACAGCAGGCAACAACAAAATAAAGACATTTGGTGCCTAGCACATATCAATATTCTGCAAGTATAATCGAATCAAGGAGATATGGCTCAGTGAAAGACAAAGACAGTCTTCCACATCAAAGACTAATGTGCTTTTAGTTCTCTGATCTTGTTTTTCTTTCGAGTGCTTTATGGCGCGACAGCAGCGGCGGTCCATCAGAAGAGACAAGGGACACTGAGTCTCCCTTAAAATAATTGTTCTGAATAAATGCAATGACTAAAGTGATAAAATTAACTAGCTCAAAGCAATGGTGTCTAGAATTGAGCTCCCATGAGCACAGATGGCAGACTTCAAATCAGGTACCTCCAGGGGATCCTGCGCCAGATGAGCAGAACTCAGATAACTGGGAATACTAGAGTTTTGTTTTTGTTTTTAACCAGATATTACTGACCTACTTGGGATTAAGTGGCAGCAGCTATAGATTATATTTAGTCTATGTAAAAATTGCAGGATTTTCTGCTATTTATACTAGTTGTATTGTACATTATTAAACCATATGCAATAATAACGTATTGAGTGTAAATTAAATTTTTAATTCAAACCTACCTGATACCTTTTCAACTTTTCGATTATTTCCTTCATTTTTATTGAAAATTAATGGCTTTCCGATGTGATACGAGATTTGAAAATGGAGAAGAAAGAATTTGGCAAAAAGGCAGATTCGAACACTGGTCGTTCGAGTTAAAAAGACTACAGCAATCGATTCACTACGTCACTGGAGCTGTTGCTTTGACAGCTGTCTTTTTTAATCTTGAGTATCGTAATCACACATTGGTGGGCAGAGTTAGTGTAAATAGCCTCTGCCAACAAGGCGGTTTATTTGCACAGTGTAAATAGACACTCCGATTGATTATCGACAGTGCTGAATAGATTACTTATAAATTGTAGTATGTTACTGATTACATATTACATGATATAAATTGTAATGTAATTTAGATGTCTAATTTTAGTTAGCCTACTTGTTTATCACACCAGCAATCTGTACGTGTCCAGCAGTGTATGCGTTGCATTCTACGTTAAAGGCTGACAAGAGAAAACGTGCATGGCTTGCAATGCCTAGGTAAAATGCTGTGTGTGAAATAATAAAATAATGAGTCCCCTTATCATTTTGTGGACCAAATCCCTTGAATTTCACCCCAACCAGCTGCATGTAGGATACAATTAACTACTACAGTCGAGTTACTGCAAAATGTAAGTCATTGCAAAACTATAAAGTGATGGAACTATGGTGCTATGTGCTTTTTAAAACCATTTAACGTTACATTATCAGCTAAGAAAAAAACCCTAAAAAAAACGTTATTTTGAAGAGAAACACGAGAGACCATGAAATGTAAAGCATTGTTCCAGTATGAGTTGGATGAGACTTCCGCATTCAGGAAAAAGGTAGATAGTTTTTTTATTTAAAAAAATATAAATCAAATATATTCCATTCTTTGTTACCAACATCAAGAATGAGAATGTTTTAATGTACTATAATCTGATTACAAAGTACTGAATGGATTTTTGGAATCTGATTTTGTAATCCATGTAATCAGTTACAGCACTGATATTTTCACCATAATTTTTTTTTTTGAGGGGGGGTGTTCAAGATACAAAAATCTGTTTATGAATAACTCACTGATTCTGTAATCATAGCAGTTCTCAAGCTCATGGGAGAAGATTATGAGCAAATATAACTTAAATTCAGTCAGTTTCTCACACAAAGTTATCATATGACATCATAAAATTATAGTGCCATGGGTCGTGTGGACTAGATATTTCACATCATATTCCACATTAGAGGTGAAATTGACTACTTTTATGAATCCTTTAAGGTTAAAGATTGAACCAGTATATTATGCTAATTCTCCTTTTTGTTCCACAGAAGAAAGAAAGTCATGTAGCTTTGGAACCACATGAGGGTGATTCAGCGATGACAGAATCTGGGTGATTAGCACTGAAATAAATCTCTATAGTACACATTCTTGTCTATAAAACTTGAATGGTCTCATTGGACAGATCTCTGTATAAATAAAGTAAATGACTATTGTAATAATAGATTACTGTGCTTTAGATGTGCTGATGTATAATTGGAGGGGAATTCAGTAGTTCAACAGTAAGCACAGTTGAGAAAATGAATGGGTTTCATCTTAATCACCTTGAGGCTCTTGCCTGCGGGGAGGGGTGATAAGAGGCGGTTGGCAGGATATTAAGAGTCTCAGAGTATTTTCAGACCTTTGCGTCGAATTCGAGACACTTAGATGTCAAAGATGGAGGTGAGATCACAGCTAGTGATTTCTGGGGCTAAATGCACAGTCATATCAAGTCTTCTGAGCTTTGGAGCTGCCAAAGCACATGGTGGTGGAAAGTTTAGTAAACTTGCTATCATTATCATCACGTAAAACTGTGGCATCAATTTTTTGGCAACCCGAATGTTTTGAGCATTGAGTGTCAGAACAATCCCCTTAAGTTAAAGTTAGTTGAAATGTTACGGGTATTAAAACTGAAGTTTTTCTTAACATAAGGAGCTTGTTGCAACCAGCTGCTGGCCATTAATAGTCAGAAGCCAGATGAGACCTCATTCATCTTCAGAAGTCAAAAATATGTTATAGTAATATGTAATATACCCATCCAGTCAAAGAAAGCAGAAACATCAATGCTGGGAGCTGATTTCTTGAGATCAGCAGCCTTAACAAACTGTGTTTTTAAAGAGGTCATATGACGCAATTTCATGTTTTCCTTTGTCTTTGGAGTATTAAGCTGTTCGTGCATACATAAGATCTGTAATGTCGCACAGATTAAAGTCTCAAACCCAAAGAGATATTCTTTCTAAAAGTTAAGACTCATCCACGCCTCCATAAAATGCCTCATTCAAACACGCCCCCACATGTCTACATCACTGTGTGGGAAGATTTGCATAGCACCGCCCAAATGTATACACAAAGAAAGAAGACGTAACTTTTATTCTCGCTGAAGTATTGTTCATGTCATGGAGACGCTGTGTGTTTCTAAATATGGTAAGGGGCGTAACATTTCCATCACATGCTTGAGGTATTCGGCCAATCATAACACACTGGATAGCTGGCCAATCAGAGCACACTGCGCTTTTTAGAACGATGAGGTTTGTAAAATTTTATGCATTCAGAAAGTCAGAAAATAATGTTTTTTTTTAACCTTAAACCACGTAAACACATTGCATTACACCAAATACACAAATTATTGTTCTTTTTAGCAACGTCATATGACCCCTTTAAATTGTACATGATTTATTACCTCAGTTCAGTCCACTTTAAAGATATGAGTCCAATGCAATATTTCAAAAATAGCATTTTGTCAGATATGTATCTGCAATATTGTAACAGTGGTAGCTATAATTGGCTTCAGAAGTAGTAATGTGATTTTGGTTTGTGAGTTCAGCTCCTACTGGTACAAATGTTTAAAAACATGGCTAGATTTTAATACCATACACTCAGGATTAGTTTCCAATCTTTATAGTTTCTTTACATTATGCTAATATCTGTTACATATACAAATGTTTCCTGAGTCTGGACTCCCTCTGCATATTTAAATAAGGCTTGTAGAATTTTATTAGGTTTCGTAGCGTAAGTGATGCATATTTGCCTGCTTTCATCTAGCTTTGTTTACTGGAAAGTGCTTTTAAATGGAACTGCTTGTTCCAAATTCTGCTGACTTTTCTGGCCTCCTATCATGTACATGGATTTCTAAACATCCTGCTATATTAATGTCCTCTCTTCTCCTGTGATGATGATGATGAGTGCAAAAAATTGTGCTTGGAAAAACATGAGACAAAGCCACAGCTCTCCTAGCACCTGGGTGGATGAACCTAGGCCACGCACCAGACATCCCTGCTTGTTCAGAAGGATCAAAGGAAGTCAGCGCAGGCACGCTAGATATTCAAGTCCCTTCACAGATGGTGATGTTGACTCTGGAAGCCTGTGCAAAGACCTGGCTTTGCTGGAATTTAGGAAACAGCTCTAGCACTAGGGCCATGTGGGATCTCAAAAAAAGAACATGTTACATTGAGTGAGTGAGGGAGCAGGAACGAGAGCGAGAGAGAGAGAGAGAGAGAGAGGGATCGCAGATCATTGTAAGCAGTCAGAGAGGCAAATAGTGAAGTGCAGAGGAGAGCAACAGGCAGTCATCTCTAGAGAGAGCCTGAGAGCAATGCTCAGTCCACTGACAACAACTCAACATCCGGACAGTAAGGAAGAGGGAGGTTTTTCATACCGCAGCCTGCCCTGGGGCCTCAGAAATCATCTGCCTTCTTCACAGGAATGCCTGCACAACATACTCAACCAAGGACAACGTTTCTTCACTGCATTTAGTCTGATTTGCACATGGACACTGTAAGCCCTCTATGCCTTTTCACCTTTAACCTGCTGGATCAAGGGATACAATTTGAAGTTTCACTGCCCACTCTTTTCTGAAGTTGTTTTCCATGCAAGTCTTGTCAATATGCTGCCTGTGGTTTTCGTGACATGGTGGGTCTGGGTGTTGCTTGAAAGTGTAGGGGGACAGTCCCAATCTCAGCATCAATCTCAGACTGACGACTCAAACCCATGGAGACAGATGATTCAATGGGAGAACAATGGACGTGTTTTCAGTCTTCTCAACAGTGGAGCTGAATATGTCCCGGCTCAGGCTCAGGAGCGTGACAGGAACCCCCGAGTGCTTTTAGCGGACGCTCCCAACCGTCGATCACAGGGTGGGAATGTACGGAGGCAAGCACCCTCCAGAGGAACCTCTGAGACTGTGAGAGGTCAAGCCAGACATCCGTTTGGGTTTGGCCAGGTACCGGACAACTGGCGTCAAGGTGCAGCTGGAACAGGTGAATCGAGTCGCTTCCAGTCATCTACCGGCTCTCGCTTTAGACAATCCTCCGGCTCATCCTCCTCTTCATCCTCATCCTCTTCTTCTTATCCACAGTATCCGTTCCCTCAACAGCCTCCTTATTCTGCTCCTCATGACTCGGTTTTGGACAGGTCATACGAACCTCCCTTCCGTGGTACGGGCTACTCCACCGGTGGGGGATATGCCGGAGGAGGATATGGAGGAGGTGGGTACTCCACTGGAAGTTTTGGAGGAGGTAGCTATAATGGAGGGGATCCTGCAACCGACGACAGGTATCGATACTATCCCTCTTATGGTCAACCATACCAAGCTGTTCCTGCCCAGCCTGCACAGCCACCGGTCTCTGATGGATTGGACCACAGGTACATGCACAGTCTGTACAACGAGGACTCTCGAGATGCTGCAGTACCTGTTTCTAGCAACACTGGCTCATCATTCCAGCCTGCGGTGCAAAGCCCCCAGTATGAACAGTTTCCCCCCTTTGGAAGGCCCCAACCACAGCCTCCGTTTGTACAACCACCTCCACGCAACCCTCTCATCTCTAACAACGATGAGAGCCCCAACGTAAATGCAGGAAGTGTTCATCGTCCTCAGCAAAGAGGTATGATGCATATCCACGTTGTATACACTTGTGAAAGAATCTCTTTGTACATCCCACACTAATGTTACTCAATAGTTTGCTTATTGGGTCATAGACCAGCAGTCCAGAAAGTGTATTTTGTAGATATTGCAGTGAATACTACTGCGTTTCCTCATGTGTCGAGCATTCCTTCATGTGTTGAGCAAGGCTGCAGGCTGCTATGCTAAGTAAAGTTAATCCCAGAGGAACTACAGTACATACTTAAACTCTTACACGGCTGGAGATTTGGGGAAATGGATGCACGTGTGGAGCTCGTTTCAGATTCTTGCTCTCTCTCTCAAGAAAAGGAAATGAGAAAAAGAGAGAGACATCTAAAAAATGCTGTTCTTCTGCCATCTCTTTGTGTTTCCTGGCAGCTCTTTGGATTTATCAAACATATAACCCAAGGGACACAAACTGCACAAAATTGATTGTAAAGCTGTTTGCTTATGCAGCTAGTAATGGGCATTGCTTTTGAGCAATTTTTTCCTGTTTGTTTCCTCATAAGCAGTCAGTGAAAATTACTCTCTCCTAATGTCTGAGCATCTTTCATTCCCATCCCCCCATTGCCATTGTGTTTCAATTTACAATCAAAGAAGTTCCAAGTCCATCTTCATCTCAGAGGCTGGGTTATTGGAACCAGGTGTTGTGGGATGTGTGCGTGGGTGTAAGAGTATGTAGTAGTTGGTGTGTGCGCTTAGTGCCTATGGAGACTTGTTCCGCACAAAGAGTGCTCATTGTTTGAAGATTTGGTTCTGGTTTTGGTGATGACTGCATTGAGAGGGCTAAGGGTGAATGTTCCCTGTATTTGCTTTAGAGGGCGGGGTAAGGGGCTCAAGTGGCTTGGTTGTTGAGGGGTGGGTGGTGAGCATGAGCAATGTGTGTGGGGGATTGTGGGGTGTTACTACATAAGGAGTGGGAGATGGAAATTACCCAACACACATGGGGTCCATTGCCTCAGGAAACAGAAAATATTTTGCTAGCCCCTAAATAAAAATGTGTGTGTGTGCATATATGTGAATGTGTGTGAGGAGGCGGGTGTGCGTAAGGCCTTTGGGACTGAGTTTCTGGCCACTGCCAAGGATCATTTGGTAATATGAAATGGTCTTTGTATCTTGCTTGAGTCACTTCACGCACGACTAATCACCCTAGTTTACAAAATCTGGTCATAAGGGAAATGGGTGTAAACTCAATCCACTGGAAGGTAGACATGTGGAAAAAAATTACATTACTCATTACCCAATGATGCAATCACAAACAAATAAGTTGAAATCAGAGCTCCAGCCTGTGGGAACATATATTATCTATGAATCTGTGTCTTAGAAATTGAAATAACATTAGATGGGACACATGTATCTGACTTGACTCATAGCATTAAACCTCTTTCAGATGGATGTTGAGATCTGGCCTGTATCTGACCAGTGGACATTAATTTATTTTACTTACATCTTCCTAAAAAACAGTATGCTGTCTTCATGTTTTTCTAAATTCTTGTGGACTTTATGAGCAATTTAAGTCAACTTCAACACAACCTAAAATGTATCTTAATTTACAGTTATAATGAATATTGGTGTAGTGAAGGAATCCAGAGGACATCGTTTTATGGATAAAACTGCAGACTGTGTGAAGAAACTTTTGCTGGATAACCACAGTCTTTCACACTCTCTTTACACTGTTTACAAAAGCTGACCAAAGAAGTTTCCTGAGGCCTTTGCTGAAGTCTGTTTCAGACCGAGCTGGCAAATCAGTTGTGTACACAGAGGTGGAGATGGCAAAGCATTCACTGGAGTAGAGGGGCGGCACAAACGAGTCTAAAATAAGGAGACTGACCAAGGGCATTATGTTTTATAGAGTGAAAGTTGCTCCCAACTTTAAACATGCCTCCAGCAGAAGTGAGATTAGATCTTCACTCTACATTGTTGCTTTGAAAAATCCTCCCTGCTGGAAACATCTGCATTTTCATGCTACTCCTAGCTGGTTTATGTTTGCTATTGCTGGTCTGGCTGTCGGCAAAAAATTCTGCTGGATGACCATCAAAGTCTTGCTGGTTAAGGTAATTAAGAGGCCTAGTGGGACTCCGGTATCATACGCTGGAGTCCATCGGTCCTGATCTTCACAACAGGGTTCTTTTCTCTGAAATCCATGACATGCAAAGCAGGAAAGCAAATATGCTGTCGCCTTTCCTTTGAAGAAATGTTAATGTCCACCTACGGACTTAGACTGCACTGTTATTATATTCATAAGATTATTTAGACATAATGTGAGCTTGTATTTTAAGTGGAAATAAAGGTGATAAGTAGTTTCCTTACTGTACAGAGTTTTATGAACATTAGCTGTTACCGCTAGCTCTGTTGTTCTTTTTTCTTTATTTTTCTGGTTTTTTTTAACAGACTTGGTCACATGCCCGATTTTGATCCAGCAGGGAAGTGATCTCATTTTCGTTTAGCTGTCACCTCTCCCTCATCTTTTGTACTCTCTCTCTCTCTCCCTCTCTACGTGCAACACTTTGTTATTTTTTCTTATTTTTGTGTGACCTTGAAACCAGATGAAAAACAATGTTTAATGCATTATACTGTGAGGCCTCAACATTACCTCCTCAAAACCCTCTTCATCTCTTGTGTATTTTGTCAAAGGCATGCTTATTTGGATACAGCCTTTTTAGAAATCTTTTACTTTTTTTTTACATTTAATAGTATGTAACATAAGAACAGCTTAGAACATTAAAGAATCACATTTGTCCCCAGGACAGTGTGTTATGAGACCTGACATTGTTATTATCCTAAAACAGTCTGGGTTTTTATGGTCAAAGTTGATCTCGAAAGATGGTCCGTTTGCTGCTTTGGTGCACTTTTCTTGGTCTGTTTGCTTGTTTGAAAGGGATTTGGACATGTGGTGATCAGACTTGTCTGTTTGGTGGTTTTAGAGTGGTTTTGAACACTTTGCAGGTGGTCAGACTTGTCAGTTTGATGGTTTTGGGTGGTTTTCAGGTTCTGTTTGGTAGTTTTAGAGTAGTTTGACATGTTCATTGTGGTCAGATTGTCACTGGTCAGTTTGGTGGTTTTAAAGTGGTTTTGGATACTTTTCAGTTCATCAGACCAGTTGGTTTGGTTTTGGTCAGACAAGTCAGTTTGGTTATTTTAGAGTTTTGCACACTTTTTGGGTGTACAGACTAGTCAGCTTGATGGTTTTTAGAATGGTTTGGGGTGTTTTTCAGGTGGCCAGGCCGGTCTGTTTGGTGGTTTTAGAGCAGTTTTAGGTTCTTTTTATGTGACCAGGTGGAGGTTTTAAAGTTATTTAGACACATACCATGTGGGTTTAGGGTGCATTTTATTCTACAAACCAGCTGAAAATCAGTTTGACCAGGGTTGAACACCAGCCTAGACCATGACCTACTATGACCAGTAGTAAGGCCAGTTAAGAAGTTTTTCCCCCCTTCAGTGTAATTTCAGGAAATGAGCTGCGGCAGCTGGTTCTGCACTGTAACCCCAATGATTTCTCCTGTTTTTAGGTTTGCCTGACCTGGTTCCTGACCCAAATTATGTCCAAGCCTCCACATACATTCAAAGAGCCCATATGTACTCCTTACGCTGTGCTGCAGAGGAGAAGTGTTTGGCCAGGTGAGAATCCTCAATTCTTCTATTTATGAAATGGCAAAACAAAGCTGACCAGGCAGTATTTACACAATAACCCTCCCACACTCGTTTACAACTGTTTACATCACACCATACCATAATACTTCAAACAACTAATGAGGAGCGTGTTAGATGATGTCTGATGCAGAAGTATGGGTGGTGTCACATCATATAAATTCCAGCCGGCTGTTATGAGCTCATCTCATATACACAACATGTTTCATTACTCAGTGCTGCAGTCCTTCATTAAGGTTTTTTTTCTCCTCAGCTCCGCCTATAGTGCTGACACCACAGACTACAGTGTCAGGGTTCTTCTGCGCTTCCCTCAGAGAGTGAAGAACCAAGGGACGGCTGATTTCATGCCCAACCGACCTCGTCACACCTGGGAGTGGCACAGCTGTCACCAGTGAGTCTCTCTTTTACATCTGTATATGTGGAGACCTCATGGGCATAGAATACGCAGGGGATGCGGTGCACTTTTAATAAAATGTAAATTAGTCCCCTGCACTTTTTCCAGGCAGGTGTGTTCACATAAAGGTTTTCTATGGCCAGTGTAAATAAATCTATATTTGAAGCCAAAGGATATTCAGATGCATAGACAGAATAGTCTATGCATAACCTGATGTTTTATTCACCAAAATGAGGTGATGTGAACATTATAGAGCACTAAACACTCTCGTGCAGTGCATGTTTCATTCATACTCGAAGCCAGAGGGCGCTCTCATGCAGAAAATCCAAAACAGACTCTTATAGAAATAATAACTTATGAAGTGCCAGGAAATCCCTAATATATATTTTTTTCCATTCTTGAATTTTTTTTTATTTATTTTTCTTTCTTTTCTTTTTTTAAATGGCAGTTTTTAGAACAAAGAAGAAGGACAATAACATAAATTACATCAAAACAAATACAATATTTTTTTTTATTAAATAAAAAAAAATAAAAAAATATGGAAAGAAATAAGAAAATCACATGTCTGTAAACAAGTACAAATAATTGCAAATTATTCAAAAAGTAGATTTAAGGCTTTAAAATAATTTACAGTTTTTTGCTTTGTTATTTATTGTTGCTTTTAACGTATACAGGTAGTGACCTATTTCTATTTTAAAATGAGTAAATTTAGATTTCTCAATGCTCACTTACATTTGTGATTTTTAATTTTTTTTAATAATACTTTTTTTTATTCATAAAAAATAAAACAACCTTTTCTTTGTGTTGCAGTTCAATATTTATACATTGCTTAACAAAAATAAATAAATAAAAAAAATCACACCAAAATAATTTTGTACAATCATAAAATAAATGGAGAATATTCTCATTTTCCTCTTTACAGAAAACACACTTCAAGTCAATGTCTTTACAAAATTTAGCAATTACCTATTTTACAGGATAAATACAAATAACAATCTTAAATGACACCTCTCTAATTTTATTTGTGACACAAAAACGTAATCTTAAAGGTCTCTTTCCAGCTGACATCTTAAAATTGTGATCTCCAAAAAACAATGGCTAAAGGAACACTGAAAAATTGTCAAATCATGCTAAGATAATTATTATTACATTTTGTTTCTTTTATTTTTATACCTTCCGATTTAAGACTCAAATCTAAATGAGATTTTTCGTCTATATCATGTCCTAATCATTGCCTAAGCTCTGAGGGAATTGCATTAATTACCATCAATGAATATTTTTATAAAATCTCTAAATAGGTAAGCACAAGGAAATCCCTAATAAGGACAAAGGCACTCAGTGATCGTTGTAGCTAAGCTTTAGAAAAAGCAGAAACGATTCGACTGATAAAACGTGTAGACAATAAACACACAATTGTGACAATATATGGTTTATATGTGTTTTTCAAGTCATCTCCAGGTAATAAATAAATAAAATATATGAATAATGTTGTGCTAATTCACATATAATTTGAAACTATAAAATATACATATATGTTCTGCCTTATTATGTGATAAAATGGGGGGGGGTGTTTGTAGTATATAAACCAATCATAAAATTGTCATTAAGAAAATATTGGGAAACAATTGTAGAATACAAATTATTAGATATTTGAGTAGTACTTTATTTTACAGTACGTGTGCTTCCCTGGTCCATGCATGGTAAATATCTTGTACCTACAGGCAAATGAGTGGTAACACAAGGTACATGGTAACAAATAAGAAACACAGCTGTACCAGATATTTACCGTGTATGTACCAGGGAAGTACACATACTGTCAAATAAAGTACTACCGATATTTGTCATTTATAGTCTTTCTTATTGTTCAGAAGTGTATTTGATTTCTTACTAAATCAAAAGTAAGAGATAATACGATAATAATAATAACAAAACCTGTTAAATTAAAAAAAAACGTATTACATTTGTAATTTCTGTCCCCCTCACCATGCAATTCCTGCCTTAATATGATTAAAAGTCCCAGAATAATGGATTATAATGGTGCCTGATTGTGCAAGTATTCAATTGGTTTATATTCCTTACCTTGTATCAGAATCTAAATGGATTTTGGCATCGATTTATGTATTTGGCTTCACTTGGCGAAGGGCTGTTATCCTCAGAGGGGATTTCCATAACATGTCCAATCAGCTGGGCCTCGTGACAAGTGAAAATTAATGTCTGTCAGTACTTGTCAGGTCTGTGTTTATTCGCCTGTAGCTGTTCATTACATCACGTCTGCGTTGCGATCGAGACATAGCATTTGTGAGAATTGTTCTTTTGCATCATGTTGAACATCATCGATGATGGCTGTCACTCATGTCGGCTCAAATTGTCATCTGTCATTGAAAATGAGTGATTTAGGATCTCACTGTAGCTGCAAATTGCTGCCAATGATAATGTTCCTAATAATGGGAGCGTTCTAGCTCTGTGATGCATTTTATTTTTCAGGATTCACAGATGAATAGAAAGTTCAAAAGAACAGCATTCATTTGAAATAGAAATATTTGTTACATTATAAATGTCTTCACTTTTGGTCAGTTAAATGCTTTATATTAAATATTTATATTCAGATTGTCTACATATTATTATTTTTTTTAATATTGATGCATGTCATTAATTGAGATGAAATTTAATGTATTTTTAAATCATTTTAATTGGTATATCATGGAATGATAGTACAGTTTAATTCTTTATCAATCAATAATGTAGATGAAAATGTATTTGGTCTGTAGGTTTGAGTGATGCAATGGAAGGCTGAGATGCATTTTGTTTTACTAAACCTGACTCCCATTAGCACCAACATTCATCCCAGCTTCACTTTTTATCTCAAAATGAATGCAAGCGCTGAATGTAGTTCAGTCGAGTGTCAGTTTCTACGGCTGGTGAGCATTTGCTCATAAACAGATTATTAATGTAACCTGAAAATGTCAGTACATGAAGTATTTAGCACTTTAACTCGTCTCTAATGCAATTAGACAGCTGAGCGGTGTGATGACGATGGTGCATGCGAACAAGCACCTGACTCTCTTTGAAGAAGAAGAACTGCAGGGAGATGTTTGTCAGTGAGCAGAAGATAATCTATAATTGCTCGCACATCTCCGCTTCAACATGTTTGATATTTTTGTAGAGATTGAAAGTGTCCTTGGCATCTCACTACTAATAGCTGAAATAAAAACGGCCGTAGCCGGTGAAACTGCTTTCCAGTGCTTTGACTGTTTTGATTTCTCTCTGCATGCACAAAGACAACAGCAAGGTGAAGTGCAGACATCAACGTCAGTCAGATTTCTTTGAGTCTCAGGGTTTGATCGACTTTAGCCCTTCACCTCTGATGTAAGAGCTCAGGATTTTTGATGGAGGTAGAGAGCCTTGGTTCTTAGAGGCTAAGAAACCATATAACCCAGCTTGTGACCCCCCCCCCCCCCCCCCCCACACACACACACACACACACACACACACACACTTCTCTATCATTTAAAGTGTTTTATTTATTTATTGCTGTATTCAGTATTTTAGCTAAGTATAAGTAAAACTAAAACTACAATATGAATTATTATTTGAGCCCAATTTTCAGGTGCTCAAATGTAATTGGACCACTGGAACTCATGGACATCAGCAGGGACTGGGTTTCTTCTTTGTGAAGCTTTGCCAGGTCTTTACTGCAGCTGACTTCAGTTGTTGTTTGTTTCTGGCTCTTTCTGCCTTTAGTTTGGTCTTCAGCGAGTGAAATGCTGCTCAATCGGGTTGAGATCAGGAGATTGCAGAATATTCCACTTTTTTACCTTCACAAACTCCTGAGTTGCTTTTGCTGTATGTTTTGGGTCATTATCTATTTTTACGATGAAGCGCCGTCCAATCAACTTTGCTGCATTTGACTGAATCTGGGCAGAGAGTATATCTCTATACATGTCAGAATTGATCCGGCTGCTTCTGTCTTCTGTCTCATCATCTCTAAACACACTGCTCCGTGTTTCACAGATGATGCTGTTTGCTTTGATTATGAGCTGTTCCAAGCCTTCTACAGACTTTTTTTCTTCCTGTCATTCTGGAACAGGTTGATCTAAATTTCAGTGTCCAAAGAATGCTCTTCCAGAAGTGGTGTGGCTTTTTTAGATGTTTTTTTGGCAAAGTCTAATCTGGTGTTCTTTTCAGCTTGTGGTGAATCCTCTGTATTTGCTCTGGTGAAGTCTTCTCTTGATTGTAGCTACATCTGCCTCCTGGAGTGTTCTTCTCTTGGCTGGATGCTGTGAAAGGGTTTTTCTTCACCATGGAGATGATTCTCCAATCATCAGCACTGTTGTCCTCCGTGGACGTCCAGGTGTTTTAATGTTTCTGAGCTCACCAGTGCGGTCTTGTTTTCCCAGAATGTACCAAACTGTTGATTTGGCCGCTCCTAGTGTTCCTGCAATCTCTCGGATGGATCTGTTTTGTTTTTGAAACCTAACAATTGTCTGTTTCTCTTGTATGGAGAGATCATTTGACAGCATTATGTGGTTCACAGCAACAGCTTCCAAATGCAAATGACACACTTAGAATCAACTCCAGACCTTTTACCTGCTTAAGTGATGCAGAAATAACGAAGGAATAGCCCACATCTGTCTGTGAAATGGCTTTTGGGTCAATTGTCCAATGACTTATGGTCCCTTGTCTGTGAAACCGGGGGATAGACATCTCCATACATGTAAATATTTTCAAAATATATACTGTATGTGTCTATAAATGTACACAGAACACAAACATATTATGTAAATAAAAACTATTAATCATTTGACAGCACTAATTTTAACTCATATTTATTTGGATTCAGTATAAGTCAGTTGCACATGTAGAAGAGCGTTGCCTTAAGTGATTAGCTGGAATAGTGTGTGTGTGTGTGTGTGTGTGTGTGTGTGTGTGTGTGTGTGTGTGTTCAATTTGTCATTCAAATGTAGTTTGCCCAGGGATTTGGCAACCGACCCTTAAAAAGTCTGTCATCCCCTCATCAAATAAGATTTAATATGCTTGGCATATTATGGGAAATATAGTATCCCTGTGGAAACTCTGAACTCTGTCAGAGGAAAGTACCGGTTTTCCCTGCCGCAGTCCTTCAGGTATTACCACAGCTTGCCAAGAAAACACTTTTGCCAAACGACCAAACAGACGGTAAGAAACAGCAGTGTGACACGTAGAGTCCTGACGCTCCTGCAGGAATATTCATGCTTTTCAAAGACGTGATTATCGTCAATTTGATTTCACAGATACTATTTAAACTAAACTGAGCTAGACAATGACATCACTGAATTCAATAATGAAGTGCCTTAACTGAAAATTGAGTGTTTAATCTTATTATTATACATTACTGACACTCTATCCTCCAATTTGATACTGTTAAGTGCTTTGACAGAATCTGTATTGTTAAAAGCGCTGTATATAAAGGTGACTTGACCAGAAACAAAGAGCATTGCTTTAAATTATTATTTCAATGTGTATTGATCATTATTTATTGATTGATGGCTGTTAACCTTTTGTCTATACTATTGATAGTTTTTTGTTTTTTTTTATATTGAGATTTTGGCATTCATAGTTTATTTTACAGTAGGTGCTTCAATGTCACCAACTGTAATGCTATGGATCCTGCAGGTGGCGGATAGTTTATAGCCTTTTCTCACAGCAGCTGGAATAATGGAATTTATCGTTTTGATGGTGGATTGTAATCCAAAAAGATTTGTGTTTATGAAACACATATGACTGAAATTAGATTGTATTACAGTTTTAAATATGCATCTGATTACAGATAGCCTACGTGGGATTCCACAAGATTTGTATCCTAAAGAGAACCTGTTCTAAGGATGCATTCTTTGCTTTTGGGGTTAAAAGAATTTCTTTATATGAAATTCAAATGGTATGACAATTACAGATTAGACTGTACAGAAATTGAAATCTACATGTAGCCTAACGCTAATAAGCTCTATATACATGCAATGCATAACATTAACAATTTGAGAACAAAGTATAACAGTAATAATTTGCACAGTTTGATGTGATATGAGATTTAATCACGTTAGATTTAATCACTATTGCTAACGCGATTTATTGTAATGTTTTTTTCCTCACTTGGTCAGAACAAAAGTGGCAGACTTGTTACTTACTCATTCAGAAGATATCACTTACTGATTCAGACAATACCCGGTGAAAATACCTTCAAACATTAGATTAATTAGATTCATTAGATTCGCTAAAGCCGTGCCGACACACAACCCACGCAAGGAAGATAATTCCGCAAATAGCTGCAATTGCAGGTTTCAAACAGAGATGGCGACAAAGAGGCAAAACTTACGGACTGCAGCTTTAATAATAATGATAATAAAATAACACTAGGTGGTATTGCCATGGTCGGTTTTTCATGTCAGTGTTGTCTCTTCTCTCCCTCCGATCAGACATTACCACAGTATGGATGAGTTCAGTCACTACGATCTGTTAGAGGTCAGCAGCGGCCGGAAGGTGGCGGAGGGACACAAGGCCAGCTTCTGTCTGGAGGACACGACCTGCGACTTTGGCCATCTCAAACGATACGCATGTACTTCACACACCCAGGTATACTTCTGAGACACAATCTCTTGATTGATTATTATTGTATTTAAATTATTATTATACCATAGTTTTTATGATTAAACTACATTTAATATTCCAGGGTCTCAGTCCAGGGTGCTTTGACACATACAATGCAGATATTGATTGCCAATGGATTGACATCACTGATGTTCAGCCAGGAAACTATATACTCAAGGTAAAGTTCTCAAAGACGGCCAAAACATTTAAACTCTGTCTTCTATTTCACACCGAATGTGGTTTTTATAATCTTCAAAGAGAGTCTCCTCAGAGAATATATCGTATCTAACACATCAACAGAATACAATACGTCTCACTAAAGGTTTGGCATGAAGAGACGTTTGATGTCACGCATGTCGTCCAACTCTTCTGTTTGTTATGGATGATGCTGGTGCAATGAGCTCGGTATGCGTACGGTACAGCCTGTGCTCATAAATAAGACAGATACAGACATGCCTCTTCAGGCAGATCCCAGCCGCTCACTTTCTGACCTTCAGCAAAACAACAACACAACAGATGAAGTACACCGCTGTTAAAAGAGGTCGCATTACCTTCTACTCTGAGGCTAAGTTTTAATATGCTTTCATAGCAATGGATGATTGAACGGCAAGCACTCTCTGCAGAAATTGGAAGAATTGCCAAAAATGTCTCCTAGTCAAGGATAGAGACCGATAGACAGAAATGAGCTACTAAATGTGGGGGCTATTTACTTTTTCCACAGATGACAGGTGGGTTTTGTACAACATATATTTTTGTTGAGGAAAAGATTTCAAAGTCAACTTTTCATTGTTTTATGTTAAATTGATCCACTTTCAACCATCAATACTGTCCACCAGAACCTAAAACTACAAATATTCTACATCTGCCAATGGCCATAAAACTGCATTATTTCATTATAAAACATAATAGAACAAAACAAATTTGAACAACATAGTATTTGTGGCTCGATAATCGATACTAACCACACTATGTTCGCAGGCCTAGTTAAAATGAATAATTAAACAATGTAACCAGCTAGCCGGTGAGTAGGACTGCTTTGTGTACTCACCAACTCTGAATTTTGCTTGCATTTGGCAAGTGTTAATTTTAGACCCTGCATGTCCAAAATATGTAATAATGTGATCACATTTATATTTTATGGGGTGCACTTATTTTTTCACTGCACTGAAGGTCTAAATGATGTTTAAATTCCAGCTCCAGGTTAACCCAAAGTACTTGGTGCATGAGTCGGACTTCACCAACAATGTAGTCAGGTGCAATATCCACTACACAGGGCGCTTTGTCAAGACAACAAACTGCAAAATCTCCCAGTAAGTACAAATTGCTTTTTGAGTGTGTTAATGGATCAGTAGCTCCATAATGTGTGGCATATATTCATCTGCACGCTTTAAAATAAAGTTTCCAAAAGGAGTTTTCACTGCAGTGCCATAGAAGAACAATTTTGGGTTTCAATGATCAGCTCATAAAAGGACCATGTGTTTCTTAGTGCTTTAATAATCTAAATAACCTTGTGGTCAATGGAAATGTTCTTCATGGAACCATCAATGCTAAAGAGACTTTAATTTTCCACATCTATGAAACTCAACAGAGAAAATGACTTTTTCTTCTGCTCCTATAGGTCATGATCTGTCAGATCCGGATGAATCTCCATGGAAGCACTGTTCTATTGCAATGTGAATGGACTTCCTGGTTCGGTTGTGATTGTTTATTGCATTTGTCTCGGTTCCCATTTTTGTGCCGTTCTTGTGAAGCTGGGAGGAGCGCACATATTGTCACACTCACGCAAAACCAAACACACACTGAGGAATCCCATACTTCACAGCACACCGCAGACCAACGTCTATTTTCCCTCCGGCCACCCCATTAACCCTGGTTTTTCATAAAAACACACACTCGCTGCCCCCAATTAAGTCTAATTCCTTCACCATTTTTAAGTGGCTTACATCGCTGGAATGCAAAGTGAGATCAGGTATGGCATTGTTGAACTGTAATTCTGTCATTCAGATCAGGAAAATCAGCAACTGGAAACAATCCTCCTTTTTTCCAAGCCTCTCTCTTTGTCTGTGCCACTTTAGCGAAGGTGCAGTATTGAAGAAAGAGTCGTATGAGAGAACGGCCAGCCTGTCAGTCATCCTCCAGCTAACCAATTAAGTAAAAAGTGGTTTTAGTTTGAATGAGGGGCCTGGGGAAAAAAATAGCTTTGGGATTAAAGCACTTTGAATAAATGCCTTGAATCCAAAAGCTGGAGGCAGTTTATGAAGGTGTTTTTACCTTGGAGGTTTATTATAGTCTTTTACTTAACCTGCTGTGATTTACATTCAATTGGATTGTAATGTTGCCTTTTTTGTCAGTCCGTTGATAATGCAATGAAGCAAACTACTTAAATTCAAGCCATACTTGAGATATCCCCCTACAAGCAGCTGCAGCTCTATCAGTTTGGTTTTCAGTGATTAAATAAATATTTCAGGTTCAATACAAGAATTAACCGACATAATTTGTGGCATAATGTTGATTACCACCACAAAAAGTAATTACACTGAACCCCTTGCAATGAAATTAAATGGGGCCGATTTTTGGATTAATATAGATTTTTCTGTTAAAATTTGTGCATCGTTTGAGCTGCGATTTTAGCATCGTCATGGAAATGAAATTGTAAAATTGGATGTAACTTTACGCAGAAAAAAATAGTGATTTTCTGCAATAAAATCATGCTTATTGTTTACATCTTGTGGCTGTACTATTGGAACAAGTATGAGTATCTGGTTTTATTTAGTTTATGGATCTTCCATTATAAGTGCTTTAAAACTGTAATGCTTTTTAAAGAAAATTGATTTTTTTCGTGTCAATCAACATTAATTATGCATTTACCAGACAGTTTTATCCAAAAAAGAATTGCATTGCATTCAATGTATGCATTTTGTCAGTTCATGCATTCCCTGGGAATTCTAATGCCATGATCTATTAATTAAGCTGCAGAAACATTATGTCACAAGTGCTGTCGTATTGAACTTGTATATTCAAGCCAGGAACATTCCTCGAGTGTTAAGCTTGTAAACATTCCTTTGTGAGATTTACTTGTTCTGACATCCATGTTAACGGCCAACACTGGTCAGCTGCCACAGGTCGCCATATATGATGCATGCCATTATCTAGGTAAGAAATTAATCTATTTTAGCATATTATATTCATACCCACTGTTCTCATGTACTGTGTGGAGGGAAATGATGTACTTGCTGTGTTACACTCCAGGAATTCATATTTCTTTGTATCTGAAATTGAGATTTATGCCTTGATCGTTAAATCGAACACAGACTTAGTTGATACTACTGTTGCAAAGCTAACATTGCATAACTTGATGTTACTGACAATCTTAATTCCATCCGTACCTACCTCGGAAAGTGAAAGTTAAACATATGCAGTGAAAAAGAGCTCCTTACGACGATACGCTTGAAGAGCCCTAAATGACAAACATCAAATACATATGCTATAATCTAATAAAGTCTGTTAAATGCATACAAAACAAGCTTTCTGTGAGGGTCGTCGGATATGTGTGAATGGAGCGTGTGTTCTGATGCATCACACGCTTCAACCAAAGCTAAATGAATTCCTTTCTGTGGTGAGCAGTTCTTTTATTATGAAAACATGTTACAGTGTTTTCCATTATCAAGATCCAGATCATATGCAGAACAGACTTGGTCTTATCGTATCTCTTTATACTCTGCATAAAGGATTATTATAACATTGTTTATAGTGTAGACAGTAAATTTGTTTCTGGTTGCTATCTGGTTTTGTGGTCCATGACAGGTGCATATCAATCTCTTTGAGTTGTTGTTATCATTGTTGTGGTTTTCGGTTTTATTTTTTTTGTGCTCAGAATCATCTTCGAGTTCATACTGGATCTTTAAATAAATACTGAAGTATATACCAATTTTTTTAGTGCAAGTGCTGTTTCCTTTTTTGACTTCAGACAGTCTAAATTCAGTTGAAGTGGTTGGAAAATACAATGCTTAAGTGGCTGAGTTCTAGGGAAAGTTTCCCATCTGCCGTCTGCGTTTGCACTGAACATGTACTGTACTGAATGCCAGTGGTTTTGGCGTACCGAAACAACATTTTGATTAAGAATTAGGCCAGTAATAAGAACTCTGTAACCCCAGAAGCAGAGCAAAAATTGACATCGCATCCACTGCATCTCAGCGTTTGTTTTAAACAGCAATCTACACTTAAAATCATCACAGTTAAATACTTAAAGTGCAGGTAAATGGGAAAGAAATGATTAAGAACACTTGAAATGCCTCTCCTTCCCCAAAACACACACAAGCATGATTGAACAGATGACTACAAAGAGTAGCTTGGGTTTGTTTTGGGTTAAAATATTTTTGTTTTGTATCAGCCTGCTTTGATATATAATATGAAAACTAATAAACATGTCATTTCTGAAAAACACAGTGATACCAAAGTTTACAGAAGAGACAAACCAGAACACAATGAGCCTTTGTTAAGCTTTTGGTAAGCTAGAGAATGCTATGAGATGCTGGCTTAGCAACAAAAGATTTTTTTTATTATTATTTTTGTTTGTTTTGTCACCAGCTGATACCCTAGTGTGCGTATATACTGTAATTATGAATGAATCCATGCATGTATAAATAAATGCATGCATGAATTTTTGTTTTTGTCTGTTGTTCAAATAAGTCAAGGAATGGCTTCTTTAGCATAAACAATGCTTTTAATAATTTTGAGAGACCACTGGTGTGAAAACAGTTTTAGTGAGTGTGAACTGTGCAGTTTACAGACTACATGCTTGTGTGTTTTCAGTCAGAGAAGGACGCCAAATAAGAGGGGTAAGACCGAGTCAGAGACCTATTAGTGAATTCCACAAACATGACATCAGATTAAGAACAGAACGAGGAGCCATTTTCAGAAGAGCGCCAAGTAATACGTGTGCTTGGGTTTTAGAGTAAACACGTGTGCGAGCTGATTTCCTTCGTGAGGTCTGCAAGCCCTCAACGAGAAGAGTGCAAAGATGACAGCGAATAGAGAGAGAAAATGTAAATGCCAGACCAGAAGATTAGAAGGGTGAATATGAATCATAAGAATCTGACATTTCAGCTTAGACCAGCATAAACCGGCTGTTCTTTCTGGCATTAGCTGATTACCAGGCTGATCTAGTTCGGTGGTTTTAGAGAGGTATTAACCTCATCACCTGTTCAGGCTTGAAGACCAGTTTGCTGACCAGCTTGGCCACGCAGGCTGGAAAACCAGACAGGGCTTCTGAAAACCAGTTTAGACTAGCAAGATGGTCTATTTGGTAGGAATATAAAACAATTGGAAAATATGTTTCGTATTTGAGGGCAGGTGGAGTCAAATGCTCGAGTGATGCAACAACATGTAACAGTTCTACAATTAAGTCATTCGTGTTATGACTCAGAAATTATAACATTCAGAAACGAAGAAAGCCTCTGCAATAATGTCACCAGAGCATAACTGCATTTTAGCCTTCATGAGCTTTTGTAACAAGTATTTGGTAAATATTAAGTCGCCTACACTGACCAGCTCATAATGTATATACAACATGCATTATGGTATTGCACATGTATGCAGGGAATTTTTTAATCCAATTGAGAAAATAGTCATATTCAAGCATTTATATGCTTAGTTTTTAAAACATTTCAAAACTGAACATTCAGAAATTTATCGCAATGTTAGAAAAACTTCCTTAGAGAGTATTTTTGGCTTTATTCATCAGTCCGATTATAAACGGATTATTTGGGTGCATGTAAAAACGTAGCTAGTGAAGCCATATTGTTTATGTACAAATCCAGTGGAGCGTTTGATCTGCTGTTCAATATTCATCGAGCATGACTCGTGACGATAAAGTAAGTAGAAAACATGCAACAGTGGGCGGTCAACCTGAGATGTTTGTGTAGTGAGGAAACACGGGTTTGCTTGTTTTGCTCTCACGACGTCACGACGCGGTGGTCTGGATGTGGCTGTGCTTTGTCTCCGGACTAGTGCCGGCGTTCTCCACCATTAAATCAAACGATTAACAACTCAAACTCAGTGGGAGATTATCTTGAACCGTTCAGATGTGAAGAGGGAGACCGAGCGCCGCGGTAAATAATTCAACTATCACTTACGGTGAAAAACAAAAGTGTGAAGATATTTAACTTCAGCCTCTGTGAGCGGCTTGTTTACTTTAATAATGAAGGCCTGTTGCAAACGTGTCTCGTGCGGCGCCAAGGCCGCTCTCCTGAGCTAAAGAATTCCTCATCATCTCTATTTATGTGTGCCATTAAGTTTGAAGGTCTTGGAAGAAAGAAGGTGAGTTGTCTTGGCAGTCTAGCTCATGGCAGTAAACACGGGAGTCCCTTATTCCGCGCCGCATTGCTCCTGTCCTCGGTGAAGATGATTTTCCACAGCCTGCTTTCCACCCTCAATTCTCAGTTATTCACAAATGGGCCGTTCCTGAGACAACAAGGGAGCAATGCGGGAATAAATTCTCATTAGAGGTACTGCTAACAGAGGGCAAAACTGTCGCAGGGATACGCTTGTTTATAGACTCTCAGACAATTGGAACAAATGACTGGGAACGGCTCTGGAGTTGCTTATTTTACAGGTTCTTCTCAGTCCTGATGAGGCTTTAAATCCACAGATGCTGATGTGGTGCAAGGGTTTAAAACATTGACAACTTTGGGAGAGCTGATGCAAATCTCACAGGATCTTCACCACGCATGAGGCCTTAGTATATATGTACTTTGGGTATGCAAAATACTTGGTGTTTGATTTTGAATGAAAGCTAAAAAGTCTTAAACTATTTGCCAAAGATCGCGTTACCTATGCTACAATTTACCTAATCAGTTCGTTATTACTGTGGCCACGGGAATAATCTGAATTGTTAAAACATACTGGTTTTAATGCTTGCTGGACAAGTCGTTAATGAGGTATCGTTAATAAGGTATAAATTGGACTAATCATACGAATATGAAATCGATACGACTTGATTTCCAGAAACTAAAATTCAATTAATAGTTCTAAAATTACTACATCACATAAGACCGAGACATAAAGAAAGTTAATCTCAACATGATGGTCAAGAGAACTATGACGCTTAGTAGCACATCATGTTGTGAAATAGCACATTGCAGTGCATCAGTAGCTTACAGGCATGATTATAATTCATAAACAATGAGTCCCATCATTAAATAAAAGCGGAGAAGAAGAAATCTAAAAATCAGCCAGAGGCATCGGTTAAAAGTTTAAATAAAGTTTGGATTACATTATCTGTTTGCAGGGACGTGATGAATGCTGTACACAAGTAGACAACAAGAGACAAACAACAGCTGATGTAATGCAAGATTACGAAGGGCAAACTGATTATTTGTCCTCAAAACATGGATCTACCAGATGCTTTTATTCAATGACTTTCAACACTGCACACCAAGTGCGCGCGCACACACGCACACATACACACACACACACACACACATGCATGCATACATATATATATATATGCATGTATGCTATATGTATACACTATATTGCCAAAAGTATTGGCACCCCCTTCTAATGAACATGTTTGACTACTTTAGTAATTTCTATGAGTACAAATCTTAATAGAACCCTTTTCTATTCTAACATGGCAGTGTCTCTGTGTATAAGACACGGTTCAGAAAGACATGATTGATTGAGTCAGTGTGGAAGAACTTGACTGGTCTGCAGAAAGACAAGTCCTGATCCCAGCTGAACTCCTCTGGTGTGACTTTATATGCAGACCTTGAGCCAAAAACTCACCACCAAACACCAGTCAAGTTCTTCCACACTGATCACCATACATCACCCTTTATAGCAGATTTAGTTCACAAACAAGTTAGTTTTTACTTAAATATGATTTTCAGTTACAATAATTAATCCTAAAATTCGACATTAGTAACTTACTTTTAGCAGCATCAGTTGCACTCACAAGATCTCCAGTGTTTACGTGTGAGTTCAGTTCACTGGAGACTCGCTCTAAACGGATCATTTGAATCAGTGAGTTCAGTTCACTGGAGACTCGCTCTAAACGGATCATTTGAATCAGTGAGTTGAGTTCACTGGAGACTCCCTCTAAACGGATCATTTGAATCAGTGAGTTGAGTTCACTGGAGACTCGCTCTAAACGGATCATTTGAATCAGTGAGTTGAGTTCACTGGAGACTCGCTCTAAACGGATCATTTGAATCAGTGAGTTGAGTTCACTGGAGACTCGCTCTAAACGGATCATTTGAATCAGTGAGTTGAGTTCACTGGAGACTCGCTCTAAACGGATCATTTGAATCAGTGAGTTCAGTTCACTGGAGACTCGCTCTAAACGGATCATTTGAATCAGTGAGTTGAGTTCACTGGAGACTCGCTCTAAACGGATCATTTGAATCAGAACTCATTGTCGACTCGAGAACAGCTGCAATCGGATCATTCCAATTCGTGAATGAATCGTTTGCTGCGATTTGCGAACCGATTTCACTGAAAAATTGGTTCATTGAAAAGAATATTATAATATTATAATCATTTGAAAAGATTATAAGGAGTAACGATATGTTTTATGAAATGTAGTGAAGTAAAAAGTACGATCTTATGCTTTGGAATGTAGTGAAGTAAAAGTAAAAGTTACTCAAAATAAAACTACTCCAGTAAAGTACAGATACTTGAAAAATTGACTAAGTACAGTAACAAAGAAGTTTTACTTCGTTACTGACCACCACTGTTAAAACCCAAGGATGAAGCTCTCTCACCCTTAAGCTGGAGGACATAAAGCCGCTCTGTTTGCTGGACTCTGGGCTGGAGAACTGACTTTCTCTGTGTTTCCCTTCAAATACACTTTATTCCTCGTCTCCCTCCGTTATCCAACCTCTCTGCACCCCCATCACGACCTAAAACCATATTTACCGTTCTTGAATTCCCTGCCATGTTCCCCCTGATAGTTTATCACAATATTGATAAGGTTCAGGCCACTGGGCCGGCCCAGAATGAAATCCTGTTCTTTTGAGTAATGGCTGTTGATTTTGGGGTAGTAATGCAGCATTCTGGAAGAGCCAGCTGTTGTCTCACACTTGCCATGGAGATCAGAAAACCAAAACAGACAGATGAAGTCATGTCCCAGCCACCATTACTTTATCATGCCTTCATGCCCAGGCCAAGAATACTACACCGAATGTCTAACGGACTTTCTCAAGGGTCAAAGAACCCTGCAGATGAACTATGTGAGTTGTGTATTTTATACACTGTGCTGCACCATGTCCTGTAATGAATAATACCTATAAACCCTTGTGCTTGTTAATTATAGATGCTTGGGCAAAGAATGAATGGCCAGAGATGGGCTGAGACTATAACTCTGGGACCTACTCTTATGAAACAGAAGTGTGCTTAACTGTATTGAATTTGCACTTGTAGTGTACTTCAAATTTAAGTAGGCTATATAAATATAGCCTACTTAAATTAAATTATATTATATTATCTACTTTTCTTGTAGATAATATAATATTGATGAAATAAAAGGCCACTTAAGTGACTTAAAGATAGACACATTCATGACTGTTTCTTAATACACTTAAGTAGACTTTTAAAAAGTGCCCTTTGTAAAAAATAAAATTAAAAGTTTTACTTAAAAATCATCTTTTATGTATCTTGTATGTGTTGACTAACATAGTAAAGCACATGAAAAGCTTGATTATTATTTTATTGTGTAATTTGATATTGCACAATTATTAACAATTGTTAGATACAATATGTTCTTATATGTGACCCCGGTCGCAGCAGCATAAATGGCTGCCCACTGCTCCGGGTGTGTGTTCACGGTGTGTGTGTGTTCTCTGCTGTGTGTGTGTGTGTGTGTGTGTGTTCACTGCTGTGTGTGTGTGTGTGTTCACCGCTGTGTTTGTGTGTTCACTGCTGTGTGTGTGTGTGTGTGTTCACTGCTGTGTGTGTGTGTGTGTTCACCGCTGTGTGTGTGTGTTCACTGCTGTGTGTGTGTGTGTGTGTTCACGGTGTGTGTGTGTGTTCACTGCTGTGTGTGTGTGTGTGTGTGTGTGTTCACTGCTGTGTGTGTGCACGTTGGATGGGTTAAATGCAGAGCACGAATTCCGAGTATGGGTCACCATACTTGGCCGAATGTCACTTCACTTTGTAGCAATAGCCAAAATTATTGTATGGGCCAAAATTATTATGCCAAAAATCATTAGGATATTAAGATCATGTTCCATGAAGATATTTTGTAAATTTCCTACTGTAAATATATCAAAACTTAATTTTTGACTAGTAATATGCATTGTTAAATTAACACTGAGTAACTTTCAATTTTAAGTCAGCGGAGTAATAAATTATTTTAAGTTGAAACAAGTTTTTGATTTTTTATTTTTTTTTACAGTGTTGCTTTAAAGCGGCAGAGATGTGAATCTTTAGTTATTGTTAATAGTGTTGTTATCACGTCGCCTATAGCTCGTTATACACTAATTTAACTTGAATGCTTTTCAGAATGACTTAATTCTCTTTTAATACAAGCAACAGAGGAGCAGTGTGGTATCACGGAGAAAAGGATATGCAGATATAAACCCTAAAGCAAATCTTACTGTAATTTCTCATCTGCACTCTAAGTGAATTTCCGTCTTTATGTTCACTTATACAGGAAATACCACCTACTGATTTGCAATACGGATAAAACTAATATATATGTTCAATATTTGATTAGAAATAGCGTTACATCAGTTCTTTTATGGCCATGTTCATTGTAGGCAACTAAAACAGTTATAAATGCACTAGGTTGTTATTCACAGAACTGTATCATATAAAGTGACATATGTGTTATTATTATGTGTTTCCTTGGGAATCCAATCCATGACCTTGACCTTTCCTGTGTCATTTACCAGTTGATCTATTGGTGCACTAAACACTCGGGCCCTTTGCTGTAAGTAATATAATGTAGCTACCTTTACAAGCCAATTTGAGCAGAGCCCGGGTTTGAGATGATATAATAGTCAGTATGCACTGATATAAGGAACATGTTTCACTGTGATGGCGCTGACTTTATGGGTTATACTGTATAAAACAATTTGATTTAAGCTGGGAAATATGCTCATCTTCGTTATATGATCTCTGAGTTTTATTACGTCGCCTCTGTCTTGGTGCACATCGTGTCTCTTCATGCTAAAGCAGAGGACGTCGCTGATGTTTATGGCGGTGGGTAGTGCTGTTGTCTTCTGGGATGCTCCGTGTGTCAAACTCTAATGCGAACGATTCCATCAATGCTGTGCAGGGAGATACAAATGATGAGAAAGAAAGGGAGCATGAGACAAATCCATGTGGTCTTCAGCAATCTAATCTGGGGGCAGACACATGTCCACGCTCAAAAGGCGCCTGCTTAAATTTGCAAGTGAGAATCAAGTTATTAGCCTGACTAAGTAGTGTTGTTGTCCATTTGCAATCTGCAAGTCAGGGCTGTTGGGTGATGTGTGTCTGGGGAATCCCAGGCTGCAAAGAGAGGGATGATAATCATATGGAAATATCTGAGCACAGAACAACACTGCGCCCTGCTGGACAAACACGCTTTGAATCCTTTATCCTTGCAGCATGCTGTATTTGAATGAGACTGATGACATTTTTAACAACGTTAAACCAAATATAGTTGGAGTTTTTAGCAAAATATACCTGATATAGTTACCATAAAATGCTCTTGGCATGAAAATAGCCACAGAAGCTGCCATGGCATTAAAAACAAACAAATAGATGTCGGTGCTTTATTTAAATTCAAATTATGAATCAGTAACATTTGCTTCATATCAAATGGAAAACAAATGTATAAAATGAACGGAAAGTTGGAGTCAATTCCCTTTTCACATACAGGTATAATAAAGACAAACATTAGCAGTGTATTTCAAACAGGACTGCTTCTTCTGCATTCTTCAACATCCATGTTTAAGTGACAGACAATACAAAGAGGCCTCTCATACTAAATATGTTCTACACATATCTCCAATAAAACAAGTCTAAGGGTCCATTTACACAACAATGACGCACTAAAAATAGACACATTTATTCTTTGCATTCTTGATAAGTTTTGTGTACAGATGACAACGTTATCAAAAATGGGAGCCGTGTAAACAACTAAAAACACTGTATTCTGGTGGCAATGTGCATGACATACTGTAACTGTTTTCAGAAATCCATGTTTTTGTAGTTTACATGGAGATACATTTATGCATTTAGCCAAAGCGACTTACATTCAAGTTACAGTTTTTACATTTTATCAGCTCTTGCTTTCCATGGGAATCGAACCCATGACCTTGGCATTGCTAGCGCCATGCTCTACTATTTGAGCTACAGGAAAGAGAAGTTTTCAGGCTTCTGAAATGCTGCTGTCGTGTAAATGAACAGCTAAACTCACCAAAACATTTACTATTTTTAGTTGAAAACGGTGTCATGTAAATTACTGAATACAGTCATCTAGTCGTTTATGAATACTAAAATATTTTTAGAAGTAAATTAAATGACTTTTTTAAATAACTAGGAAAATATATATTCATGACAAAAATGCACATAGATTTTTAGTCGTTTGTAAATAAAATATACAAACGTTTCTATCTTTTTAATTTCACAGACAATTTCTAGCTGAATTGATATTTTAAAAAAGACTTGATGTATTAAACATGGTATTACTGTAATTTCCATGACTAGAAATCCCATTTTTAAAATGCCCTGATATTTCCAACTTTTCCATGACCATGGGAACCCTGATTACACATTTTAATCTACATAAACTCCATTCATAATTTAATAAAATCACATAAGAGCCACCCAGCTAACAGGACATGTTCTCTGTTATGAACACACATTCTTCCAGTAACATTAATACAATGTTCATTCAAAGTTACAGTATCTGGTCTTGAATAGTGTTCTCAAAACATTAGCACACAAACGTTATTTATACGTTATTCATTGGAATGTTTAATTTATGAAACATTTTAGTTTGACATTTATCTATATTTATTCTAAATAAATCTTATTTCAGAATGTTCAGAGAACATTCAAATGTAACATTCATGGAATGTTTGGAAAATGATACAATTAAATGTTAAAAAAAAAGTTTTAAAAACTGGATGTTTTGAATGTTTTCATAACTCAATAGGAACGTTAGAAAAACGTTCTCAGAACATATTTTACTTAGCTGGGAGTAAATAGGCCAAAATAGACACAAAACATAAACCAAAAACACAAACATTTACAAAAACTAAAAAATCGCAAGCATCACTTGGTTGGTTCCACCTGGAGTGTGTTTCACAGGGTGTTGTCGGAGGAGGGAGTGGAGTAGGGTGGTGTCTGCGGTCCCTGCATCGCTCCGGCCGCTGCGCTCAGAGCCGCCTGCTGGACGTGAGGGTTCTTCCAGGCGCCGGAGACCCACTCCTCCTGCGCTTTACTCACGCTGCCGCCGCTGCCGCGGTAGAAGTTATGAACCTGACAAACACAAGCAATACTCAATTTAAACCAGGATACTTCAAAAAGAGTACTTATTACAGAAACAACGCTCTTTAAAAGAATAAGTGTGAACTGAATTAATGTTTTCAGACTCTTCATTACACTTAGTTAAATGGAAATATAGTATGTATGGTTTGTTATGATCGGACAATATTTGTCTGAGATACAACTATTTGAAAATCTGGAATCTGAGGGTGCAAAAAAATCTAAATATTGAGAAAATCACCTTTAAAGTTGTTCAAATGAAGCTCTTAGCAATGCATATTACTAATCAAAAATGAAGTTTTGATATATTTATGGTAGGAAATTTACAAAATATCTTCATGGAACATGATCTTAATATCCTAATGATTTTTGGCATGAAAGAAAAATGGATAATGTTTACCCATACAATATATTTTTGGGTATTGCTACAAATGCGACTTCAGACTGCTTTTGTGCTCCAGGGTCACATGTGGTTAAAGTTACGGCTGAATTTACTGAGAAGCATTTATGATCAACTAAAATATACTTTTTCATGTAATTTCCATTGAAACTTGTATGTCATATTTTCAATTACACGTGCAATGATGAAGTAAAAGTTTAGTAGATTTCAAATATATTAATTTTAAATGTAACATAAAACATAATTTAAAATGTACTTGAAATCACTTCAAAGTGCACTTTACAGTGTATTTAAGTGTTAAAAACAAAGTCATGAAGGTTTTTTTAAATATACTTTTAGGATTTGAAGTACACTACAAGTGCACATTTTTTTACAAAAGGGAAGCTGAGAATATCTTTATAATATAATAACTGTAACCGAAATGCAATAAGATATAAACAAAACTGAAACGTATTTCATTAATTGCCAAGGCAGCATTTCTAATTTTTATTAAGTTTAACTTTACATACTAAAATAACTACAATTGAAATAATGAATAAAAATAGTATAGACACATTTTTTTAAAACAAAAACTAAAAAATTAAAACATTAAATAAAACTAAATTTTTAAAATATAACATAATTAGAATAAAAAATACAACCAATTCAAAAAAAAAAAAAAAAATGCTAATTCAAAATATTAAACTATAACTGACTGCGGTCTCAATCATAATAAAATAACACTGGTAGGTGGATTATCACCCATTCTGCTTTTCAGGCACAGATACTAAGGTAAATGATTTATTTACTCTCACATCTAATTAACAAGCACTACATGCTCCAGCATCACATTTAATGACACGCCAGACAACAAAGCAGCCCCTCGTCTTCGATATACATGTCAGCTAAACGAGCTGTGACAGACGGGCCGACTGCGCAGGCAATGAGGCAAACCCAGGCCTGTCCCGCTTTAATAGATCAGAGAGGGCCGTACCTTCGTGAGCACCACGAATGAGATGACAGCGACTGCGGTGAACATGAGGGTGGGGATTAACATGATGATGGAGGCAAAGATACTCGTGCCAAAGAAGGAGATGGTGCCCAACCAGCCGCTGAAACACAGAGATCAGACCAGAGAAGAAAACAGAGAAGAGTGTTCATTCGTTACGCATAAATCTTAGCATAATCTTACCAAACACCCCATCCTGGTATGCCAATGGCCTGAATTATAGCAATGAACAGCTGTGCCATGAAGACAAAGAAGAACGCCATGAAGTAGAATGAGCTGTCGGTCCTGAAGAGAAACAAATAGTAAATGTGTAATGAACCCTAAATAATAATAATAACATTATGAATGCACTATATGATGATGATGATAATTAACAAATACTAATACATTTCATAAAATACAAAATAGTATTAATAATAAATATATTATTGGATTCATTACACATTTTCCATATTATTATTATGACAGTTGTATGATGGTGCTTATTATTATTACTTACAATTACTTATTATTGTTGTTGTTGTTTTTATTAACAAATATTAATACATTATATACATTATATAAAATTCAAATGATCAAATGATAATAATAAATATTTTTATATATATTTATATATTTATATATATATATATATATATATATATATATATATAAATAATAAACAGGTAGAGTGATGCTCACTTGAATGCATTGTAAATGGGTCTGAACCAACACACATAAGAGCAGGGGGTGAAGAGAACAACCCAGATGATGGACATGCCAAAGTTAGTCACTCCTCCACCTCCAAACATCCACACCATACAGCCGAAGAAATTCACCAGCAGCGTCACTCCATACACTGGAACAACAGCAGACTATTAAACCATCACAAACCCACCCGGATATCTGCACAGATGGATCTGTGTGAGAGAGTCAGAGATTAGAGAAACCCTTCTGTTACAGAGAGTGTACAAGAGAATAAAGCTCCTCCTTTCACCTTACACCACTTCAGAGAGAGAGAGAGAGAGGAGAGACAGAGAGAGAGAGCTTGCATTTGCAAGAAAATGCAGCTTTAACAAACAGAGTAACCAGAGGACCCACAATCCAGCATCTCAGCTACTGCACTGCATTTGAACAAAGCTTATGAATGTCATATAAGCTGAAGACACACACTTACTGCCAGAGCACTTTAGCCAATACGAGGTATCACTGTTCTCAGCATGACCCAAGGAATCTATTAATACCAGTCTCATTACAATAGGCAAAATTCACAGAAAGCTATTAGCATCTATTTGACATATCATTGTAACTTTTGACCACAAAGTGGCACTGTTTCAAAACTTTTTGAGTACTTTCAGGTCATGGTTTCAGTGGTACATATAAAGTTTCGTAATGGTACACCAATGCATTTGTAAAATATAGCATTTTATATCATAAAACTCCATTATAGTCAATTGCAATTTCATGTTTTGTTCACCAAACGTCACCACATTTTTTACATGTCCTTACGGTGTGCCCATACATATGTGTGTCAAATTTGGTGAAAATCTCATTTTGTTTTGGAGTTATAGACATATTTGTGTGTAAGTAGATGAAAAATGACTGACTGTTGACTTTGTTTGCATTTTTGTGCCACTTACTATCAAAATTTTGGCAATTGGGCATTAGTACACAGCCGGGACACCATGTTTTCGAATTTCCTACGGTGGTTTCGTGTCGATCGGAATAACGGTTTCTAAGATATTGGCAAATGTTTTTTTAAGCGCTAAAATGCAATGTAGCACAAACCATGAGGCAAAACCTGGCAAGTTGTGTATCGCTGAACTCGAAAAGAATTCAGGTGTCTAAAAATGTAAGTCTCCATAAAATAAGTCAACCACACTCAAAGTTATAAGCATGTGAAAATTAGATTTTACCACTAGATGATCGCTGCCTCAAAACTTTTCAGACTCCTTCAGGGCATCGTGCTGATGACCCATACCAAGTTTCGTAACGATATGTCAATGTGTTTGTAAAATATAGCATTTTACTACAAAATTCAACATGGCTGACGCCCACAATGGCTGACATGGGAAATCTGGATATGGTTAGACTTGGCATGATGCACTGAATCCAAAGAAACAAGTTTTATGATTTTTGGCCAAACCATTCACAAGCTAAAATTAGCATTTTTCATATATCCGGACCACTAGGTGGCACAGAACCGAAACACTGCAGGTAGCCTCAGGTCGTGCTTGTTATAGCACACACCAAGTTTTGTCTCAATCCGTCAAACCCTTTCGGAGATATAGCCTCAGATCCATTTTTGTGTGCTTTTCGGCAAATTCGTTAGTGTGGTATTCGAGAACGCTTGGACGAATCGACTTGAAGATGATCTGTAGATGATCTGAGCCAGTTTTGGTGAGAATCGGACGAACCGTCTAGGACGAGTTCAACAAACTAGGTTTTACGAACAACTGAAGATAGCGAAAAAACTAAACCTTACAATTTTTGAATTTTGGACTTGATTCCAAAGGAAAAATAATTTTCATTTTGTGACTTACGGTTCAAAAGTTATTAGCATAACAAAATGAAAATTTTGTACAAGTGGTGGTGCTAGAGAGTTTGAGTTAGAGACTCCAAGTTTGCTGTGGTTAGTATTGAGACTGTTCTCTATCAGTGTGCCAAATGTTACAACTTTCCCACAATCGGTTCTATGGGCTGCCATAGACTTCCACAGCAGAAGAAACGGAAGAATAACAATGCTAACTGATATACCTTCGGTGCTTGGTCCCTAATAATAAATAAGTATAATTTGTAGAAAAGCATGCCATTTCACTCAAAAACAACAAATAGAGGATACCTTTGGCAGGAGCAGCTACAAGTATAGCATCTACAGCAGGAGATGAGAATTATTCATGTATATGCAGCACAGCCTGATATGCTGTCATTCACAGCAGTTTGTCTGTAATATATAGGCCAGTGTTTCTCAACATTATTGGATCCCCATTATTTTTTAAACGAAAATATGCTTACTTATTTCATTAGTGCAGTGATTTTTTTGGTTTTTGATCGGCTTTTCAGGCAAAAAATACTTCAATAATTAAATATATGTAAAAATATACAAATACTTAATGAAATATTCTAATCTCAGACCTACATTGGTTTTAAGAGATGATTCCACGGACTCCATGCAATCACAGTTTACACCACTAGGGGTCCGAGACAGAAAATGAGTCGATATTTTCCCAGCAGAATCTCTGAATTAGCCCTGATTATTATTTTAGGTTGGTTTGGTGTGTTTTCCAGACTCACAGATCCACAGGTGGTAGAGTCTCTTGCACATGGTCCGGTGCTGGTCAGGAATCTCCTCAAAGTCCTGATAGAAGCACGGCTTCAGAGGAATAAAGCCAGGCAGAGGAGGAAAGTTGTTTTCTACAGGAAAAATAAACAGAATAATGCATAAATGTAAAATGCACTTTGTTATCGTTTATGTCTTTTGCAATGAATGAATGAATTATTATTCTCATTAAGAATTTATTTATTTATTTGGTTTTGATTTAGGGTCCTTACCAGCCATTGGGAAACTGGTGTTGGCTACTTGTTCTTAAGAGCTGTGAATCTATAAGTAAAAAACATGCATATGATCAGCCCAATGCACATCCTGAACATTTACAGAACAATGAGCACTGACCAACAGTAGGGAGTGTATGGGGCAAGTTGTCACATAGTTTGTACCTTTTTTTCTGCTCACAAGGCTGCATTTATTTGATCAAAAATACAGTAAAAATTGTGAAATATTATTACAATTTTAAACAGATGTTTTCTATGTGAAAATCTGTTAAACTGTAATGTATTTCTGTGATGCGCAGCTGTATTTTCAGCATCATTACTCCAGTCTTCAGAGTCACATGATCTTCAGAAATCATTATAATATACTGATTTACTGCTCAACAAACATTTCTGATAAATATAATAAATGAAGCTTTGTTAAGCAGACATTACAATATCTTATCTTAAACACATTAAACGATCTTAATGACTTCCAAACTGACACTGCAGCCTAACACAATATTATATATATAGTATGTGGGCATTTGAATATAGTCTTGGACAAACAGGAGTCAAAAAGAGCTCTGGAATCGTGTTATATTGAAAGTCCAGCTGAACAACTGTATGTTTTGTTTAAAGCTATGAAACAGTCTTGAAGCTAATAGTGTTTAATGTCTGGATGTCTGCAGGCTGTGTTAAGAGCTCCTGGATTAAGAGGCAGGATCACAGATAGGCTTTAAGTGTCTGTTTTCTATACTGGCACATTACAATATGCAACATTTATCCTCGGACTATTGTTTATATCCCTAATGCTGCATTTGTTTGTTTCTCGCCTATTTACTACAAACAGTGAGCAAATGAAATCCATCCATCATGTGAGCTCCAGCTAAGCTCGAGCATTAACAGAGACTGAATGGAGGGGAAATAATCTCCTTACCTTCTCCTGCACACCGAGCAGCCTACAGTAACATGACTTCTAGTGCATACTTAAACACTCATTCAACCCAATCAAACACCAGCACAAACTAAAGGAAGCAGAGGCGCTCGTTTCTTCGGATTCTTTCTAAAGTTTGTAATAATCTTCATTGAGTTAACATTCCTCGCAGATCCAGACGCATCAATGGCTACGCTGACGGATTTTAGCCAATAGGAGTGCAGTATTACGTTCTGAACACGCCCTCTTGCACCTCGTCGGCCAATCAGCGCGCTGGATGGCGGTTGCTCTCCGCGGTGCTGAAGTGGTTGTTGACTGACCTCATTATCATTATCAAGTATTTGATTAAGTATGTTCATACATATAAACGAATGCATGTTATAATCGTATTTTAATCACAAGACATTTTAAATAGGCTAACCTCAGAAAATGAGTTAACAAGTGCTAATAAATGCCCAAGTAAAGACTAATATCTTCGTTAAAAACAGATGCCTTCTGTTTCACATACTTTTATTGGCATTTCCTCACTGTAAAAAGTAATGTTATATTAAATGTGATGCTGTTTCTTTGTAGTTATTTGTGAAATTTACTTGCAATTGAGTGAAAATTGTATGTTGTAAAATTGTAATATCAATTGTAAATGATATTTTTCAGTGCTCGTGCATTTGCATAGTTTTACCACTAAGTGGCAGAGTTTCTGTGTCAGGTCATGTCTACTTTGTCGCTTCATTTCTTAGTTCTGTCATGCTTATAAATGAAAGGAGAGAGGATGAGGGTGGAGATTAATGACTGATAATCTCTGCTGTCAGTCAGATCAGAGCCCAGCATCACACTCTCCGTCTGCTTCAGTGCTGGAAGACCACCTGCTCTAGAACTGCTTCTGAAGATGATGCGAGGATACAGACCGGTGAGGAGCTGCATTTGCATTCATTTTTTTATTTATTTTTTTGCATTCAAAGTTGTAGTTTGAACAGTTATTCTGTGAATATCACGCATGTTTTGTTTGTTTGTTTGTTAGAATATGACAGATATGTCATATTCACATTCAGAGCAATACATGGTTTATATATTAAAGTGATATGATGTTTGTAGTAAGACTGAAGCTGCAGCTGTTGCAGAAGGATGATTTAAAGATGTACATATTGCAATATGGCTTTTTTATTCAAACCGTGGATCGGAGGATTACAGTAGCTTTACCTCAGGACACCCAGTGCTTCAGACACAACAAATCCTTTATAATGACTGGTCTGCTGCATTCATATTGTCTCAGAACTGATGAACAAACTTCTTTGTCTGTTTGGTCCCCACAGACTCCCGTCTCCAACTCGACTCTGTCCTTCTGTGGCTCTGATAACTCCTCAGCTTACAAGGTTGATAATGGCCTGCTGAATAACGGCTGTTTTCTGGATGCTCTCGGTGTCGTCCCTCATGTCTTCTTGCTGTTTAGCACCTTCCCCATCCTCTTCATCGGTGAGATGCTTTCTCAGATTTCACAAATAATGTTACAACATTATTTGAGATACGAATATTGTTCAAGTGCATTGAGCAAAACCACAGGAATACTCTTACAAATCATGTTTTCACAGCGATGCCTTAGAAGAACCCCAAAGAACCTTTCAATTAACTTTTTGTTTTAGCACGAAGAACCTTTTGTGCAATGGAAAGGTTGCATTGATGTTAAAGGAGTCATTGATGTGATTTCATGTTTTCCTTTCTCTTTGGAGTGTTACAAGCTGTTTGTGCATAAATAAGATCTGTTAAGACTCTGCCACGCCCTCCTAAAACGCCTCATTCAAACACGCCCCCACATGTCTACGTCACGATGTGGGAAGATTTGCATAACTCCGCCCAAACGTATGAGCAATGAAAGAAGGTGGAGCTATTATTCTGGCTGAAGTGTTGCTGCCGCCGGCACCATGTCCTGGAGACGCTGTGCTCTGCTGTGAAAGCAAAACTGCTTTGTTTGGGTTAATAAGTTAATACTTGTTCAAAACAATCACTTTAGCAAAGTGTACTGTTTTTGTACTGTTTTCTGCTTAATTTGAAAAAAAACAATAATAATAATAATAATTTTATGCAATAAATACACTGTCATTAAAATATGTTAATATAAAAATATATTTTAAAATACAGAAACAAAATAATTTCAATAAGTAAAGATTCTGAAAGTATTGAAAGAGAACCCATAAAAACTGACAAATATATTTAAACAAAATATATTTTATTATATGATATGATTAATATGTTTTTAAATCTGATGGTTTCATTCTGAACATGGTGATTATCTCTAATTGGGACACATAATATTTATGATATTTATAACAACATAATATATGATATTTACCATCTGAATCTAAAAATGTCATGTCAACAAATGGATAAGTCAGCGATCTATTAATTATGATGTTAATTACTGCGCCTTTAGCCCCAACAGCAGGGGCGCTTTTTACCCCAAATACCATACTTTTACAGATTCTTTCGTTATTTAAAAACTGTTGCTTTAATTATCTTTGTTTGGAGACCTTTGTCTCAAAATATATGCTACTTAAATCTACAACATTTGAAAAAACATAAATATTATCTCAAGTAAGCACAGAATCAGCTTTGAGCTGCTGCGCGCGATCACATCAAAGATCAGACAAATAAACACCTGCTTCTTGAAAAGCGATGTTTTGTAAAGTGCTAAGCCATGTTTATGTGCCATCTAGTGGTTTAGAGGAAAATAATATCAAAGGCGCCTATAGCCCCGTTGTACCCTACATAAAATCAGTGGTTAAGTTGTATTTACAACACTGTTCCAGAACAGTTCATCCCAAATATTGGAGTGTGTGCAGCGCATTTTACGGAGGACTGTTTCCTGATCCTGGGAGAGTAGCCTACAATGTGAACATTATAAAGTGGGGCAATTCCAACTTTGCAAGGACAGTCTGGCGCTTCTGACTCACAGCCTGTAAGTACGTTTCAATATCTAAAGAGTTACTGACGATTCAAACGCGAGTTGTGTAGAGTAGTGCTTTGGCGTTTCTACGATCACATATGCAGACATGGTGTTATGATTACCCGGCGTGGCGCAATGCATAAAAAAGACTGTATGAGTCATTATAATCAGTAATTATGTCCCCACTGGATGCAACAAATGCCTCGTTTATAATGGGTTTTATTGTTTCATCGCGCCAGGACACGGCATCACAGTACGGTAAGGGGCGTAACATTTCCGTCTCACGCTTGAGGTATTCGGCCAATCACAACGCACTGGATAGCTGGCCAATCAGAGCACACCTCGCTTCTCAGAACGATGAGCTTTGTAAAAATCAACGCATTTCAGAAAGACGGGGCATAGAGGAGCAACAATAATGTACAGTATGTGGAAAATAATGTGTTTTTTAACCTCGAACCATGTAAACACATTGCATTACACCAAATACACAAAATAATGTTCTTTTTAGCAACGTCATATGACCCCTTTAAAGATTCCTCTTGGAACCATCAATGCTGATAAAGAAGCTTTTATTTTTAAGTGTGTAAATGAATGAAGACGCTGTGGTTTTGTGGTTGTGTTTGTAGGTTGGGGCAGTCAGAGCTCTAAGGTTCACATTCATCACAGCACGTGGCTTCATTTCCCCGGTCATAACTTGCGCTGGCTGCTCACCACTGTCCTGCTCTTTGTGCTGGTGTGTGAGATCGCTGAGGGAATCGTGTCGGACGGGTGAGAACAACGACTAAATGATGGCTTCGCCTCAGTGATTATCAGCCCATTTGTGTTTGACAGTTTTACACAGTTATTTAGTCATGAGGAATCAAATAGATAGATGCAACATTTATATATATATATATATATATATATATATATATAAATAAATAAAATAAACCTGTATTTAATATTAAAATTGCTTTTAAAATTTTTAATTGAGATTTTTTTTTTATTCAGTTACAGGGCATTTAGTTGATCAAAAGTGACTGTAAAGACATGTATGTTACAAAATATTGATTTCTAGTTCAAATGTTGTTCTTTTGAACTTTCTATTCATCTGTGAATCCTGAAAAATAAAAAAAGTATCATGGTTTCCATAAAAATATTGTGCAGCACAACTGTGTTCAACATTGATAATAATCAGAAATGTTTGTTGAGCAGTAAATCAGTATATTATTATGATTTCTGAAGATCATGTGACACTGAAGACTGGAGTAATGATGCTGGAAATACAGCTGCAGATCACAGAAATACATTACAGTTTAACAGATATTCACATAGAAAACAGCCGTTTAAAAGTGTAATAATATTTCACAAATTTTCACTGTATTTTTGATCAAATTAATGCAGCCTTGCTGAACAGAAGAAATATGCATGTGTATATATATATATATATATATTTCTTAGTCATTTAAACGTTATCTGCATTGAGATAATAATAATTCATATGTAGTTAAAGCCCAGTTTTCATCCCAGATGAAACGAGTGTGATTCTTCTGCAGTATTTACTGACTGAGTGAAATTCTCCACCAGGTTCAATCAGTCCTGTCACCTCCACCTCTACATGCCGGCAGGACTCGGGATACTGGCTGCCATCACGTCCATCGTCTATTACCACAACATAGAGACCTCCAACTTCCCCAAACTGCTTATAGGTACAAACAGACCCTGACAGCATGATTTCACACGGGACTGATGATAAACGCTGAACGTAGTGGAGCTGCGGTGACCAGACAGTATGCAAACAGGGGAAAAACATCTCAAAATATCCTCATTAAATATTTCTCTTCTTATCCAGCGTTGCTGATCTATTGGACTTTGGCCTTTATCACCAAAACCATCAAGTTTGTGAAGTATGATGATCACGGCATCGGTCTGAGGCAGCTGCGTTTCTGCATCACAGGACTGCTGGCGCTTCTGTACGGCCTGCTGCTGGGAGTCGAGGTCAATGTGATAATGCGGAGGGTAAGTACGGGGTCAGTGGATTATTTATAGCGGGTGGGTTTGTGTAAAATAATGCATATCTGCCACACAGAGAGTGGATTAATGGAGACAGCGTTTAAAGGGACAGTTCACCCAAACATTAATTTACTCAGCCTCAGGCCATTCAAGATCTGACAATATATTCAGCAGCAGAGGTGGGTAGAGTACCCAAAAACTCTACTCAAGTAAAAGTAAAAGTACTTCTAGAAATATTTACTCAAGTAAAAGTAAAAGTATAGTCTGAATAGTTACTTGAGTAAGAGTAAAAAAGTATCGGATAAAAAAACTACTCAAGTAGTTAGTTACTAGTTACTTTGGATCATATATATACTGAATATAGTCTATTTTTATTTAGATATATAGATTACATTTATGTAATGTGTATACACACACACACACACACACACTGCCGTTCAAAAAAAATTTTTTTTTTTTTTTTATGTAATTTATTTCAGTGATGCAAATCAGAATTTTCATCAGCCTTTACCCCAGTCTTCAGAGTCACATAATCCGTCAGAAATCATGTTGATTTATTATCAGTGCTGCTCTTTTTAGCTTTTATTCATCAAAGAATACTGAACAAAATGTCACAGGTTCCAAAAAATATTAAGCAGCAAAACTGTTTCCAACCCTGGTAATAAATCGATATATTATAATGATTTCTGAAGGATCATATGACTCCGAAAACTGGAGTAACAGCTGATGAAAATTCTGATTTGCATCACTGAATTAAATTATATTTTAAAGTAAATTAATTATGTATTATCCTATAACCTCACTGTAACCTCTGAAAACGCCTCACATGACTGCTCTGAACATAACGAAACAAATGCATATTGACGGATCTTCTGTTCTGCAAAATGTAAACAAATGTAGCCTATATTTTTGCAAGCGTAAATATTGTAAAAATATGAATATTAATTGTGTCTAGAACAGGCCGCGCGCCGCTGCGCAGAGCTAACGCGGGTTCCGCGAGTGTTCATTTCATACTCTGTGACAGCTCATTTAATGTATAAATTATACATTGTATTTAATGTAAGGTACATGTACAACAAACTGGTAATGTCTTAGTGGTATCGTGTCCTATACCTGTGGAACAGTAGACAGCACACGCGGTGTTCATCTAATAAAAGATCTTTATATAGCTCAAGCAAACAAGCTTTTGCAGATTTGCTTTCAACTGACTGTAGATCCAAAGCCACGTCTTCAGCGCTCTTGATGTTCTTAAACTCTCTGTTATCTGAGAGAGAACCGCTTCAGAGACTCAGCGCGTGCGGCAGGGAACTGAACGAATCATTCAAACTGATTCGCGAACCGATTCACTGGTTTGCCAACTGGTTTGATAAAGCCTTTAAACAGAATCGACTCAAAAGAATGAATCATTCGCGAATGGGCATCGTTCATTGCCCAGAGAAAAGTAGACGGCGCGTTTGGAATAAACTGAAGCATTTTTAACTTGTATTGCATTCAGATACAGTAACGAGAGGAGAGTCGCCCACAGTAACGAAGTAAAAGTACCGTTTTTTCTCTAAAAATATACTTGAGTAAGAGTAAAAGTACCCATTTTAAAATATACTCTAAAAGTATTAGTTACCCAAAAAATGTACTCAAGTAAATGTAACGAAGTAAATGTAACTCGTTACTACCCACCTCTGTTCAGCAGGCACGTGCAGAAGGGGGGGGGGGGGGGGGGGGGGGGGGGGGCACTTTTTTATTCAAAAGTGCCCCTCTCAGACAAATAGCAATGATATTGTAGTAAATAAAACAAAATGCATTTGAATTATAATTAACATGACAATATGCACAAAACGGCAAATAATCGTTCCAAAGTCTGAAAATTCCTGTTTATTTTTACATATCAGTCAATCTGAGGCATTGCTATGGGTTGCGTGCGTTTTGCTCGACCGACTGATATTTCACAGTCTGTTCAGAAACCTAGGCTCTCAAGCCATATCTGACCCTGGAGAGCCTCAGATTCAAGATTTTCAAATAGTTGTATCTCAGCCAAAGTCAATTTTGAAAAAAAGTATGAAGCAGCTCAATGGTTTCCAACATTGATTATAAATCAGTATATTATTATGATTTCTGAAGATCATGTGACACTGAAGACTGCAGTAATGATGCTGAAAATACAGCTGCGCATCAGAAATAAATGATATTTTTGATCAAATAGATTCAGCCTTGATGAGCAGAAGAAACGTCTTTAAAAAACATTAACAATCTTACTGATCCCAAACATTTGAGCGGCAGTGTATATAAGAGAAAATATATATAAACATTGTGTGTGAAGTGCATTTCCTGAAAAACTACCTCGTTTCCATTTATTCCCTTCCATGTCAGACTATAAATTAAGCCATGAGGACATTGACATTTTACCATAATTATTGCAAACAATAAATAAAATAAAATAAAATATATGGTACTACTACTACTACTACAAATATAATAATAATAATAAACATGTACTTTATTTATTTATTTATTTTTACTGTGAGACAACTGAAATCTTCTGGGAAAAATATATATATATATATATATGCTTAGTAACATTCTCCTCAATGTCAGACAATAAATGACGGCATGAGGACACTGGCGCTTTAGGTACGGCATGATCCCCTCTGTGTGTTGCGTAATCGTGCTGCTCCGGGTCCATGTGAGATTAAAATACGGAGAACCTGTATCCAGCTGAATCAAATGGCACCGCAGCCCACAATGAACTTCTGTTTGTGTCTGACAGCTGTTCGCGAGCCGCTTCTCGCTGGGCGGGGGCAAATCCCTCACTTTCCGCTGGCTTTGCTAAGCTGTTTATCAGGATGGTTGTGTTCTTCTGAGGAGAACAGAGACTCAGTCCAGCTCTTGAATTTATGACTGCTTAGAGATTAATGTTCATAACTCATCACTGGGGATAATCCAGTCTCGTAATCGTTCCTCATTTGGCATCATGTTTTTAGGCTAAAGTTTCAGGTAATTAGCAGATGAATCAGGCTGTTTGGGGTGGAAGAACAGCTAGGCTACATGCTGATATATATAACTGGTGTCAAATTATAGTTTGTCAAGAAAATCATGCATCATCTGTTTTTGGACATAAACAGTAACATTAACTACTCTTTTCACAACATTTAAAATTCCAATGATTTTATTTTTTATTTTTTTATATAAAAGCTAATGAAAATGAGACATCTGACATTATAGCTCTATTTTATTATTAATTGTTTTTTTTTTTTTTTTTTTTTTTTGCAAAACAAATTTTTCTCATTGCTTCATATTTATTTTATGATTCTTCATTTTTGTTTGCAAAAAGCATGTTTATTTTTTGCTAAATACTTTTCTTTTGCAATGCTTCATTCTTTTACAAATATCTGTGGCATGGTTTTGACTCCATAATGAATGTGTTTTCCAACCCTAGTGATGCTCTTGTAAGAGGCAACGGCTTAAAAACACAAAATGTTGATTTGTGTGACTGAAGTACACTACATGGTCAAATATAATGGGTAATTCCTGTTATTGTAGAGAAGAAAAATATCAATGCTGTGAAATACAGAGTCTGGGGAGAGACATTTTTTGTGTTGTTTCAACATGTGGTCTTTTAAAAGATGTTTATATATATATATATATTTTTTTTTAAACCAAGCTCCACTGAGCACATCCATGTTCCAATATTAAAAGTAAAGCTTTCCAAAACAGTACAATCTGTTACAGCGGCAAAAGAGGGAATTAATGATGGTTTTGAATCCAAATTCACATTCGAGTGTGGTGTCGATGCTTGAATAATGATTGTGTTCTCGCTTCGGTTTCAGCGCTACATGTGGTTTCCGTATCCCACAGAGGTCAAGCCGCCGGATGACCTCCAGGACCTGGGCGTTCGCTTCCTGCAGCCGTTCGTTAATCTGCTGTCTAAGAGCACATACTGGTGGATGAACACCTTCATCACCTCCGCACACAAGCGGCCCATCGACCTGAAAACCATCGGCAAGCTGCCCATTTCCATGAGAGCTCTCACCAACTTCCAGCGGCTCCGCAAGGCCTTCGACGCACAAGCGGTACAGTAACTTCCATCACTGCGCTAGAGGGATCTGTACTACATTATGAGGATTTACCAATTCCGTCACTTTATTGTATTGGATGTCGGAGACATTTAGGATTTAATTCGGAGGATTAAATTAAATTAAATTAAATTAAATTAAATTAAATTAAATTAAATTAAATTAAATTAAATTAAATTAAATTAGTGATAATATGATTATAATTTGTTTGCATAATATATATAGTATATACAGTATATATTTTTTTAAATATTTACACGTATTTACATGTCTATATTTATATTATATTCATATTATAAATATATATATATATATATATATATATACTGTATATATATATATATATATATATATATATAATAATTTCAGGTTTTAATTTAAGTTAATGCCAATTTGAAAACGTAGTATTGTTCATTATTACATATTATTTTGGGGTTGGCAAGATTTTCTTTTAATGTTTTTGAGTCTTTTGTTCATATATGTGATCAAAGTAAAAATTGTGAAATATTATTACAATATAAAATAGTTGTTTTCTATGTGGATATCTGTTCAAATGTATTTTTATTTTATTAACATTATAAATGTCTTTACTGTCACTTTTGATCCATTTAATGTCTTTGCTGAACATTTCTGTACTTGTTGACCCTAAACTTTGAACAGTAATATATTTAGAAATGTTTAGTATATATATTATTATTATTTTATTTTATTTTATTGCATGAGTTATGTATTAAGTATGAGGTCAGTGCATTAAGGAACACAACAAAGTGCACTTGAAACTGAAAAAATAAGGAGTGAAAATAGACAATATCACTCAGAATTTGTGCAAACTGTTCATGAAAGGCCAACGATATGTAATCTGGATTCCAGGAAGAGCTGCATATAAGCAGATATTACATAAATTTAAACAGTTGGATCCTTTACTCTGCCAAATTCAGAGATCTGCAAACTCTCATTTTCTGAGTTTTCATGCATCTGTGTGTGTTTTTGGCTGATCCAACCTGTTTTGTGTTGACATCCACTTGTATAACCAGACTGCTTATGTCCTTAATACAGCAGAATAGTTTTTATCCCCTTTGTCCTGAAAAACAGAAGGGACTTCAGAAACACTTCAGATTAAAGCCCTTATGTAAGATACGCTAGAACATGTGTTTGGGTGTGTAATTTACACCATCAGTACATCAGTTACTAAATTGCCAGTTTAGAGATGATAAAATGAAATATAGTGACTGAATCTCATAGTCTGTCATAAACACAGTTTTTCACGCTGAGCTCTGTGTGGCGCAGGAGAACGGTCCGGTCCCTCTGAAGAGCTCGCGGTGGATCTGGCTCGCTCTGCGTCAAGCATTCGGCCGGCCGCTGGTGCTCAGCATCACCTTCCGCTTCATAGCTGACCTGCTGGGCTTCGCCGGGCCGCTCTGCATCTCGGGGATTGTTCATCACATCAGCAGTGACAATCACAGCGCTCTGCCTCCGGTACCATTGCAAATAACACAGTATATACAGTAGCTATTGTGACAGTTAAGATGTGCTTAAAGCGTTAGTTCAACCAAAAATGAAAATTTGCTGAAAATGTCCAAACCATCCCAGATGTAGATGAGTTTGTTTCTTCATCAGGTTTGTATAAATGTGTCTCTGCATCAGTGTCTCAGCAATGGATGCTCTGCAGTGAATGGGTGCCGTCAGAATGAGAGTCCAAACAGCTGATAAAAACATCACAATAATCCACACCACTCCAGTCCATCAGTTAACATCTGGAGAAGACAGAAGATGACACAAATCCTTCATTTTAACACAATTATGAGTCTATAATCCATAATAATGCTTCCTCCAGTGAAAAAGTCCATCTGCTGTTGTCTCTCACATCAAAATCCAGCCACATATATCTGTTTAGAGCTGTTTTGGCTTGTAAACGCTGCTTGATCTAGGGGCTCGTTCAGACTCGCACCGGTGTCCAATGTTTTGCTCCGGTTTCCGGGTTGAACGACATGTTTGCTGGAAACAGTGTGCAACCGGGTTTGAGATACGTTTTCTCTTGTTTGGTGGCTGTGTCAAAAATGTCCCAATCAGCAGCAACGTGTTTATAAACCACGAGGTATTAAAGAGACAGATCACAGTGGGTCCAAGTGAAGTCATTTAATATGTGTCCGCTGCAGCTCTGTATACATAACAATTGAAGATATTAGAAGACATGTTTGTCGTCAGAGTTTTATAGTAACATAGCATATCAACATGATGATGATGAATTTGTAAATAAATGTAATTATCATCTAAATAAATTCACAAGAGCATATTGTTTGCACATGCTTATTTACATTAAAGGCAAAATAACTGAAATAATAAGAGCACAATAGATCTGGAACTTCTTTAAGTCTGTCTAAATATGCAGTAATTGTAATGTCTTCTGGTCCATATCCTTTCCTCAGGAAGCTGTGCTAGACACTGATTAATGTAACATAAAAATACTATACATATTTATATATGTTGCTATTGTATTGTGGAGTGACACTTTCATAAACTTTTCTATGCTCCTCTGATTATATAATGGTAAATATTACAACAACAGTGATCAGCAATAATGATAAGCCTAATACTCATAATAAAAATATTAAGGTCATATAGATCATAACACAGTCTCAGAGTTAAGAAGTGGATTATCCTTCTCCTGAAATGTGAGGCAAATGTTGGATCACAATAATTAGGAACCACAGTTTCCACAAATCCCTTCACTCCACTGGGATGTTCTCTTTTATTCTGGACGGCAGTGACTGTAACATTGAGCATATTTTGCAGTATTAAACATGTATTTATACCGATTTTATCAGGCTCTGAAAATTCTTCAAAAAGCTGCCATAGTTGCAACTCTTGCGTCATCAGAACAGGGTGTTCAACGCATCACCCGTTTCCGTTTAATAAACATTTTGCACCATTTTTTCAGGGCTGAACGCAGCCCAGATGTTAAGTGATGGACTGGAGTGGTGTGGATTATTGTGATGTTTTTATCAGCTATTTGGACTCTCATTCTGACGGCACCCATTCACTGCAGAGCATCCATTGCTGAGACACTGATGCAGAGACACATTTCTACAAACCTGTAGTGTTACCGATTTGATGACCTAAAATTGCATAAAGATTCTTTAAAATTGTTCCTATGAAAAAATAACATTTGTATGCACGACTGAAGTGTCCGAATAACTTTATAAAGTTTAACCATGACATGTTTGAAAATCTATTCACATTTTAAAAGAGTGTGGATCAGCATTATTGCTGCAGAAGTCCTACTGCAACAGCTGGTAATGTGACATCTGTATCACTGCATCATTTTAAATTCTACTCAGATGCCACTCTGAATGTGTAATATATTCATGTTCCTGAACACTGAGTGCAGACAAACACTTAGGGGAACTGCTTAGTGATTCTGTTCATTAATTCAATCAGGTTGTGTGACGCTGCATAATATGCGTCACTTTATATGCAAGAACAACCAAAATGATTTATGACATTTTATCTGTATTTAACATATGCTATTTTCATTTAGTGGCTTTTTTTATTCTGTGATGAAAACAGGCTTCCACAGAAATGTGAGCTGGATGTGTTTTTGCAAGATTCTCCCACTGCTGGATATTTGACACGCTTGGCTCTGTTTGCAGGTGAAGCTGCTCGGAGAGCACTTCATCTCGTCAGAAGCGTTCCTCGCGAACGCTTATGTTCTGGCGGTGCTGCTGTTTCTGGCGCTGCTGCTGCAGAGAACCTTCCTTCAAGCGTCTTATTACGTGGCCATCGAGACCGGCATCAAACTCAGAGCAGCCATTCAGGTGAGATTCATTCTGCTTGTATGGTCAGTGTTCTGCTGAAGCTTGAGCTAACTGCTTGAATGGCTTCATTAGACATGTGTCTGGTAACCTGGAAACATTTATTTGTGTGTTTTTTTGTTTTTGTTTTGTTTTTTCCCGTACAGACTAAGATTTACCATAAGATCATGCGTCTGTGCACGTCTAACATGTCGATGGGTGACATGACCACGGCTCAGATCTGCAGTCTAGTGGCCCGAGACACAAACCACCTCATGTGGTTCTTCTTTCTCTGTCCCAACCTGTGGGCCATGCCGGTTCAGGTTAAGATCAACCATAGATCAATTATACCACGGGTTCCCAAACTCACTCAAGCCAAACACATTAGATGTAAAATGAAGAATGTGTTGAGTATAATTTGAACCAGCAGGCCTGAAAAGAAAGATCGAATTGGTTTAGAATGGGCCTGTAGAAATAACCTTTCTGTCATCATTTAATCATCCTCAAGTTATTCCAAACTCATATGACTTTCTGTTGGTTAATGGTCAAATCAGAAGCAGGTAAAGAAATAAAATATTGAATATTTTTTCAGTAAATATTTTATTTTGTTTTTATTTTAAAAATAAATTCTATATATGCTGCATAACTTTAAAATTATAAAACAAATATTTTGATATCTCTTTTTGGGTCATTATTATTATTATTATTATTATTAATATTAATATTATTTTAGCAGTGTGATTATAGTTTCAATAAAAGTAAAACTATAAAAATGGTGCTGCTTGAAATAAAGTAAATATATAAAAAATATATATATGTATAATAAACAAACTTTAAGTTTCAGTTAGTTCATTACTCATTATTAATTAAAAATGAAGTAACAGAATATATATACAAATAAAACCTAATTAAAAATATTAATATTAATAAAAACCATAATAGTTTCTCAGTGATTCTAAAATAACACTGATTATTAGTTTTAACTAAAAAAATACTGTTGTAAGTTGCACAACAAAAAATAAATATATAAATAAAATAAAATAATTGTATTATAAGTTACCAATATTTGTTTTATATTCTTCACTTTCAAGCATTCAAACGACCGAGCTTTGAACACCTCTAGCTTTTATTTTGGAGGAACACTGGTGTAATTTGGTAAACCCTGTATTATATATACAGCTAAGTAACTAGATGGTGAATGCATTGTAAGTTGTGTGGTGTTGCTGTGCTGTGTAGATTGTGATGGGGGTTTTGCTGCTGTATTATCTGCTGGGGGTCAGCGCTCTGATCGGTGCGACGGTCATCGTGGCTCTGGCTCCTCTGCAGTATTTTGTGGCCACTCGACTCTCACGGGCTCAGAAGAGCACGCTGGTGAGCAATTTACTGATATTGATTTACCATTGAGATATATAGATGCTGTCACTACACTGTAAATAGCTTAAATAGAATAGAAAGAAACCTGCAATGTTCTGTTTCTAACCCTGCTTATAATGAGATGTAAATCACCTTGATTGCATTCTAATATCAGTCAGATGCTGTACACGTTACAGGAGTACACCAGCGAGAGACTGAAGAAAACCAACGAGCTGCTGCGGGGAATCAAGCTGCTGAAGCTGTATGCGTGGGAGCACATCTTCAGATCCAGCGTGGAGGAGACGCGCAGACAGGAGCTAAAGAACCTGCGCACGTTTGCTCTCTACACGTCCCTCTCCAGTGAGCCGTCACACACACTTCACACAGAGCATGTGCTAGAGTTCAGTCGTCAACACAAATAAAACATATCATTCATATCTGGAAAACAGAGATTAATTATACTATAAAATATACAAATCAGAAAATTGCACACACAAAAAAAATGAAAATTAAAACAATTTAATTTAATTAGCATATTGTTTCAAAACACCTGCACAAGAACATGCTACAATTAAACTGAATTATTTAAATAATTTTATATATAAGTGTATCATATGTATACAGTATGTACTGTATATACAGGCGCATCTCAAAAAATAGAATAACGTAAAATTATTATTTTTTTTACTTATTTTCAAAAATGAAACCTTCATATATTCTAGATTAATTACATGTAAAATAAAACATTTAAAAAATTTTTTTTAATTTTGATGATTAGAGCTTACAGCTTACTCATGAAAGTCAAAAATCAGTATCTCAAAATATTAGAATATTTACGTTTGAGTTTCATTAAATGACCATCTCTACAGTATAAATTCCGGGTATCTCTTGTTCTTTGAAACCACAATAATGGAGAAGACTGCTGACTTGGCAATGATCCAGAAGATGAACATTGACGTCCTCCACAAAGAGGGTAAGTTACAGAGGGTCATTACTGAAAGCTGTGGCTGTTTACAGAGTGCTGTATCAAAGCATATTAAATGCAAAGTTGACTGAAAGGAAGAATTTGGGTAGGAAAAGGTGCACAAGCAACAGGGATGACCGCAAGCTTGAGAATACTGTCAAGCAAAGCTGATTCAAACACTTGGGAGAGCTTCACAAGGAGTGGACTGAAGCTGGAGTCAGTGCATCAAGAGTCTCCACGCTCAGACGTCTTCAGGAAAAGAGCTACCAAGCCACTTCTGAACCAGAGACAACATCAGAAGCATCTTACCTGGGCTGTGGAGAAAAAGAACTGGACTGTTGCTCAGTGCTCCAACGTCCTCTTTACAGATAAAAGTAAATTTTGCATTTCTTTGGAAATCAAGGTCCCAGAGTCTGGAGGAAGAGTGGAGAGGCACAGAATCCAAGCTGCTTGAAGTCCAGTATTAAGTTTCTGAAGTCAGAGATGATTTTGGGTGCCGTGATGTTTGCTGGTGTTGGTCCATTGTGTTTTATCAAGTCCAGAGTCAATGCAGCCGTCTACCAGGAGATTTTAGAGCGCTTTATGCTTCCATCTGCTGACAAGCTTTATGGAGATGCTGATTTGCTTTTCCAGCAGGACTTTAGCACCTGTCCACACTGCCAAAACCATTTCTAAGTGCATTGCTGACCATGATATTACTGTGATTGATTGACCAGCCAACATGCCTGACCTGAACCCCATATGGAATCTATGGGATATTTTCAAGAGAAAGATGAGAAACAGTGGATCCAACAATCCAGACGAGCTGAAGACTCAATAGTGCCTCAGCAGAGCCACAGGCTGATCGCTTCCATGCCATTCCTCACTGATGCTGGAGTTTGTGCTAAACGAGCCCCGACCAAGTATTGAGTGCAGAAATCAACATACTTTAAACAACTTCAACTTTTCTGCTTTGCAAATCCTTGTTTTTTTTTTTTTTTTGATTGATCTTAGGAAATATTCTAATATTTTCAGTTACTGGATTTTTTACTTTTTACTTACTAATTATATATTTACATTTGGATTAGTGCATATGTTATAAAATATCAAATACAATTGCTCAGAAAATTACAAAATTTCACAGTACATCTTATTTCAAAGCAGTTACAAAAAATGCTACAATCAATGTTATAATTGAATAATTTCATACATGAAAGTATAAATATATATTATAATATAAATACATTTAAATGATAATATTAATTTTATTGCATTTGTATGTAAATCAATTAAAAGTGCAGTTTTTCTTTTATTTGTGTCCTCAGTCTTCATGAATGCTGCCATCCCAATCGTTGCTGTTCTCACAGTGAGTCTCCCTCTTATGTAATGCTCTCTTTCTCTCAGCTCACTGGTTTGTAAATGCAGACACTTGTATGTCAGTGTGAGAGCTCAGTGTGTGTTTGGCTGGCAGATCTTTGCGGTTCACGTGCACGTGCACAGTGCCACAGACTTCGATCTGTCTCCCGCTGTGGCGTTCGGCTCGCTGTCGCTCTTCCACATCCTGGTGACGCCTCTCTTTCTGCTCTCCAGCGTCCTGCACTCCACCGTCAAAGCTCTCGTCAGGTGACCCACACCATTACCATGCATCTGACATCCATACACCTGAGCAACTAGGGCTGGGCCATTTGGCAAAAAAATATTTTTTTTCTTTGACCGATTCTCGATTTCTTGCGATTTTTAACTAGTCAACTTGAAAATGTAACTATAACATGATTCAAGTAACGTTTTCTTTAGTAAGCCTCGAGTTAAAGACAATTCTATTGAGGTTCTCAACATGATGTAAATGTTAAACAAATCACTTATTAAATATCTTTGCAGAAAAGATGTATGAACTACAGCTACATCTTTTACAAACTTGACTTATACATATAGTTTGTGAGCCTGGAGCACAAAAGCAGTCATAAGCAGCAACAGCCAACAATACATTGTATGGGTCAAAATTATCAATTTTTCTTATATGCCAAAAATCATTAGGATATTAATTAAAGATCATGTTCCATGAAGATATTTAGTAAATTTCTTACCGTAAATATATCAAAACTTAATTATTGATTAGTAATGTGCATTGCTAAGAACTTCATTTGAACAACTTTTAAGGAGATTTTCTCAATATTTAGATTTTTTTGCTCCCTCAGATTCCAGATTTTCTAATAGTTGTATCTCAGACAGATATTGTCCGATCATAACAAACCATACATCAATGGAAATATTATTTATGATTGGTTTTGTGGTCCAGGGTCACAAATGTTCAGAAATAATACGAAGAAACTACTTAAGTTCAAGTTTATTTGTATAGCGCTTTTTACGATACAAATCGTTGTAAAGCAGCTCTACAGGAAATTAAGTTTCCACAATATATTTATATATTGCAGAACCTTAATATATTTAACTTATGGCAAAATTAGGTAATTCTGTATGTTGTTGTCTCATCTTTGACCTCTTCTCAGTGTGCAGAAGCTGAGTGAATTTCTTGGCAGTACTGAGATCGAGATCGATCAGGATCCTGTAGTTCAAACTACAGCAACAGAAAACAACGACGGCAACATTAAGTCTGTGGTGAGTTCAGCTTCATGTCCTTCCCAACAAAAAATCCCAAAACAAAAGGATAGAGTTTAAGCAAGGATACAGTGTAGCTTTAAGTTAGAGGAAGATTGAGTATTGCATTTATGATTGTTTCAAAAGCATCTGCACTCAACACTAGGGCTGCATGATTAATTAAAATAAAACCAAAATCACTGCGATTTTTGTATTTTTTTTTAATTAAATAAAAAAAATATTTAAAGGCAGACAGAAATTACGACAGCCATAAATGTTAATATTGCAATTTTATTTTATTTAGATTTTTTCCTAAATACATGTTTTGTTTTTTTATATTACAGTCATAATATTTTTTATCTCGTTTTTATTTATACATTTTTATGTTTTCATTTAATAATAATAATTACAACAACAACAAAACAATTATTTATTCATTTTTTCGCTAGAGTTTTCAACCCTACAAACAAGCACAGCAAGCCATAAAATGGCATTTTAATTTTAATTACATTTTTTTATCATAGAAATCACAATTTGATTAATCTCCCCAAATGGTGCAGACCTACTCAACACTTTATTGACATGAATACCAGTTTTGCAATTTTATAGTTGTAATATGTAAAATAAAAATGATTATTTTACACTATTTTATTTTTTTTAAATATTTTTATATGACAAATTTCACATCTTTTTCATATATAAAATATTTTTATCCAATGATTTTTATTTAATCATTTATTATTATTATTATTATAGCTTGTTATGAATAATTCCGGCATTGCATGAATGGAGAGTTTTGTTTCTCTGCCCTCAGTATGCATTACAGCTCCAGGCCAAACTGGTCAACCGTAAGAATAAAGCCAAGCAGGACGTGAACAGGAACTTTGAGCAGCAGGACCAGGAGCTGGCGGCATCAGCCAATCAGGACGAGGACGTGTGCATAAAGGTCCAATTCATATGATACATGCTTTATTGAATACTGAATGTTTTGAATATTGAATGTCTAGAACATTGATAGATTCTGTTGATGTTGATTTTTTTTATAATCAAATTACTTAGTATAGTTTTCTGCGTATTAAACTTTTTTTCCCTAGATTGTGAACGGCTACTTCGCATGGACGCAGGGATGCCCGACTCTCACCAATATCGACATAAAGGTTCCTTTCGGTGAGGTTTTGTCTCTCAGTTGCTGTAGTGCTGTACTAGCGTCTTTTACAGAAGCACTGAGTGTGAGTCCGTGATCTGTAGGTCAGCTGACGATGATCGTAGGGCAGGTGGGATGCGGGAAATCCTCTCTTTTGCTGGCATCACTGGGAGAGATGCAGAAGATTTCTGGAAACATCACATGGAACAGGTAAAAATCAACATAATGCCGTATTATAATATAAGATTATGAGAGGCTGTGCTTTATTGTGAATGAAGTCATCATGTCAAAGGCATTAATACAATATAACGAAAGCCCTTCTTTCAGCTTGTTTATTTCATGGTTATTATTGTTAACTAATTTATAAATATTATGCTAAAATAAACTATACATAAGAATTAAATAAATAATTAATGAATTAATTGAAAATTGGGCAACAAAAACTGAAGGAAATAAGTTTGTTGAAGCACTTAAATTACTAAATAAATAAAATAACAGAATAGTAAATAAATAACAACTTAGAAATAAATGAAAGCTAAAACTGAAATAAAGATAAAACATAAATAATATTTAAAAAACTAATAAAAATGACAAAATCACAAAAAAAAATTAACCAAAAATTACACTAGAATTAAAACAAAAATTAATATAAGAAATTAATATAAAAAATGTAAAATATATATAAATAACCCTAAAATAACTATAACTATGGCTGGAACACTGTATTGACCAATCAGCATTTATGCATTTTATAATCTGTTTTTAATCCACTTAATAATTTTATATGACTTTGTTTTGTATTTTTAAATACTGGATCGGATTGTAATAATCAGATTTCATATGAATACTGCTTCATTTTCTCTCAGTTTACCCAAGAGTCATTCTGAATTAGATGCGAGGTATGTATTAAATGACACACATATATATATATATATATCAAATGTCAAAATGATTAATCACGATTAATCGCATCCAAAATAAAAGTTTTTGTTTATATAATATATATGTGTGTACTGAGTATATTTATTATGTATATATAAATACACACACATGCATGTAAATATTTAAGAAAAATATGTTACTTTTATATATTAAATATATTTATATATGATATAATTTATATGAATATAAATATATACATGTAAATATTTTCAAAATATATGCTATATATACATAATAAATATACAGAGTACACACATATATGTGACCCTGGAGCACAAAACCAGTCATAAATTGAGATTTATACATCATCTGAAATAATATTTCCATTGATGTATGGTTTGTTATGATAGGACAATATTTGGCTGAGATACAACTATTTGAAAATCTGGAATCTGAGGGAGCAAAAAAATCTAAATATTGAGAAAAAAAATCTAAATATTGAGAAAATCACCTTTAAAGTTGTCTAAATGAAGTTCGTAGCAATGCATATTACTAATCAAAATTGAAGTTTTTATATATTTACGGTAGGACATTTACAAAATTTCTTCATGGAACATGATCTTTATTTAATATCCTAATGATTTTTGACATAAAAGAAAAATGTATAATTTTGACCCATACAATGTATTTTTGGCTATTGCTACAAATATATCCAGCGACTTAAGACTGCTTTTGTGCTCCAGGGTCACACATATTATGTAAACAAAAACTTTTATTTTGGATGCAATTAATCGCGATACATTTTATATATACAGTGCCCTCCATAAGTACTGGAACAGTAAAGACAAAAGTGCTCTGTTGGCTGTGGAGTCAAGACATTTACAAATATGATTAAAAGATGAATATGAGACAAAACTACAGAATGTCACATTTTATTATTAGCCGTTTCAACACATAGATGTTTTACCAAATAAAAAGAACAGCACTTTTAGAGTTCATCCCTCTATCTGATGAGAGCATAAGTATTGGGACAGTTGCCTCTCAGGTCTTTCTAAGTGATCAGCTGTGTCCTGTTGCATTAATTCTTCAGATATTAAAAGCAGGGAATGTGTCGTATCAGTTATATCCATTACTTCTGTATTCTGAATCTTGCATTCGATGATGACACACAAACCAGGATGAAGACGAGGGAGCTGACTTTGAGAGAAAAGCAAGCAATTTGGATGCTAAAAGAAAAGAGGAAGTCAGTTAGAGCTCCAGCAGAAACAAAGGGCATGAAGAAATCAAGAGTTTGGAAACCACCAGCAACCAACAACGACCTGATCGGCTGAGAAAACAACAGTAGTTGATGACAGACAAATCATAAAAGCTGTGAAAATGAACCCTAAAAGACGTGTCTGTAAAATCAGCAACAACTTCCAGAAAGCTGGGTGATGCTCTGACAATCTACTGTCCTCAGGAGACTTTGACACAGAATTACAGATGCTACACAGCAAGATGCAAACCTCTGACCAGCACCAAACATAGAAAGACAAGATTAGAGTTTGCAAAAAAGCACAAAGGTGAGCCAGAAGAGTTTTGGACTGTGTTTATGGACCGATGAGACAAAGATGAACCTTTATCTAAGTGATGGGAAAGCACTAATGTGGAGAAACAAAGGGAACTGCAGTGATCCCAAGCATACAGCCTCATCTGTAAAGCATGGTGGAGGTGGTGTCATGGCATGGGCATGCATGGCTGTCTCTGGAACAGGCCCTCTCAACTTTACTGATGACTTAATGTATGATGACAGTAGCAGAATGAATTTGGAAGGGGACAAAACCATCTTGCCTACCAATATTCAAGAAAATGCCACTAGATTCATTGGGAAGTGCTTCATATTGCATCAGGACAATGACCCAAAACACCCTGCCAGTTCAGTCAAGGAGTTTATAAGAGCAAAGAAATGGAAAGTGTTAGATTGCCCAAGTCAATCTCCAGATTTAAATCTAATTGAACATGAATTTCAGCAGCTGGAGAGGAGAGGAAAGGCAGAAACTCCCCAAAACAAGCAACAATTGGGATTGTCTGCATTAAAGGCTGGGAAAAGTATTTGAAAGGATGAGAGCAAGAGTCTGGTGATGTCTATGGGTCACAGACTCACTGCTGTGATTGTGTGCAAGGGATCTGCAACTAAATAATAGCTTTCAATCTTTAATATCTGCCTTATGTTCAACTGTCCCAATACTTATGCTCTCATCAGATAGAGGGATGAACTCTAAAAGTGCTGTTCTCTTTATTTGGTAAAACATCTATGTGTTGAAACGGCTAATAATAAAATGTGACATTCTGTAGTTTTGTCTCATATTCATCTTTTAATCATATTTGTATATGTCTTGACTCCACAGCCAACAGAGCAATTTTGTCTTTACTGTATATATATAATTTCTGTATTTATTCATTTCAATCATTGATCTGTTTTGTGTTACAGAGCCCAGTCTACGAGTGGAAGACAGTCGCTCAAGTAATTAAATGATTATTTTAAATGCACTCTGATCTTCTGTTTTATAGTTGATCAGCTGCACAGTTTCCTCACTGCTTGTGTTTTCAGGAAGAGAGGTTCGGTGGCGTATGCTTCCCAGAGGCCGTGGCTCTTAAACGCTACGGTGGAGGAGAATATCTTGTTTGACATGGCCCCCAATGAGAAGAGGTAAAACGGCCCCGTGAGTCCCGTGTGTTCAGTCGTGTGAGAGATGCGTGCGGATGAGAGTCTGCACAAACACAATACTCCTGCTGCTGTCCAGAGGCCACAGCAAAATGCTTTTATCTGAGAAAAGAACCGGCCAGGAATAAACAGCGGCATCTCAATGGGATTCCCGGTGCTGTCAGTGGGAAACAAAACCCACAGCTCGTCCATGAGGCTTTGCTGTTATATAAGAGAAGCTGCAGATTCAGGATCTGTGTTTAATGCTGGCCATCACATTGCTGCATTCAGAAACATGCTGGTTTATGTGATTTGATGCAGTGCTATTTTACTACTCATTAACTAGTTTTTGTATTTTTTTTTTAATTCGAGTTTATTTGTATATTTCTATTTTAATTTTAGGTAAAGTTTTAGGAATTTTGTTGTCTTTTTTTGCCATTTTTAATATATATTTTTTTATATGTTCATACATTTTTCTTAGTTTTTAGATTATTTAGTCTTAGTTTTATTTACGTTACTGTTTACTACTGTTTTTATGTTAAGTTTACTACGTTAACTTAAACTTATTTTGTTTCAGCTAGTTGCCAAGGCAACATTTCTCATTTTTGTTTAGTTTAAGTTGCTATATATGCTTATTTCAATTAATTATTTTATTTTAAGTAATGCAAATGTTTGTATTTTACTTTAATTGATCTACTTTATTTTATTATTGATAGTTAACCAAAGACATCTTTTTATTATTATTTGTATTATTATAAACTTGGCAAAGAAAAATACTGTAATAATGATTCTGTTATTGCACAACTGTAACATTGCAATACTATATGTGTGGCTGCATTGAGGTTTCACAGGCTGTTGTTCCTGGTCTCTCCTCAGATATAAGGAGGTGATTGAGGTTTGTCAGCTGCGGCCGGACATCGACACGCTGCCGCAGGGAGACCAGACGGTGATCGGAGAGAGGGTATGTCACGTGAGTTATCATTATTACAGCACAAACTGAGCAGAGTGCATGTTCTGCGTGTCTGTGAGCGTCTCAGTCATCGCTGTGTGTCTCTGTGCTGCAGGGCATCATTCTGTCCGGCGGCCAGCGGCAGCGGATCAGCGTGGCTCGAGCTCTTTATCAGCAGACTAATGTGGTTTTCCTGGTGAGTTCAGACCCGTGTTGAGCTTCATCATCCACACGTTCAGCAGCTGTGTTCGTATAACATGAGCAGCTTCGTTTGTGCTTTCAGGACGACCCGTTTTCAGCTCTTGACATTCACCTCAGCGATCACCTCATGCATGAAGGAATCCTCAAGTTCCTCCGGCAGGAGAAGAGGACCGTGGTGTTGGTCACTCACAAACTGCAGTATTTACCTCATGCAGACTGGGTACGAGCTTTTAACACTGTGCAGTTATTTCACAAGTCGGCCTGCATGGGTCAAACTGGGTAGAGAAGTGGCTTGTCATACATTCACATTAATGCATCAACTATCTCAAACATTTTGTCAAAGCCATTTAAACAGCATCTACGGTGTTTATATTATTATTATGTGTGTTGGTTAGGGATCAAACTCGTGTCATTTGTTTGCCAGTCTTGTAAAATGTGCTTTTATTATATCGGTCCTGTAGATTATAGCCATGCGGGACGGGACGGTGCAGACACAAGGGACCTTAAAGGACATCCAGTGTGCCGAACCTGAACTGTTTGAACAGTGGAGAACCCTGATGAACAGACAGAACAAAGTAAAGGAAAAAAAAGAAGCTTATTTAATAAAATTTATAAATATTACATTTGATTTATTTATGAAAATTACTGTTTAATAGATGTTCTTTTAAAAATAAATAAATATATTTTAAAATATTTATGTATTTATAAAATTGATATGATGATATTGTAAAAGAAATACATTTATATATGTGACCCTGGAGCACAAAAGCAGTCTTAAGCCTCTGGGGTATATTTGTAGCAATAACCAACAATACATAGCATGGGTCAAAATTATTGATTTTTCTTTTATGCCAAAAATCATTAGGATATTAAGATCATGTTCCATGAAGATATTTAGTAAATTTCCTACCGTAAGTATATTAAAACAGATTTATTCAATGATGTATAAATCTCAATTTTGAAAAATTGACCCTTTATGGTCCGGGGTCACATATATAATTATTTATTTATTTATTTATATTTTTCTATGATATGATAATCTTCTAAAGTAAATTAATCATTAAATATATTTTTTTAATTATTTATAAAATCGCTTTGATATGATGTTATTCTAAAATAAACAAATACATGTATTTTTTTTTTTATTAATTAATAAACATACTCCTTTGCTATGACGTTCTTCAAAAATAAAAAAAATTATATATATATATATATATATATATATATATATATATATATATATATATATATATGATATTTTAGGGCTATATTTATGCAGTAATGCAGTATCACAACATGTCCACAGGAGAACTCCACAGAACTGAAGAGGAAGAGTTTCAGGCGGGCCATGTACTCTAGAGATACTCTGGCCACCGAGGACGAGGATGAAGGTAAAACATCTCTTTCATCCAAGCATGAAACTCAGTGTCAGTTCTAATAGAAATGTTAGCCATACAGGGTTATGCTCTATAACAGCTGACAGGTGGCTGTCCTGTAACAGTTGTGATACGTCGTTGTGTCTGTGATGCTGTGCGTTTGTCTTCAGTGCTGCAGTGTGACTCTGATGTTCTTGTCTTCATATCTATGATGGCTTCTCGTGTGTGGACTTCATCCAGCTGCTGATCTCACTGTTAGTGAAGTCAAAGGTCTGGACTCGACGGCATGAATCCTCTGATGAATAGCATGCAGCCCGAGGATGTTAGAAACACAGTGAAGCCATTATAACGCTAGTCTTATGTAACACATCCACAACAAAACAGCACACAAAACATTCACTACGCTCCTGCGAGCTAGAGTTATCACATCAGGTATTCAGTGTGTAGGGGGTCAGTAATGCAAAGTGTCTTATATCCACAGGAAATCACATTAGTGATAACTATTTAGCATTGTGAACGTAGAGCCGACCTGCATGATTTTCCTGCTCATTATAATGCACTGTGCTTGAGTCTCAGATGCATGAAATGCATGAAGCTTTCGGAGAAACTGATGCACTTTCTCCTCGTTTCTCTACCTGACGCCATACAATACAAGAGTGCATGGAAATTAATAAACCGCTGCAGTTATTCAGCATGTTTGTTTACTGATTATCCAAGCTGCCTTCTGATAAATTAACTCTGATTATTGTTTATCACAAACGTTTCATTCTTAAAGGTGAAGTGTGTTATATCTGTGCTACTACGAACAACCAGAACTGCAAAATAAAGTTTCAAGCAAGTTTAGAACAACATTAATATAATATAATATTATATAACTGCTATCTTTATGTTCAGGTTTTACTTTAATTTTAGTTAAAGTTTTAGTAACTTTGTTCAGTTAATTTTTAGTATATTTTTTGTTTAGTAATTTAGTTACTGTTTTATATATACATATGTACCATTTTTTACAAAAGATAAGACTGAATGTACATGAAAATGTCAAATGGTGTAACCGCCAAAGAATGAGAAATATTAAATATTTTATCTATAATATAGATAATAAGTAATATATTTAAAAAAATAAATAAATATGTGAAACTAAACTAAACTAAATAAAATAAAATTAAATTAAATTAGTCCCACACTCAGAACTACTCAAACAACAGAATGCATTTCCAAAATGACACGCTTCTCCTTCATGTAATTAATTCCGGCTGATCTGAGTGTGTTCAGTCGAATGAACAGGCTGAACTCTGCTTAACCTCCTCCAGAACGAGATTGGATGGTGTTTCGTTGTGTTTGCAGACAGCTCCACCAGCACTGATGAGGACAGCCTCAGGGCGGAGCTGCGTCACAGGACCACTATCCCCTGGAGCTCGTTCGCGACATACCTGCGCTCCGCGGGTCTGCTGCTGCTGCCGCTGCTCGTCCTCTCGCAGCTCTCCAAACACTCGCTGATGGTCGCCATCGACTTCTGGCTCGCGCACTGGACGTCCCGCGTCATCGCAGCGCAGATCGAGAGCGCCGAGAGGAACTGCACTGGCACAAAGGTCAGAACACTGAAACAGCAACTTGGACAAATTTGGAACATTTTTGGAATTCTTAGCTGCTTTTTAACTGAAGTGCTGTTGTGTGAATCCACAGAGACTGTGTCACATATGCTTGAGCATAAACACACGTACACACACACACACACACACACACATTTGTTTCTGTGAATTGTGGGGACTTTCCATAGACTTCTATTACTTTTGTACTGACCAAACAATGTTTTCTATCCCCTAACCCTAAACCTACCCCTTACAGAAAACCTGTTTGCATTGTTACTTTCAAATAAACATCATTCACAATTTTTAATAACCGCAGGCCACTCCCCACAATGTCAAAAATTTCAGATTTTACTATCCTTGTGGGGACCTTGTCCGGTACAAACAAGTACACACACACACACACACACACACACACGTATACTCTCTCTCTCACACACAGCCCCCCCCCCCACACACACACACGTATACTCTCTCTCTCACACACAGCCCCCCACCCCACACACACACACACACACAGACACAAACAGACAGAAGTGCACTGTTGAATTCTCGAGGGTTTGATCGCAGCTGTTGGAGTCTCAGTCTCAGTCCCAGCAGACCGTCAGTTCACTACAAACACTTTAGTCTTTAGTCTCAGCTGAATGACTGCTGTTTTTCTTTGGTGAAAGAGTCTTCATGTTTTCAGAGAATCAGTTTCATAGGGCAATTACCAGGAAACAATGCCAATATTTTAATTTCAAAGAAATACAGTACCATTCAGGACTTTGGGGACTGTAATATTTTCTGTTAGTTTTTCCAAAGAAATTAATACTTTTATTTAGTAAGAATGCATTAACTTGATCAAAATTGACAGTAAATATATTTATAATGTTACAAAAGATTGCTATTTCATATAAATGCTGTTCTTTTTAACTTTCTATTCATCTGTGAAAAAATAAAACTTATCACAGTTTCCAAAAAATATGAAACAGTCAGTGTTGTTTTAGAACCATATATATATATACACACACACATACAGTGCCCTCCAAAAGTATTGGAACAGTAAAGAAAAAATTGCAAAATTGCTCTGTTGGCTGTGGAGTCAAGACATTTACATTCGATGATGACACACAAACCAGGATGAAGACGAAGGAGCTGAATTTGAGAGAAAAGCAAGCAATTTGGATGCTAAAAGAAAAGAGGAAGTCAATTAGAGCTATAGCAGAAACAAAGGGCATGGAGAAATCAAGAGTTTGGAAACCACCAGCAACCAACAACGACCTGATCGGCTGAGAAAACAACAGTAGTTGATGACAGACAAATCATAAAAGCTGTGAAAATTAATCCTAAAAGACATGTCTGTAAAATCACCAACAACTTCCAGAAAGCTGGGGTGATGCTCTGACAATCTACTGTCCTCAGGAGACTTTGACAGAATTACAGATGCTACACAGCAAGATGCAAACCTCTGACCAGCACCAAACATAGAAAGACAAGATTAGAGTTTGCAAAAAAGCACAAAGGTGAGCCAGAAGAGTTTTGGACTGTGTTTATGGACCGATGAGACAAAGATGAACCTTTATCTAAGTGATGGGAAAGCACTAATGTGGAGAAAAAAAGGGAACTGCAATGATCCCAAGCATACAGCCTCATCTGTAAAGCATGGTGGAGGTGGTGTCATGGCATGGGCATGCATGGCTGTCTCTGGAACAGGCCCTCTCAACTTTACTGATGACTTAATGTATGATGACAGTAGCAGAATGAATTTGGAAGGGTACAAAACCATCTTGCCTACTGTTACTCAAGGAGCAGCAACATAAATGGAGAGGCCATACCACATGATCAAATTTGCACATAAGTCTTTTAATTATAAAACAGACACAACTACATTTAAAATAACAGAAAAAAAAACTACAAATACAAAAACCACAACATCAAGCCTTGGACTGGAGAGGAGGAAAAGTCAGCATGTCCACCAAGCCGCGAGACCAGCAGAGACCAAACCCAATTGTTCCCTTTCCTTTTTCCCCTCAGGGTGAAAAGCCAGCATCTTAAAAGCAGCCTGGTTAATCAACCAATTTTCCACACCTGTGACACAATTAACCTGGAGACACAAAAAGTGTTACCTAGAGACACCTGCTGGACAAAATAAAGTACCACAGCCCCTTGGATCATCTTGCCTACCAATATTCAAGAAAATGCCTCCAGATTCATTGGGAAGTGCTTCATATTGCATCAGGACAATGACCCAAAACACCCTGCCAGTTCAGTCAAGGAGTTTATAAGAGCAAAGAAATGGAAAGTCTTAGATTGCCCAAGTCTATCTCCAAATTTAAATCTGATTGAACATGAATTTCAGCAGCTGGAGAGGAGAGTAAACAAGCAACAATTGTGATTGGCTGCATTAAAGGCTGGGAAAAGTATTTGAAAGGATGAGAGCAAGAGTCTGGTGATGTCTATAGGTCACAGACTCACTGCTGTGATTGCGTGCAAGGGATCTGCAACTAAATAATAGCTTTTAATCTTTTATATCTGCCTTATGTTCAACTGTCCCAATACTTATGATCACATCAGATAGAGGGATGAACTCTAAAAGTGCTGCTCTTTTTATTTGGTAAAACATGTATGCGTTGAAACAGATAATAATAAAATGTGACATTCTGTACTTTTGTCTCATATTCATCTTTTAATCATATTTGTATATGTCTTGACTCCACAGCTAACAGAGCAATTTTGTCTTTACTGTTCCCATACTTATGGAGGGCACTGTATATGTATATATATATGCGTTTATGTAACTTCAATGCTGTATATCAGAGCACTGCCTTTGTACTTTTGACTGATGAACTTTTATCATGGCTGTTGTTGTTTATTACATATTATCAGTCAATAAATAATATTGTATATAAATAATAGTAGTATTTAGTATTAGGAAAATGTGTGAGTTCATGATGGTGATTTTAGTTTCATTGTTCCGCCATTAGGTGACAAGAGACTGTTTTACGAGTCAGCAGTAAAGACTTTTCAATTGAAAAATACTAAAGCACAGTTTTGAACAAAGAAGTATTTTTTTTCTTTCAAAAAGCCTATACTCAGCCAACAAATGCAGTGAGCAGCGCTATCACCGTTAACAGATGAAAGGATAGTATGACAAAGATATCGCTTCCTCAGCGGACATTCAAACTAATGTTTTATTGTGAATATGAGGTAGATCTGAAGAATGAATGCTGTATCAGATGCAGGCCACACTCGTTCAGTCTATCTCTCTCTCATAATACTGTAACTATACATAATACACCGCTTTTAATAAAGTAATACAATAATCTTTTAATGAAGCAACTCAGTGTTCCTCCGTTACAAGCTCTAAAGTGATGTTTTGGAATTAGTAACGGAGGCTCAGCTGTTAAACGGTCAACTTTAGATTTGAATCCGTGGCAGAAGGAAGTAGTTCTGCACAAAAGAGGGCTTTTAAAGACACTCTGTTGTTATTTTGTTATGTGTTTACACACTCGTGACGTCAAACTGTTGTATAAACGCCATATCACACTCTTAGACGTGAGATATGGCTGTATGTTGGCACGCTGTGATTACCTGCGGCCATAGACATATCTCATGTCTACGAGTGTGATATTGTCCATATATATAGATTTAATTGTGACGTTTTTCTATATAATTTAACATTTCATTAAAATTTAGGTTGTTTTAATATATTTATAGTTTTTATTAAGTTTTAGTTTTTTAGTACATTCAGTTAAACTAAATCAAAATGAAAAATGCAACTATCTGAAATAAAATAAGATAAATAATAAAATATTTTTAATTTATAATTTGTTTTGCAGTTTATGTTTTTTTCAAGTAATATATAATCACCATCCTATAATCACCCTGGAATATTTAAATGTTTCTCAGGCAGCAAATCAGTATATTAGAATGATTTCTGAAGATCATGTGACACTGAAGACCGTAATAATGATGCTGAAAATACAGCTTTGATCACAGACATAACTTACAGTTTAACATAGAATAACATAGAAAACAGCTGTTTTAAATTTCATATGCTTACTGTATTTTAATCAAATAAATGCAGCCTTGGTGAGCAGAAGAGACTTCTTTCAAAAACAATAAAAAATATTAAGACCCCAAGCTTTTTAATACGCTGTTGCAATTCCTTGATAACCAGTGACTGTTTTATATACTGTATATTAACCAGGACATTTTCACATTTACAGCAGTGGCCAAAATGATGAGAACACTAGTATTTTCAGCGGCTAAAATGGTATTAAGTCAGTTATTTCTATCTTTTGCTGTGAATTGTAATAATCCAGTGAGATTTGTGTCTACAACAGCCAGTGCTCCACACAGAGATCTGATCTGATCATCATCAGTCTGTCTGGAATGACATGAAGAAACAGAACAAACTGAGACTAAATCCAGAAGAACTGTGTCTCCAAGACGCTTCAGGAAACCTCCTGAGAAACTCTGCTCAAGAGCACCGAGGACAAAAGCTGATTTAAACACAAAGGATGCTCACAACAAATGTTGATTTAGTTAATAGAAGTTAACTGATAAAAAAAATAAATTAATCTATTTATTATTTTTAATCTAAAACTTTTAACAGTACTGTAGCTTTGCAGGTAGCTTTCACAGTTCTTCTGTCTCTAGTCTGTCTCAGTTTGTTCTGTTTCTTCATGTCATTCCAGACAGACTGATGATGATCAGATCAGATCTCTGTGTGGAGCAAATCATCTCACTGGATTATTACAATTCATAGCAAAATTAATGTTTGGAAATGTAAACTGATATTTCCCACTGACACACTACAGAAAAAGATTTAAAACCATTTTTCTAATAATGTGTTCTAATAATTTTGGCCACCACTGTACTAAAGAAGTGAAGAAGCCATGGTATGAGTATCATGTCTTGCTTCTTTCAAACATACTGCCCCCAGACTCTTGAACAGCACTGTATATTGGTCATTAGTGTGAGTGGAGCTGAGTGTTGTTGTGTTGTGCTTCTCTCTCAGGACTGTGAGTTCAGTCACTCGTCGTACCTGCAGGTTTTCTGCGGTCTGTGCGCTCTGGGAATCGTCCTGTGTCTCGTCACGTCTCTGGCGGTGGAGTGGACAGGTTTGCGTGTTTCCCAAGAGCTTCACTGCAGCCTCCTGCGCACCATCGTCCTCGCGCCCATGAGGTCTGTGTGAGTTCAGCAGCTCATGATCATCCTCTATAGTTGTTAGCCGCAACGTGTCGGTGCACTTGTGTGTTGTTTTTAATAATAATAATAATACATTTTATTTGTAATGCGCCTTTCTTAAACTCAAAGTGCTACAACATGTACAAACAAAATAACAAAAAACAAAAAAAAAACGCCATAATATCAAAATAAAATCACAGTAAATAATCACAAATTAAAAGCTTTACTAAAAAGATGTAAAGCCATATGAATAAAGGCTTTGTTCACTACCATTTCGAGTGCCTTTGATTCTAATTTTGAAATACATACTGATCTGTGTTTCCCACAAGGTTATTTGAGACGACGCCCCTGGGGAACATCCTAAACCGATTCTCAGCGGACACCAACACAATCGATCAGGTACTGGAGGATAAACAGACTTTACATTTGACAGGACACTTCATGCATTTCATGATTGGTTTGGTCAGTGCTTGACTAGGATGGATGTGTGTGTGTGTGTGTGTGTGTGTGTGTGATTGCAGCACATCCCTGTGACTCTGGAGTGTCTGAGCCGCTCGACTCTGCTCTGTATGTCTGCGCTGGGCGTTATCTCATACGTCACGCCGCTCTTCCTCATCGCTCTGCTGCCGCTGGCCGTCGCCTGCTACTTCATTCAGAAGTACTTCAGGGTGGCGTCCAGGTTAGTTGCAGAGTATTAAATAAAATAAAATAAATAAAAACAATGTCTGTGAAGTTTCACCACTGATGTCTGGAAAAATTCTAGCAGGTTACCTGAACTATAATTTTCTTTAAGTTGTAATATTTTGTATTATATTTCTTATTTCCCCAAAATGTTAAAAATGTTTTCAATTCAATGTTTCAATGTTTTTAATTATTAAAAATAATTTCAATTCAGTTATTATATTAAATATTTAATATTAATATATTATATTTTTATATATTTTATATGTAATGTTATGTTTTGTATTTTATATTATTTCTCAATGTTTTTTATATTATATATGTAGTATTGTATATTATATATTGTATTTATACATTTAGTTTAATTACATATTTAATTTTTATGATTAATTTTTTTAAATATGTTTTATATTAAATGTTATATTTCCTAATATTTCTCAAAATTTCTAAATATTTAATATTTTGATTTTTGTTAAATTTGTATTATTGTTTTATTTTACATTTTAGTTTTATATTTCTTATTATTATTGTATTCATTGTATTTAGATTTATTATATTTCCAAAATTTTACAAATGTTAAAAATGTTTTAATGATACAACATTAATTGAATTTATATTTAATTTCGTTAATGTAATTATTTCTCAAAACATATAAATGTTTAAATGATACAACATTTTTATAGTTAATGTTTATAAGTTGTTTGAAGACTTTTTTTATTTAAAAAAATTATTAAATGAAATTATAAACATTAACTAAACATGTTGTTAACTAACTAAAATTAACTAATGTTGTTAAATTTAATTTATTTAAAAATATATATATTTAATGTTGTTTTATGTAGTATATTTCCTATTATTTACCAAAATGTTTTAATGATACAAAATAGTAATATTAAATGTTCTAGTAATTGATTATTTTAGTGGTGCATCTCTTCTTTTATGATTATTTATCTTGCGTTATGAATGTTCTGTTTTCTCTCTGTTTGTGTGTAGAGATCTGCAGCAGCTGGAGGACAGCACTGAGATGCCGCTCCTGTCCCATTACTCACAGACCATAGAGGGCCTCACCACCATCAGAGCGTTCAGGTAACACTAACACACACACACACTAACACACACACTAACACACACACACACGCGACTGACTGGACTGTGTTTTGTCTCAGACACGAGCAGAGGTTTAAGAAGAAACTGCTGGAACACACAGATGCAAATAACATCTCCTCTCTCTTCCTGATGGCAGCCAATCGCTGGCTGGAGGTTCGCATGGTAATGAAAACCATTTCATTACTACTCTAGCACAGATTTAATTAACATATAAAGTTAAACCAAAATTTACTTAAATTTTTGAAATGTTTTACTAGTGGTGCAGGACACTATAGTTCATTTATGTAAGTGAGGATAGCAAAATAAAGTAAACTGTGACAGATTATACCCAAAAAATATTCATACAGTGGACTAGCAATAAAACTGATAAAAATTTGGGACCCAAAATTATTCAGACACTTTGACCTGACTATGTTTTGCTGAAGTGTTTTTCTTTAATTGCTAATGCAATCTTTTTACACCACAGACTGAACAAAATGAAGCATTGCTTGGTGATTGGTTGACCTAAATTGGTCTTATCTAATTGTGTACTTAAATTTAACAGCTCAGTTGTCACAGAAAAACAACCAGATTTTACCAGATTAGACTTTGTACCTAAAAGAAGAATTTCAGTTGTATCACTATTAAGTTTAAGGAAATTAGATGAAAACCAATTTTGACAATTTAACAGAGAGAAAGGAAATACAAAATTAGGCATAGAAGACATATGGAGCTGGGTGTCGTCGGCATAGCAATGGAAATAAATTCCAAACTTCCTAAAAATTTGACCAAGTGGCAGTAAATAAATGATGAATAGAAGAGGCCCCAAGACTGAGCCTTGGGGAACACCGTAAGTAACATGCGATAGCTCAGATCTGAAGTTTTTAAGTTGTACAAACTGAGTGCGACCAGAAAGATATGATCTTACCCAAGACCCAAGGTGTCCATAAATTGTTAATGAATGCATATTATTTTTGCATTGGCTGTGTGCAGGAGTACATCGGGGCATTTGTGGTGCTGATCGCGGCGGTGGCCTCTATAAGCAATGCTTTATACAGTCAGCTCTCAGCGGGACTGGTGGGTCTGGGACTCACTTACGCTCTCATGGTAAACTGCAGAAACAAACCTGCTGCTCATCAGTCTTCATTAGTGAGTGTTCAACTCTAACTGCCTCTGCTCTGCCTCTGTGAAGGTGTCCAACTATCTGAACTGGATCGTGCGTAATCTGGCAGACATGGAGGTGCAGCTGGGCTGCGTGAAGAGAGTCAGCGGTCTGATCTACACGCCGCCGGAGAACTATGAAGGACTCATGAGTGAGACACTGACACAACGCTGGGAAATAAGAGGGAACATTCCTAAAAACAAGAATAAGAGAGGGAAATTAAAAGGAATAACAACAATAAATATGTATATTTTTAAAAATTATAATAATAAAATATGAACATATGGATCAAATATCCGGAAAAGGGTGGAGTGCTCACTCCGGGTCAGGGATGAGATCCTTCCCCAAGTGGAGGAGTTTAAGTATCTCGGGGTCTTGTTCACGAGTGAGGGAAGGATGGAGCGGGAGATCGACAGACGGATTGGTGCGGTGTCAGCAGTGATGCGGGTGCTGCATCGATCTGTCGTGGTGAAGAAAGAGCTGAGCCGAAAGGCTAGGCTCTCGATTTACTGGTCGATCTACGTTCCCACGCTCACCTATGGTCACGAGCTGTGGGTAGTGATCGAAAGAATGAGATCGCGGATACAAGCGGCCGAAATTAGTTTCCTACGTAGGGTGGCTGGACTCTCCCTTAGAGATAGGGTGAGAAGTTCAGTCATCCGGGAGGAGCTCAGAGTAGAGCCGCTGCTCCTCCGCATTGAGAGGAGCCAGATGAGGTGGCTCGGGCATCTGGCTAGGATGCCTCCTGGACGCCTCCCTGGGGAGGTGTTCCGGGCATGTCCCACCGGGAAGATACCTCGGGGGAGACCCAGGACACGTTGGAGAGACTATGTCTCTCGGCTGGCCTGGGAACGCCTTGGGATCCCCCTGGAAGAGCTGGACGAAGTAGTCGGAGAGAGGGAAGTCTGGGTTTCCCTGCTTAGACTGTTGCCCCCATGACCCGATTCCAGATAAGCGGGAGATAATGGATGGATGGATCAAATATTAATTTCAAATTTCAGTGCATTTTTGCTGACATATATGCCAGTTCATATTCATTCAGAGAAACAAAAAACATAACAGCATTTTTTGGTAATATAAAAAAAATTATATATGAATTGAAATAATAAATATAAATTAATAATCCTGTTAAAATATTTTTATACATTAATATACATAATATAATTTAATCTATTGGATTATTATTATGTTGTTGTCATTGCTATTTATAATTTAACTTCATATATATATATATATATATATATATATATATATATATATATATATATATATATATATATATATATATATATATATAAACATTGTTGGAAGCATTAAATAAAAAAATAACATGTGAATTAAATATTAATTTCAAATTAATTTTGTAATCAGTTGTATTCTTAATTTTTTTTTAAATAGTAACAATTTCTATATTTTAAAGATTATCTGAAGCAATATAAATGAGTGATCTATATTCCGGGTATATACATTAGTAGTTAATATTTATTCAGAAATAATAATAGATAATAACATTTTATGAAAACAAATAGTAAAAATAATAAAACTGAATATTAATTTAAAATCTTAATCAAATTAAAATATTGATAATAATAATAATAATAATAATAAATCAAATATTAATTTAAAATCATAATCAAATTAAAATCTTGATTTTTTTAAACACCTAAATATTATATGCATATAAATCAAATTATTTTTTATTATTTGTTTTAATTTATAGCATTTCTAACAATTTGAATGCACATTTTATATTCTGCTTCACGGAACATCAATGCAATATTTTAATTATTTTTGAAAGTTCTTTAGAAAGTGTTCATCAGCAGAGGTGATGTGATTGCAGCTCCTGCTCAGGTTCCTGCCGGATGGCCAAAGTACGGTGAGATCCAGATCAAGAACCTGAGCGTTCGCTACGACAGCAGCCTGAAGCCCGTCCTGAGACACGTCAATGCTCACATCAGACCGGGACAGAAGGTCAGTCTGACCCTCTACACAAACACATTCACAGCTTTCGCTGGAAGAGCAAATTACACGTGAAGACTGAGTGTTTTATGGCTAGGTGGGAATCTGTGGACGGACGGGAAGCGGGAAATCCTCCTTTTCTCTGGCTCTCTTCAGAATACTGGACACGTTCGAAGGTAACAGGAGCTTCGTAATGATCAAACTCATCATGTGCTGACCTCTTCTGGGTCTTTGTGATTCCATGGATGTGTTTTGTTCTCACACAGGGCAAATAGTCATTGATGGGATTGATATCGCCAAGCTTCCTCTGCAGACTCTACGATCAAAGTTTTCCATCATCCTGCAGGATCCCATTTTATTCAGTGGAACGATTCGGTGAGGCTTTTCACGTTTCTCCAGCCTTTTATACTGTATTTTCAATCAGGTTCCCTGTACAAAGATGCATAAATCATCCAGTGCAGTCTGTTCTAGTCTTTCAGCATGCACTTGTGTTCCTCAGGTTTAATCTGGATCCGGAGAGAAAGGCCACTGATCAGATGCTTTGGGAGGCTCTTGAGATTGCTCAGCTCATGCCAGTTGTTAAAGCTTTACCTGGAGGACTAGGTGAGATCAATGAGGACCGGATGAGCAGAACAAAAATAAGCAGTAAATGCTACCGGTCAAACATTTGGAAGAATTAAGATTTTCAAAAAACAAAAATCTCTTCTGCTAAAGGCGATTTTCTCAATATTTAGATTTTTTTGCATCCTCAGAGTCCAGATTTTCAGATAGTTGTATCTCAGCCAAATATTGTCCTATCATAACAAACCATACATCAACGGAAAGCTATTTATTCCAACTTTCATTTATCTCAATTTATCTCAATTAAAAAAAAAAAAAAAAGACCTTATGACTGGTTTTGTGGTATAGGGTCACATATTACAACTTCAAATGGCTGTTTTCTGTGTTAATATCTGTTAAAATGTAATTTATTTCTGTGGTCAAAATTGAATTTTCAGCATCATTACTCCAGTCTTAAGTGTCACATGATCCTTCAGAAATCATTCTAATATGCTGATTTACGGTACACGAAACATTTCTGATTGTTATCAGTGTTGAAAACAGCTGTGCGGCCCAATATTTTTTGCAAAAAAAAAAAATCAGCAAACATATTTGTTATTTAGACATTTTCTAGTTTATTCATCAAAGAAGCCTGAAAAAAAGGATAATGATTTCTGCAAAAAAAGAAAAAAAATACGAAATATACTTAATAACTGAGCAAAAGTAATAGCTGATAATAAATAGGCATATTAGAATGATTTCTGAAGGATCATGTGACACTGAAGACTGGAGTAATGATGCTGAAAATTCAGCTGCGCATCACAGGAATAAATTACAGTTTAACACATATTTAAATAGAAAAGAGCTATTTTAAATTGCAAAAATATATCTTTTTTTTTCTGCATTTTTAATTACATAAATACAGCCTTGTTGATTTTTTTTTAAACATTAAATATCATAATTATTCCAATCGCTGGACTGGTCTTGTAAATATCTCATAAATCCATTAATTTGATTTAATAAGCGATTCACACAAATTCCCCGCTCCACAGATGCAATGGTGACAGAAGGAGGAGAGAACTTCAGTCAGGGCCAGCGGCAGCTCTTCTGTCTCGCTCGAGCCTTCGTGAGGAAGAGCAGCATCCTCATCATGGATGAAGCTACAGCGTCTATCGACATGGCCACAGTGAGAACAAGACCGAAGTTATACAGCGGCTTGTTTCTGTTGTATGTAAAGTTTGGTTAATCACTGTCTTTGTTCCTGTAGGAGAGTATTCTGCAGAAAGTAGTCATGACGGCGTTTGCAGACCGAACAGTGGTAACGATAGCTGTGAGTCCCTGCACCTCTTTAAACTATACTATACAAAACTACACAGCCGGGGTCTTCAACTCTGGCCATCGAGGTCCTCTTTCCTGCAGAGTTCAGCTCCAGTCCACAGGACAGTGGACCTCGAGGGCCAGAGTTTAGAACCCCTGCTATACAGCATAAACTAAACCTAAAGACTGTCATCTACTCATGCCAGTCCACAAAAACCTTAGCAACATTCACGGTAATATGCTCGATTATATGGAAGCTTATTTCTGCCACTGTATTATCTCATAATTCTGATTTTCCTCATTGCTGAGTTTATATCAAATACTGAATTTATATATTATAATTCTGACTTTCCTCAATGAGTGTATATCTTATAATTCTGACGTTCCTCAATGCTGAGTATATATCTCATAATTCTGACGCTCCTCAATGCTGAGTTTATATCAAAATTCTGAGTATTTTGAGATGAGTTTATCTCAGAATTATGATATAAACTCATTGAGGAAAGTCAAAATTATGAGAAACTAATCTCAAAATACTCAGAATTTTATATGAACTCAGCAATGACGAACGTCAGAATTATGAGATATATACTCAGAATTATGATATAAACTCCGCATTAAGGAGCGTCAGAATTATGAGATATATACTCAGAATTATGATATAAACTCTGCATTGAGGAGCGTCAGAATTACTCATAATTTTGCCTTTCCTTAACGAGTTTATATCATAATTCTGAGTATATATCTCAAACTCAGCATTGAGGAACGTCAGAAATATAATTCTGACTTTCCTCAATGAGTTTGAGATACATCATAATTCTGCGTATATATCTCATAATTCTGACTTTCCTCAATGCTGAGTTTACATCCCATAATTCTAAATTTCTCACAATTTTTTTCCCTCAGAATTCTGATTTTTTTTCCTCAAGCTTCAGTTTGTATCCCATAATTCTACATTTTTCCTTGAAATTCAGTTTATATCTCGTAATTGGCTTTTCTCACAATTCTGAGAGGAAAAGTCTAAAGGTTAGTGTTTTTTTTTGTTCCCAATTCTGACTTTATTCACAACTCTGAGTTTATTTCTCACAATTCGGCCTTGTTTGCCAGAATTGTGAAATAAAAAGCCACAATTACCTTTATTTTATTCTGCGGCAGAATCCAGCTTCCATAGGGTTAAAGGGTGAGGCTCACTGTGATCTGATGGCTGATGTTTTGTGTCGGACAGCATCGCGTTCACACCATCCTGGGCTCAGATGTGGTGATTGTGATGAAACACGGCGGCATCTTAGAATACGATGAACCGGACGTCCTGCTGGAGCAGAAGGACAGCATTTTCGCCGCGTTTGTGCGAGCGGACAAATAAAGATGGATGGATGGAGGCAGAATCATGCAAAATTCAGATGTGTATGGCTGTATCCGGTTTGTGTAATATTTGTACAATTCATATCCTGCAAACTAATAAAATGATGAATTCCACAATAGCCTATTGGAGATCTTAAGTGAGGCTCTGTTGTAAAAACATCAGGATGTGTGCTGTAAGTGAATTTTATTTTTTAAAGGAGAAAAAAAAAAGAAATTCACTCAGTTCTTTACATACCGATACCACAGTTGTGTTTGACCCTGTACTGCCATCTATCATCACGATTCAGCATGATCCACTGAGTTTCATGCAAATTGTACTGATACTAGTGCGTTTTAGAAAGTGCTTTACACAATAATTAATCATTTTCTTTAATAATAATTCCCTTACCTGTCCAACAAAGAAACAACAACATGGGCATCACTACTCAGGATTTTCTCCATCAAGTCTTTCCACCCATTTGCCATAGCAATCTTTATGCTTGTGTATTTTGTGTTTCCCATTAGGGAGTTATAAATCATGAACCGAACCAACCAGCTACGAGGAGAATCACATTACAAACTTTGATTTGAAGCAAGAGAATATCAGACAAGCAGGCTTTAATGAGGGAAAGAACTAATGATGAAATGAAAGAACTATACAAAAAAAAGAGATGGAGATATAAAACCATGATTCAAAGATGTCGATTAGATGTGTATAGAAAATATTTCACATATAATGCAAAATAAGCACTCAAATAAATAGTTTGAGCTCATAGGGAGAATGAACTGCGTCACTCGGAGCTCCTTTGGCATGATTTGCCTGTTTCTGTTCTCTGATTGGTGGAGATTTATTTGCAGAATCATGGGTAATGTAGTTTTCCCATCAGAGATTCTGCTGTTAAAAATATTACAATTGTTTAAAAATAAGGCTTTAATAGAACTACTGTGATGTGCAAGGTGTGCTTTTGTCTTTAAAAATGTATAAATAACTACTATGGAGAATATGAATGGGATTTTACTTCCATAACCTGATTGGCTGACGTGTGTATTGTGGGCGGGGTTATCATGACAACTAAAACCACTTACAGCACCTTCAAATAATCAAAACACATGAAATTGGAGTTGACACTTCTTGATAATCACAGATGAAAAAGGCAAAAAGAAAATAAAGACACCGCATGCAACTGTTTGTGACTTTTAAATATTTTATTAGGTTATAATTTGCAGAGCTTAAAATATTAAATCGCTTTTAACTTAAAGTATTATTAAAATACATAAAACAAAAGCCAGAACTGAGGAGCCCTGAAAAAACGTCAACTAAAACCGAAACGAAAAGGAAAAAGAAAACCGAGAAATAAATTAAAAGCAAAAAGTCAGATTCGCAACACAAACTCTCTGAACAGTGATGAAGGGAGAACTAAAACATCTGTCGCTCTCTCAGTCGCTCTAAGATAATAATCTTTGCAATCGATACGTAGAGACTAAGCGTTCATTCTCTTCCATTCACAAATCGTCTTTTCAGAATGAGGCTAGACATGATTACAAGCCGTTTCCAGAGCCTGGAGAGCAGGCGTTCGGGTTCAACAGCAGACAACACGAATGTCCTTGTCATTCTCGAGGGAGAACGCCTGAAACCCAGGCCCTGGAGCCAAAATGACCGCCCGAATCAACTCGGCTCTCCTCTACGGTGGTTAACATGCTAATATGCAACAAGTCTGTCCCATATAAGTAGAGGATGGGATTGCTATATGATGAGTAAAGTGACACCGAGAGGCTTGTGGGTGAGCAGGTAGCATTGACAGCTCTCTCAGTTCCTGAGTGCAAAAGCCTTGAACACACACACACACCCCTTTTACCCTATAAAAATGAAAAAGAAACCTTTATACCGTACACAAGGACCAGGCCGACACCCTTATGAAACCAAGAGAGGGGAAACTGCTGCTGCTAAGACGAGGGAAGACGCCAAAGAAAGCGCAAAACGGGAAGGAAACCGAAGCATGGTCAGGTTGTTCTTGGTTAAAGGGTTAGACGGCCGCGTCTGAGGTCATTCGGCGAGAGGCCTGGCTGAGCGCTCCTTACACTGGGTCCTAAAGAGAGCAATGTTCTGGGAGGGTGAAGGTCTGTGAGTCCCAGCAGTCCTTCTGAACCCTGGCTTGGCAGGCCAGAGATGGAGCGGCGCCGGACTCATCTCTCCGTCACGTGGTTCTGTGGCTGAGGGGGCAGCGGAGTGCACAGCGCCTCCGTCAGATCGTCCATCATGGACGTCTCCTTGGGGTCCATCAGATTGAATTCCCTTATAAAAACCATGAAATGCGTGTAGAGTGTGTTTAGGTGTCCGTGCAGGTCCATGGCCACCGTCTCCTTGTAGTGGGACCAGTAGATGTGGGCCAGAACGTGGAAGAGATACCTGCAGAATTTCTTGACCAGCGAGTCGAAGGTGTTGGGGAACTCTTTACCTGCAGACGAGCAGACAAACTACATCAGTGTCCACACATTTAGACCAGTGCATTTGATAAATACTCCAGCCATTTGTAGTGTAGTGCACACGTCATGTATGTTTTTGAAGGAAGTCTCGGTAACACTTTATTTTAAGGTGTCCTTGTTACACATTTTACATGTACTTACTATTATAATAACACAAAAATATGCATTATTACATGCAAGTAACTCTAATCCTAACCATATAGTAAGTACCAGAGGTGGGTAGTAAGATTTTGATATTAGGTCATATCGCCCAGATTCTATTATATTTTGTATTGACTATGTTAACAGAATACTGGAACAAATTTATTGTTAGTTAATATTAACTAATTAGTTAAATAGTTAACTAATGGACCTTATGGTGAAGTGTTAATGTTTAAATGTACAGAATGTTGCACAAAAGCTAGTAATTTATGCCCACATCCTTTGTCTTGCATCCAGGCTTTATTAGTGAAACATGGGTCCTTTGCTTTCAAATAAACGCAACACAAGTGAAATATATTAAGATTATATTTACATTTGCAATATCTCCATAAATGTTGGAAATGAAGTGGTGCGGTTTGCACATGCATCACCAGGTGGCGGCAGACACTCACTCACCGTATTTGGTGGGAAAGATGTCCTCATCGGTCACCAGCTTCTGGACTGAACTCATGACGAAATCCACGTACTGCGGCGCTGTGCATTTCGTCTTCTTCCCTTTTTCATCATACCAGTAGTATGTCCTGAGACAAATATTTTATTGAGAAAATGTCAGAATCAAGTTGATTTTGCTTTGATCTAGCAGTAGTCTGTGTTTCTATCTAAAACAGAAGTACAGCATCATCATCCTCATCGTTTCCTTCGTGCACTGCTCTTTCTTCCTACAGCTCACAGTAAATGATGTTCGTCCCTCCATCAATCGTCTGTCTGACACACTTTCTGCTCAGCGGTTGTTCATTAACCAAACGGTCTGATAGAGAATCTTCCCATAAACCTGACCAGGATTTATGACGTGTCAGTTATTCAATAAACGCTTCGGTAAACACTCAGTTATCATCAATGGCTCATTTAAACAGCACAGAATTTGTAATGGTTTTACTGGTTATAATAGGACTTGTATTGGTTTTAAATGGAAACTGTAATGCACTCTGTTGGTTTCTACTGGTAATTGTTCACCTTCTATTGGTGACTTGTTAAAACCAATAAACCCTAATGGAAAAACACTACAGGAAACCATTTGTGACCCGAGCTGGCAAAATGAGTCTCAATGAGCAAATTTTCCAAACTGAGTTACTTTTATTTTCTCATTGCCCATTAAAATGCCTTCAATAATGGATTTGTTGGAATCGGACGAGAAATGACTAAGCTACACCTGTTTGAAGTCGACAAAGTCAGTTTTGAGAAAAATCAAGTTCTAAAGGTTCCCAAGCAACATTGCATTGTTCCCTCCACTTCCTTTCTTAATATTACTTACTATATTAATAATATCAATATAGCTGTTTTTTATGGTATCTTCGTTATTAAAAATAAGAACAGATGCACAAAAACAAGAACAACAGTAGAACAAATATAAGAATCAAATAGGCAGTGCGTTACTTTTTTTTTTTTTACCATTTTACATCTAAAAAGCATTAATAAAAATAAAAATCCCTTCAGTGTGTTCATTACAAACACATCAACACTACAAAAGCAGTTTAATCAAAAGCCCTCCTCTCAGAAAATGTTCAAATAAAGATAGTTTTAGATGTTTAATCACTATTTGGAGCATTGGGATCACTAGAAGAGGGCTTAATGAATTACATTACTACTCATTTTGCCAATACGGGTCGCATTTTTTAATAGTTTTAATGGTTTTAAAATGTATGTTTTGTAATGTTTGTAAAGATATTTGTAGTGACAAGTATTATAATTTCTGTGATGGTTTCTATTGTTTTTTTCACTCAACCATTCCTCTGACATAACAGGAAGAACGAATCAAATAAAATCGGATTAAAAATTAGCGATGCACAATATTGAACTTTTGCCGATATTTTTCAACTCATTTTGACCGATACCAATATATTTCCTTGTGTTTGGCAACAACACCAAGTCTCTCTTGTGTGGAAGTTATAAGCAAATTATTATTTTAAAAAATTTGGTTAGTTTTAATAAGAACTTATTTGTTAGAATTAAATAAACAATAATGAAGTTATTTTATAATGACAATACATTTGAAAATAACTATAAATAAACTATATATCAATTACAGCATTTTAATTTTTTTTTCCCAGAAAGATGCAGTGATAGCCTTAACATTTTATTTTAAGATTTAACATTTAAAATACTGAAAATATTTTAGAGCTCATAATTTGTTTAAAAATTTAACAAATTAAATAATTTTATATATACTGATTTATTGTGTAATATAAGTGTCATGTTTGTGATTTTTTTTTTTTTTTTAATTAATACAAGCTATAGCTTCTGACCTTTGAATCAAAACATACTCATGATTTTATGGCATCAATTACTATATTTAATCAGAAACAGTCTAAATATTATTTGTGAATTTTGCTTTCATTTTATTAGAAGTAGGCCAACAGCGCCCCCTTACTGGACGTGATATAATCGCAAGCACACCCTGAGCACATGTGAATTAAATATATATTAAATATATTCCTCTTATCGGCAAGACATATTGGCATAATTTTTCATATCGGGCCAATGCCGATATTTACATTTAAAAAAGCCGTTATCAGATATTGATTCTGATATTGGTCCGATAATATCATGCATGCCTATTAGAAATGAGAACTTGTTCTTGTTTGATCACATCTCTCTCTGAGGTCGAGCTGGACTGCGGGTCGTGACCTGGTCCCCGGGTCGCGACCCCTGAGAGTCTAGTTTCCGCTCGGCGCGTCTCTGAGAGTCTGCAGGCTTAATAATGGATAAGAGGGTCAGGATGAAGACGACACTCACGTATTGCAGGCGGTCATGGCCGGACACGTCTCCCCCGTGCAGAACTCTGAGATTGTGCTGTACTGCAGGTTAATGAGATTGAAGAACGTCGTGGCTAGAAAAAAACAAATAAATAAAATAATCACACAGATAATGCAAAGATTAACGAATGATAAAACACAGCAATCCTTTAGTAATCAATCGTATGAGAAAGAATATACATTTCACAATATGTTCCAAGTCATTCTATAAAAACTAATGCCTTTGTGTAAAATATGCATAAACAACGATCAGGTGACGATAACTTATACCATGTATAATAACCATTTTTCAGCAAAAATCTTTACACCTTTTTCATTTTTATAAAATGGATGCAAATATGCACATTTAATACAATTCCGTATATAATTATTACAATGTTTTAATGATAATTTATGAACATTAGCTATTATTGTGTCTATTTATATTATGGCAATATATATAACTGTTTTCAACATCAGAAATGTTTGTTGAGCAGTAAATCAGTATATTATTATGATTTTTGAAGATCATGTGACACTGAAGACTGCAGTAATGATGCTGAAATAAATTAGTTTAACAGATATTCACATAGAAAACAGCTGTGATTTGGTTTAATAAGTGCTTGTGGAATTTGAAAGTTTCCTAAATTAAGCCATACTTAGTTTTTTTCTTCACGTTTTCTTTCAAGATAAAATGAAGGGAAATGCAAACAATGGTGTGATTCTTGGCTCTGGAATGTTATTCTGAGCTGATTTATCATACGGTTATATAACAGATGAAATCATGCATTCCTCCTCTGATGTTTTCAAAACACACCTAGTAACTAGACCCAACAACAGCAGACGGTCCGCCGCGGTCGGGGTCAAGGGTCGGCCGTGTGCCAGATTAAAAACAACCAACATTCCGCGACGTGAGAAAATTATACCTAAATTACACCATTTCTAAAATTCCTATGGCCAAGTAAAGCATACTAATTATTAAATTTCACAGATTAGAAATGCTGTTCTTAGATCACTTTTTGACTTTTAAAAGCATCTAAATATAACTAAACAGCATTCCGGACACAATCCTGGCTTCAGATGTGATCTTCTACCAAAGAGCATCAAAAACTGCATTGTGAATTTAATTTGGTCTTAATTCTATTGAAGGATTAATTCTATATGAGGTGCTGTGAGTCACTTACTGTTGCAAGCGAGCCATTCGTTCAGGTCGATCTCCCTCGGCAAAACCACCAGCTCCTTGAGGTCGAAGTCGACGACTCTTACTTTGGTGCATTCTGCTTCCAGGTAATGCTTCTTCTCCTCGATGGGCGGCTTCTTTCCATTGGGCTTCCCTTTGCCCTTCCTGTGCGGATGAAACAAGGGCAAACTGAGGTTACTTAACCTGATAGAGCTGTGAACAATGTCTTAAACTCTTCAGAGCAGCAAGAGGGCCTGAGCAAGAACAACTAAATAATAATAATAAATGTAATTCATCTATGTAATCGAATGGATGAATCATATAAATCATACCAAAAAACATGCATATCATATATTATAAATATATGTAATATTAGGGCTGCATGATAAATCGCATGTGATTGTCACGCGCATCTCATCAGTAAAGCCAGTTCTGTGATTAGTAGTAAATCTCCTTCACATGCTTTCAGATGGAGCGGCATTTAATACACAGAGCTGTAGATCACTGACAAACTACGCAATATCGTGTCCATAATCGCAGAAGAAACAGCTCTGTGTAGTAAATGCCGCTCCATCTGAAAGCAAGTGAAGGAGATTTACTACTAATCACAGAACTGGCTTTACTGATGAGATGCGCAGGACAATCACATGCGATTTATCATGCAGCCCTATGTAATATATAATTAACCAGTATCAAGGTCTTTTTTCCCCCACATCATAAAAAAAAACTAATATTTAATACACACACACACACACACACACACGCGCACGCATGCGCACTAGGGATGTGCATCTCATAACTGAGGACGATGCAATATACATCTCGATGCATTGCCAACGATACGATACAGTGAAAATATACAGTGCCCTCCATAAGTATTGGATCAGTAAAGACTAAATTGCTCTGTTGGCTGTGGAGTCAAGACATTTGCAAATATGATTAAAAGATGAATATGAGACAAAACTACAGAATGTCACATTTTATTATTAGCCGTTTCAACACATACATGTTTTACCAAATAAAAAGAGCAGCACTTTTAGAGTTCATCCCTCTATCTGATGAGAGCATAAGTATTGGGACAGTTGAACATAAGGCAGATATAAAAGATTAAAAGCTATTATTTAGTTGCAGATCCCTTGCACACAATCACAGCAGTGAGTCTGTGACCCATAGACATCACCAGACTCTTGCTCTCATCCTTTCAAATACTTTTCCCAGCCTTTAATGCAGCCAATCCCAATTGTTGCTTGTTTTGGGGAGTTTCTGCCTTTCCTCTCCTCTCCAGCTGCTGAAATTCATGTTCAATCAGATTTAAATCTGGAGATTGACTTGGGCAATCTAACACTTTCCATTTCTTTGCTCTTATAAACTCCAGTTTCTAAACAATAAAAGTGTAGCGCATCCACTAGTAATTATATATAAATAAATCGGTTTTTACCGATGCAAATATGTTAGAAACGATGCAAGTGCCAACTGTATCCGATGCACACCTCTTTAAATCGATGCATCGCATCGTTAACTTTTTTTGCCGATGCACTGGAATTGGTGAATCTTTCCATCCCTAACACACACACACACACACACACACACACACACACACACACAGAGAGAGATAGAGTACTGGGTAGTAACTGATTACATGTAATCTAGATAGATTACATCAGATTCCAAAAGTTAAGTACTTCTAATCAGATTATATTACATTTTAAAATGCACATAATCAGATTACAGTTACTTTTTATGCATTACATGATTACATATCCACACAATGCCAGCAAATTATTCATAATTTACAGACTCTCTCCTAATTCTTCTTTTATTCTCCACCGCAGTATGGAAAACCCTGATGTAATGTGATGTTTAATGCACATAATGTTGTTGATAAAGAATGGAACGTATTTTCTGTGTACGTTTTTTTTTTTTTGTGTGTGTGTTTGTTTCAGTATAGGATAAATGAGATAAAGAAAGTAATTGGAATACATTACCTAAAACTAACTAACTACAATTTCCCTCATGTAATCTGTACACAGTAACGGACTACAATGTGTAAGTAATCTACCCAGCACTGTATAGATAAGATATATCAAAAATATAATACAAATAAAATTAATTATATAAATTAAAAACACTTCTATATAAAATCCCAACACTGAAATGTCCAAAAATAATTATTTGAAAAATCATTGCATATATTCAGTATTGACTAGCTGACAGCCAGGAAGTGTATGTGCGGGGATAGTAGAAGATACGGAGTTATGTCGGCACATACGGACACCTCGTGCGTCGCAGCAAACTACGCAACAATCTGTGCACATCCATCTTTCCACTGCAGGTTTGCTCGGTTAACTTTGCTCTGTAATTAGCGCAGCAGACCACAGACATCCAGGCTTTTCCTTCCACATCTATTTTTAGCACAGGCGGGTTATATTACCATCAGACCCCGTCCTCACACCACACCCGTCCCAACATCAAACGCCTGCGCTAATACAGTAATAACACTCCACTCCAACACACAAGAGCTGCGTTCAGCTTCAAGAGCCAACAATTACCTCACAGCACCTTTAAAACGCAACGCTTCTGACAGGAGAGGCTTTGGAAATCAAGCTTTCATACAAAACCACTTTCACAAACTTTTACTGAGTCAAAGATGACCGAGTAGGCCAGGAAAATGTGCTAACAGAGCACAATTGTGTTCATGCCAGTTACCTTTAATCTGTGAGGAGTAGACAGACTTATGTCAACAACAAATTGGAGTGGAAATATAAGTATGTTACGAAACGAAAAATTAAACCAAAGTAAAAACTAAATTATCAGCACACTGAAAAATATAGCTCCAAAAATTGTTTGGGTCTTTTGGATGTGCACACCTTTTTGCAATTCTTCGTTATTAAAATGTTTATATAAATATATTTGATTAAATTTGATTAAGTAAATATATTTTTAGTTTGATAAAAATCCTGCAACAATATCAATACTATTATACAAATATATACTTTAAGTTTTGGTCTTCGGCCAAGTGCATCCAGAATTATGTCAGTGCATCATTAATAATAATAATAATACTTTTCTCTGTTAATATTTATTATTATTATCATTTTAAACACTTACAAATACTTTTACCACCCCAAAAAAATTAAATAATAATAATACTAGGTTACTAAGTTAATGTTAAGTGATCGCTGACGTTATTCTGTTATTACTGGCCATATTTGTTATATGGAAACATTTGCTTCATACATATATATTTTAGTATCTTGCTGAAATATATGAGCAGAACATGAAAACAACTCTCTTTAACTTTGACAGGGAGATTCTCATATCAGCTGTGTTTCTGATATCAAATGTGATGCCAAGCAGTTAGAAACAGTAAAGAGGTCTCATATCTCGTGGCCGTCCAATAACAGCAGCGCGATATAAAGCCACGTCTGTGTCCATCTGAAAGGACAAACCGGCCTGCTCTTTAGACAGCTGCTCCCATGTTGTTTGACTCCGGGGCCCGGGGCCAGTTCAGGCTCTCCACACAGAGAGTGGCCTTGTTGCTTTAATGAAGAGGCCTGACAGAAACCCTCAGCCAGAGGCCAGCGCTGCTAAACACACAGAGACTCACGTCCACACGCTGACCACTAACACACCAGCAACCTCCAGAAACCGGCCTGCAGTGACAGCAGACATGGTCTGGGGCCGTCTTCTGGAGGATTTCATTACCTGAAGCAATTTTATATGCGCAATAAAACAACATTTATATCTAAACAAATGTTGGGTATCATTTGTGACCCTGGAGACCAAAACCAGTCATAAGGGTCAATTTTAATAATTGAGGATAGGACAATATTTGTCTGAGATACAACTATTAGAAAATCTGGAATCTGAGGGTGCAAAAAAATCTAAATATTGAGAAAATCTCCTTTAAAGTTGTTCAAATGAAGTTCTTAGCAATACATATTACTAATCAAAAAATAAGTTTTGATATATTTAAAGTAGGAAATTTACAAAATATCTTCATGGAACATGATCTTTACTTAATATCCTAATGATTTTTGCCATAAAAAAAAGATGATAATTTTGACCCATACAGTGTATTGTTGGCTATTGCTACAGATATACCCCAGAGACTTCAGACTGCTTTTGTGCTCCAGGGACACACATATGAATTGATTTTCCAGTTTGCAGCATCCACAAATTCTCTCCGTCTCCATGCAAAGTCAGTCTTCTTGGATTCTTTTGTTCCCTTTTCAGCCCATTTAGACAAATCGTTCCTGATTCCTGGAAAAGCATGGCAGTAAAGCCAGGAAGTGCCCTCTGGAAACAGCCATCGTGAGGTGTTTAATGGTGCGTTTCATCTTGAACGGCACATAATGAACGTCAAGAGTTTGTGGATAAACACTGGGAGAAACCTCAAATCCTTTCTTTCAGGGTTTCACAAACTTTCTTTTTGTAAGCCAAACTTGACAAACTAAATTTTTAACTTAAATTAATATTTTAATAATTCACAAATTCATGTTCACGGTTCTCTTGATATAAAATAGTTATCTGTTTTGTTTTTATTTAAAATGCATTTATACTGAATATTGCTGCTGCTGAAACCTCTTTCAGGGTCTTTATTTTTATTTCAATGATTAAAATGAAGACAAATATATGTATGCTGCCTGTATAAAAATATTTCATGTTACACTCCAAGTTACCAAACTTTATATCTTCAATTCTGCACTTTCAAACGCTCAAACATTTTAAAATCCTTAAGCTTTTATTTTGTGGAATAACTGGTAAAATTCTGTAAAATTTGGGGAATTATGTAAATAAAGTCAATCAAGCACACGCTGTGTTTCCAAAATGCACTTTAAACTGAGCGTATTAGGCATGTAAGTGTATTAAACTTTCATATAACAATGCTATACGCTATTTTGCAACTTTATTTTGATAAATTGAGGATTTGATTTTTCAAATGATAAACAATTTGTGAAACCCTGCATTATTTGACAGTGATTTAAGGGCACTTTTGGTTTCCAGATTTGATATTGCATTCATTTCTTTTTTTAATGATACATTGCTCCTTGTATAAGCACATCTGTCTGCCATTCATGCAATCTTCTAAGAGATACAGAAACAAAGGGCGACTGAAACACTTGAACGTCTGGAAGCCGGCGAGAGAAGCTGCAGCCGTTCAGAGCAACTGCTGTCCAACGGTTAAAGAACGCAGCTTCATTCATTCTACGATCACAGAGTCACTTCAGATTGAAGAGACATCCCACTGTAGACGTTCAGTTTCACACTTAAAATAACTCATTTAAATTACTAAAACTCATTTATGTGATGCTACTTTATAGGACACATTATGCACTAAATATCTAAATATACTTGTAATATACCTTCAATATATATATATATATGTGTATGTGTGTATGTGTGTGTGTTTCACTGGAAGGGCTCAGGCACAAAATGATGCGATACGTTTTTTTTCCACTCCATTAAAAAGTAACATATTTCAGGTAAATTAATGAGCATAAAAGAAAGCTGTGTGTAGGTAAACTTTAACTTTTATTTTTTTTCTCTGAATTGCACATTAAACATTTTTATACGCTGCACTACCAAGTGAGACCGTACATGATCTGCTCTTGTTTTTCACACAAAAACAACTCAAACCTGTTCAACCTACAGAATAATCATAACTGTATATTTACAGTATTTTTATTTTTATTTTAATTGCCTTGCCATTTCCTGAAATTCATATACTGTACAGATCCAAGGTTGCCTGCATTCTTTTGAGATTACAGCGGGAGCTTTTTCATTCCTGCGCTTCCAGACAATGATAACCATCTTGACTGTTCCTCACGGAAGAAGCTCTGAAGCACTCAACATCTGGTGGCTTTTAACTTGCAACTACCAAAAGTACAAAAAAAGGTGCTGAAAATCATGATGTATTTTGCACCAACTGCTACTTTCCATGAAGTCTAGTAGGTTAGACTCGTGCGCGTTCAGAGCGTTCTTTCACTGCGTGATGCAGTCTATTAAAATACACTGATCACAAAATAAGGAGGCAGAAAAATTTATTTATATAATTTCATATAGTTAATATCACACAAAGAGTGCCATTTTCCCCCAAAAAAATCAGCATGATTATAAATCTGATATTGATTTTATACAACAGTTTAATAAACAAGTTAATATTAAGAGACTTACGTTTTAGACACCATATTGCCTGTTTTTTGCTCTATATCGCCAACAAAAATACCTCCAAACACAGCCACAGCATTGTTTCACGTCTCTGAGCAACATGACGATGAGGAGTTGGGTTCCTTAATAAATCAACCGTTAAAATGATTCGGTTCAATCGCAATGGCTCATTTATTTACAGTGACTTGCTGCCACCTACTGGCGGTTTTAATTTCACATTTAAAGTACCTTCTCATTTTCAAATATCAAAACATTATTTATGCATTTATAGCTGAACGTTGAATGCATTCATGTCGTGCATTAAACGGAGTAAATCAATTGTGTTGATACAGATTTAATTGGCCTTGTAACAGCCCAAATGTTGTATTATTCGTCTAATCGACTGATTAAAATGGACTTGACCAAAAAAAAAAAACAGCACTTTATACAGGTAAACATGCCCATTAAAAATGTACAAATCAATTAGATTTTATTGGAAAATATTATTTCTGTCACTGTAGTGAACCACCACACAGTGAACTGTCCACGGTAGTCCTTAAGATATCAGCACAATATCACACTCAGCTAAATATTGGTATTGTTAAAATCCCAGAAAATATGGAGATGTTTTTTTTTTGTCAATAATATCGCACACCCCTATAGTACACAGTCCAATTATGCATCCAAAGGCTGACTGTGCCACAGCCATTAGGCCAAGTACAAAACATACATGGAGTGACGACAGTCAACTATCGCAGATGACCGCTCACAGTGTGGTCTGATTGCTGACCTGCCTGCGTTTGACTCCATTTATGGTTAATAAAACAGGGAGGAGGACATCAGACTCTGGCATGTTTCTCTTCCTCAGAACAGTCTCTCAGTCATGCATGCATTTTCAGGAAAAAGTCAAATGATGCAATAGACGTTTCGGCTTAATCGCTGCACCACTTCCTTCCCGGGATCACAATCTAACAATGAACTACAGACTCCCACAAGGAGATGTAGATTGCAGACAGACGTGAAGTCTGAGAAGGCTTTTCTGATGCTCTCTGTGGGAACAAGACGAGCTCTGCTGTTATGAATGGCTGTGTAAGATACGATCAGAGACTGGTGTCGTTCTCAGACAGTGAAACGTGAAAAGTTTGTGCAATTAGGAACGTATGACAGGGCAGAATCGAGCCTATTTTTATTCTCAGGGCATGTTCTCTGGCAAATACTCAGAAGCTACATGCCTAGTCCATTATGGGCGAGACATGCTGAAAAACATTCCACTGACTCGCTGACGCATTTTCCTTCGTTCAGAGTCAAGACGGAGATAAAATACATTCCGTGCTTTATTAATGCATTATGCACAATCCCAAAAAAGCATGGTATTTGACTAAAGTAGTAGTATTTAATGCATAGAACAGCAAAGGCATAGTGACATCTTGATCCACTAAAAAATGCTGGGTTTTTTTTTGCAACTTGGTGCATTTATATAAACCTAGCAGAATCTCAACTATTTGAACTATTCAAAAACATAAGAATCCTACGTACGAACTGACCTTCAGGTTCAGAAACATGCCAAACATATCAGGAATAAACCTGACTGAGGGGGTAGAAATCATGCCTTACATCCCAAATTAATAAACAAATATTTTAATGGTCATGAAAGAAGAAAGCAATGCGGTTTAATTTGCTAACTGGGTTCATTCTTTCGCTCTATTGCAAGACTTAAAAGGCAAAGTCACTTAGCAAACCTCTTCAAACTAGGGAGTCTCCACATATTTCCTCAGACGTTGATCCCACCTAAAACACATTAGCAAATCTGCGAGATTAAGTTGAGCCACGGCCGATATGAACAGAGCTGACGGAACAGCTTTCTGACTCCAGACTGGCTGACTTGAGCCGCCACCGATGCTCCAGGCCCGAAAAGTGCCATTTAAAAGACTATTATAGAAACATCAAATTAGTCCTTTCTCTGAAAAGCCACAGTCTGTGGGAACACAGGAACGCCAAGACTGTTTTTCAAGAGACTAAAATTAGAAGGATGTTAGCTTGAGGCTGATGCTATAGTATACAGCTATAAAAGAGCAGTGGTTTATTTCACCTGCAAAGCTGTGCATTAAATCACAAATCCAGACGTTTACAGTTGATGCAAAGTGTGGCATTCTTGGTATGGCATAATGCTATAATGTTGCCTAAGTGCAAATAAATGCAAGTCTATAAACAATTATATATAACCTTTCTAACTGGTTGCAATTTATTTTAAAGACAGACTCTCCTCACAAATACACTGCAAACATCTCACTTAACACATTCACACTTGCATTTATCAAGTATGCAATAATCCCTAGAGTTGACCATTACCAACACTAATGCTTCACAAAGAAATATGCTGTAAAATGAAAACACAAGCATATATCAGATAGTTATGGCTGGCCATGATAATCTCTGAAATCCCCAACAAACACGCTGTATGCGATCAGTGCTCATTGCAGCGGTGCACAGTTTGTTAAATGATTAACTGATGGACAGGAAGAGCTCTCTTCTTTCAGTCGGTCACCTGAGATCCCAGACTCAGAGCCAGACTGTACCTGTTCACTTATTCACTAAAGCAGTGCACCTGAGCATTAATCAACAAGAAATTAGCTTCCACTGTAATCTGGAAAACAGACAGCCAAAATTTAGTGATTAAACTGTGTTCTGGATTAAAAGTGGCAACTACATAAAACATTTGGATGCATCTCAAAACCCACTGTGCTGCCTACCTAGACAACATTCTGGGGACTGCATCCGTATGCATATTATATATTATATACAGTGGAGTCTGAAAGTACATGCAAACAATAAATAAATAATAATAAGTGAAATCAAGCAGCTATTTGTAATGCTAATATTTATTAGATTTTTTTTAACTATAATCTATTTTCATGGAAATTAGTCTTTTTGTCTCCACTGCTGGTACAACATACACATACAACTTATTCATAACACACACACACACACACACACACACTAATGTCAACAACAATTATTCAAACTGATTGACAATAGGACAAATGACTTAAAATAAATAAGAAAGACAAATATATTCATTGCTCTATGCACCATATAGCACTTTCCCTATACAATTTAATGTATGAAGGTTGCAAAGACAATTATTTTCAGTGTTATATATTATTCCATAACATTATTTATATCCATATTTGACCCTGGATCACAGAACTTCGCTGGGGTATATTTGTAGCAATAGCCAAAAATACATTGTATGGGTCAAAATTATCCATGTTCTTCATTAGGATATTAAGTAAAGATTATGATCCATGAGGATATTTTGTAAATTTCTTACCGTAAATATATTACAACTTTTTTTGATTAGTAATATGCATTGCTAAGAACTTCATTTGGACAACTTTAAAGGTGATTTTCTCAATATTTAGATTTTTTTGCACCCTCAGATTCCAGATTTTCTAATAGTTCATCATCAAACCATACATCAATGGAAAGATTATTTATTCAGCTTCCAGATGATGAATAAATCTCAATTTGGAAAAAAAAAAAAATGACCCTTATGACTGGTTTTGTACTCCAGGATCATATATATCTGATATATATCTCACATTCATTTAATTTCTTTAAAACATGGTGCTTTTTGAAAGTTGTTATTGATTCAGTGAATACTGCATTTGTTTTATTTTTATTAAAAATATTCATATTAGCTCCACTTTCATCAACACAAACAGTGAATGCAGACAGCAACAGGTCAACAAAGCGGTAGTAAACTCAGCACTAGATGGACTTAAATATCGTATCATATACATAACTCTTTTGGGCACTTTATAAAGCACTTTTGGGGTAATTTATATATAAACCGCCTATATGGTGCCTAAAAATACCGGTGCAGGTTTTTGTCCACTGACAGAAATAACCGCGCTGGCCCTGCCGCAATTCAGCCTAATAATAACTTATACTATCTTTCCCCGCGGGGCTCATATAGATATCATTACAGCTTGAGGAAACCTGGCAAACTTGCCAATCACACGCACAATATAAGTGCGCTGCTCACAATTAAAAGTTAGTGGAAAGTTCCATTCCGTCACATTGACGCGCAGCGCACCGCGAAGAACTTGAGCAGAAATCATTGCAATCATTAGAGGAGCTCAGGAGACAGATAACGATACCTCAGCACTTTGCCAACCGCCTGAAGGACCATTTTACAGCTTAATCCGTTTTTTGGGGATCTCTGCGCGAGCGCGCTGTCGTCTCCGACCATGTTTCCAGACGCCCGCTTTGAACGCCTCCGAACGCGCTCATAGATTCTGATCAAGTGAACCCAGAGTTTGCAAAAGAGTCGCTCTGCTGTGCTTCTCCTGCGGCTCAGCTTCTGGCCAATCTCAGAACGGATGGGAAGGGCCAAGGCGCAATATTCGGAATGTAAGAAACCTCATGCATGTGACTCTCCACACACACTGGACGCAGAAAACTGTGCTGGATCTGGGTACAGTAGAACCGGCTTTCCCCCCAAAACACCACCACAGCAATAACTCACACTGGGGAACAAATAGTTATGATTCTTGTAGTTCAACTGGAATAATATAAGGCATATTTGCATATGCTTTCCCACTATATTCATCACATATCTGAAAATGTACAGCTTCCTCCTCACTGGAAACCTCAAGTTTTTTTTACCATTCTAAGACTAAACTATTTCCTTAATTTATTAAAGTTTCTAATAGCATTTTGCCTGGCATTTTTATAATTACACATATACACACACACACACACACACACACAGTGCCCTCCATAAGTATTGGATCAGTAAAGACAAAATTGCTCTGTTGGCTGTGGAGTCAAGACATTTACAAATATGATTAAAAGATGAATGAGAGGCAAAAATGTAAACAGGTTTGTGTTAGCATATTGCTCAGTGCAAAGAAAGAGAAGTAATGGGAGCCTGTATATTTATTTTTTCATGTGTCTAATAGTCATGAACAAGTTCTCTGAAAAACATGCATGACCTTTGAAACATGTCTAGTCTTCATGCTCTGTTGACTACGGCTTCAATAACAATAAACATACATTTACAGAAAGCATCCATATTTATCCATGCACATGTTGATTAGAGAATTAAAAACTTGAAAAGTATTAATTTAAGGTACATTTAGAACAAATAACGTGTGATTAAACTGATTAATCGTGAGTTAACTCATGACAATCATGCGATTCATTTTTTTAATCGATTGACAGCCATATACACACACACACACACATACATATATATATATATATATATACACATCTTACACAGGGCTGGAAATGGTGGGGGGGGGGGGGGGGGGGGCTGCGTTTCATTTCCAACTGGTTAGGTTTATTTGGAAATCAAAGTGACTATCCATTCAAAAGACTACGAGAGCGATCCTAGTTCTGCCTAGCACGATATATTTGTGTCTATGGCTCGCTACGCAATGCAGTCTTTTGTGATTGGCCATAATACCTGCTGACCTATACACTTTCCTGTGTTACGTTATCAGTACGCAGACACCGTAGTTATTGGAGTAGTGTCTTTGGAAGGAAATAAAACGGCAAGCATTAGTTGAAAGCTCACTCTCATCTCACGTGTATTTCTTAGAAAACACAAGTAATACATAATAGTGTGATTTTACAAACACAAACACACAAATGATAATAATACTAATACTAATAATTAGGGATGCATCGATCCGATACTCAGGATCGGTATCGGCTCCGATACGGTCATTTTCTGCGATCAGGTATCGGTCAGACGAGACAGATCCAAATCCGATATTGTGCGTATACTATTGTGTGTTACTGTTGAGCCCCACGAAAGGCACAGAAACATTATAAAGCACCATGAAGTTTCCGTGCACTATATTTCAAGTGTTCTGAAGCTGTTCCACAGTTTAATCTGAGGTACAGATGAATATTTAAGTCTTTAAATTCAAGTTCAGGTAAACTCTTCTCTCCGCCGCGTCTGTCTGTCATCCTCCATTCAGCGATCAAGCTGCGTGTCTCGTTCGGTTTCTACAGTCAAACTCTCTTCAAGAGCGCTGTTACTGAGGTTTAAAACTGTTAAAAGAAAAGGCTTAATACACTTACGCACAGATTGAATACACTATGCATCAATATCTCTTCCCTTTGTACTTTGAATGTTTCTATGTGGACTCAGAGAGCTGCGCTGTGACTCCGTGTCGCTTCAAGCGCATCATTCTCTCACGGGATGCACATAAGCGCTTTCTGCTGCTCTATAATGGAGTCTTACTTATTATAATACTTCTGCGCAATGAAAGATTATTAACAGTCTTTCTTGTTCTGTCCTATCTATCATATGTTGCTGCCTTCATTACTGTGCTATAGAATTAAAAGAAATGTCTTTTAATTTTATAGTAGCCTATATATTTATATATAAATATATTTGCTTGTTTTTTCATGAATGTATTTTACAACAATACAAAGAGCAATGTGTATAATTTCACCAGATTTAGTCCTACACTTTTGTAAATAAAAATGTTTCACTAGGTTTTATAAAATTGTCCACCCGTGATTTTTCTAGAGTATATTTTGCTGTATTATAAACCATGTTTATAATAGTATTTTTGTCATAGATTATGATTATATATTTTTCATTAAAATGAAGTTATCTATTAGTAGTAGACTGTGTTTAACACACACAGAAGTATATAACTTCATATTTTCTTAAATATGTGGGTATATAGTATTTATAGAGTTGTAACTTAGTTTTAGTTACTTTTTCTTATTTGTAAGTCGTTTTGGACAAAAGCGTCTGCTAAATGACAAAAGTAAAGTAAAAATCAAAGTAAATAAACTAAAGCTAACTATTAAAACTTAAACAAAAACATTGAATATTAACAAAAACTATAATAATACATCAGTTCGGTCATACAATGAATGCATATTAGCAGAATTAACTAAATGTTTTTTTTTAATACCTCTATACTGATTACGGTGCATGACACTGCTATAACCACTCGATGTGTCAACTACCACTGAAGCATTCCCTTAGCTTGCTTCACCGCAGTCGTGACGTACTGGATGCTGCAGTAATTCGTGTTATGACAATGTCATTTACAGTGGAACATCAGGCTGGAATTTTCCTGCAGAGCTCGAAGGCATGTTCAGACTCCACACTGGAAAGCTAGAAGGGCCGGTCTGGCCCCGGGACTAGTATTTTAGTCATCTAACAGCATGCCAAGACGGACAAAAACATGCTAGAGACTCACAGCCTCTCTGGCTCCATGCATCGGTCCTATTTAGCTTTTCTGCTAATATATCAAATAAAAATAAGCATGCATACCCTCTATATTTATATATACAGTATATGCATGGAAGTCACCAGCATACACAGATGTCAGCTTATTTTCAGAAGGTCAAAATGCTAAAAGTGTTCAGCGCTGTTAATATACTGGCTGCTTCTTTCAATCCAAACACTAGCGTCAGCCTTCAATTATTACTGTATAAGCCTTAAAAGGTCAGCCTGAAATAAATGCTGGAAAAAGAGAGTGGAAAAAGTGCTTTCTAAAATGAGGCATGGACGTCAGGTTGTGGGAGGGAGTGGTGAAATAATGAGGCCTGTGTGAGCGGGACGGGACAGGGGCCTGACGCTGAGCCTTCACAGGCTGCGTTTGTCCAGGAGGGCAAAAAAAAAAAACAGGGGCAGGGAGGCAGACAGAGGAGGCTTTCATGGCCTCTACAGGTGAGAGAAAATGAAAGAGCAGCTTGCGAAAGCAGTGACGCAAACATGTAGATGCCGCGGCGTGGTGAATGTTTTCTTAGTGTACTCAATGCTGCAAGAATTTAAGATTGGCCACGTTTTTATTTTAACTCAGAAGACCAAAATATCTTGGATATATGGACACACATTTTTATTTTATATATATATATATATAGTTTGTTTATCTCCCAGCCCTATTCTGAACCAATATTTTTGTAAGAAAAACACTTATTTATTCCATTAATCATGGATCGTTTTAGCCATGACTCTCAAATAGTGAGTATATCAGCTCTGCTGCGTCATGATGGGTCACATGACACAAGAACCAATGGCGTCTGGCATCACTGACGTCAAACTTGCACCAACTCATCTTTGAAATGCATATTTAGGTAAAGGAGATTTGAAAGCTCGACTGTAATAATCTGCATTGCACAACAAACATCTCATTTTGTGATTCAAAGAAATATGGAACTTGAACAATTAGGTTGAGTAAATGAACAAATTAAAAGAGTTTGTAAACAACTCTTATTTTAAGGTCCAATTCTCGCTATGAACAGACCATTAACTTCGACTTTTGCCTCAATACACTCCTAATTTGCTGCTTATTAATAGTTAGTAAGGTATTTGTTAAGTTTAGATATTGGCTAGGATTAGGGATGTAGAATATGGTCGTGCAGAATAAGGCATTAATGTGCTTTATAAGTACTAATAAACAGCCAATATGTTAATAACAGGCATGCTAATAAGCAACTAGTTAGCAGTGAGAATTGGTCCCTATGCTAAAGTGTTACCCAACACCCTAAATAAGCAGAATTGTGAAAATACTCCTAAGAAATGACGTAGTCCATCTGAGCTGATCCCAGATATACAACAGTTCTCAACTTGTCAAGTTCTCCTTTGCAAGCATTGCAGTGTAGATCTCTATACATTGAATATGATAATTGTTTGATTGCCTCTGAAGAAGCAAGTACCTGTAGAAGAGCATCCACAGAAGACCGAGAGGGTTTTCAATGCTCTCGGATTCAACCGGCGGATCTTCTTCAGCTTCAGCCATTTGTGAACCTCTCAGATCATTCCTCGCAACATGAACGACTTTTCCTATCTATTTGCCCGAGACAAACATCAACACGTCTGTCCACCCAGCTATACGTGCATCGAGTGAAACGAGCTGAAGTTACGGCTGTGGTTTCTGGATAAGTTCCTCTCTTGTCTGCTGCTGCTGATAAGGAGCCCTGCATGAAGATTAACATGCACTTGACCGAGACGTGAAGTCATCAACCATTAATGGACAGCAATATGCATCCTGGGAACAAAAGTCATATTGAGAATCTGTACTTTGAACTTCGGAACTAATGTTTGTGTCACATTGTTATATAGCCTAATGCTTACAGAGTGCAGTGGGAATATTCAGGGGTTAAAGTTTGCCTTTTGAGGGATTGTACTTTCACTTCTTCCTGTTCCTTGAGAAAAAGAAAAGCAGGAATGCATTGTTTGGCCTCCGCCGAGCCATTTCCTGAGTCTATCGCATGCAAATGAACCTTTTTCTGTATTTTTAGTCAAATAAATGCAGACTTATTGAATGAGTGGATGTGTATTTTTCCTAACAGACTGTGACGTTTCTCAAGTCACCAGCTCAGTCTCGCATCTCTCCATCTGTGTGGGTAACTGACACCAAAGCACTCGGACATCACACTGAAGACACAATACAAAAGCAAAGCTAACTACATAAAGGAGGAATTACTGTCGATACGGCATGTGCCTCTTGAGCAGCAGTGGGTTAAAACCCTGTCAGAGAAAACACAAGTGCATAAAGAGAAAGTTTCCTGCAGAGATCTTTCACAGTCCATTGGCAGTCCATCAGAGGAAGTTATGCAACCGTCTGATACTTGCAATATCCATCAGCGCAGCGGCAAAACAATGGCCAAACAGGAGCTACGTGTGAAAGGCCTCTCGCCGAGAGCGCTTTACCAAACCTTACCTGATCAGAGAGTAAGATCCCGACCTTCTACACTTCATCTATCTCACCAGAAACGGTCCAGAGCTAGCAGTTAACACTGTCCACCAGATAACAATGATGCTTCAATAAAATTAAACACATTAGTGTTTTTTCTACTCTTTCAGATAATAAAGTAATAAAACAACCAAAAAAACCCAGGATATTAATGAATAAATGGCACAAAGTCAACAAAGCAGCAGTTTGTTACATCAGGCAGTCTAATGTGTATTTATACTCCAAACACAGCTGAGATAAACAATCCAATTAAGATCATTAATCTCACCATTAATCCTTGTGAAAAAGAAGTGTGCTTAATTATATTCAATATGCACTTATAGTGCACTTAAAAAAAGTACTTGCAGATAATGCAATATTAATGAACTAAAAGGCCATTTAAGTGCACTTGAAGAGAGACACTTTCATGAGTGTTTCTTAACACACTTAAGTAGACTTTTAAAAAGTGCACTTTGTAATAATGTCAAATTAAAGCATTGAAGAACAGTCCAAGTCATTGTTTTAATAATCTTTTGTCATGCTTTCAAGAAGTACACTTTAGATTTATTGTTGACTAATATACTAAAGCACATGTGAAGTACTTGAATATCATTTCTACTGTAGCGTGTTAGATATTGCATTTAATTTAATATTTTAAATATCTAAACTGCAACTTGATTATTACTAATGTGTAAATAGACAAGTTTTAATAGAAATGAGATTTAGAAAAATATTTTAGTTGATCATAAATGCTTGTCAGTACATTAACTTTAACCATATTTCAAAGACAAAGAAATAAACAAATACATAAATACATGCATATATATATTTATTAGGGGTGTAACGATATCACAAACCGAACCGAACGATCGCGATACACCCCCCACGATACGAACCGCGGTACTCTCACGCCCCCTGCTGCTCATTGTTGAGGTTAATGGCACTTATCTCTAACTAACTATTAATTTAAACAAATTTTTCTTTGCTTACATTTGATTCAATTGTATTAGTAACGACTAATAAGCGATTTTTAAATTTTGTTCTAAATATTCTATTCTAAAGTTACTGTTTTAAAGTGCATGTCATTTCCGTGACCTGGGAGAGAGCGTCAGACTCGGTTGCTAGTATCTGCAGGAGGCTGCTTCACATAGCACTGAAACTGCAGATCCCGGACACATTTCAGTCTCCTGTGTGGGAACACTGGTTTTCCAGTGGAGTACAGGAATGGAATTCGTGTCGCAGACAAAGCTGTCGTAACTGTTACACAAAACTCTCTTAGGGCCCGTTCACATATCGCGTCTTTTGCACGCTCAAGTTCGTTATTTCAACGCGCGGTATGCGCGCTCATAATGGAAGCGACGCGCTCGTTTTTTCCAGGCGCATCCGCGCCGCATCGAGATAAAAACATCTCAACTTTTCAGAGCCGCAAGCGCACCGCGGGTCATGTGACAAGAACCAACCAATCAGCTTCCTCACCTTTTCCGTTACTTGGTAACCTCAGCAGCTTTTTTGAAGTATGGGGTGCACCCAAACACTGCGGCGTTTTTTACTTTTCTTAGTAAATAAACCTTATAACAGAGTTACAGCAAGGGTTTTTCGGTGGTGGAAATCCATTGCTGAAATGTCCTTGTTGTAACGGAGAGCGCAGCTGATGGTTGTTTAGCAACGACAGACGCCTCCGGAGCGCAACCGCCTGAGCGCTTTGGAAAAAAGGAGAAAGCGGCGCGCCGAGCGTTTTTAGGCGCGATATGTGAACGACAGGAAACACATCTCATGGTGCGTTCACACCAGACGCGAATGAAGCGTTAAGCGCGAGTGATTTACATGTTAAGTCAATGCAAAGACGCGATTAGACATCCTGCGGCGACCGCATTTCAAAAGAACTTAACTTAATTGAACTTCCAAACGTTTCTTAGAGTGGACAAGCCAGTGTTTATTTCTGACTAGAGTACATTGGAGTTATCTCATTTTAGTTTACTCTGTTAAACTGGCTGCACTAAAGAGAGAAATGTTTTATTCTGACTAGTCTATATTGGAGGTATTTATTTCATATTTGTTTAATTTTTAGTATGCTGACTGCACTAAAAATGTGAAGCCAAAGTTAATAAAGAAAAAGTTAAGTCAAGTTAGTTATTATTGAGTTAAGTGAGTCTATTGTTCCTTAGCATTGCTGGTGAGATGACATGAACCCCCCCTCTCAGCAGCTCCACCCAGACCAGCCTGTGCTATAAAACTGAACATTGCAAATTTTAGCATCAGTTCATCCCAAACGGGAATACGAGGACGTGCTAGACTCGACTCCCTCTCGGGACGAGGGCCACAGACTCCGGAGAGAGTCCTGATTGGTTACGGAGCAAGACATGCTAGAAGACGATCTCGGGCACAATGTGACTAAATCAAAGATAAATCAAGTCTACAGCACATCTATCTCATTCACAGTTTACCATGACACGGATTCCAAAAATAGAGCCATGCTAATGAATCCCACCCTGGAAAACAACAGAGGATTTGTGTAGCGCACACACACACACACACACACACACACAGAAAGGCAAAAATGTGCACAGTAATCGCTGATTGAAACAGTTAACAAACCAAGAATGCTATTAATATTCATTATTATATTGCCGGGAATAAGACATTTAGGAAGCTTTGAGGAAAAGTTCAGATGATAATAATAATAATAATAATTATTATTATTATTATTATTATTATTATTATTATTAGACAGACACTTTAGCACTATTTTCACAAGCATAATCTCATATAATCAGATATTTAGGACACTTAAAGGAATAATTCCAAAAATATATATACATTAATGTTTATGATTATTATTATTATTATTATTATTATTATTATATAACAGTACTGGGAAGTCAGCCACTTTAGCATATTTTTTTATGAGCATTAAGTAGTCTTAAAAGAATAGTTCACAAATAAATAAATGAATAAAATAAATAATTTATCAGAGTGTGTTTAGTGTTTGTCAGAGCTGAGCAGTGCATGATCAATATGAACACTGGAGGTAGAAACAAACACATCTGAAAATCTAAGCAGCAAAAGTGCTAAACTGTGTAAAAGATGCTCTGCATTGTGTGTTATATTATCAAACACTCCCTTGAGGGCTGACTGGTCATACTGGCTACAGATATACTGCTCTGACCCTCTTTGATGACACCCTGAGAGGTCAGCGGCTCCACAGTCAACTTCTGCTGACACACTCCCATCCCCATCTGATCCCTGTGCATTATGAATCTCAGAGATGATAGGATCTAAATCTATATGTGCAGCATGAAGAGAGCGGATGCAGCCTCAGATGATCCTGACTCAAATATCAATGAAGCCTTTACTTCATCTCAGCACAGCGTTAATGCATTGTATTAAACATTGCTCTCATTGCACCGCACAGTCCTCCCTGCTTTAGCCACAAGCCCTAGATAGGGAACACAGCTGCTCCAAACCCACAGCGGAAGAGCTAGAGGTGGCCTTTCAGCAACACTTTGCTTTCTTGAAAATACACTTAAAGGCAACAGAACTTAAATTGACATTTTATTAATCTACATTAAAATATGCACTCATTATGGATAGAAGTAATCAATTAGTCAAATTAGCGCATATTTCTTAACATGTATGCTCATATACCGCACACAGCAGCATTGTCTGGAAGCATGTGGCTACAGTTTAGAGCGCAAAGCATCAGTGTTTCAGCTCCATCTGCTGGATCAGTGCCGTTTCACAGCAGATTCAGTACAAGCTGGCACAACAGAGAGACATCTCAACCTTTACCACTCCTGCATCAAACAACCAACCATCCCATAATGCACTGCACACAATCTGACCTTCTCTTTCAAATGTGACAAATTAATCCAGATCTTTCGTCTTCCATTAACTAATCAGACTTTATTTTATTTACCAAATTAGACTAAAAAAGGGACATTTTTGTTTCAGAAATGAGAACTAGATGGTACTCATTTAAATAAAAAGTAGCATTAATATTTTAATCAGTTACTTTCAATTAGTTTTAATAACATTAGTATTATGATTAATATTATTAAATGCCATTTAATATATAATATAAACTATTAATCATTTTAATTAATAATAATTCTAAAAAGATTAATAATTTAGAGTAATTAATTATATTTTGACAAATTACATTCAAAACATGTTTATAGATGTAATTATTAATTTTATATAAAGCCAGAATACACCACTCTTACTGAATTAAAGATGTTAATTGTCAATTATTAAAAATACAATAATAAATAGAGAGCAACTAAAATGCATTTAAAAAAACAAAAATAATAGATATACACACACACACATCACTAACTCGAGTGCCCATCTCTGATAGATGTAAATTATATTTTTTAATTGTTAATTATTAAAATTGTTAAAAGCCTCATAACTAAACAGTACAATGTACATGTACACACACACACACACACACACACACACACACACACTACCATTTAAATGTAAACATGACCAGTGTCTCAAAGTCTGCTTGTGAAGCTGTCAGTCTGATCCTGGCACTTTGGTTGGATTTCAATTTTACTGACATTTCACTACAAGAAAATCCAAACGCAACGCCAGTCATGACTGATTCACTGCAGTGTATCCGAGAGAGCCAGGATCTGGATGTAAATGATATAGTTAACCTAATCAGTGGCATTTATGCTCTCGGTACCACACAGCTGAAGGTCATTCGTCGAAAGCAAAGCAGCAATCTGGGGACGTGCAGCAGCCTGAAAGGCCTTTGAAGCTGTACAAACTGAGCCAGTTGTGAAAAGTGTGTTGTGAAAGAGCTAAGGCTAATGACCTCCCATGCCCCACTGCCAGCCAATCAGCCCAGCCGCAGCGCTCCTCTCCGGCAGGTGGCTGAGGGAAAAGCACAAGAGACTGTGTGGATATAAGCCTCAACAGCAAAACAAGCTGAGCCTGAACGCGGCGTCTCTGCATGCCCGGGCAGAGCAGGCTGTGTGTTTGTGAGGCCAAACCAAACGCTATTACACTGCTTTAACACACCCACATGTGTTCAGTGTCTTACACCAAAAGTACATCATTATATATTACAGAAATGATGTTCACATGGGCTGGAATGACATCTCAAAGCATTTTAATCAGTTTCTCTAAAGAAATTATGCATCAAAATGGTTTAAAAACAAAATTAAACTTTTCTCAGAACAGTTAAAAGCCTCGTCTATAACTAAACAGTGCAATGTTTCTACAATGAACCAATGTACTGGGAAATTGATACTTAATACAGAAATGTTGAAAATGTTGTTAATGACAAGAATAGCACAAAAGCTTGTGAGAAAATCGCAGACAGCAACAGTTACTAAGGTATGATTGGATAATTGGTAGGCAGGACTTAGAGAAGGGTCAATCAGGTTAGTACTTGCTAAGGAATTAAGCAACCCCCTAAAACCCAGTAAAACAAGAATAAACATGAATGCATGCATAAATAAATAAATGCATTTATGCTTGAATAGATAAATAAATAAATGCATTAATACACTTATAAACAAATGCATGAATGCATAAATAAATAAACAGAATTAAACTATTTTTCAATAAATAAATACATAATGCATAAACAAAAAAATCATCAATTAAATAATATTACGTTAACATCCCATTTGTAGCCAATCTTTAAATGAATCAGGCTGTTTTTGCTATACTGCACCTTTAAGACTATAAGCGCATGAGCTCTGTTATAATTAGCCTAGCTCACCTTCATCTACTGGCGCAGTTCACAGTTCAGGCCAAATTACTGATATACAAAGCAGGCGGTCATAATGTCCTGATGTTGTGATGTCACATGAATACAGCGTGCATATTCTATTTTCAATAATATGCGAAATCACTAAAAGCAATGCAGTGAGAAATGATGGTGGGGCGGCTGCATTCTGTGAGGACAGATCTGTGCTCTAATCCTACGGGAAGAGGGTTGGGATGAGAGCTGGAGGCTGAAGAGAGGAGCGCCATCTCTACACGACCACCATCAGCAGCAGTGCTGGATTACGCTGGCTAACGCTTACATAACGCTCAGACAATGCTGTGCTCCCTCCGGGGGGCCTCGGCAACATGTAACATACACAGAGATATGAAGTGCACACATGTGCAATCCTAAACCAAGGAGTGCCAGACACACAGACTTGCAGATGGTGACTAAGGACTAAGCACTGAAAATCTACAAGAAATAGCAAACACAGACAGTATGCAACGCTGCTGAGAAAGCAAAAACTAACCAGATTCGCATAGATGAAAGGACCCAGATACTATGACTGCGTCTCAAAGCAAAGGTGATGATCTAATGCATTTTGCATAAGGATACGAACTAATCAAACTGGTTTTGGATGGACCACAATTAAGCAAATATTTATCGACTACAATGCTTGCTTGAAATCCAATTTGAAATTGAATTGTCAAACGATCCGTCAAACATCTTTAATTCTTTCCACTGACTGCCAGACCAATGGGCTCCAATGTTGTTTGGTTCCCAATGTTCTTCAAAGCATCGCATTTTGTGTCGACAGAACGAACGTCACAGGTGTGGAACGACATGAGGTTGAATAAATAATGATCATTTTCACTTTTGGGTGACTTTTGTTCATCTTTGAAAGACAAACCAAGGTATTTCTGTCCATTACACCAAAATATTTTGCTTCAAAAAGTTAAAATAAAATAAATCCATATGAATGAAGCCATTTAATCCACTGTTCTAAAGACAAAGGCTTGCTGGATATGATGAACAGATTTAATTCAGTCTTTCATTCACATATAAACAATCAACGCAGAGCACATCAAACATGCATGAGCTCAAACCTGGTCCAAATGCATCAATATCAGCATCTGTTTACCAAATTTACTTATTACAACAGTAAAAATATCCTCTTATGAGTTTGGAACGGCATGAGGGTTAGTAGTTGATTTTCACTTTTGGATGAACTAAATTATTAGATAAATATAATTGCTTATGCAAACTTGAGCTATAGTTGCACATTAGTAATATTTTAAAGATGCCTCAAACTCCAAAAGAGTCTCTTGCTCATACACTCATCTTCTTTCAACATCACTGCTTGCTTTATGAATTAATATTCATATTCAGAGATGTATCCATTCATCTGCACTAACAATATCAGATAAGAACTAAATCTGAACTGGATAATGACACTAACTTTGCAACATCAACACGGTTATTGAATGAACTGAATCAACGCTGAATAAAACGTAGCTAAATAATGACAATATTGTCTTCTGTAGAACTGAGATTTAATTAGTTTCATAATTGACAAATTCTACAACATTAATACTGTGATTTTCCTGTTTGTTAATGTGAAGCTGCTTTGAAATAATCCGTATTATATAAAAGTGCTATACAATTAAATGTGACTTGAAGTTTTCATCCAAAAGAAGTAGTTTTATTTATACAGCGCCTTTCCATTGCTCAAGGTCACTTTACATAGTTTTATACAAAACATTTACATACCCAAAATACAATACAAGCATATAGGCCAAATAAAGCCACATTATCCCAAATGCAAATTAAACTATATGTAATTAAAATTAGATATATGTAAATGATAAACAGAAGTGGTCCAAGAACTGAACCTTGAGGAACACCCTGTGAAACTGGAGCAGTGGCAGATTTATACCCTTGTATGGTGATATAATATTTTCTATCGCTAATGTAGGAAATGAGCCAGGAAAGAGCTGAGCCAGTGATACCGATATCAGAGAGACGAGAGATGAGTATTTCATGGCAGACTGTGTCAAATGCAGCGCTTAGATCGAGAAGAATCAAGATGTTTATTAACCCAGAGTCCATGGACAGAAGAATGTCATTAACCACACAAAGAAGAGCAGTTTCAGTGCTATGTGATGAACGAAATCCCGACTGAAAAGGTTCAAAAAGTCCATTAGCATTCAAGTAAGATCTTAATTGTGAAGCCACAACTTTTTCAAGAATTTTACTTAAGAATGGTAAATTTGAGATTGGCCTATAATTGTTCATGTCTAGATGGTCAAGAACCGTTTTTTAAGTATGGGAGTCACCGCAGCCATTTTTAGTTCTGCTGGAACAATGGCAGAAACTACAGTTAATCATATCTGTTATGAAAGATTCAACCTCATGAACACACATCTTAAGCAAAACAGTAGGTGTAGGATCAATCTGGCAGGATGTAGAATTTGACTTCACAATTAGATCTTGTGGCAGCAGAAGTAGTGAGAGTAAAGGCAGAAAGAGAGTATGTTGGGTGAGCCGAGTCAGTTGTATGAGCGGTGTCTTGGGAAATGGAGTCAGTGATTGACTTCAGTTTGTCTGAAAAGTAATGAGAAGTTATTCACAAGCTCCTCAGAGCCAGACATAACATGTCCAAAGCCAAGCCAGAAACTTTTAATGAGAAAAGAATAGATTTCATGTGTCTAACATTTGTCTAAGTGAACATTTACACCACCAGATTTACTAACATTAGAAATTCATGCTAAAATAGACAATTAGGGAAGCAAGGAAAAATATACTATGGAAGTCAATTTTGTGCCCAACAGAATAAAGAAACTCATACAGGTTTTGTACAACTTGAACTACCCCTTTAACTTAAAATGAACGAGGCATGATACACAGCTCAACCAATAACCGATCAGATTTCCGTGCCTAACAAACGTTCAGTATGCATTTGAATATTTAATCAGGACCAAAACCTCATGCAAAAGAGAATCACAACCACACGAAAGAAGTGCTAGGAAAAAATGCATGCTCTTACTCTGAGAAACGGCTGATCCCTGAACAGCTCAGAAGTGATTTTACAGGAGATTATTTTGTTCGATCTTATCCGTTCAAGACTGAGAAGGCTACTACAGGTCAACCGCATGCACAACCTTCCCTGCCCTATACACACAGCAGCTTAATCTTACCGCAGACGGTCTTGAACAGTCTTAGAAAACTGCACAACATTAAATCTTGACCTCCAAGGTCATTTGGTAAGAATAGGCCAGGATTTATCTGGACATGTACATGAAAACTCCTGTCATTTAGTTGACACTTGGAATTTAGATGCCAATTACAGGAACAAATCCCTCTCTGTAGGTTTATGACCTTTCAGTTTCCAGACCCAAACTTTAACATGTACGGTATGTTGCAGAACCTACCATACGTGCCTCTACCTACAATTCTGCAAAACTCAAAAAACATACCTATATGTACGAATCACTGCAGTTTCCTGTTGAAATGAACACTACAACTCAAACCACTTTTATTAATTTTCACACAAGGCCAGAGTTCTGATTAAGAAAGCTGAATTTTCACAAAATATTATCTTATGACTTCAAAACAATTCCAGCATGCAGTGAGATTTGAAAACTGATGCTTTTGAATCTTAGCATCACACATCCAGCTTCATATGCATGTTTTTTCTGACGCAGTACGTTTGCTCTGTAGCTCACCCGATATGAAGTTGCACTTGTGCGGTGAAGCGCTCCGGTACGAATCCTGTGAAACTACGGTTCGACAAAACCGCTCAAACCAGCATATAAGGAAGTTAAAACAGCAGGGTTGCATCAGCAAATGTGTTTTTACATCACTTGTGCATTCAACCACTCTATCAGGTAGGTTTAGGGGTTGTGTTTGGTGTAGGGGGATGTTATTTTCCAACATAAGAGCTAGGGCTGTCAAAATGGCTGAAAAACTACATTCAAATTTTGTACTTAAATATTATCAATATTCGAATTTAAAATGCATCATTTCAGTTAGGGTGAAAAAAAGCTTTTGGCTTCTCTCCTGAGGCCACAAGAGGGCGCATCGAGCAAAATATTACTAATGGCCATTTATTCAAAGCAATAAAATAACATGACTATCAGTGACAATTTCCATAATGTTTAAAATAATGTTTATAAACCAATTATAATTAAAACCTGCCATAAAGTTGAACTTGCATTAATTTTACATGGCTTTCTAAACACACTCCCTGCATCCCAATGTGCATACTATCCACTCTATCTGCCCTAAATAGTATTGAAAATTACTAATATCACACAGAATTTAGGATAGATTGTATGCACATTGGGATGCAGGCAGTCTTTGAGTGAGACGCGAGTGCAACGCTGTGAGAAATATGTGTTAAGGATGAATGGCTTGGTTTCAGTTTTGACGTAAGCAAGATCTTCTCCGCATTGATGTTCTCTTTTTCTGCAATATTTTTAATGAACAACACAGCAGCGCCGCATCTGGAGGGTTCAACTGGATAGGCCAACGAAAACATTTTAATGCAATGACACTTACATTGTCATCGCATCTCGTGCGCCACTGATAAGGATTTTTATTTTAAATTCAACAAATATTAAAAATTCAATTTTTTTTTTTTTGACAGCCCTAATAAGAGCATTAACCTTTCAGCGGCACTCACCGGACATTTCAATGAACTGCTGCGATACGTACCTGAAGCAACGTAATAAAAACGTGATGCAGTCACATATTGAACGTGTGTTTTAGCGCTACTCACTGGACATTTCTCTTTGAAACTGCCACGAAACGTGCAGTAAGTTACGTAATAACATGTTGTAGAAATGTTGCCACAAGCACGTATTTCCAGTGAGCCTGGATTGTGCATAACATGAGAGGAAGCTCTTCAAATCCTGCAGTCATGTAGATTTTCACACACTCACCGTTGATCTGTGAGGTATAGGGGAAGCCTGCAGGATGCCTGATATCACACTGCATTAATCCAACTAAAGCCCATTCCTGCTCCATACAAGGAAAAGACAAGCTTCAATCAGAATCCCTCTCTCTCACACACGCTTCGTTTGCATTTTCCTCACTGCATTTAAGTATGCAAACCCTAAAAAGGTGATGTAAGCCATTCCAGCCCTTTTGCAAACTTCAACCACACACACACACACCTTTTCCAAAACCCTGCTGTCCTCCAAAAACGAGTCAGCACACCCAAATGTGCAGAATGTGTGTTTCTGATTGACTAAAATACTTATTTCAGTGATTTCATAAACTGTCCCAACAGCCTGACTGCTCAGACCTGCAAGAAATGCCCCGAGGTCATGCTGAAGGACACGCAAGACGAGAACAGCCAAAGAAACAAACGGAGGAAGAGGAAAAGATGTAAGGAAGAAAGTGACGCCCTTGCACACGCAGCGATGGAGGATGCAATGTAGGTCATCAGAAACAGTAAGAACTGAAAAACACATGAGAGGAAGAGAACGGCAAGACAAATGCAAAGACAAAAGCTTCCACATCAACCCTTTTGGGTCGCCACAGTTCAGCTTGTTTGGTTGGTATGAAAGTGGTTTGCAAGTTTTTTGTGTATAGACAGTCTAAAATACTAGGCTGGTAAATCCAACTGGACAAAATCATGAATAAAACAGTGAAGCTGGCATCTTCTTATCATCAGTTGTTACGAAGAGACATTGGTGAAAGGCTGCTGCTCATCACACTGATTACAATCATGCCACAGTTTGGAGGAAAAAGTTAAATGGCTAAAGAAAGAAACTAAGGCCCCGTATTCGTAAAAATGTAGTATCGGCGTTTCGTCCAGACGGATCCAACATTGGGTTTATGCGCCTGCTCCAACTCTTCTCCATTTTTAGTGCATCTACTACAACAACAAAAATAAAATAGAGTAAACATGACTAAATGAAATAGTAAAAGACTATAAATAATAAAAAAAAAGAATATATATATATATATAAAGTAGCATTACTGTTTTAATACTGTAATTTCACTGTAAAATAATAATTGTATTTTGCATTGCAACTGTAAAATTACAGTATCAATATTTATGGTTGTCTTAATTCGTTACAAGTATGTGAAAACGTCTGGCATATATGGCGTTTCCAAAGCGACTCAAACTCAGAGCAGACGCTGAAAACACCAGATCATGAGCTGCTCATGTGTAAATGAACACAGCTTCACTCTAAAACACGCAAATTAATGAAATCACAGCCTTTGCAATATGATAATCGCACGATTTGGGTTTGATGCTGATTAATCAATGCAGCTCTAAGCTCAGCTTCAAACCAAGCAATTAAAACTAAGTGTGATAACAGCCTAATTTAAACACGAGGCCTGATCTATAGATAGTGGCTTCCTGTTTTAAAGGACAACGCTCTTAGGGCGCAGTGTGTGATTTCCAGAAGAATAATGAGAAAGAACAAATGAGATACAGTGGTGGCCAAAATGACTAGAACACTAGTGTTTTCACCAGCGGAAGTCGGTCATTTCTATCTTTTGCATCCAGTCTGTCTGGAATGACATGAAGAAACAGAACAAACTGAGACTCAATCCAGAAGAACCGTGTCTCCAAGACGCTTCAAGAAACCTGCAAAGCTACAGAACTGTTAAAAGTTGTAGGCACTTGTGTAAAAATGCTGTAAAATGAGGAAGCTGTCAAAATAATGTCATAAATAGATTTTCTTTATCAATTAACTTCTATTAACTAAATGAAATCAACATTTGTTTTGAGCATCCTTTGTGTTTAAAGCAGCTTTTGTCCTCGGTGCACTTGAGCAGAGTTTCTTGAAGCGGAGACTCGGTTCTTCTGGATTTAGTCTCAGTTTGTTCTGTTTGTTCATGTCATTCCAGACAGACTGATGATGATCAGATCAGATCTCTGTGTGGAGCACTGGCTGTTGTAGACACAAATCCCACTGGATATTACAATTAATGGCAAAACAAATGTAAACTGATATTTCCTACAGACACACTACAGCAAAAGATAGAAATAACTGACTTAAAACCATTTTAGCTGCTGAAAATACTAGTGTTCTCGTCATTTTGGCCACTGCTGTACATCCTCATTTGTCATTTCCTTCACCAGCATCTTTCTTTAAACTCTCTCTGTGTCTCTGTTTAACTGGCTGGGATCTATAAAAAGCGGCAGGCCTGCAGGGAGGCCCGATCCGTGTTAATCTCCTCATCCTTCGTGTCCCGTCAGAGGGGACACATGTTCCCAACCAGCGTCCGCAGGCTACAGCAGTGACGTCAGACCCGGGAAGCCAGAGATGCGAGAACAGAGAGAGAGAGGAGGGATGAGTACCACCAGCTCACATGAGAGAGAGGAGACAGCGCTTCTGTCTGTGAGTCACGTTTATGCATCCAGCACAGCTCCATAATCAGACATTATTACACGCTGCATTGGCTTTATAATGCAAGGCTCTGGATGCCAGTGCATAGCGATGCATTTGGTTCTTCATGTGATAGTTTGAAGAAAAATACATCATTTTTCCATTTATTTATTTACTCACCCTGTCCAAACCTATGACTTTCTTTCGTGTAACACAAAATAAGAAGTTTTGCTCAACACAACGAAAGTATCTTATTTGGGTCTAAAATGACAAAAAAACCTTAAGAAATAAAGTTAAGAAATTCCTTAAATTCTAATAAGTTCATAAAATGTATTAAATAATTTCTTAAGAACATCTTATTTTGTCCTTAAGAAGAAAATGAGTGGTTTGTCTTTAGAACGATCTTAAGTAAAAATATATGTTTTTTTGTTTGTATTTTTAATCTTCTTCTGTTATTATTATTGTATTTATGTATGCATTTATTTATTTGGATTTTATTAGTTAAGAATCATTTTATTCTTAAGATTTTTTTTTTTTTTAACAAACAAAAATCACAAAATGCATAAAAACAAATCATGAAAGTGGTCCATACAAACCAAGCTTCTGAAGCCAAACAAATGCATTGTGGAACAGTCCAAAATTCAAGCAGTTATTTAATTAACTTTCCATAATTTATACAAAATGCCATAAATCAACAGCCAAGGAACATAAATAAAATTGAAGATGCAGATAAATAAGTGATTTGAGAGCTGTGTGTAGAGTATCTGGTGAAACACTGGATAACATTTTTTTAAAAATTGTTTCTCACACAAAACTATTGTTTGGTTTCAATACTAAATATAATGTACAAGTCATACAACTGGTGCATTTGACCTTTCTGAAGACTGTCAGCCCGGTTCAATAAACTGAAAAGACCAGCATGAACATTCGGTTTAACATCTCTTGTGTTCAATTGAACAAAGTCATACCGGTTTGGAACGACATTAAGGTGAGTAAATGACGACATTTATCAACTTCTGTCAACTATTCCTTTAACATCGTTTATCTCTAGAAACCTCCAGCACAACGGCAGAAAGACTGACCTGATAAAGGGCATCCTAACTTGTTAGATATCCAGGGTAAAAATCATTCAAACCCTTTTGAACTGCATCAAAACTACCTCTGAAAATAAAAACGCTAAAACTGGAGAGGAAACAAAACAGCGACTCTACCCACACCTGACAGAGGCTGTTTGCCTTCACCACAAGCACAGATAACCAGAGGATGCTTGTTTTTTTCTTCTGTTTTAGAGAAAAGGAAGCACAAGGTTACATATGTTTTCTGCAGCAGAAATAGGAAGTGAAACATTATACAGCATGTTGTTTTTCTTCATGCAGTCGACGTGTGCATCGAAACACATTCAGCAGGAAAGGGATAATTCCACAAGTTTACTTTCACTTTCAATTCATTCGAAACAGACAAGCTATAAACACTTTACAAAGCCATTACTTAAGGTGAGTGCTGATGTAACCTACTTCTGGGTTTATCAGTTAAACCATAAAACAGAGTGATCTTCGCCATTCTGACTCGGTGGAAAGCTCTTGAACTAGTTCATTCACATAACCGGCCTCTATGAGCAGAGACCTTCACACCCAAAACCAGCTCAGTTCATTTCAGAGAAACATGCTGCAACACTCAAACACGGTCCCAGACAGGAAGCACATGAACAACACAACAGCAGGAAACAATTTAAGCAATCGCAGTATACTTGTGTTCCCTTAAGTAACGTTTAATTCATTGATAAATATGTACAGGCTAAAAGTTTTATCATTTAAAATGTTAATATTTACATCTAAAAGGTCAGAACCATGTTTGTTATGGTATCATATCAGCCAGTGAATTTTTGGTATTGTGAAAACCAAATAATAGTAATAAGACATGCCCAAATAACTTTTTATTTTATTTGTAACTTTTTTTTTTTTTTTTCACATCCACACACACACACACACACACACACACACACACACACACACACACACATTAAAACAAACAAACAAACAAAAAACGTACATTGAAAACTTACTACTACAGGTACATCTATCCAACCAACATTTTACAGATAATATGTCAATCTACGACTAGCCTACTTAATGGCCCTATGATTTATGCAATCCAGAAAATACGGACGCAACCAAGACATAATTTACCGTATAATGCGAAAATGTGAAATTTGGCTAATTCCAGATGAATAAATAAAAAGTAGGGCTGTACACAGCTGAATTTCTGGAAAAAATAAAAAATAATAATAATAATAATAATAATTATTATTATTATTTCACATGGCCCTATTATTGCAAAAAAATAAATAAAAATACTGAGATATTAAATTGTTAAATTTCAACTGATTAAATGTTATACTTTCATTGACTACCATAATTTTCCTTAATAATAATAATTTGTATCCAATCATAAATCTAGAAAAATGAAAACTGAATTTCTGAATAACTAAACATTTCATAGAGCCCTATCATTGCACAAAATAAATAAATACAAATTAAGACATAAAACAGTTCAAGTTCAACTGATTACACTTTTTGATTAACAAAATATAACTAAACCATTAAAGTTATACCCAGAAAAATGAAAACTGAAAACACAGAACTTGGGGTAAAATGTTAATAAATTGTTATTAAATTGTATCTGTTTTGTGAATTCAGCTAGACATGCTTTTTGATTACTAAAATTAAATTCAAACCCTAAAGCAAAATCTAATCAAAACAAATGGAAAAAAAAAAACAAAAAATACAAAAAAAATCTAAATTTCAGATTTCATAGTGTCCTATTCCTTACTAAAATACTACAAAATTCAAATCTAAAGCAAACTTGCATATATTCCGGCCGTATTCAGGTACAAGTAAAAGCCCAGCTGTCTCTACAGCCCCTCAGGCCCTACATAGGCTGCACACTTTCGAGGTCCGTCACTCCTCAGCTTTCCCTTCTTTGGTCTGCGCAGCTCTTTGTTTTTCCAGCTACTGGAAGAAACTGTCAACTAATCCCATCACACTTACACTGACCAGCATCAGAGCAGAACACACAACAGATCTGATCCACATGAAAACACAAACATTTCTTCAGTCTCTCTCGCTTTGTACCAACACTACCTCCACAAGCCCAATTATTCAGCCCTAAGAGGTGTGGGACAGGAGACAAGCTCTGCTGTAGGCATTCAGCTGGGTGCTGTGCTGGGAATTCAACACTTCTGCACTTCAACTGCAGAATAGCAAGCCTAGTTTCTATCAGGGTCAACTGGATGCATGTCTTCATATCCAGTTGAGCATATCTGGTCCTGCAGTGAAGGCACTGCTGACCTTAACTGGGAGGAACGCCAAGCAAATGGCATATCTGATGTTTTGCTTCACTTCTAGCAACCGCATTTAAGATCATCGAGCTCAGGGTTGACGCTTGACAGTATGCAAATAACTTTAACATGTTTTGGTTTTGAGGTCTCCTTGGAAGTCACATTTTGGTTTTGCATCCCGGACGAGCCCCCGATTTGTCTCTCGTGTAACATAAGCGGTTGTCAACTAGTGAGTCACAAAAAAAATAAAATAAAATGGGTTTCATGTTTGATAGAGAACAACCAGACATACAACTAATCACAAAACTGTTCATACATAAATATAAATAGGCTTAGCTTTAAAAAGGGGAAGAAAATTCTTCGCATATCGTTTGTTGTTGAGATCTAAGACTTAAGTGTGTCCAATCAAACTCTATGGTATTGTTGCACAAAATTATCTAATTTGGTTAAAATTGAAAAACATTTGGCCCAGTGTTTGTCCCATTTGCTAGACTGATTATATCACTCTTCTGCTGTCATTCATTCATTTTCAAAATTGACAATTTTCTTATCCAGTTAATACATTGTTTATTGTTGGGCCTATGCAGATGACCGTAATATAAACATCAGGGCTCAACAGACTCAAAAGACTATTATTTGTATGTGTCTTAAAATATTGCCAATTTAAAAACTCAGAGATAAATCAATTTGGTACTCGCACAACCGTCTGATTTGTACCTCTCAGAGAGCGCTTGATACTTTGATAAGGATTTATCTATAAAGTTAAGATTATGCTGTGATATTTTATATTTGATTACCCAAATACTATTCTTAACCATACCTGTAGAACTTTAAACACTGCTTAGTTTATAGTATCTCTGTGGCATTTATTTCTGTTGTTCCTCACAATTCAACTGTTTACTTGTCTTTAATAATGTCTGAACTTTAAATTAGCTTGGCTAATAGTTTTTGCAGTGGTATCAAAATTGGGAATGATAATTGTGAAATGTCACTAAAAAAACTAAAATATTGTTTTTGTAACAACATTATTTATGCAAGCTTGCATGGTCAAAAACAATGAAACCGATGACTTTTGGTGGTTATTGAGGTCCATAGTTGTTCAGCCCTAAAGATATTTGGTTGTTTTGATTTTAAGGACACTTTTGCACATTTGACTATTTTCGCTGAAACCAAACCAGCTGAGAATCACACTTAAAGGGTTAGTTCGCCCAAAAATGAAAATTGTGTCATTAATTACTCGCCCTCATGTCGTTCCAAACCCGTAAGACCTTCGTTCATCTTCAGAACACAAATTAAGATGTTTTTGATTAAATCCGAGAGTTCTCTGACCCTCCATAGACAGCAACACAACTGCAATGTTCCCAGGTCCAAAAACGTAGCAAGGACATCAGTAAAATAGTCCATGTGACATCAGGGGTTCAAGCGTAATTTTACGAAGCTACGAGAATACTTTTGGCGTGCACAGAAAACAATTAACAATTTATTCGCTGAACATAAACAACGCTGATTACGTTCTGTGGTACTCTCTAAAACGGCTGAAGACAGTAACTCGGGGAGAAGAATTGTTGAATAAATTATGTTATTACTGTTTTATTTGCACACAAAAAGTATTCTTGTTGCCTCATAAAATTACATTCGAACCCCTATTTTACCGAAGTCCTTTCTGGACCTGGGAACATTGCAGTTGCATTGCTGTTTACAGACAGTCTCAGATTTCATCAAAAAATATCTTAATTTGTGTTCTGAAGATGAACGAAGGTCTTACGGGTTAGGAACGACATGGGGGGGGGGGGGGGGGGGGGTGTAATCAATGACAGAATTGTCATTCTTGGGTGAACTAGCGCTTTAAAAAAACCTGGGTCTGGTTTTGTTTTTATTAATCTTTATAAACACCACCATCATTCAGAACGTGGCGTCATTGCCGCAGGTCTCAGTCATGAATCAGGATTACTTTACATTTGCTATTCATCCTACACGCATTCTTCCCGAGGAGCGCTGAACTGCCCAAACCTGTGCTCGATGGAGTCACACCCGCATCAGAGACGCCAAACAACTGATAGATGGTCAATAGCCTGTGCCAGCAGCTCTCAAACAGCTAATTGTGCTCCACCTCAGACGGCAAATCTGGGCACGGCAGGCTCACATTATGAACCTGAATATGCCTCCATGCTTAGCAAGGAAACATGAACTTTGGAGTTATTTCTGCATTACAGCTGGGAAAGCTGCTGCCATAATGCTATTTGCAAGGTTTTAGAAAGCCTCACCAGGCTGAGAAAGGGCAGTTTATATATCTATAATATAAATCTTCATGGAAGAGGAAATAAATGTCTTTAATTTGAACTAATTTGCTGTAAAACAAGTCCGTAAAAGAGGATTAGAAACACTTCACTGTCTCGTTTGATGGGTGACCACCGTAAACACTGAACTGAAGATGGAAACATCCTTTTATTCATATTCATATTTGGAAGCATCTTTCATCAGCGTCTGGGAACAGACAATGAACAAAATGCCACAAGACATGCAACAGACATTATCGGTCACCCTTCAAATGACGCAGGAATGTAAAGCTGTCGCCAGGTTGCATACCATATACGCCGGAAAATACTGGGTGAGCTTGTTTCTTCATCAGGTTTGTAGAAATGTGTCTCTGCATCAGTGTCTCAGCAATGGATGCTCTGCAGTGAATGGGTGCCGTCAGAATGACAGCTGATAAAAACATCACAATAATCCACACCACTCCAGTCCATCACTTAACATCTGGAGAAGACACATTTCTACAAATCTGATGAGGAAACAAACTCATCCTAACCTTGGCCTGAAGGTGAGCAATATTTTCAAATGATTTTAATTTATGTGTGAACTATTCCTTTAATTATTCCCCTAATACAAGTCTATAATCCACTTTCATAGCATCTCTTTTCCAGACAACCACAAAACTAAATCAAGAAGCATTGTGAAAACCCACCGCTGACAGCTGAACATTGCATAATTTAAATACTAAAATTCATTGCTGTTATGAATCTCAATGCAATGCAAGAATTGCACAAATGAACAGCAAAAGCTCTCTTTTTTGTTGTTGTAAGGTCAGCACAGAAAGAAAACAAGCCTTGGCTATTTGACTCCTCCACAGATGTCTCTGTCTCTGCAGGTGAAGGTTAGGATCCTCGCTGGAAGGGTTTAAAGGTCAAAAACTAGCACAACAAATAACCTGACGGTCATATTATCATCACTGGTGTGCGTCTATATTCGACTGTTTCTAAGCAGACATGCTGATGACGATGAGGATGAAGATATGAAGCAGAATCAGGCATGTGATCAGTTCATGTTTGTGTCAGTGAATTCTATACAGTCTGAACATGTTTTAAAGGCGTGTAGAGTTGCATCTATCCAGGAAGCACCTTGACAGAGCTCAACCGCTTTTATTAATAGCTCAACCAGACCATTACTTTTTTTGGCAACAGTTTGTTTGACAAACAGCGGGACGCAAATTAGACTTCAAGTTACTCACCAATCAGGTTTAATGTCAGTGAGAGGAGATCAGTCACTAGATACAAATACCCACATTCCATGAGGGTTGGTGCACATAATTCTGATAGATCATCATTAAGATCTAATTATTAACCAGAGCTGCTGGATATCAACAATTGAACATGTATTTAGTGTTTCCCAGCTTTACTAGTGTTCGATGTAGCTCCATATAAACACGTACTAGCATCTATTCCAGCTTTCAAAGCAGGCACTAGTTGTGATTTATTATTACTAGTAAGATTAATGGTTCAGTTTTATATTAGGGGTTTTTAACCACTGTCAAGTGCTATCGGGGGGAACACGGGTAAGTTAGCGGCGGGTTTCAAGGACAGAAATTACAGACATTTACATGCATGTTTGTGTTTTACTTGTCTTTTCAAAAAAGGAAATGCACGTATACAATAAATGCATCGTTTCAAATTATTAATGTAAATATTAGTCCATAGAAGTTAAAGACACCTAATATAAAATTCAAAACAACTGCAACTAGCAAAATAATACTCGGGATAGATATGTGCCTATTAGAAGCAAGCGTAGCTACTACTAAAACTATTGAAATATTAGCTAATAATAACCAAACAAATAAATGTATGTGCTACTAGCTACTGAATAGTTCTAGGAACTGAAAAGGATTGAAATATCTACTAATACTAGCAACTGAACGATACATTATATAACAGATGCTCGTTTTAAAGAACACGTTCAAACGGACTGCCTGATCATAAATGATGATGATGATGAGTTTAAATGCGCGTGCACCGGTGACAGTATTGCGTCACAGTTACTGTAAGCGCATGTAAAAGCACTACAGGATGATACATGTTTATATTCATCCAGAAACAAATCCCTCGCTGCGTCAAGTTACAGGATCATAGGTCAATTAGGACAATGATCTGGAAGCATACTCACCCCATTAACCAGTCCATGATGACTGAAAGAGATAAATCTGCCGGTGGCCCGAGCTAACAGAGTCTGGATCGGTTTAATCTCCGGAGAAAGCGCGTTAATGATCGGCTCATGAGAGGTGGATGAGCTCCAGCGCTCCGATCAAGGACCGCATTGACTTTGACGTTTGGCGAAGGGTGGCAGAAGGATACTTTCTGTGTTGAATGGTCGTCTAAAGCTGCTGCGCCGGAGTATGGCGGCTCTCCGGTCACCGAAGCATCGCGCTCCACCGGAGACGGTCTCGGGTCGGATCGGGACACGGGGCTCTCGCTGAGCTTGTAGGGCAAGTGGAGCGGCTGTTTGCGAGCTCTGCCATATACAGGAAATCCGGAAGTAAACACAGGTTCGACGCCGACCCCCTCTCTCCCGGGATGTGGTCGGGTCACCGAGGCATGCTGGGATATGTAGTTTCCCGTCAAAGCTGAAGACTACACGCAGACGTGACGTACTGCAACGTAGTTTTAAGAACAAAGATATAAATTGCATCAAAACAAATACAATAATAAACCAAAACAATAAAAATATAAATAAATTAAATAAGCAATAAGAGAATCACATGTCCGTAAACAAGTACAAGTTATTACAAATTATTCAAAGAATAGATTTAAGTGTTTTTTTTTTCGCTTTGTTTCTTTTAATGTATACATACACGTAGTCACATATTTCTATTTTAAAATGAATAAAAAAAAAAAATTTCACTGCCCAGTACATTTGTGAAAAATAATAATAAATCCATGTATAATGAGTAAATTCACAATATACCAAATTTTGAAGGCAACGGTATATTCATAAAAAATAAAACATAATTTTATATGAGTTGCAATTAAATATTTGTACTTTGTTTAACAAAAAAATAGCAAATCACACCAAAATAATGTTGTAGCTATAAATACAATCATAAAATTAAATGGACAATACTCTGTTTTAAAAAATAATAATGACTAAGTACAGTTATCTAAAGTTAATTAAACAACAGTAGAATTAGCAGAAACAGCAGGACTGTAATAGATCTTATATTTACAAGAGCATATCATAAAAACGTATGATCTACAGACAGGTCTATCAGATCATGGTGTTAACAGCAAGGAAATGAGCTAATCAATGATTACATCAGAGACCCAGCTGAATTAAGTGTGGGAGACCAAAATCAAGAGCAAGGCTGTTTCAACTGCAAATGAGCAACACTGATTGGGCTAATATTATACATTTAAATGAAGTTTAAAGATTTTGTATTAAGGAGATCGATGAAAATAAAATAACTGAAATTATAAAAATGTTACCAATTCAACCGCAATTGGCTATTTGTCTTTTTTTCTACTTCTTTGGATCAGGGACATAGTTAATGTAGCTGACAAGGTGTTTTTATTATTATTATTATTATTATTAATATGTAATACTAGTTTGATTGGAGTAAAACTGCATACCAAATTGTGCTGTTAAAAATACAAAAAATAAAAAGGCCTGTATAAAATATTATAAGAAAATGTTTAATTTCCCTGCTATATTATCTCAATAGGCCTATATATTTAACATTACATTTAAGTGCTTGAGTTTGACAAGAGCATGTTTTGTTTTAAAGTGTGGCATTTTAATGCTTCATTTAAAAAGTTGAATTCATTTTTAAATTACAGAATTCAAACTGAACAACATGAATGATTTGTAAGTGTTCCTGTGCTTTCCTGAGTATGTACTGCTATTTGTTTTAAAGGTTGTAACAGTAAGATGTAAGTAATGCTGTTTCCTGGACAATATTTGATCAAATCCACCAGAGGGCGTCATCTATTATCAAAAGAAACTCCTGCTCTGCTTTTAAGAGTTTATTCTGTTGCCTTACTGTGAATGCAACACAATATTAAAGAATACAGAATATGAGAGACTTAAAACTAAAGTTTGGGTACACATTCTGGATACTGAGTCATTCATATTGTTGGTCTTTTTTGTCAACATTTAAGAATATAGATCAAATCAGAGCTACTGTACAGGCATGGACTAAAAACCACAAAACACCCATTTGGTAGGACTGCATTATATTTGTCCATCGCACTCCCCTGCTAACACTGAGTGACTGTGAACAGAGCAGGAGCTGCTGTGAAGAGTTCCTCCTGGAGTCTGATGACGCCGAGCTCTCGGAGCAGGGCTGAATATAACACCAAGGTCGTTCAGATCGATGGAGAAACATCTGAGCCAGCAGCCTCCGGCCTCGTTCACAAACACTCACGCGTCCATTTAGGCCCAAAAGCTGATCCTTTATTATTTGTGTTCAATGAAGGTCACATTAAACTTGTTTTATTATTGTTTTAATGCATTATGTATACTATAAACATAGATTTTACTGCTGTACCCTGTCACAGATACAGATTTTCAATCGTTCCAAAAATTATGAAAAATTATGTAAAGCCATTATACAATTTTAACTATAAACTAATGCAATATTTATTTTGTGAAATGTTAATATAGAGGCCAGAATACTATAAAAGGCCAGACTATTTTCTCTTTGCTAATACATAAGGATTTGTGTATTATATATGTTAGAATATTATATATAGAGTATATTATATATTTTATATTAGAACATATTATGAAATACAGTTAAAAAGTTGACCTGAACAAAGAAGAGTTGAAAAAGGGTAAGAAAAGGGTTGATGGTGACAGTTTTAATTTGTAAAAAGTATTAAACATTTTTATATTATTTATAATTTTATTTTATTTTATTTTATTTTATTTTATTTTATTTTATTTTATTTTATTTAAAATTTAATTTAATTTAATTTAATTTAATTTAATTTAATTTAATTTTATTTTATTTTATTTTATTGTTTTATTTATTTATTTATTTATTTTGTACTGTGTTCAGTTCCAAGCTGCAATTTTGTCAAATTAAGCAAAAATAACATCAAATTCAAATAACACTTTTATAGATATGAATTTATTTATGTTTTATATACATAAAATGCTACATTTCTCTATTAGCAAAGACAAAATGTTGTCCCTTTTTGTTAATAACTGTTATTTCCACCACCGTTTCCATCACAGAATGATACTAAACGCAGTCAATTACTTCAGATGTGCTGAAAATTAAATTATTGGACCAAAAAGAAAAAAGAACTACACTAATTCACACATTGTTGGACATGTGATGAATGACAAATGAAACTAGAAAAAGCACCAGCTGATAAACATACTCATATACAGCTGCATGTTTGAAGGAAAAGCCAAGATACATCTCACAACTCAGTATGGCCCTTACTGTCAATATTAGCACAATAAACAAACTGCTCTGACTTTTATCTGGATCAGTTCCATTGTATGATCTATTAAAACTCTTTTATTTTTTTCCAGTAAGCAGGTTGTGGACGGTCCATCTGTGCTCTGTGACCCCGCGCTGATATCTGACCGCATGCTGACCATTGCTGTCCACTGCGGAAGCTGCGAGCTGCAACACTATTACTTATTCATACAGAGAGCTTGTTGTGCAGGGGGCCATTAAAGGACATGAGACTTCAGATAGCATTGCATTACCTGCTCATATATTATGAATGGAACAAAAGATGATCACTCTGTGCTGTTACTGCAAAAATAGATGCACTTTAGAAAGTGTTAAAGCGCTGTTGGGAATGGTTCGAGACCCAGTCAGAATCTGAAAGTGGGAGCAAAACATGATTGTTAGGCTACCCGATATTATTTACTTTCTTTATGCATGTTTCTGGTATTATTATGCATGATTTATTGGCCTACATTATAGATAGATAGATGGATAGATAGATGGATAGATAGATAGATAGATAGATAGATAGATAGATAGATAGATAGATGGATAGATGGATAGATGGATAGATGGATAGATGGATAGATAGATAGATAGATAGATAGATAGATAGATAGATAGATAGATAGATAGATAGATAGATAGAAAATTGTGATGGTTGTGGTTGCAGTTTTAGTTAACGATAATAACCCTGAACTGAGCCAAATCATAATTCCTCACATCCTGTAGAGCTTCATGGGCCATTTCAAAAGTAATCATCCCCCAAACTACCAGCCATCAGCTGTTTAATCTCTATTTATTCTGACATTTAAACCAATTAGCTTCGAATGAAGTTTTTATTCATTTATCATAATTACCCTGGCCTGTATTTGTTGAAAGAAGAGTAGTTCAGTGCGTGCTGCTTATGTAAGTCCAGAGGAGCAGCGAGAGAGGAAAGTGGGATGAGAAGTGTTGTTTATTTTTAAAGCAGCATTATTCACTTGCTCTAGATCACGGAAAGGGAGAAATGTCCTGATGACATCATCATTCTTTAACAGTTTCCATACCGAGGATCTGGGCGCCAGGGCTCCACATTACTGTGTCACGTCTGGATATAATCAAATGTTCTCTTTATCGGTTGTTCACACGCTCTCTCACGCACAGGCCTAAGAACACACCGTGCATTTGCTCAATCGAGGTGAAATCAGCTGCTGTTCGCCTGTTAACACATTTTACACATACAAAACAAAAAGTAAACTCATATCAGTAACCTAATATTGCATGTGGAGCAGGTCTCCTCATGACAGACGCCATGTTGAGATCACATGACGTGCTCAATATCACTCACTTTATTTGTTTTATAGGAAATCCCTGACTTGATTTTGCTCATGGAATAAATGAATCAGGGCTCAGCATAGAGTGTGTCCACAGATGCGCAGTAATCCACACCAGGTGTCAGTATTTCAGTGCAAGGTGACACCAAACCCCTTCCTTATTTGCCGGAATTGATGTGAATTAAATGTGAATTGGAATTATGTTATGCGCATGTAGATCAGTTTTAATGAATAGCTAGCACAAAGTAGTGATTCTACAAATTTTTTTTTTTTTTTTTTTATCTGGTAGTGTGATGACATTTAGAGTTACATTACTATTTTTTCTGTTGTTGCTTAGGCTCTTTCATATTAAAGTAAAAAAAAAAAAAAAAAAAAAAACTGATTAATCTGATTCATCAGTGTCTCAGCAATGGATGCTCTGCAGTGAATGGGTGCCGTCAGAATGAGAGTCCAAACAGCTGATGAAGACATCACAATAATCCACAATAATCTGTCTTCTCCAGATGTTAACTGATGGACTGGAGTGGTGTGGATTATTGTGATGTTTTTATCAGCTGTTTGGACTCTCATTCTGACGGCACCCATTCACTGCAGAGCATCCATTGCTGAGACACTGATGCAGAGACACATTTCTGAGACATTATCTGATGAAGAAACAAACTCATCTATTCCTTTAACATTAAAAGTAGCTATACTCTACTAAATATATATATATATATATACACATATATATATATATATATATATGTGTATTTATTTATTTATTTATTTATCTTTAATAAGGTAGTTTTAAATACTGCATCTTAATTAACTGTAGCTTGGAAAGCTAGTTTAAAAGTATAGCTTCCACAACACTGATGCATATTAAAAAACTTATATAGACACAACATGAGCATTTATAAAAGCACATACTCTTCTAAGGTTGCTCAGTGTTTTTGCAGTCTCTGCATTAGTCGGTATGTTTTTGCCAAATAAAGCCAGAGGAAGATACTCTACTTGCGTGACTTATATTTCTAATACGCTCGTTATTTTGTCCTTCTCCTAATTACACTCAAATCTAGCATGCAAAAGACAATTAGAGCTCATAGATTTTGAACCACTCAATCAGTACAGTTATAAATGTAAGTGTCTATTGTGTGTGTGTTTGTGGCTTCAGTAAGGTGCAGATCATTAGAGAGTGAATGGTTGCCTTCATTAGTGCTGAGCTGTCTGAAATGTATTTGCTGTAACTGATGTGAAAGTCTTTTCATTGACCACACACACACACACACACACACACACACACACACACACACACACACACACACACACACTTACATGGACTCCTACAGAAACATGGCCTAAATTAGATCCTGACCATATAGAATACAGAACACAAATCTTGGCCTGTCAAGCGGCTTAATAGAAAATCTATAACAAAGCATCACAAATCTGTCTCCTCCAAGCAACACCTACCAGACCAGACTCTAACACTTACTGATGAACGTCACTTATACGCAATTAGATTTAGATGTTGATTGCAACTTTAATATTTGGATATTAATATTTAATATCTGTTGTAGGGTAGATTCTTGTCTCAGTTTGGCCCTAATTGGCCCTTCACAGTCTTTGTCAGTTTGATATTCAGCATTAGTGTAGACACAGTTTAATAAATGGGATATGTTTTTTTATATATATATTTTTTATGCGTCATATTCACATATAGCATGTGTCAAACATATATATATATATATACACACACACACAAATATATGAAACAAAAAAGACCACTAATATTAGCTTTCTCTGTTTTTTTCTATTCTTTCTTTCTATCTGTTTTCTTTTTTATTATATAATAAAAAAAAAAAAAATTAAAAAAAACGTTATACATGTACTGCATTAGGCTAACTGAGACTTGTTATAGCACTCGCTTATTATTGCTCTTTTGTTGATTTTGATTGGCTCCGTTATCTTCATTTGTAAGTCGCTTTGGATAAAAGCATCTGCTAAATTACTAAATGTATATGAATGTGTGTGAGTGTGTATCTTTTTGCACACGTTACATTTAAATGTTCTCTGAACATTCTGAAGCAAGAACCAACTTTAAAAAATGTCTAAATAACATTTTGGAGAACATTAAAGACATTGCATTAATGTTCTATTAACATTACTTGAGGAACGTTTCTTCATAACTTTAATGTTTCCTGTTAGCTGGATCTCTCTCTCTCTCGCTCTCTCTCTCTCTCTCTCGCTCTCTCTATATATATATTACCTTCAAGACAAAATTAAAAATCTGAGAAAGCCTCCAAATTTTGACACACAGGGATGTCCTCATTTGTTAAAATTTTGAAATGAGGTAAATAAAGTTTTTTTTAATTATTATTATAATATTGTAAAAGTTTAGCTTGTTAGATATTGAAAGTATGTTTTTTTCTCCTTTTAGAAAACACACAAGTAAAGTGTGTGTAGGTGTATTGTAGTTAAAAGCCATTATAAATGTGTGTGTTTGTGTTGTATTTGCACCAGAGACTCAGACAAAGATCAGAATGTTTTCATATAATATATTATTGCTCATTGCCAGAATGAAACCAATACAATAAATTAAAGCAACAATGCATGAAACTTTAAATAGACCATTTAAATTGAAGTAAATCTCTTTTACATACATACATACATACACACACACACACACACACACACATATACATATATATGTGTGTATGTATGTATATGTAGCTATGTCTAGATTTACATCTTAGTACATAGTGCTGCTGGATGCAGCTTGTCTGTTTGTAGGTAGCCAGCCATTCTGAGCATGCTCAGTGCACAGTAGTAGGTCTGAGATTATCTCAGCTTCAACATACACTTCATATTTTCACTCTTTTATTACACTGTTGATAAAATATATAACACTGAATAGTGACATTATTGAATGCAACTGCCCTTAGTAACTCAATTTATAGCTAAATAGAACATTGGGCAATGACAAAAAAATAAACGTCGCACAGCAATTACATCTTCTCAAAGTTGGGCATACATACAGTTCTCCCTCAGAAGTCACCGTTAAGTGCGACTGCCCTAATTTGCATCAAAACCAGCATAAACACACACATTCACACACTCATTCTTTCATGTTTAGTGTCTTTGTATGGTCATGCTAGAAGGATATCCTCCGTCGTGCTGCTTCATTTTGAGTGTACCATAAGATGACATGCCAGAAAAAGGTCACTCTGTGAGGTCTTTGGTGTGAGTGCATGTCATAATCTATAAGCTCCTTAAAAACACTTGTAGTCCAGAACCATACCAGAGACTTGCCGTTTTTGCAAAACCAAATGGACAGTGTCTTTAGTGTATGCTTTTATACCTAAACTACACCCTTTCAACCCTAGTTCGAGAAAGGCATCAGACACGAGTCCCTCTTAGATGCAAAGCTCTTTAACAACAGAACTCTGTAATAAATTAACAGCTTTAGCTGGAGTTATTGCCTTCGTGGTAGATTGTCATCTTTGTCAGGATACCTCGATGACCTCCATGCTACCAGAGAAACTGGACTGCTTGCCCAGCTTCCCAAATTCCTCGCTGCTTTGAGTTGTGTTAATACCTTCTTCAAACTCCATCTGGCAGCTGCGGCGCTTGTACTTCGTGTCCACTTGTGATACGCTGCACACTACTGCTTTCCCGTCCTCGAGCCAACTGTTTTGAAAGTCCAGCGACTCCAGTGTTTTGTCTCTGGGCTTGGAGTTGCCAGCTTGGCCAATGCAACTGTAAGCCGCGCAGGCAGGACCGCTGCCAAAATGCACGGTGCTCCCTGTTCCAGATGGTGCCAAATTAGTGCCTATGAACCAAGGACAGTCACCCGTGGGTGTGTTAGGGGTGGTGGCTTCATTCGAGCCTCTATGCATGGTCCAAGAAGCAGATGTACCCAGCGGCAAGCTGAGGAAAGAAGGCGCCTTCAAGTTGGTCTCGCAAATGGGATCCTGGGCTCTTGGCCTGCAGTTACCCTGCTTCAGATTGAGAGAAAGTGTTAACCTCTCCAAGCCACCATTTTCCCACCTCTCGCTTTTCTGGCTCGTCCTGGACTTGCTAGTACATTGTGACTCTGTAGGGCTTGGGTGGTTCATTGTTGAAGGGTACTGGCATACTCCATTGCTGTTCGTTAGACTGTCAAGTCTGCAGAGTTTGGGTATGCTTTTCAAGTCCGATGAGGAGTTGGGAGAAGATTGCTGATTTTGGTTCGGGGAGTAGACAGACTTGATGTCAAGGGAGAAGGAGCACTTGAGCCGTTTGTTTTGAAGGATTCGTTCGGTGGACAGGTGAAGGGAGCTTAGGTCTTTCTGCAGAGAGGTTGGCGATGGAGGCTTTAGGGTGATCTCTGCAGCTTGTGGAGTCCGATCGCTCTCCATCTTTCGGACCTCTGCCACCTCTTCAGTCGGCTTCCCTGCAAACCTTACAGGATCACAGGGTAGAGTCTTCTTCATCTGCAAGCCTCTCTCGAACTCCAGCAGCTGACCCAAGAAGTTGAAGTTCGGTGATATTGATGGCCGACGGTCCTTCACAAACCTACAGGAACATGGGATATGAACAAATTCAATTGGATGCCAAAATTCAACTGGTTTTCAATTTTTAGCCAAGTTTAGAGACATTTATGCAATTGCTGGTCTGGTCTTGATGTAGCTGGTGGACCAACAGAGGTTTGCTGATTAAGCTTGTTAAGAATATCTCAAGATTGGGACCACAATCCAAAACACAACTGCTATACACCATATTTTATTTGACAAACAATATTGTGGTTTGGATGACCCTGTTGAAAAAAATAAATAAAATAAAAATAATGCTGTGCTGGTTAGCTATGTTTTGAAGCATGACAACTGTTTTAAACTGGTCCTGAGCAGGACCTATTTGCTTAGGACTGCTAAAACCAGCTCATGAGCAGTTAAGGACCAACTAAGAACCAGCTTATGCCTGCTCAAAAAAGCTACCATGCTTCAAAACATACCTAACCAGCATATGCTGTTTTTTTTCAACTGGGGATGGTTCCAATCATGGGATGCTGATGTTTCTACCAGGCTCCGCGATTAGATTAATCAGCATTTTTGGTTAGTGAACAATATGTGACCCTGGAAAAGTCATAAGTAGCACATTTACATTTGTAGCAATAGTCAATAATACATTGTATGGATCAAAATGATACATTTTTATTTTATGCCAAAAGTCATTGGTATATTAAGTAAAGATCATGTTCCATGAAAGTATTTTGTAAATTTCCTACCGTAATTATATCAAAACTTAATTTTTGATTTGTAATATGCATTGCTAAGAACTTCATTTGGACAACTTTATATGCGATTCTCTCCATGTTTAGATTTTATTTCTTAATAAACCATACATCAATGGAAAGCATTGATGTATGCATCTCAGTTTCAAAAAATGTCCCCTTATGACTGGTTTTGTTGTCCATGGTCACATATGAATATGTTGCTCCAGCAGCTAGACCGGAAGCAAACAAACTTAGAGCTTGGTCTAGGCTAGGTCCATAGAGGATCTGAACATCCAAAAAGCTGCAGTTACCTATAGGCATCATCTGAAGACAGGCCCATAGTTTTCATGATGTAGGCAATGGCAATGGTTGCAGAGCGGGATATGCCAGCCAAGCAATGGACGATGACTCTGCAGTTTGACACCTTGGCTTTGTCTGTGGATACAGAGAAACAGCAAACTGGTCAAAAGCAGTTCCACTGTTAAACTGAACAAAAAGCATGAGGTCATCTCAATCGCCCACCTCGAACGCTGACATCACTCAAAACTCCCTCAAATGCTGATGCACTGATGGCTCGTGTTAACCAAACCTCTAACCTTAGAGTTCTCTAACGTCTTACTAGTGTGCTTCTAGAATACTCCACTGTCCATTCAGCAAACCACAAAGTCTGACATTCTTACCAATGAATTCATTGGTTTTTTCCAACCAAGGAAGCAGCTTCTCGCAGTAGCTGTCGTTGACGGGAATGCGCATGAAGTGGTTGTCGCTGATGAAGTCAGGTTTGGGGCAGGTGTTACTGGCATTTAGAACATAAGTGATTCCATTCTGAGTCATCAGTTCCTGTTAAAAGATGGAAGTTTTGAAGAATTTTGTGCAGTCGGACCAATTCCAAAGAATTCCACCGACAAATATAGAACTAGGGGAAAAAAAATTCCAACATCTTCCTCGAGCAGATTCCGGCTGTATCAGTGAGTCTGTCATGCATGCTGATGCTATTGTAAATAAGAAATAAGTCGAAAGATAATCTGTCAAAAAAAAAAAATGTCAACTTGACAGGGCTAACATTTAAATCAACCCTACATCAATGAAAGTATTTTCCCGGAATGCATTCAGCTGCCTGTTATCTAAGTAAGTGATGAGATACGCTATAATTGAGTTGTTCCAAGGTATGCGTAAACACCCTCCAGGTAAAAGAAAACTATTCCTGGTTATCTGATCGTGCCTCATGAATTTGTTATGTCTTCACGACAGGAATTATCGAGCACTAGAAACTGACAGCATTTCCTTGATATGGCTATATTCAAGGGGTCTGTATGCAATAGTTATAGAACTTATTTTTTAAATTTTATTTTAATTCTTGAGGTCTACCAACCTTATTGAGTACATCTCTCTGGGAGCCCAAGTACAGGTGGGGCAGGATGCGGGTGGGACCGATGTTGGCCACAGGTAAACAGGGTTGGGACAGGCTGAGAGGTAGAATAGTGGCTGGTTTACTCTCACACAGGTCAGGAAAACAGGAAGAGAAAGCTGCAAAGCCACCTGAAAGAGAACAGAGAAGAAGAGAACTGTTTTAGGATGAATATATTCGGATATGATTCAGCTTACCACACATCGAGACCATAAAACACTGTGTGTACGTACATTGTTCTTACAAACACACACACAGTTTGCTGCAAACTCAATTACTTACAGTAAGAATGGAATAATAGTAACAATGAAGGGGGTTTCCAAACATCCTAACCGACTGAATTACACATGAACCCCAAACACAAACTCCACTGGGACCAAGAAGCCTTTCCGCCACAACAGAAACATCCTGCCATTTCAATTCTTCCTCTAGAATATCCAGTGTACACTTAGTGTACAGTAGATGACCCTCCGCCAGGATGAAGACATCTTTGGTGGTAGTGTTTTTACACTCTCTGAACCCATGCTTACTCTTTCACTCAAGCAAGCCAGTTTGAAGTGTTGGGGAGTAACTAGTTGCATGTAACGGAATTACGTAATAATTACAAAATAACTGAGAAAAAAACGTGTAATTAAATTATGGTTACTTATGAAAATGTTAAAGTTTACAAAGGGGGTTACATTTGAATATTTTCACACACATAACGATTCGATTGACTTCTTTCCCAAATTGCATTGACTGCTTTAAAATATGAGACCCCAAAATTTCAGGAGTTCAGGAACAGGACATATGCTTATTCGACAACCGTTTTATTTCTTACTTGGGTTTATGTATATAGTTTAATTTTGTTTATTTTTTAAGATTATTTTTTATTTTGTTGTTTTTGTTTTTTTTAAACAACTTTTTATAGATTTCTTTTTTTTTCAGGACACATTAATTCAGTGCAAATTTAGAACCCAACCCATCCCACCCCTGGTAGACTTCAGAAAATAATATACAATGTAGAGCTTAAAAAAAAAAAAGAAAAGAATCAATCCATCAATAAATTAACTGTTTTTTCCAAGGCATTGTTATGCCAGTGTTGCCTCTATGCAATGATTTGATTTCAAAAACAGCATCACAACTATTAAAATATATTTTAAATCTGTATTTAACCTCAGAATGATCTCAAAGTCAAAAGAGGTATAAGGTATGATTTTGTGTTGGCTGTGCTTTAAAATGAATTTATTATAATCTTAATTCAAGTGATGAAGGATTTTGAAAATCGGACCGTATACTGTAAGGTTAACCCTACCTGCTTTAAATGTTTGAAAGTGATTAAACAGTTGAAACATCCTTTAGAAATTTAGAAACGTAATCAAATAAAGTAACTGAAATAATTACACTACTTTTACATTTTAAACAGGGTAAGCCAATTACATTTCCAAAGTAACCGTCCCAACACTGCCACTTTGAAAGCACTATAGCTTTAGCTGGCGTATCGGTTGACGCTGGGTTGCATGAGTGGCTAACCTACTCTTTGAAAAGGAAATAAGAAAAGCAATGGGCTGCATGGTGAAAGCCGAGGCAGATAGGGTGCCAGTGTCTGGTTCTCCGGTCTCCTGCTTCCTGCATGATCTCATCTCCTCTCGCTATGACCAGCATCACACAGAGGGAACGAGGCAGGCCACAGGAACACTGACACCCAACCAGAGCTCTGAGGAAGCACACACACACACACACTCTCACACACTCTCTCACACACACACACACACACACCCACAGCCACACACTCTCACACACACTCTCATTTTGAATGATTCCAGCCTAAAGGCCCGTTCACACCTGGGACGACAAATATAATGATATAAATGAGATATAGTTTTAAAGAATAGTGAGTCTAATGATAACACCACAGAGGGACCATATTGTTAAAGCCACTTCCAGAAAGATTTTATGAAACATTGACAACCAATCAGAAACCATCCTGATTGAAAGAGCTCAAGCATTTAAAGCAGCAGACGACAAAACTGCTGCTCAAGCTTATAATAAAACAAACATTATCGTGCATTGCTGTGTTCTTGGTGCGAACGAGACTTTAGTCTTTGTCTAGTATAGAACATTTAAACGTTTTATTGCTAAGGACTTCCAAACAGCAATATTATAGACTTTTGGATGTTATATGTCATTGGGCTAAAATTAATCATAACACAACTGCTAAAAACAAATTATCAAAATATCATAAATCATATAAATATCAAATAAACGTCAAAATATCACACATACATTTTTTTTTTTGTATTCCACACAATAAATATAATTCCAAAGCACATTGACAGAAGGGTTTACTCTATAAAATGCTTTTGCATACAACTCATATCATATACGTAATTAAAATTGTTTGCATAAAAATTAATTTGTGACATGCTTAACATTCGCCTACCCATGTACTTGCCTTAATATTTATTTGTTTGTTTGTTTTTGGACAATGTAAAATATTTTAACATTTTAACTATGAAATATTTTAACTATTTTCTATTCAGTGCATTGCACCAAATTTAGCCAAAGGCCTATTTCCATCTGCAATTATTTTGGGATCCCTAATGAAGCCTCTTTTAGCCCTTTATTTGGTAACCTCAAACACAAACCAACACTATTCAGATTCACTGTGTTTGTGTTATTCCTTTAAACAACTGAAATAATGCCAAAAAAGGAGCTGCTGATGTGGAATCAGTCCTTGCTCATCCAGAATCTGAGACATGTTACCCAGACGAGGCAATGATGTCACTCTGAATTCGTGTTTTAGGTCACCTGGGTCGTTAGTCTGAGACATACACAGGCAGATGCAAATCAAGCTGGGAGAAAGACTGTTACGAAACAGGGAGAGATCGAGAAACAAATAACGACAGAAGAAGCACAACATTTGAATACAAGCAATAAAAGCAGATGAGCTCATCGGCATGAGTCTGTAAGCAGATGCATGTGACTGGAGACGACAATTATTCATCCATCAATCCATTCGTTTCATCCGATTCAACATTTACTGACCCAGTTCACAGCAGAGAAAGAGTTCTGGACCTTTCAATGCAATGTTCACTTGACCACACTCGGCAAGGCCATTAGATATGCTATGTGAGTCAAACCAAACAGACCTGTTTAAATACCTTTTCACATGAGTCACACATGACATCATGACCCACTCTTGTCACGCAAAGAAGTGTCAGGGTTACTTGATGTACACCTATGGCAAGCCGTTTTGACTTATATCCGGAGAAAGAATAAGAATTCTTGATATCAACAATTCAGTTTTTACTAGTTCAAATGTTAGTTCTTGATATCAGGAATTAGATGTCTACTAGTAACAATGGCTATTTTTGATATCAGTCATTGTATTTCCACTAATAACAATGTTAATTCTTGATATCAACAATTTAATTGTCATTAGTGACAATGTTAATTTCTGATATCAAGAATTAAATAGTTATCAGAAATTACCCTCCCAATTGTTGATATCAGAAATAAATTTTCAGATATCAGAAATGAACTTGTTACTAGTAAAAACTGAATTGTTGATATCAAGAATTCATATCCTGAGAAGGAAAATAATATTTCTGATTATGTAATCCGTATGAAAGTAAAGGGAGACCTTTCCTGTATCTGAAAGCTTGAATTTGACTTTTAAATGAATGAATTCAAATCGAAAACAAATATTATCTGATTATGTAGGCCTAATCCGTATGAAACTGAGGTAAACTAGTCTTTCCCGTATCTGAGCTCATTATATGCAGTCACCTGCACGCAAACTTAGATACAAAAAATAAATTCAAGATTCATCTAATTTTCATCATTTTTGAAAGAAGACCTGCTATGATGAATTTACCTCATAACAGCTTGATCTGACATGACTTTATTCAGCAGAGAAGATCATTCCTGTCATGTATTCTTACCTACATTAACGTGTTATTTTTACATAAACCTGCACGGATTTTACTAGTTGGGCTTTTCCTGAACATCTTGCCAAACTGAAATGTATTGTTTAACTTTTAAGCGTATTTCTATTTGATAACTAAAGAAGATTACATTTTTATGAAAAAGTTTAAGTATTACAGTTGTTTTAAACTATTCTATGTTTGACTCAAATCAAAATTAAAGAGTTTAATTTCTATTAAGGTTTATAGGGATTTCAAGCTGTAGCCTAATTAGCAATTTGAATAATTAAGTTACTTTTCAGACAGAGTAATTAGTAAAGTAATTTAAATACAATATTGATGAAGTAATTAATTACTTTTTGAAAGTAACTTACCCAACACCAAGATTTCAACCAGGAAGCTGTTTCAAACCACTCGCTCGGGGAGTTTTGACTATAGAAAAGCTCAAGCTGAATACTCAAATCAGCACCGTGCTTTGTTTAAAAGGAGCGCCTGTCCCTTTAAGGCCCAGCTCCAGGGCTGCCTGTTTCCAGCTATTAAAAGCAACCGCCAAGCAGGATGACATCATCGCTCAACATGCGGGTGGCCAACTCTACGGGATACACACACACACCCCAGAGGTTTTGACTAGTACCCGGCGCGCAAACATGCTCTGACACGAGGCTTTAACATCCCACGACTGAGTGGCCTGCTTTATGTCATCCCAAGCCAAAGTGAAATCAGTTTCCAGGCCGTGCAGAAAAAGAAAAGCATGTGGAAGGACAGAGACATAGAAGTCGAGCAGACTTGACTGAATTAGTGCAGACTTGGTTGGCTGACATTCCACAGGCATGATGTCAGCGTGTCCTAGTGTGGACAGAGGAGCCAATCCGCTCTGAGGGTTGCATGACTCGCGGCTCGCTGAGATAAAAATGACTTCATTATTGATTTTAGTGTAGGATTAACACACATTCTGTGTTGCAAGCAACCATCTTGTTTTGAATTGCAAAACTTACAGAAAGTGCCTGCATTGAAAAATCTGATTTGAGTGTAAACATTTAAACTGCCCCCCCCATAAAAAAAAAAATTATATATATATATACACATACACACATATACTGGTAATATATATGTATATGCATTTAAACTGCCATATATTATTTATATATGTGATCCTGAAACACAGAAGTCTTAAGTGTACATTTTTTGAAATTGAGATTTATGCATCATCTGAAAGCTGAATAAATAATCTTTCCATTGATGTATGGTTTGTTAGGATAGGACAATATTTAGCTGAAATACAACTATCTGAAAATCTGGAATCTGAGGGAGCAAAAAAATCTAAATATTGAGAAAATCTCCTTTAAAGTTGTTCAAATGAAGTTCTTAGCAATGCATATTACTAATCAAAAATGAAGTTTTGATATATTTACAGTAGGACATTTACAAAATATCTTCATGGAACATGATTTTAATATCCTAATGATTTTTGGCATAAAAGAAAAATTTATAATTTTGACCCAAACAATGTATTTTTGGCTATTGCTACAAATATACCCCAGCGACTTAAGACTGCTTTTGTGCTCCAGGGTCAAATAATATATATATATATATATATATATATATATATATATATATACTTATAAAAAATAGAAAAATAAAAGAATGTTTAAAACTAAGTATATTTAAATTATCTCTTTTTTTTTTATTCACTTCCATATATATGATTTTGTTTTACCAGTATTTCTGTCATTTTTCAGAACAGATATCTATTTTAAAATGTTACATTTACTCGAGAGGCAAAATGACTTCAGAAGTCTTGTTTTCTGAGAAACAGATCAAAATAAAGTCCGTTTATGCTTGAAACAAGAACAAATATATGACAGTGGGGGTTCTGACTCTGTTGGCAGATATTTGTTCTTGTTTTAAGTGTAACTCTCTTCAATTTGATCCGTTTCTCAGAAAACAAGACTTCTGAAGTCACTGTACATCTCCATTAAATTCATCTTTATTTAATAATGTTTAGTTTTTTATACTAAAAACAAACAAACAAGCACACATACTGAAAAAGAACAGCAGTGTACCTCAACAAGTGACTTAGCAGCAAGATCCACAAAAATGTGATTTGGTTTTCCTGAACATCTGGTTTGAAATAATACAGCTTCTGAATTAGGATTTCGGAAAAAGCAGCGTAGATCCCCTCTCTGGTGAGCAGAGAGATCTCAATGATATCAGTCCCCAAAAATATCCTCAGCGCTCCACATGGTGCGCAGGAGTTACACTTATAGGCTGAAAACTTCAGAGTTTATACTGGTGTGATCCTAATATAGTTGTCTAATAAACCTGCCATTGTATATTACGATTACTGTTGGCTCTCTGACAAATTGCTTTTGTTTCTCTTTTGTAAGTTGCTTCGGATAAATCTATTTTGTTTTGTGCATATAGTTTTTTTTATAGAACAAAAGCAGAGTTGTGTCTGCGCTTTTTTGAAAGGAAATAAAAAATGAACAATGTGCATTATCTGAGTGTGTGAGGACTAAAGACATCTGTAGTATTTAGGGCCTTGCTTAGTCGGAGCTTACAACAAGCCTGCTAAATTTGTCGAGGGGGACATGATACTCCAGCAAGTTCAGACACATTCAGATTGATGGTATGACACACTGTCATATTTCAAATCTCACAGCCATCGGGTTTCCATATTTCTGCTGTCGATGTCAGAGCATGATGGATCGAAGGCAATTAAAATCTGCTGAAACAGTTCTGCAAATCTTCACCTGAACTTTTGTCCTGCAATGTCCCTAAATTAGATATGTGTGAGAGATGTTGCAACAAAACAGATGGCATTACCTCATCATTTGGGACCAGCTCCTTGACTATCACACATGCAAGACCCAAAGGTTTCATTTGAAATAATTAAATATTTATAAACATTGGAAATTCAAATGCTATTCATAAAACATCGAAGACAGTTTCTATTTCGTAAAGTACCTAAAAATACATGTTTATTTAAAAATGTATATATACTCAAAATACCCACCAAATTTCCATTTGTTTTTATTTATATTATGTAAATGATACTCTTGTTTGCATTCACTTTCACTTTGCTCATAGTAAACAATGTAGTCGATCTTCTGTGCTGACCGTTAAGTCAAAGATTGAAACTCACGATGACAGGTAACTAAAAATCGACTGCACCCCCCTGAAGCAACTTGTCATCAATGTCCAAATATAAGAAGGAGGTCAGAGAGATGTAATAACAAGGAGAGAATGAGACGCACGCTTGCATATACACATGCCCATATACTGTAAAGCAATGATGCACTCAGTCTGATACACTTCCCAGAGTGGCAAGGTAAAGAAATTAAGGGGGAATGAATCATGCAAGTGCATGCACCCACACTAATAGAGGGGCAAGGTAAAAATGAAAGGGACATGAATCATGCAAGTTCATGCAAAATCTCCATGTGTGTCTAAATCCCACACGCGCACGCTCTCTGTCCAACTCACCTCTAAGATCTCGCCCTTCCTTGATGCGCCTGACGCGCATCTTCAGCCTCATCTCGCTCTCGTGCATGTCTGTCCACAGCGGAGGAGGGATCACCAAGTCAACGGGCATCCAGGCGACGCGCAGAAAACCTCCACAATCCACTCGGAGCTCAGACGAGCGCTGGACAGGGATCAGAGGTGGAGATGTTTCCTCTGAAGATGAAAAGGCACTCTTTCCTCTTGCGCGTCTCTTCGCTTCTGACTTTGGCTAGGCGCGCTCCTGCCTCTCTATTGTTGAGCCTCCTCCCTCTCGCTCGCTCGCGCCCTCCCCGTCTGTGAATGAGCGCACTGGCTGTGCTCTACTGGGGCCTGTGTTCAGTAATAGCTCATATGTAAGGCATGCAACCACATTCCTGACTCATCAGACAACTATGCGGCCACCGATGGGGAAGAGCGGCTCAGTGCGCGCGCTGTGTGTGTGTGTGTGTGTGTGTGTGTGTGTGTATGCGCGTATGTTTGCAATCAACAAAGGAGCCCTTGCTTTTGAGCGACCCCTCTGCTTACTATATAGTCATCGCCGTTGCTTATGTAATGGTACATCATAATCACGCGCATGATCTGTGTCACTGGGAAGTCCGTGTTGACTCACGGCTATAGCGCTAGAAGAACAGTTTGTTCTGGAATCAATAGGCGTTAATCACGGATGACATCATTCATCAGTCATTAGCACTTAATCATGCATAATCATATCATGATGAGATAGAGCCAATCCATTGTATGTTCTTTGCTCTATGACAGATGCATATGCAAAAACACCTAAAGTGCTAAAAGCTTTGTTAAACCGCAGCATTTTGGTGATTTTGGCCAAAAAAGGTTCTTTGTCATATAACGGCCTTTAATTATCCATGCATGATGAGAGAGATGTTGCCCCTTGGTAATATTATTAGGAAACATGGGGTTAGTTTCCATTGTTATGCTGTTGATACTCAACTATATATTTCAACAAGACCAGATGAAACTTTTAAATTATCTAAGCTAACAGAGTGTGTTAAAAATGTTAATGATTGAATGACCAATATGTTTCTCCTATTAAATTCAGATAAGACTGAGATATCACTTATTAGACCAAAAAACAGTACACAGAATCTCTTAGATTACAATTTGCAACTAGACTCCTCTACGGTCAAAAATCTGGGTGTTATATTAGACAGCAACTTGTCTTTTGAAAATCATATTTCCCATGTTACAAAAACAGCATTCTTCCATCTTAGAAACATTGCCAAGCTTCGAAACATGCTACCTGGTCCTGATGCAGAAAAGCTAGTTCATGCATTCGTGACCTCTAGACTGGACTATTGTAATGCACTGCTAGCTGCTTGTCCTGCATCTTCAATAAACAAGCTACAGATAGTCCAAAATGCAGCGGCTAGAGTTCTTACCAGGTCAAGAAAATATGATCCTATTACTCCAATTTTACAGTCTCTGCACTGGCTACCTATTCAGTTCCGTATCATTTACAAAATATACTTGCCTATAAGGCCCTAAATGGTTTAGCTCCTGCGTACCTAACTTGTCTTCTATCTCACTGCAATCCATCATGCTCTCTAAGGTCGCAAAACATTGGACACTTGGTAGTTCCTAGCATAGCCAAGTCCACTAAAGGAGGCAAAGCTTTTTTTTCATTTGGCTCCCAAACTCTGGAATTGTCACGGAGCACACACGAGGAGGATACAGGAACACACAGACAAGGAGCAAACTCAAAATAACAGTCTTTAATGACTCCAAACAAGGCAGGGCAAGACAAGGCAAGGCTGACACAGACAGGAACACTAGACCAGACCACATGAAACTGAACAGGCAGGAACTTAAATACACAGGCTAATTACACAAACAGCTGGACAAGAATGAACTAATAATCCCATTAAACAAGGACAGGAAACAAACCAAATATGGACACAAGAGGCGGGAACACATGACACACACGACAGAGGACTGACAGGATTAGCCTTCCTGATAACGTTCGGGGTTCAGACACACTCTCTCTGTTTAAATCTAGATTAAAGACACATCTCTTTAGCCAAACATTCAATGCATCTCATAACTTTGTACTCATGTTATATCTGATCAAATGCACATTATTATTCTTATGCTTGGGTTGAACAGCAGCTACACTAATTGTCTCTATTTGCTTCTTGGTTTCTGCCACGGGACTTGCATCCCGAGGTAACTAGGGATTACACAAGCTTCAGTCTGGATCCAGCCCTTACGAAGATCTGAGAAGAGATGATGCTAACCCCCCAGAAGACCTCAGATGATCCCTCAAACAACATACAAAACTACCAAATTTTAAGTTTAATCGCAACATATAGTGAAGTGAAGTGAAGTGAAGTGAAGTGAAGTGAAGTGACATTCAGCCAAGTATGGTGACCCATACTCGGAATTCGTGCTCTGCATTTAACCCATCCAACGTGCACACACACAGCAGTGAACACACACACACACACACAGCAGTGAACACACACACACACACACACACACAGCAGTGAACACACACACACACACACAGCAGTGAACACACACACACACACACACAGCAGTGAACACACACACACACACACACAGCAGTGAACACACACACACACACACACACACACAGCAGCGAACACACACACACACACACACCGTGAACACACACCCGGAGCAGTATAATCATTGCAGTTAATAGTGTTCACCGTCTGCTTGATCACATGTCATTAACGCTGTTAAAAAAAGAAAAGTTGAGCCTAGTTGCCTTAAACTTTTAAGTTTGCCCAACTTTTTTTTTTTACAGTGTAACTGCATGATATATACTTTACATTTCTGCCGTGGACATCAACCTGACAGTCACCACCGATAAGCTACTACTAAATATAATGTAGAAACTTTAAAATAGAAACTTAAATTTTCTGTAAAGCTGCTTTTCAATTATTTGTTTCATGAAAAGCGCTGTACAAATAAACTTGAGATAAATTGAGAGATGGAATCCATTACATGTCCTTTTATCTGTGACAGATGCATGCGACACACAACAAAGTGCTAAAAACTTGGTTGAACTGCAGCATAAAAAGGTCCATTGCCAATCAATCTACTACCTCATGATGTCAGTATGGATGAATCCATTATTTGTCTATTTCTCTACAACAGATGCATATGTAAAAATACCTAAAGTGCTACAAACTTTGCAGAATAATGGTGCAGTCACTTTGGTAAAACCTGGGCGAAGTTTCACAGCAAAAAACATAAATTTTCGAACATCATGATAGAATAGTTAGAATTCATTACTTGTCATTGTTACATAACTTGCATTGATTGTAATGCGTTAGCCCCACACTGTCTGTGCATACATAAAAATATGCATAGTGCTAAAAACTTTGTTAACTGCAGGATAAAAGTGCATGAGCTCACTAATTAAGTTTCAGGAAAGTTTCACAGGCAAGAAAGAGTCATTAGCCATTAATCATCTTGCTAACATCACAATGGGATAAATCAAATCCATAATTTGCCTATTTCTACTGTACAGGTGCATCTCAATAAATTATAATATTGTGGAAAAGTTCATTTATTTCAGTAATTCAACTCAAATTGTGAAAATCGTGTATTAAATAAATTCAATGCACACAGACTGAAGTAGTTTAAGTCTTTGGTTCTTTTAATTGTGATGATTTAGGCTCACATTTAACATAAACCCACCAATTCACTATCTCAACAAATTAGAATATACTTCATAAGACCAATAAAAAAACATTTTTTAGTGAATTGTTGTCCTTCTGGAAAGTATGTTCATTTACTGTATATGTACTCAATACTTGGTAAGGGCTCCTTTTGCTTTAATTACTGCCTCAATGCGGCGTGGCATGGAGGTGATCAGTTTGTGGCACTGCTGAGGTGGTATGGAAGCCCAGGTTGCTTTGATAGCAGCCTTCAGGTCATCTGCATTGTTGGGTCTGGTGTCTCTCATCTTCCTCTTGACAATATCCCATAGATTCTTTATAGGGATCAGGTCAGGCGAGTTTGCTGGCCAATCAAGCACAGTAACACCATGGTCATTGAACCAGCTTTTGGTACCTTTGGCAGTGTGGGCAGGTGCCAAGTCCTGCTGGAAAATTAAATCAGCATCTCCATAAAGCTTGTCAGCAGAAGGAAGCATGAAGTGCTCTAAAATCTCCTGGTAGATGGCTGCGTTGATTGTGGACTTCAGAAAACACAGCAGACCAACACCAGCAGATGACATGGCAGCCCAAATCATCACTGACTGTGGAAACCTCACACTGGACTTCAAGCAACATGGATTCTGTGCCTCTCCACTCTTCCTCCAGACTCTGGGACCTTGATTTCCAAATGAAATGTAAAATTTACTTTCATCTGAAAAGAGGACTTTGGACCACTGAGCAACAGTCCAGTTCTTTTTCTCCACAGCCCAGGTAAGATGCTTCTGATGTTGTCTCTGGTTCAGAAGTGGCTTGGTAGCTCTTTTCCTGAAGACGTCTGAGCGTGGAGACTCTTGATGCACTGACTCCAGCTTCAGTCCACTCCTTCTGAAGCTCTCACAAGTGTTTGAATCAGCTTTGCTTGACAGTATCCTCAAGCTTGCGGTCATCCCTGTTGCTTGTGCACTTTTTCCTACCCAATTTCTTCCTTCCAGTCAACTTTGCATTTAATATGCTTTGATACAGAACTCTGTGAACAGCCAGCCCTTTCAGTAATGACCCTCTGTGACTTACTCTCTTTGTGGAGGGCGTCAATGTTCATCTTCTGGATCATTGCCAAGTCAGCAGTCTTCTCCATTATTGTGGTTTCAAAGAACAAAAGATACCCGGAATTTATACTGTAGGGATACTGATTTTTGACTTTCATGAGCTGTAAGCTCTAATCATCAAAATTAAAACAAAAAAACTTTTGAAATGTTTTACTTTACATGCAATGAATCTAAAATATATGAAAGTTTCACTTTTTGAAATAACTTACAAGAAAAAATGAAATTTTTCATGACATTCTAATTTATTGAGATGCACCTGTATATAACAGATGCATATGTAGAGATACATTACATGCATAAAAACTAGCAAAAATTTGAGCGAAGTTTTGCAAGCCAAAAAAGGTAATTTGTCAATCAATGGGCATTAATCATGCATATACTGAGATCACGATGGGATAGATTGAATCTACTGTGTGTCCTTTACTTATCTTACATCTGCATCTGTGATGTAGAAAAGTTATAATACATTCGTTAAACTGCAGCATAAAGGTGCAATCACATTAGCTAAATTTATCATGCAAAAAAGCTCCACTGTTAATTGTTGATGATATAGGGATGTATGAAGCACAGCTCACACAGAAGTCACAGACTTCTGTTGGTCGGTGTGGTGAATTTGGTGAACAACTTGAAACTGTTGTGAAATCTTTCACACAATTGCATGGATTCCTACTGAAATGATTTCCTACGAAAATTCACTGAACAATGGTTTAATGTGACTGGACCTTAAAGGCTTATTAAGAGATAGTTCATGCCAAAACTATAATTATTTTATCATTTACTCATCGTCATGTCATGTCAAAAGAAGATATCATGAAAAATGCTTAATTTACATAATTTTTTCGTTCATACAATTAAAGTCAATGGGATCCAAAGTTGTCAGGTTACCAAAATTCTTCAAAATATCTTCTTTTTCGCTCCGCCTACAGGTTTGGAGCAACACGAGGGTGAATAAATAATGACAGAATTATCTGTTTTGGCTGAACTGTCCCTTTAAGTGTTGTTTGTTTGTTATGAGATGCAGGTTCAACCTTGCCTTTTCCACCACCTCCCTGTTGGCCGGCTGTAATGGTGCAGTTTTTCAAGGTTGCACAGGTTGCCAGATCAGTGAAACTGGAGAAAGCAAATTAGGACCCGGCGGGTTCATGTACCAGTTTTAATTGAGGGGCTTTTCGCTGACCGGCCTGCACGTTTCTGTTCGTCCAGAGTGTGTGTGTGACTGCAGTGCCGGAAATAGTTGTGCGAGTAAGGTAACTATTTCTGTACGTGGAGGTGTTGAGGGAATATACTACATCTTTAATGCAAGGACAACTACACTGACTGCTGGATGACTGCCAGAGTTCTTAACAGAGCCCCTATAGACACACACACACGCACACACACACACACACACACACACGCATGCTTTTGCATGCAATTATAAACTGATCTAAAAATGAGAAATATGATAATTGCCTGAATGTGTGCAGACATGAGGGAACACAGGTGCTAATTCACACACACACACACACACACACACACACACACACACACACACAAGCAAGCAATATGTGCTGCCCAGCAACAGAGGACAATAATAACAAAAAATTTTGTGATTTTTTTTTCTTTGCAAAACTGAATGTAGAAGCTGTGAGAAGCACTAGATGGCAGTAGACTAACATAACACAGTCTCCCTAGCAACTGCTTCTGGAGTCTCTGGCTGTGTTCAGAATGGAAAACTAGTTTACCGAATAGTGAATTCTGCACAGGACATGCTGTCTTTTTAATGCATTTTTTTCATAGTATGTGAAACAGAATTCATAAGCAGCAATAAATGTTTCAAACAAAGAGGTCTAATGCTGTCATCGTTGCTTCATGGGCAGCTGTTTGAGCGAATTCCCCGAGCTATAAATAACATCAGAAATATTACTGTTAAATGTAAACTTTACTGTATAGTTGCTCGCAGTTAAACTCGCTTTGGAGGAGTGGCGCCATTGGCTTGAAGGGCCCAGCACCATTTCCAGGTTCTAGCGGACCACAAGAACCTGGAATATCTCCAGCAGGCTAAGCGGCTGAACCCTTGGCAGGGCCGATGGTCCTTGTTTTTTTAATCGATTCCAGTTTCTCCTGTCTTATAGACCCGGCACCAAGAATGTCAAGCCGGATGCCCTGTCCCGAGACTACTCTCCCGAGACACAGGAGAAGCCTTTGGCATCGGTTATCCTAAGGTCTAGGATATCCCAAGGTATACCCCCCCATTGTTCCTTGAGGAAGAGTCACAGGTTGACGTTCCCTCGGCCCGGCGTTTTATCCAACACTGTCGGCAGACCTGGAGGAAGGATAGGCATGCCCTTCTTCAGACATCCCAGAGATACCAACATCAGGCTAATCGCCGCCGCCAGACGGCCCATAATTTCCGAGCTGGTCCAAGAGTCTGGTTAGCCACCAAGAACCTGCCCCTGCGGGTCGAATCAAGGAAGCTCTCCCAGAAATACATTGGCCCTTTTCGCATAGCAAGGAAAGTTAACCCCTGTTCCCTATCATTTGTTTCTTCCCCGTTCACTTAGAATTAACCCCACATTTCATGTCTCGTTGCTGAAACCTGTCTTTTCTTCTCCTTTTTCTCCCCTGAATTAAGCACCAGTAAAATAATTAAAATACATTATAGTATTTAATGTGAGACCACTATCAATATTACTTTTCATACAAAATATAGCTGTCGCACAGTATTGGTGTCATTTCCATCACAACACTGTAATGTCCCTTTAAAAAGTTTGTGTGAAAGATTGTTTAGGTGGTTTCTATGGAAATGTTCACTGACAACAGAGCACATGCTGGACATGGAGGGAATTTAAATCATTCAACAAATAAAGAAAAATCAAGGTAAATATTGCTTGATCAGTTAATATATATATTCTACGTCATTTCCAATCATGCTGTACCTTCAAGGGTGTTTTTAAAAAGCTAAACATTTGAAATTAAACTAGATAAAAAAGTTTGTCAAGACAAACTTTAAGTAGGCTTGAGAAAGCTGGACCAGAAAGTTTGAATAGTCTTGGCTCATCTGAACATTCCGTCAATGTAAGTCTATGGGATTTTTATGATTTTTAATTTTCATTTTTATGAAAACCGTGAGTCGGATCAGTTAGAAAAGATATAGCACATCCGGCGAGATCAGTCTGAAGAGCTGGGCTGAGTTTGGAGTTTGTAGAGTTAAAGCTCTAGGAGGAGTTAGAGTTGATAATTTTAGTCTCAGAAAAAAAATAATAAGAAGTTTAAATAGCATTTCAGTAAGTTAGCTTTCTCAAGCCAACTTAATCAGAGTATTTTGCATACATGAAATGCTAAGTATTAATTCAAAGCTAATCAGTGAAGCTATCTTCCATTTTTTTTACAAACAACTACAGAAATGTTATTTCCACCACAGTCATTTCCACCACACTGTACAAAGTACAATTGATATGTTTAATGACTTTGTGCATTGAGTTTAATGAGTGTGATGAATTTAAGACTTCTTCTAATAAATATCTCTACTGTTTCTCTACATTCACATTAATTCATTGTCATTTCCACAATACCCTGTCATTTCCACCACCACAGACATTAAAAAAAATATATTTAAAAAGTTCTCATCACACATTAAAAATGTACCCACAATTTATGAGATCATGCTCTAATTAATATAAAAATTCAAGTTATTTAAGTTATATTTATTTTCTAATAAGCTCTTTATTAAATAAAATTTCCGAGTGTGACGTGTACAGTTCAGCATTCGGTCCTTAGGACAGTTAATTTATCTCATTGACAGATGTATAATTATTGTACATTGTGGAAAAACTGGTAAAACTAGTTACAAAAATGCTCTTACACAATTCTTAAGTGGCATAAGTTATTATATTTTTAAATAACAGCTGTATATTGAGATGTGGTGGAAATGATATTTGTTCATTGCAGGTCGGAAAAAATTGTAAAATATTAACAATTTCTCTTGTAATCTAAATTTGTCCTCTTACAGACCTTAAAACTAGACAAATTCTTTAAACTTATGAGACTGTGTTATGTGACTTTTGAACAAGTTTTTTTATTCAACTTCACAAGCCTAAAAGTGCCCCTAGTTGAAGAAACTCCCATATACACATATATATATATATATATACACATTTATACATAATATAATAACAAATTATATATATATATATAATAACAACAGTTACATTTAATATTTAGGAATTCTCAAAAAGAATTACCATTTCCATACTGTGTATTATAATGACTTTAAATTAATGACTTTGGTGACTTTAAAGCTTTTAGGTAACATTTTTCCTTTATTAGGTGCATAACGTTATTGGCTGAAACATCAAAATAAATATCATAAAATATTTATCGGCTTATTGGCCAAGCATTGGCAAGCATTTTACTATCAGCCCATCACTATTGTACATGAAATCAATTACTTTGCATGTTTTGTCCAATTTTCAATAAAACATGTCTTAAGATCAAGGAGATTGTAGATTTAAAAGTTTCTGATTCATTCAACAAACCTGAAATGAAAATAAAGCAATGCATTATATGTTGCTGTGCTCTATCATATACAAATGCAGTAAGTAGGTCACTGTGAGACTTCATACATGCATATAATTTTCAGACACTGTGGATAGTTCACATACTACTGTACAGTACATACAGAAGAAACAGTATGAGAAACATGCTAGTCCGTGCTGTTTTCTAAAACAGAGCTCTGATCAAACATATGCAGCTCTATTAGTTCACTGCACAGCAAGCGAACCCTTTTAACTCAAAGCAAGAGCTTTCAGGTGGGATGATTGGGTTTATTTCTCTGATGTAGGCAGGAGATGTGGGAAGAAAAGGGTGGAGGTTGAAGGGAAATAAATCACACATTCTTGCACAGTGAGCTAACCTCGGTACATCTTTGCATGCCTTTGCCAAAGACACAGACTTTACGCCACCCACCAGGTCTGATGAGGAGCTTTATTTTAGTCTTCTGAAATATTACACGGATTTAGACCAGAATGTCTGCCGATTCCCAGTGCAGAGCATGCAATTTTCAGAAAAAAGTGTGTGCGAGACGAGAATATGTTTGAAGAAGATGTGTGTAAATCATACGAGCAGCCTCTCATCTCTCTCTCCCCATAAGGCCATGACACTCGGTAGCGTCTCCTAATCTTTGCATGATATCAGAGCATATCGGTTTCTTCATCTGTCTAAATTACCAGAGCAGGTAAATGGTGCAAGCATCCAGCGACAGCTCAGAGCCAGTGTTGACAGAGCTGGTTTTTAAGACTCTGGCAAACAAGCAATCAATATGTAATTCCAGCCGTGACGTGGCTCTGTCCTGGCGTGCCACGGACGTGATGTAGCGGACCGTCATTAGAAACATACCCCCTAATAAACCCCCTAACAGCTGCGGGAGTGAAGACGATCCCAAATCTGGCCGAAGGGTCACTGACTTGGACATTTGGAGAGGTTGACCTGTGAGGTCACTGGAAACCCAGGGAATTTTTATGCTGGGCTCTGTCAGCGCTCGCTGATGGATGTGCTCATGTTTTTGTTGTTAGACAGCAGTCGCAATTAAACAGACACTTAGAAGTGCTATTGCACAAACACACATAAACACACAGCTTCAAAGGTGGTATTGCAAAAATAAATGCTGCTGATTTGGAAAACCTTCACACTCTGGGTGTCTCATTCAGTAATTGTGTGCTATTTGAGAGTAAAACCGGTTTCCTTAAACAACCAGTTTCACACAGAAATCATTATTCATCAATAATTATGCATACAATAAAAAATAAAAGAAATAAAGGAATCAAATAAAACCTAAAATTACAATAAAATTTAGAACAAAAATTTAGAAAAAAAAAAATATTTGATGGGTTTGTAGCACATTGACACACACACACACACATACACACACATATATATATATATATATATATATATATATATATATATATATATATATATATATATACAGAGTATATATATCCCATTTTTTTCAACATGCAACAAACAAAACATCAGTATCAATAAATGATGTATGATTTACTGCCATTGTGTGGATAATGTGTAATCATGTAATCCACAAACAAATACTGTAATCTGATTATAAGCATATTAAAATATAAAATAATCAAATTACAAATACTTAACTTTTGTAATACGATTACATAATCCAGATTACATGTAATCAGTACTACCCAGCACTGTGTGTCTAAGTGGAAAACGTTTTTCTGTGCAAATTAATATACAAATTGTATGGAATTATTTCTGTGCACAAAAATATATGAATTGTATGGAATTACTAGTCAGTGCAGCCCAGTGTCTTCTGCAGATGAACAGTGGAATCTTCTTTTGGGAGCACTCGACTAACTAATTAGCCAATTTGCACTTTTTTGACTTTGCATGCCGTGTACGACAATGTATACAATTAGCTGGTTGCGAAGCACAAACAACAACAACAACAATTATGATTTTACCATTAACATTCTTGTGTGACTGGTAAAAACCTAATTTCTCAAGATATTAAAGGGAAAGTTGATAGATGCATCAGCCGCAGGGTTTAATTTGCATTTGTCTGTGCATGTTTCTGTTTTTTGTTTTTTTTACTCTCAAAGATTCGGTGCCCATTGACTGGCATTATATGGCTGACAGACTGCAACGGTTTGAGTTAAACATCTTTGTTTGTGTGCTACTGAAGAAACAAAGTCACCTACATCTTGGATGCCCTTGGGGTAAGCAGATAAACATAACATTTTCATTTTTGGGTGAACGATCCCTTTAAGAGTTACCTTCACATATCTGAGCCATTACAACACATGTGGCATCATCCAGGTACTTATACCATATCAACAGTTTAAGTTGTTTTAGCTAACCTGCTGATATAGATACTGTTGCTCCACCACGCCAGTGAAAGACACTGTAGAAGAAGAGAGCTTGTGAGAAATGTGCACTACAGCACCCCTTCTGGCACAACTGTGTGCATGCATTGTATTATGATGTAGTCACTCTTTATTTCATTGACTTCCATTCATATCCATGCAAATGCATGTGGGAGACTGGAAACACAAGTTCATGCAATTGTTGCTTTGACCCAAAGTTCAAGTCTGGTGAAGTCTGAGCTGTGAATTTGCATCACATGAAATCTTGTGAGCAATAGAAAAAATGCACATACTTTAAAGCTGGAGGTTTGCAGAAATGCAGAGAAGTGGAGTGGACTGTAAATGTTTAACATTTTGTATTTATCATTATTTTACGTGTTGAATGTACAGTTTTTTTAATGTCACGAGTACTGCTAAAATGTTGCATGCTAGTGTGACCAAGGCTTCAAAAGTTTGACATATATGTAACATCACGGATCAATATACAGAAACTGTTGGCATTCACATAGTTGCATATAGTATATTTGGGGACTTATAAACACACAGAGGCATGTGTTTCACTCTCATTGGCCTACATTAAGATGCAGAACAGGGCTCTGTACACTATCATTCATAGTGGGGTGTAAATATGGCTCTAGTGCCTATCCCAGGAAAAGTCTCATTTATTTATTCATCATTGTGAGATGCATTCCCTACTTCAAACTATAGAGCCAGACATAAATATGCTTTAAACAAATGACAAATTTATGGCAGTTATTTAAGTCACAATGTTTACAAAGCTCTCATCATGCTCACATTTGTGCGCTGAGGAAAATATGTACCAGAACAGACTGGAAGCAGAGGACTGCAAGCGCTCATGATGTTTAGAGAAGATGAATAGGTCCAGTCACAGAGAGCTTGCATGTGTGTTTACAGCCTGTTACTTAGAGAAATAAACACAGCATCTAATACCCGTGATAAAGACTGCATTCCTCTAACAGGAACTATGCACTCCAGATTACTGACGCAATGGAAAAAATGAAACCAAAATAAAAATCACAATACATCTCAGTCAGAGGAAACGTGTGCTGTGGATTTGGAAACTTCAACTCAGAGAGAGAGAGAAATTACTTTTTCACATCTTCTGCAGTAATTTTGATGGAAAACAAAAATTCAAAACCAAGATTAAGCCACAGCATAACAGAAATACCTCAGATATTTGCTCACACAATTGGACAATAGCTAGTATCCTCGTGTGTTCATTTTAAAAATGCACCTTAAATCTAAAACGCATTCACTTTACTCAAATATAATCTATTGATTGATTCTCAGATTTTGTATTAGAATCTGTGAATGTCTTTGTCTTCTCCAGATGTTAACTGATGGACTGGAGTGGTGTGGATTATTGTGATGTTTTTATCAGCTGTTTGGACTCTCATTCTGACGGCACCCATTCACTGCTGAATTTTCAATTTTGAGTGATATATTCCTTTAAATATGTTAAATTACACTCATATTGGTTTCTAAAAGCATTGTCAACCAACATATATATATATATATATATATATATGTACAAATAACTGCATTGAACTCCAGCTGAAAACTCACTGTACAGCTGATGTCTGTCCCTGAGGTCTTTTATGTTTGAATTTAGAAAAATAACTGGATAGTAAACATGGACATGACAGCATGCCTGATCCTGGTGAGAGGATCTCAAATAGTTTTCTCAGAACCTCTGCATGAGACATGAGCTAAATACATAAATAAATAAACACTTAAAAAAGACAAAATAAACCACATTTTGCCATTCTTGTACACGTTTATCTCTTGTTCACAGTAGAACGCAAAATAAATAAATAATTTGACGATCGAGGGAATTAACAGAGCAGTAAATTTCATATCCTTGTACAAAAATGTTCATTGTACAAAAGACTAGAACGGCCTATTATAACAGCTTCATTTTCAACAATAGCTCACTCTTTCATAACCTGTGCGGACTTAATATGTGACCCTGGACCACAAAACCAGTCATGTTATGATAGGACAATATTTGTCTGAGATACAACTATTTGAAAATCTGGAATCTGAGGGAGCAAAAAAATCTAAACATTGAGAAAATCTCCTTTAAAGTTGTTCAAATGAAGTTCTTAGCAATGCATATTACTAATCAAAAATGAAGTTTAGATATATTTACGGTAGGAAATTTACTAAATATCTTCATGGAACATGATCTTTACTTAATATCCTAATGATTTTTGGCATAAAAGAAAAATCAATAATGTTGACCCATACAGTGTATTTTTGGTTATTGCTAGAAATATACCCCAGCGACTTAAGACTGGTTTTGTGCTCCAGGGTCACATATATAAGCGAGGTAAGTGGCCGCTTAGGGCCCTGGGGAATCAGGGGGCCCATCTGATATTGGCAAAACATATTTGCAGCGTTGTAGCCAATCACAGACATATCTGTTGATTTCTTGAACGCAAAAACTAAAATAGTTTAAGTTAGAATCCACTCACTGAGTTTTTGTCAAGTGCTGAGTTCTACAAGCTCGCAAAAAGTGTAGATACGGTGCAGATAAATAAACTTTGAGAGCAAGAGAACAAAACAAGGGTAAGGAGTAAAAGAGCATGTAGTTTTTGTGTTGGGGCCCCATACCTGGAATTTGCTTAGGGCCCCCAAATCACTAAGTCTGGCCCTGTCCACAACATTGCAGCTCTTCTGTAACTCGGGTTCTCTCTCATTGCGTGTCGTGTTTCCTCAGCTGTTCTCGAGTAGTTTTCAGAGGATGATAAGAGTGTTTGTGTTGCCCAGGCCACTGCCGTGATTAAAACAAGGGGGCGAACAGGATTCGTGCGTCGTTAATGTCAACAGATGCGCTTCTATTTCAGGACGAGGAGAGAGATTCACTTACACACTTCTGATGGTGAGGTCTCCACAGTTCAACACCTCTACCTGGAGCACAGTTTACTGCTGAGATATATTTAGCTGACTTAGCAGGGTTATTATCAAAAACATGGGCTACAATCAAATACTAAACCATGGAAAATGCAAATAGTAATTTATTTAGTCATTTTGTTTGTGCTTTTGTTCATTTTCTTTCTTTTTAAACTTTTTTCTATTTATTTTTTATTCGTTTTTATTTTAGTCTCAGTCTTTGCTATTTTATCACATAAAGTTAAACTAAATGAAAATGAAAAATGATGCCTTGACAACTGAAATTACATGCACACACAAACCTTGTTTTACAGTTTATTTGGGGTTTTGTTAACTATAAAAGCCCTGAATTAAATTAACTAAATTAATGTTAATTAAAATAAGATAAAATAAAACAAAATAAATGTATTTCAAGTAACAGAAACTGTTTAATTGTTTTAGTTAAATATTAAATATTATAAACTTGCTTAAAACAAAATTATTGTTAACTGCAAAAAAATAAAAAAAAAATATTTAAACTTAAAGCTATTTCCAAGGCAATATTTTTATTTTAGTTAAGATTTTTTTTGTTTTTATTTTAGTAGCCTACATCAAGTTAAACTAAATCAGAATAAGAAATGTTGACAACAAGCTGAAATAAAATAATAAAATAATATATATATATATATATATATATTATTTCATTTCAGCTCGTTGTCAACATTTCTTATTCTGATTTAGTTTAACTTGAAGTACATACCCCCGGTTTCACAGACAAGGCTTACAAACAAACTAAAATTACAAATAAATATAAAAATAAATCTAATTCAAAAGAGTATATCAGTGATACTAAAATAGCACTGGCTAGTTTTCTGCAAACTACACGGGGTGTTTTCCTCTAAAGGAAGCCTGATCTGGCAGCGTTTGCCCTCGTTCTGGCTCGCCACCCATGTGCTGTATATCGCAAGCTGTTTGTTAGAAAGAATTAACTTATTACACCACACCACATGCCACGCTGTCAATCAGCAGATGTGACAAAACTTGGTCAGCATGTGTCCGTTTTAAAGACGCAATCAATCTCAGCCTCGCGGTCCCACTAGAGTTCATTACCAGCAAAACACATTTCATTGCCAGCAGTTACTGCTACACACTTTATTGATGTTCATTTGATAAATTAAACACTAAAACCATGTGGACCAGCACCTCGTATAAAAGAAAAATCACCTCAGTGTTGGGAAAAAAACTCAGTTGTTTCAGAGATGAGATGAGATTGAAGAGTGATTTCTGGTGAAGTATCTCACTTCTGGAGGAAACCCATACGGAAATATAATACATGACATATATTGTCCTATATCAACAGTGATATTGCCTAAGCTGTTATTTTTTTTGTATTTTCAAATAACAGCCAAACAGAAACCATATGCAGATGTTAGGGGAATGTTGCTAGAAAGTTCATTTTTGATCCCCAAAGACATGTGAGCTCTGATCTCAAGAGTATGCAGAAAAATGACTATGTACAGTACATTGAGTTTCATATCAAGCACTGGCAGATGTGAATGGATTGATCATCCGGCTGTATCTCAGCGTGTGCTTCTCTCAGACAGACAGAGAAGAAGCAGTCGCTCGCTTTGGCCAGGAATCCACAGAGATCCCGCCAGGAGTATGTGATTTTATAAGGCAGCAGAATTATTGGTCTTTTCACATGGGAAATAATGGGAGAAAATAGGACTTTCTTGAAGGTGAAGTCATTTTTTTTTCAATGCTAAAAAACTTTCTATCCCAGTTTAATCTGTAGATAAACTATAAATAACTGGTAACTATAAATAACATACGTTTCCATCCCAAAAAGTGCAAACAAAAATGTTTATTTTTACATTGCATTGCAGCAAAATCCACAGACTTGAGGAAACACACACACACACACACACACACATACATATATATATATATATATATATATATATAGAGAGAGAGAGAGAGAGAGAGAGAGAGAATAACAATACAATATATAAATATGACAATAACAATATGTAAAAAATATTAAACATATTTCACAATCATAAAACCAGTTTATTTTCAAATAATTAAAAACGTTTAAATAAATATATAAAGTTTACAAATAAAATAAATAAAACAAAAAACACAGACTTAAGGACCCCCCCCCCCCCAAAAAACAAACAAACAAACAAACAAACAGCACATTAGTATATTATTATGGGTGTAAAGTTCTATAAAATAAAGGTCACTTGACTGGACTTACCAAGCGTTGTCAGGTTTTAGGTTAACATTTCATACATGCACTAAAGCTGCATGAACTCCACCAGTGCTAAAACGTTAAAATAAAAATAAATATAAAATAAAAATAAATGTTAACTGCATAAAGTGCATAAATAAATGAGTAAATGCATGCATGCATAAATAAATACATAAATGCATGCATAAATGAACGAATGAACCCAAAAGTGCAAACACAAATGCTTATATTGCATTGCAGCAACATCCACAGACTGAAGGAAAACTCTAAAAGAACTCAAACCGAAGATCCTAAGGTAAGACTAATAAAATGAAGATATTCTAGACAAAGCGTTAATCCATGAGCAAACTCATTAGCAGCACATTAGAGCCGAGCGTTCAGCATTAATATGGGTGTGCTCCAGTTGGCATCGTGCCTCTGGTTACGTGCTCCTCTGAAGTGTGTGCCAGCCACGGATAAGGAAGCAAAACGCTGGATAAATGGACCAAAGATGACAGAAGAGTACATGGACACACTTTCTTCTGCAGGGTAAGTGGAAGAAGTGAGTTCAGCAGAACAGGGAGGGAAGAACGGCTGTGGTCTTGAGGAAGTGACACGATGGCCAAGTTCTTTTGTGGCTGAGCTCTTCTGTGAGGCTCCAGGAAACTGTGAACAACACCACCACCAAACAACAGAGTGACGCTGAAGAGGCTTGAATATGGGCCCAACTGTTGCTAAATGCAGAAAACTCCAGCAGTGCAAAGACCAAGAGAAAAAAGAAAGAAAGAACTTATAAAACCTTTCTGTTTTTCTCAAATCAGAATAAAAAAAATTATGAGTTAAGAAATAAATGCATGCATAATGCATCAAGAAGAAATAACTCATAAAACTTTTCTGTTTATGTTTTCTCAAATCAGAATAAAAAAAAAAAAAAATAAACGTGTTAATAAATAAATCCATGCATAATGCATCAAGAAAGAAAGAAAGTAGTAAATAATAAAATAACTAAAACCTTTTCTGTTTATGTTTTTTTTTAATCAGAAAAATAAATAAATAAACATGTTAATAAATAAATGCATGCAGAATGCATCAAGAATAAATAATTAACTTATACATTTTGTGTTTATGCTTTCTCAAATCAGAATAAAAATAAAAATAATTAAATGTATGCATAATACATCAACAAACAAACAAATACATCGTGCATATTTCAGGTGCTCTGACGGTAGCGCAGAACAGAGGCAGAAAGCTCAATATAACACTAGTGGACTCCTGCCATCTTCTGGCTGTTTACCGCCACTGCATCACACAGCGCGGGGAAATAAGCTGTAGCAGAAATCATTTTCTGGCCAATTAAGGTCAAACCTTATTAGCATGTGTCGAGAGAGATAGGGGAGGAATGAAAGGGACTCTCACGGCCTATGAAGAGCTGCTTTAACTGAACCTCCTCCAGGCAGACGAGAGACGAGCTCCAAACAAACTCATCTGATCATCTGTAATCAAGTCATCAGCTCCCTTCCTAATGAACAGAGTCCCTGTGGCCTTCCCACAAGCCCACACTGAGAGCAGCTCCTCTTCTATCTTACCCATATTTCACATTTTTCTTTTCGCCACCTCTTTCATTTTTATCGCTGTCACTTTTCTCTCTCTCTCTGATTCCCTCGCCCTCTAGCTCTCTTTTTATCTCCATCACTCCATCTTCTGCTGCTATTACCCATTGTGTCTTACTATCCCTCTCTCTCTCTGTCACTCGCTCTCCAGTTTTCCAGGAAGCTCAGCAGATGATGCACAATCTTACAGCTTGTGGAAGGAGCCCCACATGCTTCACAGGCTCAAGCCGTGGAGGAAAGCAGAGACACTAAGAAACGAAAACAAGATGAAGTGAATTGGAGGCCATCGGGTTTTGTGATATATCTGCAGAACCCCACAGTCACACTGCTGAGAGATATACTGTAATTATGAGATACATAACATACAGAAGGCAAAATATACTCTATGCAAAAATGCATTAAGCAAACCAAACATAGTGCATTTGCTGTAAATAAATACATAAATGCATTAAATGCATAAATCAGTTTAAATAAATACATTTATAATGTTACAACTTTCTATTTCTGCTGAATTTATCAAGGATGCTAAAATATCACGGTTTCCACAAAAAAATACATACATGCATGCATACATTCCATTCTTCCAGTGCAATGTTATTGCATTAAATTTCAGTATACAGATATAAAGTATAGACATTTCAGAGTAAAATGCAAATAATTAAATAAATACATACATAAATAAAGTATACACAGTAAGAAAACGCAGTGTCCATTTAACACTTAAAGTGTCAATTTTAACACTACTAAAGATCATATATGGTCCCAATCTATCTGGGGTTAACAGTACACTGTTCACAGTGTTGAAAAGTACACTCCGAGTGTAAAGTGTTACACTTGCAATTGTTGTTCAAATTTTACACTATGGGGTATTTAACACCCCTGGTGTTGCTTTAAGTGTTATTAATAAAGTATTCTTTTCAGTGCAAAAATAGAAATGCTATTGAATGGTGTTCATGTCCAAGATTATACATAAAATCAAGAGACTTCAGACAGATGTATAAACTTCCAAAATTTATTTAACAAATTGTCAAAGTGGCAACTTTAAAGCATATTCCAGATGTGCAGAGGTAAATTGGTCAGTCACATTCACTAAGTGTTGCACAGAAACATAACATAGTTAATAAAACACAGAAAATCATCAAATTTACCTAGACATTAACACATATGACAGGTAGATTTGAACAAGATTGCAGCAAGATACTTGTCAACAGTTATGTAGCATCTATGAATGATGTTCCTCATTGTCCCATCAGCGAGCAGGCATGGCTGTGTGGTCTCTTCTATGCAATAAGGTGTTCTTTTTGTTAGTGCCTGCAGATTAAAGACAAAAATAACACTCAGGGTCAGCTCTCCAATTGATTTTATTTATATTAGTCTTCCATCTACAACCCATCTGGCAATATTTTGAGGCAGACAATGGGTAGTGACAGAAATGTCCAAATGTACCTTTTTGAAGATGTTTTTCAGTTTGATTGGAGGACATTTTTCCAGGTCCCTTGCAGCCTTGTGGTGATGGTGGAATCAAATGAAGTAGGAGACAAATTGATGCAATATTGCTGCCCCATTCTAAATAAGACATATGACAACTTCTGCATGAACACAGAATATAGATAACAATAGATATAGATTATCTTATTCTGAAATATAGACTAACATTAAACATCAGTTTCATCCTCCTTTACAACTGATTCCGAGGTCAATCGAGTCCTTGAAGGTCTTGGGAGAAGCCAGGAACTTGGCTTCTTGGTGAAAAAAAAAAAAATGAAGAAAAAAAATAAAATAATGAAAACAATATTTCTCTGAATGTTCACACCTGGCATTAGCATGCATCTTGGGTGATGCACAAGTGAACCGACACTAGACGCATATGGCCACATTCTTTTATTACAGAAGAAACTTTTATTATTTTTATTATAGACATTATGAAAAAGTTACAGGGTTAAATGCACAAACAAACAAATAAAAAGCAATGAATAAATAATATATTAACAAAAGATATTTCAATTTTACCAGTGCACTGACATGTTATTGCATTAAATTTAAATTTATGAAGTTTAAAAAAGGGGTCCAGGAGTTAGTTTCTGAATCTGCTGCGGTGAGATCTGGAGCAGGGAAGGAGCTCGCATCTTCTGTGCATCTGGAGACATTTCTGTGTTTTCTGTGCATCTGTGCCTCCTCAAGTCCACAAAGAGAGCTTTTTTGTGCTCAGGTTGATTTCATTGGTCAGTTCTGGTGGTCAGTCTGCCCCAGTGAGATATACTATATATATATATATATATATATATATATATATATATATATATATATATATATATATATATATATACATACATATACCTACTATACTATACACTGAGATTATTATTGTTATTATTATTATTCATGTTTTTTTAGTTTTAGTTATTTTAGTACATTATTATTATTACCATTATTATTATTACCATTATTATTATTATTATTAGTAGTAGTAGTATTAGCATTATTACTGCATTTTAGTACAATCTAACTAAATAAAAAATATACATGTTGCCTTATCAACTAACTAAAATAAAATAAGTTAAAGTCATATATACATAGCATCATGAAACTATGCTTTCCATTTTAGATACAAATGCTAAAATGTCTAATATCTTCTCTCTGTCACTATCTATGACTGCAGAGCTATTGGCTGCTGGATACAGTCAAAAAAGAGCATGTATTTACTATATCATTTACATTGCTCATCTGGGATTGTTGAGTTTCATTTACATGTATGGTGTTATACCGTAATTACAGAAGGGCCTGCTTTCTCACAAACACTCCACAGAAAGGCCACTTTGCACACGCAGAGCCACATATTTCCTGCTGAAAACGTTTCTGAGATTAAACCATTTAATTCTAAACTGCTTTTATGAGCACATAGCATAAATATAGATGCTTTAAAGTAGAACAAAGGTATAAAGGAAGAGTCAAGAAACAGAGCTGAGCTAAAGCTGTCAGAACAAGATCATGTGAATATTGAGCAAAGTGGACAATTTACACCTTCTAAAGGACAATCACAAATCATTCTTTTATATAGTTTGATTTTGGTTTATTCCATTTATTTAAGATTTTTAAAATGCATTAATATTTTTATTCAATAGGATGCTTCAAATTTATCAAAATACTCCAATATTCCAATAAATTTCACAATATTTATTTTATTTTGATTTATTTTTATTAACTAAAAGCAGCCTTGGTGAGCAAAAGAGACTTCTGTCAAAAAACTATAAGTCTTTCAGATATATAAGGATGGCACATATATTGTTTTTTAATATGTTTTGCCATTTGTATGTTGTTTTATGAAATAAATAAGACAGTGTTAGAAAGCAGTAGGGGTTGCAGGCACAATGTGCACAGCTTGTATCTGATTGTATAATTACAGCTCAGAAACTGGAGATTTGATGGATCGATTCTCTTGTTTCTCTGATCCTAGTTTTAGTACCTATCCACATGATCATTTTCCTCTGTCTGTGGAAAAACACCCAAAGGTTGTTGTGTCTCATAAATTACAGCGTGGTGAAGTGCAAGCCTCTTTATTCTGTGACCGGCTGCAGTATCTGCGGCGTCCCATGCCACGATCGCATCAAAGTAAAACCAAACCGACAGAATGTTTGAGTCATAAGAAGCAGATATATGTGACATCTTACAAAAGCCGGAAGCACAAAAAAGTCTTAAATCAACAACTAATGTCAGAGCAGGTTGTAAAGGTCACACATTCATCAGGAACAGGCCTGCTGGTCTGAGCTGTCAAAGAGCTTCTGCCAGAGCCAGGGGAACGCTTCTCTTCCAGCTGCACAAAACCTTATTATAAAGCAACGTTCTCTGACATTTCCCTGTATCTTATTTCCGTCTGCGAAGAGACGCCTCTGGACGTTTCAGATCATTCTGATAAATGCAGGGCAGTTTTTAGGCTCATGTGAATCATTCGTCCCCAGTAACACCGACACACCTTCCACGCGCTTCTATCGGTGACGTCTTCATACTTTACAGAAGATAAACATTCAGATTTAACAAAGGTGCAGTGGGGATCTATAGTTTTCATATACAGTTGATTGATTACAGTTAAGGCAAGGCTGACACAGACAGGAACACCGGGGAGTAACGAGTAGACCAAACCACACGAAACTGAACAGGCAGGAACTTAAATACACAGGTTAATTACACAAACACAGCTGAACAGAATAAACTAATAATCCCATTAAACAAGGACAGGAAACAAACCAAATATGGACACAAGAGGCGGGAACACATGACACACACGACAGAGGACTGACAGTTAGAGGGTAAAATGCATATATGCATAAATAAATGCAATAAATAAAGAAATTAACATTATATTCTACCTGTTTAAACTTACAATTAATTAATTTAAAATTGTATAAATGTTAAAAAGTAAAAATTAATTAAATAATTTGAGTGTTCAATTAATGAATTAAATTAATGATTGAATTAATAAATTATCAAAATTAAACAAATTCCCCATATCTATCTATCTATCTATCTATCTATATATCTATCTATCTATCTATCTATCTATCTATCTATCTATCTATCTATCTATCTATCTATCTATCTATCCTTCTATCTGACTTGGTTTGTGTTTACAGTTTTTCCACCCAAGGCAGTTACCAATGATGGGAGACACAGGCTTCCGTACAAAATTACCAAAGATTTTATTTTAGAAAAAAGCAATTTAATAAAATGTAGCGCTTGCCCTCAAGCTGGAGCACACACACAGGGCTGCAGTCTTACTTTGGGACAGACAGCATCCCAGAGGGGAGTCGCATTCCTGAGCAATCGGTGTATGGCGCTTATGTACGTAGCACGACGCTAATTACTGACGTCACAACTATAACGCATGCCACATACAGTATATATATGCTTTCCAATTGAAGGGTCATGAAATGCACCTTTGAGCTATTTCAGAGAATTGGTTTATAATTGGTTGATCTATATTCTCTTCATTAGTGCACAATTCATGGCAAATTTATAAAAAGTCTAATAGAGATGTGTACAAAATATGCTTGAGAGTTTATGACAACTAGATCAACCATTTTGCATTTAACGACTTATACGATGAACTAATGACTAGATGTTTTGAGGGGTAAGACTATAGCACAGAGAACTATATAATACATTTTGAGCAACATGATATTAGCAACTAATAATGTAGGAAACAGCAGACAAATGTACAAAATCAGTTGCATGAATGTACCAACGCAATCACAACTTGTTCAAAAGAATGAGAAACTGCTTTTATGATGTGCACAAGTGACTGGATGATGTGGAGGTTGAACAAGTAGGTTTGAAAATTTCATTTCTGATCTGAGAAATGCCCCAAAGCAACTGAGAAAAACTGTAATGGAAGGAGGTATTAATAGTAATACAATCTGTGATATAGTTTTTGTGATTTGCGATCTGATATTATTTTGCATTCTCAAATCTGTAAGCTTATAGAAATCGGTTTATTTTCTGTCGCATGTGAGGAAAAACCACATCAGTTGCACATACAACCAGCCATCGCAAATCAACACATCATAGAAACCCTATGAGCGGCGTGTGAGTGTACAGCACTGTGGATGTTTGATGCTGTTCTTCTTTGATAGCTGACTTGTTTGCTCAGGTCCTGGGGCGTCCGTTCTGGTGTAAATGCAAACGGCAGACATTAGGTGTGTGTGTCTCACTCCAGGCTGAATTATTTAACCTCTCTCTCATGCACTTGTGATGTTTGGCTGAGGAAGTTCAGATGCATTAATGCAGGATCGTCAGGCCTCTCTAGAGGCTTCAAAACTTTTGCACTTAAATCCCACAAACTAAGAAAGCAGTATTTTGACCTGCAGGACATGCTATCAAAAAACAAACACACTAGAGGCAATTTAATCGCAAAACATGTTCAGAAATAAATGCAATGTCTCTCTGGGTCTCTTTTTGTCTCCTGCAAAAGACAGATGGTTAATATGACATAATGCACGATCGCTGGGGCAATGTTGACTGTGAAATCTGCTCATTTGGTTTTTGCATTTATGTTTCTTTTTGTCTCGGTAAAGATGAATGTGTTCATTGCTATATCTGAAAAATGCAAACAACAAACAAACTCAAAAATGACCAGCAGCTGTGAGACAGATGGGAAAATGCTGAATGTTGTCCTATAGCTAGCTGATGGCAGCCATACACTGCTGTAAGCTTTGAGACAGTACACACACACACACACACACACACACACACACTGGCATTGTTAAAATGTGAAAAGTAAATGTGCATTTAGCTGACATATGTGTTGACATATATGGGTTATTTTAAGTGAACCTTAAATGAGAAGTTTAAATGATAAATTATATTGTGCACATCTGATTTTTTTAATTGACTTTTTTTATTTATTTATTGAAAATGCATTTGGTTATTAGATTATGACCGACTCAGTGTCAGAGATACATTGGCTTCCAGGCTTTTAGTATGTAGAAATATGCTATAAATAATATAGAAATCCAAAAACAACTCTTATAGCAAATAACGTATCCGTCAGCTCTGTAGATTATCCTGATGCAGTGCTCCTTTGGGCTTAATGTATCTTCTAAGGGAAAAAATCAATTAAGACTTGACAGGGTTTAATCACAGTGTCGAGCTTTGCAGGGAACATCAAGTTTTTTCTCTATCTTGAAACACATTTAATGGTGTTTTTCTGCCAGGTTTAAAGTCAGAGAATATCGCTTTCATGATGATCTAAATCCACTGCAGCATTTGGGTGGAAAATGAGCAGTAGCTTTGGGAGCATTGTGTTGAAAGGACAAGGAATTGTTAGTCCTTTTGATGCCAGACGGCTTGGATTATTTATTGATGTATTTATTTATTTGGGAAGATGTAAATATCAGAACGAACAGCTGCTGGATGCAAATTTTCCTTTTTTTTTTTTTGCATGAAGTGGAAGATGTGACATAAAAGCTGTGTTTGTGTTTAATTTAACCCAGAAGGCTGGGCAGATTTACACATCCTCAGGAATATTTGCCCAGCTTTGCATGCACTTCTGTCTCCATTATACTCCGTCCAAATAATTACGGCGCAAACTTTCACGGCATGAAATGTTTATCAGGAGTGTTGTCTAAGCAAGTCAAATCTAGTCCAGGGCTCTCAAGAGCTGCAAATCAAAGCCTGGTCTAGAAAACACAAAACGAATCTCTTTCCTCATCTCTGTCCCCTCGAGGAGCGCTGAGTGAAGGCGAGATGCTGCTTTGCTCCGTCTAAACGCCTCTCATCCATCCAGCCTGTCACAGGATCTGCACTAATAAAAGAAAACAGAGCATCTAAAAAATTTAAACAGGGTCTCAAACAGGAGGAAAGAGCACGGGAGTCTGATTGGATCCTTCACGGTCAAGCAGCAAAGAAATATCAGGATGATTGAGCCTCGTCCTGTCGAACGCTACTAGAGTGAATTTAATTGGGGTGGGGATTTGATGTTATCTTTCTTAATAAAGGCATGTTGGCCTTTATTAGGATGAATATTAATGTTAATGTCATTTTGTTTCATTTTTGCAACCTTTTATTAATTTGTGAAAGAAAACAAAATAAAATTAAGTACATTTTAAAATAAAAGAAAATAAAGAACAAATGTCAGGTTGGCCTTTATGATGAATAATAATAATATCAATGTCATATTATATATTTTTAGGTCCCTTTCTTAATTTGTGAAATAAAATAAAATAAAATAATGAAAAAAAAAGAAGTAAAGTTGGCCTTTATGATAAGTAATAATGTCAATATGTTAATATATACCATCAGTTTTTAAGGGCGAGGGAAAAAACAAAGTGGACTGAACTGAATTCAAAACTTCAACATTTTATTTTTTTAGATAGAAAAGCAACTTTAATTTTTTTTGGTGCTAGTTTGGTATTCAGCATTGAGGACTGTCACTCCATCGTCTCCTTCCATCAGCTTCAATCTTTCACACACTCCTGAATACTGAGTGCTCCATCTCTCCAATTACCGTTTCTCTCAAAGCTCACACACACCGGAGCGGACAGAGCCCTCGGGACAGGTGAGGGTCCCCAGAACGTCAACAGCACTAGCTCGCAGGTGAAGTCACCTCAGATGAGCTGAGGCTTCACACCTGTGCCGTCTCGTGTTTGTGGCTATAGAGCTAGTGAAGTCAGGAGACCGCAGAGCTGCAGGGGAGGATGAGAGGCTGTCCTTGTCACGGCCAGTGGACGAAGCACCAGATCAAACACAACCTCGGGGGCTCCTCGTTTGCAGCGCGCTTGACATGGTGCTTGAGGTTTGTCTGGGTTTGAGAAAGTGCAGGTTACCATCTGATTGATTTAGAGAGACCCAGACTGAATCTTGCATTTAAAACTAGACAGACCTTGAGACTCTGGAGTTAAAGTGTGTCGTTTCTGCACCGCTGGCATTCCCAGAAACAACAGAACTGAAAACAACAGCTTCTCAAGAAATCCTAGAGCACAAGTGCATGGACAACTTTTACTGTGCTTTTGTAGTACGTTGTGTTAGATTTGGTGTTTGACAGATTTTACAAATGTTGTATGAAGATTCTTCTAAATTCTTCTTTTCTGTTCCCAGGAACACCAGCATGCGGGTTTGGTTTGTCATGAAGTGAGTTAATGAGTTAATAATAACTGAAGATTCAATCTTCATGTACTCTGCAGCTTACAGAAACAAAAAGATTTTAAACCATCAGCATTGGACACTGAAAGGCTAAATTGCGACAGCACCATCTTTCGTGTGTGTGAGAGTTTTTGTTATATACCGGTGGGGACTTAAACCTGAATACACACAGACTCATGGGGACTTGTGTCATGGTGGGGACCTAAATTGAGGTCCCCTCAGGTAAACAAGCTTATAGATCACACAGAATTTAGTTTTTTGAAAATCTAAAAATGCAAAAAGTCTCCTGTGAGAATATGAGTGTGTGTGTGTGTGACACAGATTCCTGCATGCAACAATTTCACAAAAGTCTGATACTTAATTAACGACTTAAATTAAAATACGAGATGTAACAAACACATCTTTGGTCCTGCATGAATCACATAAGCAAAATAACACATCTTTGGCTTCAAAACAGTAAACTTCTCCAAAAGGCAATGACTTTGGGGCACTATTTGTTTTTTTATCAACAGTAATTGTATAACTTAAAAATAAAGTTATACACTAAAAAGTATACACTACAAAAGATAAATTTAATTATTTTTATGTTTTTGAAAGAAATCTCTCTTAATGTCCACCAAGGATGCATTTTTAAAATCATAAATGCAGTAAAAACAGTAATATTGTTTACTATTATATATTATATTCATTATGCAATTGTATATTAAATAATGTTATATATTCCATTTGAATGTTTGTTTGTTTTGTCCTGTAACGGCAAAAGTGAATTTTAACTGAAAGCCCCCCCCCCCCCCATAAATTAATTATATTATTCAGCACAGACACATTAAATTGATAAAATGTGACAGTGTAGAGATTTACAATGATTCTGTTTTAAATAAATGCTGCTGATGAACTTATGTATGAATATGAATCAAATGGTATTGAACATAGTCAGTTTCAAAAATGTATGGCGGCACAACTGTATTCAACATTGATGATAATCAGAAATGTTTGTTGAGCAGTAAATCAGTATATTATTATGATTTCTGAAGATCATGTGACACTGAAGACTGGAGTAATGATGCTGAAAATACAGCTGCAGATCACAGAAATAAATTACAGTTTAACACATATTCACATAGAAAACAGCTGTTTTAAATTGTAATAATATTTCACAATTTTTACTGTATTTTTGGTCAAATAAATGCAGCCTTGGTAAGCAGAAGAGACTTCTTTCTAAATTATTAAAGAATTTGAATTATTCCCAACTTTTGAGTGTGCTTTCTTTCTGAACCCATCATGTAGAAAATCTGAGTAGGTGTACTCTTTGTGATTGATGAGTAACATGAACAAAGGCCAGCGCTTGTTCTACCATCTTACCACAATTCCCAAGATCTGGAGTTACATGCTCTCCATTAAATCCTCACGGTTGTATTACTGCACACTCAAGCCATAGAGAAGACAATCGGCGCGCGACTCCAGCGTTAAACGGATGATGGAAGGCTGGAATTGGACGCTCACTTCAAGGACTTGCTTATCACTCTCAGCACAGGAACAGTCTCGTTTCGCCTCTTTTCTTTTTTCTTTCTGTCTGTGTGGGGAATAGGACATTTCAACAGGAGTTTGGCCACCTGTGCCGTGTCCTCTTCACATACCACCGCAGAGAGAGTGATTAAATGAGAAACGATAGCAATCTCTCTCTCATTCGTGCGAGCCTTTTTCTCTTCCCTTGACCCCAAAATGCATTAACAAATCATGAGATCTTTATCCGTCTCATTCTGTCTGCGACTGTCCTCTCGGGAGGGTGACCGGAGGCCAGAATGCATTTGTAGTTTCTGTATTTGTGTCCAAAGTCTTTAAGATATCGCTCTAAATATTTAAAAAGCGTAGCGTTTCGAATGCGGCAAATGCCAATTACACACAAACGAGTCTGGAACAGAGCCGGCGTTTATGCTCTCTAACATCATTTGTGAAGCAAACAAGAATTGTGTCTGAATTCAAGGCTCAGATTTTAGGCCGGACACCTGCATCCATTGAGCTCTCGCCGGGGCCGGAAATAAGCTCGTTTGAGATTCTGCGCGCGCTCGGCGAGGGAGTCGCGCGAGACAAAGTTTAGCTTGTTTTATCTTCGGAGTTGAGGGTCTGACATGGGGCCAGATGGTTCATTAGCCCGACAGAGACTGAGATGCGAGCCGCCTGACACCGCTTATTAACTTCAGCGCAACATATCCTGCGATTCAAGAGGATTTCTTTTCCATATCCATGACCCTCGCGCCGCTCAGACCGATCAAAACTCACCGGCTCTCTTTCCTTTACCTGCGGCAATGCCTGTAATGATCTGATCTAGCTATCTGCAAAGAAACGAATGAAGGCAAGCTAATCAGATGCTGAGAATGCATGACATAAATCACAACCTCAGATAAGACTCTTCAGCCTTCCTGGTTTCTTAATTATACACAACATTGAACTGAAGTATCACCATGTTTCCGGGCTTTAACTATTAAAAAATATATCTAAATATCATAAATAAACAGACAGATCTATCTATCTATCTATCTATCTATCTATCTATCTATCTATCTATCTATCCGTCCGTCCGTCCGTCTATCCATCCATCCATCCATCCATCCATCCATCCATCCGTCTATCCGTCTATCTATCTATCTATCTATCTATCTATCCATCCATCCATCCGTCCGTCCGTCCGTCCGTCCGTCCGTCCGTCCGTCCGTCCGTCTGTCTGTCCGTCTGTCTATCCGTCTGTCTATCATCTTCAGTTTAAGTTTATGTACTTAAAAAATAAAGCTAAAATAAATAAAAACGAATTAAATCTAGACATAAAAAAACAATTAACAAATTACATTTTGAGCACAAATTACTGAAATTTGAACTAAATATATTTACAGTTTTTCTCAGTCGCTTTGGTGCATTTCTCAAATCATCCTTAATATTTGTAAAGAAGTATGTGCATTTCTAAAGATTTTGAGTAAGTATTTATGTCAATAAACATTTTAGTGCCATCAGAAAGAAAAGTCCTTGTGTCATTGTTCACAAGCAAAATGCTTAGTCATGTTGTCAATATAACAGTGCACTCTGTTACCAGGTTTGTATTTCCTGATGGAAACTATGGTAACAGTTTGATGATAGTTACTGTACTGATATGCAGAAGGCTGCTATTCTTATGTACGCCGTATATCCTTTCAAAAGTACAAATTTACTCATTACTGTATGTGGGATATTGATTGAAAGAGACTGTTTCGAAATGTTTGAATTATTGAGGATATGGTCGATTTCCCAATATTTATCTGGACCCTTCAGCCATTGCAAGGCCATGATTGACAACTGTGGTGAGTGGGGCGGGGCCGAGAGCCGTGGGAACGGAGCGAGGCCGGTGGAGTTAATGATAATGAGCGACACCTGCGACACTCACCGGTCTCGAGGAGGAGTGACGACAGTGGAAGACGAGAGAGGACCAGGCCTGGATTTTATTTTGTGTTTGTGTGCGGCAGTCGTCCGTGAGGGGCTGCCGCTGTACTTTTACGTTTGTTTATTTTGATTATTAAATTCTTAAATGTTTGCCGGTTCCCGCCTCCTTCTTCCCGACCTACGAACTTTGTTACATTGGTGCCGAAACCCGGGAGGAAGGAGGGACACGCTGTCAGAGAGCCCTCGCTGCTGAGGGGGATCGCGGTGCTGAGGAGATCGGGCAGCAGGGAGTAGCGGGGACGGCCGCTGGCTGCCCGAGGCGACGGTGGTGCTGGAGCGATGGAACATCAGGTGGGACGGAAGACTCGCTGCCGTGCTCCTGGGTCGAGGAGGGGGGCTGCCGTCCGAGAGGGAGCGGAGGAGTCGGCGCCATTCGCCGAGTGGCCGTAGCCTGCTGCCATCCGCCATGATGGGGAGGAGCAGGGAATGGGGGACTCGCTACCGGCTGCCCTCGACCGGAGGAGCCATCGCCGTCCGCCAGGAGGCGGGGCGTCGAGCCGTCCACCAAAGAGGTCCAGTACCATCGCATGGCACCGCGAGTGAGAGCCTCTCAGCTGGTTGAGGACCAACCAGCAGTGTGTCCGGGAACCGGACCGATTTTTATTTTTTTTCCTCTCTTCCCTCTCTCGTCTCTGTCACTCCTCATCCTTCCTTTTCTCTCGCCTCGTCTGTCCGTACCCCCAGGTACGCCGCGGCCGCCCTGACGGGTCCCCCCCAGGAAGGAGGAGGAGGAGGGGGGGAGTAGAGCGCAGTCTCGAGGGTACCCCCCGGCCTGCGAGGGGCGATGGGGGTATGTGGTGAGTGGGGCGGGGCCGAGAGCCGTGGGAACGGAGCGAGGCCGGTGGAGTTAATGATAATGAGCGACACCTGCGACACTCACCGGTCTCGAGTCCCACGGAGGAGCTCCGGAAGGATAAAAGGAGGAGTGACGACAGTGGAAGACGAGAGAGGACCAGGCCTGGATTTTATTTTGTGTTTGTGTGCGGCAGTCGTCCGTGAGGGGCTGCCGCTGTACTTTTACGTTTGTTTATTTTGATTATTAAATTCTTAAATGTTTGCCGGTTCCCGCCTCCTTCTTCCCGACCTACGAACTTTGTTACAACAACATTATTCCATCTGATATGCGCCTCTGTCCTTGGCCTCTTCTTCCTCTTCCTCTGTTTTGCCTCTGTACACTTCCATGAATACTTACTCCTCTTCTTCCTCTCGACTGTTGTCCCTGATCGTTTTCTGGATGTTCATCCATCGTCAGAATATGAAACTCTTGAGTTGTCCTCAAGATATGCATGACAGTTTATATTCAACCATTTTGCATTTAATGACTTATACGATGAACTAATGACTAGATGTTTTGAGGGGTAAGACTATAGCACAGAGAACTATATAATACATTTTAAGCAACATGATATTAGCAACTAATAATGTAGGAAACAGCAGACAAATGTACAAAATCAGTTGCATGAATGTACCAACGCAATCACAACTTGTTCAAAAGAATGAGAAACTGCTTTTATGATGTGCACAAGTGACTAGATGATGTGGAGGTTGAACAAGTAGGTTTGAGAATTTCATTTCTGATCTGAGAAATGCCCCAAAGCAACTGAGAAAAACTGTATAATTGAGTTTGAGACGAATTACTCATACTTTAACCAAACAATAAAAACAGAAAATATAAAACCGAAAACAATGACAGAAGAAAATATAAAACTAAAAACAAATGAAAAATGTATTTATTTATTTATTTGAAAACTTTTTCAGATGTAACCTTTTTTTTTACTCTGCTGGCAAATTTAGTTTCTTGTTTTAAGCACAAGTAAAGAATAAAAAGCTGCCTAATTTTACACAAGCCTTCATCTTATTTCATTGTTTCATTAATTATTTTATATTTTATATAACATATTTTATATAACACATCTCAAAGTCCACTCCAAAGGGAGATATTTTGTAAATTTTGAAAAAGAAAAAAAAACCTTTTCAAGAACTACAACAAACAGCTCGTTTGGACTACAAAGTTGTTTACCTGTATTTGTGATATGGCAACAGATATTCCAATGGTTGGCGGGTGGGGAGAACGCTTGGTTGAGCACGGCACGTTTCAAAATCAAAACGGTGCGGGTGTTTTTATATCACTGTATTTCTGAAGGAAACCTCCTGTCTTTGGATGTCATTTTAATTTCATTTTGCATGTAATGTCTGATAAAGCAGCATTTGTGAGCGGAGCTCTGCTTTGTGTGCAGCGTTACCGGGGAAACCTGGATCTCTCCCGCTCCAACAGCACCTCCTGCTGGCAGAGAAGGAATCTGCATATATATGCCGCCACAAATAGTGTAAGTCTGTAGGACTATGGTATAAATGCATTCAACTGTTAATGTTAGAATTAAAGAACAATAAACTTAATACATATTACCATTGCACTTATCTGTGCATGCAGTTATTTTTAAGCTGTTGTTGACATCCTTTCTAAAAGTGATTTAGCCAAAAAAAAAAACACAAAAAACAACAACAACAATAACGTTACCCATAGACTACACTTTAATATGTCTTGCAATATCCATGCGTGCAAAGGTTCTGTGGGATCATCTAATTCAATATTCTCGGGGTCTGAATTGATATGGCAATATTGATGAACTTGCTGTTTTGGCAAGTGGCGGGGCAGTACTGAAACACCGTCTAAGCTGTCTAAGCCAATCACAACGCACTGGGACAGCAACCAATCACAACACATTTCCTTTTTCGGAAGGCGGGTCTTCATCAAACCCGGAAATAATCGAGCCGTTTGTGGCAGGCTGGAGAGAAAGGTATTGTAATAATGTAATTTTCGAACCACCAAGCATGAGAACATGTTATAGAACACCCCCAAAACAAAATCAAGACATCGTAAAAGAGCATAATAGGACCCCTTTAAAGGTTTATTTGTATTGCTCTGCTGGTTTTTACTTTTTAATGAGCTTTATGCTTAAAACAAGAAACTGGTGGTTCCGTCTGGCCAGAGAAAAGAGAGGAACACTATTTTGACACACCATTTCCCCTTTTAATACTTTAAAGCCGCTTTGGAACAATCTGCATTGTAAAAGCACTATATAAATATAAATAAAAATACAAATCTCATTTTACACACGCCTTATCTTACAGACTTGCTTCTCAAGTAATTTAAACATATATAAGAAGTTAAATTACTTAACTGAACACATTAGATATGTTTAATTAACATTTTAATTTATTTCACTAAGTATATTTAATATAATTTTTAATGCATGACGTTTTTTAAGTTTATCTTTATTGCTCTGCAGGCAAATTCAGTTTTCTTGTTTTACACATAAGTACCATTTTAATGAGCTTTTACAGACTTGCTTCTCAAGTCATTTATCTTCTTTTATGATGCTGAGATATTTTGAACAGGAAGTCAGCATAATATTCCTCTCACACACAAGCTAAAGCCGACTTCTTTGTGTTTAATTTAAAGTGCATTATTTGCTCAAATCGGAGAGCGCCGCAGCTGTCCTGACCGTGGGAGTGACCATTACCCAGTGTGAAAGCATGCCACAATTTGTTGTTTGTCCTATTATATGTGTTCACACCATGTGCTTCAGCGCTTGACAGGCTTTCTTATGAGCCCTTGGGGAGAGTATTATCTCTATCTGTTCTCTCTCAGCTCTTCCCTTCCTCGGCGAACACCACCAACAATTATAGAAACGGGTTCTCTGAGGTTGACTAAGACAAAACCCTCTCCATTTAGAAAGGCAAACTGACAATAATGAGATTATGGCATCTGAGACCGGGGATAAGAGTGCCATTTCCCCAGAAGCGGCCTAAATCATGCGCACCCAAATCATATTTGCTTAAGATGTTTGACAAAGCGCTGCAAATGGAAATGTGCTCAGAGCAGAAACAGAATGCCTCCTTTCTGCAGGTTCTGCCGGTGTTTTTCCGTCAAAGCGGGGTGTGGGTGTTGAACAGATGAGTTGCCTCCAGTCAAACTGCAGGCTATATATAAGAGTGTTAATGAACCTGGATCTCTCCTCTCCTTCCTGCCAATATCAGCATCTCACTGCTGCAGAACGGCCCTCTCTCTCTTTCACTGTCTGCAGTTCTCACAAGCCCATCTCTACGTGTGTGCAAATATTTATCCAATGAATATCGGTAATGCTAGTAAATGTGTAAACAGCTGACTGAAAGTGATATAGTTGCTGTAAGGAACTGAAGCGCTCTGCCTTTCACTTTGCTTCAATATATAGTCTCAGGTTTTCTTGAACCATTGAATTCACAGGGAGGCCTGGAATAAAGTTATAAGGGTAACAACGCATACAGTGGTGGTTCATCACAGGGACGTTCCCGATTCACAGCTCCATGACGGTGCTTCTTCTCTTCAGTTCACCTCACTCATTTTCTACAGGGTTCGGGTCAGAGGACTGGAATGGCCAGCAGAAGCTTGGTTTTGTGCTCAGTGACCCATTTTTGTGTTGTTTTTGAGGTTTGTGTTTGGATTATTGTCCGGGTACTTTTTATCCCTGTGTTCACCAAATCCATCTTGAGTGTTTGCTGCTAAAAAGCTCATTTTTTAGTTTCATCTGACCATAGAAGCCAGTCCCATTTGAAGTGCCAGTCCTGTCTGATAACTATATGCTGGAGTTTGTTCTTGGATGAGCTAGGAGAATTTTTCTTGAAACCCTCCCAAACAACATGTGCTGATTTAGCTGCTGTTTGACAATTTTATTTTATTTTTTTAAAGGTTTTCTGACCTTGAGACTTAACTATTTTCTGCAATTCTGCAATTGGTCCTTTAGCCAGTCTTTAGCCACTCAAACTCGTGCATTAGGACGATATAGACACACGTCCTCTTCCAGGCAGTTTCCTAACATTTTATGTTGATTGGAATTTCTTAATTATTGCCCTGATGGTGGAAATGGGAATTTTCACTGCTCTTTTCTTAAAGCCACTTCACTAATTTGTGAAGCTCAATTATCTTTTGCTGCACATCAGAAACATATTCTTTGTTTTTTCTCATTGTGATGAATGATTAAGAGAATTTGGGCTTTGTTTTCCCTCCTATTTATATTTCTGTGAAACAGGAAGCCATGGCTGGATAATTTCATGTTCATAATCACCCTGGAGGGCTCAAAATTGTGAATATGAATGGAAATATACTTAAGATTGCGATAATTCTCATAAGAATTTCTAGGGGTACAATAATTGTGTCCAATGTGTATTTGAGGGGACAAAAACAAAAGAAAAAACATTTATTTCATAATGATATTTCCCCCCATTTTAAATTCTTGTTATCCAATGAAAGGTTAGATTTTTTTTTATTTTTTTTTTATAAAATATCAAAAGGATTAACAATGCAGATTAATTTTCACATCCTTCTTTGATCATATTTACCAAGGGTGCTGATATTTTTGGCCATGACTGTACTTGCTTCTCAAGTAAATGATATTTTTATGATGTTTAGATATTTTAACATATAATCTAATCACACGCAACAAAATCAATAAAAATAACAAACAAAACAAACAAACAAACAAAAAAAAAAATTTAACTATAATTAAAGTGAAAACAGAAAATATAAAACAAATAAAATCCAAAATATTAACAACAACTATAATACTATATTAATAATACTACAATAACACTTATACATTATAACATTTATAATAGTTCTTATATCTGCTAATAATTCTTATAGTGAACCAAAAGCCATTAATTTCAGTTGAATTTAATGGCCTTGTATGACAATCAGAGTGCAGTATAAAACTCACCTGACCCACATTCAGCGTTAATCTCCTTTTCAATGATTATATTTGATTGTGAGAAATCTTTAAATTATTTGAGTCCCTCTCGATTGAGTCCTCTGTGCTTCTCTCAGTTTAACGTCTGAAATCTTTTGAAGTCTTTGAGCTGTCTTTTTGAAGATTTTTATTTGATGTTCTCGGTGTTCGTTGTACAGTAACACTTTCCGTTCAAACATTAATTTTTCAGGTCTTTTAAAATCATTAATTGGTCTGAAGAATCTGAAATGAATCGTTCATTCTGTCATCATTTACTCTCCCTGATGTCATTCCAAACCTGGTTCACCTCATTTCTCACGCAAAACACAAAAGGATGAAATGCTGGAGCTATTAGTCATTCTTCTCCATTGAGTTGCAATGGGAAGTCCAGCTTTTAAAGACACAAGAGTGTCATGAAGGTAGTCCATAAGATGCTTAATTTAAGTTTGAATCAGTAATCATGAATAATATTCCTCTTCTGGTAAATGCAGCAGCCAGATTATGTATTTGATGTGAGATGAACTTGAATACGGCCTGATTACAGAACATATTTCAGACTAGTTTTGTGAAAAGATCCAATTTGGCAAAGATTAATCCATAAATTCAATGGTGTTTTTATCATCTTTGAGCTCGACAGCTTCAGTCCAAAGCAGCCAGAATATCATGTTTTGTGTTTCAGAGTCATACCGGAGTGGAATGAGCGGAGGGTGAGTAAAGCACGAGAGTTTTGATTTTGGAGTGAACTATCTCTTTAAGCAGGTTACTGTCATTCAGAAACATAACCTGAGACAGCAGGAGGACTCGGCCTGCAATTAGTGCAGGAACCAGCTGACTTCAACATATTAAAAAGACACCTTTGTGTTTTTATTGGCTTGTGTTTGAAGTTCTGTTGTGTTTTTGTCTAATGGACGAGGTGTGGGTGGAGAATAAAGCATTTCCTTTGTTTGCTGTCGTTTTCTCTCTCGCTTTCAGCAATATCAGCCAAACAAATAAACGTGTGTAGAATCCAGTCCAGACTGATTCTCAGCTCAGAGTCTGGAGAGTCAGGCGTTTACTTGTATCCATGTGAAGATTCGAAAGAGAATAATAAGTGTTATAATAAATAAGTGTTTAAGAAGCCAAAAATGCTATTGTCAATTCATTTATTCTACTGAATAGAAATAAAACAGTGTTACATATACACAAACTAGACAGATAGATGGATAGATAGATAGAGTCAGATTATAGACAGACAGATATATTTACTCTATTATATAAGAAATTATAAAACAAATGTTATAGAATAATCAATCTATCTATCTATCGATAAACATGCTATTTTATAGTTAGTGTCACGGTGCACACAGCAGGGAGGACACAGGAAACACGGAAACGAGGATGTAACTCAAAAACATACTTTACTAGGACATCAGGGCAGGACAAGGCAAGGCAGACACTGACAGGAACACCGGGGAGTAACGAGTAGACCAGACGAAATGACACAACACAGACAGGACTATAAATAGACAGGTAAATTAACAGACACGGCTGTACAAGGATAAACTACTAATGACATGACAAGGACAGGAAACAAACCAAATATGGGCACAAGAGGCAGGAACACATGACACGCACGACAGTTCCCTGGCAGTTAGATGATTATATTTAATGAATTGGAATAAAATAAAGTTAATGTACCATGTAATTTTGAAGAAAGATATCTTTGTGGAAGATACCATTAATGGCACTGATGTCACTGGACTGAAAAAATCATCTTTTTCATCTTTTTTTCTGAGATGTGCCCTCACGCCTGCAGAAGCACGGTTAGAAGCGTCAGCGGCTGAAGACAGAGCGCTCCTTATCTTCCGAGGCTGTGGGGGGTATCAGACACTTTAACAGCCAGTCACTTTTCCCTTCTTTTTAAAAACAGCACGAGCTTGAGAGTTAGATAAGTATAGCTCTTCTATAGCTTACAGGAAAGCCCCTATAAACCACTTTAAAAGCTGGCAGGACAGACGAAGCGAAAGGAGCTGAGCATGTAAGAAACTTTTAAAGATTCCATAAACTTTATAAACCAAGAACGGTGGATCTCAACCTGACCTCTTGTTAGAAAGCACACAAAAAATCATTTAAAAAAAGAAGATGGTCCTCAAAGGCCGAGTGGCCCTCAGAGGCGATAAAGTGTGAGCGCGGGGACGAGCTTTAAACGCCTCTGAGATAGAGCTCAGATCCGCTGCGGCCGAGAGAGAGAGTCATGAAACAGCATGAACTTCAGCAGTATATTCACCTGGAGTCAGAGCAACAGCAGGACGGGATAATCCCATGAATGAAAAGAGAGAAGATTTCAAATATAAGTCTATTTCAGTCTGGAGAATCACATTATTGAATCACTTTCGTGGAAGCGGTTGAAAATGTACCCAGCAGATGAACTCCATTGCAACGGCTCTCAAATCCATTTGGCAGAAATACATCCTGCTTTGGTATGATGTAAAACGCCTTTTAGTTCCGACCTTTCTTGCTAGAGTCACTTTTGGACGTGAGGGAGATGAGAAAGACACTACTGGTCTCGAGAGGTGAAGGATTAGTATAATAATTTAGAAAAGCAACAATTAAATGGTGTCTGGCTGTACATTACGCTTCCGTCAGCTGATATGAAGATGGGTGGAAATCAAACAGAAATATTCATGAATAGAAAAGAGTTGAAGTTGAAGGGTGGGCCAGGGATCAGAGAAATGGGACGCTACCCAGAAGGCCAATGCATTGATCCCTCGGTAAGCGATGGCATCCCCTGCCATCTGTCTGTGTGCACTGCACCACTAACTCCTCACTGAGGTCAAAGTGGTCCCAGTCATCAGATTTGCACTGTATGCGTATTCTCCAGGTTATGATATAAAACATGAAAAGGAGCAGGACACATAGTATGGCAATGAATCAAAGTCCTGTTGCTCTATTAAAAGTCACAGTCACAGTCTCGATAGAGTTTGTGCATTAGGTGTATATATAGAAACTAGTTTGTCTCACAATCTAAAGAATTATCTCATAATTCAGAAGATATAAACACATTTCTGAGAAACAAATTCAAAATTGCAAGATGCAAGATGCTAACAGTTTATTTATAAACGCACATTTTTGAGAATAAAAAAAGGTCACAATTGCAATTTCCAAAAGCAAAACAAAACATAATTGCAAGATGTAAAGTAAGAGTTAAAAAAGCAGAATTTTGGGAGAGAGAAGGAAAAAAAAATCTGAATTGTGAGATATAAACTGTAAAAAGTGGTAAGTTGACAACTTAAAAAAAAAAAACTGAGGAAACCCGTTGCCTTAAAATTGTTAAGCAATTAATAATAAAAAAGTATAAATTAAGTGAATTGTCAATTGTCACTTAATTTTTTTCAATTATTATTTACTTAATAATTTTAAGGCAATGGGTTTCCTCAATTTTTTAAAGTTAAGTCAGCATCACTTTTTACAGAGCACATTTTGCAATTTGTTTGTTTGTTTATTTATTGTGAATTCATTATTGTCAAAATATAATTAGGATTAATTGTGAAAATAATCAATAATTGTGAAAAAAACAAAAACAGAATTACAAGATGATTTTTATTTTATTTTATTTTATTTTATTATTTTTTATTTTTTTATTTTTTATTTAATTTAATTTTATTTAATTTAATTTTATTTTATTTAATAATTTAATTTTATTTAATTTAATTTTATTTAATTTTATTTTATTTTTCCAATGGTGGAAACATACTTTCATATTAGGTTGGTTAGTCTGAAAATACAGGGTTCTGTTTTTTCCATTTTTAGGATAATTTGCCTTAAGAAGCAAAATTTATGAAACCATTAGTGTTAGATTATAATTTTTGATTTGAAATACACTGTAAAAAATGGTGTAGTATATGCATTGAAGAAAGTATTTACTTTGAGAAAGACTGAAGTAGTATTTTCTTGCAAAACTTATTCAGACAATCCTTATTTACAACTTTGAAAGATAATTTTTAATAATTTAGTGAAGATTTCAGTCTTTCCCCACTTAAGTAGCTGCACTTGATGGCCACCAAATGAACTGGCTTTCCTTAAAAGAGACTTTGCAGTGATTCAGGATATTCTGATGTAGCACATCTCTGTTTTTTCATAAATAAATATGATTATTTTGTTCTTTGGATATGATGTGAGGCAGGTGACTGCTAGAAGGCAGGAAGTCATTTTATAGTCATTTCGACATTTGGAAAAATGGATTATCTGCTGTTTGGTGCGAAGGCATTTGGAGCACAGCCTAAACATGTCCTTAGCTGAGTTTGGCTTGCAGTGAAAGCACACACATCTGCCAGGACTTTGAGAGGATGCTGTATTCTGACTGTGTTCATTTACTCTGTTTCTCAGACGAGATTAAACGCTGGGCTGGTTTTCAGTCTGAGTGTGTTCACACATGCACGTTTCCAATCATCTGTCAGCGCTAGATTGAAAACGAAGGTAATACATATGATTTTCACTTCATACCATGAACCTGAACAAACTGTGAAGGATGATCCATGTTAAGAAAACCAGCTCACCCACTGACTGATATCCAATTATGTTCTTACTTATTTTACTTGTCATCTGTGTAGCACTGAGTGAATCCAATTACCAGCTATTGTAATGCATCTTGCTCACACATTCACCGTTTCTTCAACAGCACTGGCAACACAGTCCAGAGATGAGAGAATGAGAAGAGCATTTCACTGACAACTCAACCATTCATATGTCAGTCTGCACATGGATTTTTTATGAGTCTTCAAGTATAGCATATAGACTTTGTGTATCAGCCCCATTCCCCTTTTTCCCAACATACACTCAGCCATTAATAATTAACACTTCTAATCATATACAAATAATTAATAACTTTACATTGTTTGCCAATTTGCCAGTTTTTAAAGTAATTATGTAAATGAATCCAACTGCAGACAGCTGCCTTCATTTTTTAACTCCTACATTCAGCTCATTTTTCACACTGTGGTTGAGCGTTGTCTACAAGGGCATAAAACTGAACCAAGAGTTGATTCTGTTTGCTGTTTCTCTTTTTAATCTGTGCCGAGGGACTGTAAAACCCTTCATCCAAACCCTTATCATAATACACTGAAGTTTCTGTCATTTATCCTGAAGGGCATGTGGCATCAACAGCAGTCAATCATGACATAACCACACTTGGAGTTCATTATAATCGCCCATTTTGGCAGGATATAATACACGTGTAATCACTAGTTCAAGTGATCAGCGCACAAACAAATGGCCTCATATTTGGATTAAAATGATGTGTGGGTTTGATGAACTGTTATCACAGATCTGTGTGCAGGTTTGCATAAAGGATCTCGTCTCGCTGGCAATCTTCTGCTATTGTAGATCAGAGCTGCAGATGGTGGCGATGGCCGTGTCTTGATTCTGGAGAGCTTGCTCTGAAGGAGGAGGAAACACCTGCTGGTTCTGGGTTGCTGATGGGGGTGGATTCAGATACAGGGAACAGGCTTTAATTAAACCGTTATCTCACCACTCAGAGAAGGAGAAAATCCAATGGACGACATGGAGAAAATGCTCTTTTTACAATTGTGTCCTATACATATATATATTTATGTATGTATTCAAACTGGACATTGGTTCAGATGCGAGAAACAGGTTTACTGCTCATTATATGTATCTATTTCTGATTTTACTGATAAAGAGGGACATACAGAGAGAGTTGGTGAGTCCGCAGTGGATTAAAAGGCTTTATTATTCAAATATAGCATTGCAATCTATCATTTTTCACTTGTTCAGACCTCAGAAATTTGAACCAGATAGTTGATCCAGTATTTGGATATTGCTTGAAAACCAGTGACTGCAGAAGCTGAACACCAATACACACACATACACACAAATTCATGCTGTGTCCAAAAAAAACCAAACAATTATATTAAATGAAGTATTCATTTCTATAAAGTGCAGTATATCAGGTGTAGGCTATTTTTGTAGCGGTGCCTGAATATTGCAATAATAATTATGCTATATAGTTCATTCTTTTACACCCATAAATGTTTCATTCCCACAGTCTGCATTTTGCACTGATATGTCCTCATTGAGGTAAAAAAATAATAATACATAAAAAATAATAATAATAATTACAGCCTTGTAGGTACATTTTGTTTTCTTTTTTACTTTTTTAATCCATTTGACTAAATTGTGACAGTATTGCAATCATTTTTGGGCATACTTTTGGTCTACAAACAAGAAAACATTTTAATAAAAATGAAAGAATAATATGTTTTGCCTATAATTATTTGCATGTTGTAGCTAATCAATAAATGGCCGATATTAAAATTATATACTATACTAGATAGATTTTTTGCTACATAAACTAAATATGCTATGAAATATTAAAATTCTGTTCTAAGAAAGAAATGCCTAAAAAGTGAATTCAGTCATACATTTAGCAATCACAACATTATAATATACAGTATACATTTACATTTAGTCATTTGGCAGACGCTTTTATCCAAAGCGACTTACAATTGGGGAATACAAAAAGCGATTAATCTTGAAGAGGCAGTCAGACAGAGGAAGTGCTCGTAACACCAAGTCTCAGTCATTGTTCAAATAAGTACAAGCTAGTAAGCGGAGAGAAAGATAGAGGGAAAGGTTTTTTTTTTTTTTTTTTATGTAATTTTGAGATATGCTACAGATTACAGATAGCAGGCCAAACATTCTTTTTTTTATGAACTTTTCATGTAAAAATAGGCTAAATGAACATGCATAAATTAAAAATATCCATAATAGATAGAATGAAAAAAAAAACTTCTAACATCAGCTGATTACCAATATGTCACCAATATATGGATCACTTACAAAATATGAGAATAATAGGCTAATGAAGTTAATTATATAGTTTTATTTTTTACTTAATTTTCTGCCTATACTCTTAAAGATACAGCTTCTTTGTTGGCATCTATGGCTCCATGAAGCACCTTTAACATCCATGGAAACTTCCCATTGCACAAAAGATTCTTTAAAGTGGAAAAACATTTTTTATAAATGTTCTTCCCACTAATAAAAATGGTTCTTTTAAGAACTGCTCTCTGAAAGGTTTCTTGGGGAACCCAAAACGGTTCTTCTATACCATTGCTGCGAAATCCCCCTTTTTACAAGCTTTATTTTGACGGATGCATGCAGCAGTCTAAATCTGTTTGTGCAGATCAAGAGCCCTGATCTACAGAGAGTCTCTGCACACAGAGTGCTGATATACACACTCAGCACAATATATTCACCCAGATCACCCGCTCATCCTCCAGCAAAGTCACTGTAAGCTACAAAGCCACCCACGAGTCAGTACCTGCTGCCGCACAGAAATGCAGATGTAACAGCACGTTTATGCTTCGCTTTACGACGACATGAGCGAACGGCGGCGCTTGTGCGAGTATTACATCACAGCTGAGTCAATCACCTCTGCGTCTCCCGCAGGACTGAGAGTGAACCCTGTCCTAATGGAGGTCAGTGGAGTGGAAGATAATCAGCGAGGTTGTTCGCAGCGGTCACAGACACGATTCGGAGGTTCAACCATCACAAAAAGCACACTCCACTGACTAATCTTCTACACACAAGCCTAGCTGTTAACAATTAATCACAACAACAGCGCCGCACATGACGGCAGGCTATTATGCAGAGTGAATTTCAGTAAAACAACAAAGCAGGGATCAGATTATCGAGCACATGCGATAATGTGCATCAGGTTTTATGAACCTTTCTCTCTCTCTGCTTATAATGGATTACTAATAATAAGATAGAGCGCTGAACAATGCCAGGATGAATTCCACAGATGGCATTGATGGGGTTTCATATGAACAGGCATCCACAATTGCATCTCTGCTTTTGTAAATCAAAACCTTTAAATCTGCCCGGCAGGCAGGATAAAGAAGAAACACAGCTACAGTTAAACATTCCCATAATGTCATCTGCCAAAACTTATTCCCAAGCTGCATAATTACCTCTTATGTTTTTCTTCTTGTACAGCCTGGTCTGTATTTAAATGAGAAATGCCAGGAAAGCAGATCATTAGCATCCTCTAATTACCAACTGATACATACATTAAATAAACAAATATGACAACCGGTGGTCTCACCTACCCTTCTGCTGCTCAATGCTGAAGCAGGAAAAATGTGTATTTTCCTTGCTATGTGGTGACTCGAGTCTTCTTTAAATCAGAAAACTAGAACGTGTCCTGTTTTTGCTTGATATTACAGGAGAGCAGCTGGATCTTAGGTCTCCATCTGAGGTCTGTATGCATAAATTGGATTAAATGCTGTTGCTGTCTGGTCCCCTTATTGTAGTTTTCTCTATAAAATGTTAAATTCATTAATCTCTCACTTGAGATTCTGCCAATAACACTGCTTCCAGACATGTTTCTGGCTCATCTGAGATTTACAAGGACATCTTCTGTTCGTTCAAGGCTTGAATTCTTTCCTAAACGTTTCAAAGCTGATCCGTTTTCTGCCAGACTGTTAGACCCGAGTCTGCCGTGTGTGCTTACAATGAAATCAAAACCATTAATCAAGGTGGCTTCTGGGTCCTCAAGGTTGATCAAGCTGAAGTCACTCGAGGAAAAACAGCCAAAGCTGTAACCTTGGCTTAGGTTCATTAGTCTAGGAATATTAAATATGAGATTTCACATTGAAATTACACTTGTAAATGTAGCACTTTAAGCATTCAGGACTGACTTATAGGATGCATTGCATCTTAAACTAAGGAAACGAGACTCTTTTGTGCTATAACAAGATTTGTCATATACTGTTTGAGTTACAGGAATAGTTCATCCACAAATAAAAATTTGCTGAAATGTGTTCACCCTCAGGCCATCCAAGATGAAGATGAGTTTGTTTCTTCATCAGGTTTGTAGAAATGTGTCTCTGCATCAGTGTCTCAGCAATGGATGCTCTGCAGTGAATGGGTGCCGTCAGAATGAGAGTCCAAACAGCTGATAAAAACATCACAATAATCCACACCACTCCAGTCCATCAGTTAACATCTGGAGAAGACAAAAGCTGAAACACATCCAACATCACGGACACTTTATCACTGACATACACTTTACTTTTTATAGAATCTATATAGAATCATATTCTATTTTTTATTCTCATATCTATTTGTTATTTTATTTTATTGCTAGTTTATTCTGTATATATGTTTACTGTACTTTTTCTATTTGTATTTTTGTAAACTTGAGGTTTTTCTAATTTTGTTGGACAATTTGTTGGACAGTCGTACAATACATTTCACTACATGTCGTACTACGTATGTATATGTATGTGACAAATAAAATTTGAATTTGATTTGATTTTAGCTAAAATCCAAGTCTATAATCCATAATAACTCTTCCTCCAGTGAAAAAGTCCACCTCCTGTTGTCTCTCACATCAAGATCCAGCCACATATCTGTTTAGAGCTGTTTTGTCTTGTAAACGCTGCTTGGTCTGCAGATTTCTCTCCTGATTCAGACCAGAACACTTCTTCACTGGAGGAAGCGTTATTTTGGATTATGGACTTTTTAATTAATTAAATTGAATTATTATGGTATTTTAATTAAAAACATTTGAATGCTGGATTAGTTTCAGCTTTTGTCTTCTCCAGATGTTAACTGATGGACTGGAGTGGTGTGGATTATTGTGATGTTTTTATCAGCTGTTTGGACTCTCATTCTGACGGCACCCATTCACTGCAGAGCATCCATTGCTGAGACACTGATGCAGAGACACATTTCTACAAACCTGATGAAGAAACAAACTCATCCTGATCTTGGATGGCCTGTGAATGAGTGCATTTTCAGCCCATTTTCAATTTTGGGTGAACTGTTCCTTAAACTTTCCTCAGGTTTTTACAGTATGTTGAGAGATGCAAAACTAACTTCTTTATCTTCAGACGTGGTATTTCACCATATGAGTCATGGTCACATTCGACTGACAGCCAGCAGAAGCGTGGTGTGAAGCATGTCACGTGTGTCTCATCTCTACCAGAAATACTGACGATGAGATATAATAAACTCCAGAGGGATGAATTTCTATTTGCGTATGGTTAAAGCTGGTATTAATGAGTATTGAAACCAATGTTTCGGACATCTGTGTCATTAGCAAAGATTGATTTTGACAGTGTAGCTGTGTGTGAGTTGCCCTTGAGAAAAAAATCCATCCTTCTCTTAAGTATTTGATTTATGAGGTGAATTTCGCCAATGACGTTTGGAATGAGCCTACGCTGGATCAAAGCTTTAGGCATTGCTGTTTAACACCCAAGCACTGTGTGCTGGACAGTGTTGTGCATGTTACTTCCTAACTCTAATACATTACAGATTACTTGTTACTGTTATTTAACAGTAATTCCTTACCTTACAATATTACTGTCTCAGAATTGTAATGCGTTACATGACTCCTGTATTACTTTTGAGTTACTTTCACCAAACTATCTACAGAAGCAGAACTTAACTTTCTAAAATGACTAAATGTACTAGAGCCCTGCTCTAATGGTAAAGTGTTTATATTTCATTCCGGAATTTTATTAAGTTAATTTAGAAAAAACGTTTGGAGCATTGTTTTGTTCATTAAATACGTTTTTTCTTTCTTAAAGTAACGACCGAGCGGCCAGCGGCAGACCGGCAGGCTGATCATAGCTTATGTTTGATCAATTTAGCCTTCTCAAATCATCACGACTTGCCTAAAATAAAATCTATAGATATTCTAAAACAGTTCAAGCATATAACAATGTTTAAATGTTAAACCTAGATAAATGTGCGCTGCATCAGTAGTTTGTGCGGAGAGGGAAAGCTAAAGTGCAGGACATGGAGGCAATCAATTGCATTTTTTTTTAAATGGAAACAACTTACGCCATAATTTTTGCTCATAAAGGTGAGAGTAATACATCATTCATAACTGTACAGGGTCTACTTTTATATGTGTGCACTCACAATTTCAACAAAACGTTGCGCTTTTATCTTGAACAGGAGCGCTTCACAAAAATGAACCTAACGTCAGTGAATACATGCCTCACAGACATGATAAATGTATCTATAGAAAGCTTTAAATTACTACTTAAGGAAATAAATAAAAACGAAAACAAAAACTATTTAATACAATCGCTATCCGTGAAGATGCACTTCTCTCTAAAGGCGTGTCTAACGAGGAGATCACGAATCCTTACTATTTCCCCTGGACACATTCATGGTAATTACTTTCGCTCTTCACAGTCGCGGCAGCACGGACTCGTGTCATTTCCACCAGCGCTTCAATTTTTTTCATCAATAATTGATGGATGTCTAAAATATAAATATGAGGAGAAGCCTAAAACAGGCCCGGGGACCGGCCCGCGTCTGAACTATGACATGAATATTGGCCCGAAGCCCGGCCCTAGGGACATAAAAAAGTCAGAGCCCGACTTTAAATAAAAAAAAGAAAAAAAAGAAAAGAAATGGGGACTAAAAGTGTGTTGTAACGAAAGAGTAAAATATTACTGAAAATTGATTAGTAATGCCTTACACTACTGTGTTACAACAAAAAGTAATATGTTACTGTAATGCATTACTTTTGTAACGCGGTACACCCAACACTGCTGTTGGGAAATCCATATTCCAATCATTTGGAAATTGCTTTTTAAAGTTCCTCCTTTGTTTTCTTCTGTGTTTTAAATAATATTAATTGTGGTTTAGTGGTTTATGGGAGTCAAAAGAGATTTTCACTGTTCTGAAAAAGAAGAAAAAAAAAACTAATTTCAATAAGGCTCAGGGTAAATTAACATTTAAAGTAGTTAGTCAATGTCTTTCAGAGATTTTCACCAGAAAACCCTGTTCACACTGACAGTGATTTTATTTCTGGAGCTGTCATCAATAGGCTTTCCCACTGCTGGATGCCTTTTATTGGTTATTGTTGGGTTGGTAACTGGTTCTAGCTTTAACTAATCTAATCACAAATGGTGTCTACTGCAGGTTACATCGCTACACCAGTGAGTGGCAATACATTAGTATCTTTAAAATTATATCTTTGGATTCATTCACTTAATTTCTTCTAAAATGTTGATTTTTCTTAAACTGCCTTTATAAATGAGGCATTGAATCATTTACTCAACAGATTTGTTCAAAAACACTGAATCATTCAGGATTGAAACACCACTGCTGGCTGTCTGTCTGTGCAACTGCTGTGGCTTTGTTTTCTGTAATTTTTTTTGAAAGTGAAAACAAATGGCAACATTGTGTCTAAAATGTAAGTTACTCAAATATTAACCTCTAATTTCTTGAAGTATTGTAGAAAAGCAATATCACACAATCATGGTTCACCCTTCCGACTCCAATAACATTTTGTTTTGAGAAAGAAATTATTTTCTTGTTGCTAAAAAAACAGAAAAAAAAAACAGGAGTAATTACTTTTAATTATGCCGGGGAAAATGTTTGTGTATGAATCACAGCAGTGCATAATTCATCCTATCATGAATAAATGTATCATTTCATCATCAAGATGAAAGATTATGAATGCATGCATGAATCAAACTCTTTCTCAAACAATTTCTCAGGCTGTCAAGTGAACTTGTATTCCAGTTGTTTAAAATACATATCCATATTTACAGATGGAAAAAGACTGTAAGTCCCCAATTGTAAGTCGCTTTGGATAAAAGCGTATGCAAAATGACTAAATGTAAAAAGAGTGGTGGAGCTTCTAACATTTTTATTTTCCCACTTGCTTAGATGGTTTAAAGCTTTGTTTAGTTGTCTTGAGATGTTCTCGTTCCGTCCAGAGGGACAAGAAAGGTCGAGTGCGAAGGAGGTCCATTACATGTAATGCCAGCTAACATCCAATCATGATTCGATAGAGCAGTCTGCTCATGGTCACTGCTCCATCAGCTCTGATCCATCAGAAGTTCAGAGCAACAAATGCTTCCCTGCACCCCAAGGACAGTCTTTGTAACCTTTACACTTGCATCTCACACCAAAGCTAATGCTCTATATGCATAGTGACAGGAGGTAACCAGACACATCTCCCCAGAGGAGGAGAAGACAGAATAATTAAAGTGCTACAGATCAAGTTGCTGTCTCGGCTTCTCTAAAAGAAATGCATAGCGACTCTGCCAAAGTCACAGCCCAGAGAGAACAACTGGAACAATTCACCACGTCTCAGCTTTATACATACTCCTTGTGAGGTTATGACGGGTAAATCCATCACATCGCTCTGCAGCAGGATCAGACATTCCTCTCTCATGTTCAAACAAGACTGGAATAAAAGAAAACTCAAAAGCATGGACAGACCTTTGACTGTCGATGACCAAAGAAGGGCTACGTCTAACAAGAGTTCGTCTCGCAAGAGTTTAAGACAAAGAGAATGGCAAATGAGGTGGAAATGTTTCATTCTACTATTTCTGTGCAAACCAAACAATGACTTTCAGGGGTAGGTGATGTCTTAAAGGCATTTTCAAGCCACAGTTTGCTGAGATTCATCTAGCACAGTCCAATAAATTATTATATAAATATTTTTGTCACTAACTTGGCCATACGTTCTACTTTTTTCCAGTTTTTTTTATTTTTATTTTTATTTATTTATTTTTAAGTTAACACTTTATTTTGATAGTAATGAGAGTTAGTTGACATTAATGAGAGTTAACTGACATGCAGTTGCAAAGATACTTATAGTTTTGCAACTAAACATGCTCCCTGTTTCTGATGCAGAAAAGCTAGTTCATGCATTCATGACCTCTAGACTGGACTATTGTAATGCACTGCTAGCTGGTTGTCCTGCATCTTCAATAAACAAGCTACAGATAGTCCAAAATGCAGCGGCTAGAGTTCTTAGAGTCAAGAAAATATGATCATATTAACCCAATTTTACAGTCTCTGCACTGGCTACCTATTCAGTTCTGTATCATTTACAAAATATTATTACTTGCCTATAAGGCCCTAAATGGTTTAGCTCCTGCGTACCTAACTCGTCTTCTACCACGCTACAATCCAACCCGCTCCCTAAGGTCGCAAACCTCTGGACTTTTGGTAGTACCTAGGATAGCAAAGTCCACTAAAGGAGGTAGAGCTTTTTCACTTTGTCTCCCAAACTCTGGAATAGCCTTCCTGATAACGTTCGGGGTTCAGACACACTCTCTCTGTTTAAATCTAGATTAAATACACATCTCTTTAGCCAAGCATTCACATAATGCATCTTATAATCTTGTACTGCAGTTATATCTGATCGAATGTACATTATTATTATTCTTTAGCTTGGGTTGAACAAATCATTTTCATTCAGTCTGGATCCAACCCTTAAATGATCTGAGATGACCGAACACCTGAGGAAAGATGATGCCAACCCCTCAGAGGACCTCGGAGGATGCCAACGCTCAGACAACATACAGAATTAACAAATTTTGCCAAAAGTTAAATATATTAAAGTTCTGCAATATATAAATATATTGTGGAAACTTAAATTCCTGTAGAGCTGCTTTGCAATGATTTGTATCGTAAAAAGCGCTATACAAATAAACTTGAATTGAATTGAATTGAATAGTTAGTAGAGTGTCTAAAGTGGACTATCAAAATAATAAAGTGTAGCTTTTTTAAAACCAAACACCATATGTGTATGGAATATGTGAGTAAATTATAAAAATGTTGATAAAAAAAAGATAAATAAATACAATAAAAATAAAATGCAATTAAAATAATTTAATTAAATTTAATAATAATAAAAAAAAATCTTAGAGTGGTCTGCTTTTGCAAGGCTTGCTATATTATTCGCATTAAAGAATAAGAAAATAAGGATGATAATCATTCCATATTTATACATTTTGGACCATCCCTTGCCTAATAATATAGTCTTTTTCTGGAGATTTGGGTATTTCATTAATGAGAGCCACCTTCTGTGGCTCCTTCCTGTCTGTGCTTTTAACTCCCATTAATATTTAATAAACCAGCTTTTGTCTAGGATAGGTGAATTGTGCAGAATAATAATTAGGTTCGTCAGAAACTTTATGCATTTTTTGCCCCTTATACTGTATGCTCTTCGATATTCCTCCAGGTGTGTCGCCGAATTAAAGATCATCATCAGCAACAGCACACATGCGATCACTCATGTTAGTTAGCAAGCGTTTTAATTAGAAACGCTATCGGTTTATTATTCAGTCCAATTCCGATCTGTGCATGCTTTGGGTTTTAATTCCATTGTTCGCTGCAATGCCTTTTGAAGTGTCTCCAATGCTATTATAAATTCAAAGAAGAAACAATTAATGCTATACAAAATGAATCCCACATGCAACAACACAGACTGCTAACGGTGTTCCCCATCGAACCCCCGAGATTCCTCAATCGACTTACTAACCAGAATGTATAAACTTCATTAAATCAGTATGCATTCTTGTATTTAATAGTAACTGATACTCTGTTTGCTGTTGGCATGCATAATTCCTTACTGATTGCAATGGAAAATATGAATCTTCAATATGACATTTTTTTTCCTTTCCATTAATAAATAAATAAATATAAATTCCAAACCAATTCAAAAAGAAATACAAACCAGTTTCATCATGTGAACACTAGAGGAAGATACAGAAGAGTTTGATGTACTTCGATGGAACTCAAAATTCATTTCCACAAATGTCAACTCTTCTGATGTTAGCATTGCTTTGTAACCACTTATTTATGTACGCTGTAGGCAATAAGCTGTCGTATGTAATTTTAGGCACATCACCGATCACTAGCTGAGTCCGGTTCCAGTGACGCTTTGCCAACATTGATATATTTCAATATATTGCGTAAGATAGAAATTTACTGCATCTCATTACTTTATTGGCTCAGCCAACAAGAAAAGGAATTTGGGTGCCATTATCCAGCTATCTGACTGCTGTGATTCAGGATCACATAATGATGTCTGGTGAGTCACCAACACAACGAAATCCACTTTTATAACCGCTCTATCTCAAGCAAACCGACGCTGTTTGGATGCACATTGAGACTGACAGATTCTGCACTAGTTTGCACAAATAATCATGAATAAAAACGCTCAACAATGGCTCTGTGTAAAGCAGGCCTCTCTGAATATTACACGCCCGCTGTCAATTTCAGATCCCCAATTCAAATGCACGAGCGGTTATTTATCGCTCTCTGTGGATTTACATGCTGACAACTTAATTCTACAAATATGCTGTAGTGCGAGCGGCCGGCGGGCTGAGAGTCTGTCCCCACGTCAGCATTCAGGTCACCTTCATAAATCCTTCAAGACTGCCTCAGATAATCAAGTCTCGTGTGGGTCTCTGAGGGGTGTGTTTTATTAAGTAGCATAGTCTCTGTAAGAGCTGAGTGAGTATGAATGCGTCCAGATGGCCAGCTGTATGACTGCGCTTATAGATGCAATATCAACGCAAACAGATTATATTTCACCCAACGGGAAAATAAACATTACATGGAATAAGAGTCATGCCGATGTAACAGGTTCAGGGCTATTAGTTAACTAAAACTAAAACTAAAACTAAAACTATAAAACAGAACAATTTATTTCAGACAGTTTCCGAAGAAACATTTCTCATATTAGTGTAACTTTGTGTACTAAAATAAGTACAATTTAAATAAAATTCTTAAACATTATTAGACATATTTTAAAAACTAATAAAAATGACAAAACACAAACAAAGAAAGAAATGCATTTTTACAAGAAAATACTACACTGTAAAAAAAAAAAAGTTTTTTTTTCGGAGTTGTTATAAAGTAGTACATTTAAAAACAGTCACTTTTTAGGTTGTTTATGAAATTGTACACTATATTTTCAGCGTATTTCTGTCTTTATGCTTCAAAATGTTTACATTTCATTCAATGTTAATTGTTATTTATTTGCAATACTATGTGAAATATACTAGCAATTAATCCAGTTGTTTATAAGTCATTTCTACAATATTGAAACTATACAAAAACAAAACAAACCAAAAAAAACCTCCAGTTACACTAAAATCTCAGTTATACTAAAATAACGGGTGATTGCTCTCATGTCCCAGCAGTAAGAAGTCGAATTCAGACTGTCAGACGTCCACAAGAGACATAGCCAATTATGTAGCGATAATTAGGAACTTTTGTTTACTGGGTTGGAGGTTGTGATTATTAGTTGCAATTTGCTTCAGCCTTCAGCCAGTTTTCTCATTTCAGCCTTCATTCATCAGTGTTTGAATGTTCTTAAGAGGCAGGGACATGACCACCAAATGTTAGACTCATAATAAAATGTGAAGCTGGAGAGTTTAGTTTCCAGGCCTTGTTATATAGCATCACAATGACAGGCTTAATTCATCACACGGACGAGAGAGCTGGCATGATCTGGTCACTTCATTATCGAGGGCATCCAGACTCTGCACTGTTACGCATGATTAGCACGTGAAGAACTTCAGCTTATGTTAATGTGCTTTGAGGCTTGATAGATGCTTCCATTGATTTTTACATTAATCCATGCATTTAGCAGACACTCCAAAATGAATTACAAATGTAGCGAACATAAGTGATTCAACCTTAAGGAAAAACAATAATGCTGAAAAACAAACCAGATATTTACCTGATCATTGCACTCAGGGAACAGGTAACGTTGAGGGATGCTTGGGGTCGTCGAAGCACCTGTTAGCAGTTGGGCTAGTGGTTTCAAGGTAGGCACATTAATGCTTTCCCCTTTATATAATGATATAATGTTTAGCTGCATTTTGCATTCTTATATTAATGAACCAGAAGTCTGGTGTGTTTGATTGCACACATTATGTTGCTTTGTTTCTTTATTTCTTTTTTTTGATTGCACTCCACATGCTTCCTGCACGCCAAACTATTGTTGATGGGTGATGTCTGCTGTGTTTGAAAAATACCACGCTGCTACCATGGTCCGTAGCTTATTAGTTGGTGAATGTATTTTACCATTCACAATTGGATTTCTTTTAAAGCATACTGAGGGTGCTAATATGAATTTTACTTGCAATTGTTTGTCTGATTGATGTTTTATATGAAGTGTGTCTAATATACAATACTTGATGTTGATTTGTTTACGTCAATGTAACAGTTTCAGGATTTCTACAGGACTAGTACACACTTGTTGCCAACCCATTTACTCCATACTGGTTAATGATCTGCTAATACGTTTCTTTAAACTAGTTATAGTCTGATGCCGAGTGTCACGTGTGTTGTGTTGTTTGACCATTTGACAGGTTTTTACCTTGTTGTTGGCATGATTTGTTACTATATATATATATTTTTTTTTTCATTATGCTACACAGTACATGCAAGCTGAAAACATATGTTTTGTATGTACTATATTGCATAATGAACAATTAAAATAAACTGTACTGAACTCAGAAAACTGTTGTCTGAACAATGCACAATTATTTTTCAAGGCCAGTTAACCAATCATTTTTTTATGGATCTATACACCCTAAGTTGGTAGAGCACAATAATTTCATCTTTTTTTATTTAATTTGATATGAATTTATAACCGAGAGAGATGAATTAAGAGTCTAACATGATGAGAAAGTGAAGGATTATTATATTAAACTAACCTAAACCTGAACCCATAAAAGAAAAAAGAAAAAAAAGCTTTTCAGCTTATCACGGAAACCTTTCTTATTTTCATTTGATTTAACTTGATATACTTAAATAACTCAAACTAAACCAAAGAAAGTATTAAAATGATGTGCATTTAAGAGCCAACTAAGAGAGATGGGTTAAACTCTTGCAAACTGTTGCCTTATTTTTTTTGCTTAATTTTTTAACTTAATGTACTAAAATAACTTTTAGCACTTTTATCCAAAACGATTTACAAATGAGGACAATAGAAGCAATCAAATATACACATTCACAAACCTTTCTGTTGACATTTTCATTTTATTACTATATTGTTATTTATAATCTATTGTCTATTTTCTTTATTATTAATGTTTTATTACCTTAAATTAAATGCATGTCTGTAGTTTCTGTACTGGAAGCTAATGACACCAAGACATTTCTAGTCTCAGCTGTTCTGACTTGCATGTTCAGACAATGGATTTATGAGTTCAGTCAGTTTTTATAAACTCCTATGAACTGAAGAGAGAAGAACTGACAGTTGTGTAAATCATAAACTCATCTGTGTTTCTACAGTAGTTCCTATCGTTGCGTATCCTGCACACGATGCACACAAATAACACTTGTTTCAGGATGATCATCCTTTGTTGTTCCTGGAACAACATTCATCACAGATGTGGGTTTTGGATTACGTCTGTGATTGTTTGAGTGCGATGCTGGTCCGGAAATCAGGCAGGATTACGCTTAAATTCATAGAGCTCCATCTGGATTAGCTGTCTAAATATCCCCCTCTGAGTGTGTGGTCTTCAGCAGCCTGAGCTCCACATAATGCTCCAAATTAATTTCCCATTATTCTATTTTCAAAGGCACAAGTTTAAGAGAGGTTTAATTTATGAACGGCGGTCAGTCAACTGCTCAGCCAAGGTACTGAATAAATGCATTGCATTCTTCTGGGGAAGGGCCAGTAAAGCAGTGTGGGCTCCTGCGTGATGTAAGAAGGGGGTTACAGGAAATAAACCAGCAATTTCTTCCCAGCTGTGAAGATTAGCTTCAAACAACAATTTCTAGACAGACTAATGCAAATTTGAGAAGAACATCATGTTGTGACCGTATACATAAATCCTCTAAAAATGCTTTTCTTTGACTTTTCAAGAATGAGATGTGGATAAATGTTAGGAATGAAAGCGCCGTTCATTAACAGAACTGTGATATTGTTTGAATATTTTCCTTCACAAGTAAACAACTGTTAAGAAAAGCCACAGCTGGGATGGACTCGATTCAGAGGAACGTGCTGTTATGATCAGTTATGAGATCACAGTTTGATGTTTTTCTGCATGTTTGCTTGATCTGAATTTGAAACTTACAAAGATTTAACCCTGTGAAGCCTGCACTTTTGAAATAATAGTCAGAAACTGGAACGGTTTATTGAACCTTTAGATGAACTACGTTTAAATTTGTAAGTCGCTTTGGATAAAAGCGTCTACTAATTGACTAAATGTAAAGTATGCATATGTGTTTTTATTGGGTATCATATCTGACCAATCAATTTATTATGATCTAGTGAAAATATGGAGGAAAGAAACAGCTGAATTTTATTCAGACTTGCTGCAGATGCTGATATTTCTATGCTGAAATTCTGATGCTTGTAATGTAAATCAATGAAATCTTTATAACAGTAAAGCAGATGCTGAGATAAAATGATCTAAATATCAGTGGTCGCTCTATATCTCCAATAATCTGTCTTAGTAAGATGAGATGTAAATGATCCAAACATATAATGCAATGCAATCCAATGAGAGATGAAGAAATAAACACTCCTCAGAAGATGTGAGATGTTTTGGAGGCTTGAGAAGATCATTCCTCCGCTGAGGAACACTGAAAGTAAAGCAAACGTTCCTCAAAAGATCCTGATCATCAGATTACTTGATAAAAATCAGTCAAGAACACATGTGAAGCCCCAGCTGAAGGTGGACATTTGTACAAGTATACTAAAAGAGATTTTACATGCAAACTCTCAATCAGAAACAGAATTCATGTAATAGATTGTGACAGGATTAACTGCGAAGTTTGATCATATTGATCATTTAGAGACCTTAACATTCATATACCTGCATGGTTTATTGAAATACTCACTATGTTTATATGTGTGTGTTATGGCACTGCTAAGACTGTAATTAAAGTGTCATAGCCTGTGTGATGTAGGCCAGGTGTATGGAGAGTTATGAGTGTTTTTCTGACCGGATATTCTGCAGCTATTTCCAGGCATCATTCATCATACAGCAGTGCCTCGAGTGCAGCTTCACACTGACAAATAAACATGTCACAGTCACTACAAAGAGTCCTGTCAGACACTCAACTACTCCTTCTCTTCGTCTTTTATTTTCTCCTACACTGTCATCTGTCCTCTCTCTGTGTTTGGTGAGGCACAAGCTGCTTCCTTGTCTTTCACAAGTAAACACACATTCTGTCCACCACCTTTTGGTTAATTAAACACAGAAATAAATCCTGCTTTATTTGTGGCTGTATGTGTCAAATTTCGATAGGAATGAATGCAAACAATGTCACGCTTTTTCATGATTCAATTATTTTACCTCATTTGAACCTTTATAGTACTTCATCACTTTATATGACTAAATTATCAATCTAAGTTATGACCAGATTTACTCCTTACTGGGAAGTAAACAATGCTTCTGAAAGCATTATCCAAAATTCTCAAAAGAACCAAGAATTCAATCAAACATGAGCAGGTCCCAAAGCCAACAGCAACTCTTACCTACATCACATCAGCTCTGTTTCCTGCAGGCTTTTCTGTGCTGTAAGAGCACAAAAGCACAAATACCTGAACACATGATCAATTGACTCACATTTTCTCATAACAGTGTGTTTACTTAGATCTATCTACTTGACTGGTTACTCATAAAGAAATAGTTCACCCAACATGAGGACACTCACCCCTGATGCTCCTTATTTAATCGGCTGGATCTCTGAATCAGTGAGTTGAATTAGATCAGTCCAGTTCATGAATGAATCATTCAAACCAGTTTTATTGACTAAATCATTGATACAAAAGAACGATTTGTTCACAAATTGAGTAGATTTCTAAGAGCTTCTGAAGAGTCACATGGCCACACTTGTAATCCTTTAATGCTATTTTATGTCCTTTTAAAGCTTGAAAGCCACCATTCAATGAAATTGCATTAAAACACTTTCCAAACGACCATATTTGCTAATGAAGTTATAAAGACAGTTTGTCTTAAGTAATTATATTAACTTTATCAACATTATGATTATGTGTGAGTATAGTTATGAAATTGCATAAATAATAAAATAATAATAATCCTTATAAAACCTTATGCAATGTCTTATAACCTTAAAACAAAACGTATTAGTGATGAATGATGTGCGACATAAGAGTGAGTAAATGTGAAATGTATTTATTTTTAGGTAACCTACACACAATACTTCACGACTTCAAAGTCTATGCAAGTGCAACATGGCCGAGTTTCTGCCCGTATATAATTACTTCCATGAACCTTTTGCGTTGAGTCAATATGTGAGGCAGCGGTTGAGGGTGTAAAAGCATTTGTTGGAGGCCTGAATGCTCACCTTTAGCCCAGCAGCAGGCAAACGCACCTGATTCAGTCTTTCCAAAGCCCAGAGGAGACGACGAGAGGTCAGAAATAAAGAGACTCATGCATAATGCTAGAATTGAAGTATTCTGCATTAGCCATTCTGTTCAGGAACAGGGATGCCAGCACTCTATATACGTATTTGGACTTGGTTTACTCATGAAGGTGAATCCTGTGTATGGCCCTATTCACACACAAATTGTTTCTCATGGGGACGTAATGTATTTTCAGCATTTACAAAGGCTAGTTGGTGACATTGCCATCTGCATCCAAAATGTCAGTGTTTTTCTCACTACCACCCGCGTAAAAATTCTCGGCTGAATTACCTACTGTTTTTGACAAACACTGAGGTCGTGTTGTAATTTAATTGCTTTCTGAATCAACATCTCTGAGTTTGCAACAGGGGATCAATCCAAAAATCATTTTGTAAATGCTTGTTGATCACCACCGTGCACCAAACTGTAGTTGTTTTGCTTCACTGTTTCATGCATATTTCTAAATATAGAGACTTTCCTCACTGAAATCCTGGAAAGTTTTTACAGTATTACAACAATATTAAGTCACCGCTATACGACTGCAAGTGGGAGCTGTAAACGTTTAAAATGTCTGTCATTATGGTATATAATCAAGTTTTTAAACATGTATTGCATATAAATTAGGGCTTGCAAAGCTGTTAATTTGACCAGTTGACCAAGCACTATCCCTATTATGCACTATCCCTATTATTAAATAGAATATTTAAATAATAATAAATAAATAGGATATTATTTTCCTGTTATTAAATTTGTCATATCACAGAACTCACTCCTCCATGTGAATAAATTGTTTAAATGCATAACTTTATGCAATGCACATTTATTTTACAGACATCCTCATGAGAAGCAATTACTGTCCGTATAGAGTTTATGACAATAAGCTAGACACATTTCAGCTCTCTGGGTCTTTGCCTTTCTAATATTAAAATCCTCAAGGGATTATCATTTCTGTTCAGCCAAAACCAAACAACAAAACTGTGTTGAATGGGTACCAGGAGGATATATGATGAGCGCAGAGGAAGAACTAATCACTGGATTAGCCAGATTCTTCTTTTTGTTTACAGTATTTAGGAGCAAGCAGATTAGATATTAACGAGCACAGTTGTGTTTTCTGTCTGTGGCATAATCACTATTTTTTTTTTTCTTCTGAAAGGATTCATTCTGAATTAATTCTGATAGTTTTCAAGCATTTCTGCTACTTTTTGTGGGGTTTTCAGCATAAATGCTTAGCTGTTGCAACATATTTTGAATCATTTTGTTTTCTTTGCTGGTCTCTCTCTCTCTCTCTCTCTCACTATATATATATATATATATATATATATATATATATATATATATATATATATATACAACCAATGTCACTGTTTTACTGCATATATATATGCAGTAAAACAGTGACATTGGTTGTATATATAATATATATATATATATATATATATATATATATATATATATGCAGTAAAACAGTGACATTGGTTGTATATATATATATATATATATATATATATATATATATATATATATATATATATATATATATACACATATATATGCAGTAAAACAGTGACATTGGTTGTTTGGCAAAAACCAGCAAAAACATAGAAAGTACAAAAAAATTCAAAAAACTCAACTCTGTACATTTAAGAAAACCTTTGTCAAATTAATTTAATGTACAGTATAATTTATATATGTGGTGTAAACATAGAGAATGATTGTTATTAAATTGATATAAGATTAGAAAACGTCAACTGAATGCTTAAATGGCCATATTTAAACCACATTGAGACTACAAACAAAACATTAAACTGGGTCTGGTTCAAAATGTTTCTGCTTTTGTTAAACTTTTTTGCTTCGCTAAGCTGATTGCTGTGCAAAGCCTCGGTTTTCAAGAGAACCCTTTTAATGACACACTCTGAGGGAAGCTTAACTTCTGAACTGCATAAGTGTGCGGAAAATAGTTTTTAAAACTCCTTTTTATGTCCATTTGTTGAAAGCCAAAGCAAAATAAAGGCCTTCTTGACTTTTCTATTAGTAGATGTGCATTAGATAATTATTGTTGTAACCCCTTTAAAGAAATAGGTCACCCAAAAATGAACATTTGCTGAAAATGTCCCCACCCTCAGTCCATCTAGCCTGTAGATACGTTTTTTTCTTCATCATATCTGGAGAAATCTGCAGTGAATGGGTGCCGTCAGAATGAAAGTCCAAACAGCTGATAAAAACATCACAGTAATCCACACCACTCCAGTCCATCAGTTAACATCTGGAGAAGACAAAACCTGTGTGTTTGTAGGAAACAAAACCCATCAAGACATTTGAAACTAACATCTGAGTCCATAATAATGCTTTCTCCAGTGAAAAAGTGTTCTGGTCTGAATCTGGAGAGAAATCTGCACAGATCAAGCACAATTTACAAGCCAAAACAGCCTTAATCAAATATGTGGCTGGATCTTGATGTGAGAGACAACAGGAGATGCACTTTTTCACTGGAGGAAGAGTTATTATGGATTATAGACTATATGGATTATTTTGGCTTGAAGCAATGGTTTAAAGTTAAAAACTCCTTGAAGGATTTGTTTCATCTTTTGTCTTCTCCAGATGTTAACTGATGGACTGGAGTGGTGTGGATTATTGTGATGTTTTTATCAGCTGTTTGGACTCTCATTCTGACGGCACCCATTCACTGCAGAGCATCCATTGCTGAGACACTGATGCAGAGACACATTTCTACAAACCTGATGAAGAAACAAACTCATCCACATCTCGGATGGCCTGAGGGTGAGCACACTTTCAGCCCATTTTGATTTTTGAGTCTTCCTTGAATTAGAATAGCTCTCTTTTTTTCTACATGACAGATATGTTAGATATGTTTTCTACATAAGATAGATAGTCTTTTGTTCTTATTCCAGCGCTCGCCTTTTCATGTTCAACACCTAACACGATTACTTTGCATTTACCGTTGAGTGCATAGGAAAGTTTAATCTTCCTTAATTTGGTGACAGAAGTCGAAATGAAATTGCAGTTGCTAAATTCTGATGAGTAATGGAGCAAGTAATGAAATGCTTCTGGAAAACAATTCACACTCATTTAATATGTGGCTTCTTCTGGTAAAGATTATTAATATGTTGCTCTCCTGTGAGTGACATCTGAGGCACACTTGAATGGGTGCCGTAATGGTGCATAGTTCAAGTACTGAGCAATGCACACACATACAAGGTCTCTGTGTCTCTGAGAGCGCTCAATAGTTTGTGAATCGATACAAAGCAGATGGTTTGGAGGACAAAGATATGAGAGTAGATTCTGATTGACTGCCAGCGGCCTTATAGTGATCTTACCGGTGTAAGAGTGTTGCAATCTCAAATACAGCGACTGATGTGTAGAAACAGTGATAATACACTCAAAACCACAGATACTTACTATAGTAAAATAAAATAAAATAAAATAAAAAAGTGAAATTCATAGTTTTAAAAAAATGCAGCTGTGGTTTCCAGAAATGTATTAAGTGTGGTCGATTAAAATTTAATTTATTTTACTAACAGAAATAATGTTAATATACCAAATAAAACCTTTTTTTTCCCTTAAAATAATAATATAATATAATATAAAAATCTAAATTATTCATATCAAATTTAGAATCTAATAAAATAAAATAATATAAAAATCTAAATTATTAATATCAAAATTATTTTATGTTATATTATTATACGGTAAAGAGAAAGTTACATGATGCATTTCATCATGAGTAGATTTTCTAGAAGCTGAGGTAAAAACTAAGGGACAGAAAGTGGTGTCAAAACACATATGACACTAAAATAATGCAATAAACATTAATTTTCATTCATAAGCATTAAGATTTATTTATTTTTTGTTATCAAAAAACGACATTTAACAATATTTTACTGTAAAAATACATTTAAAAAATCCCATTGCATCTATCACTGTAAAGGAACTTACCATTAATCAACAGTTTTTTCTTTAAACTGTTAAAATATATATTTTTTGACTGTACAACATTATGAATGTTTCTACATGTTGGTGAACTATGTCTCACAGTAAAGCAGTCAAGTTTTAATATCCAAACTGAGGCGTATCTTACATGGAAAAGCTCTACTGAACATTCAATACAAACTGAGATATTGTTCAAATGCATGTCCAAACTGCACAGGTCTAGCGTTTGAAGCGACGTCTGAGGACGAGAGACATCCGAGCGAATGTCAAAGGGAAATTTAGATGGACAGGACACTGAAGAGGAGCAGATGAGCCGCCGGTGATGAGCCAGTGTTTACAGCCACTGTGCTGGAAAAGACCATTACCCAGACCTTCTGCTGGAGAAATGTGCACGCCTTATTTAACAGTTCAATCAAGGCCCATCTTAGAGCTTAATGGAGCAGAAATACCAAAAGCCAACAGTTGTTATGGAGTTGCATTACCTGTCTGACCTTTTGGCTATATATCATAATAGAGACTGCTGGTGTCTCTCCATGGCAGTTTATAGTCTGGAGTGTAGCTGCTCCTCTCACCAGCTGTCTGTTAGCATCAATTATTGATATTATTCTAAATTAAATGTTCGTCTTGTAACCGATGATTCTGTTAATTAGTGGTGTTTGATAAGCAAGCATCACAGTAGCTATCGCTCATACTTTAGTCATATTTCATTCACAAATCAATAACTGTAAGTGTTACATCTTGTCTCGTAACTCATCCTGCACTCTTTATGCTAAATATGTGAATGATACCTCAAATCATACAGCTTATTGAGTAGATTATTACTTTTGTAATTCATCAGACGTAAAAAGAAGAAGCCATTTGTAGGGAGCTACATTGGGTTTGCAGAAATGAAGTTTTGTTTGTGCTTTGGTGGAGCAGAGGTTCATTATTTGCGTCATGTAGGCTAAAATTAAATGCTTAAATTATACAAGAACATTTTGTAGTTGTTAATGCTGTGCTTGTTTTATGGTCTGTTCTTTATCCGGATGAGAAAATTAGGACATTCGCCTAAATTTTAGCATCATCAGCATTTGATGGTAACAGAAAATAATATTCATCTTAAATATATAAATAAACATGCATCCCAAACATACATAAATAATAACTACATAAATAAATCCACTGTTCTAAAATAGCTGTACAGATAAGAAGCCAGACTATAGCGTCATCACAGCTACATCTCTTGATATGCTTGTACATGCATACATTGCACACACACACATACTTAATGTATGCAATTTATATATTTATGCTGTACTGTATGTTCAAAAATACACTTCATGATATATAGATGTATGCATATTTATATTTCAACATACATGCACTACATACAGTATGTGACCCTGGAGCACAAAATCAGTGTTAAGTTGCTGGGGTATATTTGTAGCAATAGCCAACAATACATTGTATGGGTCAAAATTATCAATTTATTCAGGTCTGGAGAAAGTGCAGGCCACTCCATTTGAGGTACCCCTGCCTCCAGCAGCCGTTCCCTGATGATGTGACCTCAATGAGCTGGGGCGTTGTCGTCCTTGAAGATGAAATCAGTCCATTTAATTCTAGGGAGAAATCCTAGGGTTGTAAATAGCATGTAAAACCATTTTTGGAGATTTTTTTGCCCTTACCTAAGCCACATACTTTCTATGTAGATATCAGATAACAATTTCAAATATTGTATCAATGCATTCTGTGGCACCTTTAAAATGCCAATATATATGGTTCATTAAAAGAGTCACACTTGCAGAAGATTTGAGAACTGTTACTGGAAGCTATTTTTCTCTAATGTTCTCTAATTTTATTAATGAAGCAGATGACTGACCACAACGGAGCATCCAATGCAACGATGTTTATTACATGTGATGGGTGCCAAAAAGAACATGAATGCTGTTTATTATGCTTAAATAGCGTTTAAAAAACTTATTTTTCAGGCTAGATCAGCCAATGCGTATGCTCAGTCATGAAGTGCATTATACTGTGCACCATTGTGTTTTCTCCCATTCATAAGTATCGGAGTGAACCGTCTTTGTATTTCTATAGTCTTTGTTTTAAATAAAACAATTACTAAAAAATATTAAATATTTTTACCTGCATGCCATAAAGAAACTGTGAACATGCAAATGTGATAATTAATTATTGAAATATTTATTTTAAAATCTCAGGGGTACTTAAAGCAAATATATTTGGTGAGTACGGTTTAGATGACAAAAAGTTTTGGAATGCCTGCATTACATGTAACTAAGAAATAAAGTGAATATGTGAATTTTAATTTGTTATCATTAATAAAACAGGGTTAAAAAAACCTACAGAGTAATAATTCAAATAAAAAGTGTGTTCATCAGTAGTTGATGCAATGTTGAAACCCTTCTTAAACCTGAAATTATATATATATATATATATATATATATATATATATATATATACAGAGCTGGGTAGTAACTGATTACATGTAATCTGGATTACGTAAAAAGATTCCAAAAAATGTAAATCTGAATGTAATCTCAAACTCTGAATGTAAATCAACTTCTCACAATATATAACCAATTCTGTCTTCCCTTCATCCTGGTTATTTTCAAGATTTCCTAAAACAACATTTATTCCATAAAACCCCAGCAGACTCAAAAATACATATGCCAATAGAAATTAATTTAAATCATACTGTGTACGTCTAATTACTAAGTGCAGCTGTAGTTTTATGCATTTGCTGTGTTCTGCATGTTTGCTTTGTGATGCCAATCACCTTTTTCTCTGGGAAACAGTGATTGCACGCTCACGTATTCAAGTGGGGTGGAATAATGACGACACGTGTCGACGACGAAGACTAATCAGGAGGGAGGACAAAAGAAACAATGGGATCACCCGGGCCTGCTTTCTTGTGGTATATATAGGAAAATTTGAATGCTCCGCACACAATATGCATGCAGAGCGGATCGGCACAACAATGCTGATGAATAAGGGTCATTGTGCATTTGTATGAAGTCAAGCTCGCAGGGAACATTAAACTTCACTGCTTCCCTATATAACGCTCAATGGCAAGCCATCGCAGAGTAAAATCCAGTAGAGGCCTAAATTAACTTATGAGTTTCCACTGAAACAACTTTTCATTTCCGAGGACTTCTATAAGTGTCTGAGAGCTTGACATTTCCTCCACAGTGCCCACTTTGTGCACACAATATATTGAATTACTGTTTAAATTATTTAGATGGCTTTAGAATTTGAATTTTACCAGATAGATTCACATGATTTGGCCCTTTAATACTTCAGAACTTTTCAGAGGCAAGCCGTGAAATCCTTGAACTTTCCTCCTAAGACAGCTTTAGTCTTATGTTGAAATGAATGGTGTTTGGCGAAGACTAATGCGTTTGTTTACAACTTTTGATTGCTATGCCAATTTTATTTTTTGTGCCTTTCAAATAGTTTAAAGGTGTGCTCCTGTTTTGATTTCCATCTGGCTTTATCATACAAGCTTTATGGATTTTTAAGCAGTTTCTTATTCATTATTTATACAAAATTTTGGCAATACTGACTCAAGCATAAGCTCGGATCACTGCATTTCCATCCAAAGTTGCAAATATGACTTATGCACAAAAATAGAGGTCACACAAAACATTTGCAAATAACTGAACCCTTTACATTTCATGTGTTCCAAAGAACAAATTTAGCACTTTCTGGGAAACTGTCGGAAAGTATCAACAATGAAAAAAATGAAAAGTTTCTGCATTCAGGGAAGCTTGTGGCTCTTTTTTCTTAAATAATAAATGACATGTGCCAGATGAAACACATTAACGCTGTCATGTTATTTTATGTTTGGATGCTTGATTTTTGGGAATGCAAGTGCATGAGACAGTTCTGGGAGGTGATTATACTGAATCATGATGATGATGATGGACTGTGGCTCAGTTATTTTTTAGAATTTATGTGCATCTTGGTGTTTACATCCATTTTTATTTGAATGCAATATCCCAACATTTGCATAAAAATAGCAAGTGAGGCATATGACCAATCAGTTCCAAAAAGAAATGCAAAAGCCAGTCAGGACATTATAAGTGTATCAGAAGTTCCCAAAAGTACAAAAATTTACATTTGTTGGGGGGAAAGTTGCTATAAAGTTGTGTGAGCAAAGTTTTTGGGAAAAAGAAAATTCTCTTCTAGTCAAAGTGACCGAAACACAATATGAGGTTTAAATGTCAGTATGCAAATCCCAGTGCTAATATTATATCATATCATATTATTTTATTTTGCTCCTTTCTTAGACAAGGTGTATTTAAAGGGATTGTTCACCCGGAAATTACAATTCTGACATTGACTGACTTTCTCCTGCGGAAGACAATGGAAGATATGTTCTATTATTATATTTTAAAATGTATAGATATTTTGGTTCCCACTGACTTCCATTGTTTGTTCTCCAAATATCTTCTTTTTTTAAAGAAAGTCATATAGGTTTGGAGTGACACGGGGGTCAGTAAATAATCATTTCTGGTTGATATAAGTTTATATATAATAAGTTTATATTTTGATCAAGGTCAAAGGCCAGGTGTTTCTGTGCCCAGTCTGTTTATTCCCATATTCCCCAGGCTTTGCATTTTGTCAGAAAGAAGTGAAACACCACGGGCAAGGTTTGCGTTTCTGGGTTAACATGAATACTTGTGATTTTGAACTTGGCAATAATGTTAAATTATATATGCAGGAGGCGTACTTTCTGAATCTTATCTGGCATTTGCAGTAAACAATTAATAACAATCACTCCGGCATGCATAATTAATGAGACATACAGTGAATTTAAAACTCTACGCTTCCATTAGACAGTGCCGCGCTGACAGACACTAATATTATTCTACAGTCCCTGGATAAACCTCCGCTGGTTTTCGCCTCCTTCGGCCCAGAGAGACGTCTGCTGGATTTCTTAATTCGTGTTCTTTGACCTGCGAGAAGAAAGGGGCATGGAGACATGTACACAATTACTTTTACAGCTAATGTGCTCAATCAAACATCCACTAAAGCCCATTTGGGATGCGCTGTCCTTGGCCTTTATTGTGCCACAAATGGAGGTCATAGAAAATAAATTTACTGAATGTCTTGGCATGGTGCCAGAGATCAAATGGTGAATTTTGGTCCACCATGGAACCAGGGAGCTTCTTTTAAAGATGATATTAAACTGTACAGCTACGACCAGTGAATTACAATCACAAATAATGTAATATGCTAAAAGTACGCTTCATATATTTGAAAGGTGCCACTTGGGATTTTTATTTATTATTATTTTTTTGGTTTATATTTAAATTGCTTTGCAAAAACAGCATTCACTGGCAGATATTGAAACTGTAGAGCCTGGCAGACTTTATAGAGGAACGCTTCATAAGTACTGCATAAATACAGCAACATGCTTATTTCTACAACACGTGTACCTTCCTGTGCATCTCCTTATAAAACAACACATTAGTGAATCCCTCAGATTAAAGCCGTACTTCTGAAAGCAGGGGAACTATTAGCTGGGAATGTCACTTTGTTATTGTTTAAAGGTGTTTTTATCTCATTAGCGCTAACTGCTTTTCATTTACTGCGGCTGTGAATTGCATCTTTCACTAAACAAAAGCAATAGCCACTTCTAAACTGTAATGAGAGGAAGATGTGAGGTTAGGCTGCATGAGTCATAATATTGCTGGAATATGTTTATAAGCTTTGATTTGATTTATAATTTATTTACACAAATAGCATGCAACAATCGTTAATTACCCTGCTGAAGATTATTAGATTATTAGCTGGTTTAAGCTGGTCTGGCATTTTTGTTGTTTGTTTGTTTATTTTTCAGATGAGCATTTACCAGTGACTTTGTTGACTTGCACAGATGCTTATCTGAATTGAATTAGATACAATTGCAGATAAATGTTTAAGTATTCATTGCAATCCAATAGAAATATCCCTTTACATGTGCATTATATGCATTCTATAGATAGATAGATAGATAGATAGATAGATAGATAGATAGATAGATAGATAGATAGATAGATAGATAGATAGATAGATAGATAGATAGATAGATAGATAGATAGATAGATAGATACAAACAAACAAAAACGTTTGAAAATATAAGCTACCTTGAGCCTGACTCCAGGGTACTTTTAAGCCTTATCCTACTCTCAGTGGTCCATATTATTCACTTAAAGGTTGTTATTAGTGCATAAGATTCTTGTGTACAATGTGCATTATGTTATGATGTTACATTTATGTGCCCTCCATTTAATTTCTGGGTCACTAGATTTAAAGTTATCGGAGTTTGACTTTCTTAATCAGTAATGAAATTCAGAGTGAACTATAATAGGGTGGAAATTTGGCTTGTGACTGACATTTGTTTATAGTGAATAACTTGGGGGTTAGAATATATGCATAAGAAAGATGGAATCTGATTGTGAAAGTAGCTGAATTCAAAGCTTTACATGCCAATTATTTTTGCATTTGACATTAAGATCCGTGCAATCTGCACAGTCCGTATCATGCTCAATCAGATTAATTCTTCTCAACTCAGGCTAATTGGAAAAACAGTGCCTGTTGTGAAATTTCTGCAGAGTCTGTAAAAAGTTTTATCCATGCAGCTAAAAGGTTAAAGCTGTATTGTGTTTGAAAATAGCGTACCACCTACACTAAACCTAACCAGCAGTGTTAAGGAAAGCAAACGTGAGATAAAAACACATTTGCTGATTTCTACACATCTTTTATGGAGTCCTGTGATTCACAGGTCATACATGTACAGCTGGTTATATGATGTATGTGCCAGAATGTATTAATCATGCACTATGCTACAATGTGTTGAGGTCATAGCACAGTATCTTTATAGTAGAGGCATGTTAACGGATATTATTAGGGTGCATATAGCTAATGATTTGAAGACAAATGTAAATCTTCTATTCTTTTCATTTTCACCTGCTGTTATTGGCCTAAATGAGGAGTATTTTTTTTGTATGTAGCCCATGATAAGGACTTTGTTCCTTATTTGATGAGACAACAAGCGGTGTTGCGACGCAGCGCTGCGACCCACAGTGAAAGGAACTGAATCCAGCCTGAGAGCCTCACAGCTGGGAAGCACACAATTACTCCTTCCTCTGCAATCACACGCAATTATCTTTTCAATTTTGTGTTTTGTGTTGTCGGTGTGGTAATTTCTTTTTTCTTTTCCTTCAAGGCCTTCTGAATTGTCCCCACAGATCTTTATTCGCTGTATAGACACTGTCTGGAAGCTGTGTAATAAAGTTGTTTCTCTGCCTTGTAGGCAACTGCACTTATGAATACTTGAATTGAAGGCCTTTAACTCACACCTTTATATTTGGGCTCCACCGCGAGCTGTTGGGACTGCAAGAATCCGACTCGCAGAACTGTTGTGAAATGACACTGTGTTGTTGGCTTTATTCAGAAATCAGTGTATTATACAGATCTCTGAGCAGCTGGAGGAAACACCAGGTTATAATATTAGGATGTTCCTGATTAAATAAATACAGAAATCCCTGACAAGCCTGCAAATGACAACACGTTTGACCTTTTCTTATATTCTGCTGCATATTTAGATAATGAAATTAACAGTATTTGTCTTAACAGACCTGGCACGTTGGTAAATTACCGTGGATTATATTTGTGTTTTGTATGAATCTGTTGGCTAAAGTGTGAAGAAATGCCACATTAAATTACATCGTCAACAGTGCATTTCCATGGAGAGCGCAATATTTGTTTTTGCTTGGTTCAAATTCAAAGACTCCATCATGAGTAATTCGATTTGGAAATTGAGCCAACATGGAAGGTGGCGTTTTCATGCTTGTCATAGCTGAATTATTACAGGAAGGAAATGTTAACAGGGTGGTCATTTTATATGAGGAAGAAACAGTTGGTTTATACACAAGGTGTTGATGAATAAAGGCTTTGTTGTTTTGGTTTTGGTGTTGTAAATGACGGCAGAGCAGTCTTTATTCTCTTATAAACATGTAGCTTTAATGTCAGTGATTTGATTCATTGTTGGATTCACATTTCTGACACTTTCAGGCTGTTAACATTTCACGTGTGAATATGAAACTGATTCCTCTTGCTTTGTGTATTTGATTTTGATCATAATTGACAATCCCCTCATGTCTTGTTTTCTGTTTTGCACAAGAGCTCATATGTTTTCTGCGATTATTTGGGTGATGCTTTAAAATACTGTTCCACCATTACTGAACAGCTACACAGGAACAAGTGAGTAAGGCATAATTAACCCTGTAGTAACTACCTTTAACTAACAAGATGAATGATTTAGAAATGAACAGTGCTTAGAAAAAAATGGGCTGTTTAGTTCACTATTTTTCATGTTTTTTTTCATGTCTCCTGGAAAACTACTAAGAGCTAATTCATAATTAACATGAGTAATGCACAATTTATAATTAATTCTAAAGTGAAGGTCATGGTAAACAGTACTAATTTAATTTTGGAAAAGTAATGCAGATATATATATATATATATATATATATATATATATATATATATATATATATATATATATATATATATATATATATATATATATATATTTGTAAATTAAAAAAGTAATGCGTTACTTTACTAGTTACTTGGAAAAAGTAAAAGTATCTGATTACGTAACTCGTCACTTGTAATGTGTTACCCCAACTCTGCTCATTTGTATCTGTGTAGTTATTCATTAACAACAGCACAGTATATATAAAGCGTTACCCAATTTTTAAATGCACATTTCCATGTACTAATTTAGCAGATGCTTTTATTGAAAGCAACTAACAGAATGACTAACTAAAAGAAACTCAAAGGTAAAGTGAATAACCTACGGGTGCTGCAGTGTTTAATAAACACTACACAATAGGCAGGAAAGCAGTAATTTCCAGCCTTTTGCATGGGTCTAATCAGAACATCTTCTAAACCAAATTACAGCTGTTCCAGCCAATTACTTTATTGTTTAGCCTGTTTTTAAAGCTCCAAATTGCTGAATGAACTAATAACACAAGCAGGAGGAAATGTATATTCTTCAAGTAATGAGCGTGAGTCAAATTATCAGCAGATGGTTGATTTAACCTTATAACACAGCGTTTTGAGTTTTTCATCAAAATAGCTAAGGCGAAGTACACATTTTCAATCAGTGCCCTAAAGCGATGCAAGCTCGTTATCATTTCTTGCCTTTCTTTAATACATTTTCAGCTGATGTTTATTGTTGCAGGAAACTTTGTTGACCTGCCACGGGCCTCAATTAGCAATCTTTGTTCTTTGTTATTTGCCTTTGAAATGCAAAGGAGCAGGCCACAAGTTAAAAATAGTTGACTATAGGTAATTTAGAATAGCTGGCTGTTACATGACCCATCTAGACAGGGATGACACAGCTGATTCTTGTAAAAGTCCTGGTTATCATTTGCATGACCAACATACTTAAGGAAAACAACAGTTCCATTCAAGTATAATCACTTTAAAACTGCTTTGTTTTCGATTCTGTGTGAAATGACATTTGCATCTATTCATTTAGCAGATGCTTTTATACAAAGCGATTTACAAATGAGGAACATCAGAAGCAGTTTATCAGAAGTGTTCGCAGTGCATAAAGCCAAGTTATGCCAATGCATTAATCGTGCAAATGACATTTAATCTGTCAATTCTCAATATTCATTGAACCTCATCATCTTTAATGGTGCAATGTGTTTATATTTCAGAAGCTGTCAATATTACATGCATCAACTTTGAGTATTGCCTGAATTTGCAATACATGTAATTCATAAAATATAGAATTATTATGCAGACACATATCTGACTAACTAAGGAGTCCCATATCATGCTGTCTTCTTATTTCTATGTTTAGGTTTTAATGCAAAATTATTTTATAATAGAGCGATTCAGCGTCATTGATTAACAACGTTTCCGCCCGATTTCACAGAAGGGAAGTCCGACTTTCATCAGGCGAAGAGTCCTGTTATTCAGGACTCAGGAGGACTTGCTCTAGGGATCTCTTGATGAAGTGTGTGCTGTAGTGAACGTTCATAAACCATCTCCTAGGTGTTCCTTTGTTGTTTTGAAATAATTATCAGCGTTAGCAGTAAATCCCCAGAATAGTGGAGATGAGACCGGTGTAATTGCCCTGCTCTGATCTCTCTCTGCAAGCGGCCTCATGAGGACCTGCAGCACGCCGCAGTGCACTTGACTTTCTAAAGTAGACTGTTGATGTTTTAAATGTTATGTGTGGATTTTCTTTAGGGTCTTTCCATTTGTTTTTTTGCAAATGAGAGACTTTGCATGTCTAACACTTTAGCTGAAGAAAACAGAAGGACAAGTTCCCCACATCTGCTTTGTGCATAAACGATGACACGAGTTTGTGACTGATGGAAACAGCCTAGCTAAATTTTCTGTTTACATTTATGCATTTAACAGATGCTTTTATCCAATAGAGGAGCATAAGCAATTTGTCACAGAGCTGACAATGTTTGCAGTACACAATGTCATGTTTATGTAATGCTAGATTAGAAGACAAGCTAAAGAAGAGTTTTTTGTTCTGCAAAAGCATAGGTTTAGGGTTGGGGAAAGGATAAGAGTTGTCTTTCATTGCATTGTGATGGCTTCAGGAGTTCAGGTGGATCTCGGGATCTCGTTCACCAGAGAGGAACAGAGAGAGTGAAAGTTCTGGAAAACAACTTTGTGAAGGCAATCATTCTATAATTTCTCCTTTATTTTACTTTGCATGTGCGTTGTATGCAACGGAATAAAGAATAAAACAAGGTAATTGTGACGTTTTATCTAGCAATTCTGACTTTTTTTCTCACGTTTCTGATTTTTTTTCCTCAGAATTGTGTGATTATGTACAATTCTGAGAAATAAAGATGCGATTCTGACAAACAAGCAATTGCGAGTTGTAGAATTGTGAGATATAAACAAGCAACTAAGAAAATATTTTGTTCTTCAGAATTGGACTTTATAACTTGCAATTGCGAGTTTATATCTAATAATTCTGAAAAACAGAAGTCAGAATTGCAATATATAAACAGAACTTGCAAAAAGTGAGAATTACAAGTTTATATCTCACAATTCTGACATTATAACGCACAATTGCAAATTTATATAATGTAATTCTAAAAAAGGTCAGAATTGTGGGATAAAAAGGTCACAATTACCTTGTTTAATATTTTATTCAGTGGCAGAAACGGGCTGCCATTCCTTTATGATTGTGATTTCAACATGCAAACACGTTTGCTGATTAACAAGCCTGCACCACAGAAACTGCTTTCTTTTGCATTGGAAAGGTGCTTTAAATCCTATCAGAGATTCATTGCCTTATAACCCGGTACACTGCCGGGTTTCCCACACGCCGGTGCCCATTCATAACCTATTTATGCAGTGGAGTGATAAATGACAATGTGGAGCATTTCAGCAAAAGGGCAGTGTATGACTCTGAATGAGACATTTAGATGCTAAATGTGACGTTGCACTGGCAAAAGCCTAAAACTCTCACTGTGTATGATGCTGTTTAGAGACGTGTGCTTAAAAGCTCATCTCGTGAATTCAGAGATTTCAATAGAGCTGAAATGGACAATCTTATGAAAGAAATGTTGCATATAATCAATACCGTTTCTTTGTATAAATGCTGCACACTTTTCTAATGAATTAGTGCATGTTGCACTGCTAGTTTCGTCCTTTTGTAAAGTTCATGAATGACTGCGGTCAATGTAGATTATAACAATGGAACAATTACACTGAAAACAAGTTAGTTTCAGAAAATGCAAGTCAATTTTCAATAAAATAAATGGTAAATCACATTTTAAATAAAAAGAAAGGTGAATTGTTGAAGTAAAAAGACTGCAATTTATTTATTTTGTAAAATGCGCTCCAATAGTGTTTAGTTTACAACCTGTAGGCCATGCTGTGGTCCATATTTTATAAATCCAGTGCTTCAGTCTTTCCCTTCATCATCCCATCAGCAGCGACATGTAATTTTGACCTCACAACATTGAGTCATGTAACAAACACAACAAATGCTTTTCTTCAGTACATCAGTTGCCCTTCAGTGAGAATGGAAGCGGGGGAACAAGCAATAGTTATAAATGACAAAGCAATGAGCTTCCTAGAACACTTTGAATACTCTATCATTGTGCTGTTTATAATATAAGCATTACTTCAACTTGCTTGTAAATGCTTTTAAAGGTTAGTTCATAGTTTAAAAAAAAGGTAATTCAAAACACTATTTGTGGTCTCTTTTCCATAAACATGTTTTGACCAGGTGCTGTCAAGCTCCAAAAAAAGACACAAAAGCATCATAAAAGTGGCCCATATGACTTGTGCACAATATTTCAAGTCTTCTGAAGCCATAGATTATTTATTTATTTATTTATTTATTTAGCGACATAAATGTTAGCTATTATTCAGTTATTATAGCTGCATTTGCAAATATGCATTGCACGATGTTTCTCCTTACTAACGGTATTTTGTGTCACATGATCAATCAGAACCTGACAAGTTTGATTATGAAAACATACAGTATATACATATGTATATGACCTGTGAGATTGTGAGGGGGGATCAAAATAAAATAAAATAATAAAATAAAATAAGAATTTAATGAAATAATACATGCTAAATATGATAAATGGAATCAAAATTTTAATAAATTTAAATAAAAATAAATTAATTTATAAGAATAATATGCTTGACTAATGTTTATGGTACATTTTTATGGTAACTTGTTATGGTACTTTTTTGTCCTTTTTGGAGCCTGAAAGCCCCAGGTCATTGTCTGCTTTTGTTTAATGAAAAAAATAAATAAAATAAAAATAAAGGCAGCATGAACATTATTCTAAATATTTAATTTTGTAGTAAGTGGGGTACGTTTTAATAACTGTTTTTGTTGTTGTTAATTTTTTTTTGTATTTGTATTTGTCATTGTGAGAATAAAGTAATCAATCAATCAATCAATCAATCAATGTATAAAAAAAGTCATATGGATCATATGGGCTTGGAACGACAAGTTTTCTTTCAGATTTTACATGGTGTCACTTTATATCAGTTTTTGTCTCAGCAGGTTTCTCTCACAGTCTAAAATGTCTTTGTCTAAAAAATTAGATGGTACAAAATTTGAGCATAATTTTTAGACGTTTCTGTGTCACGATGTGGAGTAGAGAATTAAAGGACTTACACAACGTGCTGTTCCTGTTGTCTCCAGCTGCGAGCGAGCTACTCTGAGATAAAAGCAACTGCTTCTGTCAGATTCATTTTGTGCTGAGCTTGACTAGGTGTAAGACATGCTCGTCTTCTCTAACTTAGCAGCCTGATGATATATTGAAAATAATAATGTAGAATATTTGTGAGGATGTGCATCAACTGAACACAGATTTTACGGCTGGAGTTTTGTTTGAGGCGTTTGTTTGTTCCAGCGCACAGCTGGATGCATAACCTTGGAGTGAACGGCTGCAAGTCGAGTTTAGTCAGCAGAACAAGCAAAAGCGCTGAACTGCAAACAATCTGAAAGACAAGGATGATGGAAGGTATCAAAGGATAATAATTGGTTACACAGCAAATATGGCTTCCTACACAAGTTGAACGTTTACCCACCAGATCTGTCAAGTGATTTAAATTGACAAATAGAGAAAAAGAAAACCAGAAAGCACCATTAGTTAAAAGATAGCCTATGTTTTAGTAAACTATGGGCCAGTTTTACTAAACAGAACAATTCCAAAATGCTCTCCGATTGGAAATTTCTGCCGGTGATTTACTAACAATGCAGAAATTAAAGAACACACACACGAGAGTCACGTGACGTGCTCAAGAACCTAGGCGCACTTGAGTAGAGCTCCGTACGTTTGGCCTCTTTTTGCTGTTTTTTTTCCGTTTTGTTTCAAGTTTTATTCATTGGTGGTGCTTTACCTGATGGCATACAGTCGTAAACAGCAGGAGTTGTCTCCGTCAGCTTCTCCGATTAAGAAGAAATCCAAGCCACCGACCGTGAGCGATATTATGGACAAGATGGCGAACACTGTTACACACTTTGAGGACATTCTAAGAACCGAGTTGACGGTGATGCAGAACGAGTTCGCTTCTCACATGTCAGTTGTTCAGTCGATATGTTCTAAACTGGATCTTCTTACAGGGGAGATGAGAGAACAAAAGAAAGTTGTCATAGATCACGATAGGCGAGTTGCCGTGCTCGAGCAACAGGTTGTGGACTTACAGGATCGCAATAGGCACAACAATCTGCTTCTGGTCGGATTGCCTGAAGGTTCCCGAAAAGGAACGATCCTCTGGGCTTTTTGAAAGGATCGCTACCGACGTAGCTCCCGTCTCTGGCAGGCAAAGAGATTGAAGTGGAGCGAGCTTATCGCGTGCGCACAAGGCTCTCCTCAGATCAAGCTAAACCACGGGTTTTCATCTTTAAACTGCTGCGGTACACAGACAGGGAGCTCATTCTGTGGGCCGCCAGACTTCATGCCCCGGGGAAAACTTCCAATGGAGCAATGCTGTCTTTCTTTCCAGATTTTTCTCCAGTCACCGCAAAAAGAAGAAGTGCATTTGCGCAGTTAAGGTGGAGATGAGAGACGCTGGCATCCAGAATTTTCTCCTTTATCCTGCAACGCTGAAGGTCATTCTCAATCAAGGTGAACCTAAAATGCTACACTCCCCAGAAGTTTTTCTCAGATCCTTTTCATCCACCATCTCCCAGTGAACTTCAGTTGGACATTTGCTGTCTAATAGGAGGTTTAATGGTAGACTCAACTGGTTTTATTTTCAAACTTGTATTTTGTCTTTTTATGCAGTAATTTTGTTTGATACCTATGACTGACCTAAATATTCCGAGTTGTAATATTAATGGCCCTCACAAACGTACAGGTTTTCTGGATTTTTTGCGAAGAAGAAATATTGATATAGTGTTAGTTCAAGAATCCCATTTGAAACAGGAGGATATACACAGGTGTAATAATACATTTTATGAAGTGGTATCTCACTCATCTTTGGATACTAAAACCAAGGGTGTCCTAATATTGGTGCGGAGGACTTTAAATATGGACCAAAGGAATCACTCTCAAGCTTTGTGTTCTGACAAACTTCGGCAATGAGTAACCTCGTCCTCGTTGGTGGATAGTTGGCATTTATTAAAACCTTCTTCTAAGTCTTTCACTTTCTTTTCTGCTACTCATAAATCTTATTCGCGAATTGACTATATTTTAATTTCTACTTCTTTATCTTCAGCCGTTCGTGATGCAGATATTTGTGCAGATTATCTTCGATCGCTCGGCCATCTCATGTCACTAGATGAGGATTTAACCCTAAATTGTTACAGGATGGAAATTTTTGCAGTCAATTCAGAAATACATTTACTGAGTTTATTGAAATTAACCAAGGTTCAGTGGATGATCCTCGAACACTTTGGAATGCAGTTAAAGGATTTATAAGGAATAACTCAATCTCATATGCCTCTTTCCTTCAGAAAAACGGACACAAAAAGATAGCTGAACTGGAATCACAGCTCCAGAATCTGACTAGAGATAATCAGCGTTTCTCAGACAATACACTCAGTAAAATCACGGCTCAATTCATTACTGAGATCCAGGGCAGAATTCCTGTTCCAAAGATCCAGGCAGAATTATTATTTTCAAGGGAGTAGACCAAGCCACCTTTTAGCCCTAAGATTACGCAACAGTGAAAAGTTTGCTAATATTTTAGCAGTGAAATCCCAATCTGGGCTCATGATGACAAACCCAAATGACGTTAATATGGCCTTTCACTACTACTTCTGCTGATGGTGACCCTGACTCTTTTGCATCTTTTCTGTCCAACCTTGATTTACCTAGGCTGTCAGATTCAGATTCGGAATACCTGGCTGAACCGATCACTCTTCAGGAGCTGGAGTCAGCAATTTGATCTATGAACAAGGGGAAATCCCCAGGAATAGATGGGATTCCAATCGAATTGTATACTACTTTTTGGTCGGATTTAGTCACCCCCTCATGTTAGATATGATGCATTGTTCAGTTACTCGATGCTCATTTCACCCATCTATTAATATAGCTGTTATTTCTCTCTTGTTAAAAAAAGATAAAGATCCGACTTCCTGTTCTAGTTACCGGCCACTTTCTTTGATAGGGACTGATGTTAAATTATATGCTAAAGTAATATCTTGTCATCTAGAGAAATTTATGAATAGACTAGTCCATCATGACCAAACAGGATTCATTAAATCTCGCTAAGTTCAAAACTTGTTACAAAATGGCATAGGCATTCGCCTATTTTCCACAATAATAACCTTTTGTCAGGCAGTACTCCATTTCATTGTCCACAATGGACTCATAATAAAGTAAACACTCTGGGAGATATCTATGATGATAGTGGTTTAAAATCCTTCCGGAATCTTAAAACTCAATATAATCTGCCAGGCACCTCCTTTTCTATGCATTTGTGCATTAGATCGGGCCTACGGGTGTATGGGGTGCCTTGAAACTCTCAGCTGCCTGTTCACCCTTTACACAAACCAATCCTTCCTTCTGAGGAATCTCCCTCCTCTGCTTCAGTCATCTATCTCTTTCTTCTTGAGCATTCATACAAACCTTTATCTATCACTACTGTTTAGGCTAAGGATCTTAATGAGGATGTGCATGTTTTATTTTCTGATCAGGTATGGGGTATGTTTAAATTGTCTTCTAAAAACCCTAATCACCAAATGATTCATTGGAAATTGCTGCATAGGGTTTACTTGACTCCAATAAAACGTTTTTATATGAATCTGTCGTCTTCTTCTAAGTGTAATCTCTGTTCTCAAGGAGTTTTAGGCACGTTTTTGTATTTTTTTTGGGAGTCCCCCTCTCTCTCCCCTATTTGGACTCAGCTCTCACAGGACCTATCATATTTGTTGAGTACTGAGATATGTTTGACTCCGCGCCATTTTTTCATGAATGACTTTTGGGACTTCACCTTGTCCGTCCAACAAAGATCTTTACTGTTAGCTGCTCTTACAGCAGCAAAAAAATTGCTAGTCACCGTTGGAATCCTCCTCACACAATGGACAGATGAACCTGGACGGTGTATTTATTGGACATTATCTCAATGGAAGTCTCTACTTCTCGTATTCATGGATCTAACGTGAAAACTGTTAATTCATGGCATTCAGCTTTTAACCAATTTGACCAATGCAATATACAAGCGCAGCGCAAATTAGCATAGTCGCAAATAAAGAATAAAGAAATAAAGAAGCCAGAAAGTTGTGATAGTTTAGGCGTTGACACACATAATGACCTTGTCAGTCTTAAGTGAAGTGAAGTGAAGTGAAGTGACATTCAGCCAAGTATGGTGACCCATACTCGGAATTCGTGCTCTGCATTTAACCCATTCAACGTGCACACACACAACAGTGAACACACACACACAGCAGTGAACACACACACACCGTGAACACACACCCGGAGCAGTGGGCAGCCATTTTTATGCTGCAGCGCCCGGGGAGCAGTTGGGGGTTCGGTGCCTTGCTCAAGGGCACCTCAGTCGTGGTATTGAGGGTGGAGAGAGCGCTGGACATTCACTCCCCCCACCTACAATTCCTGCCGGCCGGAGACTCGAACCCGCAACCTTCGGATTACAAGTCCGACTCTCTAACCATTAGGCCACGACTTCCCCCGACTTCTTAAATAGTATTCCTTACTATTCATATGTGAATGATTCACCCAAAAATGAACATTTGCTGAAAATGTACTCATTCACAGGCCGTTAAAAATGTAGAGGAGTTTGTTTCTTCATCAGATAATGTCTCAGAAATGTGTCACTGCATCAGTGTCTCAGCAATGGATGCTCTGCAGTGAATGGGTGCCGTCAGAATGAGAGTCCAAACAGCTGATAAAAACATCACAATAATCCACACCACTCCAGTCCATCAGTTAACATCTTAAAACAAAAGAAATAAATCCAGCATTAAGACGTTTGTAACTAAAATATGAGTCTATAATCCATAATAATGCTTTCTCCAGTGAAAACGTCATCTATTCTGAATCAGCAGAGAAATCTGTGCAGATCAAGTACAGTTTACAAGCCAAAATAGCCCAAAACAGCTCTAAACAAATATCGTGCTGTTTTTATCAGCTCTCTGAACTCTCCTTATGGTGGCACCCATTCACTGCAGAGGATTGGCGAGTTATTTGGCGAGTATGGTAATACGTTGTTGGCCTGCTGTCCTCGGGAAGGGCTCAGAGCTCAGGAATTGCCTGGGAAGTATCTGATGTGCTCCTCCCGAACTTTGTTAATGAAACATCATCTAATTAGATGTTTAGTTCCTCCAGATTATTTTTTCCTTGTATTTCCCAGAGCAAACAGCGTTCAATCTGGCAACACAAATGTCAGTCGTTGATCTTTTTAGTGCTCAACTCCTGAATCCAGTCCAAAGTTCTAACATTTACTCGTTCACTTTCAGAAGCCATCAACATGTGTTCATACTCGTGAATCAGCGTGATTTTGAAGCACCTGGGGAAATCATTGAACAGCCTCTTCCAGAGACTTCAGGTGCTGTAAACACAGCTTGTCCCGTTGAGTTAGAGCCTCCTCATCCTCAGAGAGCCTCACTCCTTTCTGCCATATTTTAATGATTGCAGTGGGCTTATCACATCCATGTTTGCAATAATTACCGTAGCCACCATAAAACCCACAATAATGGCCTTTATTCAGTTGAATAGGCAGCATTGAATACGGCGCTCAGTCGCTTAGTTTAAAATTTCCAGCCAGACTCTCTCATTCATCCTAGTTTAAACCTTATTCAGCATCATCTTCAGCTCCCCGCTAAGAGAGAGAGATCTCCACAAATCAGTGCTCTTCTCCTGTCAAAGACACCTGTGAAGAGAGAGAAAGAGCACTTTCTTGACAGCTGTGCAAATCTGAAAGCTTTCTCCTATCCTGAGGGCCCATATTTTATGCATCATAAAAGCGAGTCACAGTGTTGATTTACCGATGACCGGAAATCAAATCACGTCGCTTTGAGGCTGAAACCACACTGGTATATTTAATGTTTATTTAATCATTTTTTGCTGCTTTAAAAGGAGTCATGTTCTGTAGGCCTGCATTTAATTTTCTGTCAAAATACCCCTTGTGAAAAAGTATGGTTAATTATATTAAATGTGCACTTGAGAGTACTTTAAATCATAACATTATACATAAAAAAATGATGCATGCTGATAATAAATGTATTAACTCTCTGGTGCTGTTGAGTCATTTCTGACCGAAAAGTGTTATGTTTTGTTTGTTTTAGAATTTCTTACTGCATCAGACTGGGGCAAAACTTGGTAAAGGTTTTTCTACTTGCTATGTGAACACAAAAAATTAATGGACATGATTAAAAAAGTTAAATGGTCCTGAAAGAAAGTACTCCCTGTGGTCAAAAATGACCACATTGGAAATTAATAGGAAGCAAATTTAGCAAATATAGTGCAAACAGTGAAAACAATTACTTACTTACTAAAACTCTTTGAAATATCAACCTCAAATTTGCAATACAACATGTTTAGATTCATGCCTTTATTTTTTCACAAGTTTTGGAGTAAAATATAATATAAAAAATCGAATAAATTCATTTTTGTGCATGTTTTATAATAATAAACTTACACCTCTATAACTTTTTTCTTTAGTTTTGCTTTTTTAAACTTTCATTCCAGCAATAATCCACAAAGTCTCTTCTTTAAAAAGAGACCAAACTTAAGTATGTGCTCATTTGTATTGACTTCAATTCATAAGAATGTCTGAATGACCCATTTTAGTTTCCATAAATAGTCTGGATGAAGTGGGAAGGGAGCTTTGGGAATGTTTGTGAGTATTTCCACAAAGCAAGATGCAATCAGATTATGAATATATTTAGGGAAAACAGGGCTTTACTAGCAGGATTACAGTTTTTATAAAGTATAGCGGAAGAAAAATGGTACTACCATCAGTGGCAGATCCTAATGATATAGAAACTGCTCAGCACTGTTTTAGGTAGAGATTTTATTTTAATTTAATTTTACATTTTGAAAGTAACACTAATGATATAGGAATGGCATTGCTATTTAATTTAATTGTATTTTATTTTAATGTAATTTAATTTTATTTATGGTTCTGATTTTTACATTAAAAATAATTTTTAATTGTACATTATTTTGGATTACATTTTCAAAATAGCCCTCCAATCTCTGTAATAACATATCTCAAAGTAGCAAATACTGCAAAATGAAAAAAGGTTCAGTCCTGTTTTCCATTATATGTCCCCTTTAAACAGTTATAATGTGGCTTTAGTGCAGTGTTTTGAATGGTTTTGGTGGAAGATGAAGCTGCTGAGATGAAAATGGTGTGTGATTCTTGCTCTGCAGTGCTTATTAATGCAAATCTCTTTACACATTCACATTAACAGAGAGGAAAGATGAATAAACAGGTGACGATCTGACCTCTTTCTCATTTCAGATGTAGTCAGTAAGCCTCCCTCATATTTATATTCCCTGGGAGTGCATTGTTTACTGATCCTGACAGCTTGCAGCTAATATTTTCTTAGTCCTCATCTTCAAGTTCAGTTAATCATTGAGTTGCTGCAGATGCCGCTGCCTTCTGAATTCACAAGCCTTCAACCCACATGAACCAAGATTTCATGAGAAACCACACTTTTAATGATACCGTTTACATCAGATAGAAATAGACTAATTATTTCCCCTGCATGCACATGAGACGGTGAGAGTTACAGTGCAGAATCCAAGAAAATGAAACCTTTACCAACGACCACCAACCAGTCCGGTGTCAGAGGATCACTGCAAACAGCAGGAGTGTGTTGTGGGCCCTTAATAATTATAATGCTATAATAAAGTGTGAAAAATAGAGTTTTGTAGGGAGAAATCGCATTAACATCAATGCACTGATGTTTTTTGTGTCATCTACAGTAGACCGACAGCCTGACTCTCATCAAGTTGGATTCTGTCCTCGGAGAATCAGGGACAGCAGTGGATTGAGAGTTGTGTGGAGCTGTAGATCCCTGACATGAGTTTTAATTAGGATCTGTCCACTTCCAGCTCTGTTCCTGGTTAGCAGAGCATCTCTCCGGAGAGTAATTAGAGCTCCAACCACTTACACACATACCGCTTCATTCCAGCGTCCTATCTCTCTCTCTCTCACACACACACACACACACACACACACACACACACTCTCTGAAACACACAAACGAGTCTATCTGAACTGTAGGTCAGGAGTTACACCGGCTTCACTGTTTTGGAGCTGGAATCAGTTAATTTGCTCACCAGTTGCTCTCCTGCTCAGAAAGGATTTGACCAGCGTTCAACAGTAATTGTTTTCGCAGGCTGTTTTTGCTCGGGTCGTGAACAGCACCTTGCATTTCTTTTCATATAGAAAGTCAAACATTTATTCTGTTGTTTACTGATGGACTGGAGAGCTTCACTTTCTCTGTCTCATTCTTTCAGTCTCCTTAAATAGCATGATTGCATAAATAGCAATGATTACATGGAGTTCAATCCAGTTATATCCAACACAAACTCGCTGGAAATAATAAGGCAAGCTATCACACTAAAATTAAGTTAACTCGACTAGCAACCGACAACTTAAAAACGTTAGTTCATCTAATGAATTAAAGTCAGTCTACTGAGTGTTTTTTTAATTTATCAATGATAATCTTTTTTATCAATCCTCTTTCTTTTAGATTTATGTTTATTTTCAAAGCATACTACATAATATGGGTAGTATGTATGCTGCTAGTCAAATGTATTAAACAAGTTGCAATGAGATGCATATACAGTAGAGTCTCTCAGCACACGATTCTCAATCATGGTGAGGATCATCAAATGTTAAATCAGTAAAAATATGAACTCTGATCCACATGACAGCTAACTGACAGTGACAACAGCTGCAGCATAAATTAAGCCAGTAACATTTAAAATGATACTATTTTCTTAATAATTAACATACACTGTTTTCAAGCTACACTGCATGCTGGGAACTTGTGCAATATTGGTCAATATAAAAGTGTTTGTTCAGATGACTCCTTTTGAAAAGTTGGGAGAACATTTGGATATGTTGTGAACAAATACTTGAGTATCTAAATAAAGTAAACAAAACAACTTTTACCAGCGACATGTTTAGAGTATTTTTGTTCAGTTCACACAAAAAAATAAACTGACCTATTCGACTAAAAATTATTTGTTCAGGCTACTTTTTTACATTGTTTAGTAGAACTTTTCGAAAGTTGGATTTTCCTCAGTGAGAGTGCTGCAATTTTGGCCTTTTAAACTTGGTCAGTTGACACTGGTGTTTTGCATTGTTATGTGCTACTATCTGCATTAGTATTTTTTTTAATTATTATTATTATATTATATTATATTAAATTAAATTGTAAATTTACAATAAATTATTTTTATTGTTTTGATTTTCATACATATGCACTACAATTTACAGTCGTTTTGGCAGTATATTATATTATATTATATTATCATATTGGGTTTTTACTGATTTGATTTTCTTACATGTGCTGCAATTTGCAAGTTTTGGCATATATTATTATATTATATTATATTATATTATATTATCCCTGGTTAAGCCTAGACTAAAATGTAAGTCTGAGCTTGCACTGACTAATCTTAAAACATGTTTTGTCTTAAAATGCACACCAGTAATGCTTTTTTTCTAAGGCATGTTCATAAAAATTACTTAAATGTCCTATATTATATTATATTATATTATATTATGAAATCGTATCATATTATGATTTGATTTTAATTGTACATGATGTAGGTTCTGGAAAAAGGCAGTGCCAGAAAATAAAAATAAATAAACAAATAAAAAAATAATCACATTCACTATCAACTGAGGGCAAGGTGTATAAACATTTATTTTCCCTCTGACAACATTGTTTACTGATCCAGACAGCTTGCAACCGTTTTTTTAGTCCTCATCCTCAATTTGCAATAGTTTTGACATGTACTGTATTCATTGATTCATTGATTGATTGATCGATTCATTCATTCATACAGACAGACAGACAGACAGACAATCTGCTGCTACTATACAGAGTTCTATGGTGGGACACTTCTTAATGATTGAATTTCCTTTTTATATCAGATTGAAGCTGGCACCCAGCGGTGCAAAACAATAATATACTGCAATCACAGACATTCTTATCCGGACACGAATAGATTTCTCAGAGGAGTTAAGTGAAAAATATTAAGTTACTGGTTCCCTAATTTTTACCAAGGTTGTGTGAGGAAAACACAGACATGTTCAAATCAGACAGGATTAAAATCACAAAGTACATCTGTGGAGCAGTCAGGTCTGAATACAGCTTAAGAAAAAAATAATAAAATAAAAACAGCAGTCAGATCAGTGTGTCACAGACAAACATGTGAGAGAGTCTGACACACCAAAGTAAAGCTTCATCTGAGTCTGTGTATTCTTTCACTGCCGCTTATACAAAACACCTCAAAAACAGAACCCAACAAAATCCTGGCGATCCGTGACTGCGATCCACTGCTTGCCAGACGCACTCATGAACTTTAGGGATTCATGAGCAGTATTTTGTCTCAGAGTTTCTCAAAGTCAGAATGTATTCGCAAAATCTGGCGTCTCTTGGGAAGCACTGCAGGCTCCTAAAATGTTCATGAAATGAGTGTCAGATTCAGTTCAGATTAGAGCAGATCCCACAGGATTCAGGTTGCCACAGATTTAAACCGATTCCAGGAAGTGCCATGAACATCATCCATGTGTCATGTGACCAACAAACCTCAAGTGTGCAAAAGTGTTCATGTGTGTGTTTGACATTAACACGTATAGCATCAATATACAGCTGGAAAATGAAAACACTTTATGTATGTACTTCAGAAATCTTCAGTATGTGGTACTGAAATTATTAAAATAATAATAGTACTAAAGTAATATATTTTACTGAAATTACTATCTCAAGTCATTTCCACTCTTTGTATGGCGGAATTGAATTTTTGAAACGTGCATTGACTGTTATAAATGTGTTAAATATTTAATATTGTAAACATTTATTTATTATAAATTCAATAAATAAATTCAATAAGTTTAAAATTATTTGTAATCTTTGTAACGTATTTGTCAGTTTGTTTTAGTATAATTGAGATACCATAGTCAGTTTTATATTTTTATGTTTTCATTTTATTTAATTTCATTTTAATTTTGCATAAAGTTTTCGAAAATTTGTTGTTTGTCATTTTTACTTCTTTTTTTTTGTTTGTTTTTGAAAATCTACCTATATCTATCGATCTATACTGAATTTTATATATATACACATACCTCCTGGACAGTAACCAATCAGGATTCAGAAGTGGATATTCGACCGAACTGCTTTACTTTCTGTTGTTGAAGCCCTACGACTTGCAAGAGTGGCTTCCAAGTCTTCATTACTTATCTTGTTGGATCTGTCCGCTGCTTTTGATCACCACCAGATCCTCCTGTCAACCCTATGGAGAAAGGGCATCTGAGGAAGCACACTCCAGTGGTTTGAGACTTACCTCTCAGGTATCTTGGAGAGGTGAGGTATCCAAGTTGCAACATCTAGCTACTGGGGTGCCCCAGGGCTCAGTTCTTGGACCACTTCTCTTCTCTGTCTACTGAAATTCTCAGACCACATTACTAAAACTGCCCAGTCCTGCAGATTTGCTTTACACAATATTAGGAAGATAAGGCATTTTCTCTCGGAACATGCAACACAACTCCTTGTTCAGGCTCTTGTTCTGTCCAGACTTGACTATTGCAATGCTCTCTTGGCAGGTCTTCCAGCCAATTCTATAAAACCTCTACAATTAACCCAAAATGTCTCTGCAAGACTAATCTTTAATGAGCCGAAAAGAACACACGTCACACCTCTGTTTATCAATTTGCACTGGCCAATAGCTGCTCGCATAAAATGTAGGCATTAATGTTTGCCTACAAAAAGGGCTCTGCACCCCTTTACCTACATTCAGTTCTTCAGACCTATGTGCCCTCTAGAAGCTTGCGTTCTGCAAGTGAATGACGCATTATTGTTCCATCCCAAAAAGGCACAAAATCACTTTCATGGACTTTTTCATTAACTGTTCCCACCTGGTGGAATGACCTGCCCAAATCAATCCGAGCAGCCGAATCCTTAGCCATCTTCAAGAATCAGCTAAAAACATCTCTTTTATCTTTATTTGACCCTCTAACTCTAACACTCTCTATTCTAATTCTAATTCTATTTCATCTATCTGTCGTCTTTTTATTAAATACACACACACACACACACACACACACACACACACATTACACACACACACACACACACACACACACACACATTTTTCTATTCTACTTGTTTCTTAAAAAAACAAAAAGCCTTGCTACACGTACTGCGTTAGGCTAACCGAGACTTGTCATAACACTTGCATGTTGTTGCTCTCTCTTTTGTTTTTATTTTTAATTTTTTTTGCCTTTTGTTGGTTTTGAATGCTTCTGTTGTCTTCATTTGTAAGTCGCTTTGGATAAAAGTGTCTGCTAAATGACTAAATGTGTGCGTATTATTTCTTGCCAACCAAACAATCTTCATATATATATATGTATGTGTGTGTGTGTGTGTGTTCAAGTAATGATCAAGTATATTCAAGTATTGTTACTTGAAATAAAATAAACTTATTTATAAACTATATGTAAGTTTATGTACTGTTTTATGGTTGTAGTTATTCAGATATTTAGTTATAACAGATTCACATTAATTATTTGCACATTAATGAGGTTTGCATTTTAAATTCTGTCAAAATGTTGTGCATTTCAGACTCTATACAAACAAATGAAAATGCATGTGCACTGGAACAAACTTTACATATGAATGCATACGAATATTAATGAGATCATCCTGGGACGATTCAAATCAACAGTGAGAAAATATAAAATGAGAAACATTTAAAAGCACCAAACCCTCTGCGGTATTGGCCTGATTACTGCAAAAATCAAAGAGGTCAGATATCAGTGCTCTTTGCCAAAAACAAACGGAAGGCATTCATCCAATAAACATAAAAATCCATGTGCTGGTTGCCAGACTTCACTCCAGAATACTATCAGGCTTTCCTAGTTCTACCTCTTTTTGGCCTGATTGCATTATGTCTCTTAATCAGTATAGGCCAGTTGTTCCCTCCAGAAAAAGCATCGCGGTTTGTGAAGTATATTTAGAGACGCTTCTCAGAAACTACAGGGAGACACACAGTCCTGTCCGTTCTGTCCGTTTCTATAGCTGCATTGTGTTCTTGATATGCATGTGCTGTATACAGTGTGATGTAGTGCACCGTCATTCAGACGCAGCACATTCATTCCCTCAGCTCACCTATAGTCAACTGTCTATATTTATGGAGATGATTTTCTCCTGGTGAGTGCAATAATATTCCTTCTCTGTCTAAGGTCACTCGGGGAGGAATCTCATAAGTCTGAGTTCAGGGCTGATGTGTTTTAAATACACTGAATAGAAAGAAATGCACCGCTCACAAGGCAGATAATATAAAGCTGTACTCTAAACATGTTACTTCTTATGACATCTTAAACAATTCTTACTTTATAAACTGCGTCAGCTCTAAGTGAGAGAATAATCCTTTGATGCATCTCATACTCTATATTAACAGAATTTGATGCTTCTATATTTCATCTTACTGTTAAACTGTTAAACAAAGGCAAAGGTGAAATTTATGACATGGCCTTTGACCTTTTTTTCCTTGAATATTCTTGTTACTTTTCAATACATGTTCACAGCATGCTGAGAAGTTACAGTTCTCATTCAGTTCTAGTCACAACAAATGCAAGATGATGTTCATACGTGATGTATATCTGCTCTGACCTTCTCGTTTCTATTTTCCATTAATGATTCAGTTATCATTTTGATTCTTTGCCTCAAGAGAACAGTATTTCTGTTTTTATTTTTTCCATATTAAAAGTAGCTATCGATTGTGGTGCAACATAGGCTCATTGGTAATACATACCTCTACCTACAATTCTGCGAAACTCAAAAACATACATACGAATCGCAGCAGATTCCAGTTCACATGAAATCTAGAGGCAGTAAAACTCCCACAACTTTTATTCCTTTTTACACAAAGTATGATTTGCAGGTCCACAGTTTTGCATAATCACTTGAGGAATATTATGTTATGAATTCAAAACAGTAACATGCTGCGAGATTTGAAAACTGATGCATTTGAAGGTTAGCATCACATATCCAGCTTCGTATGCATGAGTTTTCTAACTCAGTAGATTTGGAGTTGCACTTAGGTGATGAAGAGCTTCGGCACGAACCCTGTGATACAACGGTTCAACAAAACTGCTCAAATCCACATAAGGAACTTAAAATAGCAAGGCTGCATTATCAAATGCATTTTTATATCACTTTTGCATTTGTTGACCCTATCGGGTTTAGGGTTGGGTTTGGTAGAGGATATTTCCAACACGATACAGCATTAACTTTTAGCGACACTCCCTGAACATTTGGATTATGAACCACTGTAATTCGCACCCAAAGCAACGTAATACAAACACAGCAATACATGCATATATCAGCGTAACAAAACCCTGCCAGGGTCACGTATTGACCCGTGTTTTAACGCCACTCACTGGAGTTTTCACTTTGAAACTACCGCAAAACGTGAAGTAAGGTACACAACAACGGTGCTGCAGAAATGTATTTAGAAGCATATATTTCCAATGAGCCTGGGTTGCAGATTAATATGCAGATAAAGCTATTATTTATTTTATAAACTTCCCCATGCAGTGTAAAACAGTGCAAGATCAAAACATTGCTCTGAATCCAGAGCAGCTCAACACAGCAACACTGTCTCAACCAATGATTTGATTGGTTCATCAAAGGAACAGAACTGTTTGAAAACAGTCATTATTTTTGCAATTGACACTATTAGAACGGAAATAACACAACATTTTGTTGTTATTATTTTATTATTATTATTATCATTTTGCAATGAATGTCACACAATCAGAGCCTTTGAAGCAGAAAAAATCAAAGATCCTCTGAGTCCTTGTTTAAATAGGTCACTCAAAAAAACGTTGACCATTAACCAGCATAACCTATTTATGGATTAAATTAGAGCATTCATCAACCAATCACAAGTCATCTGTCCAGGTCAATCACATCTGGCATATGTAAGCCTTTCCAGTTTTGCATAATTTTTTTAACTAACAGCAAACTTCTGTGGGTTAGAAACACTAATAGCAAAACCAAATTATCACAAACATTAGACTGCAGACAATGAGCACATTTGAGCATTAGACAATGCATTTAAAAAGGAGCATTAACAACATTATGGTATAACAACAACCGCTCGTATAACTAGAAAATGTAATAAGCGAATGGTCTCCATAGTAATGTTTTCGAAATGTGTTTGTAAGCAGCAGTGCCCCCGCTGTGCCATATTAACTACATTACTGCTTTTAAAGCATCCTATAAAAACTCAAATTAGATTGGATCAAATTCCACCACTGACAGGTATCTATTTCAGGAGTTTGTGTAATTTTATTAAACACTGATAATCACTTTTGTTCTGGCACATTAATTCTTATACTTAAAGGTGTTGTTTGGCAATATTTTGATGCTAAAACTTTCTCCTCTCCAGTTTCATATGCAGACACAAGTACAAGAAAAATCCTGTTAATTTCTTTGGAATGTGTAAAAACTGCATTTCTGTGGTGCTGTCAAAACATTATTTATTTATAGCATCCTCAGCCGTCTATGTATCTATCTATCCATCCATCCATCCATCCGGGGTATAACACAATACAGATGTTTCAGTCACAGTTTGGTATGTACCTCAGTTTTGGGGTCACGGTTCAATACGAGTTCAGAACAAAGGAAATATTTTTATTTATTTATTTTGAACAGACAGTACACTACATACATGAAGCATGAGCACTTGTTTTTGATTTGAATTAGATTGTATGATTTCAAGCAAAAACCGAACAGTCTCACTTTAGCTTTGTGAAATTATGCAGCAAAAGACACCTGCGCAAAACAAAAACAGCAGACGGACTAAATTAAAATGCAAATTCATTTTCTGACAGCAGGTGGCGCTTATGGAACAGCAGCGATAGAGTTTCCTTGGTTACCGCTGTAAACAAAGCATCTGCGCTTGAAAACGCTACTTTAATAAACATTATACAAAGGTAAGAGGAAAAGAACATGCTATCGAAACATTTCTGAAGATGTCAGTTCTTCTCAGAGAGATACATTTATATAAATCCCCACATATTTGTCTTTCTTTATGTCATGCATCGTAAACAGTGAGTTGATCGGCCTGCTACAGTATTTTCTCTTCTTTACAGACTTCAAAACAATTCCACATAAATTACATTTTGGGAAATGATTGCAATGCAGTTTGTGTGCAATTCTGGAATAGAGATCAGCCAAAATAAAGCAAAAGAAAATATTGGAGATCCAATTAGAAAAACAATCAATTCAAACTAAGGATCAATTCAAAGATGATTATAAAGTTGGGAAAGAATCATACAGACAAACCTCTGAGAGTTCAGACAGCCAGATTGATTACTAAACTGAAGAATTTGGCAATAAATGCTGTCAGCCGAGAAAAACGCTTGAGCGTCTCCAGGTCTCCGTTTAATAAATATAGGGGCATTTTGTCATTTCTGACATTATTGTAAAACGAACACACTCTTGTTTTTGTGTCAGAAGCTTTGAGCGCTTGTCCTGATCTAAAGCGAATTTCTTTTCAGCTTGGAAACAGGTGGGAATTTAAACTAATCGTTTTTGACAGGCTCAGTCAATATGGTGTTGAAACGAGGCCGAGTAAAGGTGCTGCAATCGATGGCAGATCAGCACACTTCCTCTCAGAAGACAAAGTGATCATTATGATAATTTACCTACGCCGGACGGTTTCTGGAGGAAAACCCAAATGTGCAATTAGCGACTGCTCTTTCTCCGTTTTATTCAAGCATAGTAAAATGTATTCCGTGAAATTGCGGCGGAAATTCCAGGGATTATTCCCTATCGTGACAGCCCTGATCTCATCCAACTCTGCATCAATCTCTCACACATGTTGCTTCAAACATATATACAACACCTACGGCTTTCAGCAAGAATAAGTCTGTATACAGTGCTGTTATGCTCGCTCTAAACGACTGCTCTTTTGTGTTGCATGAGGATGATGCATTGCATTTATTTGTTTCTTTCCTTATATAATTACTTATTTGTTGAGGCAGCCGTAATTGCAGCTCTTCCCTGTGATCTCGATGTGTGGCATGCATGGCCAAAATAAACATCCTCCCACTACGACACTGCTGACAGATTGCATGGCATACACAGTCATCTGCAGTGCATAGCAGTGAAGAGGGACAAAGGTGAACACAAGCCTACGCCACGAACACAAAAGAAACGCCTACGCAATCTCCTCCATCTTGTGTGACAGACAGATATAATGAAGAAATGTGTTGAAGGGCTACGGCCAGGCGGATGCCTGCGCTCGTGATTCCTCTGATACGTCAGACAGCTGGGAAAGGAACAAGATGACATGCCGAAACAGCAGGGAAAGAGAGAAAGAGAGAGGGCATGTGTTCTGTGAACATGCTCCTCTTATTGACCCAAGACTGAAGATCTTCATACTAAATGTTTGGTGTTTTCTGCTGGCAACGTATAAGGGCTGAAAGGAGTTGCTTACATCCACAAAAAGCTAATGTGTTGACTAGCACTGTAAAAAAAAAAACAAGGGTGAAATCCACAGTAGTACATTTTACAGATATAACAGGTTTAAATGAATAAATTTCAGTAACAATATAATGTTAATATGCCAACCTCCTGAAATACTAATATATATATTTATATATATATGTATGTATATATATGTATATTTTACTGTACATTTAAAATCTGTAAAATGTTGCTACCATATTTTTACTTTTTTACTGTAAATGCCACATATTTATTTAAACATTGTAAGAAGAAACATTACATTATTTCAATTAAAAGTGTGCTGTTAAATACAAAATTCAGCTTTTTGTTTTATTTTCTTACACAATATTGTAATATCCTGAGAAACTCTTAAGTTAACAGTTTTTCTTTTTTCTTTTTTGGTAGCAATCATAAGGTTACTTTCATGGGACAATTTGTCTTGGAATCAAAAATCTGAACTTTTAAAACAATCTGAATTTAAACACAGATAATCCTCCAATTGGTAAAATGCTTCATCACAACACATTCAGCACTCTTTTACTGTTGAAGTTATGGTTTTAAAGAAGGCTATTAAAGCAAACTAATGCCATTTTAAATAGCCTATATCATAGTTAAGTTGCTCATAATGAGAGCAGTGCTGAGAAAGGTCACTCAGCGAGTCCCAAATGAGATGTGCATTAAAGGTTCTTTCATTTGAAATCTTCCAGAGGATGGTTATAGCGCTTTAGCAATTGAACAGTCATGGACAAAGTAGTAAAATGCTGACAGATGCCACTAGTCAGCAATGCTTCCGATCATGTTTTTGAACTCATCCTTTTCTGTAGAAAAGTGATATGATCCTGTTCACCTCGATGCACTGACTCATGTTTTTCCGTCACTGAAGTCTCTCTCTTTTTCTGACTTAAAACCTGACTGCAACCATATAGCGTGGGCTGTGAAGGGTGCATTTAGGAACACACACTGGACACTGCGGCCGAGTTGGTGTTTCGAAACCAAATAACTTCTGCTGCACTATTCCCGTCTCCATTGAAACCCATGTTAATGCTGGGTAAACAGAGCGAATGCATTGCAAGAGACTTTTGGAATGCTACTAAGAATAAAACTGAGTACAGGGCCAAGATGCCACAACAACAGCAATAAACTGAAGACAATTCCTGGAAATTACTTGTTTTCAGCACCAGCTATCTAAAAAGAATGTCTGAGCAGAGAGTTGTTTTATAAGGTTTTATAGGCAAAGTTTTAGTGGTGCACATAGCATAATCTCCAATTCACGAATGGGTAAAAAATACTGATGACCCTGCACAATTAGAATTAGACTTTAGTAAATGCAGTGCTTTGGTGCACATTGTAACTCAGCTCTTAAGTAGTTTCTCCAGCACTGCTTGAGGATGTTTATAAAACTCTTCATTCATTTAGGAGTTTCCATAGTTTGGCAAAATGAAGGAAAGTAATGGGTCTGCTTTGGGAGGAAAGTGAAAATGGAGACAATTTTTTCAAGTTTCTTAGTAGACTTGTAAGTTAATAAAGGATAAGAATTGTGTTGGCTGTGAACAACACAATTAATTTTTTTAGCGAGCAATACAATTAAGATAGTACATTAAAATAATATGGTAAAGCACACCAGTTTGCAATGTCAAACAGAAAAAGGAGCTGTTTTGTACAAAATAGCTGGAATACAGACACATTAAAGTGCCCCTATTATGGATTTTTGAAAATTACTTTTCATGCAGTGTGTAACACAGCTCTAAGGGATTGAAAATATCCTGCAAAGTTTTAAATTTGAAAGTGCACCGTGTATAAAGTTATTGTCTCTCAAAAGAAAGAGTCGACTCTGAATCATTGAAACTAGTTTTTAAAACGAATCCCAAGCCGTTTCATGTTGAAGTAAAACATATTGTCCACCCACTTGTTGGGAAAACTTGATTTTCGCGTTGGTCTGAGTGAAAATGCAAATTCATTCTTTGCCACTAGGTGCCGCTTTTGGAGCATTACAAGCTCACAAACACTGCTTTAAATGAAATCGACCAATCCGACCAATCACCACAGATTAGCGTCACGCAAAGGAGGGGTTTGGAGCAATGAATCGTTGAGTAAATCCTTTGGGAGTCATTGAGCAAATAAGGTAAAAATAAATGCATATTCTAAGAAAATTAAAGTTTTTTTTTTTTTAACCTTGTGTGCATGTCAACCTGTTGTTGGGGACTCCCAAAACCAAAATATGAACCTTTCATAACCCATAATAGGAACACTTTAACTTTAACCAATTCGGGAACCTCTCTGATTGGTGGATCTCACATCGGGTCATAATACACACAAATGTCTCTTTACAGTGGCTAGTTAATGACATTTAGTTTCAGCCAATAATCTTACAAAATTGAATCAGACTTGTTATTATCTATTGACCTTTTGTTCATTTCATACCATGACGCTTTAAACATTAAATAAAAATACTGTATGAAGAAGAAGAAAAAAAAAGGTTTAGTGGGGCAATTTTCAGGCGTTTTATGGAGTTTTATTTATCAGTATGCCTTAAAAAAAGAGCAGGATATTTGATTAATTTCCTCAGTAAATATCTATCCACAGTTAAATTAAACATCTGTATATCCTGTATCATGAATATGGTCTATGAACTTCCACTAACTCACCACCAGAGGTCACTCGCTCACCACATGGACTCTTGCACCACACTAACTGTTGCACGCCACTTCAGACTACAATTCCCATCATCCATTGCACTGACAACACACAGCTGATTGCACTGACCACACACCCTACATAACCATGGACTTCCTCTTCCTCTCTGCCGAGTATTGTATTGCGTTTATCACTCCCCTAGTGTTAGCTGTCTTACCGAGCCAGTCTGTTTAGTTCCAGTATTGTTCTGCATTTATAACTCTCCTAGTTTTAGCTGTGATACGGAATCCTCTTTGTTGTCTTAGTCTTGCCTTGTATGTTTTTCTAGTGTTTTGATTCTTGCCCGTGTTTCCTGGATTTACCCCTTTGCCTTGCCATTTGGACTCTATCTGCACCTCTCTTGGACCACTGCTCGTATACCTGGATTATCTCTCTGCCTTGCCCTGCCGGATATTGTTCGCCGATCGTCGACTCTCGCTATCCCTAGGATTGCTCTGTGTCTTGCCCATACCATACCCGTTTGCCATTGTTTGACCCTGCCTGTTTATTGACTATGTTTATAAATAAAAGCTTGTACTTGGATCCACACGTCTCACGTCTTGTTCGCCCCGTTACACCCTGCTTAATGCATATATTCATCCTATATACTTGTGAGTCTGTTAACTTCATCTTATGTTTTCTTCTTGATTCTTTGGTTTTATTTGGAAAACAGAAGCATGCTGAATGAACACAGAATGAATGAATCTCTGGTTTCTACAGCTCTGATGAGTAAAAAAAAAAATAGCGATGTGCTGCCAATGTTAAGTTTATTATAAGAAAAACACAAAAACACAGTATTTATCTCTGTTGGCATCTGCAGGGTATCTGTTACACGGCGCTGTTATTGAATGTTATTGAGGGCTCCCACCGGCAGAAACACAAATTTGCACCCATGGTCCCCTGAATGTCTTTTTACAGTATTAATGGCAGTTTTGAACATTCACTGGTCATTTGCTTGTGTAATTCTGTAGCCTTCAAGATGGGTCACTGAACAAATCAATGAACAAATTGGGAATCAACAGAGGACTCAAAGTCCCCGCTGCTAACCAGACTGGTCCCGCTGTACGGTTATCATAGTTTAATGCTTGCTCAGAAATATTTGCTTGTGTTTTATGGATTTTTAAAGCATCTAAAGTTGCCTGTGTGTCACAAAAGATCAATGCATTCATGTACATATTTCTGAAGCAACATGCACATTCAAATGTCTTGGCATTTATATTAGATTCAAAACAACCTAAGTGTATTTGTGTGTTGTAGCGAGGCTATATATTTATGCAGTTTTTAAATTGCTGATTTGAGCTTGTTACCATAAATTGACCTTTGCCAAAAAGATTAATATGTATTATGCATTCTATATTATAATTCTGCAATGTAATGATCATTTCATTAGCACTTACAAGGAAAATCCAATAAAGAAGCTCACTGATATGAGCTAATATCAATAATGGTAATTAGCAAATTAGCATTTTAGTAAATGAGCACTGAATTTGTGATTCCGTCTTGCTGTATAGTGCAGGAGGATGGTGACGCTTCATCTCTGAAACGCTCAGGATTGGGTTTTCTTCATTTAAAGCACTGTAGATCACAGTCTGTGGTAGATCACCAGGTTTTGGCTTAGAAAGCACAACAGAAAGTCTGCGCAAGGTCACAGAGGTGCATTGTGGGTATGGTATACATCATGAGCCTTTATTCAGCACTTTGTACTGCCTTGTAAGTTATTTTCAGATGACATTCGAAGAAGATGATAGTAAGATACTGTCTGTTAACTTCAGAACCAGTTTAGTACCACAGTTCTCCTGTGATTGAACAGTGGCTTTTCAAAACTGCTAATTTTGTATATAGCTGAAATTTAGTACATGTGTCATTCTGTAATTTACGGTGCATTTCATATGCATCACTGGTAATTATATATTTTCTATCAATGTTTTTTTCAGAAATATTGTGTTTTATCCATTAAGAAAAGTCATCTCACACACATTTGTTCACCCTGTTTGTTTGGAATTACCTTTATGTCTTTTAAATTGTTATTTTTGCAATGACCGCTTTTTGGGTCAAAATGATGGATACAAGGTGTTAAAGTAAAAATGATCTTTAATATATCTATTTTTACAATCCAAATACCTCTAAATAAGAAAAGATTCAATTTTACTCATATCTACAAAAAAATATCCCATCTACTATATGTTACTAACCAAACAGCCCTCTTAAAACAAACAAATAAATAAAATAAGGTAATAATTTAATTAAATTAAGCTTGTATAAATTTAATATGTTTTATCGCAAAACCATGTAACCAACATGATGTTATTTCCTTCTGCATTAGATGTTTTGAGCACATTATGATAAATTTCCTCTTGGAGTATATTCAGTATATATACATTATGGTTTGCAATGTTTTTAGTATTTTAAATCATGTAAGCATTACAATTTGAGTTAGCCTGATCAGAAGAATAGCATTTGGTCTGCTATTGAAAGTCAGTTACCTGTCATACAGTTTGCCCATAACATACTTGACAAAGTCATCATCAGGGAAATCATCTGTTCTTTGTAATATTGAAGTGATGTTTAATGATTAAGCTTGGCAAGCAGATAATGTGCACAATAAAATGTATCAGCTGAAACCAGTAGATGTTTTGTTTAAAAAAACAGCAACAATGTTTTAATATTTTTTTCCTGATGTCAAATGTACGCTATATTATAGAAGGACTCGTATATTAGGAATATCACACCTCAATATTACACTCATGTTGATTTTCATGTTGATTTTCCCTTTAAGGTCAAGTGCTCTCATGAAACCACTGGAAGACAATCTTGCTGAGCAAGTTAATTAACTAAGCAAGTAAAGAAGACAATAAGTTTACCTGAATAATTGCATAGCAAGTTTAATAGCACAGACCTGAAGGCAGCTCTATCACACCCTTGAGAACGGTTTTCTTTATATTTATTTATTTAAAGGAACATGAGAGCACTGAATTGCAATGCATTTGCTAAACATTCATGCCTACTGTTGTGTACTCGCATGACGTTTGTTTCTGGCTTACTAATCTAGTAGTTTTAGCCCAGTTTAACACATTTACCACATAACTACTGTATTGCTATAGTTGACTCCTCAAACTGGCTTTTGCATGGTAAAATGTTTGTGATGCTCCTCAATTTTAAGATGCTTAAAAAATAAATAAATAATAAAAAATAAAATAAATTGCAAAACAACTAAATATAAGACACAAATCCATTCCACTGAATTCTATAGATTTTCCCCCACAATAAAGGCAGAAACATCAACTGTGTCTGTGCATGAATATCAGCCAACGTTTCACCTTTTAATCCATTTTTAATTTTCATAATCAAAGTTGAAATGAATGGGAATGCTAAAGGCAAGCTTTCCCCAGGTATTACAGACCTGAGTTGTTCACATATGATTAGTACATTAACATAAACCATCCTTGGCTTTATATGTTATCTACATCAGTAATTACACAGCTCTTCCCTTCAGCAAGCTACAGAAATCCTTTCCACCAAAGATATTACAGCTTATTAAGGAGTTCAGATCTATCGTGCACTGTGTTGTTTTGATCAGAATCGCTCTCTTTGCTACAGGCTAACGGTCATCCATGCATGTTCGGCTGTCTTTGTCTCGAGTCTGTGGGAGAAAGGCTGAAGACTTCCAGCAATAGCCGCAGGGTGCAGGTAGATCAAAGCGTGTGTCTGCGGGGAGCGTACTGTGAAATTCACAACGTGACAGCAGAGCCTGGGTCTCGTCCTCCTGTTCCTTAACACTCATTTTAAATCCCTCGTCCTCCTGATCAAAGTGTGGACCTGTGGACCCAGAGAAAACCCCTACAGCCCAAGGAAAATGTTATCGCCGGACAGATTTGAGAGGGGGAATTGTAAGAGGATTGGCAGCAAAACGGCTTACAGAGATTCATCATGAAATAATCGAGTGCTGTTAGAACGTAGTTCATTTCTTCTTTACATTGACAGAAATAAGGATGTGACCAATGCTTTAAACTGTTTCAGAACTGAGAGGCATTTTGTTCAACTGCGTTACTAGCAGTGAATAAAAGTGCCCATACTGGACCATTTGTGATTAGAAAATTGTTGTAAAAGATGTCTCTTTTGCTCACCAAGTCTGCAATCATTTAATTAAAAATACAGAAAAAAACTATAATATTGGTAACTATTATTACAATTCAAAATGGCTGTTTTCTGTGTGAATATCTGTTAAAATGTAATTTATTTCTGCAATCAAAACTGTAATTTCAGCATCATTACTCCAGTCTTCAGTGTCACATGATCTTCAGAAATCATAATAATATACTGATTTACTGCTCAACAAACATTTCTGATTATTATCAGTGTTGAAAACAGTTGCGCTGCACAATATTTTATGGAAAGCAGCAAAAACAGTAATGAACAACCATTAATAATTGAATACAACTGCACTGTTTTGTGGGATATTACAGTTGTTTCATTTGAAGTCTGCATTAGTGTTTATTTTCACTGGAAACTTGAACCTTATTTATTTTTTATTAATTTTCTCTCACCCAGAATAATAGGGTTGTGAAACATAATTGCGCTGTTACATGAACATAAGCTAAACAATATGATTGAGTTTTAAGACTAATAATAATTTGCAATTGACAATATATTGGGCAGTACTGCATGTTACAGAAGAGAAATAATATAATCTTTTATAAGCAATTATGTGGGCAGGGGTGTTTGCAGTGCTATTGTTGTGAGCGAGTTGTTATCTCCGGTGAACTTTAATTATGTGTTGTCCGCTGTATGCACAACACAGCATACTATCTCAACGATGAATATAAAAAAAAAAAAAGTAAAAAAAAAAAAAGTAAGTTGTTTTTAAGGGAATTGTTCACACACACACAAAAAAAAAAAACAATCCTGAAAATGCGCTCACCTACAGGTCATCAAAGATTAAGAGAAGTTTGTTTCTTCATAAGGTTTGTAGAAATGTGTCTCTGCATCAGTGTCTCAGCAATGGATGCTCTGCAGTGAATGGGTGCCGTCAGAATGAGAGTCCAAACAGCTGATAAAAACATCACAATAATCCACAAGTAATCCACACTTTAAGAAAACAAAAGCTGTGTGTTTGTAAAAAATATATATATATATATAATTAATACATTTTTAACTTTAAACCGTTAATTCTGGCTAAAATAGTACATAATCCATAATAACGCTTCCTCCAGTGAAAACGTCCATCTCCTGTTGTCTCTCACTTTAAAATCCAGCCACATATTTGTTTAGAGCTGTTTTGTCTTGTAAAAGGTGCTTGTTCTGTGCAGATTTCTCTCCTGATTCAGACCAGAACACTTTTTCACTGGATGAGGATTATTATGGAAATTTCAGCAATGGTTTGAAGTGTAAAAAACAAACAAAAAAAAATCTTAATATATTTGTTTCAGCTTTTGTCTTCTCCAGATGTTAAGTGATGGACTGGAGTGGTGTGGATTATTGTGATGTTTTTATCAGCTGTTTGGACTCTCATTCTGACGGCACCCATTCACTGCAGAGCATCCATTGCTGAGACACTGATGCAGAGACACATTTCTACAAACCTGATGAAGAAACAAACTCATCCTTATCTCAGATGACCTGAGGTGGACACATTTCAGCAAACTTTAATTTTTGGGTGAGCTATTTATATAGTGCAAGCATTATTATGTGGATGTCTGTATTGTATTGAATTGTACAACTAGAACTGTAAAAATAATTGTGAAAGTACAGTGCGCAGGAATATGCTACTACTATTATTATTATTTTATTTTTGATTTATTTATTTATTTTACAGTGCAGAAGTAAACACTAGCAGGGTAAACAGTGCAGATGACATAAAGAGGTTTAAAATAAAACCACACGTCCTGCTTTACAAACGAAGAGATTTTCCTCATAAAAAATAGATTTTGTTTATTTTTTTTCAAAATTCAAATGTTATCAGATGATGATTTTCATTGCTGTAAATAGCTGCAGTGTTGACTTGTTTGCTAGCTTTCCCTTTCTTATCAAATCGGAAATACTTGAGTGCTTTATTCTTCAAGTACATTTACATTTGTATTTCCAGTTTGTCTCCGAACGGGCTTCTATCAATCCAATCAATCAATGTCAAAGTTCAGTGGTTTCTCTCGCTCTGACTGCAGCAGCTGCCGCATCTGTTCCTCAAATACTGACTGAAGATTTCAGAGCCTTTGCAAGTCTGTCACTCAATATTGGTGTGATCTTTGGGAATAAATCTGAAGGAGATCCGGTGTGATGGCGAATACATCAAAGAGATCCCGTTAGCTGCGTTTCTGACGGTCTTAGCTTGATAGTCATTGAGCACTGCTGGAGATTGTACCGTTTGGCAGACGTTTTCTTAGATCATTTTCATCACCTTTTTTATCTACATTATAAAACATGTATTGAAATTTTTGTTAAAAGCTTTCCTTTCAAAACATTTGTCTGAAGAGAAGAGTAAGAGAATAAAATGTATTCACAAATCAGTCTTTTGTAATTGCATGTTGTGTGGTCCAAAATAATTCTGTCCTGTTCCTCCCTTATCATCTTGTCTCTGCTTTTTTTTAACATGTGTGTCTGTGTTGGCTTCAAACAACTCAATCAATTTTTTTAATGTAAATGAATGTGTGACAGTTTGTTATATGAAACGAATACATAACAGCAAGCATGAGAAACAAAAGGATGAAAGTAAGCTAAAAAAAGATAGAAATGGACATTTTGGCATAACATGACATTCCTGTGCAGTCAGTGGGACATCCAGAAGAATTCATTTATTTTATATTCATGCATTCTGTGCATCAGATCACTTAGTTGCAGGATTTATTTTTTTCTGCTTAATCAATGTGACCTTTGACCTCAGGAAGCAGCATCTGCATGTGCATTATTGTGTTTGGTTGATTTCTGCTTCAATGTGTTTGTCTGCTTACCTCTTGCCTGTCTCCATACTGCCTCTGCTCTTCTCATCCTGTCCTCTGCAGTGAGACCAGGATGTAGATTTTCCAGAGAGCTGTGCGAGAGGAAGACACTGATCGAAAACTGCATTCTTTATAACACATCCTGAAAGAAACAGCAGCACTGAAGCTAAACAACAGTTTTTGGGGAAGGAGGAGGGAACAGAGAAGAGTCATAATCCAGTGTGTCCTAACATTTCTGCCGAGGACATATAGAGTGTTTCAGTAGATTTTTTTTTATTTTTTTTAATTGAGTTATTTTGTGGCATTCACAGAGAAGTATCAAAAAACTTTACAGTGTGGCAAACTTGACATAGTTTCTATAATCTATACTACTACTGCTGTTGTTATTGTTTAATGATAATAATAATAATAATTATTATTATTAATACTACTACCTTACTAACTATTAATAAGCAGCAAATAAGGAGTTTATTGAGGCAAAAGTTGTAGTTATTTGATTGTTAATAGCGAGAATTGGACCTTGGATAATATAAAATCATGATCAATATTGTATTATAGGTTTATTATAGATGTAGTCTCACAGTATATGTTCCTGAATGGTTTGCTTTGTGATGATGACTGGCTGACTGCACATTTATTTATTAGCTACTCTCCAAATAATTAAATAAATTGACATGAAATATTGATTTTAGTTCAAATTGCTATTTGAAAACAAATAAATTGTGATTACAATTCAAGAAAAACAATGTAAGAAAACAGTCAATCATACAGTTTAGTGTGCAGCAACTGTATGAAAATATTTGATTTGCAAAACATGACTGACCAATCAGAATCAAGCAGTGCCAGAGATCCGTGTACAGTAATAAATCGGTTTGATTGGACAGACACAGACTCCATTATCAGACTGCAGTGGCCAGAACATAAATATCAAACTCTACAGCATCTTGTGTGTCCAGTGTTCTCTGCTGAACTCTTTTCAGGCTGGCAGTGAAGACACTACAGTACTGATGGTAAAATTGCTGGCAAATCTTTGTGTGGGTTTGATAAGCTGCACTAATCCATCTCTCCCTGTTTGGACCATGTGCTGCTCCCGGTGTGTAAGCAGAGACCAGATTAGGATCAAAAAACATGATAACATCCGGCACATTCTATATTACTGACCCCCACTTCATGTCAGATTAATTTCGAGGGCATTTCAAGCTGTCTGTGTGATGGAATTTCTGTGCTGAATTTCCTAGATTCTATTACTTTTCTGAGGCTCAGAGTGGAGCTCCTGCAGAGTCGTTATAGGGTTAAAAAGAGATGGATGCATTATGCACTTGTGCTACATTCTGAATTTCATTTCTGAATTGCAATTCAGTTCCTGTATAAAAAGTACATTTGAATTGAGGATTGAAACCAGTGGTGCAATATAGTTATAACAAATCTCTGACCATTTCACTGTTTGTATCACTTCGCTTGCAGTATTTCTCACAGCGAATGTCATGGTTGGCACCCAAATCATATAATTAAATCAAATAATTTTTATAAATACTACTGTTTTTGTGCTACTGAATGTAGTTTTAAGAGTTTTTAGGTGACAATGTTGTTGTTTGGACTTCAAATATGCGGTTTGTTAATAAAAATAACATCTGTTTAAGAATTTGCTTCAACGTTTTCGGAGATGTGAGCTCCAGAGCGTCAGCGGTCATTCACTGTTCATGAACCCTCCGAGAGCAGCCAGATCTTCTGGAACTTACTGCTGGCTCAGATGTCTTTACATAGGTTAAACTTTAGATATAATTTGAAAGATAAGCTTCGTCAGCGCAGATTTCGAATGTCGTTGCCTAGCATCCATCTGGGGATTCTCCGCTCTCTACCCAACAAAACAGATGAACTCCTTCTGCTCTCCCGGACAAACAAGGATTTTTCTAACTCTGCTGCAACGGGGAAATCGTGTGGCGGCGGGACGTGCTTTTACATCAATGAGAGGTGGTGTACAGATGTAACTGTGTTAAAGAAGATGTGCTGTTTAGATCTAGAAACTCTCTTCATTAACTGCAAGCCGTTCTATTCGCCGCGGGAGTTCTGCTCATTCATTCTCGTGAGTGTCTACATTCCACCGCAAGCGCACGTGAGCACAGCTCTACAGAAACTAACTGATCTGATCACAGACACAGAACAACAACACCCAGACTCTGTTTTAATCATTCTCTGGGACTTTAATAAAGCAAATCTCTCCCGTGAACTGCCAAAATACAGACAGCACATCACATGTCCCACCAGAGACAGTAATATATTTGATCACTGTTAAACAACAATAAAGGACATATATCACTCTGTTCCACGAGCAGCTTGAGGACTCTATGATCACTGTTTGGTTCATCTTATTCCGACCTACGGGCAGAAACTGAAATCTGCAAAGCCTGTATTAAGATCTGTTAAAAGATGGACTAATGAAGCAGAGCGGGATCTACAAGCCTGTTTCTCTCTCACCGATTGGACTGTTTTTGAAGCTGCTGCCACCGATCTGGATGAGCTCACAGAGACTGTAACATCATATATCAGTTTCTGTGAGGATATGTGCATTCCTAACAGGACTCATCTAATCTACAACAACGACAAACCATGGTTCACTGCAAAACTCAAACAGCTCCGTCAGGCCAAAGAAGATGCTTACAGAAAAGGGGATAAAGTATTGTACAAACAGGCCAAATACACACTGGAAAAGGAGATCAGAGTGGCAAAGAGGAATTATTCTGACAAGCTAAGGAAAAAATTATCTTCCAGTGATCCTGCTTCAGTGTGGAAAGGAATGAAGGATATCACCAGTTACAAGTCACCATCCCCCAGCACTGTGGAGAATCAACACCTGGTAGATGACTTGAATGAGTTTTATCGTTAAATCATCCCACGCCCACCCTGAACACCTCTCCACACAACCATTAACGCCTCCAGCAACCCTCCTCTCCCCCACACCTACAATTCAAATCAGCGAAGAAGATGTGTGCCAGGTCTTCAGGAAGAAGAAAAGAAGGAAAGCACCAGGCCCAGACGGTATGTGTCACCAGCCTGCCTAAAAACCTGTGCTGATCAGCTGGCCCCCATCTTCACACAGATCTTCAACAGCTCACTGGGGCTGTGTGAAGTCCCCTCATGCTTCAAACGCTCCACCATCATCCCAAAGAAACCCAAAATTACTGGACTTAATGACTACAGACCTGTGGCCCTAACGTCTGTAGCCATGGAATCATTTGAAAGACCCCCTGCAGTCTGCCTACAGAGCAAACAGGTCTGTGGATGATGCTGTCAATATGGGACTGGACTTCATCCTGAAGCATCTGGACAGACCAGGGACTTATGTGAGGATCCTGTTTGTGGACTTCAGCTCCGCTTTTAACACCATCATCACGGAAACCCTTCAGAATAAACTAACCCAGCTCTCCGTCCCCACCTCTGTCTGTCAGTGGATCAACAGCTTCCAGACAGACAGCAGTTAGTAAAGCTTGGTAAATTCACATCCGGCACTCGTACCATCAGCACTGGAGCTTCTCAGGGCTGTGTACTCTCCCCACTGCTCTTCTCCCTCTACACCAACGACTGCACTTCTAAAGACCCCTCTGTAAAGCTCCTGAAGTTTGCAGACGGCACCACACTGATCGGCCTCATCCAGGACGGTGACGAGTCTGATTACAGACAGGAGGTTAAGGAGCTGGCTGTCTGGTGCAGTCTTAACAACCTGGAGCTTAATACGCTCAAAACTGTGGAGATGATAGTGGACTTCAGGAGAAACCCCCCTGCTCTCCTCCCACTCACCATCATGAACAGCACTGTGACTGCAGTGGAGTCATTCAGATTCCTGGGCACCACCATCTCCCAGGATCTGAAGTGGGATATTCACATTGACTCCATTGTCAGAAAGGCCCAGCAGAGGTTGTACTTTCTTCGCCAGCTGAGGAAGTTCAACCTGCCACAGGACTTTCTGAAACAGTTCTACTCCTCCATCATTGAATCCATCCTCTGCACCTCAATAACTGTCTGGTTCAGCTCAGCTACCAAATCTGACTTCAGAAGACTACGGAGAGTAGTCCGGACTGCTGAGCGAATCATTGGTACAACCCTCCCCACTCTCCAAGAACTGTACTCATAATATCCAGAGTGAGCAAAAGGGCTGGTAAAATCACTCTGGACCCCTCACATCCAGCACACAACCTCTTTGAACTGTTACCGTCTGGTCGACGCTACAGAGCTCTGAGCACCAGAACGACCAGACACAGGAACAGTTTCTTCCCTCAGGCAATACATCTCATGAACAATAAATGTGTAACACACAACTATAATACATTAACCATTCACCACACTCACTTATTTTATTTGTATTTTCTAATCTCTAATTTGCACATACTTGACCTGTACACACATAGTTGTCTATATTATATATTGTGTTTTTGCTGCTTTGTACATTGCCTATTTAGATATTTGTATATTATTATTTTATTATCTGTGTCCTGTCCTGTTGCTGTCTTTCTGTTGCACTGTGGAGCTTCTGTCACTACAACAAATTCCTCGTATGTGTAAACATACTTGGCCAATAAAGCTCATTCTGATTCTGATTCTGATGATATGACGGCTGTCAAAGCTTGCACTGCTCGCCCAGTAAGTCTGTTTGTTTAATTAATTAATTAATTAATTAGGTTCAAAATAAATATTTTAAAGACTTAAGACAAAACGGAAAGAATAATAAATTGTCTTGGGTTGATAGAGACCTATAAAGTTCATGCAAGAACTGCCTTCTGACTGACATCCAGATATTAACTAGCCTACTCTTAGAGTTTTATAATGTAGTCTTTGTGTTTTATTAAAATTGATATCTCAAAATGATATGATATGCGCTCCCACACAGGACTGCAATGCGAGATTTTAATAAAATGTAATAACTTGCCATTTTGGTTTGTTTCTCACCACAGTATACCTTCAGAATGCTTGGAATATACACCATGAGATGCATAGGATTATTTAACGACAGCTATGAATCCGCTTAAAAAAAAAAAAAAAATATATATATATATATATATATATATATATATATATATATATATATATATATATAAAGTTCTCTGCCATTAAACTGGCAAGTGCGAGCAGGACATTTTTTGTGTGTGTGTTTGAAAAAAAGTAATAATCCTTTAGAACAACATTAAGGTGAGCAGTTACTCTAGTTCACACAGTTCCAATAAATTGCGATGGGTTAAATAATTAAAGCAGTTTAAATATGCAGTTTAAATTCATATTGAGTAGGCTACTGATTGTTCACCCCATCAAGGGGCAATAACTTAATACTCTGACATTTATAGTTGTATTGTAAAATGTCTATTTTTATTTGTGTAGTGTTACGTTCAAAATAACTACAAAATGTAATTCCTTTGAAAAATAAAGAGAACAACAGAATGCATTGCTTTAGAGCGTCTCGGTCTCCTTGATCATCCTTCCGGCGCATGCCACAAACACGAACCACTGCAAACACTTGTCTTTTAAAATGATTTATTTAGATTATTAGACATGAAATGCATCATATAAGTCACTTTGGAATAAATCCCGGTATGTATCATGATAAAAAAAGTGACTTTACAGTCTGTAAAAATACGGTAGGTCAATTATTTTTCGGACCCCATATCACTTTAAGCACCACTGGTCTCCACAGAAGAAAGTCCTGTCTAGACTCGAGGTACGAGTTGTCAAGCTAGTCTGCTTGTTTGATGAAAAAAAGATGAAAGTTGCAATAAATGCATTACGAATCCATACAACTGCAGCAGCGGAGGAATATTATTCTGCTGCCAGAAAACTGTGGAAGAACTGATGAAGGCATGGTTTGATATTCGGCTGACCATTCAGCTGAAAGGGGTGTTTAATTCCTGCCCACATGTAGAAAAAGGAGCCTTTTTTTTTCATTTTTCTAATCTCAATATTGAATCAAAAAACAAATAAATGATACACGGATTAATATGAGTTCAGGGGAAGGTGGTTATGATTAGATAAGTTGGTGTGGCAATCTGCCTTCACGTCTAGATGATGGAGATTATCACATCCGATGAATCGCATATCCTGTTTCTCAGGTCGCTATATGGTAATCTCTCCTGTAAGAAAAGGATTTATCACTGGGGCACATATGAATGTTAATGTCCCCAGTTGTCCCTATATATATTAGGCATGAATATGGATGAATAAGATCCACAAGAAATCACAGCTTTTTTTTTTGCTTCACTTTTTAACATTATAATTTTATGCCATGCTTCAGCGCGAGCAGCTTCATAGTAGCCGACTATACACAAGAAGGTTTTTTTCAGAAGTTTAAATGTGACAGTCAGTCCTCTGCTGTCGGCTCACAGCACTTTTGCTCTGTGACGAATTAGCTGAGGAACTTGCTGGAAGCCGGAAAACTGTCTATGCCATCCATAAGTGGGTCAAATATAGTGTAAATCCAGTTTTAAGGCCCACGATGTCTGTAAGCTCAGTCAGGTGCGTCATGGATAACTGGACGTAGCAGCTGATAACATCAGCGTCTGTTTGCACATAAGAGGCCTGCATTTAGGCTTAGTAAGGTTGACGATTTTCATCACTATGAGAAATTATGTTAGTAAATACATAAAATATGATTATGCAAATACAATTTTGTGCATACAAATGTTCTTCCACTGTAAATTATTAATCATTGACCTATAAGCAGCCGTTCACTGAGGTAGTGCCTGCAAAACTCGCCACAGAAGCGCCACCGTTTCCAATTAATTTTAACATCCGTCTTTCACAAAGTTGTTCTTCCCTGTTTACATATATTTCAAAATATTACATTTCAAGTTAACAAATAAACAGTTAATTAGCAGTTGAAATCGTAATAATGAATACAAATAATATAATAAATAATACTATAATTAATACACATACAAACAAACAATTTATAACAAATACATTTTTTTTTTACAATACATAATAAAATAAGAAAATTCACAAAAATGTATTAAAAGCTAAGGTAAAACAACAACAACAATAATAATAATAATAATAATTTTATTTTGAAGCAACTGAGCAAACTGGCTTCCCTATATCTAAAGTAAATAAATTCCCAATTATGTATGCAAACTAGCATTAACCTACATTATTAAATGCTATATAAATGCTAGTTCATGGTACATTACCTAATGTGTATGAATTGAACCTAAAGTTGAAGCTTATTTCAACAAAAGTCCTCAGATTGCTTCTGGGTAATCCTAAAAGAGAGCTTGTTAAATGAGAAACATTTAAAATACTTCATCTAGTGGCTACTTGTTTTATCACAGCAAGGCACATAGCAGCACTGGGGTGATGTACCAGTTTTGAATGAAGATAATATTTTCCCCAAACTCACTCATCACTCAGGCCCCTAAGAAGTCTGTGCCCTTCCTTAGCCTTCATAAAATCATCCACGATGAGAATGGCACAGATACAGCTCGCTCATCATGACCACAGCAGCTATTATTGCAGTGAAAATGCTGACATGCATTTGAACAGGGAAATCAGATAAAAACATAATGCAATGTTTAGGTCTTTTTTTCAGGATTCCTGCACCCATTTTGTTGCTTTGGCATCTAATGGCAGCTTCATTCAGACCTCTATTTATGTGCAAGAATTGAGTGTGAAGAGAAGCTGAGAGACATTAATTCCCCTGGCATGGAAACTCATCAGGGAGAATAATTGAATGGCTTGTCGTTTCTCAGATATATGGGTCAGAGCTGCCAGGTATGCATGCCCACAAATCCTGTGTGAACAAGACAAAATAGACTTCCATTGGATTTGAATTGTTACTCTGGGATGTTTTATTAAATATCGCTCTTTCAGGAAATGAAGCGAGGCTTGTTCTGTATTTTAGCTTCTCCAATTCTCTCTTAGCAAATGGCAAAATTCATAGTTTCAAAGATATGTTTTAAAAATACATGCTCTCTTACAATAAACAGCACAGCTATTGGATATGCTACATTTGCATTTATTCATTTAGCAAATGCTTTTATCCAAAACGGCTTGCAAATAAGGAATACAAAAACATAAGTGATTCATAAGATGAAAAGGGCTGCAATGCAACGTTTCAAAATTGCTCTGAGAAGTATAGCCTAGAACAGAGATGAATGTGAGATACAGGGAAACAATGGAATTATTTTTTAAAGAGTTGTCCCTTATGACAGTGCATAAACAACTGGGGAGTGCTCACAAAAGTGATGTGTCATTTCTTGAAGGCAGCAAAGGGCAGTCTTGGGTAAATGGAGGATATACGGCAAGTGGGAGGCCATTATTGCTCAAAATATTAATAAAAACTGACAGGGCAAAAAAGGAAAAACAAACAAACACAAACATCATGGAATGTGAGCTACATCTAAATGATCTAAAATCTCTAAAGTAACACTTAAGAATGTATTTTTCTCTCCCTCAAGCTCATCACTGAGCTCTTAAAGCGTGACTGTTATAAAACGACATGTTGAAAAGTGCCTCCACATCACTGAGACCGGCTGATTTCCCTGTCAACTGTAAAAAGCCCACCTGTTCGTAAGTGTTCTGCAAAACTGACTTCATTGGGTCAAGGTGGTTGAAAGAGACAGACTAATGATAAAGTGCCTGTAACCACTTGCAGTGTTAACCAAGCATTTGTTGACTAATGGTCTGGCAAAAAAGCTGACTGTAAACAGCCAGTAACAAATAAAAGCTTCATGAATTATGCATTTCACTGTATTATTATAGTTATTATATTTGAAGCAATGTTTTTGAAGCATTATTGTTGACACTGTTATGCAATGTAAGTGAAAATGATTTTCAAATTGTGTAAACATTACATGGACCTGTATTAACAAAACTAGTTAACCTGAGCTTACTTCTAAAGCATTTATCTTATTAATTAATCTTTGTTAATCTCAACATTTACTAATACATAATTCAAATTCTGTAGTAAACATTACTTGGACCTGGACCTGTCAACATGTCCAATTCTCTAACTCACCAGAGATTTAGCAATACACAGAATGACCATACATACTGAGCACTTACCAATTCAAAGTTTCAGTTTCTGCTTTCAGAGACACCATGATATGAAATGGACTGAAGCATACATATACTAATGATATCACTTTACAATATGGTTCCATTAATCAACACTGATTGAATTGCATTAAATGGCAAGTTCTGATGGCACAGGCTGATGGGTCCTTAATGCAGAATCACAGCATCAAACTACTTGGCACAAACTGATTGGTTCATGTTGCATACACATTTAAATGGCTGGTTAGCATTTACTAGTTACTAATTACTACTCCACCTTCCCCAGCTCCACCTGTTTAGATCTACTATGGGTTATTTTATATGCTATTTGTGCAGCAGCAGTATGTCTTAGTATCATGATATCATATTATGATTGAACTAACATTAACTGACAATGATCAATACACTTGGTACAATAATTTTTAATCTGTAAAAATGCAACTGTTCATTGTTAGTTTGTTAGCTCAGGTCCATTAAATAATACTAACCAATGCAACAGGTTTTTTATTATTGTACATATCCAAAAAAGAAAAGTTGACTAAGAAGTGTAATTGCAGACTTCTGCAGGGAGCATCGATTTGCAGAAGTGGGAGCAGAACCAGTGACTCTTTTTTATGCTAGTATTAGTATCTTTATTCTACTATGTGTCAGTTTTTTGTGTGTTCCAGTTTTTCTTCACGCTGTGTGGAACAAAAAACAGCCAGGCTTCACGGTGACACAGTCCCGAGTTGCTGTTCTACTCTGTTTGATGAGCCACGCATGTCTTCACACGCTACCGCTGCCTGCCTCTCTGAAAAATGACACTGCAAGGTTCATTTACGTTGATGGGCTGGCAATGACACATTGACGGTTTGGTTGCAATGACAGTGAAGGTTGAATCTTTGATTTGTGTTTCCCACCTTTCCTGACAGGTGTCTCTCCAACACTTCATTTGATAAGAAGCCGACGCGATGCCCCTTTCCCTAAAGCAATTTTTCACTGAAAACGCTGGAAATAACATGTCGCTTCATTTGTTTCAATTGTTTCAATTTCAACCTATCGATTAGGGACTGGGGGGGACATCATGTCCTGTTAGAGACATCAAAACGCCAATAACTGATACCATGCCACACTTCTTACTCGAGGGGTGTCCTAAGGCCTGGAACAAAACTACCCATGATGTTGTTAGCATTTTGTCATTGCATGAACCACGGTGTTTTATCTCCAAAAACAAACCGCATTTTCAAATCTGCACGTTGACATTGATGCAGCATCAATACCATTGCCCTGTGGGAAGACATAATACCAGAGCCTTCTTGGAGAACCTTGGAGCAGCTATAAATAATGGGTTGTGGAGTGCAGGAGAGAGCGCGAGCAGGTGCCTTTCGGCAAACTCTGATCAAAAGGGCACCAAATAGGCTTATTAGTGTTTTTCTCACACCATCTGGGAATGTGGAAAGGGTAATGTGTGACAGAGTGCAGTTTCTGGAGTTCCCACATGGTCTACTAAACCTTGATTTAGGGTTTGTTGAGTCACACAGAGTAGGAGTATGATGTATATGAGCACTTCCGTAGCGAGCTCCGTTGCTGCTTAGCTGAGTGCTAGTGCTCAGGGTCTATTAGTCTTTCGCACAGTTTCTTGTATTCATACTGCCTTAGGGCTGGTCTCCCTGTCTTCTTCACACATTTTCACTCAGCATAGGAATGATATCTCTGTTGCCTTGCACCTGCCTTTGGTGAATATCGCTTTGGCACTATTTTTTTCTCCTCTGTCTGTTGCAGGATGGGCCTATCTTTCACTCCCTCTCCTTTTGCTCTCTAAATCTACAATATGTAGATGTGCAAAACTTGTACCTTTTAGGGGTAGAAGCAACTCAAGCTAATTGGAAAAAAAATTAATTGTGTTGCTTTGTAGCTTTCAAAGTGAAATTTCCAGTGAGTGGTGCTTAAAATGCATTCAGTTTTATCCAGAACAGATGAGTGCAAGTCTTACAAGACTTACAAGTCTGTCTTAATACATTAGTTCTTGTTTATGTTGTAGCAGTTCAAAAATGAAATGTCTGTGAATGGCCGCTACAATGTTAATACTCTATTTTGCTTGAAAATAACCTAGCATGTACAGGAAACCTAACTGATATTGTTAACAATATAAAACTTGAGATAAAATCATTTGCTGAAGCAACCATGTCACTTCATCTTGCTTCTACAAATTTTTTAGCTCTTTTATGATTCGTGTTTCATAGGACTCGTAACCGAGTGCTTCAAATCGCAAGTGCATTGCTGTACCGGGTATGCTAACGAGCAAGTTTACTTTGTAAAAATATATGCTTATGGAGCTGGCTGCGTGATGCAAATATCAAAATTTGTTAGTTTACAAACAATGCATTATGGAAAAAGTGTTCAGTGAGGTCATAACTTACTATTGTGCAAGGAAACACAAAACATATGTCTTTATTAATTGATAACCTGACCCTGTAAATTAATTTAGCATAATAAGGAATAACATTTTTTGGTATTTTACTGCCTTTTGTGTTCATTTCAGCTAGAAACTGTAGAGAATTTTATGTATATAATTTATATATTTTTGGAGTTTTCCAGTGAGACTGTGTTGGCTTGAACGGCTTGTTACTGGGGCAGAACCATCGAAGGTGCACCTTTGTACCATATCTACCACTTTGCACATTAAGGTACTAATATGCTTCCTTTGGTAAAAAGGTGCACCACTGAGGGTACTGCCCCAGAAACAAACAAACAAAAAAACATTAAAAAATACGATCTTTACAAATTTTTCTGACACTGTATGGTGAACAGACTTGGAAAAGAAACAAAATTAACTGCGAAAGTCAGTGACTTGGCTTTGCTGATGATGCCTGCTTTATCCCCGTGAGAATTACCACAGATGCTAACACAGGTGCACACACATACCTGCAGCTGTCTTGAGACAGAGCTGCTCTTATTCTTAAAGAGCCAAAGCTAAGCAGCTGAACTCTGCAGTCATAATTGTACGGCTTCAGCTAATGGTGGCAAGCAGCAGGCTCCTCATTTGTCTTCAAGAAGGTGATGCAGTCCAGCAAATCCTCTAATAGTTTAAATCATCCTCGGTTTCTGCCGGACACAGATGTCTCGGTCATGCCAGAGTGCTAATTAGCAAGGTAGAACATAGGTGAGAGCCAAATGAAAGGACAATCTTCCTCATCGCCCGAAGGTGTGATATAATTTTGAGAAAGCTTGAAACCATGCAATATAACACATTTTCACCGCTACTGATCTGGTCAATATGTTTAACATCATCATCCAGACAGACGGGGTTCGCCAGGTATGTTCTGATTGGCCGGAGGTCCACCGGGGAAATGGAGCACTCGCTCGAACGCAAGCGGTAAGAGCAGAAAATATGAGTCCAGACGACCAGGTGTGTCCTGACTCCTCTGATTGAATTCCCGCCTGCCTCTATGGCCTTCACCACCACAGCTCACTTTTCATCTCACCTAATCTCATCATGATTTTATGGCCTGTGCCGCCCGGGGATGTGAGGCTTTAGGAGCGCACGGAGCTTCCAAATAGATTCCCTTCAAGCCGCTGTGAAAGAGAAACCAAATAAGAGTGAAAATATCCAGCTTCCCTCCAGTTCCAACTTGATAGAGTTGTTTTTGACAGAAGCCAACTGGAATGGCGAGCCGAATTGTTGCCGTGTGATACCGCTAGTTTATTTCACCCCTTCTAATGATTCTAGATACAATTGTCATTATATAATAACTTGACTTGGCTAAGGCTTAATGACAGCTAATTAGCCGGAGCCTGGAGAGACAGTTATTTTTTAATGTCTCTAGTTTAAAGAAATTTAAAGGAGGTAATGTTTTTGAAACTGGACTAATTCAGCATTTATTAAAAATAAATAAATAAAAACAGTTATGAAGGAGAAATTGCAATGATTTACCACTGAAGAGGGAAACCCTTTACATGCAACAATTATTGATTACACACAGACCTATTAAACTGGCACAACTCAAGACTAAGTTTACGCATCAGCGTCTTGCTTAATGTTTCAGATCCTTTATATACATATAATAAAGTCATTATGTAATGCCCTTCAGGCTGAGATCTAATTGTTTCTCTCCTCTGCTGGATTGGTGCCTGATACTCCCACCTCTTTCTGAGGCTAATTTGGTGTTGACAGTGTGTCACATTAGGTGTGGACGATGCCGTCCATCTGGCCAGAGCGCGCTGAGGCTATTCTTAACACAGCACACAGGGGGAGCGTGGGAGTGATAACTGAGACGTTCATTTCTGTTTTTGGAACGTGGGTTGGAAAAGACTTACACATTCATGCTGAGACATTCTGTGTATGCAAAGGTGACACCCCCCCTCAAGTACACAGATTTTCACAAATAAACAGAGCATTTTAGTGATATTTAGTCAAGTAATAAGGACCTTTGGAGGGCTATTTAGGAAAGGCAGTCTAATGATTCTGGCCTCATCTGGTGTAAAAAAAACATTTTGCTTATTTAGGCAATAACTGAACTCCTTGGTGTGCAAGATAAGATGAAATTGGTGTTTTCCTCCTACACAAGGAGGAACTGTATGTGAAAATTTATGGATTAATAAAATGTCCCTTATGAAAAATAAATGTGCTTGATTTTACTGAATGTGCACTTGTAGTGTACTTCAAATCTTTAAAATATATTCGCTAAAAAGTGCACTTGCAGATAATAGTAATAATAATATAAAATGCAGCTCAAGTGACTTATTTGTGTATACACTTATATATTTTGAAGCATTAAATTAGCTGATTATAGATTATTTTTTATTATTTTAAATAAATTAAATTGAAACTTCGCTAATGTGTCATTACAAATATATTTATCAATTTACTGTTGTTAACAGAAATGACATTAAATATGTTTACACTGATAGTGATATTGATATTTTAGCCTACCATAAATGCTCATCAAAACATTCAGCAGTAACTTTAACAAAGCAATTACGAATTTACATATAAATATGTGACCCTGGACCACAAAACTAGTCATAAGGGTACATTTTTCAAAATTGAGATTTATACGTCATCTGAAAGACGAATAAAAAAGTTTTCCATTGATGTATGGTTTGTTATGATAGGACAATATTTGGCTGAGACACAACTATTTGAAAATCTGGAATCTGAGGGTGCAAAAAAATCTAAATATTGAGAAAATCACCTTTAAAGTTGTTCAAATGAAGTTCTTAATGCATATTACTAATCAAAAAATAAGTTTTGATATATTTATAGTAGGAAATTTACACAATATCTTCACGGAACATGATCTTTACTTAAACCCCTAATGATTTTTTTCATAAAAGAAAAATCAATAATTTTGACCCATACAATGTATTGTTGGCTATTGCTACAAATATACCCCAGCGACTTAAGACTGGTTTTGTGGTCCAGGGTCACATATATTCTTAAATCCTACTTAATAATCTGTCTATCTATCTATATTGTTTTTTCGTTCGTTCGTTCGTTTGTTCATTCTTTGTCATTTATGTCATGATCACCAATATGAGAGTGCTTTTTGACTTATTTTAACCTGTGACAGTGTTGTAAATGGGTGTTATATTAGTGCTATTGTACAAAATATACTTTTCAAAGTTTTATAAAACTATGAAAGTAAATTCATACGCATGCCTCCATGTAAAATAACTCAACTGTATTTAGGCTATCTTACATAATTTTAAATGTATTTTTAATTATGAGTTTGATGTATTTTTAATTTTTAATTATTCCAAACATACTTTTCCCCCAAAGTTATGCATGTTTTATGTCAAACATTTGAATGTTTGTGCAAAATCACAGTGCTGAACAGATGCTGTCTGACATGGTTCGTCTTTATTAAGCATCAGGGTTGTGACAAGTAAACAGGACATTATCATATGCCAGTCAGCCTGCCAACAAATATCACCACTTCTTTAGCGTTCCACTTCAGGGTAAGGCTGCAGTTATCGTTTCTGAGGTTCCTCGCATAGAAGAGCGTCTGAAGCCCTCCAGACCCATCGCTGCGGCTTTTTGTAGCATTGTGAATGTGAAGGCACCTGGACAGGTATAAATATTAATCATGCCCATTGTTAGAGGAAGCTTTGTGGGCTTGACGTGAGCAAAACATCCTAGCTCTTCTCCTCTCTTGCTTCTGATGACTGACAGATTTGAACATTTTATTTTTATTTTATTTATTTATTTATTTATTTTGGCGTAGCATGGCCCCACAGTCGGTTGGCAGCAAACCTGTCAAGCTGTGCCGCTCGATGTGTGTGTAACGGTGGTGATGGCAAAAGCAGAAGATTGCTGTATTGACTGACAGGCTTGAGCATTAGCATTCAGATCCATGCCTCTGCTTTGATATCTCTGGCTGCAAGCCGATGGGACTCCGCAATCGTCCGGCGTTCCCTTATTCGTCCACTTCTCCCTCATTCCCACTTCCCGCATGTCAGCTCTCCATCCCTGAATCATGTAGCTAGTCACAGTTCTGGTCCTTTCTGTACCTCAGCGCTCTTATGTTGCCGTCCGTCTTCCCCCGGCTGCCGTCTGAGCTCAGAATCCTTTATGTTTTGACTGTAAGAATACCAAGCACATGAAGAGCCATATTTACTGGCACGTCAAGATGACATGTGGTAACATGATTCATTTCAACATGGAAAGGATATGAAAGGCCTGAGGACATGTCCAAGGTCAAAACACAGGGAAATGCTTTTTGCCCAGGGGGAAGTACATATGGTATTTGGCTGGAAACGGTAAAGCAGTATATTTACTGTAAGTCTATTCCAAACACTATTGTGTTGCCTCACGCCATGCTTCCTACATTGGTTGCACCCTTCTGAGGGTGCATCTCAAATGCTTTAGATTTGGGATGCTTTACATAGGCAGTAACTACTATTGGGGACAAAAAGCACAAAACATGTCATTGGGACTCTTTTGTATCTTATTTACCCCTAAAGGATGTATATTAGTACCTTAAATGTATATACAGTGGTGTGAAAAAGTGTTAGCCCCCTTCCTGATTTTATTTTGTTGCATGTTTGTCACACTTTAATGTTTCAGATCATCAAACAAATTTAAATATTAATCAAATATAACACAAGTAAACACAACATGCAGTTTTTTTTTAATTAAGTTTTTTATTATGAAGGGAAAACAAAATCCAAACCCACATGGCCCTGTGTGAAAAAGTGCTTGCCCTTTAAACCTAATAACTGGTTGGGCCACCCTTAGCAGCAGCAACTGCAATCAAGCGTTTGCGATAACTTGCAATGAGTCTGTTACAGCGCTGTGGAGGAATTTTGCCCCACTCATCTTGGAATTGTTGTATTTCAGTCATATTGGAGGGTTTGAGCATGAACCGCCTTTTTAAGGTCAAGCCACAGAATCTCAATAGGATTCAGGTCAGGACTTTGACTAGGCCACTCCAAAGTCTTCATTTTGTTTTTCTTCAGCCATTCAGAGGTGGATTTGCTGGTGTGTTTTGGATCATTGTCCTGCTGCAGAACCCAAGTTCGCTTCAGCTTGAGGTCATGAACAGATGTCCTTCGGGATTTTTTGGTAGACAGCTGAGTTCATAGTTCCATTTATCACAGCAAGTCTTCCAGGTCCTGAAGCAGCAAAACAGCCCCAGACCATCACACTACCACCACCATATTTGACTGTTGGTATGATGTTCTTTTTCTGAAATGCTGTGTTACTTTTACGCCAGATGTAATGGGACACACACCTTCCAAAAAGTTCAACTTTTGTCTTGTCAGTCCACAGAGTATTTTCCCAAAAGTCTTGGGGATCATCAAGATGTTTTCTGGCAAAACTGAGACGAGCCTTTATGTTCTTTTTGCTCAGCAGCGGTTTTCATCTTAGACCTCTGCCAAGCAGGCCATTTTTGCCCAGTCTCCTCCTTATGGTGGAATCATGAACACTGACCTTAACTGAGGCAAGTGAGGCCTGCAGTTCTTTACATGTTAAGAAAGTGTCAAACACTTTTTCACACAGGGCCATGTGGGTTTGGATTTTGTTTTCCCTTATTAAAAAAAACCCTTAATTTAAAAACCGCATGTTGTGTTTACTTGTGTTATCTCTGATTAATATTTACATTTGTTTGATGATCTGAAACATTAAAGTGTGACAAACGTGCAATAAAATAAAAAATCAGTAAGGGGGACAACACTTTTTCACACCACTGTATTAGTACCTAAAGTGTATATTTTAATATCAAAAGGATACATATTAGTACGTTTTGAAACCATACTGCCTGACAGATTTTTTTCTGAAAGTGTATGAACATTGCAATAGAGTTTGACGTTAACATTTTGTAAAGCAGCGCACACACAAATGTTTGGTACAGTAATAGTTCCTCTTCAGGAACTCGAGCTGCGTCAGTGTAACAGACGCTTGCGAGCTATCTGTCCCATGATGCTGCATCGTCTCTGAAGGCAAGGGCTACACATGTGTACATGTGAGTGGGATCAGGGCTTATGAGGGTAGCCCCGCTGGGGTAGATCACGATTCACCGCAGCATACGGTGCTCGTCTTCGTCCAGAGCCCTCAGGAGATCGTTCTGCCAACCCTGCCACCTATGGTAGTTCAGGGCGCAGCGGTCTCCAGCGATAGTACATCTCAGTCTCTTCCGCCCGGTACCGTAGCGGAGCTGAGATGCTCGCCACCCCTTCGGGGGTCTCTAGAGCATCTAGTTCGGTCGTTCCCTGCCGGTGCGCCGCTTCAGGGCACACAGAGGCCAGTCTTGAGAGACTGGTTCCCATAGTAGACTATTTCGCAGCGTGGACACTACTGCCAAATGTGTCTCGATGGGTCCTGCGCACTATAGAGAGAGGCTACAGAATCCAGTTCGATTCTCGTCCGCCTCAATTCAACGGGGGTAATTCCACGTTAGTGGGCCCCGAGCAGGCTCTGGTAATGGAACAAGAGGTAGATACTCTCTTAAAGAAGGAAGCCATCAAGGTGGGTCCTCCTTACAAAGAGAGTCCGGGTTCTACAGCCGGTACTTCATAGTTCCAAGGAGGATGGAGGATTGCGTCCCTTTTTAGATCTTCATCATTTGAACCGCTCAGTCTGCTAGACTGAAGTTCAAGATGCTCAGGTAAGTATCTCAGATCAAGTCCGAGGACTGGTTTGTCTCCATCCTTCCCACTCACAGGAAGTTCCTGAGGTTTGCTTTCAGGGGCAAAGCTTACCAGGTAAGCTCTCCTGACGCAGCTCGAGTTCCTGAAGAGGAACGTCTTAGGTTACGTATGTAACCCCAGTTTCTTGAAGGAACGAGACGCTACATCTAGAGGCCACACTTCCGACATCCCTTCCAGCGCTTGCTTCATTCTAGAAGCTGACGCCGGTTTCACCGCACGTGCTTTTATACCAGCTGGCCATTACGTCACCTCGCCCGTGACGTCCCTCCCATCCATTGGACAGATTTAAATGGTATTCAGAGCCGGTTACGCTGTAGTCGTTCCCCAAAGCATCTCCTGACGCAGTGTCTCGTTCCTTCGAGGAACTGGGGTTACATACGTAACCTAAGACGATTTTTATTTACGATGAGCTGTTTCCATTGATCATTTTTAGTATTGAATGAAATATTTGTATTTCTGGCATGAGATTGTTATTTTAAAAAGATGTACTTATACATACAATTCACTGTAGCTTCCTTCTGAAATTAACACTACAGGCAGTATTATTTTGTGTACAGTTTCTTGCATAATACTATATTAAGACCTTGAAACACTTTTACTGTAGTGCGTGGTTTGTAAACGATTACATTTTTATGTTTGCACCATATAATCGGCTCCAAATGTTTGGCTTCTCTGACAAAGTAAACTTGCTCATTAGCACACCCGGTACAGCATTGCACTTGTGACATGAGTCTGTGAAACATGAGTCACAATAAAAGAGCTGAAAGACTTGTAAAACAAGATCAAATAACATGGTTGCTTCAGCAAATGTGTTTTTAATCTCACATTTCTTTTGATAACACTATTGGTTAGTTTTAATGTAGGGTTTAGTGTAGATGCAACAATATTTTTAAACGCGATAGAGCATTAACCTTTAAGCACCTTTTAATTTTGTTTCTGAATGATACATGCAACAACCAACATAAAACATTCACATTTACTGTTTTGGATACAAGTGAACATGATTTTAGCGGCACTGACTAGACTTTTCACTTTGAAAGTGTTGCGTAAAGAAGCACTGTAATTTCATTTTGCAGAACACATTTTTCCAGTGAGTCTGAGTTCTCTCTCTCTTTTTCTCTCTCTCTCTCTCTCTTTCTAAACTGGAGACAGTGCATTCTGAGATTGCCTTCATGAAGGACTCACGTAATGCTGAATTTTGGCTATAATGAAATCTTTTTTTGAAAAGTTTTCACAGTGGCCACTTATAATTCAGTAAAATGCTGCTCACTTGGTTTTAGAGCAAAGTAAAATATATTAGGTCTCTCAATTAAAATATTATTAGAAGAGTAGAGGGTAGAGTCTATATGAGGCTAGGACTGTTTTTGTGAGCATTGTATTTCTCAGTGGGCATAAAAATGCATGCAGACGCATGCTGAATCTCAAGAGTTTATTTGTATAGAGGGACTGTGAGATGGAGAGGAAAGATACTAATAGCATTTGTGGTATTTTGCATCAGTGTGTCAGAAGGTTGTGCTATTGTCTCAGTATTACACACATCAACTGAACCATCAAATCTGCATGGTGCATGTCTCTCTGTCACGAGCTTTCAGTGTAATGCAGAGCTCACGCTACTCCAGCTGGCAAATATACATTTTCGATTCAGTAAAACGTTCATCACCATGTTCAAATAACAAAACTGAGCACATGAATATATGTCTATGGTTTTGCATATATAAAATGTTTTAGCCACATTATTTTTGCTACATTAATATTTGTGCTCTTATCATTCGTCATTCGTCAATAGCCGAAGCATTACAGCATGTGCAAGCACACAATAGTGCAATAAGAAGCAGACATGTCTAAGCAAACTCCGCCCTTTTATAAATCCTTGCAGGCCAGTGGGTAAACAGGAGGATAAGGGATATGATAAGCATAAATCCATATTATTATAAGAGGCACCATAACGGGCGATACGGTTAGGATGATTACAAGAGCCAGAGAGAAAAACATAGACGAACATTCAACATTTGAAAAATATTAATTATATTTTATTTAATTTAAGGTCTCTAAAAATGCTATTTGTTCCCATTTTAAAATCATTATTAATAAACCATTATTTAAAAATTATATATTTTTAAATAAAATAATGTTAAAATTGTTTATTATTATTATTATTTAAAATAATTTATATTTCATTAATTTTAAAATAAATGGCTTCAGAGAAGGATATATTAAGCTATCATTGATCCCTTAAAGTTATTCCCTGACATAGTTTTGCACTTGAAGAGCTTATGATATGTCTCAATGAAATGAGATCTGTTATCACGGCAATTAGTTCCAGGAATATATTATGGTTCATAATTATTTAACAATACAGTTTAATCTTGATGGCTTGTTTCCTCTGTATCACTCCAAACAAACACAACATTAACAGCTGTCAACATTTCAGGTCAGGACTCATTATTTGTGTGAAGACAGGTCCCTGAAGAGCACCGTGTCAAGGTGGTGGAGGTTTGTAATCATGTCCACATCAGGCGCTGATTAATAGTTTAATCACAACTTGTCAGAGAACATTAACAAGCTTTTAACTGAATGATGTGCACAAATAAATAATAAATAACAATAATGTTGTTAGCGGCTATCCGGGGGACAAAATGCTAGAATCCGTGTTAAGTCTCTTAGAGGAGCAGTGATTAACGATAATGTGATCAATTACAGATGAGGAGGATTATACTTCTCATCTATGATGACGCCCTTCTGAGGGGGAATTTAATATGGCGCTTTACAAGAACAACTATCAGGAGGAGGCTTTATGTTTGTAATCTAAAGATTATCTTAAAAGAGTGGTTGCTACAAATTCATCCAAGTAACCTCACAGTCGGTCTCGAGAAAAACATGCTCATGCTCATGCAATATCATAAATCTCCAAAACACTCACAGTCCTGAAAGCAAAAGCTTGTCATGAGGGTATATTTACATGACAACGACTAAAAATGCAAATGTGTCACGTACAGATTACTACATTGTCAAAATTATATCGATTCACATGGATCTGTGAAAACCACTAAAATCTCTATTATGTATGCCAGACCAGTAGTTGGCGATATCATTTTGTGAAGAAACACTATGCATCTGCATACATATGCATTCCTATCGACTTTCCTAATACACATGTGCATGACATCACCATTTTCACAAATTTGTAATTTTTTTAGTTTACACACAGATGTAAAATGAATAGCCAAAACACAAAATGTTTTCTTAAGTTGAAAATGGTATCATGTAAACACCCCTTATTTAGAAGGGGGTCCAGACGCATGTTAGAGAGTCCTGCTACAGGCTCATTAGAAAATACATGCTTATGGCAACATTTCTGCAACTCTGATATCACGTACCTTACTGCACATTTCGTGCAGTTTCAAAGTGAAATGTCCAGTGAGTGGCACTGAAACGTAGGTCAATACGTTAGGGTGGCCATGTTTTTATTACGTTGTTTCAGGCATGCATTGTGGCGATTCATAATTCAAATGTCTGGTGAGTGTTGCTAAAAGGTTAACGCTCTATCGTTTTTGAAAATAACATTCCTCTTACATCAAACTCAACCCTTAACCTACCCAAAATTGTCAAGGAAAGCAAAAGTGAAAAGCCCTATGAATCATAATTTGTGTGAAAAGAGTGGGTCAAAAACACTCTTAAGTTCAACTAAGTGTATTTAATGCAATTAAATGTATTGTCTGAAAATATTAAATTGCACTTAAATATATTATTTTAGTAATAAGTACTCTTTATTTTTAAGTGTACTTTATCACAAGGGATGACAAGGATTTATTGGAAGAATTTTATTGGAACTGAAAGTCTGTTTCTGTCCGTGTTGCTAGCATTTGTGTTTACCTTGTGATTCGTCTTGTAAATGAGTCGCGTTTTACATTTGTACATGTAAGAACATTGTGTTGTGACTAGATCCGGAAAGGGAGGAGTGGCGGGGTTTAAATAGATGCAGGCTTGAGTGAGGAAATGGAGGTGGAACAAGAAAAGAGCATCACAATCATACACCATCAGTGCCATCTGAGCAAACGACTCGGATGCAGCTGATTGATGGGTGGGTGTAGACAAAGAGGTTTCAGATTTCAGGTTTCAGAATCTTCTTGTGTCACAATCCATCACGGTAAGACAAAAACAAGCCTAAGAACGCCACAAGCTGCATTTGCTTATCACCGTCTCAACTGCAACTGCAATTAGTGCCCTGTAGATTTTCATCATGGGCCTGTAGAGACAGACAGAACAAATTAAGCTACTTTAAAGCATTCGTCATCTTCTTTAAAGTATTTGTCATCGGCTTTAAAGTATGTGTTACCTAACAGACAATTATCACGTCTTTATATAAATAAAAGCATTCGTTTCTTCATGTTCCCATTATGCGCTTTGGCATTTCTCACTGTGCTTCTTTGTCACTGACAAAGAGTCCAAATTATTTCTTTAGTGTCAGTGGTGGGTGTCACGAACATTTGCAGGGCATTAATAATTCTTAAGCAGCAATAACCTCATTAAAATAGCTGGCTATTTTGTTGTTGCTATAACAGAGAAAGCTGTTTTCTCTATCTGGCACACAGCGTGGGTCGCGGTGTCAGTTACACCAGGCTGGATTATGGACCGGGTCAGCAGACTGTCAAAGGCCTCCAAAGCTTTAGGCAGGATGTTCTGAGAAACTGAGTGCCAAGGCCTTTGGCTCATACAGAGCAAGCAAAACACTCCCAAATCCCTTCGGCACAAACAGTGCAAGCCCACCAAGGAGACCCTGGGCTCTTTTATAGTTGTCTGCTGTTAGTCTACTAAAACATGCATGTCCTTTTTGTTTAAAGTAGGATGAGGGATCTGTCACTGAGGGGCATCATGTACCATACATTCCCTTGTGGAAAAGCATAAAACGAGTTGTTATTACAGAAATAATAGTTTAAAAGAATATGCTTAAGTGTGAACTGCATGCAATGTTTTCAAACACATAACTGCCTGCTGCTTTATAGTTTAAAATTAAATTAAATGTAGTTAGTAGACCTTATAAGTATTTTTTTGACCCACTTAAGTAGCATATCTTTATATGTAATTCCATAATTACTTCTATTGTCTTTGAAATATACAATAATTTATGGTAATCTAAAATATTATTTAATCTTATTTATATTGCAGCTTGTATGTCATATATTTAAATATATATTTATAGTTGCACATGAGTGTAAAAAACCGACAAAAGACTATTAAAACAATGACTTAAAATGCACTTTAAAATATAATCTTTGACATTATTACAAACTGCCCTTTTTAAAAAAGTCAACTTAAGTGTGTTAAGAAACAGTTATGAAAGTGTCTCTCTTTGAGTCACTTAAGTAGTCTTTTATTTCATTCATATATATTAAAAAAATCATCTTTTTTTATTGGGATGCAGTCAAATGATGACGAAACGGATGGGTTTTCAACTATCTCTTGAAAATTGTCAGGGATTTAGCATTTCGGATTGGGGTTGGAAGATCATTCCACCAGCCGGGAACGGTGAACGAAAAAGTTCTGGAAAGTGATTTTGTGCCTCTCTGTGATGGGACCACGATCCAGTGCATCCCTGCAGCTGTTAGAAACTCCAGTTCCCATAGAAACAGGAACGGTATAGGTAGGTTCAGATTTGTATCAGATATTTGAAATATATTATTTTAAATGTGAGTTTGTTAAACAGATTAAGATTTTAATATTTCCCAATTTAAGAGCTCCAGAATGCCTCTGCTTTGGGATGTGTCTGTAGTGACTGTCTATGATCTACAGTACAGTAGTAATACAGACACATGATTACAGTAGAAAAAATGGAGGCTTTGGTTTTGAATGGCCAAAGTAAAGAAATAGCGTCAATTTAATACTTTTTATTAACCCAGTCAGTCTTGTTGCAACGAAAACTCTATACTGCATTTGAAATCTGCATGAAATATACTAATGCAAACTATAGCGGTGTTCCAAATGATTCACTATACACTATGTACTCTAAGGTAATTTTGTTCCACTCTTTAAAGAAAGCTGCAACATTTATTTATTTTTTTGTTAATTAAGTGCATCATCGGGTATTTGAAGTGGACTCTCTCTCTCTGTGTGTTTTATTTTAATACATTATTCACAGTATTTGCACTACAAAATGGCATAGAATAGGGCATACGTCTGCCAATTGTGACGCAACTAATATAATTTACTCACTTAATATTGCAGAACTCCCGCAGATTTCAAAATACTCATGACAGCATTTTAGTGTCACTACCTGGTGTTTTGACATCTGCATAAAGTTGCAAATCTTCATCCGATCCACTGTCAATCCCACAATTCCCTTTGCAAACGTGTAGCTGGACTCCCATAGGGAACGTCTGCTCAGCTCGGCTCATTCCGCACCAGTGGACACGCGCCGTTAGAATGCTGGAACAACTTTCACATATGGACCACATCTATCATGCCTTTAAATGCTGCCTACGCTCACTAAGTTTTGGAACGGAGCCTATTTGTCACAAAATGACCCATTGAGATTCTGTTCCTCATTTTGATGACTTACAAAGACAATCGCTCTTGCATGGCAATTTGCAGTTGCAAAAGTGATATACAAGCATTCTTCGTGATGACAGCTTTACTGCCAATGGTTTTACATTTATGCATTTAGCAAATGCTTTCATCTAAAGTGACTTACAGAAGAACATTCATCATAGAGAAAGCAATATTCATATTCATATACAATGACAGGTTTATTCCCTTGTAAAAAAAAAAAGTACACTTTATCATACTTTTAAAAAGAGTACTTATTGTGTAAATAATATATTTTAAAAGAATATACTTACTGTAAAGTGTGAACTGAATGTAATGTTTTCAGATACTTAAAATCATGTTAACTGAAATCAATGATGTATTATAGTTTATATGAAATGGAATTAGCTGAACTTTATGTGTAATTTCATAATTACTTCGATTGAACTTTGGTTCAAGTTACTGATGAATGCACTGACGAGCATTTATGGTATACTAAAATAGGTCACACTTTATTTTAAGATGTCCTTGTTAAAGTGTAATTACACATTTAAATACAGAGTAATATTAATTAACCACATGCACTTACTATATAGTTAGGATTAGGGTTTGTCTTAGGGTTACTAAAATATAGAGTTACCTTAAAATATACTATGTATATTACAACATATATGTCATGTATTTAAATATATTTTCTAATGACACGTTTGTAATGATGTTGCAAATATTTTTCTTAAAATATATTAACATTAAAATGTAAAATTCAATAACACACTACAGTTTAAATGATAGTATGTTAGTCAATGAGTGCACTTGTTTAAAACATGAAAAAAAAGCTTTTAATTTGACACTATTACAAATTGCACTTTTACTTAAGTGTGTTGAGAAACTCTCTTTTGGTGCACTAGGTCTTTTATTAATATTATATGATCTGCAAGTACTGTTATTTATTTATTTTAAGTTTGAAGTACGCTACAAGTGCACATTCAGTACAATTATTCACACTTCTTATTCACAAGGTTGGAAACCTTAGAAAGCATGCTACCGTAGAGCAAAGGGCCTTGCTTTAAAGTTGTTTTATGTAAAAAAAAATTACAGCTTGATAGGAAAAATTCAAGAAGTGCCCCTCACTTAGAGTACAACAACAGTTCAGTTCAGGATATCCATTACAGCACTTTACCGTAGTGATGCGATGTAGTGATTAGTCGGCTAATAAGGAGAACCACACCTGGAGTGACTTCAGAGTGTTTATTTTGTCGAAGCTCTTTAGTCTGCGTTCACAAAACGAAGCTTAACAAGGATTGAACGTCATTTCGTGAATTTCAAAAGCCTTCTCATCTTCTCCGCTTACATGGACGTACATCCTCTTCATGAGGCAACAGTGTGGGGGATTTGTCAGGTAGGCCTGATTCCTCCATGTAATTCTGACATCTACTTTGTCCGCCGCGGTTCTTCTCCTCGTTACACTTTGACAAGATCACTAATCTGTCGCCCTCTGAGGGTTCATTTGAATAATCAATGTCTGCATGATTCTGCTGCTGACTCCAGCTGGATTCTGGATCTCATTAATATGTACCTTGTCTATTTTTATGCCAAACTAGCATTTACATGCTTTCATTATCTGTCATGTTTTGCTTAATTGACATGCAAGCTAACTGTCTCTCTCTTCTTTCATCTTTGCTTTCTTTTCTTTAAGAAACATGTTCCCATGTTCTCTAATTATCCCCTAAACCTGACTGGATGAGATACACATGACACGGCTGCTTTTACCTTTCAACATGGCTAGAAAATTGGATTATTTCATTCAGATTGGGCAGAAGATGACAGAATTAAACTGTTACTCTTCAGGTGTGAATAATGTGAATGTGGTGATTTGATTCAGTGTCTTATTAGGATCCGTACCATTGGGTTTGTGTTTGTCACAAATTTGATATGCCGCTTGCTTTGACTTCTCTGTGAATGCATTATTTCAAGCTTGTGTTTAGTTTGTTTTATTGTTTGGTCTTGGATGAATATTGCTCTGTTCTCCACGTGTGAAATCTTGTAAAAGGAGCATGATGTAAGAACAGACAGAGAAGAAGAGAGCGATCAATGCACTGAAGAGGATAATGTCTTGCTTGAGGACAGCTAAGAGAGGTTGTGGCTCATATATTTGCACACCCATCACCATAAAAGCCGCGATCGGCCTTCCCTTCAACTCTCCGATAAGACGAGATGTACAGAAAGACTGTAGTATTCTTTTGCTTACTCTCTTTTGCTGCTTTACCGGAAGTCTTTTAAGCCAGTACGACCGCAAATTCTCAGTGATCAATATTTCAGTGGTCATGCACATCAAAGCACCTCCTTACAAAAGAGTATTAAATAGCTATGGAAGTTATTATTTTCCTGCAAGTGTACAGACAGCTCCCGTGTGGCCAATAGACCGTGTGCAAATTATACATATATTAGACTTTTAAGGGTGCTGACTTTTTAAAAATAATTTATGCAGGACGTTTTCTTGTGACAGTCTGTTAAGGTTCATCTCCAGCAAAATAATTAATCATTTGGTGGCCAAATGTCAGCTTTTAAGTTTTTTTTAAGTAAGTATGTGTGAGTTAGTGAATTTGTGCATGAGTGAGTTGTATGTGAGTAAGTATGTGTGAGTTAGTGAATTTGTGCATGAGTGAGTTGAGTATGTGAGTAAGTATGTGTGAGTTAGTGAATTTGTGCATGAGTGAGTTGAGTATGTGAGTAAGTATGTGTGAGTTAGTGAATTTGTGCATGAGTGAGTTGTATGTGAGTAAGTATGTGTGAGCTAGTGAATTTGTGCATGAGTGAGTTGAGTATGTGAGTAAGTATGTGTGAGTTAGTGAATTTGTGCATGCGTGCATGAGTGAGTTGAGTGTGTGAGTATGTGAGTGAGTATGTTTGAGTGAATTTGTGCATGCATGTGTGAGTATGTGTGAGTGTGTGCGTGAGTGAGTACATTTGTGAATGGGTGAGGGAGTGAGTGAGTAAGTGTGTGTGTGTGTGTGAGTGAGTGAGTGAGTTAGTGAGTGTGTACATGCATGCTTGCATGAGCAATTGAGTGTGAGTGAATGTGTGAGTAACAAGCATAGTGATACCAGTAAATGTTGACCTTGTGGGGACCTATTTTAGGTCCTCATGAGGAAACAAACTTATAAATCATACAAAAATAAGTGTTTTGAAAATCTAAAAATGGATAAAATTTTCTGTGAGAGGTAAATTTAGGGTAAATAGATAGAAAATATGGTTTATACAGTATAAATACCTTTAAACCCATGGAATGTACCCATAATGATAGGAATAGCAGTGTATGTGAGTGTGTGCTTTCCACCTAATGCAGCAGGAGGCTGAGGTTTTAGGAAAGACTTGTGTCCAACAGAGTGAAATTCCATTCAGATGACACATGCAGTCATTAAAGACGAGTGATAGACTGTCTTGAACATGAATCCTATGAACATGAAGTAAAATAGTTCTAGGTTACCACATTTCTCCTCCTCTGCAGGCATGCTAGTGCTTATGCTATAGTGAATGGCAGCATCTGAGCTCTATAGAGTTATCTCCTGTTGTTCAGGGATTATATCTGGCTAGTCGGCTTACTGTGATGCTAAAAAGAAGTGTGCTGTGCTGCCTTCAAGTCATGTCGAAATGATCATATTTGCAAGATGAGAGCACATGAATAGCTCCATAATGTTGTAGCTACCAGTGGGGAACTCTAGATTTTCTTTGAGCCTTGAATCTTATACATCAAGTGAAGCAGATTCAAATGCACATCATAATATATGAGTTTAAGAAGACTCAATAAGAATTATAAATAAAGAATTACATGTAATTAATAGTTTACAGTTAATTGAAAGACATTTTTCAATTCATTATTGTTTCTGTTAAGATTAAAAGTTATGGAAATTTCTTTCAGAGCCATGTAAGAAAATGAATAAAAAATATCTTTCTTTGAAGATCCTGCTGCTGGGTTCTTATTAAATCTAAAGTCTAATTCATTCCCCCGTCTGATTTTAAATTCTCTACATTATTAAACCTTTTAGTCTTTATAGCTACTTCATATTCAGGTAAACATGTTTCTTACTAAATATAAATCAACAAACTAGTGCCATAAAACCAACCTTCCATATTTCAACATTTTAAAAATTTTTGTTTTAACAACCCTTTGTCATTTATTTAAAAAGTACACTTATTTTGATGTTTTCACTAACATGTTAAAGCACATGTACTGAAAAAAGGGCGTAGAAAGAATTTTTACTCAGACATGGCTAAATTTCACAATTATAAATAAACTGCAAGTAACACATTGAATTAAACTTGAAATGTAAATAATTGTTTTAATAATCCTTTGTTGTAATTTAAACAAGTACACTTATTTTGATGTTGACGTATGTACCAAAGCACATGATTAGAATTATAACTCTAATTATAAATTAATCACTTTAAATCTTCATGTTTTCATAATATTTTATTATGCTTAAAGTACACTTATTTCAATGTGTTGTCTAACCTACTAAAGCACATGTAAAGTATTTACTTAGCAAGCGCAATTGCATCTGATATGAATTTAAACTATGTACATTTTAAATAAAAATAAACTAGTGCCACGAAGCCAACACTGGGATTCAATCTCTCAGGTTAAAGGCACGATTTCTCCAGACCACATTAATTTCAAGAAGTTTTGTTTGCGTTTGAGCAGCCTGTCATCCTCCTCCCTATCTGCTTCATCTGCAATCGGAAGAAGAAAGATGGAGTGAGAGGAGAGGAAACAAGACTGTTCCTTGTGGCAAGCATCTCTTAAATCCCGAGCTATCAGCATCAGAATCCAGGCAAGACAAAGCACAATGAGTCATGAGTGGGCCTGTCACTGAGGGCTTCGTCGGGTTGCTATGATTTGTCATGGATGCCACTGTATGTTGACAGGAACCGCAGCTGCTCTCTGCTGGGAGAAAACAGCACGTGTGCCTCATTTAGACCGCATGATCTTTTTGCACGACCTGTTGAAGGAGTCTTTGGAGAATAAGTGTGCTCTGTGGTTCTGGCCTTTTGGAGGAAACAAGAAGAGAGGTTTTCATTAGATTAGAGGTGTGTTTGGTACAGTAGCGCCCTTCCAGGAAAGGCTTCATTACACTGAAAAAATGGTGTAGGATTTACTTTGAAACTATTTTCCATTGTGACCACTAGACCATGAGCAAACTATACAGTGACTTTTTCAAATTAATTTCTACGGGACATTTTCATGCCGCAGTCTGTTGAGGGTCATCTCATGCAAAATAAATAGTGTTTTGTAAGCTTTCACACAATTAACCAAATGTCAGCTAATGTTTCTTGTGAAAACACACTCTAATATCCCTTGTTTTATTTATAACTTTTAAATGTTTTTTTTTTTTTTTTTACAGTGTGCAATACAATTGAAAATATTTTTACTCAGTATTTGCTAGTAAATGTCAAAAATAATGACAAAGAAACAGCAAGTAACACATTACATATGACATTTTAAAGTAGAAAAATATATTTGTACCTTTTTATTTTGCATGGATATAGCTAATACATAAAAATACTGTATAATAATAACATTTAATTAAACATAAAATCAGAAAGACTGAGAATTCCCCAATAATATTTGTTGAAATATTATATATTTTTTTTCTTCTTTTTTACTTGAAACAAAGATTATTGGAGAATGTTTCACAAGAAACATCTATTTCCATCTTTCTGATTTCATGTTTAATTCAATGTGTTATTTGCCGATTCTTTACCAACAATTTCTGATTGAAAATTGTTTCTACACCATTTTAATTTCAGTGCAGAGGAGAAATAAGTAAAAAAAATGCACTTTGGCAGAAACCCTTCAGCATCAGAGGGTGGCTTCTAAATATTGCATATCGGTTGTGGAGGGAATGTGTGAGTTGCGTATGTTATCTGGATGAGTGATGCTCCTGCATGCATCGTTCTTTCCTTGAGATGATGTTTCCGCTTACTCCTCCTCTCAGTTTAACATCTGCAGAATGCTTAACGTCTCAGCGTGTGAATGATGGATGCATCTTTACAGTTTGGCAACACGCTGCACGCTTGCAATATGTCACCAAAATGAACTTGAGCTAGACGAATATATTTCAAGAAATAGTTCATCTATAAATGAAAATTATGTTTTCATATGCAGCTTTTTGTCTTCTGTGGAATATTTGTAGGATTAAGGTATTTTAAATATTGGTTTCATGTTTCTAAGCAATTCTGTTGCCTTTTGAAAAGTACACTTTGCAATGATGCCTAATTAAAACTAATTACATTAAATATTAAATTATTGTTTTAATGATTTTTCTTGCACTGTAAAAAGTGATAAGTTGACTTAACTTAATTAGGAAACCCCTTGCCTTAAAATTATCAAGTAAATAATAATTGAAACAATTAAGTTAAGTGAATCGTCAGATGCATCCATCATTCCTCAATTATTTTAAAGTTAAGTCAACTTATCACTTTTTACAGTGTGTGCTTTAAAGAAGTGCACTTGTTTTGATGTTGACTAACTTAAGTTAATATACACTTTTATATTATTTAATTTTATTGTAAATAACAAATCAATTATATTACATTTGGTTCACACTTCAATATATTATTTTAAAGTATAGATTACATCTGTATATGAGCATATAGGTTTCAACAGTAAAAAGGATAGAATAGTCAACTGTCTCTTTCAACAATATTTCATCTTTGTAGCCCTGTGTGTGCAATGAAGCTTTTATGTGCTGATAGAAAAAACTATCCTGCCATTGATTACATTGTGAAAACCATAGCAACTTGCTGGCTCTGACCAGAAAGTAAGCAGCCCACGCACGCTTTATTGTTTCATGTGTGACCTCAGTCATGCATCCCACCAAGACAGGCCTCTTTCACAACACCTACTGCAGCTCTGAATATGCTAAATCGATTTTAATTGTAAATCGAGCACCGTTGCGGATATGTCCAAAGTGATTCTGCTTCATTACATTGAATTTTAGAGTAGCAGCGAGGCTGTAAGCGTACTCAACACATCTCTAAAAAAGATTATTGATTAAACAGACAGACGAGTGCTGAAAAAGCCTGGATGAAAAGAACAGCAGCCCATATGTGATATGAATACTATTGGGTGCATTGAAGAGTTTGTTTCAGACATCATGGCATGTAATTACATAGAGCAACAGCTGTGTCGCATAGTAAGAAACACACCTGAAAAAAATGAAATAGTCTGTTGATTCTTTCTATTGCAATATGGTAGCAAACACACCTGATTTCAGCATCTCAAATCTCACTGATGGAACTGTTATTCCACAGAGATTGAACTTTAAAACCCACTGGAGTTTGAGTTGAAATCTCTGTAAGGACGCATGAGCGTGTCCTCAAACTCTCAGTCCTCAGGGAAACAAATCAGTCTCCTGGGAACGTCCTCAGAAATCGTCTGTTTTAAGAGTTTGTTTACCTTTGCGCATGCATACAAATCTCTTTTTAACCCCTATGTTTGTTTTTTGATATCTCTTAAAAACACATAACATTGAAGTACCTTTCCTATCTTATGAGAAATGATAATTTCATTGCAACTTGGCAACATGCTTTATGTCCTCCATTAAAAAATAAAATCTTTTCTGGTCTGGGATATAAAAGCGTGATTAGCGCAAGGACTTTTCACCCCATGTTTTGCTTTAGATTTAAAATACAAAGCTATAGAGATACACTCTTTTAAATGTTTCATTTCCATTTGCTTCATTGTATTTTTCTGCAATGCCACTTTTGTCGGGGTCAGAATGACCTCAAACAGAATAAACGTGATTATATTTGATAAAAGTCAACTCTCTCTCTTCATTTTTAACTTTTTTTTTTTTTTTTTGCGATAAAAATAAGTTAAAACCTCAATACTATCTACATGTTGGATTATTATTAGGTCAGGAAAATAATTAAGGTTAACCAAAATGTCAAATTCATAATATTAATAATTGTTTTATAATTTAATTATATTTATGTTTATGTGTGTATTTATTTATACCACTAACAGCATAGATAAATAACTAGAAACAAAAAAAAATTAATAAATACATAAATACTGTCACGAATCCGGTCTATCAATTTACGTCCACTCGCTATCAGAGGTCGCTCTTCCATCACATTGACTCTTGCCCTACACTAACTGTTGCACATCACCCCCGGACTGCATTTCCCATCATCCACTGCACTGATCACAGCTGTCACCAATCTCACATTGCACTGATTACACAGTGTTTTGATTCTTGCCTGTGTTTCCTGGATTAACCCTTTGCCTTGCCGTTCGGACTCTGTTTGCACCTCGCTTGGACTATTGCTCGTGTACCTGGATTATCTCTCTGCCTTTCCCTGTTGGATATTGTTCGCCGATCGTAGACCCACACTTGCTCTAGGATTACTCTTTGTCTTGCCTGTGTTGTACCTGTTTTGTCTTTGCATGACCCTTACTTGTTTTGTGACCACGTCCCTGAAATAAAGCCTTGCAAATGGATCCACTCACCTCTTGTCTTGTTCGTCCCGTTACAAATAAATAAATATACAAATGTATAAATAAATAAATTATTATATACATATATAGCACACACAATACACACAATGAATATAATTTTAGATAAATAAACAAACAAAACAAAACAAAACAACTAATACATTAATTTATGATTGGATGGATGGATGGATACACACAAAGTTTCAAAAAAAGGAATTAGTGAAGTGTCTGAAAATGGTTTAGCGTTGTTCATGTTTGTGTGAACTGATCTCCATTCCAGTCCTCTCCAAACCTCACATTTGACAGCAGAGCACTCTGAGGGAATTACAGCCCACACAGACCAGCTATTGTTGAGTTTGTGGATTTATTGGCTATTGTAGGAAGAGCTTTTGTCCATGTCCACGAGAACATTGTAAGCTTAGTATCTGTGGCTTTCTGGCAGGAGGAATAAACCCGCTTAGAGCTTCTCTGGTTCTCTGAGAGCATATGTGTGAGTCTGCGAGGACGGCCGTGTGTTTGCGTCTCCTCGGCTCTATTGTTTTGATACGGGTCAGTACAGACCTGCTTCTTTGCCTGCAGACATCACAGCAGTTCTGTTGTATTTATAGCACTAAAGCATTCTGGGAAATGAATCATGGATTGCGATTATGGGTCCATGAGTATCTCTCTATTTGTCTGTTAAAAAGTTAGCACATTAGTTTCCTCAAAGAAACAGCGTCCTGAGGTTTTGCTCTTGAGTGAAACTTGCTTTATTTCATTGAAAGTAAAGCTTGGTTGTTATGTTGAAAGAGACATTTAACGATGACAGGATAATGAGTGCAGACATTTTATAAAAGGCCTCCAAATAATCTTATGAAAGAAGCATTCAGGAAAATAAGCAGGGACAACCTTTTACCATATGACATCTGCAAATAGGTGTGTTTCTGAGTTAAACAGCACCACTAAAGGACCTGTACAATACAGTAAACACTCCGGACTGTGTGTTTGTGTGTGCAAAATATTAGTGCATGCAAATCTGCAATAAAGACTAGAGTTGGAGACCCACTGAGAACTGATTTTTCTTTTCTTTTTCTTTTTAATGGAGCCGAATGCTGTTTGATTCAGTTGATGGTTCTCTTAAATGCCTTTTTGACACATTTTCCTGCAATGTGAATTGAACTGTGCTGCAGTAATGCTGCTGAATCTACAGTGTGAAAGAGACAACTGACTCTTAAGCAAATGACTCCCTCGAGGATTGTTTTCAGTGAGTCAAAAACATGCAGTGCAACCATTGCACTCCAGTTACAGAACAAATTAGTCTTTTTTAATAATACTAATAATAATACTTCAAAATTATTTTCACTCAGCAATTTCTCACAATAAATGGCAATAATTACAATAAATGGCATGTAAGACATTGAATTACTAACTGAAATTTTGAAGTAGAGAAAATTAAATGCTATTTTCTTGTAAAATGTAATAATTATTGTGTTACTGAATTTATGACTTCTTTTTTTTTATCTATTAGACCGATATCACTGCAGTCATTAGTTGCTAATGTGACATATTTAAAGTTACAGATTATTGGTTTTGACATTAATATTTTATAAACATTAATGAAATGTTGCCACATTTTGTCTGTTAAGTTTTAGTGTTTTTGTTATTTACAATATAGTCAAAGTCAATTATTGGACTGCATTTATATTTAAAAACATACTACAAAGTATGTGCCTGTAAATACACATTTGCAAAAATTAAGAAAATAATTACTAATATTAATTAAATTATATCATCATTTGGCAATTGAATGAGTGTGAACATGCTGGTTTTGACAAATAAATGACTTATGTCATGAATATTAATTAGATTATGCTCATTATAACAAGGTCGGCCAAGATTAAAACTACTGCTCAACAATTATAGATGTTTCCTCTGAATTACATGTTCCTGCCATGAGCTCTTTCATTAAGTGGTGGGAAGAAAACTGCCCGTGGCAAACAGTGCTGAGGATGTGGTGATGTCTGTAAGTGACGTCTGTGCTGTTAAGAGCTGCCCTTCCATCCTTCTTGAGCATCAGTTTAAGAGCACTTCCCAAGACACGCTCGATGAGAGTCATTAAACAGAGAGAGTTCGTCCCACCTGCACATCTGTACATGCGCACGTCCTTGTGTGTCCTCTTTAATGAGACGAAGCCTTTCTTTTACCACCAACACATTAAAAATACACTAATGCGTGAAAGAGTAACTATAGATGATTACAACACAGTAAAAGCTTCAATAGCAGACAGTCATGACATAAAATCAAAACACAACCAAAACCACAGAAATCTAGATAAACAAATGAATCAAACAAACAAATAAATAACAATTTGCTAAACTATTTGTTAAATTAAATTGCAAACTTTACATAAGATAAATAATAACTACTATAAAATGTACAAATTATATGCTCAATAAATCATGGCAATGTATGCTTTTCCATTAACTCATCAATTATAATTTAACCAGTTCCAGCTTCAATTTGAAGACATTTGATATTGACACATTTTATAAAATCATCAAGTAATGTCGAAAACATCAATTATTATTATGCTATTCTAAAACTGAGGATACAGAAATAGCCTTTGGTTGATGTGCACATTGATGTGATGACTGAAGAGCTCTGTTTGGATTCTTTATTCGGTCAGTCACATGTCGAAGGCATTGTTTAAGATCACCAGATCTCCCAGTTGGCTCAAATGCACTAAAGATGGGTCTAAAGCTGTCAGGCTTATAGAGACCGTGCAAAATCCTATGTTGCGTGCATTTTCCACCCTCTGGATTAAAATCTGCTGTTATTATGTATCCAGGGCGGTGAAATAATCTTACACTTAACCTCTGTCTGAAACACACGTCTAATCTCAGCAGGATGTACACGAAAAACATCATTAATTCCATTCAGTTTTGTGAATTTTAATCTTGTGGATCTAGATCAGACAGTCTCAGTAATTTATTCTCAGAAAAGTAGATCTGCTGAGATGATATTAGAGCACCTCTCTCTTTACTCTTTCAAGCAAAAAATGAGATACATTTGAAAGGAATAGTTCATCAGAAAAAAAAAAGGAAATATGCATACAATTTACTCACCCTCAGGCCATCCAAGATGTAGATGAGTTTATTTCTTCATCACAGTTGGGGAAATATAGCATTTCATCACATCTCTCAGCAAAGGATGCTCTGCAGTGAATGGGTGCCGTCAGAATGAGAGTCCAAACAGCTGATTATAACATCACAATAATCCACCCCACTCCAGTCCATCAGTTAACATCTGGAGAAGACAAAACCTGTGTGTTTGTAAAAAACAAATCCATTGTTGAGACTTTTTCTTTTTTTACTATAATTATGCTTCCAATGCTACATTTCTCCCAATCTGATGAAGAAACAAATTACATCTTAGATGGTCAGCATGGAGACTGATTTAGATGCATATCTCTATAGACTTCATTCCTGTTAAGATTTAAATTGTTGTAGCTGATTATTAAATGGACATCATGTGTATAATTGAGCTGAAACTCTTGAAAGTCATTAATGAAACTAGTTTCATGGTCATTATGGTTGGAGATTTCATTGTTAAATGGAGGGGCATTGGTAACCCATAAGGGGCCCACTAAATTCAGCGTTGTATATCACCAAACAAATATAATTAGTCTTGTTTTTGTAAGGATGTTTAAATGAGCTTATTTACATTCCTGTTTGCATAGCATGAGTTGGTGAAGTCCATTCCCTGAGCATTTCACAGTACATAATCTAAACAATTGTCCAAAAAAAAAAAAAAAAAATCTAAATTGCATATTTATTTTATATATTTACACCAATAAATGTTGATGTTGGCTGACTGCCTGTTGCTGCTCTGTCTTCACTTGTGCTTTCATTTATTTTTTCCAGCACCAGTCGCATTTGTAGTCGCCTTATAATGATCCACATCTCATGTAATCAGATGACAAATTTGCCTTGGCACATACTGTATCTACATGGCATCATTACATTCACTGATGTCTATGATGTTCAGCATTAGCATTTCTTTTATGAACAGAAATATTTTTTGTCATGGGAAGACATGTTACGGCTTTTGTTCAACACTTTTGGACCCAACAGCTCTAATGATGCACTGCATTTCTGTGTATAATAAACAATCTACACGCTGCTTTAGGAAACAGGTGCTACTCCATCATTATATATCAAACAGTAAGCGTGCTAGTCAACATGATCTTAAGCGTGCGATTTGTCCATGCTATAATCAAATACATCAGTTCTGAATGCATCTATATATTAGATTTTTTTTTGTACTGTATCTGTATGTTTATTGTTTTTTAGTACATGATTCTATATGTAATGTTAGTATTAATGTTAGTAATAATTTATTTTAATTTAATCTTATATTGCATTGCATATTGCTGCAGACCACATTTTAGTTTACATTCACTCATCCACTCACTCACTCTCTAACTCACTCACTCACTCACTCATCCACTCACTCACTCACTCACTCACTCATCCACTCACTCACTCACTCACTCACTCACTCACTCACTCACTCACTCACTCACTCACTCACTCACTCACTCATCCACTCCCTCACTCACTCACTCCCTCACTCACTCACTCACTCACTCACTCACTCACTCACTCATCCACTCACTCACTCACTCACTCACTCATCCACTCACTCACTCACTCACTCACTCACTCACTCACTCACTCACTCACTCACTCACTCACTCACTCACTCATCCACTCACTCACTCACTCACTCACTCACTCACTCATCCACTCACTCACTCACTCATCCACTCACTCACTCACTCACTCACTCACTCACTCATCCACTCACTCACTCATCCACTCACTCACTCACTCATCCACTCACTCACTCACTCACTCACTCACTCACTCACTCACTCACTCACTCACTCATCCACTCACTCACTCACTCACTCACTCACTCACTCATCCACTCACTCACTCACTCACTCACTCACTCACTCACTCACTCACTCACTCACTCACTCACTCACTCACTCACTCATCCACTCACTTACTCTAGATATATAGCTACTCTATAGAGCTGTAAAATAATTAAGTAAATAAGTACATGCATTTTTACATGCAAACAAGAAAAATATTTAAGACATTGCAAAAAAATAAAAAGTTAAAAATAATAAATTATAAATTATAATAATAATAATAAAATATGTACAACATGCAAGAAATGATCTTGCTTAGTTTGTCAGGCTGATACATATCTTGCTGCTGTTGTGATCATTTTTGAATTTTCCCCTGAAATTTGACTTATTTTTTCTGCATTTGGTAATGCCATAAAATTTGGTTTATTTGTTGGAATTTGGGGAAATATGCAGCTATAATGTTGTGATAGTAATCACAGTGCAGTAAGAAATGTTCCTCTGTTTCCAGCTGCGAGCAGTCTCTGTTCTCGTGGCTGCCATCTTTGTCTGCGTCGTCCTCTCTCTATAGCCAGACAGTGATCGCTCAGTCTGTACTTCGTTAGTGACTTTCTTAATTTGTGATATTTTACACAGCTCAGGTATTCTGCTGGTTTGTAGTCTCTATTCAGGTGTAAATACAGCTCCATCTGCTTTTGTATTTTAGTGGCATCTTTCCAGTAGGCGATGTAGTTTTGTTTTTGTAACTCTGTGATTTGGTTGGGTCTGATTGTGCTGTGCTTGTTTGGGTGTAGTGTGAGTACCAGCTCTAAAAGTGCACTCTTCTGCAGGTTCTGCTGCTGCCACCGCAGGGCTTCAGCCTGGTAAGAGCTCGGATCACTGCATTTCAGGTGCTGGTGGAATTTCACAGCTCTCTTTTGAATATTAAGTAATAGTGGGTATTGTCCTAATTCAGCTCTGCACAAGTTGTTTGGGGTCGCTCTGTTAACTTTTAAGATGTTTTTACAAATTTGGGTATGCATCATTTAAATTTCTTCTTTTTCCTATTTAGAGAAATCTTGAGTTTTTAGAGGTCCCCATATCTCACTGCCATACAGTGCAATTGGTTCGATTATTGCTTTTACGATTTTTAGCCAGGTTTGAATTGGAATTTCGTACTGAATTGTATTTTTGATCAGTGCCTTTGCTTTCAGTGCATTCACAGCCAGATTGAAGTTTCCTGTTGAGCTGATTTTTAGTCCCAGATAGGTGTATTCATGGGTGTGTTGGAGGACCTGGTTTCCTGCTCTGAAAGTGTATTTATTTTCCTTACACTTGGATCTCTTTTGAAAAGTCCCTCTTTTGTTTTTGACAGAATGACTAAATCATCTGCAAAGAGGAGACATTTAATTTCTGATTCAGTTAGGGTTGGGCCGGGGGCAGTCAAATTGTTTCATTCTTTGACCAATTAATTTATATAAATGTTAAACAGTAAACAGAGTGGGGCTCAATGGGCAACCTTGTCTAACTCCTCGTCGTTGAGAGAAAAAGTATGTTCGTTGGTTCTCTATTTTTACAGCACGTATTGTTTTTATACATGGTACAGATTAAATCGAAAGTTTTCCCTCCAATCCCGTTTTCCAGTAGTTTCAGAAAGAGTTCTTCATGCCAGATTGAATCAAAAGCTTTTTCAAAGTCAATAAAGCAAGCAAAGATTTTGTTTTTGTTGTTCTGTACGTGCTTATCAATGATATTGTGGAGGGTATAAATGTGGTCAGATGTTCTGTGTTTGGCCAGAAATCCAATTTGACTTTTTTTTCCAAGATTTTGTAGGTTTTGAGAAAGTTTTGTAATCGTATTTTAATAATCGAACTGAATATTTTCCCCAAATTGCTACTGACACATATGCCTCTGTAAGTGTTTGGGGGGAAGTCGTGGCCTAATGGTTAGAGAGTCGGACTCGTAATCCAAAGGTTGTGGGTTCGAGTCCCGGGCCGGCAGGGATTGTAGGTGGGGGGAGTGAATGTCCAGCGCTCTCTCCACCCTCAATACCACGACTGACGTGCCCTTGAGCAAGACACCGAACCCCCAACTGCTCCCCGGGCGTCGCAGCATAAATGCCCACTGCTCCGGGTGTGTGTTCACGGTATGTGTGTGTTCACTGCTGCGTGTGTGCACGTTGGATGGGTTAAATGCAGAGCTTGGCTGTATGTCACTTCACTTCACTTCACTCTGTAATTGCTTGGCTCGAACTTGTCTGCTTGTTTAAAGATGGGTGTAATTAGGCCTTGATTCCAGGTGTCTGGAAAATATCCTACACTCAAAACAATGTTGAATAATTTGGTTATTGCAGTTTTGAATTTGTCATTTGTGTATTTGATCATTCATTTAATATTCTATCAATGCCACATGCCTTGTTGGGTTTCAGTGCATGTAGTCTGGCTGTTAGCTCATTTACTGTGATTGGGAAATCCAGGGGATTCTGATTGTCTTCAATTTTTTCTTTCAGGATTACTAATTTGGTTTTTATTTCATTTCGAGCAGGATTCGTTTCAATTGCTTTGTACAGATTTGTGTGTTCTCCATATGTTCTCATTTTTAATGGCCAATTCTTCCTTTTGTGGTCTATAGAGGGTGTTCCAATTGTTCCAAAAGTTATTGGTATTTATTAATTCCTCCATTGTTTGAAATAATTGTTCTGTATCCTCTTCCTTTTTTTCTTTGAGTGAGAGAGTTTGTTTGTACGCTTTAAGAGCTTCATGATATTGAAGGCGGAGTTCTTGGTTGTCAGGATCTCTGTGTTTTTATTTGATAGATTTTGTACTGTCGTTCTAATTCTTTTACACTCATCGTCAAAGCACTTTTCATTGGTGTTTTTTGGTTTTCTTTTTGATGTTTTTTTCAAATTGCACATGGATGCTGATTGGTGCAATATGGGATTTCTAAAAGGTTATTTTAAAAATAAATATATAAATAAAACACACACAGACCCAGACACACAAACACACACACACACACACACACACACACACACACACACATACACATATACATATGGGCTACGTTTACATTCACATGTATAGATACATATGTTCACACATACATTTCTCATCCTTTTTTTTTTCTTTTTCCACTAAGTCTTGGCAAAGATGGGAACTGCCCTTCTGTGGAGATGGACATGGTCATACAGGCTGTTGAGATTTAGGGTGGGGTGTTGAGCCAGGTAAACATTGGGCTTTATGGCACGGTCTCTAGGTACTCTTGCGTTTATATGCCTGATGGTGTCTGGGTGGAAATCAGAGCGCAACAGCAGGGTGGAGAGGATGATTTTGGAGTTGGGAAGTTGGAGGATGCTTTCTCTGCTACATTAATGAGCGCTGTAGATGCTCTCTCTTGTTGGGCTCTCAGGTCGTTGGTGCCGGTGTGGATGATAATATGGCTGGTGGAACCCAGCTGCTCTTCACACAAGAGCTTCAGGGCCTTCTGTGTGTTTGGGCACCATATTTTTGTGACGTTTCTTCTCGGGAAAAGTTTATTTTCATCAACAAATTTGCCATTTGAGTCCATTAGGAGTACGATCTGGGGCTGTGTTTGACACTCACTCACTCACTCACTCACTCACTCACTCACTCACTCACTCACTCACTCACTCACTCACTCACTCACTCACTCACTCACTCACTCTTTCTTTCTTTCTTTCTTTCTTTCTTTCTTTCTTTCTTTCTTTCTTTCTTTCTTTCTTTCTTTCTCTTTCTTTCTTTCACAAAGTGCTGAGCACTTATTTTTCTCACAATTCTGACTTTTTTTCAGAATTGCTATATATCAACTTAGAATTACAAGATATGTTTCATATAGTAATTCAGCAAAGAAACGTCAGAATTGTGAGGTATAAACACTGAATTGCAAGAAAAAAAGTCCAGAACTGTGATAAAAATATAAAGATAAAAAGTATTTTTTTATTTAAAAAAATCAATAAAAAATAAATACATAAAATTTTGAATTAAATTTTCAGAATTTTTCAGAATTCTAAAGTCAAAATTGTGAGATATAAAGTTGCAATTAGCGTATTTATTTATTTATTGTTAATATATATATATATTTATTCTGAGGCAGAATAAGAAAGCTTCTATAATTATGAGTATGCATTTATGATTACTAATGAATCATTTGAATTGTTGAAAAAAATGGCATTATATGTTTTTTGCAGCTATATACAACATTTAAGGTATAATTGAAATGGCATTTTATGGCATTTTTTAAAGCATAATTGCCCCTCGAGTGAAATGATCTGAACCACCATTGGTTAACTGACAGAAACACCTTTTTCTCACAGATTAAACTTTGCAGACAACATCTACATTTCCAGAATTTCCCGATGCTATTGAGAAAATAAGACAGGAGAACTGAGCGAACTGAGGATCTCATGTGTGTCTGCTATCTGCTGTCAGTATCCTCTAAATCATGTACATCTGAGACAGTCACATCCATCACGACCTTATCACTGCCACGACAACATTAGCAACAATATGGTAGTAATTACTCACAGCTGTCACGCTTGAGAAGACTCAAAAACAACCACCTTCTCCGTGTTAGGAAACATGCTGTGCAAATGGTTTTGGAGAGTTGCCCTCTGTTCCCCGTCCATAATAATACTGGATTTTCTTTGTATTCAGGAGGATGTTGTATGTAACTGGATGGTTTGCCTCATATCAAATCCAGGAGAAAATGCATTGCTCACGTCGCAAACATACTGTGGAATATTGCTGATGGTGGCATTGGAAGTGTATGAAACATTCCCATTCCTCAGCAGTTTCTCAAATAAGCTCAAAACCTCAACATTAAACATTAACACACATCCCTCCTCGTTCAGTTTGCACAAAAACACATTAAATATCACTTAACTGTAATTAGCATTTATATCCAGTTGCATGCTGGGAAATTGACACCCGCCTCCCCCTATCCAGACTCAATAACACTACATCACAATAACAGAATTTGTACTCCCCCAAAAATAAAAGTGTTTGTAGGTGAACAGGGTAAAAGTTTTAATTAATATATGTCATCATACTTCCCCAGCTGATTAATCACAGTACAGAAAGACACTTGTTTTGGATCATGGGTTTCTGTAATGTTATGTTTAAATATGCAAATGAAAATATCAACTTAAATATGCATTCATTTGCATACATTGCCAGATCAGAAATCTGAACATCGGATAAACAGGCTTAAAATTCTTGTTTAATTTTGTTGAGATAGTAAAGTTTTTTACAGGGGGATTTGGATTTATCCCTCCATGAATTAAGATAATAATGGCCTATATATGTGTGTGTGTGTGTGTGTGTGTGTGTGTGTATATACACACATATATATATATATATATCAGAATCAGAATCAGAATCAGAAAGAGCTTTATTGCCAAGTGTGTTTGCACACACAAGGAATTTGTCTTGGTGTTATGAGCTTCCAGTACAGAAAGTACAAACATAGTGCAGACAACATATAATTAAGGTGATAAAGAACACTAATGAAGAGAATATACAATAATTAAGGATAACAATAGTAATAAAAATAAAAATATACAGAAAAGAGACATGACCATAGACAGAACTGTGAATGTGCATGTGTATATATATATATATACACACATATACTGTATATATAAAGTGAAAGTGACTAAAAAAGTGAAAGTGACCCATACTTGGAATTCGTCCTCTGCATTTTAACCCATTCAAAGTGTGCACACACACAGCAGTGAACACACACAGTGAACACACACACTGAGCAGTGGGCTGAATTATAGAAAAAAAATGTATTGTAATCGAAATCTACAGACAAAAATAAATAAAGTGTAATAAAATAAACACTTGTGTGCACCGCATAAGCCATGTTATTGAAGCAAAATTACCCAAAATGGAAAAACAGACATGTTTTTGCATGTAAAGTCTTGCATTAAAAGAATATCCAGAGGTGCTGATGTTAAAAATGGAAGATTGGAGTGTTTTTCTGGTCATTTTTAAGCAACAGTCTCTAGGATAACTATTCAGTACAAAATATGATAAACTTTTAAGGCTCAGTAAGTCATGAAATGTGCGTGAAGTTCCCTGGATGCTTACAAAGTCCTCCATTTATTTTTTAAGCTCTCCTTTTTTCTTTGAAATACTGAGACAACAGGGTTTTTATTTCTACTTCTGACAAAGAAAACATGGTGTTGTGTTTGTTTTGTGTCAAAATTGAGCTTAAAATTAAAGCAGAATTTCGTTTTTTTCACAGTTAATGTCAGGCAGTTTCCCCTTGTAAATGATCGTTCTGCTTGTTGATCGTAGGTAAGGTATTTGTTGTAATTATGTTTAGTTATACGGTAGGGTTAAGGGATCTAGAATATGGTCATGCATTAATAAGTACTAATAAACAGCCAATATACTAGTAATACGCATGCTACGACTTAATAGTGTTTCCTATTCTAAAGTGCTACCAAACTAACCTTGCATACTGGATCTACCTTTGCAGTGCTTCTTTTGTTGACTAATTCATCATTTTCCCTCTCCTCCTACTTTCCTCTATTTGTCCTTCACTTCTCCACAGGCATTGCATCATTATGAAGAACCATTTGTCCTTATTTCACACTCTGGGGTTTAAAAGACAACCAATATTCAACAGTGTTAATGATTTAGGAGAGAACAAAATATGAGCTGAATAGTGCTGGATAATGACACTAACTAAGCAACATCAACACTGTTATTGAACTGAATTCAGTTGAATTATGACACTACTGTCTTCTGTACAGCTACTTTAGAGCAGAAATTGAATTTGAATCATCATTGATGAATTTTGCAACATTGACACTGTTAGAACTGAATTGAATCATCATTGAAATGAATTGATCTGAATGATGACTCTAGGATCATCAGTAGCAGCTGATTGAATACAGGTAGTTTAATAATGTTATTTTTTTATCTTTATTAATATGAATCTGTGTTTTATAAATTGCTAAATAAATAAATTTGACTTGCCAGTGAATCATACGTATAGTAAGATAATTTTTTATCTTTATTAATATGAATCTGTAATGCCAAGCCAGCAGAGGGAGCCCTCACCCGAGTACTGACTGCACGCTCCCTCTGCTGCTTTTACAGTCACTTCCTGTTTGGGATTATTTAAGATGAAACCATGTGCTTCCTCTTCGCGAAGTATTGCCAGTTACCTGTCTTACTGAGCGTTATTCTGATTTTTCTGATTGCTTTCATGTGTATGTTTCTGCCTCGTTTTCTGACCATCGATTTCTCGGATTACCCTATTTGGATTGTTTGCTTGTGTGGACTGAATTCAAGGTTTGACATTATTGCCTGGCTTCTCACTTTCTATTTACGGATTATCCCCTGGACTGTTGAACGATTGGACTGCTCTTTTGGTTTTGACCCACTGCCTGATTACACGTGTATGTTTGTTGCTGTTTGTAATAAACTTCCGCACATGGATTCTAACGCCACCTCAGCGTCTATGTTACAGAATACTTCGCCTACCATGGATCCAGCGGAGGTTTCCAACTTGCAAGCAGCATTCGCTTACCAAAGTGAACTATTGAAGAGTTATCAAGAGCAGCTCACTAAACTACAATCAGTCAACGAACACTTGACGCACTACGTACGATCCCTTCCACCTCCCATGCCATCAGTGGTAAGCTTCGCTCTTCCTAATAAGTTTGATGGAACTGCTGAGCAATGCAAGGGTTTTGTTCGTCAAGTGAGACTGTATTTTAATCATCAAAGGGATCGATTCGAGTCTGAGGAAAAGAGATGTGCTTTTCTAATGACTTTGCTCACGGGAAGAGCCCTCGACTGGGCTTCAGCTGTATGGGATACCGATCCTCTATTCAAGACATCTGTCGATTGTTTTTTACAACAAATTCATGAGGTCTTCGAATATCCCGCAGGGGGCAGGGATATTTCGACTCAAATTATTCATGCTAAGCAAGGTAACCGAACTGCAGCTGATTATGCTATTGAGTTTCGTACTCTGGCAGCCCAGAGCGGGTGGAATGATGTGGCGCTCAAAGCCATCTTTTACAACAGTCTCAATGTTGATCTGCAAACAGAGCTCGCCTGTCGTCGAGAGAACTCATCGTTTTCAGAACTCGTTAATCTCACCATTAAGATAGACAATCTCATGAGGCAGACACCAAGGCAACGTATTAAATCAAGTGGTCATCGCAATTCCCCGATCTGCATTCCAACAATGGAACAATCATCTGTTGAACCCATGCAACTTAATGCTTCACGATTGTCTGAGGAAGAACGAACAAGACGTCGACAAAATCATCTGTGTTTTTACTGCGGTGAACCAGGCCATCGTAGTGTGGGATGTCCACTCAAGGTCAAACCTTCATCAGGGGTAAATATCCACAACTTCTCTGTTCTAAGAAATAACTGTTCTAAGAAATCACTTACCTTACCTGTTACCATAAGAACTGATACTCTGTCTCTTGATCTGACAGCGATGATTGATTCTGGAGCCACATTGAATCTCATCAATAAGGACATCATCAAGAAATATAACATCCCAACCCAACCATGCATTCCACCCATCCAGATCAAAGCTATCAACGACTCTCTCATCGATCATGGTATCCACTGCCAGACAAAAACATTAAAACTTCAAGTTGGTCTGTTTCACCAAGAAAATATCACCTTGTATGTGGTAGACTCACCCAAATACGAAGTCATCCTAGGATTTCCCTGGCTCTCCATCCACGATCCGTCCATTTCCTGGTTTCAAGGGGAACTAATTCACTGGTCACCATTCTGTGAGAATAACTGTTTTTCCAGCCTGTTACAACCCTGTCTCACCACAAGCATTGAGAGCCCTGAGACACAGGTAAAAATAACCATCCCCAGTCATTATCAAGATTTATCTGAAGTTTTTAGCAAAACCAAAGCCACGCAACTCCCTCCACATCGTCCTTGGGACTGTGCGATTGATCTGCTTCCCAACGCCATGCCTCCTAAAAGTAGAGTTTATCCTTTGTCCAGAACGGAGGATCAGGCTATGGAGGAATACATTGATGAAGCTCTAGACTCTGGTTTCATCCGTTCGTCCACATCCCCTGCTGCAGCCGGATTCTTCTTCGTGAGCAAGAAGGATGGTGGTTTGAGACCCTGCATAGATTACCGTGGACTCAACAACGTCACAGTAAAGTTCCGATACCCCTTGCCGTTAGTACCCCCGGCTCTAGAGCAACTACGGGAAGCCAACATTTACACCAAGCTAGACCTGCGAAGTGCATACAACCTCATCAGGATCAAGGAGGGTGATGAGTGGAAGACTGCATTTCTCACCACCAGGGGGCACTATGAGTACCAGGTAATGCCGTATGGGTTAGCCAACGCTCCAGCTGTCTTCCAGTCCTTCATCAATGAAATTCTCAAAGACTTCATGAACAAATTTGTTATTGCCTACATCGACGATATTCTGATTTATTCCAAGACTGAAGCAGAACATATTACCCATGTCCGTGCAGTACTGTCCCGCCTGTTGGAGAACCAACTTTATGTCAAGGCTGAAAAATGTGAGTTCCACGTTCACCAAACCTCATTTCTCGGCTATCAAGTTAGCCATCATGGAGTTAAAATGGACTCAACCAAGGTTCAAGCAGTCACGGAATGGCCTCAACCCACTACCATCAAGGAGCTTCAAAGATTCCTGGGGTTTGCCAACTTCTACCGCCGCTTCATCAGAAATTACAGTACCATAGCTTCTCCACTTACCTCACTCCTCAAAAATAAACCTAAGAAACTCTGTTGGACAGAAGAGGCAAGTCATGCTTTCGTCACTCTCAAGTCAAGCTTCACCTCAGCCCCCATCCTTAAACACCCTGACCCCGATTTACCATTTATTGTGGAAGTGGATGCCTCAGATTGCGGGATAGGAGCTATTCTCTCCCAACGGCATGGTCAACCAGGCAAGCTTCATCCATGTGCCTTCTACTCCAGGAAACTCACTAGTGCAGAGAGGAATTACGACGTGGGAAATAAGGAATTGTTATCCATGAAAGCCGCCATCGAGGAGTGGCGACACTGGCTGGAGGGTGCTCGCCATCCTTTCCAAGTTATCACTGATCACAAGAACCTTGAATACATCAAAGGAGCCAAAAGACTTAACCCTCGTCAAGCTCGATGGGCCCTCTTTTTCACTCGTTTCAATTTCACAGTCACTTATAGACCAGGAAGCAAAAACAGCAAGGCAGACGCTCTCTCCCGCAAGCATGATCCTCCTATGGACAATCTCAAACCTGAACCCATCCTACCACCCACTGTCATTCTGGCTCCAGTCTCATGGGACATCATGGACGAAATTCATCGCCGGCACGAACAAGATCCACCACCACCACAATGTCCCCCAAACAAACATTATGTACCCCAAGAGATGCGTCACCAAGTATTACAATGGGTTCATACCTCCCTCAGTGCTGGTCATCCAGGTAGATCACGCACCCTACACCTGTTAAAAAATTCATTCTGGTGGCCATCTATGACCAAGGACACGACCGATTTCGTTAAATCATGCCAGGTCTGCGCCCAATCCAAGACCCCCAAGGAATTACCCTCAGGCCTACTCCAACCATTACCTATTCCACAACGACCCTGGTCTCATCTTTCCATTGACTTTGTCACTGACCTGCCACCTTCCAATGAATTCACAACCATTCTAGTAATCATTGACCGTTTCTCCAAGTCATGTCGTTTAATCCCTTTAAAAGGATTACCCACAGCCATGGAAACGGCCTTAACTCTCTTTAATCACGTCTTCCGTATCTATGGTTTACCTGAAGACATTGTCAGTGACAGAGGAACTCAATTCACCTCTCAAGTCTGGAAAGCCTTCTGCAAACAGCTGGACATTAACGTCAGCCTCACCTCAGGATATCATCCTCAGAGCAATGGTCAGGTGGAGAGACTAAATCAGGAGATCGGCCGATACCTACGTACTTATTGTAGTCGCGAACAACATAGGTGGTCAGAGTTTCTCCCCTGGGCCGAATATGCCCAAAACTCACTCACTCATGCATCTACAGGCCTCACCCCCTTCCAGTGCGTCCTGGGATTTCAGCCCCCCATGTTCCCGTGGTCAGGTGAACCTTCCTCGGTTCCGGCTGTCGACGACTGGATTAAGCGTATTGAGAGGGTGTGGGACAGTGCTCATGTGCGTCTCCAGCGGGCTGTACGGGATCAGGAGATCCAAGCCAACAGACGCCGCCGTCCACACCCTCCCTACCAACCTGGACAGCGGGTCTGGCTTTCTACGAGGGACATCAAGCTGCGGCTGCCCAGCAGGAAGCTCAGCCCAAGGTATGTAGGTCCTTTCAAGATTCTTAAAAGAATTAATGAAGTAACCTACCAGCTTGAGCTTCCTGCTAACTACCGTATCTCTCCCTCTTTCCATGTGTCCCTCCTCAAACCGGTCCACCCGGAGGCTGACCCCGGCCAGCTTGCCCCAGAACCACCGCCACCCCTGGATGTAGACGGCATGCCCGCCTGTCAGGTAAAGGAGTTACTGGACTCTCGGCGTAGAGGGGGTCAGCTCCAATATTTGGTGGACTGGGAGGGCTATGGACCTGAGGAGAGGTCATGGGTGGCCGCCAACGACATTCTGGATCCATCTCTCACCGAGGAGTTCCATCGAGCCAGACCCGACCGTCCAGCACCACGACCACGGGGACGTCCTCGCCGAGCTCCAGGAGTCGCTCCTAGAGGGAGGGGTTCTGTAATGCCAAGCCAGCAGAGGGAGCCCTCACCCGAGTACTGACTGCACGCTCCCTCTGCTGCTTTTACAGTCACTTCCTGTTTGGGATTATTTAAGCTGAAACCATGTGCTTCCTCTTCGCGAAGTATTGCCAGTTACCTGTCTTACTGAGCGTTATTCTGATTTTTCTGATTGCTTTCATGTGTATGTTTCTGCCTCGTTTTCTGACCATCGATTTCTCGGATTACCCTATTTGGATTGTTTGCTTGTGTGGACTGAATTCAAGGTTTGACATTATTGCCTGGCTTCTCACTTTCTATTTACGGATTATCCCCTGGACTGTTGAACGATTGGACTGCTCTTTTGGTTTTGACCCACTGCCTGATTACACGTGTATGTTTGTTGCTGTTTGTAATAAACTTCCGCACATGGATTCTAACGCCACCTCAGCGTCTATGTTACAAATCTGTGTTTTATAAATTGCTAAATAAATAAATTTGACTTGCCAGTGAATCATACGTATAGTAAGATAATTATATATTTAAACACAAATAAATAAACCCAAAAACACAAATCGGAAATTACAAGTGTTAATACATGCACAAATATTTGATCCTATAAATAAATGACCACATTTGAACTGCATAGTGGGCTTTGGTGAATCATTTATTACGGTTGATAAAAAAAAGAACACATCAACATTTAATCACATTTTGTTCCCATGGATACAAAACCCAAAAATGACAGCTAAAGAAAAGGACATTTCTACAATCCTGCTGTGAAGTGTGTCTGAGTGTGTGGGAGAATCTCCTACTCTATATGCATATGGCATTTCTGCATTTCTGAATAGTGTACTTCACATCTGATGCTTGTCAACAATGCTAATCACCTTCTTTGATTCCATCGAGCCTCGCAGCGCCGCATCCTCCAGGCTTTTTGTGTCATTTCTCAGCAGGAGCAGGATGTCTGTGGTATTAACAGAGCATTTCGTGGAGATGCATGACATGGCTTTGGCCTTCAGCATGCCTGATTGTATGGAAATGCATGCTAGTTTGATATCGCAACAACGTGCTTCGTCACTCAGGTAGGCCTCAGTGTTGGAAAACTGCCAAACCTTTAAAGGAGTGCGACTGATGTGAAGAATTTCTGCTGATCTTCACTTATTTTGTTCCTTAGATTGCTGAAGAGGTCAGAGACCTGTTGGGAGCAACAGATGATGAAATTAGCATCACCGCCAGGGATTAGTCGAAGCGGAACTAATTTGAATTTGTTAAATTTAACGTTAAGCAGTGAGGGCAGTTTTTGTGCACCATCAAATAAATGAGGGAATTGGCTAAATGAATAGGGCTTCAAAGACTCAGTGCATTAGCACATGACTACATGTCAGCTTGTGCTACACAAATACAGTCACACAGACGAACTCTTTGGTTTTGTGTTGCACAACAGCCCTCCATCTCACAAAAAAAAATCGCAAGAATGTCTAAACACTCGTCTCATGTATGATTATCACGCTCAGTGAACACAGGTTATACACAAGGAGTCTAAGATAATAGGCTGAGATTATGTAGGATTTGGCAATTTGAATACAGATTTGAGACTGTAAAAAATCCTGTAAAAATTGTACAGTAAAATATTTACAGGATTTGATAAAAAAAAGTAAAAATGGTATTATGAAATATTATTAAAATGTCTGTTTTCTATGCGAGTATGCTGCTAAAATGTAATGTATTTCTGTGATCTGCAGCTGTATTTTCAGCATCATTACTCCAGTCTTCAGTGTCACATGATCTTCAGAAATCATAATAATATACTGATTTACTGCTCAACAAACATTTCTGATTATTATCAATGTTGAACACAGTTGTGCTGCTTAATATGTTTGTGGAAAACCATCATATATTGTATTTTTTCAGTATTCCTTGATGAAAAGAAAGTCCAAAAGAACTGCATTTATTTGACTCATTTTGTAACATTAGAAATATATTTACTGTCACTTTTGATCAATTTAATGCATCAATTTAATGGATAAAGTTTTTTTTTAATCATTTTTACTGTCCCCAAACATTTGAACAGTAATGCATATGTATAATTTATTGCAATCTAAAATACCATCTCATAATGGCTGTGATATTCTTGTAAAATGTTCTGTTACTTTTTAATAATTTTTTTTTACACCACAGTTAACAAAACATTTTTTGCTGTAAACATGATCATTGACCTTTTTAATACATCTTGTTTTTGGCCACTAACAGTACATTTTCAACAGAAACATCATTCAAGTCTTGAAATTTAACACATCCATCCGATTTCACTGACTTTCCACAAATCATGACAGATTTTGACAGCTCGGTGAAGTGCCCTAGGCGCTCAGTGATATAGTGTGCCTCCCATACTTTTCCATTTCACACCACTACTCCTTGTTGCGTCAGACAAATCCGTCCCATGTGCAACCAGGCTCTCACCAACAAAGAGCCCCCTCTGGCATTTGGGAATCCAAAGGATTAAAAAAAATACTGTTATGGTATTGTAGTAATATTGACTTTACTCTTTATTTTTACTATCTATCGGATGTATAAATACAGTCTAAGCTATAAATAAAGTAGTAGGGTCATGCCATACACATGTTGCCTTGCATGTTCTGTTCTATGTACAGCTGCTGCTGCAAGAAATCAGTGCAATAATAGTATGCTGTACCAATCAAGGCAAGTAAATGTCATTTATTCATGCTGTTGTTTTCTCAGAAGCAGACACAGACGGCAGCCTCACCACAGGAACAAAGACGCACAACTCGATGACACTTCTGAGCCAGTGATCACAGCACTGCTGACTGGAGGGGATGAATATAAGAGGCTCCTGTTTAACATCTGACTTCCTTCAGCCGTGAAGCAAGAATATACAGATCTGCCTTTCAAAACAGTACCATAAACCTGAACCAGTGTTTGGGAAGTAACGGCTTGCTAGTAGCACGTTACAGTAATAATACTACTTTCTTCAGTAAGGATAATTATTAATAAGAATTCATTAATAATAATAATACAGTTACTGACCTTAAAATAGCACATTACAATGTTACTTTTGTTGTCTCATCCTCTACTGATCTCATCTGAAATCAAGCAATCCAATCATCCCTACATCCGTTTGCTTGCATATGTATTTATTTATTTCACATCAAACACACATGCAGGAACGATGCACTGTAACATCTACAGGAATTAAATCACATCAAATCTGCACGTAAAGTTGCGCAAACAAAATTTTTATTAATTTAATAAAATAAATTAACTTAAATAATAAAAAAAGATAATATAAAACACATACAGAGGAAAACGTATGCATCAGTGGTATAACCCCAAAAATATCATAATATTTCAAGAATCTGTCACTTTTCTTATTTTAATCAATCTAAGAGATTTAAGAATTGCTTCAACTTCAGTTAAGAGATGTGGAAAAGGTAGGCTGCAAATTAGAGAATTTTTGCCTTTTAATTAGCGTTGGTTCAAGATATTTATTATGAAATATCATAGGAACATTACTTTAGATCACCCACACACAAGATACCCATAGTTTCACTGTGTAGATGTTAGCACGATCATTAAATATAGTTGTTCAAAACACATGATGCAGCTTTCATTATGGTTCTACACATTCATACATCATTGTAATAGGCTAGAGAGAAAAGTACAGACATTAAACATTTGGAAATTATTGATGAAATAATCAACGGAACAGGTTTTTCAAAAAAACTTTAAATAAGAAAAAAAATAGATAAGAAAAAAGATGATTCCTCTCAGTGTCATTGCTAGGAATTCTGGGCCCATTGCACTGATTTTGTTTGGGGGCCGTCAAAATCCCATTCAATGGGGGCTGGCTAGGCCCCCCAGTGAACATCGTTCTGGACCGCTGGGTTCTCAAACTCTCCTCCATCTTTTGGCCAGGTTACCGTAAAGCCTGCCTCATCCAAAAATAGGAATGGTTTTCATCAGCTTCCAGGTCTATCACCCTCTAAAAAGGCAGGAAAAACAAATACTGATAACAATGATATAGATGTATATGATAAATGATTTTTTTTTCTCCCATCAACAGGCATCTTGAAACTGGTCATTCCTAAACATACTCAGTCCTCAGTTGCTTCACTTTTATAATCTACACATGTAATGTCGTTCATAATTTTCCATTTAAAAAAAGAGAGTAATGCAACAGTTACGTAGCATTTTGAGCAGTTGCATCAATTGATAGTTAGATCATTGTAATGAAATTAATAAACACTCAATTCAGATGTAATGTGTGAGTTGAATTTTGAAAGAATAATACTCTGATGTTAAGTTGTGTCATTTTGAACCGGTGATTTTAGTTCAATGAACAAAAGATGTTTGGCTCATGTGCATTGTAGTTTTGAAAAATGACATGAAGGTTATATTATTAGTGCAAAAAATGATCGTAAAAAAACTGTAACTGAGTAGTTTAGGGCCAATCAAAAATATACCATGTTCATTTGATAGAATTTTTTTTAGAGTTTTGTTTGTTGTGTTTGGACAAATGGCACATAAATATTTGTGATTTGTGTAACACCAATAAAAGAAGATACAATTGTTGGTTGTATTAACTATTATGAAAACAATATTTGGTTTGTGTACATTGTTTTCAGAAAATTATGCGCATGATTTGTATGAAATGAATGAAAAGGTACAATCTGTTTAGTGTTCAGAACTATTTTGAGAACAGTGACCTGAATTTGGCGAAATGTGTCAAATCAATAGAGAAAAACTGTACGAGACTAATATTACACCTTTACTCATAACTTACTTTAAACTACCACTGGTTGTTTGTAATAACTTCCTTTTGTAATCTAATGTGAATGTTGTTCATATAATGAGGCAGAAATATGTTATTTTTAGCATTTATAATAAGCTAATTGCTATACCTGTTTGGCATTTCTCATGTGAACATTCTTTATTCTTATAAAAATAACCCAAATCACATGAGTATCACATGCACATCATATGCCTTCATAATTGTGTGTTCATTAGCTTCATGTTTCATGTGTAGAAACAATTTCACTATACTTTAACAAATACACACACATATGAAATCTGAATTTTGAGGAGAAATAAAACACTACCAATTTTGTGGAGTGTAGTGGAAAAGTAATATAATGAGTTACTGCTGACATGCTATCTTCCCATCCTGATAGCAATCATTAAGTTGATTACTCTAAATTAATTTATATACAAAGTTCTGGCATGAAACTCTAGATGGCGCAGTCCAATGGGTATTTTTTTGTTAAACATTTAGTAATTTAGTTGTGTTTTATAATTTATATTAGTTTCTTTTTTTATATGTCTGCATTTGTTTATTTATTTTCTGTTGTCACTTTATTTTAGTTAAACTGTTTTTGTAATTTTTAGTTTAATAATTGTAAATCATTTTTAAACTTTTAAAAATATTTTAAAGTTCTAAGTTATGTTTAATTCAGTTCATATTTTATTTATTTATTTGTTTTTTAAATGGTTTTAGTGTTGGTTAACACAAATAACCCCATCTTACTGGAACAAATCATTTTTAGTTTTATTTTAATAATTAATTAATAAATAAATAAATATAAATGTATAGTATTTATTTAGTTGTAGTATGATTATGAATGAAATTAAATGTAAAAAATGCATAATATTTATTTACTCACTCTGTAATTCAAAATACAAATTACTTTTTTGTTTTCTTTTTTTTAGATATTATAGTAAAGCTTTTTAAAGTGATTTATTGTATTTTTGTGGGCTCTTAAAAATGCAAAACTGTTTCTATTTTTTGACTGTGCGTGTTGCTGCCGTCAGCTAATGGGCATCATCATGATGATTTTTATTGAGATGAATGGTAATGCTAACATACAGCTTTCTCCAGCTATTACACATTTGCCTGATACAAGCTCATTCGCCTCCAAAAACAAATCAATGCATCAAGTATATGCAGCAAAGCACATTCTTTACAATCTGCAGGTTTTATATAACCACATGAAAGACAAAATTAGAACCTCTCTCTTTACTTTTCCCCCAAAGTTACAATTTAATCTAATTCATAACTCCTACACATTGTCTTTGTCTCTTTCATTCTTCAGTCTCAGAGAGAATTTCAATATCCCAGGGTACACAGCTCTGAATCCAGTTAAAACCCATTATACTGCCACTCATAATTGCAGCCGTTCACCGCGGTGAACATCACTGAACACTGTCATTTAGTCCCTGTAAGTGACTTGCAATGGCACTTTGGAGTGCAAATGATATATATTCTAAAATTAGAGTTTAAATGGGCAGGATCAAAGATCCATTAAAAAATAATTTATATTTTCAGAAGGAACCCTCCAAATTAGGTTATTGAATTGCATGCGGCCACAATCATTTCCAGTGCATTACATGTACATATATGAATGCACCTCATGTCTTTCAATGACTTTTCATGGTACTTAGGCTCAAGTTCCTTAAAAGCTAACTTAAAAATAAAGCTTCTTTATTGGCATTGATGGTTCCATGAAAAAATAAATAAATAAATAAATAACATCCATTTACTTAAAAAAAAAAAATAACGCTTTGGTTGTTAAAGAGATAGTTCACCCAAAAATGAAAATTTGCTGTTAATTTATTCACCTTCAGGCCATCCAAGATGTGAATGATTTTAGATGAAACTGTGGTCCTTGGTGAATCAGTAAATTCAAGTGAGTGGCTGCCAAATTTTGAGAATTAAAAAAAAGACCTCAGAATTAATACTCCTGACAATATATTGAGGTCTTATGAAGCAAAATGATCAACCTGTGCAAAAAACTGAACATTATTTACAATATTATTACCTGTAATCCAGAACCTAAGGCAAATGGTCTGGACTGGAGTGATGTCCGGGTTCATTCTTTTAAACCGGTTCTTTTCAGTGTTCACCAAATCAGACTGTATCGTCTGAAACAGTGTGTGGCTCGAGCAGCACAGATCTACAAGTTACTCAATCAAAACTCACTTTTAGACATCTGACAGTCACTCTGACTGGAAATGAGCCAAAACAGCAGTGTATCTGATCCTATGATGACTGAACTCCTTCAGAGCTCCAGTTCCTCCAACATTCACTGAACTGAGGAAACAGTTCGACTGAAAGACCGATGAGCCGCTGATGAGTTGTATGCTTTCTCATTGCTTATGTAAAAAGGTGAGCTGATGAAGAAGTGTATTCACTTTATATGCTTTAGATATGTAAAACATCCACATCCAAGAACCAGTTCGCAGAAAATAATCAGATTTCCCCTTTTGCCTGAGGCAATAATGTTGTAAATAATGGCCAGTTTCTTGCACAGACCAATTGTTTCACTTCATAAGACCTCAAGATATCATCAGGAGCAACAAGTATTTATTTTGTCTTGCTTGAAGTGCCGGTAGCTGCTGACATGCATTGTCTTGGACGGACTGAGGGTGAGTAAATGAACAGCAAATCTTCATTTTTGGGTGAACTTTCCCTTTAAAGGCTCTTCAATATCCTTTGTTTTTAAGAGTGTAGAACCTTTTTCACTGCACAAAATATTCTTTATTGTGGAAAAAGTTTCTTTAGATTATTAAAATGTTCTCTTTTTTCCCCTTTTTTATTTATTTATTTTTCACTGAAAGGCTCATTAGGGAACCATAAATGGCTTTTCGCTGCATTGCCATAAAATAACCACTTTTCAAACCTTTATTTTTCCATAAAGAACCTTTTATGCAATAGACAGATTCCATGGATGTTAAATCATCAATCCCAATAAAAATCTTTATTTTGAAAAGTGCATGCCGACCTTCATTCTGTTGTGTCGAATGAGTCAATGAATACTTGCAATTTATTTAGTGCGAGTTGGTATATTTGTTAAATTGCCAATAATGTTGTTTTATTGAATTGGTTGCCCTGGGAATATTATAAATTAATAGAGACCCCCAACCGGCTCCTCCTGTGTCGCTGCTACGAATAAACAATGGTTTCCTATGGCGTGAGCTCTGTCTGCTGTAACTGTTTTCTGTTTTGCCATTCACACAGTGTTCTATGTAAATGTGACCTGATTTTTCAGACTGAAAGGGGCACTTAGTGAAGGTTTTGTAGAACTAAAACCGAATAACCAGACACTGCGGCAGTCGAAAGGCACATCAAACGTAACCACTTCTACTGGGCATATCAGGAACACGCTTAAGCCTCTTGCACTATTTTTATTCGTAGCGATCATTTAAAATTAATCTGTCATTTATTTTAAGGCTTATCGAAGGTACGTGGGGGCCAGTGTCTGGCGTACGGACGTGACAGATGCTGCTCCCACAGTGCGGCGTCTGGATGTATTTGCATTATTGAGATTGTTTGGTTGGAAAATGTCTGTCTTTTAGTTCTACAAAGTTTCATTCTCCCCATGGGAACCTCTGGTTTGTGAGCGCTGCCCTACTTTCTGTGAGCTTGCCATGGAACAATAGCTTCTGAACTGTGTAAAAAAAAAAAAAACAGCTTCTGAAAGTGGTGAATACGATGACTTAGGGCCGTCAGGAGATGGATTAATGGGAAAATTCATTTGATTGCACCAGATTTCAGAGAGCCTCGTACAGCACTGCAGAACAGTTGGAGTAGAGAGGCGGGCAGGAACAGAGAGATGCTAATTTTAGGAGAAGGGAATATTTTTCCCTTGAATTCAAGTGCTTTGTCCTCTGACTGAATGATCATAAGCACTAGTGGCTCTCTCGATATAGGTCACAAAGACAGTTTAGTGTAGTAGTGGAATTTCATGCACTATTAAAAATAAAGATTTTTTATTGCCATTGATGGTTCCTTGAAGAACCTTTAACATCCTTTCCATTGTACACAAGGTTCTATTTACATTTATATTTATTCATTTAGCTGACGCTTTTATCCAAAGCGACTTACAATTGCTATATATGTCAGAGGTCGCACGCCTCTGGAGCAACTAGGGGTTAAGTGTCTTGCTCAGGGACACATTGGTGTCTCACAGTGGATTCGAACCCGGGTCTCTCACACCAAAGGCATGTGTCTTATCCACTGCGCCATCACCACCCGATATACTCACTATTTTCTATATAGGGGAAAAAAGCATCTGCAGATTATTGTTTTTCAAACCAGGTAAAAATTGGGGTAAGGTTTTATTTTGATAGTCTACTTTACACATCCTACTGACTACACATCCCACATAACTATGCAACTGCAACTAGCAGTCCTTAGAGCATTACACAGCCAATAGGCAATGACCTAACAACTTTGTTTTTAGTTATATAAATGTTAGAACAAAATGTTCTTAAAAATAAAGTTTATGGAACACAATTTTCTGAGATCAACATTCTCGAAATGCCCTTATGATGCTATTTGTATTTGATAAACCTTTAAATAATGTTATAATAACCTTTAAATAGCGTTCTAATCATGACAAGTAAACTGGACATTTTAACATTCCTAGAATAAGAATAAAAATAGTCAATTAATGTTGTATTTATGGTGAAAATAAATGTTGTAAGAAACATTGTGTAACCTTTACATAACTTTATAATCGCTACAGGAAAACTGGACACTTCAACATTTTAAAAACCTTTCAAAACAATGTTCAGTTTTTTATATTTTATTTTATATGAATTAATTTTATCATTCTGAATGGTGAAAGTTTGTTGTTTAAGATGAATGGAGCTAGTTTTTTTATGTTTAACATTTACTATATTCTTTCATTTAATATATTTAGTATTTGATTATTTGTAGAACAAAATATTCTGGGGGTCATAAAAGATTTGAGAATATGATCAAAAATGCTGGCACTGGCTGGTAACTTAAACCTTAACCATTCTTAACCCTGGTCGAGTGTGGGTTACATTATTTAGCATTTCATATTTCATCTTCAAGATTGCACATTGTAAACCCTGGAACACCGTTCTTATTTGCATATTCATGTACATGCAACAATCATGCAACCTGTTTGAGTGCTTGTCCATCTGGCACCATGTAGATCTGCTCTGGTGGTCTTAAGTCTTCTGAAACATACCTAAATAATAATATGGTCTCCTCATCCTCCTCATATCATCACTGCTTGACATCTTTAATTCTTTTGCTCAGATGCCGGAACTAATCTTATAGCGTGAAAGTGTTTGTGAATGTATGATATCCATGAATATTCAATGAGGTTAGAGATGGGACAGTTTTTTGATTGGTTGTCTGTTGCTAAACAACTGGCTATAAGATTCTGGCATCACACTGTTTAATGTTGTATATTTTTGACACTGTAATTCAGTGGTTAAACTTTCCTTTGCTGCAAGGTTTTATAACCCAGGTGTTCAAAATAGGCCTGTGAGTTAAGTGAAGTGTGAAAAGCTCTTTTGCCTTCCTTTTTCATATTTGATTATATGGATTAGCTTCTTGGCTAAAGTAGTAATGGCGTGTTTTCATTATCCATTATTGAAGATAGTCATTTAATCTCAATCAAATTGTGGAAAATAGATGCAATATGTCAATTTGTCAGATACTGATGGCTATAATTTAATGAGGTGACTGTATGATATGGGTACAAATAACATGTTGACAGGTTTAAATCCATCAGCTGGTTAAAATACTTTGAAAAACTAATTAGTAGTGTCTTACCAAACAAATTACGTAGACTCTTTGTCCTTCAGTGGAAAGCTAAGGAACGGAAATTCAACAGAAATCTTCTCGTCTCAACAAATGAATCTGTCCTGCATTACTGCTTCACCCTCTGATCAAGGATGGCATATCTTAAAAGCCATACAGCCTCACCTCGTTCAATATCCGGACTCCAAACAAGACACATACTGTACCATCTCAGGTTTTTACGTTAACTTAATTTATTGCTCCTCGTGAGTTGAGAAAGGATCTATATCTGGAAACATCTTTCGGAATTGCTTCTCTTATGTGTTTCTCTCTTTCTTGCCCTTTAACAAATCCATTTAACTTCTGCAACCTCTGTAGTCACAGACATTGATGGGATTTTAAGCTGGACTGAAATTTTGGATCAAAACCGCGGGGTAGATTTGGGTGTGCGGCCTCCTGGCTGTCTCTGATAGCTTGTTTTGGGAGCTCTGGTAATCTGTTAGCGTCATCTATCACTTAGCCGTGGCCTTCATGCCTGTCAGAACGCTGAAGTGTTGAGTCAATAGACAGTCCTTGGTCATGTGGACAGCACCCAATAACTCAAAAAAATCAACCACCTGGAAAGCATTTTGGGAAAGTTTGAAAAGCTCAATTGAACATGTCATTTTAACATAAATTCCTACAAACTCTGATTGATATTAAGCAGCGTTAAAAAAAATATGGTTAGAGCTCATTTAGACATCTTAATGCTGGCCGATTGTCAGGATTTTGTCAGATATTTTGTTGAGATATGTCACTGCAGATTGAATGTGAGACTTTACATAAAAAAGACAACTTAGGCTCAATGGAAAAACATACCTATACATAGTTTCCAACTCCACTTAATTGAACAATGCCTGAAATTTGGTATTTTGAGCACTTCATGTGTCTGTTTGCCTCTTTAAGATTAATCGCTTGATGCATTCCCCAATTGTATAAGTCGCTTTGGATAAAAGCATCTGCAAAATGAATAAATGTAAATGAACACCAATAACTTTAACTTCTTTTCACAGAAATTATGATTGCACACTTATTTTGTACACTTACACACACAATAGCTACTGTGTTATGAGCTCAAAACACTTTTACCATAGTGCCTTTTGTTGCTGTAGTAAATATGCTTGTTGGCACACCCGGTACAACATTGTACTTGTGATGTGAAGTGCTCGAGTTCTGTGAAACACAAAGTCACGCTAAAAGAGCCCAAAGTCTTGTACAAGCAAAAGATAATATTGCACGGTTGCTTCAGCAAATGTGATTTATCTAACATTTGCTTTTGTTAACCCTATCAGACTAAATAATACTGTTTTTGTGTCACATAATGTAGTTTTAAGACTTTTTTAGGCGAGAATGTACCTGTTTAGACTTCAAATAAGCGGTTTGTTAATAAAGATAGCGTCTGTTTGAAAAATGTCTTATTTTTATTTCTTAAAGCGCTCTTGCTCACAACCGAAACTGCTTTTTCCCCATTTATTTAATATCTTTATTGCATGCTTTGTTGATATTTTGAGTGTGCACAAATAAAAGTAGGCCCTTTACAGTTCCGAACAATGAAGCCTATTACTCTTACCTTTATGAGCAAAAATTACAGCTTATTTGAAATGTTTGCAATGCAAGTGATCGCTCTGGGCGTCCATGTCCTGTAAAGCACGCTTCAGCTTGCACTCTCCGCACAAACAACTGGATATGCATCAGTGCACATTAACCTAGGTTAAGCCTTTAAACCAGGGGTTTTCAAACTGTGGGTCGCAGAGTGGGACAAGTTGGGTCGCACAAAGGCAGCAGCTAAATGACACACACACAGTTCCTAGGGCTGGACGTTATACAAAGATTAATTACGAATTACGATATTGCTCAATGCGATTTTCAAATCGCAAAGGCCAGGATTTAAAACATGCATTGCGTGTTTTTAAGCGCGGGCGCGCACGAGTTGTAGGCTAATATCAGTGAGGGTCTCAGAGCGACAGTTCATTATTAAAATGCTAGGCCCGCATTATTAATGAGAAGAAACTCGCTCACTTCACTGCGCTGTGTTCTGCATGAGATTGCATACACATTTACAGATCACTTTGCCATTCATACAAAACTGAAGTATTTTAATAGCTGAAACAGTAAAAGCTGTTTTGGGAGAAGGGGGGGAAAAAAAGACGGGCTCGGGTCAGACTCGGGCCGGTAATTCTGATAAACTGTTGGACACGGGCCGGGCTAGGGCCTGAGCGACTCGAGCCAGGGCCGGGCTAGGGCCTATATTTTAGGCCCGTGCAGGGCTCTAGTTCTAATGTGACGTTTTCGAAGTAATAATGGAGGCTTGGGCTCAGCTGTTAAACTGTTAAACTGAGATTTGAATCTGTGGGGGAAGAAAGCAGCAGGGCTTTTAAAGACACTCCGTTGTTATTCCTAATTTATTCTCACACTTGTGCGTCGAGCTGTTGTATAAACGCAATACCTGCCGTGCGGATATACAGCTATCACACCGCTATGCTTCTTGTGAGATATTGCTTGATTAAATATATATATGCAGACATGGAAAAAATAAGAGACCACTTGAAAATGCTAAATTTATCTGGATTAACTGGATTTACTATGATCTGAGTAAAATAAACATTTTATTTTATCCCCCATAAGGGTCTAAGTAGAATAAAAAATATTAAAAAAAAAGTTAATCTAGAGAAATTTTTAGGTGGTCTCTCTTTTTTTTTTTTATAAATGTACATATATAGTTTTTGATTAATATAGCACACTGAAGAGCCTAGGCTTAGAGACTATTATTTATTCATGTTTGATATTTATTTTTTTATTTTATTTTATTTATTTGTGTGTGTATGTGTGTGTATGTGTGTGTGTGTGTGTGTATGTGTAAAATGAACATGATGTGCTGTGAGATAGCTTAGTATCGTGTTAATTTATAAGCTGAGATGCTTACTAAATTATACAATAACAGACATGAATGCTTTGCCTGCCGGAACACAGTGACCCCTTTCATGGCTTGTCTGTGGACGTAGAATTAGCACTGCATTTCATTAATTACTGCACAGTAACTAATTACTGTACTTATACTTGCGTACTTTCTCGCACTAAAACAGATGTTTGGTCTTTTGCCTTGTCCATCCTGAGGTTCCCCAGCTGTCTGGTTGTTTAAGTTACAATTTCATTCTCCCCTTCTAACAAGCACTGCTGTTTTTGCAGGCATTCCGCTTCACCTCATCGCCTTCACTGAGCAGAACATCAGTAATTCGGGGCCATGCGTGCACCAGTGTGTATATGCTAATGGCTGCATTCACATGCCGAGTGCAATACCTGTGTGGCTCCGCTCCACATGAGAGCCTCTCCTTTTGCTTCGAGTTGATTGTGTGAAGAAGTCCAAACTGACAGGAGCATCTCTCTCTCTCTCTGCCACACATTCCTTCTCTCACACAGACACGTTTGCCCTCGGTCTCACAAACACACATACTGTATACATGCGTTCCCTCTCACACCATCCTCCTCTCTCCGTCTGTTACTTCCTCTCCACCTTTCCCTTGCTTTTGAATGATTAAATCATGTCCTCAAGTGTATCCTTGAACCCAGAGGAAAGTCAAGCAGGCTGCAGAAGTTTGTTTCGTTTTTCAACAGCACTCCAATTTGAATGCATAGGAGAGGTAATTTCCGAGCCAACAGCGGCTGATTAAAAATGAGCAGAGCATTTCTGTTGCTTTGTGCTTTTGGACATGATGTTGATCCTGCCAAGCAGACAATTGCAGGACTGAGATCTGAGAACGCTAAATGTTTTGCATGCCAAAAATGAAGCTCACAACTGATTATAGGTGATTTAATTGAATGCATTAAATTGTTCAGTTAAATTGTTCTCATTGTAATACTACTACTACTACTACTACTACTACTACTACAACTCTTAACCATGCAATTTGCCAGACCTGGCTCAGTACGATGGTTCATGCTACGTCTACTTTGTAAAATATAATTATTAAATGTGCATTAATTATGATTTTTCTTATTTTAAAATTAAAGACTTTTTAGTATGGAAATCTGCATAATGCATTTTTTTCTTGTAATTCTGAGTTTATATCTTCCAGTTAAGATACAATTAAGAGGAACATTTCAGAATTTTGATAAAATTTGCAATTTTGACAAGAAAAGTCAGAATTTTGATATAAAAAAATAGCTTTTTTATTTTTATAATTTTATTATTTGTTAAAAAAAAAGAGACAAAATTGCAAGACACAATCTCAGAATTGAGATTTAAACTCAGAAATGCAAGACAAATAAGACAATTCTAAGTTCATATTTGTAGCTCTGTCAGAATCGTGCAATTAAAAAAATGCAACACAAACAAACAAAGAAACAATACAAATACATGCATATTTTGTCACCATTTCATCACTAAACATAACATCAAGATGGCGCCTCGCATAGCAGCCATTGTGCTTGGCTTTCCAGTTGTTTTAGAGTTTTGGTTAGTTTTTCCTGTTTTTTGTTTGTCTAACACGATCAGTTTCACCAGGGAAGAACTGCTGAACATTCGGCAGAACTCCACAAAATCTCCAATCGGTTTACGATTATTCGGATGTTTTGCTGAACATAGTATTCGGCGGAGCTGCAGCGCTCTTTAGACGCTTCAGGACGCGCAGATGGGGGAAGGGAGCCAGCGTGCTTGTGAAGCTCAGACAGCACGTATTTCGAATGCCGTTACCTAGCATCCATCTGGCTAATCTCCTTTCACTACCCAACAAAACGGATGAACTCCTTCTGCTTTCCCGGTTTAACAAGGACTTTTCAAACTTTGCTGCTCTGTGTTTCACGGAAACCTGGCTGAACGGCGCCATTTCAGACAGCGTGTTACATCTGCCTAATTTCTCGCTGATCAGAGCAGATTGCGACGCGGAAATCGTGTAGCGGCGGGACATGCTTTTACTTCAATGAGAGGTGGTGTACAGATGTAACTGTGTTAAAGAAGATGTGCTGTTCAGATCTAGAAACGCTCTTCATTAACTGTAAGCCTTTCTATTCGCCGCGAGAGTTCTCCTTATTCATTCTCGTGAGTGTTTACACCCCACCGCAAGCGCACGTGAGCACAGCTTTACAGAAACTCGCTGATCTGATCACAGACACAGAACAACAACACCCAGACTCTGTTTTAATCATTCTAGGGGACTTTAATAAAGCAAATCTCTGCCGTGAACTGCCAAAATACAGACAGCATGTTACATGTCCCACCAGAGACAGTAATATATTGGATCACTGTTACACAACAATAAAGGATGCATATCTCTCTATTCCACAAGCAGCTTTAGGACTCTCTGATCACTGTTTGGTTCATCTTATACAACCTACAGGCAGAAACTTAAATCTGTTAAACCTGTATTAAGGACTGTAAAGAGATGGACTAATGAAACAGAGCAGGTTTTACAAGCCTGTCACAACCTTACTGACTGGATTGTTTTTGAAGCTGCTGCAAACGATCTGGATGAGCTCACAGAGACTGTAACATCATATATCAGTTTCTGCGAGGATATGTGCATTCCTACCAGGACTCATCTAACTTATAACAACGACAAACCGTGGTTCACTGCAAAACTCAGACAGCTCTGTCAGGCCAAAGAAGATGCATACAGGAATGGGGACAGAGTCAAATACACAGTGGAATAGGAGATCAGAGCGGCAAAGAGGAATTATTTTTGTGTCATTTAGGAGTCAGGTTAGCGGCTAAAATAGCCTATAATTTTGCATTTCTAAAGCTGTGCTTATGTAAATATATTTCAATTTTAGATCTTGTGCATATGTCCTTGTTTCAGTGTATGTTCAAACATTCACTACAAACATGTCTATGTTCAAACAAAATCTTATGAGATCAGGCTGTAATATTACATTTTGTCAGTGCAAAACTCAATGGATCAAAATCTGGATGTGGAACGTCTTCTGGAGAAGCTTTACAGAACAGTTGATTTTTATTGTCTGTTTTACTCCATAGACGTCAGAACGGACAGCTTGTGAGGCTTCAGGTGAATGAGATGCCCACCTCCATCTCAACTCAAACATGTGAGTGATTCCATTTAAATAAATATAGCTTTTGATTTTCTTTGCATTGCTTCTCACATCTATGCTGCGTCTCAGGGACCCAGTGCTTTGGCCTCAGTGCTTCGTTTCTTATTATCTGAGATCCTGGTCAGCAACGGAGTGTAAAAATGCCATGATATTTATAGAGGCCGGGATTGACTGACACTGTGAAGCAAAGCAAGAATTACACTGCTGTCATGCTTTTCCTGGTATTTAAAGGTTTGTTGACATTTACAGCTGTGCAATGACCACAAAGCACAGGTCACATCTGTTCTCTCTCATTCCTCCTTCTCTCTCTCATCTCCTTTTGTTTTCTGTTTCTTAAAATGAGAAGACACCTTTGCAGGCATTTTATGGAGGTTAGGAATCCAGTGTTTGTATAATATACTCACTAGTCATCTCAAACCATTTCTTTTTGCTGAAATCTCACTCTCTTCGGTCAGAGGTCTGTCATATGCACTGATTAAGAGTGAAAGAGAGACTAAATTATGTAGAACTTACCAGAATGGTGATATACAAAACCTGGAACAAGAGCTAAATTAATTGTGATGATGCAAGACAGGCCTTAATTCAGAGAATAATGAGTCCAAGAGGTAAACTTCAGGCACCCACATCAGCGATTAAGAGACGTTCTGAGGAAAAATCAGGTGTTATAATTAAACATGAGAGGCTTGAGATCCCTCCAGATGCCATTACATCTGCAATTGGCAGAATTTAAGGTTTAATCGCTCAGCTAAGTCCAGCGCTTCATTTTCGGGAAGCTAAAGGGTATTTTTTTCACAGGTGGAAAACGAATGGAAACGCTCTCATGCAAAACAGGAGACATATTAAACTAATTTGATTCTCTCTCCGGTTTGGCTGTGTACATAGTGCCAATCAATTCTTTCTCATATTGAGTTGAATGCTGAGAACAGAACAAGCAATCAGAAAACACATCATCAACCAAGAAGCAAGGGAAGGAACAGAGTGATTTAATAAATCGCTGATGGGTTGAAGTAACACTGTTTCTGTTTACCAGTCAATCAGCTCTTATGCAGTGTAGGTACATTTACATTTATTCATTTAGCTGACGCTTTTATCCAAAGCGACTTACAATTGCTATATATGTCAGAGGTCGCACGCCTCTGGAGCAACTAGGGGTTAAGTGTCTTGCTCAGGGACACATTGGTGTCTCACAGTGGATTCGAACCCGGGTCTCTCACACCAAAGGCATGTGTCTTATCCACTGCGCCATCACCACCCCGCCAACTATCACATACATAGTTGTCTCTCAAAATGTATGTAATGCTGGTCCTCAAATGTAGATGGACATTAGTTTCTTTACATGAAAGGCTTATTTTAATTTAATTAAAAAATAAACTTAAAATAAAATGCAGCTTTAAACACCGCTACTAAATAGTAAATCTTTATTTTTTTATTTTCCTGTCCTCTGAAGAGTTAAACAAAGCATTTTTGGACTATAAGCATGCATAGTTTATTTTTAGAAGCTTATGAAGCAACATTTATGATACTATTGTACTTCATACTACTATTCATACTACTATTGTAGTATCATAAATGTTGCTTCATAAGCTTCTAAAAATAAACCATATATATATATATATATATATATATGCTTCAAAATTAATGATTTATGAATTTGTTTAATTTGCTTGATTTGTGAAGATGAATGTGTAAAAGTCATTAACTTTTCCCAGTCACAGAGCTTATTTTCTGCAATAATCCAATTAGCTTTTTGTCGAATGAACCAGGCTGATGCCAATTTACAGATCGGCCTACAAAAATACATAATCTCTGCAGAACTTTATTGTCTAAATAGAAAATAACAATTTGGAGATATTAATAAGATGGTCACCGATGGATTTGCCTTGTCTTTGCATTCAAGTCATGTTAGAAGGATTGCATTCATAAGTTAAACACACATGAATGTCACCACAAAGTCATAATTACGAATGGATAAATCCCATTATAAAGCATAGCAGGTGCATTAGATGCTGCAATGAAGGTACATTTATTGAGATGCTTGGACATTTTAAGATACAGTAATAAGATACAAAATACAGTAATATTGTACACTTACAATTGAATCTAAAACAATTCCATTTACAGTACAGCACTTCCATAAATTGAATATATATATATATAGAGAGAGAGAGAGAGAGAGAGAGAGAGAGAGAGAGAGAGAGATAGTAGCTGCATTTTTTGTGAAAAAAGGTACATTGCCATACGCCATCCACCAAATTGATTTAAACATATCTGACATAGTTATTACGGCTTCCCAACTTATAATTATGAACTTCCCAGGAGGACTCAAATACATATTCACTCCATATTTGTGTGCCAGCCATGTTAACGCAATAAGCAATTAGCACATTAGCAAAGCGATTATTAGCCAAACAGTTAACCACAAAAACATTTATTTGCATCATGGAGTTAATGTTCGGTTCGAAGAAATCTTTGTGCGTTGCCATTTCATTTGAATGCCACTTTATTTTGACAGAACAGACAGGTAGTTCTGAAATTAGAAAATACAAAAATATATATATTTGCAGCCAGATGGTGGCAAGCACCGTGCGTAGAAAAAGTTAATGTTTCTTCATTGACAGCCGTTATAAAGCATTTAAATCACAATTATTTCATTATGCCATCCTAAAAGATACATATTTTCCCTGTTCTAGTAGCTGGAACTGAATGCCAATGAGCAAAGATGGCAAATTTAAATCACGCACTTCTGGAAATTCTGCTTATATCATACTGTAGATACCATAGACCCCCTTGCAGTACACCTCTAGTGGCCAAACACTGCCAATGCTCTTGTCAGTTGGTGTTGTTTGATTTGTTAATGCCATTGTGTTGTGCATCCATGTTCCATCCTACCCCGTTCACTGCTCATTTCTTTGTTTTGTGGTAAATGTAGCAGTCTTTGTACGGAGGGCATGATGTCTTTGTTTTGCAGCAGCAGGATTCTCTCAGATGGGAGATGTGTTGTGGGTTTGACGGCTGGAGAGAACAGGAATATTTAGGACGGGACACTATCAGCCCTGGACAGACTGTCCAGTGGTCATTTGCTGAGTCAGACAATGAAGGCACTTCAAACAAAACAGCCAAGCCTGTTCACTCTTATCATACACAGAAACAACAAACCGTGCTCAAGGAGGCGGTAGAGTCAATAGGCATTACTTTCAGCGATGACATTCGAGAGGGAGAGAATTAGTTTACATGTGCATAATTCAGTTTCTGCTCTAAGATGGATACATTAATATAACGTACATCAGCTTCCTGGTCCCAGTATGGCATACAGAGTCATTTTTAATCAAGTCTGTGTTCTCACAAAATCAATTAAACTGTCTGATTCATAAAAAAAAGCAGTAACATATTCAGAATGACATGTCCATCAAGTATTGCTAATAGGTCTTTTATATACAGGTTTCCTTACCAAACGTATTGTAATTAAACAATATCACACAAGCAAGAGCACAGTCAAATACCCGGATAACTATTTCAAATGGACGCTATATCCCTTGATGCACCAGGGTTTGTAAACGATAGGGAAGCAACACAAGACAATCATACCAACTTGGTGTAATGCAAATGCAAAATTGTGAAGTAAGTCCTACATCAGATGTTGTACTTACAATGACCGAATGTAAATTAGGATGCATATTGAAATATCCCAGTGCTGATTGGTTAAATCTCTCGTGGTTGACTTGGACTGCTGCTCAACTGATTAGATTGGAGAACTGGAACTAACTGTCATATAAATGGCCAAATCTCCCCTGAATGTAACTGACTAATGGAGTGACTAATGTCTGTTTGGGTGCCAATTTGTTTGAAAAAGCTAATACAACTGCACTGTAAACCCCGATAAGTTAAGAGAACTAAAATAATTTGAGGACATTTATTGTATAAGTGATATGTAATTGTTTTAAGTTTATTACATTTACATACATATAACCTATGAACTCAAAATTATTTATTTGAATAAAGGTTTTTCTGTTTATTTTAAACTCAAATTGTATTGATCAGAAATTAAAAATACAATTTTTTGGAAAATACACAATACTTCATTTTCAGTTTTCTAACAATAAACGATTATTTTCATTCATTAAAATAAATTTAAAAAGCCTTTAAAAAACTATTACCTCAACATTAATAGTAGCAAAATTTGATTTCTTAAACACTTGGAAAGAAGACCATTTCAAACGCCTTATGCAAAAATACATTTTATTTTGCAAAACAAATAACCATTCAAATCTGATGCATTAACATCCATGCATAACTGACATTAACTCTTTGAGAATAAAACAATATATAGAAAAAGTAGAAATATACCATATAAACGTTAGCGTATTTCCAAAAGGAATATTCAGAAATGTTTACACTGTTGTCTTTTAAAAGAAATCAAAGTCATTGCACAATGGGCACAGTTTTCTGAGCTCTGCATTATAACCTGAGCTCTGTAGAATGTAACTAGTATGCGCTTGTGGCTTTCAGTAATGCAGTCCCATTAAATAACAAGTGAACAAAATCTGTGTTCTGGAAAGTTGTAACATTTAAGAAGCATTACAACAGACTATGACAATATTAGTCACAACAAATGAAATCAAAGTCAATAATTATCAATAATAAATCATCTCTTTTGCATCCAGAGATGCAGAATATCTCTTAAGTAAACAAACCATTTTTAGACAGCTGTCTTGGTACTAGTGTTTTTCAGGAATGCAAAATGAACATAAAAATCTGCATCACTGACCATTTTCAAATCTTCAGCTCAGTGTTTAAATAGTGTAACGACATTAGTCACAAAAACTGAAAAGAACAGAAAATATATTGTACTGAGCCCATACATCCATTCCTCTTACTCCTTAATCAGGAGATAATTTTTTAGACTCAGCAACCTGGGTGCAAGTGGCTTTGAGTCTTCCAAGCCTAGTAGGACTTTTTGGATGAAGTTGAAGGTGTTGGTCAGCTCTTTTGGATAGTCGAGATGTAATGCATATATCAAACCAAACATCAAAAGAAAAGCATCAGCCAACCTGCAAATGTCCCTCAGAACAATGTCACCTTCCAGCGCAATGGCAATCCCAGCAGGGTCAAACTGAACAGTGGAACTCGAGTTGCCATTCACCATGCTGACGAGCTACGGCTGAATCTGCAATGTCTGGCTCATCCACCTCTTCAGTCTGAAAAGCATGAGAGCTTCATGAGCATAAGCAGATAAATTATATTAAAATTAAATGTATAAAAACTAAAAAAATCCACATCTTGAAAAACACAGAGCCATCTTCACGCAAGTACACAGGGAGTCCTCAAAGTGCAGCTGTACGTCTGTTGTTAATATTGTTTGGCTCCTGAAAAAAGGCAGAACTGTGTTAGTGGTGCAAGAGAAAAGGGAAACAAATCGAGATAAAAGGAACGATGAGTGAGGGAATTCACAGATAGCGGTGTCTGCTTATGAAGTAAAACTTATGCACATTAAACAATTAACTTATACTATAAATGTAATTAACATAAAATTTACCAGACGATCATAGGCACTCAGTGCTTCTGCTGCCTTGCCAGTGCGGGCAGCCTTCTGCCTGTAAACAGCCAACAATTGAGGCGTATGTTTGTCCAGCTCTGCATAGAACTTGTTCTTCAAACTGATTTTAGTAATTCTGTGGAATTCTGTAGCAATCTGAAAGAAAGCATACAAACATATAACATTAATGTTTAACAAGAAAACAAAAGTAACACACACACCAAAAAAAAAGGAATATGGAATGGAAAAAAACCGTAACTGAGAAAATGACCTGAGATTCCAAACGAAGAGCAGGCCCCTTTTCCAAAAATGACTTCACTGGTTGTGATGGGTTATCAACCACCATCTGTTTGCGACGCAGAGCAAAGGTACTTCGCATGAGTCTCTCTATCAGCACATGGTGTCTTTCTGTCTTAGACACTTCCTCAACTATTTGCAATCTTTGTTTTTCCAAGCTTTCAGCATTCTCTCCTTTTGGGAAATTGTGTAGGTAGTTTACCTCAGCTCGACGAGCTTTTTTGATGCTTGAGTGAGGACACTCACTCTCTTGGTTACTTTGGCTTCTCTTCCCTGAGTTCACACCCACCTCTTCACAACCAGATCTGTTGATTTTTAAGCGATAGTTGCCAATCTTAAACTTTAAACTGGTCTTCCAGCCATACCATCCACATTGACTTCCTGGTTCTCTGAGGCAGGGGTGCTGATAAACAAGAGCCTCAGCAGCTTTAGCTACTTTGTCGCTGGGGTAAGCCTTAAATCTGTACATTGTAAAGGACAAGTTAAACAAATAGTTTTGAACAAGATGTGCTGGACATCGATTTCCAGATCATAAATCATACATAAAAATCTTATTGTAATGGTAGAAATCGCTTTGGCGTCAACAGCAACTGGCCTTTTATGCTGTAGGCAGAAAGGGGCAATGTGTCACTCAAATCTGTTAGTTTTAACAGACAAGTCACCCAAACACAAATTAAAGGTTCTTAGAAGTTCAATATAATGGGACTTGTGCTCTCTGCACAGGAAGGTCACATGATCATTCACAAGGAGGATTGACTCAATTTTACAAAACTGAGGTAACACTGCTTCAAATCCAGAAGGAAAAAAATTCCCTGTAGAAATATTCATCCCATCAATGGTGATTGTAGATGCACAGTATATAGTGTTACTGTCAGTCTTCTGTTCAATATACTGTATTGCCACTTCAGGTAATATTGAAACTAAAACAGATGTCACAGTTGATGCCTGCAAATATGGTTTGAAGAACCCTGGCGCACTTAGATGGTAAGCCATCATATGCTGGTGTCTGCTTGCCAGCGTCTTCAGCACATTTTTAAAGTTCTGTATATTGTGCACAGAAGTGATGCTTGCCTTCAAAACGTATGGTCCATAAATGTACAAGAGGTCCAAAACATCTGATCAACTCAGGGTAATGTTCGATATAGTGATGCTTCGGCCGAAGATTAAAAGCTGGAAATACTTCAAGAAGACCTTGCCTGTGGTCCCTAATTTTACTCTGTAGATACTGAATCATCTCTTCAGTAAATGTTGGAGACAGCACTAACTCCACAATGTCTTTCAATTCCAATAGCACTGTCCATGCACCATCTCCCTCTGATACTACATTGCCAACCATAAATGGAAGCAGCCGAAGCAATGCAGCAATTTCATGCCCATTACCACCTATTGTCATTTTTGTGGTATAAGTTTTGGAAATTGGTTTTGGTTTATTAACCTTATCTGTATGTTGATATGGGAATGATTCAATTTTCCTGTTCAAATAATTAATAAAAGTGTGAAGTGTTTCAGACGAATCATTTCCTGAATGCATAAAGCCAATTCTACTGGCACAATACCCTCAAGGAGGTCATGAAGAATATCGGAGGGGGGTACCAGTGATGGGATGAAAATATTGCCGCTTTTGTTTCAAAACACAGTCTGCTTTCACACCACAGATACTGTCCCCGTTTCTACTTGAGACATTCTGGACATGCAGACCATGACTTACCTTAGTTCTCAGACTGAATTCACCCTCAGCAACTTCCTGCGATTTAAACTGGTCTTGAGTTGCAAGACAGAATCTGCACACATACTAGGAACGAAATGACTGTTCAAAGCCTGCCAATCCTTGAGCTGCAAGACTATCTGCTGCAACAAAAAGAACAGTGCCTTTAACAGATTGACCAAGAGACTCAATGAACACACCATCTTGTTCTAGTGTACATATGTCTTGCATTAAAGGGCCAAGCTTTCATAGTCACGTCTGGACATCAGGAACTTTACACAGCACTGCCAGCTGTATTGCATGCAAAGCTGACCGGTATTTGCTAGGTAGATCAGCCAGTACCCAGTATACCGAACAGATTTTGTCTATTTTCCTTGAAGTACCTAATGGATTTGCAACTTCTATCTCATCGATGTAAAACAGCAATGGCAATTTAAACTCCTCAGATGCTTATTTTCTCGAAAAATACAAACCATCTCAATGATTTGTGTATTGACTGGATTGTGAAGAATTTGATTCTTGAATTCTGACAAGAACATCTGTATGTTTAAACAACAACTGAATCATTGGAAGTATAGGGACGTAAACAGCTGTGCGCCCAGGTGCTACAACATACTGATACGGCATAACCACTGGGTAGTTACTTTCAATAAAGGTTTTTATTCGCTTCTTTGAGGATAACTCTGCTCCTTTAGCAGTTGCACTGACAAAAACATTATTGTCCATAACAATGCTAATGATTTCATCAAGCGCAGCTTCACTCACAGTATTGCAATGCCTCTGTAATACATCATTAACTGCTTCTCTAAGCAGAGGTCTGGACAAAGAAAACAGCTGACACAAATGTTCTACAATTTCCTGCGCAGCTGTATCTGAAACATGAAGTATAGCCTGCATGTTCAAAAACAGAGAGGCTAAATTGCGTTGTAGCTGCGCTTTTAATTGGCTTGTGTCACACTGTATCATCACCAACAACATCCAATATGTCTGTACTCTCAGATTGAGTAGGATCCTCGCTCCGCAGCTGCAGAACCGCCATCATCTGCAGAAACTACATCCTCAAAAAGATCCAAACAATCTAAACTAACATCTACTCCATGGGCCCTGTTTTTGTGGGAATTAAAAGTGGTGTAGACATTTGTGGTATACCTACAATTCTTATACGGACATGTTACCATTTCATGACTTCTCAAATGTCCTCTTAAATTACCAAATAGATTTTTCTCTGAAAAAGGTAGCTTGAACACACATAAAGGACATGTGTACACCAATTTGACTTCCTCACATGACTGTCTCTTATCCTTCTCATTATGAAATCGTGACACATGAATTTTTAGTGCATTAAATGAAACAAATGTGCAAATGCATGAGTCGTAGAGACATGGTAAAGGCCTAACCTTTGAAAAATGGCTATGATGCCAACCATAATGCCTAAGTAAGGAGGAGGAATCGCATAACCTGCACTTCCAATCCATCACTCAAATCCAAATCATGAAAAAGACCCGTGTAGAAAACAAAAAACTAATAGTGAGGCAGAGACATGTCAAAGACATAACGTTACAACAATTTCTAAACATCGGCTAGAATTGAATTCATGCATATATCAAAACTGTCCCTATATTGTTTAAATTTAGTTAATCACTCTACAAATAACATTGCAGTGTAAAGCGTATCTGATCGTTTTATGAGGTGTATTAGCTACATATGCAACAAGTAACTCGTTTCAGTTTGATGAATATACCATCACATTCTGATGCTGAGTACTTGAAATATTTTCTAAAATGCTTTTATAAAGTACTTACCAGATAATAGCTGGTAAAAAAACCCACAGCAACCACAGAAACAATGAAGATGATGAAAGATTCCACAGAACCACACTGAAGCGACGACTCCTGCGTGAATTGACGGGTTTTCGCGTTAAATGGTGACTTTTTGCGTTTAACTCCAGCAGTGCTGCAGATTCGTAAATTTTGCAAACTTGTGTTTAAAAAAATATATATATTTAAAACAAAAGATATTAAAATGCTTGTTCAAGCAGATAAAGTCGCTCAGATAACTCGCAACAGTGGTTTTTAACAGCTATTTTGACGGACGAGTTCGGATGGCAAAACAACAAGGATTTTAAAACTTTGTTAAATGCACTTTTGTCTTTACAATGATAGTCGAAAACATCACGTAGTAAGAACGATTAAATTATTATGGACATGTTGCACATGTTTGTAGAATTAACCAATCTGCGGCCTATGTGATGTGAATTCGATTTACTCCGTTGTTAATTTTTCAGGTCATTTGTGTAAAACATTAAATAAACTGACATGGCATGATAATCTACATGTTGACTCGTTCTGTTTTGGAGAGATTTAACCTAGTATGTTTTTAAAATAGACAAATAAAGTGCACCGAGTAGAGAATCTTCTTTGTTTAATTGGAATATTGGAACTCAATAAAGCTCATTACCGCCACACACAGGCGAAGATGAGGCAATGGCTATAAGATTAAGTCTGTTTTACTTATTTTATTTGAGTTTTTGGTAGTTAAAACGGTCAAAACGGTGAACACACCTAAATGTTTAAAGTTCAATGAACTGTTTTGCAGTTTTGAGTATAGTTTACTTATTTTTAATAAGTAGGTTATACTGTTCGGGAATACAGTGTGTGCATTAACCTTACAGTGAGTTCATCATCCGCAGTGTCAGCTCTGATGAGTTTAAAGGTCAATGTGATGTATGTATGAGATATATTTTTTCCCCATAACAATATATATAATCAGGGATTGAATTGGTCTGGAATAGTACAAAATAACATGTAGGCCGCTTCACTCTAAAAAAAGCTAAATTATTGTCAGTTTGTTTATCAATTCATTCAATGCTATCTCACGGCAACTCGTACGTATTAGTCTAAACTAGTACGATTTGTCTAAACCCCAGTAACAGGTAGGTTTAGGGGCAGGGTTAGGTGTAAGTCATTCATACAAATTCATACGAATTGGCAAAAATCATATGAATTTGTACGAGTGAGGTCGTACGAAATCGTACAAATTAGCCACCTCGTAAAATATGTACGAATTGCCGTGAGATCGGGCTGGTTCACTCCATTCCTGGAATGCTTCAGGTTTTGTTTAAATAATGTGCATAGATTTTATCTCCATTTAGTGAGTTCTCAAAAATCTTTAACCCTGTAAAATCTGGCATGTATAATAATATATATATATATATATATATATATATATATATATATATATTAAAAAAAATAAAATTTCAGTTGGAACAGTCTATTGAAGTTTAACTAACTAACTAAATCGATCAATAAATGTGTGCATTTGTGCTTTTTGTTGAATATCATATTTGATTCATCAGGCTTTTATGCCTCATATAGTCTGATAGGAAAAAAACAGCTCAATATTTTTCTCCCCCCCCCCCCCCCAGAGACTCAAACTGAGCAAAAATATGCAATTTGCTGCAGATGCTGACATGTATATGATGAAATTCTTATCCTTGTAATGTGAATCAATGAGATCTTAACAGTATAGCAGATACTAATGTAAAATAATCTAAATATCAGTCATTGCTCTATATCTCCAATCATCTGTTTTAGTAAGATGAGATTGAAATGACCCAAACATATAATGAAATGCAATCCAATGCTGATTGAGAGATGAACAAATAAATGCTCCTCAAAGGATGTGAGATGTTTTGGAGGCTTGTGAAGATCATTCATCCACTGAGGAACAGCTTCTGGAACAAAAAAAAAAAATGTTCCTCAAAAGATCCTGATAAACAGACTTGAGACCATTGAGATTTGTTTTGTTTGTTTTCCTAAAAAAATGATTCATGGAGAATCAAATAAAGCCGAGCTGCTTCAGTCTAGTAAATGTTTATCTGGAAATTTGATCTAAGTTATTCTGACGTTTACTTGATAAAAATCTGTAAAAAAACAAAAATAAATTGACACGTGAAGCACCAGCTGAAGATGGACATTTGTACGATTGTACTAAAAGAGATTTTACTTGATAAATAAATTGAAACTCATTTAGAGACAGAAGACATGTAGTAGATTAATTGTTTTGATAACTGATAATTATGAGGCCATGTAAAGTTACATAATCACACAATAGGTTTTATAGGGTTAAAGTTCATTTTGTTAAACATAATGTGTCTCTCATCCATAATTGATCATCTAGAGCGGCACTATTAAATACTTTCTCCAACATCACTCTTTGTGGCTTAGTTAAATCCCAAAAGCCCAATTTACTAGAACACAACCAAATACCCAACTCCCATAAGTGCATTTCATTTTAATGTATCCTTTTTTTGGTTTTTTAGCAAATAAATGTTTATAATACTACTTTTTTGGGATGTGAGCATGTCGAATCTCGCAAATGGCACCTGAATGACCACCAGATTTTACAGTTCCCCCATTTCCAAAATCCCAGTTTAACCCCTCTATGAAACTGCAAGCGAAGGCAACATTGTGTCAGCAACAGCTGCTCTCCTAACCTGCTAATGAATCATAATAATTGCCACTGCGTCGCAGCATTGTTAATGAGGTGAAGAGGACATAGGAAGACGTCATAGTAAAACATGAAGCTGCACACCATCCTTACATCGCCAGCCAAGGTGGAAGACGTATGTTTCTGGCCTCGGCCCAGATGACAGATTGCCAGTGTAATCCTTAAATTACAGTGAGGTGTTGATGTGTATGCAGATGAACGAGGATGAGTCATCACATGGATCAATTCAATGCACTTGAAGTCAGCGCACTATAAAGATTGTATTTACATTTAAAATGTAATAGTTTCATAGTGTAACAATATAATATGCAATAAAGTCTAATGAGAATTAAAACATTTAACTCTCAGTTAAAGAACATCATGGCCCCAGTGCTGTAACACCATAAAATGTAATAAATCCATAAAGTGAGTTATTACAATATGTGAATATTCCTATAAGAAGTATTCTTGTTGGACTTTATCACATTTTATCATACATTATAGATGGGAGAAAATAATTGAATGCATAAGTCCTCTCGGAGTTAATACTGGGTGGAAGCGCCTTTGGCAGCAATTAGAGTTTGGAGTGTCTATCCATATTGTACATGTTCGCTCCAGAATTTTTGTCCATTCCTTTTCATAAAAATAGTTCAAGCTCCATCAAGTTGGGAACGAGCCACTCCAGGACATTATCCTTTCTGGTTACAGTGTACTTTCCTCCACTGTGCATTTCATCCCATCTCCAGCTCCAAATCCCTTCTACAAAGCATGATCCTGCCAGCACTGCGCTTCACTTCAGGAGTTCTCAGTGCAGTTTTCTCTGAATATGCTGTTATAAACAAATAGCACTTAGTCAGAAATAATAAATGCATTTCGTCCTACATCTCTAAAACATTTAATCAAATTAATCTATCACAAGTTTTTGAGCAAAAGCATGTTTGTTTGATTTGTTTAACAACATTTCTACAATCCAACAGCACTGGGACTTCACTATTTGTATAAATCCTCTAGTCTATTTGGGCATTTCCAAATCTATTTTTGCACCCTTAAAAGGGCACTTCGGGAAAGGGGTGATATTTGTAGGGGTGTACCACACGAAAGTGAAAATCTGAATCCCTTCACAAAGCCCAGATAACAACAAAAAAGAAGAAAAGAAAGTTATGAAAATGTTGTGGTAACATTGTTTTAAAATATTTCTGAAATGTTGGAATGACAGATGTTGGAATGTTCAGTTTCTTGTCATGATTATAACGTAAAGGTTTACAAAAACATTGCTTACAGCATTCTACAAAAATCAGAGGGATGTTTTGAGAATGTTGATCTCAGAACGTTTTTTTCAGTGATCTCAATGTTATGAGAATGTAAATCAAATAAATAAATATGTGGTATAAGGAGATGCCTGAATTGTACATATACTGTAGGTGGACTCAAAATCGAGGCGTTGATGATTTGTCTGTATGAAATTCTCCCGTCCACTTGATGAACTGAAACACACTTTGAAATGATGGTGGAGAAAAGTGCTGTGGGAAGTTTAAAAGTGTGTGTCTAAAAGCAAAATGGAACCTACCCTTAATGAGTAAGTACTTGAATCATTAATTTAATTGATTTACTCAAAGATGCTGATTCATTAACTCTACCAATTTACTCAAAACCACTGAATCATTTAGCAGTGAAACATCAGCACTGTGGTTCTGCTGGCTTTGTTTGGAATTTGGTGGAACAAAAACAGACAAAGTAACTGGCAATTACTGTGTCTAAAATGTAAACTATTTAGTATTATATTATTGAACTGCTTCATAAGAGCGATATCACACAATTGCTACCTTGGCGTTACCTAATGAACAACCCAAACTGCCATTGCTAGGTCAAATGTGACTTTTTCAAGTTAATATTAGAGACATGGATACATCTTTTGAACAGCGATAGATCCTGAACCTCTTGCATAAGTAAATAATTCCACACACAAAAAGTCTTTGGGACATTCCTTGTTAGTTATTTTCATAATTCTCCATTTAATTGTTATAACAATTGCATTGTACTATAGCCGATCAAGTCACAGCTGTGATGCAATGCACTTATACAAGGATAAATATAATATGTTTTAAGTAATATGTTTTGGTGAATTTCAATTTGGAACATTTTTCCCTAAAATGTGTCCCAATTTATCTGACTTTCCTCCATCATGTGCACAAATGCACATAAGTATATGTTTTCTTGCAGAGTTTCTCTATCCGTTCGCACAGGTCTCACTAATCTGACACACCTGCTAATCTGGCACATGAATGGATCATGGATTGAGAAAGCCTGCTTTATTGCATCAGTTGTTTACAGTAATATACTCACCTTTTTCATGATGGCCGTATATTGTTGTTTTTATTGAATTTGGTGTCTTGAAATTTTCCCTATAACCGTGCCCTGTTGGCTATTGTTTGAAGAACCTCAAATCTGTTTACAGCGGTCTTTGATCTTCACAGAATATTGGTTCCTTGGAAATTCAATTAAGATTCTGTCTAGACACATCTTTATTTTTCGGAAATCATGCAAAACATCTCAGCTGTGCACAGCAGTCGTGTGACTTTCAGGACGGTTGGAAACTTTAAAAGCAATCCAGCCAGTGAATGCAGATTTCACTTTTTGGAGTTTAAACAACTAATTCAACCAATAATGAAAATTCAGTCATTATTTACTCACCCTTATGGTGAACAATTATGACTTTTGTCTTCCGATTACATTTGACTTCTGAAGTCCTATAAATACTTCTAGACCGATATTTATCTTTATTTACTGATTTGTATGAATATTTACTGATTAAATGAATTATTCAGTCAGTCAGATTTGTGAATGGAATTAATAAATTGCATAAATTCATGAATTTCCATTTATTAACATTAGTTAACTGTATATGAACTAACACAGAAAAATACTTTTAAAGCATTTAGCAATCTTAGTGAATGTTAATTTCATCATTTGCTAATACAGTATTAAAACAGAAAGTTGTATCTGTTAACATTATTTACTGGATCTGAGTTAACATACATTAAAAATTGTATTTGTATTAACTAAAGTTATCAAACATTAATTAATACTGTAACAGATGTATTGCTGATTGTAAGTTAATAATGCCTTATTGTAACAAGCTCAACGATCTGTTCCAGTTGCAGAAACATAGCTGTTAGAAATCCGATTACCACTTCTCTCTGACATGATATCAGAGGAGGAGAGAGAAACACACACACAAAGGAGATGCGTTCAAAGTTGTCAATGTTTGGTTAGGATGCACAAGTGCATATTTATTGTGTGAAACAATTTGTATACTTCTCATAACCTCTAGCGCCACAATACTTACTGAAACAATCTGCTCAAATTCTACATGGAAGCAGTTTCCCATCATACGGGTGACAGCAAACAAAAAATAAAACAGTTATGTTATCAATGCCAACTCACAAAATGCTTGGCGATTATAAAGAATGGGTATCAGTGGAGAATTACATTTGTTAACATTAGTTGACGACATGAACTACTTCTAAAGCACTTATCTTGTGTTGTCGTATCTTATCTTAAATATATATAAGTAACAAACCTCAGTAAACTTAGTTGTTATTTTTAGGTATTAGGTAGGTTTAAGGGCTCTAGAATAAGACCGTGAATTAATATGTGCTATATAAGTATAGACAGCCAGTATGTTAGTAATATGCATGCTAATAAGGAGCTAGAATATAAACTCACAATTGCAAGGAAACAAAAAGTTTTGTGGGTTTATCTTGCAATTCTGACTTTATAACCCACAATTCTTAAAACATTAGTCTGAATTGTGAGATGAAAACTCACAATTGTGAGGGGAAAAAAGTTAGAATAGTGCAGAACAGTTACCCTGTTTTATTATTATTTTGTATTCAATGGCAGAAATAAGCTCCCATATGTATTGGGTTAAGGGAACTCGAATATGACCATGCATTAATGTGTGCTTTATAAGTATTAATGAACAGCCAATATGCAGGTAATATGCATGCTAATAAGCAACTAGTTAATAGTTGTCCCCTAATCTAAAGTGTTACCATTGCAACACATGTATTGCTCATTGTTAGTTAATGCTAGTTAATGCATTGTTTTAAACAATGAACAATAATTAATAATAAAAACAATAATTGTTTTAAAATATTGGTAGTACTTCATTTTACAGTCCTGTTCCATGTGTGCATACTATGTACTTACTATAGCAATTACAATAACTGGATAATAACTACATACTAACCCTGAACCTAAAACTAAATCTAGCCTCACCCATTGTCATGAATCCAGTTCGTGGCCTTCCGTCCGACTGCCAAAAGAGGTCGCTTCACGATTATATTGACTCTCACACCACACATCACACTGTACTGCATTTCCCATCATCCATTGCACTGACGACACACACAGCTGATTCCACTAATCACGCTCACACCTGAAAATTGTCACACACTATGTCACACTCTTTATAAGCCTTGGACTTTCTCTCCCTGACTGCCGAGTATTGTTCTGCGTATAGCACTCCCCTAGTGTTAGCTGCCTTACCAAGCCATTGTGTGTTTTTCTCTTTAGTTCCAGTATTGTTCTGCGTTTAGAACTCTCCTAGTTTTAGCTGCGATATGGAACCCTCTTTGCTGTCTTAGTCTTGCCTTGCGTGTTTTCTAGTGTTTCGATTCTTGCCCGTGTTTCCTGGATTAACCCTTTGCCTGGCCGTTCGGACTCTGTTTGCACCTCTCTTGGACCGCTGCTCGTTTACTTGGATTATCTCTCTGCCTCACCCTGTAGGATATTGTTCGTCGATCAAAGACCCACGCTTGTTCTAGGAATACTCTTGTGTCTTGCCCATGCCATACCTGTTCGCTGTTGTTTGATAATCCTGCCTGTTATTTGACTGTTTATTAATAAAAGCTTACACATGGAATCGCACATCTTGTTCGCCCCGTTACGCCCATGTAGTTACCTTATTCCACCTAGTATTTTCTTGGGTAAGTACACTGTAAGTACACATACTGTAAAATAAAGGGTAACCAAAATATCTGTTCTTCACACAAAGCCATTGTATGGCATCAGAGAATTTGGAGTATAGCACAAGTCATATTTTTATTTATTTATTTCATTTTTGAGTGAACTATTCCTTTATTTATTTATTTATTTTTTAACACATGTAGTGGCATAGTTTGGCAGTGTTTCATAGTTGGTTTGTGAAGGACCCAGTTCCATTCATAAGTATACAGTAGCTGTACCAAGGTTGTGGTAAGTAATGTTCCTTACAGAAAGCTACATAGTTGATGTTTTCTTTTCAGTTCTTTATGAATCTGGATGACCAGATGTCTAGAGGCTCCAGATGACCTCAGCTGATTGATTGAGGAGAGTCTGAAGCAGGAGCCTGTACATACCACACATTTCACAGAGAAGACAAGGCTTGCTTTCAGTAATGCTTCACTGTGCATTTCTGAAGTGGAAGTGTGCTTCCCAGACACATAATAACTATAAGGATGTTTACCGCCCACACAGGTATGACTGTTTGCACAGAAAACATTCAGTTGTTATGTAAACCACCCATATATGAGAGCATGACAGGCGGTATCAATGTAAATGCTTGAATGGTCATTCAATAACTCATAAGTAATAATACTTTTTTTGGTATCCTCTCCTAAGTTTGGTGAACTGGAATAAAGCTGACAGGCATGCACTGTCTTTTTGTATTTTAATATGGTCTGTATTATATAGCAAGAAGGATTGTGAAAACTGAACCCTTCATAAAGAGTAGTGCAATATTTACCCCATCATAAAAGACATTTAAAGAGCTAAAATCATTTAAAATTGAGTTTTAGAGAGGTTTATTTAAAAAGGAACTACTACTGCTGAAAACTATACAACATAATGATTTTGATGGCCATGTTTTGTGAGCTACTGTTTGATTTTTAAGGTTTGTTCAAAAGCCCTTTGTTCTGATAGGATATGTTTTAAACAATGAAGATTGAACAAATTCATGTCAGGATGAAATTAAACTTAACAAACAAGCAAACAAAACAGTGTCTAAATGCAAAAGCAAATGAGCGAGAAGGGAAATCATGACAGTCTTGATTACTGTTTAAGTCCAACCTTATTTACATTTTCTCAGTGTTGACTCTTTCTGCTTTCTGCCTGGCATTTGATTTGGTTTTGCTCATGCAATTCTATTTAACCGTTTTGGGGAATAACTGTAGTGACCTTACTGTTAAGGTTAACTCGACTAAAAATAGCTGTTCATCACTGATTTTGATTCACTTTCATGTGTTTCTAAGTTGCCTTTTATGATGGCAAATTTAAGTGAAGTGAAGTGAAGTGAAGTGAAGTGACATACTGCCAAGTATGGTGACCCATACTCGGAATTCGTGCTCTGCATTTAACCCATCCAACGTGCACACACACAGCAGTGAACACACACACACCGTGAACACACACCCGGAGCAGTGGGCAGCCATTTATGCTGCGGCGCCCGGGGAGCAGTTGGGGGTTCGGTGCCTTGCTCAAGGGCACCTCAGTCGTGGTATTGAGGGTGGAGAGAGCGCTGGACATTCACTCCCCTCACCTACAATCCCTGCCGGCCCGAGACTCGAACCCGCAACCTTTGGATTACGAGTCCGACTCTCTAACCATTAGACCACGACTTCCCCTGATGTAAACCAAAAAAGGGGAAGATGTAAACCAAAAAAGGTAATCAGATAGTTAAATAAATAAATAAATATGTCAGCCTAAATCAATGCTGCATTTATTTGAACAAAAATACAGTATAAACTGTATATATTATTATAATTTAAAACAACTGTTTTCAATTATTCCAGTCTTCAGTGTCACATGATCTTCAGAAATCATTGTAATATGCTGATTTGCTGCTCAAGAAACATTTCTGATTATTATCAATGTTGAAAACAGTCGTGCTGCTTCATATTTTTGTGGAAACCATATTAATTTATTTTAAACAGAAATGTGTCGTTGCATGTGTTTACTTTCACTAGTGATCACTTAAATGTGTCTTTGCTGAATAAAAGTATTAATTGATTTTTTTTTAAATGGTAGCATCACTACTTTGAACTGTTTGTCAAAACAGTACCTTGACTTTAATATGCCTAAATTGTAAGATAATTGAGTTTTAAAGCAGATTCCCCAACACTGTTTTTTTTTTTTTTTTAATTCTGTGAAAGTAACATGTTGGGAATTGAACTATCGTGTGATACTCGAGCCACATAGTGAAAGTGTTTTAAACTGAGCAGAAATGCTTGGGCTAAATGAAACTGCTGCCGGGTGCAGAATATCTGCTGTCTACTCAGCATTTCCTGCTGTTTGTTGGTTGGATGACAGTCAGCAGCTGTACATTTGAAGTGATAAACATGAAGCCAGATGAACAGGTGACTGGCAGTTGCTTCTTTGAGTCGCTTTGTTTAACTGTGTGTCTGTGTTATTTGGGTAAATTGCAACAGTTTTTATGATCTTATACTCCATGTTGGGGAAAGTTACTTTTAAAATCAGAATCAGAATGAGCTTTATTGGCCAAGGATGTTTACACATACAAGGAATTTGTTGTAGTGACAGAAGCTCCACAGTGCAGCAGAGTTAGAAAAATCCTTGTTTGTCCGGGAGAGCAGGAGTTCGTCCGTTTTGTTGGGTAGAGAGCGGAGATTCGCCAGATGGATGCTAGGCAACGCTGTTCGAAATCCACGCTGACGAAGCTTCACGAGCGCTCCGGCTCTCTTCCCCCGCCGTCTGCGCCTCCTGTAGCGTTTGACCAGAGCTACGGCTCCGCCAACTACAATGTCCAGCAAAAAATCTAAATCTGGTAAAAGATTTCGTGGTGTTCTCTGCCGAATGTTCAGCAGGTCATCCCTGGTAAAACTGATTGTATTTGAAAAACAAAAAACAGTGCAAACACTGAAGAGCAACGCACAATAGCTGCCATCAGCGGCGTCATCTTGGTCTCAGTGAAAGTAAAGCATATCAATATTACATTACTCCCTATTGTCTTAGTTACTTTTTATGGAAAGTAATGCATTACATTACTTTTGTGTTACTTTTTTCTCATCTGAGCTGGGTTTTTTTTTTTTTTTTTAAAGTTATATTTTTGGGGGGGGAAAGTATATGTAAATTGAAGTCTGACGAACCTTTCAGCTATGCTGCTATTCTGGATTGCATGAAGAACAGTACGCAGGAGAAGAAAATTCAACACTCTTCAGCAGTTAAAACAAAGCAAAGCACAAAAAAAAAAAAAAAATCTGAAGTTTATCTGAAGTCATTTTTGTTCATTAGTATGGTGAACTGGATCATCGAATGTCAGCAGCAAAGACATTGGTTAATAAAATAATTTGTGTCATTTAACATATTTCATTATTGCAGGTGTGCTTCATATTCTGTTTGCATTTCACTGTTTTTGTTCATTTTCAGTAACATCATGTTCTCCCCATTCCTGTCAACATGGAAACAGGAGAAAACAAAGTAACTGGCTTTACTTATTTGAAAAACGATCTCAGATATTTCCTTGTAAATTAAAAAGTAATGCTTATAGTAGTTACTTGGTAAAAGTAATCTGATTTCATAACTCTGCTACTTGTAATGTGTTACCCCAACACTGAATATATTGAACTGTTGCATCCCAAGGAGAACATTCTATAATCCTTCTTTATTGAAGCCAAAACACGGAACGTGGAACTCAGGGGTAAGACAAAAAATACCGGTCCTGGGAGACAGGGAGACACAGGGCTTAAGAACACAAGGAAATCAAATGAGGAAGAACAGAAACAGGTGATGAGTAATTAAACACAGGGCTGGGGACAAATTAACTAATAATGACTCTAAACGGGGAAAAGAACAGGAAGTCCAAATAAGGGCATAAGGAAACAGGGAGCACGTGGAAACACAAGACACAGGGAAACAAAGTCTGACACCGACATGGAAACTCCACTAATTATATATATATGTGCTATATTATATATTATATTATATAATTTTTTTTTTTTTTTTTTTTTTCACTCTAATTATATTTTAAATGCCAAAGAAAACGGAATAAATGACAAGAAATATTATCGTTTTATTTATTTATTTTAATGCTATCTCCTTCTGAACTTAAAATCAAGGCCAAGCTGCTGATTTACATAGATTGAGCTCCACATTCAATCACCCTTTTTTTTTCTTCAATATTCAGGTTGGTGCTGCACCACTGAATAATTATGCAATTGGCTAAAATAGAGACTTGTGAAACTGTCTTAGGGGAAGTTAAATGTCTTGGTATTTCCCCAGAAACTTTGTCTTTGCCTCAGTGCCTGCGGTCAGCTTATGCAGCACATCCCAACACGTTTAATGGAAGAGACTGTCTCTAAAGTCTTCACAAAACACAGGTCTGAAGGCTTGTGAGTAGCATCTAGGGAGGCCTTGGTGTAGCTGCAACAAATCATCAAGGGCAAACTGAGCAAACTCGCAGGACAGCTGCATTGGGAAACGGGGGTCTTAGAGGGGAAATCATTTGTTTAGGTGTCAGTTTTGTTGAGTGGACAGATTTGTTCACTTGTTTTCAGGTAAACATTTGGGTGATGCCATGTTGATCAATCAAAGCAACTGGAAAACATTACCCAGAAGACATTCCCATTAACTCATGCAACCAACAGAAGATTTCAGAGCACTTTCCAAACAGAAAATTGTGGTTTCTAATTTTATTATCGGTGAAATTATTATGCTTTACCACAAATGATGCCCTGTTTCAAAGATGCTTTGCTCTTCCTTTGCAGAAAATCGATTTCTATGAGTTTCTCCTTTCCTAACAGCCTTCAGATAAATATTACAACAGGAAAGATTCTGCTGTGTCATTGATTGGTTTTTGTACCTAATCACGTAATATTTACTACTAGCGAATATTTGCAAGAACACTGAGCTAGAAAAACAGTTGTGGCATTCTTATAATGGATTAAAGGCATATTATGGATTTATTACGAATTAAGCCAAATACTTATTGATTACTACTTCACTGTCCTTTCCTTTGAATGAAGGAATGAATGAATGAATAATAGGACAGTTTCAAAGTAAGTGAAGCTATAAATACTGAACGACTATTTCACTAATACAGACACAAGACGTAAACAATGATTTAAAATGACTTTAATGTGTAGGAAAAAAGTTTACTAACCTTTTCTATTTAAAATGATGTTCAATTATATGACCCTAAAAAAAGAGAACAACCTTCAGCTCATTTAATAGACATTTTGGTGGAATTTGTGCAAGTGTTTTTATAATATTATAAAATATAACAATTATAATTTTTGTGCTTTAAATCCTTCAAACTATTGCCTCATTTACTTTCATTCCAGTTCTTCACATTTATATCCAATATTATGACCCTAAAATTGATAACTTTCAGCTCAAATATTTATGCCTCTCTCAACATTTATTTATTTGAGAATTCCGATGCATCAGAATTATTATGTTTATTTGTATGATTGTTAATTGAGCTTAACTCCTGTTGAACCTGGAGTATTGCTTTGAGGTTTATTTCAACTTTATTGTTCTTGAAGGCTTCAAACATGTAATATTGTCCTCTCCAAAACATATGTATTTTAAAGATATCTGAAAATAATTCTCAGCTCCAACTGTCACTAGATTCTGTAAAAAATAATACAACATTTTTAGGATCTCATTGAATCCTGTCATAGAAGTTCGTTGAAAAAGTTTCAAATAAACGGAGGCAATGAGAAGCCTAATTTCGGTTATCCCTCGGCATGGAAGATGGGACTACCTTTGATGGCGATGTCCCACCGGACGCCATTTGCCACACAGTGCCTCACAGATGCTTCAGACACATCTGCAGCAAAGCATTTATTAAGAGAACGGCAATTAAACCTGGTGTATCAGATCTGCTGTTATAAATTTAGAAGAAGAACTTGGTATGGAAGCTTTTTGATTCTATCCCTAATTCAAATACCATTGAGGTTAATTACTCAAAGAAAACTCCTTGAAGTTGTGGACCATGACCCTCCAATGACTGCGTTCATCGCTAATGTTAAGAGAACGTCAGTTTTATGGGAAATGCGACTAGAGCGCAGCGGTTTTATTTTGCCTCTCTGTGACGAATGAAGGTTTAAGGCAGAAACAACATCACTGCTGCTCTTTAATTAAGTCATCTGTACGGAACAACAGGGAGGTCGAAAAACACAAAGCCTGCTTAATGACATTATCTTAAAATGCAAACTTTAGCCTGGAGCGACCATCATTCCAGAGCCAACACAAAACACATTCGTTAAATCAACAATTAGTGTGTTTATGCATTCGCAAATAGGTGGTAGTGCTTACAGCTTTATGCAAATGTATTTAAAAACATGACAGACTTATGCAGATATATCACATAACATAAGTCTATGGCGGTCATTGCTTGCAGTGCTAATTTATTTATTTATTATTTTTTTTCCTGTGAAATAGTGTATGCATTCACTGTACATTATTCTAAGAATGATTTATCTCAAACAAATATTAAGGATATGTAAAAAAAGTGTCTTGTCAATTCTGTATTATAAAACTAAGTAAGAAAGTATGAAAATGTATGCACATATCTATCTATCTATCTATCTATCTATCTATCTATCTATCTATCTATCTATCTATCTATCTATCTATCTATCTATCTATCTATCTATCTATCTATCTATCTATCTATCTATCTATCTATCTATCTATCTGTCTGTCTGTCTGTCTGTCGGTCTACTGTATCTGTCTGTCTGTCTGTCCATCTATATATCATTCTGTTGTTCTATCTTTACATCCAACCATCCAGCCATCGGTCTATCATCTATCTATCCGTTTGCTTACCCATCTATCCTTCCATCCATCTATCAGTCTGTCATCTATCTATCCTTCCATCCATCTATCAGTCTGTCATCTATCTATCCTTCCATCCATCTATCAGTCTGTCATCTATCTATCCATCCATCCATATGTCCATCTATCTATCTATCTATCTATCTATCTATCTATCTATCTATCTATCTATCTATCTATCTATCTATCTATCTATCTATCTATCTATCTATCTATCTATCATGTGTGTGTAAGTCTGTGTATAAATGAAAAATAAATATCGAGCGAGTGACTGTGAGAAATGGCTATTGGAAGGGTTAGTATGATATAAAGTATGAAAAGTTTGACCTTTTAACAACTTAATAACATGACAGAGGACCGGCAGATTACTAGAGGGCAGAGCGAGGGAGCGAAAGAGCGATCATCCTTCACTTTCAGCTCTCGTTCTTCATCCATCTGTAATCCCCTTCTGCGATCTCTCTCTCCGCTCCACCGGCTCCAGGGTCCCTCACGAGCCTTTCCAATCCCGCTGAATCTTGGGAGGTCAGAGAGGCGGTCGGTCCCGTCAGACAGTCATATCCTCAGCATGAGTGGCCTTTGTTACAGATCTCACTCCTGTGTCACCGCCTCGACACCGAAACCATCACCGCATGTGAGGTGAGCTTTATACTGAACTGTATGTATGCATCTACAGTCTGTGGCCACGTTCTTAGCTACACCTTTCTAATACGGTATAGGACCAAGCTAATTCAGGCCTATACTGACATTATTAGGTGTTGTATGCAATACTTTGACTGTACTTGTAGATATTTAGGAAACATGCTAAGTTCACTTACTTGTTTCTCCCAAAACAACGCTACAGCCAGTTATTCCGCTTTGAAATGTGCATTCCATGTCGGTGTCACAGTGCACACACAAGCAGGAAGCAGGAACACGCAGACGAGGATGTAAACTCAAATATATGTCTTTAATGAAGACATCAAGACATGGCAGGACAAGGCAAGGCAGACACAGACAGGAACACCGGGGAGTAACGAGTAGACCAGACGAAATCAAACTGAATAGACAGGACTAATATAGATAATCATAGACAATTAGACAAACATGGCTGGACAAGAATTAACTAATGATTACATACAACAAGGACAAGAAACAAACCAAATATGGAAACATGAGGCAGGAACACATGACACACACGACAGAGGACTGACAGTCGGAATGTTTGTTTTTGTTGTGGTCTGTGTCACTGCAAGTTAAACCAATAGTATTTCAACGGCCTGGGTTGCCAGTTTGTGGAAAACACAGTGATTCTACCCAACCTAAAAAGCCTTGGCATCATCTGAAAAACCCTAAAACACAGAATAATCAACTCATTATCTTCCAGTATAAAGCTTCTTCCATTGTCGCTTGTGCTTGTTCCTGTTACATGCTCAATCTGGCAACCCGCATGAGTGTCATGTCACAGGAGGAGCGGCAGGATAAACAATATATTGAATTTGGACTGCAGTACCCATTTCAATTGCTTTTTAATCACATTAAAGTGTGTCTGAGGAGCCCTGACTCTTTTGTTCAATGACCAAAGACTTAGCACAATTATGTTTAATAAGCCAACAATGCATGTGGTCATGTAAATGCATAAACCTGCTTTGTAGTAGAGGGAAATAAAACACTCTGCTTCTTTCTTTGCCTTAAAAAAAATGTATTCTCATATCATGCAGCTGAGGTAGAAGTGGTACAGTCCAGACGCTACATCCGTAACCGCACACACGGAGAAAGTAAGCCTGTACAAATTTCCAACTTACATACTGCGGTAAACTGGGGTTGTTAATGCTTTAACATCAAAATGCACATAACAAATGGACTACTCAGAGTCAGACACACGGAAATGTATGTTCTGACAACATTACTAGGAAATAACCTAATTTTTCTCTGTGAATATACCGTAAACTGGGAAAACAGGTTATTTCATTAAGCTGATTTTTGAGTGTTATCATCCTATTGGTGTGCATATAAATGTTTCAGCTGCTGAAATGCTTGGTGTATCACTAATCATAATTTCTGAGATACTCAGACACCCTTAAAGAAATGAAACCGAACCATCTTTCAACCTTACTCCAACTTATTCGAAAGCCATTTCTAAAGCATTAGCGGTTACTTTCTTGACTGGATAGTCTTGATGGGTCAGACCCAACCCTCAACCCAAAACGTATTTAGCCGTAGAACAACGCTCTCTTAAAAATGAAAGCAATCATCACGCTGGTCAGGCTTTTAGCTTTCTGAAAGAGAACTGCGAGTATGTTACTCTGAGCCGCTGAAACCACACGCTCTACTCTGCAATTTCCACCGAGCAAATACAGTATAGAGTCTCTGCCTCACTTAGTGGAAAAAAAGCTACAGTATATCAAAAGGTAATTTTTGACGTTGATGTGAAACGATGTTTATTTAAGTTGAACTGGCATCGATGATAGATTGAGCAGGAGTGCAAAGGCAGATAGATTCACAGAGAAGGGGTCGTCAGAGGCCATTTTCCAAGAGACAAAATCAAGCAAACTACTGCAAAAGATTTTTTTTCCTCTTACAGAATCTGTGTAGGAAGAGCACACATTGGGAGTGCAGCATTTGTCAACAGATATATTATTAACCATGTTGATCTAAAGCATCATCAAAATGACATTACACCGAGTAGAGAAATTGGTCTTCTCGTTCCCATCTCTGAGCACACGAGAGAGAGAGAGAGAGAGAGAGAGAGAGAGAGAGAGCAATTGAGAGAGAGAGATGGTCGATGACTTGGCAAGCAAACGAAGCAATTTCACCAAACTGTTTTTCAATCAAGTTTTCCTACACCTAAGAAGGAGAATGAATTTAAAGAAAACACAGACCCAAAAATACATCAGTACAACCTACTGCTTGAAAAGTTTGAAAGTTTTTGAAAGAAGTCTCTTTTGATCACCAAGGCTGCATTTATTTGATCAAAAATACAGTAACAACAGAACTATTGTGAAATATTATTACAATTTAAAATAGCTGTTTTCTGTGTGACTATATAGTAAAATATAATTTATTGCTGTGATCAAAGATTAATTTTGAGCATAATTACTCCAGTCTTCAGTGTCACATGATCCTTCAGAAATCATTCTAATATGCTGATTTGCTGCACAAAAAACATTTCTGCTTATTATCAATGTTGAAATCAGTTGTGCCGCCCAATATTTTAGTGGAAATTGCGATATGCTTTTATTTATTTAATTTTTTCCCGCACGATTCTGGATTGGTGTAGAGGCAATTTCCTCTCAGAAACTGCTAGCAATGAACACTGAAATAAGCATGACGTTTGTAGTAGAAAAAACTAATATTTTGGCAGCGACTATTTGTACTAAGTGTAAATAGCAATAAAGTCTATAGCAATGTATTCTACTTACACTAATTAAAAATATCAGTATTTTCTTAGTGATATGCTATTTACACTGTGCAAATAACTAGATTATATTTACATTGTTAAAATAGCAGGAGTTTCTGCAATTTATACTACTTATTGTCTTACTGTCAGTTTTGATCAGTTTAATAATCATTTTAAATCATTGCTTAATAAAAGTATTACTCCTTTCAACATACAGTACATGCATAAATAAATACATGTATGTTTGAATGGTAGCGTACACAGTATGTTGTAAAACTACTTTTATCATGTTTCTCCCCCTTTTTGTAAATGCATGTGAATGCATTTCAATAACCAATTATTATGTTATTTTATTGTTTCTCTCTTTTTTTTCTTTCAATCTTCAATTTTTTTTTTTTTTTTTTTTTCACCCACTATTTTTTTGCCTTCTGTAAAAGTACTTACAAATGATAAAACACTTTTGGCAATTCAGGAGACCAGACAAAGTGATAGTCCATGTTTGCATGTCATTGCTGTGGCCGAATGTGTTGTTTTGCCTCAGGGCAACTCTGTGCAGCAGAATCCCTGACAGAGGGGAAGAAAAACATGACAGAGGGTCTCTCCAGGTGGAGGTAAACTTTCAGGAAAAACTGTACTTGAGGGCCAAATGTACATCAGCTGCTGCCGTGGCATTGCCTAGTCTCTGACCATCTCATTTAGAGGGAGCTTGAGCCTGGTGACCCCATTAACTCCAGTCTTTTCCTCCCATCTGTCAAACTACACAAAGTCACTTGGCACAAATATTACAAACCTCAGCGACAGGCGTGCTCAGCCTGCCCGAGTTCATCTTTTTGCTAACCTCCATTTAACCTGCAGAAAGTCTCGTCTCTGTAAAGCAGGCCTCAAAGTCTGCATTTCTTGCTGTTTCTCTTAATGCTCTGTAACCTTCCAAAACTCCAAGATGTTTTTGATGGAGATTTATTCCTCTCAAGCGATTCATACGGAGATGAATAGCTCTGCCATTACCATTTGTTAAAAAAAAAAAAAGAAAGACAAAAAAGAACAGTAAAGCAGAACTGGAACACACAGGAAGGAAGTCAGCAGATGACTTCAGACAACCTGATATGCATGCTTTTGTGGAGTTGACTAGCTCAGTTAGTGTCAGCAGTTCAGGATTGGGATTCTCTGTCTTCCTCTCTCTCTTTGGCGTAGTGGATTTCAGGAACCTGGACTATCTATGAAGCCATAACCAGATCTTCTGTAATCTCTGATAATGCTCCGCTCCCTGGCAACAGCAGGAAAGATGAGTAGATAACCTGATAGACAGAGCAATTAACCGTCGTCATCATCCTGCGCTGTAATATTTTCTTTATCTCTCCAGCACTTCGCCTGTACTCTGAAATGGCATTTCTGTAACATTAGGTGAGCTGCATGCTTTAATTTCTGAGGAAATCGAGGCACAAGCGTAATATTCATATCAAAGTCAGCATCACTATCTGCACCTCTTGGGCATCAGTCAAGGATTTCATTATTATTTTATTTGTTTGTTTGTTTTGTGCTCTGATTTTACCTTTCAGTTCAGGGACTTCAGGAAAACAAAATCTGAAAATAACCAAGAATCATTCGTATTATTCCCCCCCAGGGAAAGATTTAAAAATAATATTTTGAATTTAGCAATGATTAATTAGCAATAGTCTGTTTTTCTAACCAAACAGTACAGAATAATAAGTAAGCAAGTAAATATTTTTTCCACCTTTTTTTTTTTTCCTCAGGTAATTCATCAACAGATAGTTTATATTTTATTTTATTTTTTCACTTTTATTAGTGTTTGTCTTTACATTTCTGTGTCTTGCAATTTGTACTCTGTGCTGTAAATTAAAAATAATTTTGAAATTATTATTCTTATATTTAATATATATTCTTCTTACTCAAATATTTTGCTTCTATCTATCTATCTATCTATCTATCTATCTATCTATCTATCTATCTATCTATCTATCTATCTATGAATGTAAGTTTGGTATTTAGGGGTTTAAGCATGTAGTGCTTAAACCCTATTGTAATTTTTAGGATTTTATTTATTTTATTTTTAAATCTGAATGTTGTAATTCCAGTTCAATTTGACCCCAGCAAAAATACAATCCCAGTAAAACGCTAGCAGGAATGTGTACAGCGAATTCCCTCATATTTAATATCTGAGCACCAAACGTTCAGCATCCCTTCACCAAAAGCCTGGAATGAGAATTCCCAGCACGTTTTGCAAATGAAGCACCCATTCAGTTCACGTACTGTATTTGCTGTAATTTAAATGCACGATCACCTCCAGAGCTCACAGACCCTCCCCTGCACACTCACCCACCCACCCAACCACACACACACACACACACACACCACCATCACCCGGGGACTTTCCACTGACTTCTGCTGTTTCATACACATCTAATGATAGTTGCTAAATCTAACCCTCACAGCAACCCCAAACTTTTGTTGAAACATGCTTTAGTATGTTTATTAAGCAGTCTCCTCATGAGGACGGTGCCTGGTCTCACAGTGTAGCTGATTTCAGGTTTTACTATTCTCGTGGGGACATTTGACTCTCTCTCTCTCTCTCTCTCTCTCTCTCTCTCTCTCACTCACACGCATTTCGCATTTGACGTCTCTGAAAGTCATCTCATGCCCGCGACAAAGCTAAAGAAGCATCTCGAGAACATTTGAGTTAGTGCAGCATGTCCAGATAGCGCCTCTCCAGCGCGTCGGTCGGTGGGCAGCGCGAGGCGTGTCTGCAGCGCGTTTCTCCTCACCACTCCCATTTACCGGCGGCTGAACTGCAGAAATAGCGCTTCATTTATAACGCACGCAGCTCAATAGACGTCTGGAGGAGAGGAAAGAAACGCTTCTCTCATCGGAGTCTCCCACCCGGCGGACGGGAATAATTCATCGGTGGGCGGTTGCGCATGACTTGGGATAATGTTTGGATATACTGGAGCACAGGCGAGGACTTCCAGTGATCGCGTGGATTAGGTGACTTTGATCCATTTGTGCAGAACAACTATGTTTGCGTGCGTATGGCTCGCTTTCCAGCGTCTTCTCAGTGGTTCAGTGTGATGTGGATACTTGTCAAGGACATCGTGCGTAATAAATGAGCCGTTCCGGAGAACGACTGCGATGCATCAGAGCTCTGGAAAACACTCTCGTAGCGCTATTGTGATCGCGACCGGTGGACGATGATCTTCGGCTGTCAACTCGTCTGAGAGTTCCGTCGGCTATAGGATCCGTCGCACCCGTCTGAGGAGCAAAGTTGAGCCCGAGAACAAAAAACAAGGTAGGCTTTCCAAAACCCACCCTATAAAGGGCGCTGTATGTGGGTGCGCGGTCTAAATGGGGCATATTGTCACACGCAAGACTTTGGTTCAGTGTATCCGTGACCTTTTCAGCGGGTAATGGATGAGAGATGTGCTTGATCTGTCTTTTATAGAGGCATGCGAGAAAAATGAGAGGCTGTTCGATGGATAGCATCGATCTGGTGCGTGCGAGGAAAATTATGTGGTGGTATTAATGCTTGCGCCTTTATGCTTTTCTAAAATGCGATTTTCGCTCAGATGATTAGTTTGTGAAGTGTTTTCAATTCAGTTTCTGAGCGAATTCTCGTAGTGTAATGAAAAAGAGAAGAGTTTGAAGGGATCGACCGGATTTCAGGACCACGGACAGCACCCAATACTGTTAGAGACGCGAGGGAAAGTCTTCCCGAGCCTGTGGCTGTGAAATGCATATGCTTTTTTAGTTTAATTGAGGTATTTTAAGCGTGTGCATGGGGGTGTGATCAGATTGTGTCGGTTTAAAGTCAAATTATTGTGTGAATGCCAATCAGGCATTTGTCAACGCTTGGGTCGACTTGCGTTGTGCATGAAGGGCTGCTGTGAAATGTTTAATTAATCGGTCTGTCACACTGTACTTGTCTTTTTCTGTCTCTCACACCTAGACTAACACACAAAGACCCAGTGAGAAAAAGAGAGAAAGCCTGGTAAAAATGATTCTGAAGGTCATGTTTGACTGAAATCTAACATTCTCAGGAACTGTGACTCTGAACTAGCACTGCTTTGCTCTGTTGCCATGTGACAGACAGCAGTGCTGCTGCTCTGCATCCCAATACTGCTATTCCTCTCAGCCAAAAATAGATTGGCTGGCAAGTGGAGAATCACCAGTGGTGACTGCCGTTATTAGATATGAATCACAATGTGATTTCCAAAAATTAACTGATTAGACTCCATTATTGGCAGACTAGTCTCTCTGTGTCCAGTAATTGGTATGCCACTGTGTGCCACACCTAGTGGATGTCTGATATCCTGTGGAAATGTTTGTAATTACTGCCCTTTTAGTGTGTTTGTGTGTCTGTGTGAGATTGTGAGACTCTGAGAACTTTCCCTTTAATCTCTGTCAGAGAACAAAACAACACGAGCAACTGTTGTCTGTGTAAGCAAATATTCAAATATTAAAGTTCATTGGCTAATATACGGTGGCCGAGAGAGATCAATGCGCTGCAACTTCAGAAAATGCATGCAAATAGAAAAAGCACCAGCAAATCAAGAAAACATCTTCATCAGTTTGACAGCAGGTGGTGCAAATGCTCACAACACAATAAAATAAATTGTATTTGCAGTGCGTTTCTTTGTTTGGTTGTGTTGTGTGCATTTGCAGCGTGTGTGTTGTAAAATTGAAGAAGTTGTTTTCTTTATTTGCAGGTGTTTTATCTATTTGCAGCTCATTGAGCTCTCCCGGCCATTGTAGCTAAAATATATTTTTAAATAATGTTGAAATATCAAATAATATTTTAAATAATAAAAAAACAAAATATTAAACAATAAATAAATAAATAAAAAGTTCTAAAAATAATAAAAAGAGCATGTGTGTATATATATTGTTAGATAATCTAAGTAAATATTAAAATATACGAGTTCATTGGCTAAAATATATTTTTAAATAATATTGATAATATTAATATTAAATAATATTAATGTTAGATAATCTTAAAAACTCATTCTGCATTCTGTCACACCAACAAAAGTACTTTTAAGGGTTATGGGTCAGGTACAAATAGCTTCTAATGTAGCAATATTCACTTTTTAGAGGTAAATTATAATGCTTTTAATTAAAATTCATAAAATGTTTCAATTAAACCATCCACCCACATGTACATCCTAGATACATTAGCATTATTTGAGATCAGAGAAGAAGCTCAGCTCATTCTATATTATTCAGACATCCCTGCTTCACAGCACTTTATACACTTTGTTGGACAAAACTTTGCTGGCATCTACTTGATTATGACTAAGAGTCTTTGGACAAAATATGCTTTATTCTCATCAAAATCAGTTTGTACCTACATGTCAGTCTTTTGATCAAATTTCTAGCTTTGCACATATTACAATTGACGGCCTTGCTTCTGGAAGCTTGCTTAAATTTAGAGCTTGAAAAAAGGTCATCAACGAATGAGTGCTTTCTGCACATTTTCAATGCAGTTGTTGACATGTTTCGAGAACACGAGCTCTCTCTCTGTGTGTGTGTTTCTGTCTGCAGTCAGTCAGCTCCCTCAATATGACATGGCCACTCTGTCAGCTCTCTGGGAATTAGAGGGTGGGAGTCTATTACTCTGAATCGGGCAACCCTGAGGCAAAGCAAGCCCTCTCTCATGCCTCTGTTCTGCCTGGTGCCATCCTGCAATCCTGTTTACGCAACCACCCGTACTCTTAGCCTGCTTGTGTGTGTGTGTGCTGCTGGGTAACTTATAGGATCATGAAGGCTGTGGATTTGTTCTTTGGATGTGGGTCAATGACAGTGTGTTGATAATGCACAATGACGTAACTTAGTTGTTAAATATAATCACAACGGATCATTCTCCTTGGCTCCCAAATTTTGTCTAAACCTCCCTTGTCCTTCCAAACAAATGCACCGTGAGAGTTTCTCTACGTATACAGCAGTCTGATGTCATTGGATATCAGCATTCCTCTCTGTTTGGCTTTATTGTTCATTCTCACCGCTCTCGTAGTCAGTAACAATCTCTCTCGATTCTTTCATCTCTAACTTTTCCTGAAGTGCAAGGATATTAATCATGGTGTTCAAACCACACTTGCCATTATTTGATCCTTTGATCATAGTTCTCTACTAATCTTGCATCGTTTGGATGTTATTTCTGTCCCCTCCCACCAAATAGCAGATGTATGTCAACCGGAGCGGTGCTGATTGCTGCTGTTGATTCATTCGGCAGATATTTGAAATTGCTTTTATTTTATTTTATTTTATTTATTTTACTTCTTTTATTATTATTATTAAAAGTGATATGATATTTGTAATTATAAAAATCGATTAGCCTACAATACAAATTGCATGGTTTATATTAATATAATGATGTCATTATTAACAAATTCAATTTACATTTATGCAATTATGCAAGCAACTTAAATTAGAAGATCAGAAGTAATTTATCCTACCCAGGCTCATTGGAAATAAATGCATTTACTTGCATTTCTGTAAAACTAAAAAAAAACGTACATCACATATTACAGCTTCGTTTGTATGGGTTTTCTAATGCTGTTTGCTCGGTAGCTCACCCGATACGGCATTGCACTTGTGCAGTGCTCTAGTATGAATCCTGTGAAACTACAGTTCGACAAAACAGCTCAAACCTGCTTATAAGGATGATAAAATGCGTGCATGGTTGCATCAGTGAATGCATTTTTATATTACTTTTGCATTCATTAACACTTTCGGGTAGGTAATAAAAACACAGCAATATGTGCCTGTACCAGCGTAATGAAAACATGCTACGGTCACGTTTTGAGCATGCATTTTAGCTCCATTCACTGGACATTTCACTTTGAAACTGCTGCGAAACATGACATAATAACGGTGTTGCAGAAATGTCACCACAAGCACGTAATTCCAATGAGCCTGGGTTGAATTCGTCACAGAGCCAACAATATTAGTTTAGGGATGTGGAGTGATTAAATTCTGTCAGAAAAGGTGTTTTCAGTTGCTCCTTGAAAGTTTCGATGGCCTCAACAGATGGAAGCCCATTTCACCAGAGAGGAGCAGAGAGAGTGAAGGTTCTGGAAAATGACTTTGTGCCTCATTGTGAATTAACAATGAGGTGCTGCTCATTGAGTGGCCATAGCAGGATATATTTTATTATATTAACCATTTTATTTTATTTTATTTATTTATTTATTTTATTTTTTTGTGAGCAAGGCATGCATTGCAGAGACAGTATGCCCAATAAGCATGTGAGCGTTTGAAAGCAGCTGCATGTCAGTGAGTCTGCTACTGATGCTGCAGAAAGAATGGTACTGTTACATTTCATATTTTAGCACTGAAGTAATACTGGTACGTTTGGCATCCCTGCTATCACATACAAGGTTTCTGGGTGTACAGTGAAACGTGCTACTTGCAGTCCATCCATTCTGTCCTCTCCTGCTTTAACATCTTGTTCTTATTCCACAATATACATCTTGCATTTCCTCTGCCTGGGGGAGGCTTCCCTCCTGTCCTCGCGCTCTTTCTTCTGCTGTTCATTTGTTCATGCATCTGTAGTGTAAACAGTGCTCTCTTACTCAGCACTCTGGAAGAGGCTCTGGGAATGGTGAGCACTAATAGCTAATGCCTGTGGGTGGAACACATACTGTGTGTAATGCCAGTGCATCGCGAGGCATGGCAGAGGGAAAGAAGGATGATTGTCTTTGAATGTCTACTCAGCTAAACACCAACCAATTATCTCAATCACTGTTGTGTGAACAGTACACAGGGTTGGTTGTTGGCAAGGAGGTAAAAATAGTCCTGTCTCAAACTTGTAACCATTGAGTGTGTCTGCAAACAGGTTTATGTTGGAAACCTCTGCCTTTATGTGCATTTGACCAAGTGTTTAAACGGTAAAGGAGATGAGAACAGTGAGGAAAACAATGTAAAAACTCCTGTTAAGTCTTTGTTAATTAGTATTTTGTCTTTGTCTTATTTTGTTAATTAGTATTTCTAGTGTAAATATCGAAACATTCTTGAATCAAGATGCATTTACTTTAAGTGAAAAATTATGTAAGCTATTAAGTCTAGTTTTGTAAAAAGAAGTAACCTATCAAAATGTTCTTAATTTTTTGCTTCAAACAAGAAAAAAATAAATGATGTTAATGGAGTAAGAGAAATTATCTTAATTCAAATTATTTTCTTGCTGAGAAAAATTCTGCACAATGCTGTGGATCTTCATCCATCATGTGTTTCATGTAAATATATGTGTATATATATATTTCAGTTAAAATATATGTTGAATGATTGCAATGGTAAAGGTATTATAGGATGACATAACAGTATATTTCATTAACTGATATAATGTTAATACTGTATATTAACCTATCTGAACTGCTAAAATTTGTTTTGGACTTATTATATACTATAGTGAAAATCAGCATACAGTGAAAAAAAATGGTGGAGAATTTACTTTGAAACAGTTTTATCTCTGAAATTGTTAGCAAAATGTATTAAAATAAGTACATTTCACAGATAATCACAAAGAAACAATAATTAAAGGCTAGACTACACTACACAACTTTTAAAATCTGAACCGATTTTTAAAACACTAGGCATCATACACTTACTGACTTTGTAAATAGTGGCAAAGGAAAACTGGGCATCATACATTAGCCTACACGGCCGAGGATCATACTTTAAAGTCGTTCCGATCACAACTAACTCATGCAGAAACGTGTGCCTTGTTGCTAGGAGACGCATGTCAAATGAAAACATATGCATTCTAAAATCGCCTGTAAATATCAAACATATTTGTTTTCCAAGCTTAACAGTGATTTAAGTGGTATTTTTTTCAAGGCAAAAAGACTGAAATAAAAGTTTATTGTAATAGTCCAGTAATATTTGTTTTAAAATATGTTTTACAGTGTAATTAGGATTTACTCTGAAGCAATTTTCTCTGAAAAATTGCTAGAAAATGTCAGATAATTAAAAAGGAACCATAATAACACACTGCATTAAGCATTACGGTTTAAGGTAAAAAGACTGAAATAGTATTTTCTTGTAAAGTGTACTCCAATAATCTTTGTTTTATTAACTTTGAAAGTATTTGTTTGCTTCAAATGCAAAATTAGAAGATAGCTGGAGGCTTGTTTCGGAGAAATTCAACTCAGTTAAATCTGTCCATGAGGTATAAAAGGTGTTTTCCCTTTTTTCTTTTCTTTTCTCTTTTTTGTTTATCCTGAGTCCATACATTGGCATATACTTGTTTTTGTTGCAATCTTGAACTCGATTCAGATAGATACATAGATAGATAAATAAACAAATAAAAAGTATATATATTTTATTTTATTTATTTTTTTGTAAAATGAATGAAAGAGTCTGTTGAAAGATGTATTTTCAGCCCCTTAAAAAATTACATTTAGAAAACATATTGAATTATGTTCCTTTAATTTATTTTCTTGACTTGGTCTTAAAAAGTCTTAAATCTGCAGCTCATTTATTGCTGTTTGTTATGGCTTCAGAGTCCGACAAACACGGCGTGCCGTAACAGCTTCTTCCCGCAGGAAGGTTTGCCCAAAATAGCCACTCAATCATCTTCTCAGCATTTGATTACCTCACTTCCTGTGTCAGTGCGGGAACACGTCCAGTGGCTAATGGATTTTAACAGCTGCCTTTCTTTGGCCTTCTTTACCGGTGACCCAAACACTGCATGAGGGCTGCTGATAGCCGCTTGCACTTGTCATTCTCTGCTTTAGCATTTCTTTCCTTCTCTACGGCTGTTTATTTCATCTGCATTTGCTCTCGTCTGTCAGATGTGACTCATATTTAGAAATTCATAATCATTCAGCTGGGAAGGCTGTCTGGAAATGAACAGAAAGCATGGGCTTTATATGACTGATGATGCCAGACACAATGAAATGGCTTGTAGGATGATAATTGATGATGATGTGGTGACTATGACAACAGCCGCAGTCATAATGATGATATTTAGATTATCTACAGACTACCCTAGTGCTATTATGAGTCAGAAAAGGTTTAGTTAGGTCGCCTTTTTGAAAAGGAGCCTGAGAAAAGACAAACACCGAATTTATACTCAATACTATCACATTAATTAGAAGTTACTAATGCGTCTTAAAGGGATAGTACACCCAAAAATGTATTTATCATCATTTACTCACCCCCAAGTTGTTCCAAACCTGAGTTTTCTTCATCTGTTGAACATATAAGAAGATATTTTGAAGAATGTTGGTCCCCATAGACTTTCATAATATGGCAAAATACTGTAAAAGTCAATGGGGACTAGAAACTGTTTGATTACCAACTGCCTTAAAAAACATTGTTCTGCAAACGAAAGAAACTCGTACAACTTGAGGGTGCCTAAATTCGGTTGAACGATCTATTTAAGGAAAAGGAAATGTGAAATTGGCTTTTTGTGTCGAACATGAAGTTGTGTGTAAAAGAAAGAGAGATCCTGCAAAGTACGCCAAGTATTGAAAACAGATTTGCATGAGAATGAGACGCTGTTATGCTGGATGATTTGTCTGGCTGCTTTGCAACCATTTGATTATTAAAGCCATTAGGTAACACAGATGGTTGTTAGGTGAGAAGATCATTTGTATGTGGACATGTGCAGTTAAGTATTAATGGTCAAAGATGAATTAAAAATGCACTAATGTGGGCTTTCAATTACAGATTTTGTTCTTACTCATTGTTTCTGTGCTTGTGTGTCAAAAGAAATTGTTTCGGCTCATTACAAGTAGCTAATAGTGTGCTGCTCATGGCTTCATTGCTCTTCGAGATTCTCAGGCCAAGGTGAAAGTGTCCTTTCATTGCTGGGTTGAGTTAATAGACCTACTTAACCTGGCCGTGTTTGAGCCACGTTCTGCACAACATTCCCACAGTGCACATGTAGAGTTACTTGTTTAAGGCTTTCTATGAACATCTCCCAATGCTTCATGCTGCACTTGATGAAATAGTCACAGCATTATAAATGATAGGCTATAGGCTTATAGGCTACATCTGCGTTGAAGGAATAGTTCACCCAAAAAGGAAAGTTTGCTGTTAATTTTCACACCCTCAGGCCATCTGAGAAATAAGATGTAACTTTCTTTTTTTTTTTTTTTCTTGAGTAGAACAGTAAACACGATTATTAGCTGAAACTCCTTGGTGATTCATATAATGCAAGTCAATGGCTACCAGCACTTTGAGAGTCAAAAAAGCACTTACAGGCAGAATTAATACTTGTGACTCCTGATGATATAATGAGGTTTTATGAAGCAAAACGATCAGGCTGTGCCTGTAATCCAGAGCCTCAGGCAAATGATCTGAAGCATGTTCATGCTGTTCATTTTCTTGAAACAGTGTTTTCATTTCCAACTAAAAAATCAGAAAATGCTACAATTATCTTACTGTGCATGCATACAATGTAATAAAAGCTGACTGAGATAATACTGAAAGACCAGATATAATAATATGCTCACACTGTTCTTCTGGCACGACCATTTTATTAACAAAACAGCTATTAGATGTATGGTATAAAATGCAACTGTCATCATGTTTTGCTGCAAGTCTGCAAAATATTTGTAGGAACATAATATGAAGATTGTAGAAAGTAACCTGTTTCTTTAGCCTTTGGAAGTGAATAGCACATTACAGGATATACAGATATACAAGTCTTGGTTTCTGAAAAAAAATGAGTGAGTCTTAATATGTTTTATAATAATGTTTTAATTTCGATACATTTGATACATTAGAAAATGAGATTTAGGGTCAGATATTACTAACACTTTGCACCAGCTCAAACCCTCTTTTTGTGGCGTTAAAAATGTGATTTACTCAATTTTACAGTAGGCAGTTTATAATGGTATTTACACCATTATTAAACTCCTTTTTGGCTCTGCGGAGCAAAAGCACTGTCTCTGTGTGAAAGGAACGTCAAAACATAGAGAATGCCTCTGGATGAGTTTAGACGTAGCCTTACATTTTTAGTAGATTGCTATTGCTATTATTTGAAAGAACTATACTGTAAGAAATATGATTTCTAGTTTGTGTAAATGAATAACGTATTCATACAGTCATTATAGAGATTGCATGGGCTCTTGGTTATTAAAGGAGAGTAAATGCAATTGCTTATGGTGGTGCTCATCCATGACTGTCTTCCTTTTCTGAGCTATTGCATTAGCAGAATGCATTGTTCCCAGCTGGGCAGTTTAAATGTTACATTGGGCTTCACTTTCAAGCTATCATTGTCATTATTTATGATTCAGACTTTGTATTTCTTCTTTTGGCATTAGATCATCCACATTCAGAGAAGCAGGAACTCTTTTATCGCTAATACAATGTCCTGACATGACTGCAGTCTTTACAAAAGAAAGATGTCCCACAACATTTCATAAGTCATATGAGTCAGCGAGTGCTGAAATCTCTTGTAAGCGGATTGGTCTTGGTAAATATTTAGCGTCTGCCATGGACTTCTCTGTTACAGACCTAATGAACTCTGGCAACAGAGTAAATCAGTAAAAATCCTGACAGACGCTGCTGTAGGGAATACAACTAATTCTGTTTAGACATTAGTATCGAGGTCAACCGAACCAAGTCCCTCTCAGTTTAGTTAGATGAGCTGAATTACCAACCTGAACACACAGATGCAGGACAGAGGGATGTTTCTTCAGTTTTTAACTTCGTTACCTGCTACTCATGTTAATCTCAAAATTACTGATGAAAATATTAGTCGACAGGTTTTTTTTAATTATTTATTTAGTGCTAAAAATAAAAATGAGCTTAATTTCAATATATATATAATATATATATATATATATATATATATATATATATATATATATATATATATATATATATATACACACAAATAAAAAAAAATAAACAAGAAATGTTTCAGAAGGAAAGTGTGGAGCTTTTTCCTAGATAATATATATTTCAATGTTATTTCAATATTAATTAATATTAATTTCAATATTAAATTTGTATAAGAAAAATATTGATGTTGAAAATCTTTTTTGTTTTATACATATGTAAATGAATAAATGTTTATATATTTTCATAAATAAATAAATAATAATAACACTTTGTTAAAGTTTGGTCATGTTTTTTTTTTTTCATTCTGCACATTTTTTTAACTAAATTCTTTTTAACCAGTAAAATAGACTAAAATTATTGACAGAGTTGTCTTTTTTTTTTTACTCTGACAGAATATCAACTTAATAAAACTGATTCAAATGCTTGACTGACATTACAGCATATATAAAATACTGAAAGAGAGCAGTTCCTGCCAAATAGGTCTGGTATGGATTGCTTTACTTATGCTGAGCCACCACTTTAAAAAATTCAAAGCCCTAAAGGTTCCCTCAAATCTAGAAAAAGACACTCATATACTATTTAGCTGGTGACAGGAGAGACTAATGGAGCTCTCTTTTCTCTTCTGAGATGACTCTAACTCCAGGCAGAGAACTGCAGGTCCCTCACTGCCAGTGACACTGCTGCCTGACTGACTTTCATTCTTAAAGGAACAGTTCACGAGATGTATATCGTTTCTGCTCCAAGGACCAGAAACAGCATACATCCACTGTAAAATTAATCTGTAGTATGTGTGCACTATATTACAGGACTTCTGAAGGGGAAGTCATATGACTTTAAATATCCCCTGTGAAGAAAAGAAGTGTGCTTAATTGTACTGAATGTGCACTTATTGTGTACTTAAAACTTTAAAAAAAAGTATATTAAAGAAGTAGATTTTTAAAAAGTGCACTCTGCAAATAATGTAAAGTGAAATGCTGTAATAGTATTTTGTCATGTTTTACAGAAGTACGCTTATTTATGACTGACATACTAAAACACATGTAAAGTACTTGATTGTTATTTTATTGTATTGTGTTGTTGCACATTGCATTTGGAATTAGTATATTTTAAATGTACTAAATTGCAACTACATGGCACACGAGGTCCAATAGAAATGACATTAAAGTATATTTTAGTTTACCATAAATGTTTGTCAGTATATTGAGCAGTAACTTTAACCAAATTTCAAAGACAATAGAAGCAATTATGCAATATAAAATATAGTCCATATAATACATGTAAAGATGTACTGTCCTACATAGATTGGTCAAAAAAGTTCAACCAGTTGCATTTAATCTATAATGCATTTTCAATTGATCGTAAATAACATTACATTCAGTTCTCATTTAAATATATTAATTCAAAGTACATTGTTTCTGTAATAAGTACTCTTTCTGCTAAAGTGTACTTTTTTCAGAAGGAATAGCACATACTGTAATTCATGTGCACCTTGGTTTTAATGAACAAAAATTAGCATTTTGTGTCCTAGAATTGGAACGACATTAGTGTATTTTAATTTCCTTTAATCTCACATTTGCGCTTCGCTCGGCGCAGACAGGCACTGATCACTGATCTCCACGTCTCCGTCCTCGCAGAAGTCTGGAAAGAGCAGATTAGAACAGGAACTTTCCCTTCTTTGAACTTCATTGTCTCGTCTTCATCCTTATTAAAGCACATGCAGCTCATTTAGTCAGTATCCCTAACACATAAAATCTCTTTTAATCAAGCCAAGTCATTACAGAGTTATTAAACTTTGAATGCACCCAGTAGTAAATTATTACTGCTTTCATTATCTTCTATATCAATTTACGCATTCTGCTAATATCTGTGAATAATTTTAATACCCCTCAAAATGACCGTCCTGAGTGATATTCTCAAGTAATTAACTGTGTCTTTTAATGGCCTCTTTAGTCTGATCAAATGTCTAACGCCCAGAAAATGTGAATAAAAAGTGGCTGGACCTGCTCATGAGAGAGAAAGTAAGTGTATGTGTGTGTGTGTAAGTGAGGTGTGTATGTGTGTGTGTGTGTGTGTGTGTGTGCGCATGCGTGCACACACTGTGTTTCATCCTCTGTAATTTGGCACTTGATATATTCCCTATAAAAGGGCTGCTCATGAATTGTTCATTCAGGATGCAGCGTGGCATGCTGGGTGATGATGCTAGGCAGAGTGCTAGCGTGGCACGGCAAAACCACCTTTAAACACTAATTACTATGATTGATCAAAGCATTGATCCGTTATTGCTTATATTTTCTGAGTCCTCCAGGCTCAAGGCTCTTAATGTGCCCTTTCTCCAGAGTTCTTCAGATCATAACATTAGCAGACTGAGCTCCCATACAAGGCCCTCAATGCATTTTACATCTAATTGGTGCTTGATACAGAGGTGCGCACACACACACACACACACACACACAGTCCCGTGCTACTCCTCCAAAAATAGCAGGACTAGCAAACTCACTGGCCTGGTGAAGTGTTTGATTTGCGTGTGAGCGTTTGGAGGAGACGCACACAGGCGGATGTCTGATCGATCAGCGGCGCCACAGCAGACGCAGACCTGTGGAAGTGAGATTGGAGCTTTGCTCCAGTGATTAGATTGCTGTCGGACCACCTCATGTTCACAAACACAAAGAAGTCACACGTGCACCTCTGGCCTGCTGATTGTCTCAATATTCAGCACATTACTTCAGTACAATACACTACAGTGCCATGACTTGTATATTCTAGACTATATATATATATATATATATATTAGCATATACAGTAGTGGTCAGAATTATTGGCACCCTTGGTAAGTATGATCAAAGAAGGCTCTGAAAATAAACCTGCATTATTAATCATTTTGATCTTTTATTTAAAAAAAAAAAAATCACAACAATCTAACCTTTCATTGAACTAAAACAATCAAAAATGGGGGGAAATCTCATTATGAAATAAATGTTTTTCTCAAATACACGTTGGACACAATTATTGGTACCCCTAGAAATTCTTATGAGTAAAATATCCCTGAAGTATATTCCCATTCATATTCACAATTTTGAGCACTCTAGGGTGAGTATGAACATTAAATTATCCAGCCATGGCTTCCTGTTTCACAGAAATATAAATATGAGGGAAAACAAAGCCCAAATCACAATGAGAAAAACCAAATAATATATTTCTGATGTGCAGCAAAAGATAATTGAGCTTCACAAATTAGTGAAGTGGCTTTAAGAAAAGAGCTAGAGCAGTGAAAATTCCCATTTCCACCATCAGGGCAATAATTAAGAATTTCCAATCAACATAAAATGTTAGGAAACTGCCTGGAAGAGGACGTGTGTCTATATCGTCCTAATGCACGGTGAGGAGGAGAGTTTGAGCGGCTAACGACTCTCCAAGAAGCACAGCTGGAGAATTGCTGAAAATAGTTGAGTCTCGGGGTCGTTTGGGAGGGTTTCAAGAAAAATTCACCTAGAACAAAACCAAACCCCAGTATATTCAGTTATCAGACACGACTAGAACTTCAAATGGGACTGGCTTCTATGGTCAGATGAAACTAAAAAATGAGCTTTTTAGCAGCAAACACTCAAGATGGGTTTGGTGAACACAGGGATAAAAAGTACCCCATGTGTACAATGAAATATACTGCTGTGTTTTTGATGTTGTGAGCCTATATTTCTGCTGGAGGTCCTGGACATCTTGTTCAGACACATGGCATCATGGATTCTATCAAATACCAACAGATAAAAAATCAACAAGTGACTGACTCTGTTAGAAATCTTATAATGGGCCATGTTTGGATCTTCCAACCGTACAATAATACAAACACAAACCTCAAAAACAACACAAAAATGGGTCACTGAGCACAAAACCAAGCTTCTGCTGGCCATTCCAGTCCTCTGACCTGAACCCTGTAGAAAATGAGTGAGGTGAACTGAAGAGAAGAAGCACCATCATGGAGCTGTGAATCTGAAGGATTTGGAGTGATTCTGGATGAAGGAATGGTCTCTGATCTCTTGTCAGGTGTTCTCTAACCTCATCAGGCATTATAGGAGAACATTTAGAGCTGTTAAACTGGCAAATGGAGGTTTCAAAAACTATTGAATAAAAGGGTGCTCTTAATTGTGGCCAATGTTTATTAGAGAAAAACATTTATTTCATAATAATATTTCCTCCCATTTTAAATTCTTATTATCCAATGAATGGTTAGACTTTTGTGAATTTTTAAATAAAAGATCAAAAGGATTAACAAAGCAGATTAATTTTCACAGCCTTCTTTGATCATATTTACCAAGGGTGCCAATAATTCTGACCACATCTGTATATATTTAAGCAAATTATAAAAAATAAAAAAATCAATAAATAACTATCACAAAATACTATTCAAATGTAGAATATTTAATATAATAATAATAATAAGAATATTAAATAAGAATATTTTATTTTAAATTTCTTAAATATTTAAATTGATTATTTGATTGATTTATTGTAACATTAATCAGAGCTCAAATTATTCAATTCAATTGCTATTTATTTTCTAAATATAAAATGACAGTTTTACTCCAGTTTGTTGGTGAAATACAATAATTGACCCAGTGGCATAACTTTAATAGCATATTTATACATTAAGTAATTAAGATATCACTAATAAGCTTGGTAAAAAAATATAATAATGAATATATAGGCTAATATTGTGCATATATTGGTGCACATACAGTAACACTTTACAATAAGTGTTTTTCTTTTTTTTACATTCAAATATGATTTCTAGGCAAAATTGCATTTTAAAAATCAACTTTATTTTATTGTAAAAAAATAACCCCCCCACCCTTATTTATATAAAGCATCCAGAATTGATTCTAGCATCATGTATAAATAAAACCAGATATAAAACTTTATGGTTATTGTGTTTTTTATGGGCTAAAGCAATGCGGAGCTTCCAAAGGAAACAATAGGCCATTAACAACAGCTTGCCATTCGATCCACGCCAACAGAAAGAGGCCGTTTTCAAACTCCTTGACAATTCAGCGTTCAATCTACACCTTTGCAGACACCTAAACCCCCATCACACGTCCCTTTGGCTGAGGCTCAGCTGAGCATTTTTCACACCTTGGAAATCAATTTCACCATGCGCTGCAATGAAAAACAATTCAAGCCTTCATTGCCACAGTTGTGTTTTGTGCTTCAACTCCCCTGAGTCTGTGAGCCGATCTCTGAAACGCAGATACTCCTAAAGCTGAAATCAGTCTGACAGAAGGGATGTAATTCTTTCAGCAGGGGCAATATTTACTAGGCCAGACTAAAATTTGTACATCATTATGTTACTTCAACATCTTCTTTAGAATAACTCCTTAAATTTTCAATTTTTCAATTTTATTTCCAGTCCTCGATTCTGATTGGTCAACAACTGTGTGCTTCACCCAAGGTTCTGTGTATCACTGTGCAACACCCTTAGAAACATAAACAATACATAATATAGTGTCAAAACCATTCCATGTATTGTGTATTTCAGCAAATTGAACTGTTTGTTTATTTAATTTTTTTTATTTAACGAAGTAGGAGTGACCCCTGCTGGTGTTGCATCATTCATCTTTCATTGTGAGGGCATGCCCTTCTCTGTCAAAGAAACTCTTCTCCTGCGGGAGAACGGTTGATGTGCATGCATCTGTGTGGAAGTGCTACAATTTCTGAAGTGAGGAAGGAAATATAACTGTATTTATTAGTTTTCTGTTTCAGGTATGATTCTGTATATCCGTATGTTCATCAATTAACACTGCACTGATGCTCGAGCACCTTATTGCTTACTTATGAAAAAAACTTGTAGACATGTTTTTGTAGTCGAATTTATCTCATATGATCTCATATAACCTAAGACAAGGGCCTGCAATAACACGGTTGGTCCGGTGTGGCTCTGTAGCACAAAACTGTAATTCAGCCCTCCTGCATGCAATTCAACAGAAGAAGACACTGTGCTTATGACAATATCCGTGTGTTCGAAATCATATACCGCATGAGTGGGTACTATATTTGAATTTGAACTTACTTGGCAACAGAAATAATGTTGTAAATGAAATAGTTTATCCAAAAATAAAATGTCTTTTCACTTACCTTTATTTTATTTCATATGATTTACAAAAGGAGATGTTAGGCAGAATGACGCATCAGTCAGTCGTATAGTTAATTATGGTTATAAATGAGAATATATCTTATTTTGTGGCAAATATATTTATATTTGTTTAAAAAAAACTGTAATTGTTAAATAATAATATAATTGTTTGACATTTTCAAAAGCTGAGGTGAATACCGAGTTTTATTTATTAGAATATGTATCAATATGTAGCTAAATGCAAAAGATGAATAATTGAACCTACTGATTAATTGGTGAAATAATTGATGATTAGTTGATTCATCGTTCTAATAATTTTATGTGCCATTTTGTGTCTGTTGTTGATGTGTTCCAAGTCTTCTGAAGACATAAAATGGCACACAACAGAGTGAAGGTCATTGCTCACAGATGATCGTCCAGTGGGCTGCTGACCGTCAGAACTGCAGAACCGGATCCTTCTGCTCTGTGAATCCATCCTTCAGACCGGTTTGGGAGCTGGATCAGTCGATTCTTGAAAACAAGTGACTCAAAGAAGGATTTGTTTTCCCTGACTGCTAGTCTCAAGGAGAAGTTGAGATGTTTTTATCAGAAATCTATCAGAAGTTTCTTGCTCCGAGTTCCATGGTGGGCTTTTATGATGCTTTTATGGTATTTTTTGCATCTTTTTTGGAGCCTAAAAGCTTTGGTATCCATTCATTGAAATTGCATGTAAAAACTAGTAAAAAGCCTTCAGAGATTTTCTTCTGGTCTTCCATGAGAGAAAGACAGTAATTCGGGTGTAAAGCAGAAAATAATTTAATGTGCTCCACAAAAGTTAAATGCATTTCATTGCAAATTGTAATTTTGGCTACACTTATACATTTGAGCTAGATTTCAGTTTTGCTGGTTTAAAATTTGGCAGTTAGCTTGTATGACATCAAACTTCTGCATTATTATTTGTTTGTATTTTTGGACATAAAACATTTAATCTGGCCATTTCAGTTAACTGAAATACATAACAAAGGCATCCTCGGTCTCTGAAAGACGTCTCATGTCTGTTTCGTGTCTTTGTCTGAGAGCTTGAGTTTTGTTTCTGTCAGATCTTAAATGAGCTGTTCACTGTGATTATTGAGTGACTGCATGATATTGCAGCCTGACAGACATTTCCAGCTTTAAAAAAAGAAAAGAAAAGAACTGTTTTGTTTCACAGAGCTGCCTCAGATGTGTCAGAATGCAGCATCCTTCACCCTGTCTTATCTGCTTGCACACACTCACACACTCACGCTGGAAGGACTGGAAAATTGTCAGCGTTGAAATATAGGACACATTCATGCTGAAATTCACACTTGCATGTCTTCCAGAAGTGAAAAAAAATAACTATAATAAAGGGTTACAACTATAATGCAGGTAACATTTCTCATTTTCTCATTGAGTTTAACTTAAAATAATAAAACAGTATAGACATATTTAAAATAAATTAATACAAATCACAAAAAACACAACAAAATTACTAAACTGAAGTTAATGTGAAACAACTGTTAATGAAAAACAGCTTTCGTTATGTCGAGATCACAAGAAAATTAAGTCATGATCACGAGAAAACAAGACAGAAAAATTATAATAATGCATGGCCGCTTAGAACTTCCATAATATATTCAGATTTTTATATAATTATTTCCTGTTTGGTACCTCATAATATATATATACATATATATATATATATATATATACACACATATTCCAATGCAAAAAAAAATATTCTAAATTTCAAAGATTATTGGAGTACGTTTTAGAAGAAAATAGCATTTCAGTCTTTCTTCTTCCAAATTGCATGTTTGATTCAACGTGTGACTTGTGCAACAATGAGCAATTTCTGAGTGAAAACTGTTTCTGCACCATTTTCCCCAAGTGTAATAATATATAAATGATACTAAAATGACACCTGTATAACACATATGCAGACAACACATATGCTCTAGAGTAGATTTGCAAAACATCTTCTGGGCTAAAATATTATTATGCCTCATTTATCACATTTTCTCCAGGTACAATTCATATTTTTTACCCATCACTTTTGGGTAATTATCGAGCGCTGGAGCATGCTTGATTAGGATTAGAATTAATATTTGGGAATAAGTACTGGACTGGATTCAGGAGAGATTTGGATGGACGGCTCTGGCTGGATGTTGCCTGTGGTAATGCGAAATAATCTTGTTACACTTCCTCATCTTCCTTTCAGAAATATCACACACTCATTTTTCTTCCGCTCATCGCTGAGCCTGAGCTTTGAGTAAATCGCTCGTATTAGACGTTGAGCTTCAGCCAATCGAAGCACCTCCTTTATACCAATCAGATAGAGCTCTGTCTCTGCAGATAACATGGAGGGTCATCACTTCAGATGGATTTTATGCCACGCGACCCGATGCAGAAATCTGTAGAGCGCTTGTCTGGAGAGAAACAGACAGGTTTGGAGAGAAATTCAGCTGTGCATCGGTGCAAGGCCTGTCAGACGGAGCTCGGATGGCTTGGCGCGAGGCGATCGCGGACCCTCGGGTGCGATTCTCCGTTAATGCATTTTCTGTGTTGCTTCTGTTCTGTCGGAGGCAGAGATTGCGTTGAATGGGGAAAAAGGGACACGTGTTATTCTGAGTGGCATGCATTACCTCACACACACACATGCCTTGGGTGAAAACACTCCGAGCGTGATTTCTGAAGGCTTAGTTTGCTGATTTAACTTTAAGTATCTCGAAATGTGTGTGTCTCAAAGTTATAGTGGAATAAATTGAGTTGTGATGCTGCGTGATTCATGTCACAAACTCTTCTGTTCCCTCTCTTTGAACTTACTGGAAGCGAGATGAACACATGTAGGCTGTGGATCAATACTGAAGGTAACAGTAAAATCACGTGTCCGGCTCTCGACCGATCACTGCAGAGTATTATCGGCTGACCTTGGAAAGCAGACATCTGAGACTTCCTGAAACTGTGGTTTTGATGTGTTTTCAGGACAAAACATCATGAAAATTGGTTTAGAAGTCAAGTGTGAGGACAGTTTGTTTCAGCTGGGAAAATGATTGTTGGAGTTGTGGCCTAGCAGTCATGGTGCTCATGTGATCTATGTGAGTTTGAATCCCGCTCGCGACTTTATCTGAAGTCATTCCTACCTCTTCTTCTCATAAATATATTAATAGTAGGCATGCTAATTGGTCCCTATATACTAAAGCGTTACCAGAAACAATTACTTGAATAATGAAATCCCACCCACCGTTTTTTATTACTTTATTATAAATTAATAATAATAAAAAGTATATGTGTTGTATTGCTCTGCATAAAAAACAACAACAACAAAACTAACTTAATTCAAGACATTAAGAAATCCTAAATTAAGTTTAGAATACTTACTTCAATAAGTTTAGAGTTTAGAATACTTCAATAACCAAAATATTAAATAATAAATGTATGTATGTATTTATTTAGTTATTTATTTATTGTTATTAACAACAAAACTAGTAGTGTAAATATTATCTTTTCCATTGTCACTCGTTGTTCATCTAGTTAGACCTGCAGGCCTTTATCGGTGCAAAACTGAAGTCAGCTTTGGGCCTTTCTGTAATTGACATCACAAAATGATTTCATTAAAACTCTATTTAACCCATCGCTATAGAAACCACACACTCAGAGACACAAAGGTAAGACTGTCATTTAATTTCACCGGAGTACATATGCCCCTGCGTGCACATTATGTTTTGCTTTAGCATTAAACGTTTTCCACTGACAGCTCAATTAATCATATTAATTGAAGACATGGTTTCTCTCATCAAACGGTGTTCATGCGTCCTCCCGTCTGTTCTCAAGGTATGAATGCAAAGAGCCCTGCCTTTAACTAGGGCATCCCTTCTACCTGCCGTCCCCAAATGACGGCTGAAAATAGTTATGAGGAGGACACAGGAGATGCCCGTGACCTGTCAGAGGAGTCATTTGCACGTGTCTTCCAAAGCAAGCCACTGTAGTTTCATTGTTTAATGATCAATTTCCCTCTTGCATGTCAGATCGAGGTGCCATCGCTGCGTATCGATGAATATTTAACATGCCTTTGTAGTATTGTCTTACGTAATGAATAATGCAGATTTTGTGTGTATATATATATATATATATATATATATGTGTGAGTTTTCTCTTGAAACACAACAGTGTGCAGATTGCTTTCCGCCTCTCTTAGACGATCTGCAGAAGTAGATATATCGAGACCGGAGGGATCGAGGACCACCGTTGTGCCCACATGTTTTCTTATTGCCGCCGCTTTGAAGGAATCAATAATTTATTTTGGGAATTTGCATTTAAATTCAGCGCACCTTGTGATCCCGAGGCATGCGAGACAAAAGAAGCATAGCCAGCACAAACTTTTGAAAGGAAGGTTGCTTCTTTAACTTTTGGTATGGGAAATACAGGCTCTTTTGAAAAAAAAAAGAGAATATGAAGATCAATGAGAATGGAAACATCAAACATCGGTGCGCTGGATGGATGGGCAGTTAGAGCACAGATGAAAGCAGGAGCGAGTGTGGAGGAGAGTGATAATCCAAACAATACAATACCAGCGTTTATTTAATGTTATACAGCTGTTAGGTCAGGGTGGTTCAAGAGTGCTGACAGCTCTACTGCCAGTGTGATATTGGGAAACATCAAGAAGATTTGATCCGCAATGAACTTCACACTGTTACTTGCAATATAATGGTCAAGCATGACAATATAATCAAAATTTGTGTCATTTATTTAGTATTTTTTGCATAAATATGCATTTTGTTTAGTTGCACATCTTTCAACTGAGCAGAAAATCTCTATAGAGATTGCTAAATTCCAGCTTACATGTTTCCTGATGTTTTCAGCTCATCTGCACTTTTTCTGAGAGTGTGTGCACAAATGGTTGCCAGGTTGGGAATATTAAGTGAACAGAAAGTGTATCAGTTTAAAGCAAATTTACATGACAACGGTGTACTAAAAACAGTAAAAAGAAAAAGTTGTCAAAACAATCCCTATTCACACCGATCCACAAAATGACTAAAAGAGCTGTATTGTTCATGCCAGGCCAGTAGTTAGAACATGACTGAACACATGATATGAAGTGAGTGAAGTGACATTCAGCCAAGTATGGTGACCCATACTCGGAATTCGTGCTCTGCATTTAACCCATCCAACGTGCACACACACAGCAGTGAACACACACACACACACACACAGCAGTGAACACACACACACCGTGAACACACACCTGGAGCAGTGGGCAGCCATTTATGCTGCGGCGCCCGGGGAGCAAGGGCACCTCAGTCGTGGTATTGAGGGTGGAGAGAGTGCTGGACATTCACTCCCCCCACCTACAATCCCTGCCGGCCCGAGACTCGAACCCGCAACCTTTGGATTACGAGTCCGACTCTCTAACCATTAGGCCACGACTTCCCCGTGCATATGCATGCACACGGCATCACTGTTTTCACAAATTCACATTGTTGTAGTTTACACAGAAACGATAATAGTATTGATCTGGAAAAAAAACCAACAACAACAACAAAAAAATCTTGTACTTTGCATAATTAGTTATTTAATTATTTATTATTATTTGTTATTGTTCATTTTTAGGCCCCCTAATACTGTTGTTGTGTAAATTAATGGCCAAAAAAGTTTTCTGTTTTTAGTTGAAAACGGTGTTGTGTAAACATCCTTTAAGACAAGAGCACTAATTGGGGGTTTAAGCTCTAGAAATCTGGCAACAGCAACATGAACGCTTGTTGAGGCAAGATAATGCAAATGCCAATTTAAAATGAAATGGTTTCGGGATAACTAACAAGCAGGCTAATATTGCAGATGATTATGCTTAATTAATCAGGAGAAGTGGAAAATTATGATCTTGAATAAAATATGATTTATCGTGCAGGTCTATTTGAACTGAAGCACAACTGAACTAACTTATAGCTGGATAATGACACTATTGTCTTTTAGAGCTGCTTCAAAGCAGAACTGTTTTCATAGTAGAGTTTCCAGAACTGATTCTGCAGTTTTCATGTGTATCACTGTGAAAATGCTTTGACACCATCTGCATTGTTTAAAGCGCAGTAAAAATAAAGCTGACTTGACATTCACTATTTCCATTCCACAAAAACGCTCTTTAAAGTGAATAAAAAAGTTCTTTAGAGGATAAAAATGTTCTTCAAAATGGTTATTTGCTTGTTTTATATCATCTGAAAAAAAAACAAACACAATTTTGCTTAGTTTTTTTCTGTCTGTGTCTCTTTCTCTCATAGTGCTGTTATGGATAATGAGTTGTCATTCTAACAATTTCTACACAAACTGCTTTGTTTGCTGCATTACAGTTAAAACCACTCAGAACCTCAAAGAGCTGAATAGCCTCACTCAGCAAAACAATATGCAATAGCTCAAACAGTCAATGCTTCAATGTCCAGGGAATGCATGGCTTATTACATGCGCACCAGCGGTATAAGCTGAATAATTCAATATAGTCAATACAAAGGAACAAACGCTTGAGTATAACAGCCGCTCTACTTTGTTTAAAAAAAAAAAAAAAAATACAAATAAAAATCTTGACTATTTAATCTTGGTCTGGAGGAAATAAAAGCCATTTCTAAGTGCAGTACATGTACTGATGGATCATGTATGAGTTGGTTTTGTACAAAGTTGGGTTTATAAGGATGTCTGAGAGATGCTGATTAAATGGTTTGCAGCCAAAGAAATAGTGAGCAAAGTAGCTTTTTTCTTGCATGAGAAAATTAAATTGAAAATACTATTTTATGTTGAGATAAATCAATTTAAATTTGAATCTATTTTCATCAGGCCATAAGTTTTGTAACTCTTAAATCGATCAACATTTTCAGTTTTGAGCAAAACAAGAAAAACAGAGAGGGGGAAAATAGCCGTGGAGAAACATTCAGTCTAAACAAAGCATGACAGACAATAGTTTTGGGTGAAATTGCTGTTTCCTTTGCAAAATATGCTTGATATGAAATGATGGCTGTAACAATGCATATCTGAGTGGTTGTCTTCTCCTGAGGGCATTTATAGTATTAAATCCTGTGGCTCAGTAAAACTGCATCAAAATAAAGCAGTAGTTTTGTTGAGGAATGATATCCAAACCCGACTGCCAGTTTGCTGTGACAAAATCCACAGATGAAACACTTTTAAATACCTGCACGCTTCTGCTCCTTCAGTTTCAGACTGTGAATAAGAGAAAGAAAGCAAGAAGAGAAGAACTATCTTTGGTCAAAAGCTACGGCATGTATCTCTTTACTCTTCTGGCATAGAAGAGAATCTGATGAGGAAGATATTCAATTAAAATACACATTAAAATAAGAACAATAGTCATAGCCTTGGCATATGAAAGAGAAACTACAAAACAAGATGATGAAGAGAGTCTGCATCTGAAACACAATAGCTGTGTTCCAAGCCCCGGTGAGCGTTTTGGTTGCTAAGCTCTAATATGTCCAATTGATGCATAAAATAGCCCATTTTTAATTAGATTAAAATAATTGCATGATACTTTTGGTATTCAATGAAACAAATTTATAATTAACATTTTCCTTGCATCTTTCACCATCTCGGATTTACTTTTTCCATTCAACTCTTCACAGTCACAACTAATCACACCCTTTTAAAAAATACTATTTAAAAGAATACACTTAAGTGTGAGCTGAACGTAATGTTCTCATACACGTTATTCCCAATTAACATAATCTGTATTAGTTTAAATTATTAATAAATGCAATTATTTTAACTTTATTGTGTTTTTGACCCACTTAAGTAGGACTTCTTTATATGTAATTTCTTAATAACTACTATTGTCTTTGAAATATGGTTGAACTTGACTGACAAGCATTTATGGTAAACTAAAATATGCTTTAATATCATGTTTAAATATATTTTAAATGTACTTTTAAATATTAAATTCAGGCCCGGTTTCACAGACAGGGCTTAGACTAAGCCTGGATTAAGCCATAGTTCAATTAGGACATTTAAGACATTTTTATAATCATTCTTAGAAAACAAAAAAAAACATTACTGATGTGCATCTTGAGAAAAAACAAACGCACTGATATATTTTAAGATCAGTCAGTGCAAGTTTATTTCAGTTGAAACAGCTCAGATTTACAATTTAGTCTAGGACTACGCTTAAGCCTTGTTTGTGAAACCGGGGGATACTGTATAAAATGTATTTTAATCGCAATTTCGTTATGACAGTTGTGCATGCATAAATATATTAACTTTAAATGTAATATTGAATAACATTATAATGAAATACCAAAAAAGTGTACTTTTTAAAGCAAAACAAAAATTATAAATACATAATGGTTTAAATGTAGTTTAAAGTAAAACTTTTTAATTTGGCATTATTATAAAGTACACTTAAAAGTGTATTAGGAGACAATTAAGTGTAGACTAAAGTTACATTTTATTGCATTAATATATTATCTGCAAGAACACTTGTTTTTTCTAAAAAAATATTTAAATAAGATTTGAAGTACACTACAAGTGCACATTCAGTACAATTAAGTGCACTTATTTTCCCAAGGGTTACTATTTCTGTGAAGGTCCCATCTGATACATACATTTTGGCTAAATGAGCTCACTAGGTTTAAAAACAGATCAATTCCATCGCTCTTCATGTTAATCAGCCTCCGTTTCCATTCCCAGAAAGCAGCTGGGCCTCGGTGAAGGGTCTAGCTCTCTCTTCTACTTCCTGTCATGTTTCTGGAGAGCTCAGATGAGATATGCTTTATTTAGACAACTGCCAGAGCGTCTCTCACAACAGTGCAGCCGTGAGGAAGCACATAAGACCAGACTCTAAGAACATAGAAATACATAGAGAGTAGTGATGCGCGGATGAGCCAAAACGTCACCCGAATCCGCAGCTTCAAATAAATTATCCACCCACCAACCGCCCGCACCTATATTTTTGTCTGATTTAGATAACCACATCCGATCATCACATTCAGGGTTCAGGAAAAACCCAGAAAAGTCATGGAATTTTAAAACAGCAGTCTCCAGGCTTGGAAAGCTTGGGAAAAAATAAATAAACCCAGAGAGTTTTGGAAAAGTCATGTTTCACAATTCTCTGTACAATAGCATTATGTTTAATTAGGTCCTGAATTCAGTGTGGTATTGCACATATATTGCATTACTCATTCCCACAGCTTTCAACTTTAAAATGAGGGACATTCCTGCAAAACATTTAGGCCTATTCAATATAGCGTGTAGGTTAGATGAGTAAATAAATTCACACAAACCATCAGATCAAATCAGTCGTTTGAAAACAGCGTGAGTGATTCAGCTGTACTGCGTCTTCTCTCTTTGACCTTCTCTTCACATCAGCGCATCTAGAGCTGAATGCTGCGATACAAGACTTTAGCTCACATTTCGGTACAGTTCACAGAATTGTCAATTGCCTAATCGGTCATTGTTGCATCGTCACAATAATGTATTATTTGCACATCTTTTTATATATATATATATATATATATACACACAATTATTGAAAACATTTGAACATTTAGAGATTTTGCCAATGGTTCATGGCAATGGGAGGAGCTAAAGATCTATCTTGGAGTTGGAACTCGCCGATTGGTGGAATTTTCTCTACAGCATCATGGGTAATTTAGTTTTTCAGCACACATTCCACTATAAAACATGATTACTTCAAAAATAAGTTGAATTATTATGAACAGATGGGTTCAACAAAACCATATCCAATCAATTAACAACCTTGGAACTCACAGCAGGTGTGTCTTTAACGGTTTAACAGTTATTGTTATAAATCAATTTCTCTATGGAGAAAATGAATGGAGTTTTCACTTCCGGAACCTGACTGTTGCGCTCTACTGAGGCCATTGAATAGCACTTAATAACAGAGGCTAAAAATAGCCTCTTTTCAAACACAGACTCATCAAACCAACTGTAAAAGCCAAGCGAGAGATACAGTCTAGCTGAGAGTCTAATGAAGCTTTACAACTGACCTTCAGCTACCGAACTCAGGAGAAACGGCAGCGAAGTTTCACATGTGCTGAGCCTCGCTCTCGCTCAGTCTCTGCTGGGAAACAGCAGACTGGAGATCCTCAATCGAGAAGCGCAGAAAACAAAGAAATCACTCTTCACACCTTGCAATGTAGTGATTTCATCTGATGAACCTCTGAGAGCAGAACTCAATCTGCAGCTCTTCTGCTCTCCAAGATGAAACGCACACCGCTGATTATCTTCAAGCTAATTAATAATTACAAGTCATACTCCTTTGCAGAGAAATGACCTTGATACTGTCTGGAAATTGAAATCGGCGATACCCCAAAGTTGATCCCTCTCCATTACAGAGGGTTTGAAAAATAATTGTAATTTATAATTCATAGACCGAAACCATTTTTTTTGCAGCAATTCAGCCTAGAACGATTATATGTTGTAAAATCGTCTGGATTCCAGCGTGCAGAAACGTGAGCCATTTTAGCACGCATTCGTTCACTCATGCACATCTGCGCTCAGGTACGAGCGTCTGACATTGGGCTGTGGAGAAGCCGTAATATATTGTCGCTGTATAATTACCAGCCACGGCAGAAGAGCCGAATCCCATTTCTAATTTCCATCACTGCCACCCATTCCATTTGTGTGATAATACATCCTTCATAATTTATGAGGGCCCATTTCTCCAGCCGTGTTGCTGATAGTGGCTCTGATAAAGCCTGACAATTGCCTTCTCCGCTCACTGACTTCTCTTCTCCTCCCAGACCGATCCATTGGTCCAGCACAGCCCAGTGGCTCTGTTATTGCCCATCAGCTCAAATATCCTCTCTTCAGCAGGCCGGGATTTGAGAGAAATTACATACCATTAGAGGAAGCCTCGGATGTGGCGGGATTAAAAAAGCACGGCACGTGCACAAATTGGTGTAATTCAAACTGGGAAATGCGTGGCTTTTCTTCGCCGCTGACAGGGAAATGCATCGCTTGTTTGACACAAATATTTACGCGGGGAAATCACATTTGATGACTGCCAGGTCCCAGCGACAGGAGACGTGTTTGTCTGTAAGAGAGGTAATGCACAGAGGCGGATCTGCTGGAAGACGACTAATAATCGCTGCGTTTTCTTTCATTTCCTGCAATAGACCCTTAAGAATGACATATTACATATATTTGGCATAATGTATCTTAATTACGATTTTCAAAGAGGTTTATAAATATATCGGTCATGTTAAAAAGTAAGTTTTTTATTATTTATTTATAAATACTGAGTTGGTAAACTGTGCCAATTTACAACCTACACTAACCTTGCCTTGTCGTGAAAATATGGAATTATCTGCTATTTTAAGACTTATAGACATTGACTAAATAATGAGTTTCCTCAATATATAATTCCCTGTTTCATTTATTGTAATAGTGCATTTATTACTTGGTTAATATTTTATTTATTTTATTTGACCCATAACATTTCATGCAGGCCCATTTTCCTATTCATTCTTAAGGTGATTTAAGACTTATAAAGAGCAAATTTTAATCATAATCTGATTATGAGATGACAAACATCAAAGTTTCAAAATTGCAACCATTAATTTCACTGTGATTTCAATGTTTGACATGGCCTTACTCAGTCAATATTAAAGATATCAAGGTCACATTTTCACAGAATGTTCTTTACCTTATGAAGGATAATTTAATGTAGAAAACATTAAATCAATTAAAAAGTGACTTTAGCTGGGTTTTCACAGCCAGGGTCACATATAACCTCTTTGATAAATAATAGATTTGCTCAGTAAACTATTAGATAAGTTAGGGAAAAAAATAATTAACAGTAATTTTCTGTAAAATTATGTGTTCTAATAATTAATCATATTCATTTAGAATTAGGCATTTTTGTATGTAAAATAAGATTTTATTTTTTTGTGTGTGTGGGCCTGCTTTCTTTCTTTCTTTCTTTCTTTCTTTCTTTCTTTCTTTCTTGCGTTCTTGCTTTCTTGCTTTCTTGCTTTTAATATCAGGGCAGTTCAATCAGATATTTTTGTATTTTTATATCTCCCAAAAAATATAAACATTAATTCAATTCAAGACCCAGACCAAAGATCGTTGACCCATTTGTCTTATGTTTTTATTCCCTGTGATTTCTACCAGAAACATCTGTGACAAATTAGGAACTGAAATGAAAGATAGCTGAGAACTCCATTAGATCTGGTGAGAACTGAAAGATCGATATAAATGCTCTTGCGTGACGGCGTCTTCCTGGGTCATGCAGTCAGAGATAAGCCTGCCGTGTGGAAGAATGACTGTACGGCTGAAATGAAGAGTGACAGTGTGCAAATGCTGTGCTAATTGAAAGACAGAGGGAATAATTAGGCAGCGAGGAGATGGGAGAGATGTGCTTTCACTGGAGACGCTCAGCCGGTCAGGTGTTTGTTTGCAGGTAATTAATCTCCTGCCTAATGTCTGTGTGAGAAGGGTGCAATATTTAGGGCCTTTCAGAGGGAGAATGATTACTTGTTGATAAGTTAATGAGTCTGGATACTGCGCTGTTTAATTACATAATGAATCAGTTTTATAGGAACGCTGCTTTTGCATTGCTGATCATAAATCATAGCAGAATATTACAGGGTTAGCACAAGTTCAGCATTATTTGTGGCATATTGCTGATTACCACCAAAAAATACATTTCAGCTTGTCCTTTTTTTTCTTTCTTTCTTTGATTATTTTTCTTTTTTTGTTTAAATACATACTATTGCAATTGTAAATCCACAAGACAACAACATTGATATTGACATGGTTTTAGTGTGAAAAAAACAATCACTTACTAACATTTTTTTTTTTCTGTAGTTCGTCCAGTATTACAACTTGGTTACCATGACGACATAAAACCTAAAACCCTAAAATGATCCCAACAAAAAAATATTTTCTATTGGAAATACATATTATTATTATTATAAATATTTATATATTTTTTTTATTTATGTTGAGTCAAAATTACTATTTTAATTTTTTTAATTTATTTTTTTTCAATAGTTGAGTGAATTTATTTATTTATTTTTTGGTTTGATATATATATATATATATATATATATATATATATACTTATTTTCAGAAGGGTTGAGTTGAACATAGATTTTTTTTCTCCCACAATTTCACAATTGCTGAATTTATTTTTAACTTGATTTCTTCACTTATTTTAAAGCCAGAATATTAAAACAGATGGGTTTTGGCTGCAGGTGAGTCTTTTACACAGCAATGTGTAATGTTTTTATACCGGTCCAGAGAATTAAAACCTACTAATCACATCCACATTCCTCGTAACAGGCTCATAATTTAATTTTAAAATACAGTAATTCATAAGCAAATAACAAAAAATAACAAACGAGAAGTCTTCACCACGCAATTTGCCGGCCACGTCCATCTCTGCCTTCAGCTCGTTATAGTCTTCCATCCACCTGCGTTATTCCCGCACGTATCATCTGTCTCCCCCGCTGTCTGTTTCAGTTCCTCGAGCCGACAGAGACCGTGACCCTTCACCCAGATACTACTTATGGCAAGGTTAACAGTTCAAAGACAAAATAACAACTTCCTCATTTCTTACATAGCAAGCATGCATATTGATATTGTTCAAATGTAACCCCATATCACACATACATATTCGTAGATATAGGTGTCACCTCATGACTTGGTTTTAACTAGAAGTTCCATTCTGTAATTGTAATTATCAAGTGCAAAATGCATCTCCTTGTCAACGACCATTTCTTTGTAAAGCAAGCATCATAAACATAGTATTAATAACTCCAAAGCAATTCATATTCGTGCTCCCCATATACAGCACATACTGGAAACATAACATCTTGAAATTCATACTTCTGTAACTAACTTCTAAATCATTTGTTAACATTTGCAACTCCACAGAAAGCAGAAAATCCACTCAAATTAATCATCTCTCTCATTTTCCCCATTATTCTTTTGTTTAAAGATTCTTGTTTTCTCATCAACTTCAGAATCTCTTTTAGCTGAACACAGATCTTTTCCTTTTCCAGCTCCGCCTTTGGCCCTCTTGCGTCGTTCCTCTTCTTGTCTCTTCTTGTCCTCCTTACTCTGGTAACGTCGGAGCCCCTAGTCTAAAAGATCGTGAAAATCAATTAATATTTTTTCTGATCATCTTGTTTGATTAGTTGGGGATTGATCAGAAAATCGCATACTATTATAACCAATTGAATTGACAAATGACAGCAATCAGCACAATAGGCTCTGTCATATAATATTTGACATAATATGATCCTCTCCAATGCAAATAACTAAAACTGCATGGATGTCTCTTGTGCCTTTTTATCCCTCTTCATCTTGAAGATGCAATAACACGTATGGTCAGTCTTTGACATCGGCGGCCCGAGTCTTTCTCTGCTTCACTGAGGATGAATGCAGACTCATTCCTGCGAGCCTGTAGGCGAGTTGAGCTTCTTCTGAAGTTTATTGTTTATTGTTGGGGTCAAACGTCTCTGAGTCAGTTCAGATTAGACAAGCTTCCAGAGCATCTGTACGAGCGCCTCATACACACAGCTGGACACGTCGTTCACACTGGATCCCGTCAGTCAGACTCGGCTCCTTTAATCGCCGTCATCAGAATAAATCGAGCTAAAGAGCTGCAGAAAGCTTTCCAGTGCCGTCACGTTTGCTGGAGAATCTGTTTAATCTTGTCTGCTGCTTTTCATCTGATTTGTCATTTTTGTTCTTAAAATAGCTCTCAATATTACTGAACAGAAGCGTGAACTGTGGTTGGGTTTATAAATGACAGCGCTGGATTGGATGGATATTTGAGAGGTCAGGCACTTCAGTGATGTGATGGCACGAAGACAGAAACAAAACATATCTGTGTCAGGTTTTTATCCACTGACAGTGATTGCTAGTCAATTTATCACAATTTTTGTGTCTCCCTGAGTGCATTCTTTGTCCATTTTCAGGTGGTCAGCAGGATAAACTCATTTTGTTTCGCTGCAGGGTAAAGTTGAGGCTTACAGTGAATGAAAACCGAACCATTTAATTTTGCTTTCACTGCAATTTTATTTTATTGAAAAATAAATAAATAATAATAATAATAATAATAATTTATAGTTCCTCACTGTTAAATAATATATATATTTTTTTTTATGTAGGGGCATTGTCCCATAAATTATAATGTGATTTATTAATAGTAAAATTTTATAATTTAAAATGCAAAATTACATAATAAAATTCAGTAAAAAAAAAGTTTCAAAATATAGATTTTATCAGTAAACTATGTGTTAATTTATCATTTGTCTTTAAAATAAGTAGAACGGTACACAGACATAGACCATTTTTACTGTATATATATATATATATAAATATATTTTGTTTTTATTTTTTTTTTATTTTTATTTATTTATTTTTTTACAGGTATTCCAGTTTTCTTATTTTCCTGTAAATTTTACAGCATGCCATTACTTGTATGTATTAATTTGTAAAGTTTGCCTTTACCTTGAATTTGAGCATGGATGGATGTATGGGGTGTTATATTTGGCTGTATTTTGTGTCAGTATTTCTCTCAAAAGAGGAAGGAGACAGAAGCTAGAAGCGAGGTCTGTATAGTCAGTACTCTGACCTGGTGTAGGTGTAGCAAAAGCACACAATATGCTCTCCTTTCTCAAATTTGTGTTTTTACCCACTCAAATGTCCCTTTTGAAATCGGTTTGAAAGCATGCATTGTTCTTCTTATTTTGGGCCGTCTTTGTTGGCTGGCCATGAAGGCCCGAGGCCTTACCGAGATTGCTGGAGAACTCCTCACCCCAGAGAATGACTCAAATCAGTTTGTGATGCTGGTGGAGCTGGACTCGCTGTAGCTCGGAGGTGTTCATTCCAGCAGGCTAAGTTGGGCAGACAACCACTGCTGCGCTCCTACTAAATGTTAGATTTATTGAAAAGCGGCTCTTGGTTTGTATAGGTGCCACGCTGAGAGAAACGCACACTATTTATCCAGCTCTCAGTCAAACCTGTTTCTATAAACCATTGTAATGCACATCAAATAACCATGTTTTCCCTTTGATGTCTGTCTTTCAGTAATGAGATCTGTTATTAATGAACTGAACAAAAAGAAGTGATTTTTCACTGAATTTCACAAATCATTAAAGGAGTAGTTCACTCAAAATTTAAAATGTGCTCATCCTCGGGCCATCCGAGATGTAGATGAGTTTGTTTCTTCATCAGGTTTGTATAAATGTGTCTCTGCATCAGTGTCTCAGCAATGGATGCTCTGCAGTGAATGGGTGCCGTCAGAATGAGAGTCCAAACAGCTGATAAAAACATCAATAATCCACACCACTCCAGTCCATCAGTTAACATCTGGAGAAGACAGAAGATGAAACAAATCCATCTTTAAGATTTTTTTTTTTACTTCAAACTATTGCTTCCAGCTAAAATACAAGTTCATAATCCATAATAACGCTTCCTCCAGTGAAAGTGTTCTGGTGTGAATCAGGAGAGAAATCTGCACAGATCAAGCAGCGTTTACAAACCAAAACAGCTCTAAACAAATATGTGACTGGATTTTGACGTGAGAGACAACAGGAGATGCACTTTTACACTGGAGGAAGTGCTATTATGGATTATGGACTATTTTAGCTGGAAGTGACGGATTAGAGTTAAAAACATCTTGATAATGGATGTGTTTCAGCTTTTGTCTTCTCCAGATGTTAACTGATGGACTGGAGTGGTGTGGATTATTGTGATGTTTTTATCAGCTGTTTGGACTCTCATTCTGACGGCACCCATTCACTGCAGAGCATCCATTGCTGAGACACTGATGCAGAGACACATTTATACAAACCTGATGAAGAAACAAATATTTTTGATGGCCTGAGGGTTCCTCTGCTAAACGATGACAAATCAGAAAGATCCAGACATAATGTAGTTTATAAAAGCGGTGACAGTCTATACACCCGTTTCCTGATTTTCTCATTATAATCAATATCTGAACTTGTCACAGTTGAATTTGAGCGACAGCTCAATCAATACCAATTTTCCGTTTAAGCAGGCAGAAGCACTGATCAAGACGGATTCAGTGCCGATTTACCTCGGGAGCCTCGTGGTATTCTGCATTTGTGCTTGTGTTAGCGTCTGAGCTTTAATTTCCTTCATTGCCGGAGATGAATTTTCATGATCCTTCTGCTGCATTGATCAAAACGACGAGCCGGAATTTCAAACTAGGCCACCGATCCACCCGATTTGCACCGAATGAGCTTTACTTAATATTATTTAAGGGAATATTTGAATCACTTAATGCTTTCACTCTATGTGCTTCCAGCAGAGAGGCTGGGGTTTTTTCTCTTGTAAGAGTCTTTGCCGCAGGAAGCTCTCTGCCAGCTTAATTATGTGTCGCCCAATTGGATTTGCCGCTTTCCAGCATCCTGCCGAGGCGTCACCCCAGTTACCTTTGCATTAGCCGCTCGACTCGTGCTACAGCTACGCAAACAATGTGACTGAAAAGCAGAGAGTCCTTCAGACTGAATGATATTAACCTGTGCTTTCATGTTTGACCTTTATAGACATTCACCTGAAGTGTGTGATGTCAAAGCACGACCACACAAACATTAGTCACCGCTGCGTTCGCACAACTTGTTTTTAAAAGGTCAGCCGATGCTGCGTGTGCAGTCGCTAAAACTTTAAATCATTGGCAACAATTGCTCGCTGTTTTTCTGGGCCCTAAACTAAAAATAAAAGTGTTGTCTCTGGGAAGAAAAATGAAGATGATGATACCCTTTGGGTTTGAGATGTCTTGTTCGGCCTCGTTCAGACTCGTTTGCTGGTTTGAGAGATAAAATATGTTGCACATTTCGACTTGGATCAAAGCGGCTCAATCAGAGATGTCCTCCGGTTTTCTGTTTATTGTATGAATGTTAAATTGAATGACTGTTCCTTCCCAAACATCTGCGCTCCAATCGTAAATCAATTTGCCATGTACTTTAAATATATATTATGAAGAATAAAAGCAGAAATGTAAAAAAAAAAAAAATCCTGCCAGGAATTCCTGAGGAAAAAAATGAATCGCTTTTATAAGCTTCCACATCTGTGTCCTTACTCCCTTACTCACCATCAGAGGTTTATGAAAAATGTAGAAATTAAGCAATAGAAAAGATGGTTTTTATGCTGAAGGTCCTCTTTTCAAATTTCACCTGGTTTGAGTTCAATGTGACACGGGCTTTTGTAAGTTTATACTTTTACAGAATTTTTGCTAATATGTATATATATATATATATATATATATATATATATATATAATAATACAGTAATATATATATATTCTGTCACAAGCAGTACCACTTCAGTTTCATTGAGATATTTTAATATTTGTATATATAAGTATATTCAGTGTATTCGTTTTATTTTAAAGTTGACTTTTTATTAGTTTTTGGGTTTTTTTCAAATTATGTCTATAGATTTGATTAACTTTTTAGCTTTAGTCCATCATCTTAAAATAAATGAAAATGAGAAATGCTGCTGAAATAAAATAAGTTTAAGTTGTTAGTATTTTATTTTATTTCAGTAAAAAAAATAAAAAAATATTTCAAGTATAATTTATTTATTTATGGCTTTACTTTTTTGATAATTATAATAATACTGGTCACAACCATGATATGGTCACTTTTATCACACTAATTATAAAAAGTTTGTAATTGTAGGTTTTATTGGTAGCTAACATCACCCCCCCCCCCCCCAAAATAAAATTAAAATTAAAATTAAAAATAAAATAAAAATAAAAAGATAAGTGAGTTGCTATTTTGTCAGCAGCATAGCAACTAAATATGGAGGTAAAACACAGTTTGAAACCACCTTAAAGTTCTGATTATTTCCTAATAGATTGAATGCAAATGTTCATTATAAATACCTGACCTGACACTGTACATTATTTATGTATCTGACATCGTTCACACTGAGGAAACACATTGTGTGAGACATGGAAGTACAGCAGGAGGCTGCAAAAGAACATAAATTAACTGTCATCCAAAATAATCTATGTGGTCTACATAAATTACATAAATTGTAGCTTGTTTTATTCCAAAAATATCTCAAGAATCAGTAAAAGAACAAAATAATTGGGTCTAATCTTTCCCTTCATGCCTTGCTCATGTTACAAATCAATAATATTACATGCTGATGTCTTGCGGACTAAAATAAGTAAATCCAGCCTCTCGATTTTCTTCCAGGAATCGCTGAAGACGAAATATAATTAACCTGATTAATTTTGGGAACGATAAACATCAAGAACTAACCTGCTTCTTATTCTATCCACAAAATGCATTCCTGTGTATTATTTATCATCTGAATTCGGAGGAAGAAAGAGCACATCAGTCTAAATCTCAGATGGTTTTAGTTTGTTTGTTTGTCCTGCCGATGGTTATTATAGATAACTAAAACTAGAAAATGCACTACTTAATCAATTGATTCATTTTATTTTATTAAACATATAAACAAATAAACATAACAAACTGAAATAAAATAATGTAATGAAATAAAATGAATAAATAACATTTAATATATTTTACAAATATGCTATAAAACATATTTAAAGTTGTAAATAAAACAATTCTTTTTCATGTTTAATTCATGGTTTCCTGCTGCATATGTCTGTATGTGTGTGTGTATATATATATATATATATATATATATATATATATATACACATACATACATACATACATACATACACACACACACACACACACACACACACACACACACATATATATATATATATATACATATATATATTATATATATGCTTTATATATATATATATATATATATATATATATATATATATATATATACATATATATATTATATATATGCTTTATATATATATATATATATATATATATATATATATATATATATATATATATATATATATATATATATATATATATATATAATTTTTTTTTACTTAAATTATAGTGCACATTTTCATAGTGCAGACAAACTTATAAATAAATATCAAAAACATAACAAAACTACTAAAACTTCAAATAAAACTAGAATTAAAACAGAAAATATAAAAGATGAACCGGAAATATTTACTAGTATCTCAGTTATACTAAAACAACACTGGTGTGTCGAGAAATCTAGCTTCCTTCAGTAAATGTGTCTTGATAAAAATGGTTTATTTTAAATATTTACGATGTTTTAGAAGAGGGGTGAAGGATGCGAGAGCAGAGGAAAGGATATTTGGTTTCACAAGAGAAACCGATATTATTAGATTAGATATAATTTCACATTCCTGCCAAGGTAATGTCTGTTTTTCTCCATTCTGCCCCAGTATAATGTATAAAATCGGAGCAAAAGACTGCGTGATTGCGGTCTAAAGTGAAGTAGTGACTTTGTCCTTGACTCTAGTGCACATTGATTGATTTAGCAGGTTTTGTTCGGCACAGGATCGTCCAAACACAGCTGCTGGAGAGCTAGCGTGATGTTTGAGGTTTGAAGTCCTGCCGGTTAAATGGGTCTGTGAACTAACGGTACGGTCAGAGTCAGAGATGTCGTTTATTTTGCTCTGCCGATTCCCAAACATTATCACAATAGCTCAATGTAATGGGGCATTTAATAAGAGTGTTTTATTACATTCAGTAGTGGCTGTTTTTGTGTGAAATAATGATTACGCAGCCGATTAAGCAGGGTTGGTAAAAAGATAAAGGCTGTACAGAAATAGATAGGCCGCTTGACAGCATGAGCGTCGCCTGACAAACGACAAACCTGGAAATCTGCTGCAGGCTTCAGAAATGAGCAAAAAAAGGGGATTGTTAAAAGCAGACAAGCTCATTATTCTTTCTCGCAATCTCACAAGCCTCTTCGACCTCTGTGTTTTTACGTTTTTCACTTGAGTTCTCAGAAAGCGATAGATGAAGACGTACTACTGTATGTGTAGATGTGCCTGTCACAGTTGGACGGTTGCAACACTGTCTGTATTCTGAGTGCTAGAGCAGAATTTCAGATGAAGACCATAATATCCAAATAATCGGTGTTTATTTTCATTGCAGATTATCGGACTAGTTCATCAGTCGGACTGTTTCTTTCTAACAACTCATGAAAGAGATGCTGAGATTATGAGATTTTGTGCTGTACTAGTCTGTTTCCATTATTTATGTATGTGTGTATATATATATATATATATATATATATATATATATATATATGTAATATGTGTAATTATATAAATATCTGATATAGATGTAAATCTGAATATATAAATGTAAATTGTGAATATATAGTTATAAGTCTGAATATATAGAAGTAAATCGGAAATATATAAATGTAAATTGTGAATATATAGACCCAAATCTGAGTATATAAATGTAAAATGTGAATATATAAAGTAAGTCTGAATATATAGTTATAATTCTGAATATATAATTGTAAATCGGAAATATATAAATGTAAATTGTGAATATATAGACCTAAATCTGAGTATATAAATGTAAATTGTGAATATATAAAGTAAATCTGAATATATAGTTATAATTCTGAATATATAATTGTAAATCTGAATATATACTCATAAGTCTGAATATATAGTTATAAGTCTGAGTATATAGACCTAAATCTGAATATATAAAAGAAGTCAAATCTGAATATATAGTTATAAATATGAATATATACATTTAAATTGTGAATATATATAAGTAAATCTGATTATATTCTTATATTTCTGAATATATAAATGTAAATTTGAATATATAGTTATAAGTTTGAATATATAGAAGCAAATCAGAATGTATTTTCACAGTTGTTATTGCTGTTCATCATAGCCTATTGATACTGTAACTAGAATATTTTAATTTAGTAGAACGCTGGAATAAGCAAATTTATATCAGTTTAACTGAGAACTAGTGAATTAGAATCAAATCAAATCTGAAAATCAGTGTCAATATCAAGCCCTGTTCATTTGTGTAGAGTGATTGTTCTAAACTGTACACAACTGTCTCATAGGTTGTTTATATACAGAAAAATAGTAAGAATCTATTTCCTAGATTAGAAAGGTAAATATGCTATTGTTTTCATTTGTAATCAATATCTCCCTCATTTCCTTGTAGATTAAATCTCATGTTGCTTGCAAGGACTCTAGCTGTTGTGCATACTATTGAAACAATCAATAACTCCAGCTTACTTCCGGGTGTGAGACTGGGCTACTACATCTCTGATACATCAAAGGCCATTCAGAGCACTGAACAGCTTCTCGCTGTGAATGGCACACTGCCTGTCCAATGTGAGGTGCTTGAAATGCCTAAATCTATATATATATATCTTCAGACAAAATATATTCAGACAAAACAATACATTCAGACAGACAGACTAATGAGGTCAGAAGCGGCGGATCCATTTGCAGTGTTTATTAAAATCGAAATCTTTCAGCAGGCAGTGGTCGATCAACAGCGTCAAGAATATCACAGAGAACCAGAATCATATGAGTTTGCCAGGCTGGGGTCAGGGCAGGCAGCAGGCGGAGAACAGGTCAGGAAACAGATCAAACAATCAAGGGGCAGGCGGCAGAGAATCACAAGGGTCAAGACAGGCCAGGATCATACACAGAATAAACAATCAGGATAAATGCTCAGAAATGTCAGACGGGGCTAAACAAGACTTTGCAATGAGGTGGAGTGAGGGTGTGGTTTAAGTAGCTGCGGTAATGAGAAACACCTGGCGTAATCAGTCCTAGGTACATGGACAGCTAATACACGGGTGAGGGTTGTTTTTGATTATTTTATTTTAATTTAACTTGAAGAAGTAAAATAACTAAAACAGGAAAAAACACATATAATAAATATACCTATATATAAAAAAAAACTATATATATTAATAAAATATAACTTTTATCCAAAGCGACTTACAAATGAGATGATAATAATAATAATAATAATGTCAAAACACAAAAAATAATAATACTTTAACTGAAATTAACCCTCTGAGCCCGACAAACGCGAATACGCGTTTTGGGGCAGATTTTCCTGATAAGGCAGAAATGAGCTTGAATTACTCTGCCATTTTTGATCGTTCAGATAAGAGCAATACACCATTCGAATCTGTAAGGGGTCTTCTTTTATTTGTATTCACTCATAATAACAACTAAACTTTGTGCTTTTGAAGAATTAAGAAAACAACCAGGGTGCGCTCTCTGTCTTCTCCGTCTCCGCGATCTGTTTTCAGAAATGCGTCTCTAAAATGAAGTGTAACTCAGCGAATAATCAACACACAGACATGAGAGTTATCTCTATAGAAAGCTTGAAGTGTCTTCTTTCAAATGAAGTAAGTCATATCGAAAACAAATATTCTGTGATGAAGTAATCCGTATGAAACCAACACCATGTTCAGTCTGTCCCGTCTAACTCATTATTTCTAATTTGATCCCGCCCCCTCGTGTTCACATGCAAATAACCACGTGACGCGCGCGCGCTTGGAGACGCCCAACAACAAACACGGAGACTGTTCATTGCTGATATACTGTTAGTTTCTGGAAGAAGACGCGCTGAGTAAAGGCTGCTGATCGATCTAATGAGTAAGTAATGTTTATGTTTTGCATTAGTTAACTGTTATTGTGACATAAACTTGAACACATTACTAGATGGGTTGTTCCCAAAGTACAACACGATGCATGCTACGCATCTAAGAATGTTTAGACCATGTTTATTATTAATAATCTGTTCACAAATATATTTGAATAGTGTGCTAAACGATAACAATTAGCTATCAGATATAAAATATCCTTTTTTTATATTACGAAGTACATCCTTTTATAGTACAAAGCATGCGTGAGTCTATGACTGCAGAATCATATCTTTTATACTATAAAATCATACATGATGTTCAGGATGGCTATATGACTACAAAATCATAGTTGGGTTTTCCCCAAACTATAATTCCTGACTAAAATGTTTGAAATCCAGTAAAACATTTTATAAAACAATAAAAGTAATATTAGAGTACACTGTAACATGATGAATGCTACGAGTCTAAGTATGTTTACAACATGTTTATTATTAATAGCCTACTCTGTTCAAAAATAGATTTTAATAGCGTGCTAAACAATAATAATTTGTTTCTGAAAAATAAAATGTCTTTTTTTACGATAATACAAAGCATGAATGAGTCTATGACTACAAAACATATATATATATATATATATATATATATATATATATATATATATATATATATATAGATGCTCCTGATATAGACATGCTCACAAATGTTTTTTCTCTTTTTTTGGTTGTTTGTATTTTATTGAATCAGACACCTGCACCACAGATGAATCCTGCTGACTTTCAGTCTCTTCCAACTGTTTTCCTCGCTGCAGCAACATCAGAAGTTCAGAATCTGTTGCAGGAACGAGTCACAGTCTGTTCACATCTCTGTGGTTAGATCAGTGTGCACAATAATGTGTCTTTGACCTTCATTATGTATGTTTTGATTATACTGTGTTGTAAATAAAATACAAATCATTTTAAAAGCCCATTTTTTCAGTCTCCTCACACTCTCTGTCTTACCTGCCTCAGTCACAGTCACACTGATGGGCCATTAGCAGCTTTAGGGGAGGGCCCTTTGTCTCTCAGGTGAGAACCACTTAATATTCAAGACCATTACCACTCCCTCGCATATTGGCTTTAGATCACAAAACATGTCTTTAAAAATGTAAATCAATATATTGTTTTCTGTGAATGAGTAAGCAGAATGATTTTCACATAATTGTGAAGTAAAAATTCTAGCCTACAAGATCTGGTTCTCAAGAGTCTTGTAAACAATTGTTCTGTATGTGTTTTATGGTCTTATTTCAGTGACTTCAAAATTTTTGTTTTTCACTAACCATGCATAAACGTTGTTTTCTCAAAAACACAATCATGTACATAAATGCTGCTAACATATTAGTGTAGCCCTGTTTGTGCTGTTTACAGTGTTATTAGACTTTAGCCATTTATATTTTTATAAGCAACTGAAAAAAGCACAAATGTCAAGGCATGTTGAAAGTTCTCCAGGCCCCCAAAACACCCTCAGGGCCCAGAGGGTTAAACTGAAATGGGGGGGCAAATTCAAAATATTAATAAAAACTGCAATAGCGTCTCAGTGATAATAAAATAACAATGTTTTCTAAAAAAAAAAAAAAAAAATGCATGAATGAATGTTAATTTATATGAAAATAAATCACAGCCACTTCTTATAACACCTGTTAAATGATTTTCTCTGACAAAAGAATGTCGTTGAATTCTCATTGTTGTTGTCCTCATTATCTTTCTTATTCATCTCCAGATATGTGTGCACTTAATTTGATTATCTAATTGGCATAATTCATTTGATTAAACACATGTATCAGCTCTATTTTTACAGCACCTAAGCTGAACCCTGAAGTCAGCCGCAATGTCTGCAGAAGGAACATCAAAACACAAGCTACTCTATCAGAGAAAAGAGCTTGTGAGTTATTTTGCTCATCAGTAGCTAATGACAGTCATGAGTGTCTGATTGTTAGCTACGGTGAAAAAAGGGAAAATAAAAGGAGTGGAACACAACAAAATGAAGATTCATGTCGGCAAGAACCAACTTGAATCACAAAGACAAAATAATAGACTGAACAGAGTAATGCTGTAGAACAAGAAAGCTTAGGATTGCATGCATGCTGGCTCACATTTCAGAGCCTGGTGCTTGAATCACATGTATTTCAATGAAACAATTGTACACATGTACACTACCGTTTAAAATAATTGATCATTTGAATTGCTGTGATGCACAGCTGTATTTTCAGCATCATTACTGCAGTCTTCAGTGTCACATGATCTTCAGAAATCATAATAATATACTGATTTACTGCTCAACAAACATTTCTGATTATTATCAATGTTGAAAACAGTTGTTTTTTTGTGGAAACCATGATACATTATATATATTTTTTTCTGAATTCTTTGATGAATAGTAAGTTCAACCGCATTTTTTTTAAATATAAATATTTTGTAACATTATAAATGTTACTGTCACTTTCGATCAATTTATCGGGTCCTTTATGAATAAAAGTATTAATTTATTTTTCTCTCTTTTACTTAGCCCAAACTTTTGAATGCTATTATATCACAGTTTCCACAAAAATATTGTGCAGCACAACTGTTTTCAACATTGATAATAATCAGAAATGTTTGTTGAGCAGTAAATCAGTATATTAGAATGATTTCTGAAGGATCATGTGACACTGAAGACTGGAGTATTGATGCTGAAAATTCAGCTTTGATCACAGAAATAAATTACATTTTAACAGATATTCACATAGAAAACAACTATTTGAATTTTTTATAATATCTCAGAGTAGATATCACTGACGATCACACTTAACACACAGCCTAAAGCTCAAAGCCCACGACTCAAATAATCCTCAAAAGGTATATATATATATATATATATATAGTATATATACTACACAGTTCAAGATTTCATTTGAAGAAGAACCTGACTTCACTCCGGGAGCTCTTGAGTATGTCGTCGGGGTTTCAGATGTAGTAAAGAGATGTACTGACACGTCTTTCCAATTCTTATGGGAACACTAGGATTGCACAAATGTAGACAAGCTCAGACCTGTGACTGAAAGCTTTATCTGCTTATCTGTCATAAGATTTACATATTACACTGGATTCAATGTCTTAACCCTTATCAAGATGGGCATTCCGTGCTGTGAGCTTTAGATTGGCTTCAGCGAGGCGTAAATTGATTTTTATGTCAATATAAAACATGTTTATTTCTGCCGGTGCACGTTGTACCTCTCAGGACCTTCACCAGATTTAACTTGTTTCATTATATTCCCAGTTCAAACTATTCCCAGCCTACATCGATGCAGTTTTCTGCAGTTTGTGTTTATATGAAGGCAAAACACAGCTTCAGCTGACAGTGTGTGACAGATGCCCTTTTCACCTCACCGTTTGACAGAATCGAACCGAAGGACCATCCGTCAGATTGGCACTTCTGCTTAGAATAAGAAACACACCGCTTGTTCTTCAAGGCCACGGGATGCACAATGCCACAAATATGTCCAAAACAAAGGTGATCTGTTTGATGTCACTTCCTGTTTCAATATAACATCTCTAGAGTTCGACAGATTGATCAGTTTTGCAGATTAATCGGCACCGATAGTCGATTGCTGGAAAAGTCGGTTATTGGCAAAAATACATGCCGAGAGTCAGCGTTGGGGGTTACACATTACAAGTAGGGTGAGTTATGTAATCAGTTTACTTTTTTCAACTAACTAATACAGTAACACATTACTTTTTTATCCACATTACTGAGTTACTTTTTTAAATACGTGACACCATTTATCGGTATTGGTAAAGTCCACTATCGGTCGAGCTCTAAACATCTCATTCAGCTTCAGATCTGGATGCAGGTGCATATGCAACACCATAAACTAAAGTGTAAACTAGAATCATGCCAAACATATTATTTAACCTAATAAATCAAGCTAAATACACTAATTTAATTTTTTTGTAGGTAAAAATAGCTGTTTAATGTAACAACTGACACTTTTTACATTGTAATTACAGTGTACATTTAACACATACAGCATTTAAAAGGAAATCATTTATTCACGTTTACACTGAAATGTATTATTTGCTGTTATCAAAACATTTATGAATATTATTATATTATATTATATTGCATTATATTTAGTGCTGACAAACGATTAATCGTGATTAATGACATCCAAAATAAAAGTTTTTGTTTACATAATATATGTGTGTGTGCTGCGTATATTTATTATGTTTATATGAATACACACACATGCATGTATATATTTAAGAAATATTTTATGTTTATATACAGTATTAAATATATTTATATATGATATAAATTATATTAATATAAATATGTACATGAAAATACATTAAAATATTTTCAAAATATATGCTGTATGTGTGTGTATTTATATATACATAATAAATATGCACAACACACACACATATATTATGTAAACAAAAACTTTTATTTTGGATGCAGCACTAATTATTATATTATATTATATTATATTATATTATATTATATTATATTATATTATATATAAGTCTGATTTCCATTTACACAGTTCAGCCTATTTGAACATTAAATTGGAATAATGTGACATTAATTTTTATATTTTTTTAAATACGTTAAAAAGGAAGTAATTTATTCACATTTAACTTAAAATATAAATAAATACAAATGTATTATTTACTGTCATGCAAATATTGCTTATAGGGTGCAATGACATGAATATGACATGAATATAATATGCTATGTTATTACAATATATTATATTATACTTTTAGGTCTTTAGACTTTTATATAATAAACTATTATAATCTAATATAATTAGACCGTACTGGCTGTATTAGACTATTATTAGACTTAAGTTTCTATTCACACAGTTCAGTCCATCTGACTATTACATTATAATAATGTAATATTGAAAATGTAGTGAAAATATGAATTATGTAATGGTAATATATTTCTGTCCTAATTTCTTCACTTTCAAGAGGCATTTGAAGACGGTCCAGTTAAACCCTCGAGTCTTTATTTTGCATAATGGGAGACCTTTAAATTTCTGTGTGTCATTGAGAGTTTTGTTTAATATGCTCCTCTTTCCAAATCCCAAAGAAGTGTTTTCATCTCCTCCTCGGTGTCGTTCCATTTTAATTAGATTTTTATGGCAACTTTCAGCGTCCAAAAATGTGTGGAAATGCGCAAATGTGAAAATGCATTTTATGAGCAAGATTTCAATGCAAAGCGCATTTGAAGCATCTCGAGAGATCGCCTTGAGCGCTTTACTAACTCCAGACTTTATTCACTTTAGATTCTGTAAATTTTGGATGGTTATACATGATTTGAATTTAAAGCTCAATGGATATCTCAAATATTGGTTTTAGATCAGGAACGCAAGCAGAAAGAGTCGAGTGAGGTGGGAAGTTGTTTTGAATGAATGAATGAATGAATGAATGAATGATGCATTTATATAGCGCATTTATTGTGTATTGCTGTACACCCAAAGCGCTTTACAATCATGTGGGGGGGGTCTCTCCTCAACCACCACCAGTGTGCAGCATCCACTTGGATGATGCGACGGCAGCCACAGGACAACGGTGCCAGTGCACTCACCACACACCAGCTACAGGTGGAGAGGAGAGAGTGATAGAGCCAATCAAGTGGATGGGGATTACTAGGAGGCCATGATTGATAAGGGCCAGTGGAGGGAATTTGGCGAGGACACTGGAGTTACACCCCTACTCTTTACGAGAAGTGCCATGGGATTTTTAGTGACCACAGAGAGTCAGGACCTCGGTTTAACGTCTCATCTGAAAGACGGTGCTTTTTACAGTATAGTGTCCCCGTCACTATACTGGGGTGTTAGGACCCACACAGACCACAGGGTGAGCACCCCCTGCTGGCCTCACTAACAGCTCTTCCAACAGCAGCCTAGTTTTCCCAGGAGGTCTCCCATCCAGGTACTGACCAGCTCAACCCTGCTTAGCTTCAGTGGGCAACCGGTCTTGGGCTGCAGGGTGATATGGCTGTGGTTGTGGTTTTCTCTTCTAATCTCGGGTCAGCCTGCAGACAAAGGGCAAGGAATGAGTTTTGTAGTTCTCCGAGGGGAGAGCGGCTTCAAAGAGTGCAGCAGAGTTGGGTTTGACGGTGTAGGCCGTTCTCAGGAGAAACCTAAAAGGATTATTTCACGGGAAGCTTTTCTGCTTTGGGTTTGGGTGGCCGAGTTTCCCTTCAACCAGCAAACCCCTGATTCAGCTCACCTATATAATCATCACCAGCAGTTTCTACAGCTTCAGCTGGTATACAACTCTAATCTGGAAAAAAAAAAAAAAAGTTTAACTTTAAAATCAGCAGTTTGTGGAGTAATTCCTCCAAATAGAACTACTTTAAACGCTTTCATCATGGCAGCATTCTGCTCAAATTTTGTTGTCGTACAAGTGTTGCAAACAAAATTGCTGTCATACTGTGATTATGTTACTGCATCAAACAAACCTTCGGGCAAACATACTCTCCTCCCTGAAAATAATAAATCACAGCACTTTCTAGCCCGAGGCTGGGTGTTTTTAGAGCGACACGAGGTAAAATGATAAGGACGAGGCATTGGCGCTCACTGCAGCCTGGCGTTGCGGTATTATCCTCTCGTGTTGATTGTCCCTAAAGGATCCTGCATGCATTTTGATGATTGCTTTATTCAGCATGTGGCTTTTTCTCTATCTAAGCTTTGATCTGACCTCCTTTTCTCCTTCCCTTGATTCCTCAAAGAGCCGTTTCTGATTCTCTGCTCTCCTTGTGAGCATAAGGAACGCTATAGTTTGCCGGAGAACAGCGAGTTCCCTCGGTCCCAATGCTCTCGCGTCAGACTCCACGGACTACCATGAAAGGCTTGTGATGAATAATCAGAGAACGTTACAGTGGAGAGGTGCATTCAAGGTTCGCAAAGTCAGTTTTCTGTTTCGTAGAATATAGGTGAGCTGGGAAATCTAACTTTTATCTGTGAGCTAATATGAAATCTGCAGGGTTTCATATGACTGCTGCTCACTATCAGCCTTATATTCATCAGGAATGACTCGACACAGTACTACTTCCAAATATTCACTTATACACTGAAAAAAAAAAAACGGTTTAGAAACCATGTTCACTCTACAATTACTAGTAATATAGTAATATTTTTTTTTTTCCTGAATAAAATAATTCTCAGATTGAGACAAACCGATTTTAGCAAAAGATTTCATAATGTAAATGAATAAATAAATAAAGAAATCTTTCTAATCATAATGCATCTTTGTACCAAAGTTGACTTAAATCCTTAAAGCCTGTTTAATCCTTTGAGAAAACTAATTTCCACTTATTATAAAAAAAATTATAAAATAGGTTTGTTCCTAAATAAAATGGCATATTAAAAACAAAAAAACTTTTATACACGCATGCATAAGTAAACAGTCATTTAAGGCATTACATCTTTCTAATCATAATGCATATTTGTACTAAAGTTTACTTAAATCCTTAATTAATTTCTTAAAAGACAATGATAAAAATCATTTCAATTTAGGTTTGTTCCTGAATAAAATAATTCAGTTTGAGATAGATTGATTTATTAGATTGAACTATTAAATAAATAAATCCTTTATATTAAAGTAAAATAAGACAAATAAACTAATGCAATTCTTTTCACAAAACATCAACAGTAACAACACTTAGTGTGATTATTTTCTTAAATCTATGTTAACATAATGCATTTATTTGCATAAGAACTTTACTCTAGAATCAGTTAACAGATAAAAAAAAGTCTCTCTCACTATAAATCACGCCTAAAATTTGCACCTTTGGAGGTGATTTGTGTATTTTTTGTTCAAATACTGTCTTCTGTCCCAGATTAATATGCAGTGACAACTATTTGAAAAGTGTAAACAGAAATGGCTTGAAATGGCCAGTGGTGTGAAACCTGTATGTTTTGGTGAAGCTCATGGAGCAGAAAATACACACTTCACCTTAAAAAATGACCCACTAGGGAAATTTAAGAAATTAACCTTAAGATTTATAGTCTGTTTTTGACTATTAACTTTAGAGCCGCAGTCTAATAAAAGCAATACAACATGTCGGCATGCTTGTTGAGGTGCGGGAGCCACTCGGTAGGAGGAAAGAAAGAATACTGAAATTTTTCCAAGAACACGTTTATCAGATGCTGAGCTGGCAGTCAGGAAGAGTTTATTCCCTCGCTCCGCCGGCTGAGACAGCTCCTTATTGCTCTTCATCAGACGAGAAACCAGCAGAAAAAACCTCAGCGCTGACAAGGTCACAAACACGGACAGAGAAACAAGTATAAGGTACATTTCCACCATGCATCTGAGCAGTGCAGGAGCTGCGAAGCTGTGATATCATCTTTATCTCCTGTTCAACTTTTTCATGAACTCAGCAACTAGGAAAAAAAGTGACTTCAGTCCCGTCACAGTCACTTATAATCGCTTTGTTTTTTGCTCAGATGCAAATTACAGGTCAGCGGAGATCAGGAGCATTGCATTTTACTGCTCCACCTCGCTCCTTCCTTTCATTCCCACTCTATACAGCTGCAAAGATTCATGGGAAATGTAGTTCTTTTTTTCTTCTCTCTCTTGTTTGAGATACATTTAATATTCTGCTAACAAATTATAAATTACATTTTAACAATATATTCCAATAGAGAACAGTTACTGTAATAATATTTCACAATTTTACTGATTTTACAGTATTTTTGATCAAATAAATGCAGCCTTGGTATCCGTCCATCCATGGCAATATATATTTTTTTTCTACTTAAAAGTTTGATTGCTTTATCTTTGTAGCAGGTGGTTTTTAAGTAGTTAATGTGTATGTTAACATGCTCGAGTGAACTATATTGCATTGGTATTTGTTTTGTACATTTTAGGTGGAAAAATATTTTTCTTTGCTAAATCCTTTATTTTAATATTGTTGGTCCACCCCAGATAATATTCATACTCAAAATGGTGTGTACATTTTCCAGTGTGAATTATGCTTACCTGCTTATACAACGTTTCCCACTGAAGCTCAGTGTATCTGACCTGCTGATTGAAAGACATGACTGGATCCTCAGAATATACTGCATCAGGCTCATGCTTTGCAAGTCTGCTGGATCTAGTTTTTTCAATTACTGTTCGTGTGCTGAAATTTCGTTTGTTTGTTTGTTGTTTTTTTGCCATTTAAACTGGACCAGATGTGGTGAACATAACAGATACATAGACAAAGCAGCATATGGCACAAATCACTTGTATTCATTATGTGAATGATTCAGAAGAACAAAAAAAACGGGACTGCAAGTGAAAAGCAACCAATAGGAACTGCATCAAAGCCACTAAGCGAGTCAAACGTGTGGGCGAAATCGTTCTTTCTTCTGGTGATAAGCACATGCTGTGTATGTGTTCAGAAACATTCAGCACAGGAAATACACAAATCATGTCGCAGAACTGAAATATGCATAAACACTGCCTTTACAAATGGATTTCTAAAACCATCAGAACATGGCAGATTTTAGTGGTGTGAAACCGCAGCTCTGTTATAAGTTATATTTGAAACAAGGATCACAAATGTGCCAATATGAAGAACGCAGAAACTCTCTGCAGCCTGTAGACTCATGGGTTCAGCGCTGCGGTAATGACGGCTGTTGTCATTTCAGCTGCGGGCCACACATGAAAAAATGGCCTTGTCAGTTTCTCTCTCAGTCTTGAGGTCTAATGTTCTGCTTCATATGCTATTAAATCAGCAGATATGGGATTAATCAGCAAACGCTTCTGAAAGAAAGAGCGAAGAAAGAAAGTAGGGCTCCGACAGCTAGTTAATACAGCTGATTATCAGTAATGAGACTACTGTAGTAAGACAACAGTTCATTATCAGTTATTTGCTTTTCTCTGCGCTCTGTACAGAGCATTATGGAGTAAAAGAAAAGTTTACTAATTACAACATTTTTCTTGCAATTCTGAGAAGAAAAAAACAAATCAATTGCAAGATACAGACTCTTTCTTGCAATTTTTATTTATTTATTTTTTCTTCCAGCACAGAATAAGAATAGAAAAGGTAATTCTGACTTAATTATTTAAATCTTGCATTTTTTTTCTCTCTGTGTAATGTTTGTCTCTGCCACAGAATAAACAAATCCAAATGTTAATTGCTCATTTTTATCTCGTAATTCTGACTTTTATCTTTCAATTCTGAGTTTACATCTCACAATGCAGGTTTTTTTTCTACCGCAGAATATGTATATATATATATATATATATATATATATATATATATATTTTTTTTTTTTTTTTTTTTTTTTTTTTTCCCTCTCAGAATTGTGGATTCACAGTGTTTATGCGGGTCTTAAAATATCTTTATCCACCCTTCCACAAATCGGAGCAGAAAGTCTTAAATTTATAAGGAAATGGCATTAAATGTTGCATAAACTTCAAAAATAAAAATAAAATCAATAAACAAAATAAAAAATCTTCCTCATATATTTTTGTCTTGTTGTCCAATAATACCATCTTCTGAGAAATGTAATAAAAACAGGTGAATTTATGCTTAAAACAAGAACAAATACACTAAAAAAAAGACACTATATTTTTAAGGCAAATGGTTGAAAACAATTTATGTTAGCTACATTTAAATAATAAAAAAAGTTAAAAGTCAACTAAATTTGTTTATTTAAATGTAGCTTACCTTACCACTTACCTTAAACATTTTAGTAAATTCAATGAATTTGTTTTTTTTTTTCAAAAAAAAAAATAAAACGTTTTTTTAAATTATTTTTGTTGTTGTTTTTGATGCCATTGGTTCATATTTGTTCTTGTTTTAATCATAAACTCACTTCATTTTGATGAGTTCCTTACATTTCTTCATAACATTTCCTTTACTTGGTCTTTATAAGGGCTTTAAATGTGTTCAATGTACTGTATGTTCACAAAACCTGCAGAAACCCATATTTTATGTCAGTTTGAGTTTATTTCTCACAATTCTGAATGTCTAAATTGTGAGATAAAATGTTGAAGATGAAACCTCCTTACAGAATAGTCAGTGACGCTGCTTTGCAATGATTTCACAAAAACAGATTTGATAAATGGTAACAGAGAGTTGCAGCAGAAAAACAAATCTAAAATGTAAGTTGTTCACATCCAGGCAGCACTTTGTGCTAAACGCTTCATAACTAAATGCTTCAGAGAAGGTCATGAGTGTATACAGTAGGTCCATGCCACTCGCTTTGACAGCTTGATTGTATTGCTCAGCACGGCTGAGAGTTTATTTAACTTACATTTTACTGCTATAGCTGTACGGCGAGCATTTCCATTTTGCAAAACATGCTTGCACACAGCGAACGAGTGATTAAACATGGCTGCTGTACTTCAAGTGCATCGTAGAGCGTGAGTGTGTACATGCCAGTCAAAGCAAGCAACATGGAGTTAGTCTGCAGTCTTTCTCTCATTATTCTCACAACAGGGCGGGTCAGAAAATCTGTTCAGTTCAAGACGGGTCACAGGAAGGTTTTGTGCCCATTTAATTCGTCCTAATGCAATTATGTCCAGGCTTTTTGATTACATGCTGTGGGGAGGCAATTAGATCCAGAGCACAAATCATTTGTTTAACCTTTGAAGGCTGTCTGTTTGACTCGCTCTCTGATTTGTGTCTAAATAAGTTCGAGCGTGAGGGCGACTGCCTGCAACCAAGATGAACTCCGGACAGCCTCGCACTCAATTACACTAAAATACAACACATTAGCATCAGTCAAAGAGCCACATTACGACCGTGTGTGCGCGAGAGGAGGCGTTCACGCATGCACACGTCCATATCACTCATGCATATTGATGTGAGATGCATGCTTTAACTGTTTATGCGTGTGCATTCATGTGTTTTCTCTAGCAACGGACGCTGCGTTTATGCGCTTTTTTGCGCATGAGAGATTCAGTGTGGGGGCGAATCGAGGGAAGGGCAGGGCATAGCATGGCTAACACGGCTATTTATAGACCATATTCAGTATCACGAAGAGTTACAAATTAAATATAAGCCTTTTATCTGATAAGTCTCTGTGGGGCTTAAAGACTGTGTGCTGTCAAAGCAGAGCCGATAATCAGTTAATAGCAGAACAAGCAGGCAACGTATATCGACATGAGGTTATGCGTGTTAACATGCATGCTTTTTTGATTCAATATATTCCAGTGATAATGTCTCAACGTATAGACTGTGTACTGTCATTTTTACTCATCCTTCTCTGGAGTTAATTACCCAGATAACGATAAAATCATTAGTGCATAACCACGCGACACACACCAAACGCTCAGGCTGCTGTCAGTTCTAAACCTCATTATTTTAAGCAGCAGGACATATTTAATAATTAGTCACGCAAAGTTCAATGACCTTGGCATCGAAGGGAAATACAGTATACTAATGACATTTTTAACCCTGCTTGCTACGTTAACAAGCACTACTTTTGAACTATGATTAATAAATGCTCTATAAATACTGTTCATTCTTAGGTCATATTAACTAAAGTAGTTAACTAATGTTAACTGATGAACCTTATTGTAAAGTGTTACCAATAAGGCTTTAACTTGTGCCTATAAACACTTCAATTAAAAATGCATTAAAACAAATATTGTAGCTAAATAATTTTGCTGAATTACATGACACTCTACACAGTTGCTATCGGAAGGCAGAGTAATATTTGGTAGAGAAATGTCTCTGCTGGTCCAGATCTGTCCTCCTGCATGAAACTCACGCAGGAATATTTCATCCACAGCTGCTCAGCAGGCTTGATGCTTTAAGATGAACAAATAATGAGCATCTCTCTCCATCGTGACTCAAAAACTTATTTAATTAAGCGATGAAACAGCAGCAGCTTTGAATTATTGAGCTCCAGCTAAACCCGGACGCAATCTGTGAGCTGGACTAGTTTTTGAAGTAGTTAGCAGGAGGTTTACATGGATTCCTCTCCCATTCATTACCAGCTTCTCATCAGTCTGTGGTGATGGCGACATCACGATGTCCAGCTGGTTTTGTTGTGGAAAAGAGAGAAATTGGATTTGTTGATGCTGTTTGAGTTGTAAAGGATCTGTATAGCGCAGCACGGTACAGAAAATCATCTTGGGGGCCAAAAGTCTGAGACCACTAGTGAAAATCAACTGTTTTTTTTATTTATTTATTTTATACCAATTATGCTGAATTGAGATGTTTTAGAATAGTTTGCATTTCTTCATATTTCTTAGAATGACAGAACTGAAACTATATTTTAGTTTTTGCTTTGTCTGTTTTTCTTTAATGAGAATGATCCAAACAAGCATTTTGTGCTTCAATGGGAGAAAGAACCAAATTAATAGCTCCAAATTAATTTAATATGTTTAAGATATTACTGTTAAGGTGCAATTTGCTTGTATTATTTACTTTTTATTTAACATCTTCGTATTATTGTATTTTATTAATGCTTGTTGAGTAGAAAGGAGCCACAAATGAACTTACATCTGATACTAGCAATAATGCATACTAATTATGATCATTTATAATCGTGATTAATAATAAATATTTAATACTGTACTCTCTAAAAAGGATTTGAAATTGTAAATAATAAAGATAATTAGAGCACTTTTGAAAAGTCTACTTCCAGTTGTCATGTTTAAATCAATGTGTTACTTTCTGTTTCTTTGTAATTGTTTGTGAAATTTACTACTAGCAATTTCAGTTGTTTATATACAATGTTTTGGTTTATTATTATTATTATTATTATTATTTAATAACTTATATGTTATAATAACTTAGTTATTCTTTTTAAAATTCTTAACATCTTTTTATTTGTGTTTATTTTTCAAGAACCCAAAACTTTTTTTTACGCGTCCAAAAAAAAAAAAAAATAATTCAAAATAAGTGTAAAATACCTGTAAAATATTAACACGGAAAATCCCATCATGTTAGCACATTTCTATGGGCCATATTTTTAAAACTTTAAAAATATATATTTTTTTTTAAGTTGTGAATAAAACAAATATTTTACAAGAAAACATTAAACAGTCATTCTACAGTGCTTAACATTTTCATGTTTTTTTTTTTTTTTAATTCAGTGCATCACTTGCCATTTCAAAATAATTAATCGTGAAAATTGTTTTTCCACCATTTTTTTTTTTTCACATTATTCCTCCCTGCTCATTTTATTCTCTAACTTCTCAAACCCCAAAAGTTTTGCCCCAAAGTTTCTCAAATACACCTGAATCAGCTCATCAGAGTCCTGAGGAACATCTGTTTAATAAAATAAAGTCTGAATGATTAGGGTCGGGTCCAATATTAGCAGTGTGCGAGTCTGGCAGAAGGAGGATTTGGCAACCTTCACGTAAGAGACAAATTATTCTAAGAGAGCTGTAAAGTCAACAATAAAACAACCTCTTGTGATGGAAACTAAAATAAGTCTAATTCCTCCTGAAAAAGATGAACATGCATGCATACATGTGCAAAGGTCATCTTATTTCCAGTCATCTCCTGTTTTAAGAGAAGCATCTGTCTGTCAGTGTATGTCTGACACCTGCTCTTGCTGTGCCAGTGGAGCACCTGCACATGCTCAGTCCACATCTGGCTCAGGTGTGCTCCATTGATGGGAACTGACACCTGTCAGCATCTGTTCACCGTGAACCTATTAGACATGATGCAGATATGAGCTCCTCGTGCTTACCATGCGCCTTTAACTGCGCTGGAAACCATACATGAACTTTCTTTTGCAGCTCCGCATCCAGACGGGTCTGTTTGGTGATCAGAGCAGATGGCCTCTGCTGGTTGAGTTCTGAAACTGGCAGCACTTTTGCAAGTGTAAATAAATATGCATACTTGCTTGAAATATGTTTTCTAGAAAGTACTTTTGCAAAGCAATAGCGGCACCTCCTTTGTGTGCTTACTTGTATTGAATGCACACTTGTAATGTACTTCAAACCTTAAAAGTATATATAAAGGGTCACACAGCAGCCACATTATGTTTTATTTATTTTTTCCTTTTTACTTAAACATTCCCAAACGCATTAACTATTACAAAATATCTTGATTCTCACCTTTATAAATTATGTTAGTTGATCTATAGTGGGCGATGGTCAAAGTAGCCTAATAATGTAGTCTATTATGCATAAACACCTGTCTGTTTACTTAAGTAACAAATATGGGTGTCATGTCATAACATTTTTAATACGACTGACTTTATATTTAATGCGAATAAAACATTGTAAGTTAGGCTATATATGATAACACTTTAATTGTACAGAAGGAGAGCAAATAACATTTACATTATCATGAAGTCTAGAGTTCAAGCACTCTCAAAAATCTCATTAAAATCACTGAAGCTGTTTACACTATGACATTAATATATTCATTACAGATTCATACACACATCTGCATTTGTTGTTTCTAACGAGAGAATTCGCCATACAGAGGTATACCTATATATTCAGTCAGCGAGTGACTGAAGAAAACACCGGCACTTCAGGATGACTCATCTGAACACCTCTGATTGGTTATTGCATTCATAAGCTCAACATCATCGTGTGTGATTGGTTATAATGCAGCGCTGTACAAACGCGTCTGTTCTAGCTCAGCGCCAGCCAACACAGATTTGAATTTAGCAGCTGATGATAGACGCACTGAACGGTTTAATCACGCCCGTGTGATTGTATCAAATATAGAAAATATTATTTGGTTATTGTTTGTCTTCTGGAAGCTGCATTCAAAATCCACTTGCTCAAAAATCTGAGGGGGCATGTTCCCTCTCGCTTTCAATGGGCATGACGCCTCTGATTACAAGTGCACATTCAATACAATTACGCACACAAAGAAGGTGCCACTATTGCTTTGCAAAAGTACTTTCTAGAAAGGTTGCTGTGAAAATAAATCTGCATCATTTATCTTTTTGATCTTTCATTCAGAAAATCCACAAAATTCTAAACTTTCATTGAAGTAAAACAATTGAAAGTGAGGGGGGGAGGGATTCACATTATGAAATAAATGTGTTTCTCCAATGCATCTTGGCTACCATTATTGGCACCCCTAGAAATTCTTATGATAAAAATATCTCTGAATATATTCCTATTCATATTTACATGTTTTAGCACACCAGGGTGATTAGAAATTGTCCAACCGTGACTTCTTGTTCCACAGGATTATAAATATGAGGAACACAAAGACCAAATTCCCTTAATCATCCAACTATTAGAGTGTGTGCTGCGCATTTTACGGAGGACTATTTCCTGAACCTGGAAGAGTAGCCTACAATGATAGCTATGCACAAAGGCTGTTTCTATAAAGTGGACAATTCGAACTTTACAAGGACAGCCTGGTGCTTCTGACTCACAGACTGTAAGTATATTTTCATATTAAATTAATTTGCTACTGACTATTAAAACGCGGGTTTTTAGCAGTGTAGTGCTTGTTGTTTGTTGTTTCTCCGATCACAAATGCAGACATGGTAATGTTTACGTGGCGTGATGCAACGTGATGAGTAAAAAGACAGTGCAGTTAAGTCAGTTTTCATCAGTAAATATGGCCCCACTGGATGTTTTATTGTTTTAGTCTCATTGCGCTGTGACACGGCATCACAATCGGATAGGGGGCGTAACATTTCCGTCACATGCTTGAGGTATTCGGCCAATCACAACGCACTGGATAGCTGGCCAATCAGAGAACACCTCGCTTCTCAGAACCATTAAAATGTATGCATTTCAGAATGTGGAAAATAATGTATTTGTTTTTACCGTAAGTCACATAAACGCATTGCATTACACCAAATACACAAACTAATGTTCTTTTTAGCAACGTCATATGACCCCTTTAACTAAACACATTGCATTTAGTTCACACTTGAGTAAATTCTTCAAAAATATATTTCTGTAATAAGTATTATTTTTTAGAAGTATGCTAATACGTCTGCTTTACAATGGCTAAAAGGGAGTCATTAGGTGAAGGTTTGCATATTTAGTTTGCACTATATAGGACGTTTCTCAGTGAGCTGAAATACTTGCAAATCCATTTCCTCAGGTATTGTGTTCTGTATGCTGTTTTATATATAAAACACACAAGCTCTGTTAACACAGAAATAATTACTGTCATCTAACAACAGCTTATAGCACGGTGCTTTACAGTGGTGATGAGCTAATGTATATCTGTTGAATATCTAATGTATAGGCATGTAACCATCATTGCAAACCCATTGAAGCGTTAACAGTCCATGTACATGTCAACCCAAAGATATCCTAGTCATAATTGCCTTAGTATACTCCTTTTTTTTTATAATGAGCCTCTCTCACCGTGTCTACACCTTGAGCTTGAAGCTGTCTATACTGGACGCGGCAAAGTGAACATTGCAAAACACGCTGCATCCAGTGTAGACAGCATCGCTGATTGTAATGGGTTCTATTGGATTTTGTTGCACCAAATGTTTGTGTTTCGTATTTTCTTTTAGTTACATCTGCTGTATTTATTAATATAAATGTACATATTTGCATAAATACATTTTTGAATAATTAAACTGTATTTTGGCCATATATTTATGATAGAATTTAAGCATATTTCAAAACATAAAACAAATTGCCAAAATATATTTCCATATAAATATTTTTTAAATAATTTTAGTTATACTGTATTTTATGTATTTTCAATCTAAATATATTTTTGTTTTACAAAAATATATATTTTCAAACATACATGTTGCATTTCACCAAATTGTATTTTAAAAGTTGAAAAAAATAAAACCTTAGGCCATGCTGTTTAGCATATATTTAGCGTATATTTATTATAAACTATCATTTTTCATTGGTGAATGTACAAGGGTCAATGATCAGTCTCAAGCACAACATAACTCACGTTGTATTGTCCTCATTAGCAGACTTACAAAACACAGCCACTGTTAAGCTTTTAATCTACGCTTTACTTCTAAAATGTGATTGCAAGCAGCAAATTTCAGCAGCTCAAGAGTTAAAAATACACAACACATCAATCCAAGTCTTTTGATTTGAATGAACACATATCTAAAGAGCTTACATAACCCGCCTTTTCCAGTTTTCGCTGCGATTTGTCTCTTCACGGCGTTAGTTCCCAAGATGTTTGGCGTGCTAGCCGAGTGATTGTGCTTCCTGACGTGAATTTTGATGCCCTTGCCAACACATTCGGAATAATTGCCCATGAATCAACTCCCATCTGTCCAATTTGGTCTCTGTGGCTCGGGCCTTGTCGTCAGGCCCGTCCGTCTGTCACTGAGACGCAGAGGGATTCAGCAAGGCAGGTGAACAAATGAGAGGATTGTTCGCTCCAAAAGCAGTGTCATTATATATTCTCTCCTATTGCTTCCGAGTTAATTTGCATGACCCAGAATATTCAGAGGAAATGATGAACATTATCCTGTCCGAACAATGACACAGCTAGCATGCGCGGCAGGAGTCGTCGTGCAGGAGACTTTCATCAGACTCATATTATATGATTAGGGGCTTGGATAAGTCTTAACAGGAATCCACCGTATAATCTAGTACCATTAGAAACTCATTAACAGAACTTTGTCTGTCATTGTAATACCCTAAAAGGCTTCTCTCTGGGAAAGGGAGGAGGTGCTTGCTAAATGTCACCGATGATTGATGAGCAACAAGATGATATTAAACGATGGAGCATCTATCATGTATTCCTGAAGCATTAGCCGCCACTTCTCCTGTCTTTTTTTACTTTGTTTTGAGACGCTTGGGATACAAACGGTACGGAGGACTTGCAGTCCGACAGACTTTGAACCAGAGGGGGGTCTGTCTAAATGGATAGATGCCTAGCATTTGCTAGTCATTAGCATACATTATGTCTTGTTATCTCCTGTGGGAATGCAGAACCTTTTTGCGTTATGGTTGTGGAATTCACAATAGGCTGTATAGAACTGTATCCTCTGATGAAGTCTTTAAAATCCAATGAGCGCGAGTAAAACACAACATTGTTTTGATCAAAGTGGTTTTGATTGCTTTGCATTCGGAGTGTTTTATTTATGTCTATTCTTTCGAATTCTATGCTCTTGTGTTTTCTTCTGCACGTCCACCGAGGGTCTCATTTCCATACTTTGGTGCTGCAGTCATTTGCTTGAGAGTGAATTAGAGCTCAGTTTCTCTCAGCACCGCTGATTGTGCTGCAGGCTTGGCACATTGGGGATTCTGGTTACATACAGCAAATTATACGAATATTGTACAGCAGTCAGTGTAACCAGGTTAAATAAAAGTGTATCGATGCACAGTAAATAGGGCTGGGCACTGTGTTGAATTAAAGTTTGGTTTTGTCGAGTGCCGTTCCAATTTCAACTTCATTTTCATAAATTAAATTAACTTAAGTCAGTTTAATATAGTTTAAATGAACTAAAAAATAAATATTTAAAATGACTCGATCGTGAAATTACACTTAAAAATGCTAGGCAGCAACTAAAATGAAGTGTTTAAGTTGAAGTAGAGGGACATTTTGTACATTGTTTTCACTGTTGGCGTATTAGTGGATTTTCAGTGACTCTTTCTGCATGTTACATTGTTAAGCCAGTAGGTGGCGACAAGTGACTGTCTTTATGAGTGATTCATTGATTAATTTGGTCATTCATTAAATTGTTTTTCTTTTTTTTTTCATTTAAAAAGCAAAGATTATTTTAGAAATAAACTGAATGTCTGTCTTTATGAATGAGTCATTGCATTATTCACTCATCCGATTCGTTTAAAAACACTGATTCATTCAGGAACTAAATAACAGTACTGCATGTTGCGCGAAGACACAATGTTTTATTCTGCTTTGGATATGATTGGAACTACGTAGTTTTTTTAATGAAGAATTAACATGAATTGGCAGGAATTGAAATGTGAATTATTTGATATTATTCATACTTGTTGTGTTCATGTTGTAGGTGTGTATTAGAACCTAATTTTCGACCATAGGCTGAGATCACTGTTTTTAGGATATATTCATAAAGATTTTGATGTCAATATAAAAGCAACATTGTGGTTGATTACATTAATTTTTGTTTGGTAGGCTATGTAAGATTTAAGTGTTGCGAGTATCAGCCATATGTCAACATTTGAATGGACGTCTGATGATTTTGAGTTGATTTTTTACGGCACTCGAGCACAGAGGAGCAGAAGGACAGCAGGTAAACACTAACTTACAACAGCCTCATAATCTTTGGAAAAACAGTTCTGACTGTGAAATTGCCATTACTAGAGTGTTAGGAATGAGCTGTCAATGAAACCACACAGAGCTCGTGTCGTTCATGAATATACAGTGCGTTTACATGGGTATCTCACCCTGCTTGTGTGCATTGTTCATGGAAATATGACATCCTAATCTCCACCAGGCCCTCTCTGTGTAATAAGTATCTTTAGCTCTGTGATTGCCTTCGGTGAGAGATTCAGATCAGGCGTGTCTAATGACGAACAGGTAATGCACCATTGTGTTTTAAGAGGATGACATGACTCTGCTATCTGCAGCTCTGAAAATGGGCGTTGGGAAATGCAATCAGCAGAATGACTTCAGTAAAACCTCATGAGTCACTGCAGCCGGTTTTCTTAAAGGACAATGAGATTTACTGAAATGAGTAGTGAGTAGCCAGACAAAAGAGGCAAAGAATTCCTGCAGCCTTGAGCTGCACATATATGTCAGTTCATTCGGCAGTCATATTTATATCGCCCCTTTCACCTTCAGAACTGCCTTAATTCTACATTGATTCAACAAGGTGCTGAAAGCATTATTTAGAAATGTTGGCCCATATTGATGGGATAGCATCTTGCAGTTGATGGAGATTTGTGGGATGCACATCCAGGGCACGAAGCTCCCGTTCCACCAGATCCCAAAGATGCTCTATTGGGTTGAGATCTGGTGACAGTGGGGGCCATTTTAGTACAGTGAACTCATTGTCATGTTCAAGAAACCAATTTGAAATGATTCGAGCTTTGTGACATGGTGCATTATCCTGCTGGAAGTAGCCATCAGAGGATGGGTACATGTGGTCATAAAGGGATGGACATGGTCAGAAACAATGCTCAGGTAGGCCGTAGCATTTAAACGATGCCCAATTGGCACTAAGGGGCCTAAAGTGTGCCAAGAAAACATCCCCCACACCATTACACCACCACCACCAGCCTGCACAGTGGTAACAAGGCATGATGGATCCATGTTCTCATTCTGTTTACGCCAAATTCTGACTCTACCATCTGAATGTCTCAACAGAAATCGAGACTCATCAGACCAGGCGACATTTTTCCAGTCTTCAACCGTCCAATTTTGATGAGCTCGTGCAAATCGTAACCTCTTTTTCCTATTTGTAGTGGAGATGAGTGGTACCCGGTGGGGTCTTCTGCTGTTGTAGCCCATCCGCCTCAAGGTTGTGCGTGTTGTGGCTTCACAAATGCTTTGCTGCATACCTCGGTTGTAACGAGTGGTTATTTCAGTCAAAGTTGCTCTTCTATCAGCTTGAATCAGTCGGCCCATTCTCCTCTGACCTCTAGCATCAACAAGGCATTTTCGCCCACAGGACTGCCGCATACTGGATGTTTTTCCCTTTTCACACCATTCTTTGTAAACCCTAGAAATGGTTGTGCGTGAAAATCCCAGTAACTGAGCAGATTGTGAAATACTCAGACCGGCCCGTCTGGCACCAACAACCATGCCACGCTCAAAATTGCTTAAATAACCTTTCTTTCCCATTCTGACATTCAGTTTGGAGTTCAGGAGATTGTCTTGACCAGGACCACACCCCTAAATGCATTGAAGCAACTGCCATGTGATTGGTTGATTAGATAATTGCATTAATGAGAAATTGAACAGGTGTTCCTTATAATCCTTTAGGTGAGTGTATATATATATATATATATATATATATATATATATATATATATATATATATATATATATATATATATATATATATATATATACATGTTTATATATTACTTTTATTAAGCCTCTTCAGATACCACCCAGACATTATCACTGTTACACACAGCCATAATAAATCCAAGCAGCATGCATTGGAAAGTACAAACTAAAAAAAAATAAATAAAAATAAATACCAAAATATATAAAAGCAAAGCAAATTATAAAAACTTTTAAATAAACTTAAAGGGGATTAATCAATATACAGTACATCAAGTAAGCTAGACAGTTTTCAGGTACTCAGTTGCTGTAAAGATTGAAATAAAATTCGATTTTTAACCAATTTTATATATATATATATATATATATATATATATATATATATAAATGGCTGAAAGTGCTACACTCCGATACTGTAGTTGAAAGCATCACATGAGCCAAAATATTTAATTTCATACAATGAGATATTATGAAATATATTGAATGTTACCTTGATTTCAGACCCTGGCTCGCAACCCATTTTACTTTCTGAAATTCGACATCCAGTCAAACAGGATGTTCAATGAAGACTGAAAATGAAGGATGATGCTTGATTTTTTCCCCCCATTGGGAATTGATTGGTTCATGAAAAGTGCTCTCTGTATGACAGATGGTTGGAGGCGAGGGGCTGAAGAATTACGAGGGTCTCATGATGTCAGCCGAAAGAAAAGTGGTTTCAGAGGACACTGAGAGAAACATTTGTTTTCTTTGTACTGCAGCACACAGATGAGTTGTTCCCATTAAGACCAGCAACGTGTCTTAAGAAAGTAAATAGCTTCTTTGGTATGCAACTGAAATATCGACACTGACCTGTGATATATAATTGGCTCATTTTTCATTTTACAAATTACAGTTGCCGGGCGAGATTCATTCAGTGCATTGCTTCCAATTAAGTGCAATTTTGAATTTGTAACATGCACTTGCGTATCCGAAGGATCTGAGTGTATTGGAGGAGGTCTGTGTCGGCTCCGTCATTAATCACGCTAGTATGCTAGCACGCTGAGCGGAGTCGTGTTGCATCGTCTACAGCGGTGTCGTGATGTTATGTTGTTTTATTTGTGCAGTGTAGCATGTTCCCCAGAGATCTCTGGCTCGACCGCCTCCCACACTGCTGTTTATAGAATCACTCCAATCTACAGCTCATTCGCCAGCCGGCCGCAGCGTCGTCCAGAGTACATGCTCACTGCTTTCTAAAGCCCATGTGCTCTCTTCGTAATGCATGAGCGTGTGAATTAGACGGATTGAGATGGGTTTGTGTGATGGTGTAATGTTTTTCTGTTTGACCTTAATTTTCCTCTTCGCATCCCTTTGAATGCTGTCACTGATGAATATTTAATCAATACTGAATATGGAGCACATATTGGATTAAATCAATGTAATTATTGATAAGTGCCTGGTGCTTGTGCTCATTATTGATACACAGATCCTCCAGTGCTGCAGATGTTTAGACAGGTTCAGTTTCGCTCAGCTAGATGCAAATCTGACAGAGAAATGTGACAGAGAATGGAGCCGCAATGCTTTTGCTCTGCTGCTCACAATGTTCCTTATTTATAGTCACACTGTCATATACCAACACATATGCATGCCATACACATCATGATTGAGCATATGACACAGAAATGTCTGGATTAAGCATTAAAAACCTCAATGTATTCCAATATGAAATGCTGCACTCATGGGCGTAGATACATTATGCTCTTTATAATGATAGAGACTATGCCAAATGTCAAATTAATTATAGTTGATTCATTTATTTTGTTCTATTTTGATAAATGAATCAAATTGCATATATCATTATTATCATATAATATTAGGCTTTTTATATTAACATTACATTAGCTGTTATGTCACAGCTTGGTTTTTTTTCAGTGTCTTACGCAATGAGCACCACATTTTTAAATCAAGTTAAATTAAATAAAATTACATTTATCTGCATTTTGTTCTATTCCATTGCAATTGTCTAGCTGTTTGAATTTAATGTTACCATATACTGTGATAGTATTTATGAATATTTTGAATTTGTTTTTATTTTTTACATTTCAATGTTCTTTTTAATTTAAAAATAAGTCAGTTAGTTTTTATTTTCATTGTTTTTATTAGTTTATGTTTGCATTATTTATCTTTCAGTTTCAGTAATTTCAGTTAAACTCAATTAAATTATAATTTAAGTATTAGTTACTTTGTTGTGATTTTGTTTTCATTTGTTTTTATGTTTTTTTATTATATAGCTTAGTTATTTATTAACTTATTCATTTCATTTTTTTGTTGTTTCTTCAAAAATATGTTTTATTTTATTTCAACGTTATTTAAATTAACAATAATTTTAATTAATTAATTCATTTTTTAATGTTAGTTTTTGTTAACAATAACAACACTGGTTTGTTGAAAAGTTAAAATAATTTTTGCAAGATGATGAAAGCAGGTCAAGTCACATAAAAACATCTAAAGATCTAGATCTAAACCTAAGCCTCCTACAGTAACTAGGATATCCAAAATTCAATTTTGTTTCGTTATCTCATATGTCTTTTTTTCCCGAATTGTCGTGACTGAAAGTTAGTGAGCGGCTCATTAGCTCATTACTCGCGTGGCTTGGCGAGGTGTTGCAGGTAGCAGCAGCTGGGGCTTCAAGCTTGATTTTCTCAGATGATAAATAAATTCCTTTGTATGTATAAATAATTAAGTTTTTTTTTTTCTCATGCTTTTTAAAATAAGTAATCACTCTAAATTACCATGTAAATTGACAGCCCTAATTTTATGATGTTTATGTAATACATCTAAATAAGCTCAGAAATAAACATGATTCCATCTCTCTATTCAGAATGATTTCATAAGCTAGATCTCCTGTCAGCTAATTTGCTGTGAAATCCATCAGTATCTGTAGCGCCAGTATCAACAACCAAACCACAGCGCTAAAAATAGCAAGAAGGACAAACTTGTGATTAAAAAGCTTTCACCATCTTTAATCTCTAATGGATTCCATCTCTATACATCCCTCTGAAAGAGGAGAACATGGATCGCAGTACACTATTATGACAGTGACATGCTAACAGAGGTCAGAGAGTATAAAAACAGACGTTTCCTATGCTTAACAGATTGCATTCGCATTCGCTAATGAGGTTTAAAGATTCTTAAAAGATGTCACCTGTAATAAGGTCTGGCAGCCACCATGTGTATGTTAAGGGGTCTGTGTAGCCTGGGCTGCGGAGGGAGGAATTGATAAATAAATAAAGAAAAGAATGCATTAATAATGAAAGAACAACAGGAGAGCCTCTAGCATCAAACAGTCACATCCACCTTTGAAAACCACACCCGTCTCTGAACCGGCACTGATTATCAGACATTAACATCTTCTTGTTTATGCGCGTTTGTATGCCTGATTCTGAGAACTCGTATCTATATATTGCATTGTGAAGAAGGCAGCTCAGAGAGAGCAGCAAAAGCCCGAGGCGATGCGCTTCTCTTGGGTGTTCGGGTGTTTCTTGAGCCCATTATAAGGAGGGGAGCCCTGAAAGAGGGTCATCTTGTTCAGTTATCAGACTGAAAAAGATCTAAGAGTAGATGTCTATCGCTTCTCAGTGTCTTTGACAGAGCGAGTGCAATGCTGCTATCAGATCTTTAACATGTTGAGGGCCCTCGCTAGCTAATTGGCTGCTCTTGAGATTCGAGATGAATTATTTGATACCGTTCACTTCGTTTGAATGTCATAGAACAAAAGCAGTCGACCGGACGACAATGCGACTCCGATTGTAGTGTTTTATTGGGCTTTCAGGAGGCACCCATTTTGCTCTGCACTCTACCATTTTCTTCACGTTTTATCTTTCCGTCAGATTTCTTCATAGACACATTATATTCACATTACCGCATCAACACCCCATTAACGTGAGTGATTCTCGTTCACAGTGGAGTACAGTGGAGTACTGTCACTTGCCGTGCATTGCCAAATAAACAATTGGCACGCAAACACGGCGTCTAAATATAAAAGCACACTTAAACTGCCTGAATGTCATTGCATTAGATGCAAAGTATCCAAAGTGTCATTTGCATCGAATGATGCTTTTCTGTTTTTTTTGCAGTGAGTTTTAATCAGTCAGTTTTTGATGGTTTTAGTGGATGCCGTTTCTCCTTAAATGCACACAGAGGTTCATCAACATTCAGCCAATGTTTGACGAGCAGTGGTACGTTACCTTTTCATTTCATTTTCAACAATATATTTCTTCAAATTTGAGCACTTTTATGTCCCAAGGTTGATTTTTATTAAAACTAACAGATTTTTTTTTTTCATTTATTTTCTTTATGGTGTATGAAGGTCACATTAAAACTGTCTTGTAAGATTTTTATCATGTCCATTTATATGTGCTACTTTTCAATGGCCCCTTTTGATTTGATTGTTTTACCCTTGTCCCAGGATTCAGTATATTTTAGTTTATTTAAAAAAATATATATATTATAAAAATATGAATTGTTACATGTTTAAAACTATAATAAGTATAATAGTAAATAAACTGTAAATTGTTATGACTGATCAAAAAAATAAATTAAGTTAAATATAACTTATATTATAATAACTATAACTTTCCAGTTAAGTAGCATAGAATCGACCAGTGTTAAGTTTGAAAAGTTAGGGTTTATAATATATATATATATATATATATATATTGTAAGAAAAAAAAGTTGCAAATGAAACAAAGCTTATTAAAATATGTCTTACAAGGATATACAATTTCAGTCTTTATACACCCAAAAGTTACATTTAATTGAATGTGTTACTTGCCGTTTCTTGGTAATTATGTCTGAAATTTCCTATCACATATAGTTTCACCACCAATTGTTTACAAAAACTGTGAAGTGTGACATTGTTTCAACTTGATTTATGTTAAACATTTTGTAATGTTTCTGTAAATGAAATTCATAATGTATAGTTGCAATGCATTATATATTTTCAAAAATAATTGTAACCAACATTCAAATACATTAAATTATTTGAGGGTTTTTTTGTCATGTGTTAATGCGTTATACTTTTTGAATATGTGTAAATGAATAGATATGTAACTGAATTTACAATTATTCATGAGATCATACAATGCATTATGAGTTGCATCACAGTGCATACAATGCATTATATATAAAAGCTTTAAGTAAAGTGTTAGCGTAAATGTTTCTTTTCTTGAGGTTGATATATGTCTGTATGTGAGAGCTGTGAGAGTCTAAACTGACAGGAGGAGCAGATGAGCTTCCTGCCGAGCGTTTTTAGAACAGCTGCTACTGAATACATTTGAAAATCCTGCAGCGCCATTTGCAGGAAAGCTGAAAGAAGCTCAGCGAGAGCAAAATAGCAGGTGACAGAAAAGTGTCACGCGTGTTGTAGCAGGCAGAGGTGGAGCCCATGCAATATGTGCATTTTTCTGCATCACCCTCAATGCGAGCTGACATTTAAGAGCAATAGTTAGAGCGAACAGCAAAACAGAAATTGTGTGCTTTCAAGGGAAACCAAGGCTTGTACTCACTCCGTCTCTTTCTCCGCTGTCCTCCTCCGATTGGGATGTTCACTATCCCAGCGAGATGGGGAAAAATGATGTTTGCCTGTGTCTGCTCAACAAACGGCGCCAGCTGAAATCATTACCAGCCAGACACTCTCAGAGAAGCCAAGCGCATCCCACAAATCCTTACACTAAAACACTCACCCCGACAGGCCTCGGCAGGTGAAAGTACTTTCCAGAGAAACTTCACTGCGCCGCACACTCTCGTTCCATCAAAGCAGAACAATTACTCTAACTAGGACACTTTCAGACTGATTCTGTCTCGTTTCAGCTGGAGGAATATTACTCTGTGAGATTAGATGAGTATGGAAGCCTGTTTCCACAACGGAATAAAAAATAAAACAAGATAATTGCGACTTTTTATCTCACAATTTTGAAATAAATTCTGAAAATTGCAGTTCTTAATTTATAAATCGCAAATGTAAGTTGAAATCTCGAAATATTGACTTTATAACTCACAATTGGGAGTTTAAATCTTGTGATTCAAAGGGAAAAAGTCGGAATTGGGAGTTTATGTCCCGCAATTCTGACTTTATAAATCGCAACTGGGAGTTTACATTTCGTAATTCTTAAAAAATAAAAAAATCTGAATTGCTAGATGTAAACTCGCCATTGTGGGAAAGTCCGAATTGTGAGATAAAAAGTTGCAATTACCATGTTTAATTTTGTTTTATTCAGTGGTGGGCTTCCCTAGATGAGTCAGCTGTGCTTTTGCAGTGGGCCGATGTTGAAGCGGAGCCAGCTTTCTGTCATCAGAGCGGCTGTAATTTGATGAGTTACCCGGCATCGGTCCTGTCCTGTAAATGTGACATTGAGTGCTGGCACAAGAGTCTCGATTAGAGAGAAAGAGCAAGATTGAGCGCAGAAGGCTTTATATGTGAGTTTGATGGCTTTACGTCAGCAAGGTTTACTGTCGTCTGAAATATGTATTACGTTAGAGACGGTCTGATCCTAGTTTATAACAGAGCCTAGTCAAAGTCATTTGGAGTTTATTTCATAACAGTGTGCTTTAAATGGCTTGTTTAATAGTAAACTTATTTGGGTAGCACTTTATTTTACAGTACGCGTGCTTCCCTGGTACATAAATGGTAAATATCTTGTACCTACAGGCAAATGAGTGGTAACACAAGGTACTTACCTGAAGTGTATGTACATGGTAACAAATAAGAAACAGCTGTACTTAACAGTCGTACATGCATGGTAATTAGTTTGTACATACAGACAAGTCACGTACAGGTAGTGCCCGTACATGGTAGCTAATTAGATACTTTACTGTACTTACTAATGTATATACATGGTAAATATGTAATACCTATGGACAAGTGGGTACAAATAAGCATGTCCTTACAGTATCCATATATGGTAACTAATAAGACACATTACTGTACATACTAATGATATGTACATGGTACCAGGGAAGTACACATACTGCAATGATGAGACTTTTATTTTGGGCCTTATATGAGAGTGCCATAATCTGTGCTCTTATTGGTTTTGTGGCCCAGGGTCACATATTGAATACCACTGTAGTTAAAAAATAATCAACTACAGTACTTTACATGTGCTTTAGTCAACACATCAAAATAAGTGTACTAAATCAATAAAACATAGGCTGCGTTTACACTGGCAGAAAAAATCTGATCTTTTGCTCACATCTGACACAGATCGGAATTTGATGCACGTGTATAAACACAAAAATCCACACGAGATCCGATTTTTTCGTATCCGATCTGAGCCGTTTCCAAATCTGGTTTTAAATCAGATACATATCCGATATCTGGACATCCGACCTACGTCTAAACACATATACGATTCTCCACAGAACTCCCAAAGCGAGGGCGACACGTTTGCTCATAAAGATTTTTAATGGCGTTTTAATGCCGGCGTGCTGTATGCGCTCGCATTTTATTGAAATGGAAACTTTATATTGCTAAGAAATTGCACATTCAGAATTTTGAAAATACAACAGCTAAAAGCTACGTTATATTTCTCAGCAATATGGTGATAACTTAGCAGTTTTTGTAATTAAACCGACGCTTGTTCGCAATGCTTCCCGATCACTTGGTCCCCCGTACGTAGGTGCATGCGTTCGTTCGTTCTCTCTCTCTCTCTCATTCAAATTCATTTCAATAAGTATCATCTTTATTTCACTAAAGAATTCTACCTCAGCTGTAGATAAAATAGTCTCACAAATTAAAATTACCGTTATTTTCCGGTCTTTATCCATTCAGTCAGATTTTGTGCTGCAAAAGCCGTTGTCCATGCTGGCAAATAATAATGGCCATTCGACGTGAATTATATAAATAATTTTAATAGCACGGCCATTTAAAACCCGAGGGTCTACCATATGCATAGTAAAGCGATCACTGAAGACAATCCTTTTGGGAATTAATGTAAACACAGATATCGGATACCAGTCGTGTCAAAAGTGAATGTAAACAAACGGTCCAAAAAATCGGATATGATCAAAAGATCGGATCTGTGCATTAAGACTTGCAGTGCAAACGCAGCCAGAATGATTTAAAAAAGTAGTTCAAAGTAAATCTTTTATTTTGACATTATTACATGTGTTTTTTCAAAGTCTACTTAAGTGTATTAAGAAACAGTCATGAAAGTCCCTTAAGTGGCCTTTTATTGCATTATTATCTGCAAGTACAGTTTTTTTGTTTAAAATATACTTTTAAGATTTGAAGTGCATATCAAGTGCACTTAGTTTCTCTCACATATAAATAAGCTAAAGCCCTGTCCAATGTTAGCTGACTTGATCAAATGTAAATATTGAGCACGAGTGTCCGAACTTTGCATATCTGCACACCTGAGCAGAGAAATAAGATATACTTTGATGAATATTTCTCAACTGCTTGACAGCGCCTGTGTTGCAGTATTAACACAAACAGTGGGCCAGCAGTGATAGGGTTAGATCAGAGCCCATCTGTCTTCTAGCAGCCTCTCTCTCTCTCTACCTTCTCTCTCAGAGTAATTGGTCCATAACCCCTCTTTTCACACATATCCCCGGCATAGCAGGATAGCAGACAACAGACATCGCTCCTCTGACACACGCGCATACCCACACTCAAAAACAGACACTTCCCCTGGCTAAAAATAGCAGCCGCCACAGCTCAAAGCCTCATTCTAGTGAGGATTTTCAGCGTTAGCCTGCAACACACTGGATGTGATGGAGTGTGAGCCAAAGCGTCCTCTGTTTACTCTCTCTCACGCCATCATTTCCATCATACACTCGCTTTTTTGCTCCTCTGCAACTCTCCTTCCCAATTCAGCCAACATCCTGTCTCCTGTGCATCACCTCTCTCCTTCTCTCTCTCTGTATTAAAGCGCTGTTCTTGCCCTGGCCTGGACGCTGTGAAGGCTCTTTAATTGGCTGCAGTCAATGCAGTTATGATAATTGATTAAAGCTATGACTCCAAGCTGGAATTCACGTCGCCCTCTGAAACAAGGACGTTTGTAGTGTAATTGTGTGAATGTGTCATGTCCAATACACGTAAAAAAATACATGCTAGAAGGGTCAGCGGCCTGCCAGCGATAAGGGTTTTATGTGCGGCATGAAGGACAACTTCCAGCCCAGTGCAGAATTAACAAGCTCCAATATAAACTGGTCGGTTTCTTGCTGGAATAAGGTGATTGGCGAGTTCAAGGTGTTTTTGAGCAGTCAGGCCATGGTTAACCACAGACATCTGCTCAAACCACAGCCATCTGATTGACCGAGATGATTTATAAACTTCGCATTTCAAAGTGAATACCCACTGTTTTATACTCTTCCGTAGCATTTTAAAATGATTATTGACTTTGACTGAAATTATTTTAAATGCCATTTGTATTAAGCAAGCTTAACTATGATCTATCTATCTATCTATCTATGTGCTTTTGTTAAAAAATGAGACGAAAATACTGATACTGAAGCAAATGGATTGATTGATTGATTGATTGATTGATTGCAATTTAGCAATAGAATGGCTGTTTTGTAGAAAGGGACAAGTCCTTGACTTCCTGTTATCAAATATATCACCAGAAGAAAGAAATCTGCCCTTGTTTGGTCTTTAACCAGCTTGGAGAAGCTAACGACCAGCACTGAGCAGCTAGAATGACTTGTAGCTTTCCAGCGGGGTGAAAACTCAATGGTGTTTGGCTGACAATAAAAGACTGAGTGAACGCCTGTTCAAAACCGCTCTCTCGGTCTCTGTTTTGGAGGTCATTCATAACAACAGTGGCCATGAATGGATATGGCCACATGATTACAGACATTAAGCCTCTGGCACTGTAGTCAGCACCAAATAACAGTGCTAGAGGATGGAAAGATGTGGCTGTTTCAGTTAAACCCCTCATGTGTAATTAGACACTGTATAAATTATGTTGTTGTTGGTGGTGTTTTGGGCTGCTTTCATTCCAGCAAACCCCTTGCATGCACTGATGTCCGAATGCAATGATTTCAGAGAGACGATGGGAACTTTTCACATCGCTCTCCAACGGATTCTGCTGTATTTTGCTGTGCTTTCTGCCTACTGTGCCAAAGACCACTTCTTTTGCCCCCTGAATATTTTTCTTTTCCCATTTCCCATTTATCTATCCATCAATCTGCTTAACTCTCTCGGCCGGAGTCTCTGGACTCAGTGTGTGATCGGCGAGGGCTGCTTTTATAGAGTTCAGGTCACACTGTGAAGCGCTGTGTCCACGGCGCCTCAGCGTTTGATGCCCGTCCTTTGTCCTCGGGCCTGGCCCATCATCTTTATGACACTGATAAAATGTGCTGCAAACATAAAGGCTCTAAAGTGGTGGAGGTGAAATCATTTTGAACTAAGAACTGTTTCGCTCTCTCTCTTCTTCTGCCTGCCGCTCAATATTTTTCTCTTAAAAATTTATATGAAACGCACCGTTTTTCCATTGAAGAGTCATTCTGAAAATATGGAGACATACATGTCCTTTGACAATAATGAAACGATTTAAAGAAGGCATTATGCTATAACCTAACATTTATTCAGTAATATGAAAAGGTTGGACTGTAATGTTTTTGTAAATTATTTGCATTTGCAAAGTGCCTGAAATATCTCCTGTGACCTTCATCCGATATACCTCTTCTATGACATTTACAGTTATTTATATTTTACTCATGTTTTCACTGGTAAGGCATTAATGCAATGTCTAATGAAAAGCGAAACAAAATAATTAATTATTGATATCAGTAATTTAAAAAGATGTGATTTACGTCATAAAAAAATAAAATTAAAAAGTTGTGGAAAGGTGCTTCCAAAGTCAAGTTTTTCTTTATAATAAGTAATAATATAAATGCCATCTCCTTTTATGCAAGAAATTTGAACTGACCTGAATTCAGTACTTAGAAGAATAGCTTAGGAATGAAAGATTATGCTGGTGCAGAATGAAAGCTGTTTGATTCAGTCTAATAACTCCAGCACAGTTTCATCATAATTCTTTTACCTGCAATTTAAACAGTTATGTATAAGTCAGATCGTACAAATCACCAGTTCATACAATACTTAACAATTTTCATGACATCGAGTTAGATGCCGTGACTGTCCTGATATCCTGGTGCACATTTTTATTTTCCAAAAAATTTACTCATGCCCTCATGTTCTTTCAAACCTATATAAATGTAACTCTTACTGTGTGTGCAAAATAACGACATATATTTAAAAAATAAAATAAAAAAATTGCCCAGGTAATAAATTCAGTGATCAAAATAGTGGTTGACCCAATATATTGCCATGCAACATCTAAAGCTTAAATCTGTTTAATTTAGTAAGTATTATGTATAATAACTTTAAGTTTCAGTAATGGTTATACATGTGTTTTTACTATCTTTATATTAGTGTGATATATATATATCAACATATATATTGACATTGGCTATCAATCAATCATCAACCAATCAATCAAAAACTTTGTTGTTTTCAGGTGAACCATTCATTTAAACTCATTGGTCAAAAAACAGAATCCAGAACCAGAATTTGAACATTTCCTTCTGTCCTGGTGAACAATTGTTTAATTGTTTTTTTCCATGCAATAAACTTCAGTCAGGTCAAAAATAGTGGTTGACGAATTCATCAACATCGGCCATCAAAAAAATCATTATTGTTTGGCCACTAGTCCAAAACAACATTGGTCTCCATTGACTGTATGGATTAGGGGAAAAAAATTAAAAATCTGAATCTCTACATTTCTTACTAACATTGCTATTAAGACTTCAAAGTCCAGTTTTCCCCACTTTTTCTTTCTCTGTCCATCCATGTGTCCCAATCCACCTTGTCATGGCCTCATTCAGTGTGACTTTTCTTCCCCTGTCCTTTCCATTCAACCAGAAGATATTTTTAAATCAATCCTCACTTTTTCTCATAGTGCATAGCAGGGATCAGGGGACGGGAACAATATCGTATGGTTGAGCTTCACGAGCACTTAAACTGAAAGTGTCGTGCTGGAGGAGACAGTGGCAGCTCTCTGCACTGGGATTCATTTCCAATGGAGTGTCCCACTTGAGATTTACGTCGGCTACTCATCCAGCATTCAAGAGTCTGCCTCTCTCTTTATTTATAAGGATTCATTATTGCTAAAACCAAGCATACATGTTCTGCTATTGGATCCGCACTGATGGTCTGCCACAGGAGATTCATTTTGGGAATATGTTGGATCTTCATTGCTCCGAACATCAGAGCATTTGAAAACACACTCCGGATGAAGATCTCATCTAGAGTTGTAAAATGGGAACTGACCTAATTTTGCAATGCATGAGCTGGTTTGTGATTTTCTGAACTTTTACAGTAGTATCTGAGATCCCATCGGGTGTTTTTCTTTCTAATGCAGTCCTACTGACAGATCCTGGTGCTTTTTCATGGAGAGCATGAGCAGGAAATGTCAAAAAAATTCCATCAGGCTTTACACAAGATGTTTATTTTATGGTATAACTTTGGCACAAATTGCTTTGATGATGTTCCACTTTAGTACATTCATACTCAGATCAAAGTTTCCCAGGGTATTGCTCTTTCATTTATGATACTGATAATATAAAGAAAGCTTCAGGGTATGTTTGCAAGTGAAGGTGTGTAGTTTTCGAGGTCTCAGCTCTTCTTTTGAAGATTATAAACTTTTGGCAAACGCTCTTCAAGCGGGCAGGATCACTCCAGGAGGTCAATACGCTGGTTTATCTCCTGCTCTCTGTCATGAAATCTCTCATAAACACCTACTGCTATGACCACCCAGTTGGACGGATCACAAACTACAGGTTCATTTCACTGAAATTCTCACAGAGTCCATTCCACAACTTCATTTTTTTATATTTTATCTTCTGTTTGAATGTTTGGGGACTTTTTTCATGTATCAAGCAGGAATTGTGTGCACTCAGAACAAACAAAAAGTTATCAGGTGTGTAGAACAAAAAGAAGAAAGTTTTTAGTCCAATGGGTAGCTGAATTTGTCCACACACTGCAAAAATTCAAACAGACCAAAAAAAGTCTACCAAAAATGTAGTTTTTTATTTTTCATATGCAAAAGTGCAAAGTGTATTATAAACAGACCAGCGAGCAGACGTTTCAGCCCATGCTTTCTTCAGTGCTCATGAGTCAAAGAAGCAACATCACATTCTGCAGACTCAAAATGACGAAAAACCAGAGAAGTGTGATCCTGTCTCCTGATAGCACTCATATGTTCAACAATTCTTGTGCGCAATGCAACCAACATACAGTAAAGGGCAAGAACACAACATTATGTATATTACATAAGAAAACTTCTTATTCTTGGGGGTCAAGCTGGTATCTTCTGGCAAAGATCTAATTTTGTCAAAAGCAGTATCGAGCCACTTGATTGGATATCCCCGAGATCTAAAATCGCTATATAAGTTCTGGGCTTTGGCTTCAAAATCATCCTTGTTAGAACAAATGCAAAAATGTCTCATAAAATGGCTATATGGCAGACCACGTTTCAAAGACATGGGATGAGCACTCTTTACATGCAAAAGATTGTTTTTTGCAGTTTCCTTTCTATACAGAGTAGATACAAGTTGGCCATTGATAACAGAGATGTTTGTGTCCAAAAAATTCATGTCTGTTGCCCCCACATGATAGGTGAACTTAATGGATGGCCTAAGACAATTCATATATACAGTAAGGCAAAAGCTTCGAAATCACAGAACCTTTGTAAATGATGAAGCAGTCATCAATATATCTTTTAAACAATACCAAATTATTGATGAAAGGATTATTATTAAAGACATATTGATCTTCAAGATAGCCAAGGTATAAGTTTGCATAGTCAGGGGCCATAGTGGCACCCATTGCTGTGCCCTCAATTTGTAAATAAAACTTCTTCTCAAAAAGGAAATAGTTCTTTGTCAAAAAACAATTCAGCCGTATCCACAATAAATTTGGTTGGCAGACCTTCATCATCAATGCATAAATCAAGAAAATATTTCAATGTCAAGAGACCCTCAGTGTGAGGAATGTTAGTGTATAAAGAGGTCACATCCATTGTAGCAAGTATAATATCTTCCTCTAGATATTTTATGACTGACAGACATTGAAGAAAGTCTCTAAGATAGCTGGGAAGAGATGTCACTAGAGGCCTCAAAACAAAGTGCACAAAATTAGAGAGTGGCTCTGTTAAACTATTAATACCTGCCACTATAGGATATTTTAGATCTTTGTGGACTTTGGGTAAGATGTAAAATACAGGTTTGGTTGGAGAGCTGTTGAAAAGATACTGTAATTATTTTTCAGAAATCAAACTCTCCAAGTGTGCCATTTTAAGAAAATGTTCAATTTCTCTTTGAAATTGTACGGTAGGGTCTGATGTTAAAACGTTATTGTCGGTGCTATTTTGTAACTGACAAAAGACTTCAGAATTGTAGAGAGTTCTGAGCAAAATTACTAAGCCACCCTCGTTATCAGCAGGTTTAACCACTGGATCCTTATTTCTGCATAGTTTATCAAGAGCATCTTTTCTGATTTCCATAATTTGAACTTTTTCTTTGCAGGGGAATCACAAAAGAAGTTTTCCTCATCTCTTTCCACCAGTCCACAGAAGGTATTCATCGAAGGATTTGTGACATAAGGGCAAACATTTTTTGTAAAGGGAAATTGTCAGCATGACAATTATCCCTCATTGATTAAGATCAGCTGTAAAACAGTTTGCAATTGTGCCTATATATGTTTTTTCTTTTTTTCTCTCCTCATGAGCACTGAAGAACGCATGGGCTGAAATGTCTGTTCTCTGGTCGGTTTTTAATACACTTTGCACTTTTTCACTTTTGCATATGAAAAAAAAAATTGGTAGACCTTTTTTGGTCTGTTTGAATTTTTGCAGTGTGCGGACAAATTCAGCTACCTATTAGGCTTTTTTCATGATCATTAAGAAAGATCTGGCCTAGATATTTTAATGTTTTGTCTGGATTATTATGTTTTAGACTATATAGGCCAATTTTGAGTCATTTACAACTCAAATGAGTTCTGGATCTCCTTCATATTTTTTGTGTTATTTATATAATGGTTTGTTTATTTATTTTTTTAAGAGTAAAGTTAGACTCTTTTCTAACAATTTCTTCATGTAGCTGAATACATTAAGTGTAAGGACTGTTGCCCTTTTCTTGCAAGTTATATACGTATATATATATCTGTATACTACCATTCAGTAATGTTTTTTTTTTCTAAGCATGTTCATAAAAGATGCTTAAATGTCCTAATTTAACTTTGATCTAATCCTGGCTTCCTCTAAGCCCAGTCTGTGAAACCGGGCCTTTTATAATTTAATGCAAAATGAAAGGTCTGCTGAAGGCTTGTATCAAGGAGATGGTACAAAAGAGCATCTGTACAGAAAGAGCAAGAGCAAAAGTGTGGAAGAGCTCTGACTCTAGTGGAAACCCTCTCTTGGAGTTGAGGGTGTTTTTATCTTTATACCAAAGTCTGAAACACTCCACATATACTGCATTGTAATCAATACGAGCTTTAGTTGACAAAGAAAGCAGACTGCAGATCTCTTTCTCGTTTGAACAAACCACAGGTCCAACATTAATACTTGAGTTCAGTGCTGAATGATTCTGTTTACCTCTCATCCATGGAAGTCAGATTCCTGGCGTGTTGCACAATAGATCACAATCAGCCAGCTGTGCACAAGCATTAGGAGGCTTGATATTTGCTTCTTTGCCAAATGAAATATTAACACACATCATCAGATTCATGTGTTGCACATGATGGAAAACAAGGTTAGCATTCATTGTTTTTAATTCTAAGAGGAAAATGGTTCGTTTAGGGATTGTTTTTGGGACGTTTTCATTTTTTACGTGTTTGTGTGCAGAAAGCATTTATTAAGAGTTTCTAAGTTTTTTTGAAAGTTAAGATTGTTGCATTTATTCTTACTGTGAATTAACGTATTATTGTTATTGTGAATGAGCATCATTAAGACTTATTAAAAAACATTTTTAATGCAGAGCACAAATGCAAATGACTGTTTATTTGTGCATTCAATTACAGATATAAAATTATGTTTACATGTCTGATATTAATGGTAGTGAATTGCAGCATGCTTTTTTGAGAACCTTTTGATACTTTAATATTTAATAAAACTAACTGTATCAGATAGATACCACCCCCCACACACACAAACACACACTACAATTTTTGCATTTATTTTTATACCCTTTATGTGTATATTATAATGTGGAATTAATGACCCTATAGTGCTAATATGTGACCCTGGACCACAAATCAGTCTTAAGTGGCTAGGGTATATTTGTAGCAATAGCCAAAAAATTGTATGGGTCAAAATTGTTTTCTTTTATGCTAAAAATCATTAGGACATTAAGTAAAGATCATGTTCCGTGTAGAGCCCTGCATTTAGGCCCGGGCCCTAGCGGGCCCCGACTTTATTACGCCTCTAGGGCCGGGCTTCGGGACAATTTTCACGTCATAGTTCAGATGTGGACCGGGCATCGGGCCTGTTTTGGGTTTCTCCTTATTTTTATATTGTAGACATCCATCGATTAGTGATGAAAAAAATTGCCGCACTGGTGGAAACAACACGAGACCGTGCTGCGACTGAGAGCAGCTCGATGGTGTTTAGTGTCCCGCAGCAGCAGGTGTGCAAGTGACTTCAGCGCAGCTGAATAGTTCTGCGTTCAAATGCACGCAATTACAAAACCACAGCAAACATAACCATGAATGTGTCTGCGGGAAATAGTAAGAAGATATTTGAATTATTGAGTAATAAACTAATGTTTTCCGAGTCTGTGTCGCAAGGATGAAGTTACTGATCCTGACTCGCCGTCTCCCCATTAGACGCGCCTTTAGAGAGAAATGCATCTTTGATTATGATTAAGATTATAATAAAATAGTTTTTGTTTTCGATTTTTTTTTTTTTTTTTTTTTTCCTTAAGTAATAATTTAAAGCTTTCTATAGATATATTTACCATGTCTGTGAGGCATGTATTCGCTCAGCTTCGGTTCATTTTTGTGAAGCGCTCCTGTTCAAGACACAGAAAGAGCATCAGGTTTGTTTTCTTTGTTTTATAAAAGAACTACCTTTTTTTGGTATTGTGAGTGCACACAAATACAAGTACACCCTTTACAGGTCTGAATGATGTATTACTCTTACCTTTTTATCAGAAAAAAAAAAAAAAAAGACGGCGTAGGCTATTTTAATTTGTTTCCACTGAAAACAAAGCAAGTGTTTGCGTTGGTGCCTCAATGTCCTGCAGAGCGCGCTTTAGCTTCCACTGTCCGCACAAACTTAGATATAGGCTAGCACACGTTATTATTATAATGCCGGTTTAACATTTAAACGTTTTTATATACTTGAGCTGTTTTAGTATATCTATAGATTTTATTTTAGGCAAGTCGTGATGATATGAGAAGGCTAAATTGATCAAACATAGGCTATGATCAGCTCATGCAGCTTGGTCGTTACTTTAAAAAAACAAAAACTTAGGCTATTTAACAAACAAAAATTCTCCAAACATTTTTTTTTAAATTAACTTCATAAAAAAACTAAATGAAATATAATAATGTTGCCATTACACACAAAACTGAACTATTTTAATAGCCGAAACAGTAGTATAAGCTGTTTTAGGAGAAGGGAGAAAAAAAAGACTGGCTCGGCTCGGACTGGGGCCGGTAATTCTGATAAGCTGTCGGACGTGGGCCGGGCTAGGGCCTGAGCGTCTCGGGTCAGGGCCGGGCAAGGGCCTAAATTTGAGGCCTGTGCAGGGCTCTAGTTCCGTGAAGATATTTTGTAAATGTCCTACTCTAAATATATAAGAAATCAATTTTTGATTAGTAATATGGATTGCTAAGAACTTAATTTGGAGAACTTTTAAAGGTGATTTTCTCAATAATTAGATTTTGTGCACCCTCAGATTCCAGATTTTCAAATAGTTGTATCTCGGCAAAATATTACCCTATCCTAACAAACCATACATCTATGGAAATCTCAGTTTTGAAACTGACACTTATGACTGCTTTTGCGGTTCAGGGTCACATATACTGTATCAATTGTACTCTTTTTAAGACTTTTTTTTTAGGTTTAATATTTTTATTTTACTTTTTGTTTTTATCTAATGGGAATATATATTTATAAATCTACAAATATATACTGAGACTTTAAAGCGATAGGTCTTCCAGAAATCGAATGAAACTGAAAATTGGCATAATTTACTTAGCCCTATGTCATTACTAACTTGAATGATTTTATTCTTTGAAACACAAGGGAAAGGGAAGTTGTGTGTGGCCAAGTATGGTGACCCATACTCAGAATTTGTGCTCTGCATTTAACCCATCCAAGTGTACACACACAGTAGTAAACACACACACAGCCAATGCTGCGGCACCCGGGGAGCAGTTGGGGTTTGGAGAGAGTGTTGGTTATTCACTCCCCCCACCTACAATCCCTGCCGGACTTGAGACTCGAACCCATGACCTTCGGGTTACAAGTCCAACTCTCTATGCATTAGGCCATGACTACCCACAAAATGTTGATAACCAATCATTTTTTATGACAAATTACTCAATAAATGAATAAATACAAAGAAACAAAAATAATTACAATTCTAATTTCTCCAAATATTCTCTATGTGCCACAGAGGTAAGAAATTCACACAGGTTGACATAGTGGATGATGACCAAATTAAGATATTTGGTGATCTGTCCCTTCAAAACAAGTTATTGAAAGTACAACCCAAATTCCGGAAATGTTGGGACATTTTTTTATTATTATTTGAATTAAATGAAAACTAAAAAGACTTTCAAATCACATGAGCCAAAATTTTAATCAGAATAGAACATATTGAGAGTGCGTAAAAAGATTTTGAAATACTTCAAAAACAATGTTCCTCAACGTCAAATTGCAAAGGATTCGTAAATCTCATCATCTACAGTGCATAACATCATCAAAAAAATCAGATAAACTGGAGAAATCTCTGTGTGTAAGACCGAAGACCTTTGTTGGATGCCCATGGTCTTCGGGTCATCAGACGACACTGCATCACAAATCGGCATGATTCTGTCATTGACATTACTAAATGGGCCCAGGAATACTTCCAGAAACCACTGTCGGTAAACACGGTAAACATGCCATCTGCAGATGCCAACTAAAACTATATCATGCAAAAAGGAAGCCATATGTGAACATGGTCCAGAAGCGCCGTCATGTCCTGTGGGCTAAGGCTCATTTAAAATGGACTGTTTCAAAATGGAAAAGTGTTCTATGGTCAGATGAGTTCAAATCTGACATTCTTGTTGGAAATCACGGATGCCGTGTCCTCTGGGCTAAAGAGGAGGGAGACCTTCCAGCGTGTTATCAGTGTTAATTGCATTTTGTTATCTGTATTGGTTTTCCCCTCCTGTCCTTTCATTTTTGAGTTGCACAAGTCGAGAGCTGCTGATTGCGAGTGTCATTTTATTTCCAAAGAGCTCTGGTAAAAAGTCAATTAGCAGTGTTGGGGAAAGTTACTTTTAAAAGTAATGCGTTACGTTACTTTTGCGTTACTTTTGCATTACTTTTTAAATATGAGCAGGGCTTGATTGTTTTTAATACAAGAGATTACATTAATACAAATGTAAAAGCCCTGTATCTTGTGAAGGAAAAGTAAATTCACGTCTGTAAAGTAAAACTCAGGATAAGAAGGTTTAACACTCTTCGGCTATAAAAAAAACAATGAAGCACAATTGTTAGTTTATCTAAAGTCATTTTTGCTTATTAGTATGGTTGAACTGGATCATCAAAGGTCAGCAGTAAAGACATTGGTTAATAAAATGGGATTAGATACATTTGTGTTGTTTAACATATCTAATTATTGCAGTTTGCATCATATTCTGAGTTTGCATTTCACTGTTTTAATTCATTTTGATGAATAATAAATCTGTTTTTTGCAAGTGGGATGAATTCATGCACATTCACATTTAGATCTATAGTAACAGCATGCTCACACAGTGCACTGTCAGTCAATAAATGGGGAAAAAGTAACTCAGATATTTTCTTGTTAATGAAAAAGTAATGCGTTACTTTACTAGTTACTTAACCTTAAGTTATCCTCTGGGGTCAATATGACCCCAAGCGACTTTTCTTTAGTTAAAAATAATGGTTCCCTTTATCTCAGTGGAATAAAATCTTGTGACTTTTTCTAAATTATCTATCCATACACACACAAAAAAACTGGGCTTGATTTGGTTGTTCTAAAGGTATGTAAAAAAAAAAGTCACACTCATGACCTTTGGGGTCAATATGACCCCACATTGAAATGAATGGGAAAATCAAAAAAAAAATGTTTTTTATTTTTCATTTGTCAAAAAAAATCTATAAATCCAGAATAAACCTGAAAATTTCCATACCACAATGAAGTCCTGGTACTAGAGCACAAATGTAATGTGGAATGAACATGATCACTTGCACACACACATGCTCACGCACACAAACACACACACAGGTGTGACTCCAATTGAAAGCATTTTTTTTAGAAATTGACAAATACAATCAATAATTCCAGCATAAATCTGAAAATTTCCACACAGAAATGAAGGCCTGGTACTAGAGCAAAAATGCAATGTAGAAAAGACATGCTCACTCAACACACACACACACACACACACACACACACACACACACAGACAGGTATGACTGCCACAGCCAAATAAAATCAGCCACAAATGCAGAACAAAGATAAAAGGGGTGAGACCTAATGCACACACACATGCGCACGCGCACACACACACACACACACACACACACACACACACACACACAGACACACATGCGCACGCGCACACACACACACACACACACACAGACACACATGCGCACGCGCACACACACACACACACACACACACACACACAGACAGAGAGAGCAAGGGAGAGATGAAAGGCAACTGACCTGTTCAACTTTGAGAAAGTTTACTCTGAGATCTAAGAGCTGCAACTTTATTTTGAAAACAAAGAAATAGTTCCCACACCAAAGGTATAAAAGAGGGTCTTTGGTGTCACACAGTTCATTCTGTGTCAGTATGGCAAAGCGTTACACTCTCCTGGAGACTTTAGATTGCCTGCTTGATTCAAGTGAAACTGAATCATGCCTGGAAGACACTGAGGGCGATGACTCTGAGCCATTTGAGACATTTGGTTCATTAAAATAAATAATATTCAACTACAATCTGATTCTAAGTCTTGTCCTTTAGGTGTTTCTTATGTGGCAATTTCTGTGGTATTTTGTAAAAACAGACATTTCAAATCGCTTCAAAAACGACCAAAATTCTACTATTTGAAAGAATATTTATTTTTAATGTCTTTAATAATGTTTATACATGTATAAATTCACAAAATCTATCACAAAAGTTATAATATGAGCAGTTGGCTACATCCAGTAAAATGAATGGATCTCTATTGCCCTCTTCTGGGTATCTATGGACAATACAATTTCTTTCTTAAATTTTAATTCCTAAAGGTTTGTCTTTGACCAACAGATGGCAGAATTGTACAGCTAACACCTAGATCAATATCCAGAAACAACTTATATTTAATTTAGATCATTGTTTAAGTATTTTTTTCATAAAAAAATAATATTTTACATGCAAGCTAATGGTATAGTTGAGGAATTGTGTGGTAAATAGGTACAAAAGTGCTTTGTATATCCAAAAACACAGCATTACTGTACAGATGAGAAGTAAACAAAAAAAATAATATATTATATGTATTATTAAAAATGTACATTTTTTTCACAATCATTCTTTAAATTTTGGGGTCATATAGACCCCAAATGCAGTGAGTGTGAACAGGAAACTAAGGTTATAAGAAGGTTAAAGTAATATTATTAAGTAACTCGCGTTACTTGTAATGCGTTACCCCCAACACTGTCAATCAGTGAGTTTGTTATAAAGCTCTCCTTGTGTTTGTTGACTTAATTAGTCATTAAGAGTGATCTCTGAGGGGAGGTTGTTGTATAAAAAAGGTTTGGGGTGCATGTTTATTATAATGCGCTGTGATTTAATCAGGGCTTTGCCCACAGTCATGTGGGTTTGTGATTGTGGTCAGATGAAATGCTGCGGAAGCAAATTTCAAACTGTAACTTGTACTTTTGAAACTGTTAATATAGTTTGGAATAGCAGTCACTCTCTATGTCCTTCAGTCTCAGATTTCTTTCTCTCATCTATCACTCTCTCCTCCTCCCCATCTCGCTTCATTTGTCTCTCTCAGGGGTTGCTGCTGTTGACCGGACAGCTGCTTCAGTGTCTCAGGTCACAAAGCCTGCGACCCCCTGCCTGGCTTTGGCCTTATTTGCATGTGAACCGTATCACAGCCAAAGTGAGTACTGTTGCTATGCCAATCCAACATTCAGTTCATTTTGGATTTGCCCTTACAAGTGATAGAAAAGCAGGGGGAAATGGCTGACATCATAGATAAGGGGTCCTTCCAGCACATTTACATGTCCATTATTATAATAACCTCATTAGCAGCAGATGAACGTTCAGAGGATTCAGATGATATAGTATGAACTGGACCGGAGAGAGTAGTGTACAGTCAGACTTCTGACTCTCAGCATACAGTCTAACCACAAGAACCGGGTTTATCTATAATATTATACCACAATAATACACCTTTTATGTGTTAGTCTTCATTTATGATTTAGGCTATATGTTTTTAAATCTCTTCTGATGACCAGGGCTTAATTTATTTGATCAAAAATACAATAACAATGGTAATATTGTAAAATAGTAAATTTAAAATAACTTTTCTATGTGCATAAATAATAATAATAATAATAATAAAAAAATGTAATTGATTTCTGTGATCTGCATCTGAAGTTCAGCATCATTATTCCAGGTGTCACATGAGTGTCACATGATCTTCAGAAATCATTCTAATATGCTGATTTGCTGCTCAAGAAACATTTCTAATTATTATCAATGTTGAAAACAGTCGTGCTGCACAATATTTTTGTGGAAACTTCTTTTTCAGGATACTTTGAATAAAAAGTTCAAAAGAACAGCAATTATTTCAAATCAAAATATTTTGGAACATTAATAATGTCACTTGATCATTTTAAAGTGTCCTAAATAAAATTATTAAGTAAAAATACAGATCTTATACCTTTGAATGGTACAGTATTATATAGGGCAAATGTGCATAGTCTTTGTGACCTGAGATCCTGTCCAAAATTCTGATTATTCAACTGATTTAACTCAGAAAACAAAGCTATTTTTACTCACTATTACGTGTCTTAAACAAACAAAGATCTATCACAATCTAAAACAGTTTTGTTTCTTTAAATCACTATCCCAGCAAACATAAGGTGAAAACTGTTGTTGAATTTGAAACTTGAGTTGATTCTTTAGTGAATCATTCAGAAAGACTGAAACTCAGCAGCTGCCTTTGTGTTGATTATTGCATCTGTTAAATACAATGCAGACTTTGAGCATTAATGTGCTTTTTTTGATTAATATGTACCAATTTAGAAAGCTTTTTTTACAGGATGGTCTAAGATAATAGAAAAGTCATTACTTTTATAAGTAAGCACAATGAACATTACAACTGAAATATATCCAAATGAACCCGAATACAACTACTATGATACCTGACAAATCCAGTAATTAGTTCTTCCTTGAAAAATCACTATTTCAAGCTGGTACCTTATAAAACCTCTTTCCTCAGATTGTCTTTGTGGAGGTGTTTAGTGTGTTTGTTTCACAAAGGCATTCACTCTTTATGATATGCACCTGCATCAGCATTCCTCATTTGTAATTCGCTTTGGGTAAAAGCACTGACATAAAGAAATGTAAATATCCCGTCCTTGCGTGTTGTGTTATATAAATCACAGAGGAACGCTTTAGAAGTTAGATCGCTAACAACATAGAGATCTGACGCATGCTTGTTGTGAGTGTCGACAGCAGGCCTATATGGAGGAGTGCACTGATGCTGATCGCGCCTTCCTTCGCTCAGGTTGCCAGATTGGACTTATTTGGATGGACGTTTCGCTTTTATCGGAATGGAAAGATTTTATACGAAGCGATTCCTTGATGTCATGCCTGAGAAGTTAAGCAATGTCGTGAACAAGTGTGTATGTGCACGCATATGCTAGTGTGTACGCGGACATATTGCGGTACGGTGTCGCTTCTCAGCTCAGTAGCTGCATCTGATGAAAGTTTGGCATTTTCTTAGATGTGACTCATTTGCAATCTGCAGATCTAATGATGGGAAAGAAAACCAGGGATGTTCTGAAGGCAATAAGAAAAAATAGTATTTGTTCAAATGACTAGAAAAGCAACCAGTTGTATAACTGAACCATCTTGTGTTTTACTTTTGTTTTAAATGCTCACGTTTGACCAGTATCTTGTTTAATTAACTCTATGTAGCAGTTTGTAGTGTGTCCTTGAAATGAAAATGTTCTGGTCATTACTTTTATGCCATACTTTGCATTTCAATAACTCCGTACACATTAGACAATCGAATATAAGCCTACAAGAGAGCGTTTCTGCATTTTTATTCAAAGGTCAGGAAGTCAGATGCTGATTGAAATACCAAATTAAGTGATTTTTGAAGGTTTCTCGTCTCCTCAGCTCCAATCCCTGAGGTGCTCAAAGGAGATTTTGCTTCAGCTTTTGAATTTCAAGGCTTACACAATTGCAGTCAAGCAGTGCAGATTTGTCAACCTGACCCAACAGTTCCCATTGGCTTTAATGAAAGCATATTTTTGCTTGAAAAAAAAAAAAAAAAAGAATGATAAAACCTCAGTAGGGAATATTCAAATGCACAGTATTTTCCTTCACTGCCTGTCACAGATTTATCTGATGTAACATCTAAACGTTTGCTCTGCCTTTGGACAGACTGTACCTGTCTATCCTTGAATTGCTGTTTTACTAATGCGTGAAGACTAACGGTTGTTCTTATCTGTGTCATGACTGTGTTTATTGTAGAATATGCTGTTGTTGTGCACGTTGATCTGGTTACATAGAGCACAGAACATTTTTAGCCCTTAAATGTGCAGCAACACAAATACCTCGGAAAATATATTTATTTCTGATGTGATGTAATGCAGTGTTAAGCTTTAACCAAACATTACAATTTTTGCAACCATGATTACCTAATCATGAAAAGTGATGTCAAAGTTTTCAGTGTTTTATTACATTGATTATGTTTTGAGGCAGTTTGGAAATTAAATGGTGAATGGTGAAAAGGTTAATTAGGTTTGAAAATAACGTTGCCCCTATACTAAACCCAACCGATAGGGTTAACAAAAGCAAACATGAGATAAAAACGCATTTGCTGGAGCAACCATGTAATTTTATCTTGCTTATACAAGTCTTTAAACTCTTATCATGACTGCTTTTTCACAAGACTCATTTTGTAATGCAAGAGTAATGCTGTACCATGTGTGCTAACAAGCACGTTTACTATGCTAGAAAAGCCGTAGATATGGAGCTGGTTATGTGACGCAAACATCAAAATGTATTACATTACAAATTGTAAACTGTTAAAAAGTGTTTGGAGCTTATAACATAGTATTGTGCAAGGAACCACACAACAATATCCCTTTTATTAACTAATAATCTGCCCTGTAATCATAGTTTGTGTGGAAAGGTGTTAATTTAGGCTGAATTGGTAACTGCAGTCAGTTGTATATATACTTTTGGGAGTTTTGCAGAAAGGTTGTGTATTTTTGATGATGTTGAGCTTTGTAACCAATCACAGACACGTCAGTCATGCACATGAATGTATTTCCTACTCAGAGGCGTTTAAAGCCATCTATATTTACCATGATTCATAACATCCGGTCCTTAATGAGAGAGTTATAAGCAATCTGATCTACACATCTGTGTTTCATGTTTCATTTCGGTCCGTGATGGCACGTGAAATTGAGCGCTGACAAAACATCACCTGACATTTAGATGCTTTAGAACCAAAGCCAAATGAACCATTGGCAATTTGGAATTCTTTTGGATTTGTTACATGTCGTGTCACTCTCATGCAGTGCAATTGGTGTAACAGCCAATATAGCAAGGTGTAAATGAAATTTATCTGCGGTAGAGACAGCTATGTTGATTTTAAGGGGTGCATTTGCGAGTCCAGAACTCACGCTGAACTGCAGGGCTCAAACTGTGTAAATTTACAGTGACAGCTTCAGTGATTTTAATGGCTGGGAGCATGCTAGCATTGTCACGTTGCTCACTTTCTGGGCATGATTATAAATGTGTTTTTATGCTGCTCAGAGGGCCAGTGTGAAGGTACTGTTTAACTGCTGCCTTGACTTATGTTTAATTAGAGCTATCAAACGATTTAAAATTGTAATCGGATTAATTACAAGATATGGTGATTAATTAATCAAATTAATTACAAATAATCACATATTTCAATATTTGCGGCTGAACCCTCATAATTAAAGATAATTCAATGACATTACTTCTGTCACAGAGGGAGTTTTGGTTCCTTGCCACTGTCGCCTCTGGCTTGCTCAGTTGGGGACACTTGATTTCTAGCGATCATCGTCAATTTGATTTCACAGAGCAAGACAATTACATCTCTGAATTCAATAATGAAATGCCTTTAACTGAAAATTGAGTGTTTAATCTTACTATTATACATTACTGACACTCTATCCTCCAGTTTGATACGGTTAAGTGCTTTGACACAATCTGTATTGTTAAAAGCGCTATATAAATAAAGGTGACTTGACTTGACATTAGTCAGCATTATTGAGGCATGAATAGACTATGCAAACACAATGTTAATTGTTATGATTATGCCCATCACTGACCTGCAGCAGGTAGATTTGGTGGCTGTACTGTATATTTAATTATATTCAATTGATAATGTATGTATACTACCATTCAAATGTTGGGGTTGGTTAACATTTTTTAATGTTTTTGAAAGAAGCCTCATATTACTCTCTAAGGTTGCATTTATTTTATCAAAATGCAGTAAAACGTTATACTTGTGAAATGTTATTACACATTAAAATCTATTTTCTATTTAAAGATACTTAATGTTTTTATTCATTTAGATGCAAAGCTGAATTTTCAGCATCGTTATTCCAGTCTTCAATGTCACATGAAACTTCAGAAATCATTTATTTTGTAACATTCTAATTGTGTTTATTGACAATTTAATGCATCCTTTCTGAATAAAAGTATTAAATTCTTTCAAAGCAATAAATGAGTGAATAAACCCCAAACTGCAGATGAATGTCTTTGCATTTATGAGAAGTTGTGTCAAGTTTAAAACAATTGTATGTTTAGAAACATGCCTGCGTTCTGTTCCATTTAACCCAAGAATTTACATTTGAGTCAGGGGGCCATGATTAATGACATTAATTTTGGAATGCTTTATTTTTAATACATAATTAATAACTCTAAATTAACGTTAAGCAGCCCTAATTTATATGCAAATTCTGTTATGTGAATGTAAGAGTGATTACAGTATCAAGGGAATTAATTGACAATTATAATTTTTGTCACGATCATGCAGCTTTAGTTTTAACATTTAATTTTTTTTCCAACATTCCTTGTAATTACACCCAATTTTACTAGTTCACCTAGTACTTATCTATTTACTGTAGAAAACAGTGGAGCTTCACTCTCTGTTTGTATTATTCCATCATAATGAATGGTAATTTAGTCTCTTCTGAACATCACCACCAACACCAACGTATGCCAATTACACAGCTAGAATATACAACGGCCAACATAAAAATGACCACTCTGTAATTCAGGACCACTTTGACTCTAAAGCTGAGGAAAGCCTGTCATTTATCCCACACATTTGTCTTTCCAACTCTCGAGAGCTGATGAATGAAGAACAATCACCATTTCTCAACACTGGGCTCCACTCAGCAATAAGACCTAGTGTCTGTGCGCTCAGTCAGTGTTTTTGTCTTGAATATAATCAATTACCCTTAGCTGTGTAAATATAAGAGAACGCGATACACTGCTCAAGTGCTTTGACAGTCATTTTGTCTTCATCTATATTGGTTGTCTCTCTCTCTCTTTTTCCCACAGACAGATTGGTGCATCGTAGCCAATGACTCAATGACTGCTGTGGAGCTCCTGGATCTGGCTTAGTAGCGTGGAGTGGTCACACCCTGAAGAGAAAGAGGAGAAAATGGACAGGCAGAAGGACTTGAGAATGCTGGGTTGGCCTCTCAGAAGGTCAGTGAAGTCCTGTCGTTCTGTGGTGACGCCACGCTGACATTCAGTCTTATTTACAGGTCTGAAACCAGACGGGCCTCTCGATGTTTGTGCTTTACCCGTGAGGGAAAGCAATGGCAAATTTAGCTGCAGGCAGCAATTATGCAGCCAAGCCCCAATGGCACACGCCAGTTGTACATTGGAGCAGATTTGTCTGTTCATACGTCTCCCTTTGGTTACATAATATAAATTAGTTCAAGGAATAGAAGTAGATTTACCAGTATTTATATCTTTATAGCATTTGGCATCATTCATGGGGCAATCAGGACATCGTGCCAAAAAATTGTGTTAATATGTACATTTGATGTTGCAAGATAATGACTGACATCATGATTGACATCTTTCGAACTCAGGAACTTTTCTTTTTTTTTAAACGCCAAATATTCAATAAGTTAATTTTGTGAGGTTTGGCCTGAGGGAGGGGGGGGGGGGGGTGCCAAGTATGGTGGTCCATATTCAGAATTTGTGCTCTGCATTTAACCCATCCAAGTGTACACACAGTAGTGAACATACACTCGGAGCAGTGGGCAGCCAATGCTGCGGCACCCAGGTGCCTTGCTCAAGGGTCTCACCTCAGTCGTGGTATTGAGGGTGGAGAGAGTGTTGGTTATTCACTCCCCCACCTACAATCCCTGCTGGACCCAAGACTCAAACCCACAACCTTCAGGTTACAAGTCCAACTCTCTATCCATTAGGCCACGACTGCCCCAATAGATGATCTGAAGATGACGATTGTACCTGATTGATCAAAATAATACTGACATTTCTTAGTCCAATTATCAAACCACAAATGCTGTGATTTTTGTAAATATTGGACAAATATTGTAGGAGGAGTAGCAAAAAACAGTATGCAAATTTGTCCAAGGATAGGAGTGCGTCTGTGCTTGGCTCCTAATACACACTATATGACCAAATATACACTACTGTGCTGAAGTTTTAGACCATTAATATTTTCATCAAAAAAGGGTAAGTTGAAATAAAAGTAGTGTGTCAGTAGGAAATATCAGTTTAATTTGCAGGTAGGTTTCTTAATGTTTCTTGTAGACATTGCCACAGTTATTCTGGATTTAAAGGAATCAAAAGGAATGTTTGGAAATGTAAACTGGTATATCCTACTGACACACTACATTCTTAAAAGCATTTTTTGTTGGTGAAAATACTAATGGCCAAAGACTTTTGCACAGTAGTGTATGTGGACACCTGAACACTACACCTAAATGAGCTTGTTGATCTTCTCTATTCAAAACCATCTGCTATAACAGCTTCCACTCTTCTGGAAAGAGTTTCCACTAGCTCATGGCTGTGGAGATTTTCTCGATTCAGATATAAAGCGTCCGTGAGGTCGGCGTGATGTTGAGCGTTGGGCTCTGACTCACAGTCGGCACTCAGATTCATCGTGAAGCTTCTCAGTGGGGTTTCAGTCTGGCTTTATGCAGGCCAGTCAAGCTCTTCTAAACTAGACTCAACAAGCCATTTCTTAATGCTCCTTGCTTTGTGCATCGGTGCATTATCATGCTGGAAACAGAACAGAGTCTCAATTCAACACAAATCCTTTGCCTGCTGAGGTTGCATGGCTGTTCATTTGATTTTAAGCAGCCGTTTTTAATCAGTGTAACCGAGTTAGCCAAACTCGTTTAATTAGAAGGTGTCCACTTACTTTTGTCCATGTAGCATTCAATACTGCTAAAAATGAGCTAGAAAACTACATTCATGCAGTGCAGCCCAGAATCTCTCACACATCCACAGATGTATTGTGCACAGTCATTGTCTGAAATTATTGCACAAGTCTGGTCTCTGTTGGCCATTTCACTGGTCTTGTTCTTGTATCTGAGTTTAGTCTCGGTGAGAGGGGAGGTTTTTAAGAGCGCTAAATGGCCATACCGCAGGGAAGCCCGTGACCCTTTGACTCTCCGGCGTGTCTGCGGTGGCTCGAATCGATTCGACGGTGACAGCGAGAGAACCCATGCCGTCTGAATTTGGATTCCCTAGAGATCCTCCTTCACAAAGGGACACTGATCTTGAGCCCTGGAAGTGAGATGATTTGTGAGAAGTGTAAATGTATCTGGACTTTGGTGTAGATCAGCTTCACATCAGCTCATAGTGAGAAACAGATGTTCGGTGGACAAAATTCAGCCTCATTTTCAGTAAATGTAAAGCGAATCAGTGAAAATTGCATGTTTTTGCTGATGTGGAATAAACATATTCACAGCCTCATAATCAAAACGATGGGGTTATGACTGACGCCCAATCTCATTATCAATGGAAAATCATTCTGTTGCCGGGAGACAAATGTGTGTGTGTTTTGTAAGCAAACACCCAGGCAGATGTTCTGCTGTGTATGCCCAGTTCAAAGTCTATTTTTCACGTTTTTTACACCAACCCATCATTTAGAGAACATCTGGACTCTTCTGATCAACGTATGATTCTGTTTGTGATTTAGACACATTCTGTATGTATTCTAATTGATAAACATCTAAAAATCATCTTGTGTCTAATCCATCTATCCATAAATATTTTACCTTTTTATATTTTAATTGTTTGTAATTTAACTTTTATTTAATTTACTTACTAACTTATATATATTTTTTACTAACTTAACTTTTTTGTAATTTTATTTTTTATATAATTTTACTTTTTAGTTTTTTTTTTATAATTGTACTTATAATAATAATAATAATAATAATGATAATACTCATCATTTAGCTTTTTTGCTGTTGATTTCATAATCAGCATACATAATGGTAGTGCTAAAATATATTATTTTATTTTTAATTGTTAAATGTGAAATATAATTGCAATTTAAAAACTGTTTTCCATTTGTATATATATATATATTTTTTAAAGTTATTGATTTGCTGTGGTCAAAGCTGAATTTTCAGCATCATTACTCCAGTCTTCAGTGTCACATGATCTTCAGAAATCATTCTAATATACTGATTTGCTGCTCAAGAAACATTTCTGATTATTATCAATGTTGAAAACATTCATATTATTTTGTGAAAACTTATATATTTTATTTTCTTTGATGAATAGAAAGTTCAAAAAACAGTATTTACCTGAAATAGAAATATTTTGTTACATTACATTTATAACTAACTTGTCACTGCTGATCAATTTAATGCATCCTTATCAAAATAAAAAACACACATCAGAGTATACTGGAGCTGTCACATGTAATCAGCACAGTAATTCATTAAAGACTTTAATATAAATTGGTCCATTTCATTCTTATGTTGTCCTTTTACACACTGTGTTCAGCTGCATTAGAGATCCGTGTTTGGGCTGTAAGAGGCAGTTCTGGACGAGACTCATGGTGGCAGGAGGATGTTAAAGCTTCGGTCAGTCGGGCAGATGGCATTTGGCAACTCTGTCTGTGGCTGGATGCCCTCATTGATGACCAGCAGGTGCTTCAGGCGTCCAGAGGTGCCAGCTGTGTGCAGGAGAGTGAGGATAGGAACAGGCACCGTCGAGGCGCAGCGGTCATTAGGAATTGGACAAACAAAGATAAATGCAGTTGGATTGGATCCTAATGAAATCCCGTCGCGCTCTCATTGTGATGGGCCGTGCATATGCATTTCTGACTCGGCCTCTTCTAGAGGCATCCATCCTCTCTTTTTCCTCCACAATTGGCAACAGACTCCATTTACATCGGCTTATTGCGACCTTCCACCCCAGCTCCCGCTCTATTGCTCTCTCTCTCTCACCCTGTTTTGAAATTAATTTATGCAGTTGTGAGGAAAGTTGGGGATCGAGTCAGCAGGGCAGCCTCAGTTACTGAGCAAGAAGGATAATTCGATGAATTAGCCGTTAGTGTCTGGGAAAGCAAGATAGCCTCTGCGTGTCTTCAGGGCTTCTAGACAGTCATTCTTTTCATGCATACAACACCATGAAGACTGTACATAATGGCTGTAGTTTGGTTCGTTGAGTGTTATAATTATAGCTTTGGCGATTAAAAACAGAGCACGTGTTCTCAGAGTTTCTCTAGTCTCGCCTCAGTGGGAAATGGACCTCATAATGCCTCCATAAAATAGCTTGTTTTGTTTTTTCCTCCGCTTTACATATTGCATAATAAAAATGATGCATGCTAGGAATGAAGATTTCGTATTGTTGGATTTATGATGGATGCTTCATCATTAGCTACAGTGACTGCTTGTGTTTTTTCAGTGAGCAAAAAAAAAACATAAATAACAAAGGTTGTTTTACAGCTGTAGACTGTTATGTGTTTGTCTCACAGCGCTTTCATGTCCAGCGCTGCCTTTATTGAACAGATTCAAAATCGAGAGAATTGCAACAGCATTCAAATATTTGAAGTCGTTTTATCTATTGTGAGGTTTTTCCGTATAAAGCCCCACCTGCTGTCAGAGAGTGGATTTACAGAGACTTATATTCACATTCAGTTTGTGTCCAGTTTCTGTCTGGCCAAAAATGGATCGAATTTGCATGCCCTACTGTAAATTTTGACCGGTTAATGAAAAACAAGATTATGTGGATGCTACACATTTAAACAATTCAGATAAGTTACATATAGGCCTGGTTTCACAGACAGAGCTTAGCCTAAACCATGATTAGGCCATAGTTCAATTAGGACATTTAAGTAATATTTATAAACATGCCTTAGAAAAACATATCATTACTGGTGTGCATCTTAAGACAAATCAAAGGCACTTTCAAGATCAGTCAGTGCAAGTTTCTTTCAGTTGAAACAGCTCAGATTTACATTTTAGTCTAGGACTAGGCTTAAGCCTTGTCTGTGAAACCAGGGTATAATCATATATTAATCAATTATCATTTTGACTTAACAGTTTTCTTTATTTAAAGGCTGAAATGTGAGGTTTACCTTTTTAATGAAACTTTTTCAAAGCTTTATTTGAACAATTACATTAGATATTGGAACATGCTATAAAACAATTAATATTAATCAGTCAAGTTGACATTTAAAATCCAAAAATAATTGGTAATGTTATTGTTTTAGTGATTTATGCAAACAAAAATCATTTTATTTGTTGTTTGTTGATTTTTAAATGTAAAACTTGGTGAACTGATTTCTGTGTCTGTACTTTTTGAACATCCCCAGCACATTTTAACAATACCGTGATATTGATGATACTGATAACCATGATCATTTTGGTCCCTATAATTGTGATAAGAAATTTCCATACCGTTACATCCCTAGTACTAAGAGGGGCTTAGTTAGTTACTTTGTTTGTTTGTTTGTTTACCACGTTATTCTAAGTACTTTCCATACAGAAATTTAATATATACATGTTTTGCCTTATATCAATAGTAGTGATACTGCCATATGTTACCTGTAAGGCATTATATTATTTTCATGTGTACATTCACTGGGTAGATGACCATATCATTGTATAACATATACAACATCCCCATAGTAAAAAATTACATCTGTTAATAATATATATGATGTTTTTTTGTTTGTTTGTTTTGTTTTTTAAATGAAGTTGTCATTTTTATGTAAAAACCATTTCAACAAATATTTTATTTATTTGCAACTTTTTTTGTATGTTTACATTTATATGTAATATTTTTAATATATATAATATTTTATGTCTATCCTTTATATTTTTATAAATAATATCAAAATGTGCTGTTGGTTTTAAGATGGTTCCTGTACATGTGCATGACATATGTCCACAAATGTTTTACAGATACATAAATACACATATTTGTTCAGACTAGATGTGCATGTCAATAGATGAAATTGTCCCAGTCTCTGTTAGGTTTATCATATGTTTTTACTTAATATTACACTATATCTCAGATATTGAAATGTAAAATATGTACATCTATTACATTTTGTGTGTGGATTTGCATGTGTAGCGCGTCCTTTATTGACTAGATTCAACATGGAGAGAATTGGAACAATGGCAGTTGAGGCTTTGATCTGTCACAAACATGGCTGCAGATTCATTATAGACAATGTTCAGTTCAGTTTCTCTTTATTGTTCTCTGACCTTTATGTGTGTAATAAGACCGGACGCGTAGGTGTGCATATTAAGCCTCCCCCGTATCAGAGGGCTGTTTTATATCCCTCCATCCAATTCCTTGTTTCTCGTTTCTTAATGCATGTTATTGGTCTGCGTCTCTCTCCCGAACACTAATGGGCACCTCCATTGGATAATAGTGGCATGCATGTGTCCTCCCAGGTGCAATCAAAGATCACTGCAGCCAGGGGAATAATGGAGGCTCACTCTATTCCGGCTGTTAGGGAGTTTTTAAGAGTCTACCAAACCAGTTGGAACAATTACCAAATCTCAACATACAGCATTAATAGTGTTGGGCTTTACGTAATGTGATATTTCCCCCAGAGTTTGGTTTGAAAATGTCCACAGGCATGACGGCGTCCCCAGGACTTGTTCACATACTTTCGTCTATACAAATTTAACAAGCAGAGACAACCATAAGTAAGACTCTTGTAGTTTATTCTAATAAAAAGTGTAAACACTGTGGCTCTGTGTTATTTGCATCACAACCAACCTGACAACATTGGCTCACCCAATGGTGTGAGTTTGAGGGGGGGCTATTCATTTGGCCAATTTGGCCATTCATTTTGACCAATAGCAGAGAGTTTGGTAAACCTGTTTGAAAACAGTCATTTAAGTTTAGTGTAGTTGTTTTTGAAAATTTGTGTGGCTTAAATTGCTTTCCCTTTTAAAGTGATTTTACTAATGATGTGTGTTTATGTGGACCAGGCAATTGTTTACCAGTGCTTTGACGATGATTAACAGTCTTGAGCAGCTGCAGATGAAACAGTTGAATATTGACTTCGAGAGGTTGCTTTATACTGACTGATTTGGTCATTTGCTGTGAACACACTTCTGCATAGTTTTCTCTCTCTCTCTCACTTACGGCGCGGGTGTTGAGCGTGAGGGGACAGAGTTGTGCGAGTGTGAGTGAACCCTGCTCTTTTTTTCTTTTTCTTGCTTTGGGTTTCTTGGGCTTTCCTCTTTTAAGTGTTTAATACCTTTTTCACTTGTTGGGCCACGTGCTGCTGCTCACTTTGCGGGCAGCATAACGGCCCCACGGTCACAGGTGTTGAGTAATCTCACATGGCGCCATGGTGTGAAAGTGGCGTCCGCGGTGAGTGTAGAGGATTGTTGCCTGGCTGTAGGTGTGGTTGTGGGACATGAACACATCATGTCAGCCTCCAGGATGAACAGTGCCACAGTTGTTTTTCTTAGCTCGGTTGAGAAAGCAAATGAGTTAGTTGAGACTGGTATAGTTGTGGATAATCTTTTTACTCCTGTACTCCCGTTTTCTATGCCATCCAAGAACGTGTTGTTGTCTGTCCCGCCTTTCGTAAGTGATGAAACTTTGGTCAGAATTATGTCCCGTTACGGTAAACTGGTGTCACCTATTAAGATGATACCAGTTGGCTGTAAGTCCCCTCTTTTGAAACGTGGTTTCATTTAGACGCTTTCTTTTCATGATTTTAAAGGAAGATGAAGAACTCGATTTGTCACTGCATCTTAAAGTTGATGATAGTGATTATATTATTTATGCCACAAAGGAAAAAATTAAATGTTTCAACTGCGGGGAGGTGGGTCATTTAATTTGCACATGTCCTAGTAAAACAAATGAAAGCAGGCCAGTGGCCGATGATAGTGGGGGCAGGGTTGGTGAGTCGGACCATCAAACACTGCTCCGTCTGGGACAGAGTCAGGTAAAAATGAAAGAGAGTTGAAGTGAGTCTGTCCGCGACTGAGGGTGCGACAACTCAGGTAGCTAATCCCGAGGCAAAAAAAATTGGAAAAAATTGGAAAAAATTGTTTAGCCAATGCTGATTTCTCAATCTGTTGTGCAAACGGGCATGCAAAGAAGTGACGGCGCGGTTAATTCGCGATGTATAAGGGTGCGGAGGCGGGCGGCGAACTCCATCGGCAGCTTGGGGAAAGACGAACAATACAGGACATGGGAGACACAGGGCTTAAGAACACTGGGAAATCAACGAGGAAGAACAGAAACAGGTGCGGAGTAATTAAACACAGGGCTAGGGACTAATGAACTAATGATTACAGGGAACGAGGACAGGAACAGGAAGGCCAAATATGGATACGAGAGGCGGGGGAACACGAGACACAGTCTGACACCAACAAAGAGGAAAAAAGCTGTTTTCAAACAAACGGAGGATCCACGGTCTATTTATTGGCTTTTGGAAGAACCTTTAATTTGTGGAGCATGTTTGGACTTATCTGTAAATGGACTTTTTTCCAGGACTTAAAAAGGCACTCGTGGATAACAAAGTCATCACCTTGGGACAATTACTGGAGACAGCAGGACCTGATTTTAAAAATGATGAAGCTATTGCTCAACGGTTGGGTTTCAGATCTACTCGTCTAGTTGCACCGTTATTATTGAAGTGAAGTGAAACCAACAGAATGGTCTTTGCTGTCTAGTTTTCGTGATGGCCTCAGTAAACCCAATCCAGCAGACTTTTTCCCTCTTTTGTATTTTTCTGTGAAGGTTTTACTGGAATTTTTTTTGGAGACTGTTGATTCTGTGTATGTTGATTTATTTATTTTTTTATCTTGTATTGGGAAAACTCTATATAAGTATTGTGTGGTCAGTTTTAACAAGAAAATGTTAGATGGGAAGATTGACACCCCATGGCGTAATTTTAAGTTGGATGCAGATAAAATACCTCAATGGAGGGCACTGTATAAACCACCATTGATTAAAAGAGCGGGTGACTTGCAGTGGAGGATCCTTCATGGTGCTATTGCAGTCAACTCTTTCATTTCTGTTTTAAACCCAGAGATTGATGCTAAATGTCCTTTTTGCAATGAGAGATAAACTATTTTTCATGCATTTGTGAACTGTGCTAGATTGGCATCTTTGTTTTTGTTACTGGGAAATATTTTTGCAAGCTGTAGTGAAACTTTTTCTTTGGAAGTGTTTATTATATGCAAGGAAAATAAGATTTTCTTGTCAATTGTTGAATTTTGTAATAGGACAGGCCAAGTTGGCTGTCTATATGAGTAGGAAGAAGAAAATTGAACACAACTTGGAAGAGAATGTAATTGTTGTATTTTCAAATATGGTAAAAGCAAGGATATTGACTGATTTTAATTATTATAAGCATATGGATGATCTTGACACCTTTGAAAACATGTGGTGCTGTAACAGTGCTTTGTGTTGTTTGTTCGAAGCTGATGGGGTTTTTACATGCATGTGATTTGCTTTTGCTTTCATGTGATGTGAGGTGAAATGTGTCTTAGTTGTATTGTGATTTTTTTAAAGTGTTGTTAAAATTCAAATTCCTCTCTCTCTCTCTCTCTCTCTCTCTCTCTCTCTCTCTCTCTCTCTCTCTCTCTCTCTCTCTCTCTCTCTCTCTATCCCGATGATTGGTTTTCAAATTCATCATTCATTTTGTTTGTTTTTTCCTGCCATTCATATTATCTTCCCCTTGCTTTTTTTTCATTTTCATCCCCATCTATTTTCTCATTTGTATAATCACTTTAGAAATTTTAGAAATAATTTATGTAAATTGTATGAAAAAAAAATCTAAATAACAAACAATTGTAAATGATAAAAATCTAATGTTGATATTGTACAATTAGGGGCTTGATGGTTATTTATGTATTTGTTTGTTAGTTCATTCCTTGACAAGCAGTGACCATCATTTATTTATTTTATTTGTTTGTTTGTTCATTCATTCAGTCAATCAGTCAGTCATTTATGCAGGCATGCATTTATTTATTTATTTAAAGATTGCAATGGAACTTAACAGCCAGTGAATGCATTTTCATTATATGGAGAAAAGTAATGAGTTTTGAGCAATTTGTTTGGAAGTTTCATTCAAAATCCACCTGGACAACAGCTCCATTTGAGCAGGCGTGACACTTCTGTTTACAAATGTCCTTTATCTCCATCAGAGAAGACATTTCATTATCTATTTTCAATCTAACAGATTATAAAGACTATTGTATCTATAGTATCACATGCTCAGAAAGCACAGGGTTTGTGTTGCTGGCGGGGCTCAACCCCTTAATGAAGAACTTGCGTTACACATATTGCATTTGAATAAGAATACCATGCCCATATGTTTAGAAAAAAAAGTTGAATTTTACACTGTAGTAGACGAGACTAAAGAGAGAGTGGGAGAGAGAGATGGATTGAGAAAGGAAAAAAGAGAAGCGATTGCTCTCAGCTCCCAGACGCCTCGGCCATCTGCTCCTCGATGGTCCTGCTGGTGAATCCTCCTCAGCCTGCATTCACAATCGCCGGCTTCTGATTGGCCAGTGATGCAGAATGACACGTGATGTCATGGAATCTTGTGACGAGAGTGGCTGAGCCTTGCCATGACAACAACCCTAAAAATCACAATTGACTGGATTGAGTAGGAGGACTCCTCGCTGTTCAGCGCTCCAGTCTGACAGACAGCTCACTTTAAACACTCGTTTGATTGTGATTTGAGTTTCTGTACCGTCTGATACACATACTACATATTTACCTACCCACTCACCTAATACACTTTCTGAATGAAAAGAGCTTTGCTCTCGACTTGTCCACATTTACACAACACTTTCAAACATTTTGCTTTTCTAAAAGAAATGCGAACTTCCAGTCAAACACTGTGGGAAAAATTGTGTAAAAAAGTGTGCGTGTGTACAGAATATTTAATGTGTGTGTGTATATAACAGTATATATTAAATAAATTGTGGTTTATATAATTTATATATTTATAGTTAAAACACATATAGCGTGTGTGTGTGTGTGTGTGTGTGTGTGTGTGTGTGTGTGAGTGCATGTGTCTGTGTGTGTACACATACATACATATGGGTGGTTATCATTAACTATTAATTTTTATATTTATTTTTATTTATTTAGTTAGTTAGGATCTGAAATATAATTAGAAATATTAGATTATATAAATATTATCTCAATTAGTTGACATTGCTGTTTCCAAAATTTTAAATTTTCATTTAGTTTTATCAAGTTAAAACACTGAAAAAACTAATTGAAAACAAAACATATTAATAAATAAAATGCAAAGCTAAAACTGAACAAAAACTAAAACTGAAATAAAAAATAAATGAATCCTAAATGGAACACATACAACATATAAGGTACATGCAAAAGGAAACACAAAAGAAAATTACTGAACATGTAACAAAAAATTAAATTTAAAATGTAAGTATAAAACTTAAATAATAAAACATTAATAAAAATATATATCATTTTAAGAAAAATAAGTAAAATAAAATTTTAAAATAAAATAGATCAGTTAATAGATATGATTAAATAATAAATATTTTATGCATTTGAGTTCTTTTTGAGTCACTGTTCCAGTTGTAACTTTCCTGTAATAGCCTCAGTCCACTTATCTGTTTCTATCTGCATGTGTTTTATGTTTTGCCCATGTTGTGTTGTTAGATGAGAGAGTGAAGAAAGAGACAGCTTCTCAAAGAACACTGTGTCTGTCTGTGTGTGTGTGTGTGTGTGTGTGTGTGTGTGTGTGTGTGTGTGTGTGTGTGTGTGTGTGTGTGTGTGTGTGTGTGTGTGTGTGTGTGTGTGTGTGTGTGTGTGTGTGTGTGTGTGTGTGTGTGTGTGTGTCTTAAGCAACCTCGCCATAATCATTCAGGTGTGGTAAGAGCCGAATGCGCACAGCTGCAATTCTACAAGCAACCTGTCAAGGTGACAGAGTTTCAGATCCTCCTCCTAATCTGAGCACTAGCGCTGACTGTGTGCTATTCCACTCCTTTCCCTGTCCGACATTATTCTCGATGCACAAACGTGTGCATGTAGAGCTATTATGAATCCAATGAGCTGCTGAGTCAGAGAAAATAGTTAAAAGACAATGGAAAAATGTGCATGTAGGCGTTAAGTACGTTTGGCACGATGAATGCTCCGTTTTAAGTGCTGTAGTAGCTCAGAAGTGTCTGAAGTTTATTGGCTCTCAGAGAGCATGTGAGGCTAGCCAGGGGACATCATGTTTACCCAACTGCATTATCCAAGAACACTGAACTTAATGCAGAAAGCAACTGGAGCTGATCCAGTGCTCTGGTCTCCATCCACTTCCTCTCCGACTCGCTCTTTCTTTATCTCTCCTGCCAGTGTGTCTCATGTATTTCTGAGGGCATCCTTTCCTCTCCTCCCTGCCACGGCTAGGTGGTGTGTGCATGTGTATCTGTGTTAGACAGAGAGAGAGAGAGTGTGTAACTCTTGGAGCTGGAGGGCCCATCTGTTTAAACACTGCAGAGAGCTAGTGAGAATCTCTCCCACAATCCCCTCTGCCTGGACAGGGAAGAGGATGTATAGACAGATGCTCTCATCCACAAAGCCCCTCAGTCCTAAAGCCTTGAGGTTCTCCAGCTGCTTCATACAGCTCATGTTTCTTATGCTGAGAGCTCTGATGTTCAGACTCTCTCTAGTCCTTTGTAGCTAACAATGAAGATCGGCAGAAGTCTCTGAACGCTGAAGTCCTGCAGCTGCCTCAAAAAAAAAAACAAATCACACTACGCTCTTGTGTGGGATGGGGTCACAAATGCATATTTACCTTTTTAGTGCACCTGCCCTTAAAAGTCATTGAAAAGTCATTGAATATGTGAAGTCAAACACAAACTGTAAATGTCCTATAAGCAGAATGTGCTTTATGGACCTTTATGGTCAATATTTAATAATGAGTTGATAGAGATAATATTTTTTATTTTATAACTTCATTATGATGACTTAGGGTAAAGTTGATCATCTCATCATCACAGTTGTTTTTCAACTTGACTGAGAAAATTTGCATTTGCCTGCAAAATTTGTGTGTTCTCCTGTGAAACGTTGCATCTGTTCGCAAAACAAAATAAACAAACAAGCAAATAAATAATTACAAATTATCCTAAGGAAAATTGCATTCACTTGCAAAAGTTTTGCGTTTTCTTCATGTACTTTGTATTCACTTGCAAAAGTTTCACGATTACCTTACGCAAATGTCCATTTTTAATGCTGTACATTGTAATGCGATTCCTAATTTCACTTGTAACATAAAACAAACTTAGAAAATTTAGAAAATATGGTGTAGAACTTTAATATGGCCAATTTGTCGGTTATAATGTGAAATTGTTACCATAAATAATCAGATTTTTGCATTAACCAGAATTGTAATTTAAGTGCATCCCCCATTATATTTACTTAAATATAAAGACTAATCTTTGGGACTACATGACATGTTTTGAAAGGGGGTTTTAGTCTTTAATTTTAGGTTTCCACTATTGTGTCAGGAGGAGCAAGTGTGCCAATCATAACACTGTAAAATGTAAACAGGTGTTTAGGAGTTTCTGGCCGTCCATTCTTCTCTATTCTTCTCTATAAACTCAAACAAGTTCTGTGATACATAATCCTCATTTGCTATGTCTGAAGACATCCAAAAACCCCAAACCACTTGCACACCCACAAGCTAACCCTTGACTATCGATGTTCTCATTAGCTGCTTAACAGCCCTCAGAGAACACACCAATAACACCAGACACCATCTTCATTCTCACCTTCCCTGGTTTCCTGCACAGATGTGAATTCACACCTTGCTCCCACTTGGACCCCTGGGCTCCTTCCTCTCCACCGGGGCTCTGATAATGTCCCACATCAGCGGATGGATGCGGGTCATGACTCCGCCGTCTCTGACATGGTTAAAGCTGGACTCAAACTCTTGACACACTGAGACTCCAACTGAGCTGAATTTAGGGCAGAACCCAGAGTATTCCTCTGCCGCTGAGGGTTTAGTCCTGGAGTCCCACAGAGGGATGAGTACTCATCTAATGCTAAGTGTTGAGAACCGCTCTCCAGCTGCAGGTTCAAAGCTCATCTGCTGCTGAGTGTTTGAGGATAATGAATCAACCCACATTAGCTGTGTTGAACAGCCTCTTTCCATGGATTTCCAATTTGGGGTCCCATGACTTGGAGGACCTCATGCTAATCTTTTTTTTGTGGCTTTTTTGCACCCTGTTTTGTGGAAAGGCATTAGTAACCCAATAGCAAAAATTGTGGTCTGTCTGGGGCTAAGGATTCTCCTTTGCACTCAAATCAAATACTGTTACATGTGGAAATTGAATTTGGTCAAATCTTAGTAAGAATGTCTGTAAAATGCATTTTGCATTGCAAAGAGACAGACGAAATGACAATAGCTACATTTATGTCACATTTTTATGCTAATTTTGGGGTATTACACAAAAAAAAAATCACCGGATGGAAATGGAAAGTATGCATAAAATCTTAAAATGCACAAAAATATTTGTCTGTTGAGGTGGATATTTATTTATTCTGTAAGAAAACATGCATAAACTAAGATTGAAACATTTTATCAAATGGATGCACAAACAAACAAAACAAGGGTTGTTTTCTTTTTTTCCAGGATTCCTTGATGAATATTAAGTTCAAAATAAAAGCAAAAGCATTTATTCCAAATAGAGATGTTTTGTAACATTATAAATGCAATAAATATTTATTATTATAAATAATAATAATAGTACATTCATTGACCGTTGAATACATTTAATATTCTTAAGATGCACATAATACGATCTGTTCACCTCAGATCAGTAATAATTCATATGCATAAACCATAATTTATTCAGTAAGAAAACATATGCATAAACTATGACAACACATTTACCTTATTAATTCATGGATGTGCAACAAAAAGCTTTACCTCAAAATATCATGTTATTGGATAATTGGACTAAGTGGCTGTCCAATCTCACCGCATCTTAAATGTCGTTTTAGTCATTCTGAAATGCCTGAGCAAAAGTCTGTAATCAACATGATTCAATATAGTCACCTCCCAGAACTCTCTCACACGTTTGTTTCATCAGGCATTCAAACGCAAGATAACATGACGCTGTTTGTCAGTGCACTTCGTCTGCCACAATTATATAGAAAAAACAAGCAACTTTTTTATCATTTCATTACTGATATTTTGCACTAGTTTCCCAAGAAGTGAAAATGCTGTTCTCTTTAACACATTGGATTTATTTGCAAATGTTTTATTTGATATTCCAATTTTTATTTTCAACTTTGCATGGACACATAGGTAGTGTTAATGTTCTTCCATTATATTATCCTTTTATTGCAATCACTCCAAACACAAGCTGTATGTATTGCCTTAATAATGCGCCTGGCTAACTGAACGCATGGCTTGTATATTAGAGCTGTATATTATTATGATATTACTCTGATGCTAGAGAAGGATGGATCCAAGAAGAGACTGGTTCTTTTCAAGGTTTTTCTCCAACCTGTGGCTGCTCAAAAAGATTCAGGGAAATGTAGTGATTTAATGCAAGATTTCTTGTTCATTAGTGCCAAATGACATCGTGTCATTGGAACCTACCTTTTCTTTAGAGCTGCTTTGAAATTAAATTGTGAAAAGCAATTGTTATTGTTCCAGCAATAATAATATTTTGCATTGTGTTATCAAATGCTAAACTCTTTAGGTTGAACAGTTTCATCCTTAATGACTTTTTAGAATTGATATATAATCAGTTTATTAAAACAAATATACTCTCTATCATCTGTGTTATTATTCTGAATGATGCATTAAAGCAATTTAAATCTATTTTTTTGTCTGGCAGTAGCGTTTAATCTCATGATTTATTTTGTTAATGCAATTTTCTGAAACTTTCCTCTATGTTTTTTGCCTATATAAGAATTTAGATGCACTACATTTTACAGACTTGTTTATGTATTAATATTGAATAACATTTTCATTAATTTATTTAATAAAAAAAAAATGCATCAGACCTTTGCTTGGTAGTACATGTATTTATATTTTGTGATTTTGACTTTGTCAGATGCTGTTTAACATGCAAAATATAAAAAGTGCACATAGTTAGGCTACACCATCCAAACCACTCCGTATATATAAAACTCATCACACTCCTCAGTCTGAAAGTAATTGGTTTGTGCTTGTTTGTTAATGGGGTCGGCATATGGAAATGTCTGCTAGCATTTGTTTTGCCAAAAGCAGCCGCAGGCCTGTAAACTACCAGCTGTCAAAAATTTGAGACATCTAAAAAAAATCAATATGAGTGAATCAATGAAGAGAATGAAAAAGTTTTAAACAGTGTCTTAAACACACTGATAAAGAATCATGTTCTCACTAGTGAAGATGAAATAAATTACTGACCTTTTTAGGAAATGTAGCATGAGGAAGGACATGAAGGAAAGTATTGATCCTTTGCAGTTGCACCATTTTTCAAGGGTTGAAACGGTGACTGAAAATACAGAGAGAGAGAGAGAGGGATTGGAGGAGCTGGAAAAGGTTTATCAGATGGGATGATTCTTGGGTCTGTTAGCCAACAGTATGGCAGCAGAGAACCTCTGATCTTCATCAAATCTCATCTAAATGGGCTGTCGTCAGTCTCTCCTCTCCCTCTTTATCTCTCACTCACAGTCTTGTATCAGCAAAATAAGCTTCCATTCAGTCGCAGACTTGGGCTATTTTTGAGCGGAGGTGATGATGTTGAGGTGTTGACAGTGTGATTTGATAACACTTACAGGAGATGAACTGTGTTTCCTCGTCACTTCAGTTCTCAAGGTTTTGAGGTTTCTCCAGAATTACTGAGTGGCTGAAGGATTTGCTTTGTTTGTCAAGGCATAAGAGCACATGTTCTCTCATCTCTTCTGTGTCTCTGCAGATTTTTTAACGTTTGATTTATATTGAAGCAAACTCCAACACATGCAACCCAATACTAGGTGGTCGTATCTACTTCAACATTTCTTGCCATTCTTTGTAATTGTTTGTGAAATTTACAAGCTTCTTTTTTTGTATACTGTATTTATTTATGCATCTCTTATACATATATATACATATATGACATTGACCCATGTCCCCACTTTTCAGAACGCTTATAAATCATACAGAGTGAGTTGTTTTTTGGGAAAGTAGAAATGCACAGTCTCCTGTGAGGGCTAAGTTTAGGTGTAGGGCAATAGCACATACAGTTTGTTCAGTATAAAGACCATTAGGCCTATGGGATGAACCCACTTTTCACAAAAACAAACGTGTGTGTGTGTGTGTGTGCAGCTCTAGAAAAAGAAATAGAGATGATTTGAAAATGTCAGTTTCTCTGGAATTGCTAGGTATGGGTTTGAGTAAAATTAGTAAACCTGTCCTGGTTTTTGGACCAATTGCCGTTTCATGCTTCAAATTATAACATTTTATTTTAAAATTTGGAACAAATGTAATAAAAAATGACATTTTACTAAAACGCATAACTATAAATCATACATCCATCGAATATTTATTTATATGTTTGTGTGTATACATGTGTATCCTTTATACTATTGCTGTCACACAAGTAATCGTAATATAAATTTTTTGCTTCTTGCTAATGAAAAAGTAATATACTAATAATATTGAAATAGTAATGTACTAATAATAATAATAATAATAGTGGTCACACTTTAGAATAGGTAAAACTTGTTAACTATTAACTATGAATTTTCCCTCAGTAAATTCTTAATTTGCTGCTTATTAATAGTTAGTAAGGTAGTTGTTAAATTTAGGTATTAGGTAGGATTAGGGATGTAGAATAAAGTCATGTAGAATAAGACATTAATATGTGCTTAACTAGCACCAATACATGGCTAATAATCTAGTAAAATTCATACTAATTAGCAACTAATAGATGTAACCGTAAAATAAAGTGTTAGTGAATGATGTAAAAAAAAAAAGAATTAATCAATTATTCAATCAAAACATATTTCATGAATCTAATAACTTTGACAGCCCTATAAACTGCATTTTTTTTCAATGCACCCATTGTGGATCCCTTTTAGCAATGATGTTTCCATCCCCACACACGGCAATTTTTGCTCATTTCCAGCTCAATTTGAACGACGCACTAATCTGAAACCCCTCTCATCAGGATGCAGGAAGAATCGGCTAGTTTCGTTGTTTGCAAACCTCAGTTTTATCTACAATAAATTGCTTGTTCAATTAGCTAAAACAAAACAACAACATCACATTTCAAAGGTATGTTAACGGGGTTCAGTTTAACTTTAATTGTGCAATGAATCCAGGTTTTAAGGCGCATCTATATCCGCTGTATTTACTGATGTATTTAGCTGTCTCTCTGCTGCTGTGTTCATCCAACTTTAAGAGGAAATGCATCGGCGTGATGTATAACCTGCCAAGGGCGAGCACATCCCTGCCAATTTATCTTTAACCAAACACCTCGGCTGACGCGGAGAGTTTGACACGCTACCGGCTCTATTGACCACGGATCGTGTCGACTGAAAAAAGAGAAAATGAAAACAAGATTGATGCTCAAAATGGCTTTTTGAAGAGACTGGTGACAATTGCGTGTTTTCCTTTTGTTCTGCCATCGCCGTCTGCTTCAAAGGGAGTAAACATCATCAGCACTGCCCCAGATGGAATAGGGGAAAAGAGCTATTGAATTAAAGAGAGCCACGGGCTGTGTTTTAAGGAGCTGGGGAATGATCCTGCTTAGTCTCCATTAGATGACTGTCATCAGACAGGGAGAAAGGGGCTGAAAGAAAGAGCAGAAGAGAGTGAAAGAGGTCATTACACCGAGTCTATTAGGAGGTAATGATGACTTCACTCACCACCGTCGTTTCCCTGTACATGCGCTGGAATTGATCATGGAGACACATCGCAATGTTTTTACCCAACACCTTTCTGACTTCCTTACGACCCGTCAGAGTGGCTTGATGAATTCAGTCCAATAACGGGTTATGAGGCTGTTTTTATAGACTTGGCCTGACAGCAGCAGGTCATCAAAGTAAAGGTAGGGTTGTTTTTATAGGCACACTAGTGTTTGGCAGACTATATAGGGCTCATTTATGGGAAAGGAGTCCCTGCGGTTCAGTTGAGTTGTCCAGATATAGTCACATTTTCATTGTAATTTGAAGCCATCATTTGAGCCAATAGATGCTAAATTCAGATTGATTTCAGCCTGACATTACAAAAAGTAGCTTTATAAAGAAATATGTTTGAAACAACATGAATTCATCAGCATTTCATTCATCCGATTCATTCAAACAGCCGATTCATTCAGAAATGAAGCAAGTCTTTATGAATGATCACTGAATCAGTGCCTCATTATTTTTTCTTTTTTTTTTTTTTTCTCAAAACTGTGTATTCATTCTGTAGCGAAACGCATCTTTGTGTCATTCTGAGACTCACAACAGTTCTGGTGTAACTTTGTTCTAGCTGGTTTCATTGTCAAAACTGTGCAAATAATGTGTCAGTAACACAATATTAACTTCTTGTTTATTGAACTATTGAATAAAATCAATATCACATTTGCAATCATGCAGATTTTCAGGGGGGGGGGGGGGGCACTGTTGTTCATGTGATATTGTGACATTATATAAATAAGACTAAAACCCACAGGGATTTTACATTTTTTTTCCCCCTCATATCTTGAATTTTAGGGGCAAATGTCTACATTCTCATAGGCTACTTCACGCAGTCAGTCATCGTCCTGCATCATGTTTGACAGCGAGTGCATTAAATGCATTAATAATAGAATTATTTAATGTATTAATGAATGCATTAAATACATAAATTAAAGCATACATAATTTTAACATTACCATTTAATCACTCCAAAACAATGCTTTAAGTCAACAGCATGCAATTATAGAATCTTTACAGATTTTTACCTTTTTATTATCATTATTTTGTTCAAAATGCCAATGAAGAGACTAGGCATAATCCCTTCACAGCCTTACTTATATTTGCATGAAATTGAATATGGCATCTCCCTCATTAAGGTAAGATCCAACACAAGATAGCTGACAGGATTAGTGCAACTTGGAGACAAATATATGTCTATAAATTGTTTATTTGTAATATGAAAAATCTGTGTTTTTTTATGGTTTAAGTTAGACTACATTGCCAAGAGTACTTCCCCTTCTAATTAACAGATTGGGCTAATTCAGCTATACCCATTACTAGTAGGTGCATAAAATCAAATATAATGCCATGAAATGTACAAGTTTTTGTAGAATGGCAAAAAAAATTGTGTGGAACCTGTTCTGTTTCAGTGTGATAATGTCCTCTGTGCACAAAGCAGAGTCCATGAAGAAATGGTTTACTGAGTCCAGCATGGAAAAAGCCTATTGAACACCTTTGAGATGAATTGGAACGCTGACTGTGAGTCATTGTGCCTAAATGAGAATAAATCTCTGCTGCAACTTGAACAATGTTCCAACATCAAGTAGAAATCCTTTCCAGAAGAGCAGAAGCTGTTATGGCTGAAAGGCACGACCGAATCCCTATTGAGGCCCATGCTTTTGAAATTATAAATGTTTAAGAAGCACATACAGGTGCCCACATACTCTTGGTCATTTAGTGCATTTCGCTTTTGGAACTTGCAAATTGTTCTCTGAGCACAGCATAGGCAACATTTGAATGTGATAGAAAAAAAGCTTCTTTTATAATTAATGAGCACGTCAGACCTGATTACTCAAAGATGATTGAAGACGTTTTACAAGGATTAAATTGAACAATCGCAACAATTCATCACGCCATGTTGAATAATAGTTAACATAACAAATGAGCATGAAATGGGAAATGCATTGGAAGGGGACCGAAGGCCCCCTCCCGTCTGTGATCAGAGGCTCGTCGAGCATTCTGCATACCTTGATCTATTAATTAGTTAAAATCATATCCATCTTCTTGGAAGAGGGTTTGAAATTAAGATTTAGGAGGACATTAGATTAATTGTAGAGAGCAGGTGGGAAAGCAGCACCCTTAGAGAGAGACAGTGGGAGAGAGAGAAGAGGAAAAAAATGAAAGCGAGAGAGACAGGCAGACAGAGATGGGGTGATATTTGTCAGCTCTTAAACTGAAATGAGAGAGGTTTCAGCCTGGCGGAGAGCTGAAGATCCCCAGCCCTTCTGTGTGCCACTCCCTGAAGAACTGTAGCCGGGACGTGATCCAGTCCTGGCCATCTGTTCCCGCTGCACTGTGCCAAAGAGCCAACACACCCTAACCTACTTCATCTTACTGGATGGGAAATATGCGAGCGTGTGCGAATGAGTATATTTGCATAGCTGCTTCTATATTTGCTTGCATGCATGTTGTGTAAGGAGACCTGCCCATCTTTCTGACTGCTGTTATTTTATTACAGTGTTTTGGGATGAAATATGCATTTTTGCATGTGTGAGGGTGCTAAGGTAGGGAGCGGATGTCTGCTAAACAGAACAGTCAGGCTAGAGAGATACCTTCTGGCTGTCTTTCCATGTCGCCAGGCACATCAAAAACAACACCACCGATGAGCAGCAAATGAGGAAGGAGAGTGAGAAAGGAAAGGAAAGGGGAACGGAAAAGGAAAGGAAAATGTCCAAGATGGGAAATTAGCAGGACAGAAAATAGAAAGGACATGAAAGGAAAGGGACAGGAACTGGGGACAGAACTGGACAGGAAAGAGACAAAGGAAAGGAACATGGACAGAAAAGAAAAGGGAAAGGAAATTTGATGAAAGGAAATGTCCAGGATGGGAATTGAAGAAAGAGACAAAAAGAAATGAACCTGAACAGGACATGAAATGGAGACAAGATAAAAGAAAATAATAGAAAAGGAACTGGACAAAATATTAAAGGAAAAGCAAAGGAAATGTTCAGAACAAGGGATAGACGGGACAGGAAAGGCAAGAGAAAAGGACAAAGAAATTGAGAGACAGCAAGAAAATCTCTAACCCTGTGTTTGAGGACAGCATGTGGGATATGTTGTGATATAGTGGGACCACCAACTATGAAATGAGACATGAACAGAGAGGAGCAAAGACTGATGGCGAGCACAAAAACATGAAAACATAGACTCAGAGAAGGGAATGGATAAGTGACCGATGTGTTCTGAGAACAAAGGGAGAGATCAGAGCAAGAAGTGGAGTGTAGAGAAGGAATGACGGAGGGGGGAAGCAAATCACACTTTCCCGGAGCGAGAGGGACCATGATTCAGCATGTCTGCAGATGCCAGCTCCTGACAGTCAGAAGTCCTCCACGAGTATCTCTCTCAATCTCTGATTGATTTCTGCTCTTTGATGCTCACAGGCCCGTGGCCTAGTCAGATCCTAATTAAGATTCACCAGCAGGGAACAGGAGAAAACGAGAAGGAGAAATACAGATGGGGCGGAGTAGAGAACTACCGTGGGAGGTAATCGCACCAGATCTCTACAGCGAGGGCGCTCGTGAAACAAAGACGACAAGAAACAAAGACCAATATAGGGCAAACAGACAGAAAATGCAGCTCGCTGCTGTTTCTGACCTGGATGAGGCCGTCATTTTCGGAAAATCGCCTGTCATTTCCGATAGAGCACTGTGATTTTCATTTCTACATCCAGAGGGAAGTGGCACTGCAGATTTCTCTCCAAGCCATCAGACGCAGATGAAAGAGCGAGGAGGAGAACAGAGTCGGGCTCTGAGAGCGACGGGCAGAAGGGTGAGGGGAGATGAATCGTGGCATGGAAATTGCTCCTGCAATTTGGCTGGTCAGAAAGGAAACGATAAACAGAAGGGCACACATTCTCACACGCCACCTCTCTCGCTGGCGGGTGGATATATTCATTCTGCTTTAACAGAGTTGATGTGTTAGGGGTAAAGGCGTTTTCTGTGTTTAAGAAAAACCCTCTGAGCAAGCCTTTGTGCAATCTTTCTACACAAACACACACTAACGTACTGCTAGGTAACACTTTATTTTCATAGTCCACATTAGTAACTATAAGTAACTTTGCAACTGCAGTCATTAGAGTATTAGTAGACTGTCTGCTTAACATCTGCTAAATATTGCTGGAGAGTAACTGACTACATGTAATCTGGATTAGGTAATCGCATTTGAAAAAGAGCTGTAAGCAGTTGTAATTGGATTATATCACATTTTTAAATGCTCAATCAGATTACAGTTACTTTTTTATGGATTGTATGATTACATATTCAGGCAATGGCACACAATATTTATTTATTTTATTTTAGTTTTCATTTTTTTATAAACCTACCACATATGTAAGACTGATAATTAGGCAACTAAACTAAACACTGCTGATGCATAGCTGAAAAATACTACATCATCATGCAGTGATCTTCACTAATTATTAATAGTGAAAGTCTGGACAAAAATATTTCAAACCTGGAAGACGTTGGCCACGTAATGTCATGTGTTCATGGTTATTAATGTTTGCTTGTTCACAGTTCTCTGATGTCTCATTGACATTTGAATTTTAATTAGACGTTTTTATGATTTCATTAATTATTAGCTTTTCATCAACACCCTACAGTTCATGAAACCCTGCAGTAATGCAATGTGCAATGCATTTTGTGATATTGATAACAAATAATTATTTTTTTTTTTTATTTCACTCTCTTTTTTTAAATCAATATGGTACATAAAAATCCCATTCATGTATATGCGTTTAACGAATTGGGTCAAAAGTAATCTAAATGTAATCAAGTAGTAGTCAGATTACATTACCTAATATGTGTAATGCATATTATGTTAATAACTACAATTTTAGTCATGTAATCTGTAATCTGTAAAGGAATATAATTTGTAAGTAGACTCCCCAGCACTGACTAGAAGTAATTTTACAAGTGCATGTCAACGTATTCTACTAACCTTAACCGTAACCAAACAGTTAGTTGCAAAGTAGCTAGTAGAATGTCTAAAGTGGACTACTGAAATCAAATATAACCTGCTGCTACAATATTTAGTATACAAATGGACCTACATTTGTCAAAAAGTGCTTAATATTAGTTTTTCTTCAGATTAAAGGTGGACACCATTAAACTGAACATGCATTGCCATGAGGTCTTGTGCCAATGATGAAATGTTTGATATAAAATAATACCTAATTTTTCCATTGCTACATTATTTTGTAATAAAATTATTATTATTTTTTTTTTTACAATTAGTAGGTAGTATAAAGTACTGTATGAATACTGCTCAGTATGTTAGTATTCCATTCTTAACATAAAGCCCAATGTCCCCTTCTCAGTCTGTACATTTTCTATACACATCACTATATATATATATATATATATACATATAATTTTTTTTTTTTATATATATATATATTGAGATAGAAAACATTCATTTTAAATTGTAATATTTAGAATATTACTGCACGATACTTTCAAAAATGTAAAAAGTCTTACCGACCTCAAACTTTGAGGGAAAGGTTCAAAATGGGAAAGGTTCATTCTGGCACTAATGAACAGCAAGTTATGATCTAAACAGCAGCACATGGTTTTGTGGGTTGTGTTAATGAAGATCACTTTGTAGGGGACAGCGGTCGTGGGGTGCCATTACACTTCATTGCTTTCAGCCTGCCTGGGGAAAGCTCATCATCACCATCCCCACAGGACACATACATGCGTTAATTATTATGGAAACCAACCCACCTTGCATACATGCATGCACACACGCAGTCATATATTTGTATCATGGCGGTGACGTCCCCTGCACATCTGCTGTTTTCAGAGGTGAAGTGTGTCATAGCGGTTCCATAGTGACATTATAGGAAACGGCAAATATATTGACTGACCGTGTTCAGAATACTAACATACTACTTACTGAATACTTACTAGGGACATTCCACCAAATGGATGCTATTTCTGTACCAGGACATTATATGTACAAATATGCATTTTATTATAGTATTGTCATTTAGGTATCATATTGGAATTAAACTTTAAATTTTGGCAATTACACAACCATTCAAAAGATTTTTTTTTTGTTTTCTTTTAACAGTAAGATGTTTAAATTTTGTTATATGCGTGTATATATATATATATATATATATATATATATATATATATATATATATATATATACACACACACATATATATATATATATATATAAATGTACAGTATATATGTATGTATGTGTATATATATATATATATATATATACTATTTTAAATAACTGCTTTATAATTGAATATATTTAATACATTTATTTATTTCTGTGATAAAGGCTGAATTTTCATTTTGAATTTTTCTGCAATTTTCAGTATTAAATATAGTGTGCTTTGTTGCATATCGCATGTTTGCAAATGTAGAAGGTCATCCAAATACTTATTCGTGTAAATGTGCATACTTTGCACGGTATGCATACTGTGTACTGCAATTAGTAGTTTCCAAGCAGGTTTCCCAGTTCCACTCATCTGCCATTGCAACTGAAACTACAGAATGTTCGAGCAAAATCGCTTTCTTATTTTATTCAACCAGATCTATGAAGTGAAGTGACATACTGCCAAGCATGGTGACCCATACTCGGAATTTGTGCTCTGCATTTAACCCATCCAACGTGCACACACACACAGCAGTGAACACACACACACACACACAGCAGTGAACACACACACACACACACACACAGCAGTGAACACACACACAGCAGTGAACACACACACACACCGTGAACACACACCCGGAGCAGTGGGCAGCCATTTATGCTGCGGCGCCCGGGGAGCAGTTGGGGGTTCGGTGTCTTGCTCAAGGGCACCTCAGTCGTGGTATTGAGGGTGGAGAGAGCGCTGGACATTCACTCCCCCCACCTACAATTCCTGCTGGCCCGAGACTCGAACCCACAACCTTTGGATTACGAGTCCGACTCTCTAACCATTAGGCCATGACTCCTTTGTATTTCTAGACAATCGCATCAATGCCTGCATTCATTTCACACTCCATTGGTAGAAATATGCTCAGTAACCTGAAACTAATAAACACAGAGGTCATCAGGAAAAAAAATTGCATTGTAGTCCCAGAATTCAATTAATTTGTCCTGCTGTGTTCCCTCCTGCATCGTGGTGTGTAACGTTCTGACACCTTGAGGAATTTAAACCGCAAGATTAATGTGTAAAAGTCTCCCGGTGGCTCCGAGGCGCATACCTAACCCTAATGGCAAAGAGCTTTGTGTGTGCATGTGTGTATAAATATACCTTTGCACGTGTCAGCGTGAGTTTTAATTAGCTCTTGGTAATAATTCATTTCACAGGTTGAGCACACAACTCCTCGCTCGCCCCTCTGGAATACTCTTTCTCCTCTTAGTACCTCCCAAAGACACAGCCCGAATTTTAAACACTTTCATCTCTTTTTCAGTGCAGTCGACTCTCGGCTTCTAACGGATGAAATCCCGACACTCAAAAGCATCTCCTCGGGGCATCTTCTCACTTCTGCAGCATGATGTGGCACAAAACAAATCAAGCTGTGTGGCAAATCAAATAGCAATCAGCCGCAGTACGACTTCCGCTGAGTTTCACAAAGTCCTAGCCGTTTTAAAGGACACCCCGCTAGGTTCCAACAAGTAACTTAATGGTGACATCATTGCATTGTTATTAATCTTCTTTTTGTGATTAACTTTTTGTTTTTTTAAGACTTTCAAGTAAAAGAACACAACTCGCCTTAAAAATGCATTATCAACGATACATGATGCAAATGTATGTGTGTGTATAAAGAGTAAGATTGTTTGATTCAAAACAGGGTTATTATGATTAACTAAAACTAAAAGCATAGAAAATGTTATCACTTGAATTAAACATTAACGGGAAAAAAAAATATATATATATAACAAGTTTAATTTTAATTTAGTTTAAATTGAAGTACTAAATAACTGAAAGAAAACAAATCTAATTCATGTAAAAAAATTTGTACATATACATACACACACATATATATATATATATATATATATATATATATATATATATATATATGGTATGTTATGCGACTGAAACCCTGTTGAAATCTATGAATATAGGTAAGAACTATTATTTTATAATGTAATTTCTTACCTGTATTTTTTTTTCATTTCCATTGGCTTTTAAAAAATTCAAATGTATTTTAAGAATGTCTTACAATACAAATATTGCATCTTAAATCTGTATTTTTAAACAAATAAAAAATGACAACCACAGAAACAAGAAAATGGCTAAAACTTATATATATTTTTTTCAATCAGAAATATCAACAAAAACTATAATGGTGTATTAGTGATCCTAAAATAACACTGATTCAAAACTATGTTAAATGTTTTACATGCATGAATAACTAAAACAAAAATTCACAATATTGGATTAAAATAGTGGAGTCAGGTTTTAATCAGGTTTTACATCGAGGACTGTTTTTACATGTTAAAACAAAAAATAAATGTAAAAAAATAATGTTTGAATATTTTGGTTTAATTAACCACTCTAAAATTACTTTCTGATTAAAAGTATTAAAGATTATATTTGGTAATATTTTAGTCAGCAGACAAAAAGTATTTTGCCAAAAGACTGATTGACCGATCAATCGAATGAACAAATGAACAAACAAATAAATAAATGTGCTGGAACAGAGTACGTGAGTGGTGTGGTTTAGTGGTGAGTGAAATCCAGGCTCACTGAGAGAAAACACCTGATTATTGTTTTGCTGCATTCAGTCCAGCAGGCCAAACATAAAATTCAAAACTGAACTATGATTCAGTTACATAATATTAGGTTTAGAGGGAATGTTCCCAAACAGGGCTTTTGAGATTGCTTCCCAGAAACTATTGATCCGAGGGCAGGACCACGCCATTTGTAAAAATGTTCCCGAGGAGCATCGAGAACAAAACTGGCCGTTTGGAGACACAACCATTTCATCTGAGAAAAGTTTTAGTGTTGTAGAGTACTATGTGTGAATTTATAATAGGTAATCCATGTGGATTCAAATTGATTATTTTGATAGTTTAGAGGCTGCAGCAAAAGGATCACAAACAACCTACAGATAAATATAAGACTGCAAGCTTTAAGTCTTTAAAGTGATACATCCAGAAATGAACTTTTTCTCCTATATGGTCATAAAACAAACAACAATAAGATACTGTACATAGTATTATACATTACACACAACACACACACACACACACACACACACACACAAAAAGAGCTCTCAAACTGAATTATATGCCAATGCATAAAAATGTTTTTTAAGACTAGTTTTAAAAGCAGACAAAGTTGGGGCCATCCTCACTCACAATGGTAGTGCATTCCAGAGTTTAGGGGCAGCTACAGCAAAGGTACGATCTCCCCTGTACTTCAGTCTTACTCTAGGTACTGCCAGCAACATAAGATCAGCAGACCTCAGAGACCTGGATGGAACGTGGAGTTGTATAAGATCAGAAAGGTAGGTTAGGGCTAGTCCATTTAAGGATTTATAAGCAAACACTAAAACCTTAAAATCAACTCTAAAACGGAACGGAAGCCAATATAGAGAAAATATGTTCCCGTTTACACGTTCAAGTTAAATGTCTAGCTGCAGCATTCTGCACTAACTGCAAGCGTGAGAGAGACGCTTGGTTGACACCAACATAAAAACATGCATAAGCTTTTCAAAATTATTAAATGACAGAAAAGTCTTAACTTTAGATAAAAGCCGTAACTGATAAAAAAGTTACTTTACTACAGAGTTTATCTGTTTGTCTGCTTAAAATCCATATCTAATATTACACCCAGGTTTTTAACAGTGGATTTAACATGTGGAAGCAAAGGACCCAGATCAATGTTAGAGACCTTGTTAGTACAGTTTGGACCTATCGTAATTTCAGTCTTGCTCTCATTAAAATGTAAAAAATGTAGGGCCATCCAATCTTTAATGTCTATGAGGCAATCAAAGAGAAGTTGCAAAGAACTGGCATGTTCCCATTTCAGTGGCAGATCAATTTGTGTGTCATCTGCATAACAGTGAAACAAAATATTATATTTCCTGAGAATAGACCCTAATGGAAGCATATACAGGGAAAACAGCATAGGGCCAAGGACAGAGCCTTGAGGGACTCCAAATGGAAGGGGAGCTGATGAGGAAACAAAGTCAACAAGGCGGACAGAAAAAGTCCTGTTAGTTAGATAGGACCTGAACCACTTCAAAGCAGTACCCTTAATGCCGACAACATGTTCCAACCGGGAAAGTAGAATATTATGATCAATGGTATCAAATGCAGATGTCAGATCTAAAAGCCTAAGAATGGCTGAATCTCCTGTGTCAGTGACTAATAAAAGGCCATTAAAAACCTTTAAAAGTGTAGTTTCTGAGCTATGAAGATGTGACTAAACACCTTACGTATAACTTTTAATCATTCAAATAATTGTGCTATATTTTAGTTCCATTTTAATTAATATTTTGAGGAGATATTTGGTACTAAATAATGTGTGCAATAATTATGATCCATGAATGGTCATTTAAAATATAACATTTTCTAATATTCTTATTATTTATATTACAATTATTTTACTATTTAGGTTTAGAATAGAGAAACCATTTTTAAATCAAAGTGCAAAAAGATCAGTTAGAGGAGTTTGGTGGCCAAGAATAATATTCATATGTAATGCCATGGTTTAACCACTAGAAGCCCGTATAAATACTGTTTAATAAATACAGCTTATGTATTTAGCTTTACTCTAGTTGCTCAAAAGAGTTTTACCAGTCATACATGCTTTTTTTTAGGTTTTGCATTTGAATGTATATTTAAACATGATCAAACAATCGATTTTTGGTTTGTTTCCAGTTCTTGTTTAGTGTGATTATTAGTTTATTCTGTTCCAGCTGTGTTTCTGTATTTAACCTGTGTATTTGTTCCTGCCTGTTCAGTTTCGTGTGGTCTGGTCTACTTGTTACTCCCCGGTGTTCCTTTCTGTGTCTACCTTGCCTTGTCTTGCCCTGCCTTGTTTGGATTTGTTATTTTGAGCTTACTCCTCATCTGCGTGTTCCTGTATCCTCCTCGTGTGTGCACCGTGACACCAAATGCATTCAGCGAAACTATTTATTGTATTCCTTTACTGGGCAGGCTTTACTAAAATTCGTTCAACCTCCTACAAGGGGATAAAGATTGCAGAAAGACTACAAACTTAAAAATATGACAACTAGCATCTGGTTATGATCGCTATTAAGGTGTTTCTCAAGTTATCTAACTGCAATTTTGCTATAACTTTCTGTTATCTAACGATAAATATGAACTATAACCCGTTTCATAAAATACCACTACTGGCCAGATTTCAGAGGTGTCAACTAATACATTAAAATGTCAAAAATGCAATAATTCCTTCAATTTCTTCAGTTCTGCTGTAAACAAACTTGCAACAAAGAAAAACAAATGGAAAAGTAGTGCATTGGAATAGAAAAACGCATTCTGTGTGAACAGCCCCTTACAGGTCTGTCTGTATGTTATATATACTTATATGTCATGCACATTTACATTTATCCTAAAATCCAACATACTGTATGTTGATATTATATGTTTTACACATACATAAACATACATATTTGTATGGGCTACATATACAAATAATTTTTAAATTTATAATAGGTTTCAAATATGTATAACTTCATATGACGTACATATATTACATTTGCGTAGAGAGAGGGGCAGTAAATGATGAAACAAAATCATTTGTAGGCGAACTGTCCCTTTAAGAACAGTTTATAAGAACATTCCAATATTTTATCACATAATTTGGAGAAAATGTATTTTCATCATGGCAGGAATCAGTGATATCTGCATAAACAAACTGTGGAATGGTGATGAGACTCTCCCACTGCAGAAAAATGGCTGATGGTGTTTTTCCAAGCGTATCAGCACACATAACTCTATTAGATGTCCCACCTGCTTGCATCCATCTGATTTAATGCTCTCCTCAATATTATTTAGTCTTTGTTTTCTATGTTTTTTTTTTCAGCCCAGCAGTTTAGTGGTTGTATCACAGTGTCTGCTTTTCCACACCGTGTTTGCATGGTATCCTCCTCCTGTATTATCTCAAACATTCAATTAAAGGCCTGCACAGACGTTACAGACGCTCCCACACAACACACGCCAACAAGCAAGGGGAAAAAATAAACCGGCCACAGCGACAGAGAGTAATTGACCACAAGCAAGAATGCCAATAATTCCTCAACAAAGGGAAATTAGGCAAGTTTTCCACTTTTATTCAATAACTATTGAACTGAGGCAGAAACGAGGTGCTCGTGAAGTTGTCACTGACAGACTGAAACGAAGAATATCGCTTATTGTCAATAGTGGGAAGACACACACAGAACCCCATGTGTTTTCTGTAGACTTTGTGTGGCAGTTTATAGCAATTTCCATGATTAAACTCTAGAAATGACATGTCTTTATAGCCATATTGATTGATTTATTTTCTGCTATGTTGACTTTATGAGGATTCCATCCCACTTCCTGGCATTTAATGAAAAATAAATGGCAATTACATGCAGATTATCATGCTGATCATGTTTGAAGCTTGATAATGTGGTAAAATGTTTCATTGGTGTGACTAAAGTGAAGCATGTCATTTGTGAAGCACAAGCATCGAACAGAGTTGCAAAAGTAAACACAGGTTTCCTGACCACTCCCCTCATCTGCCATTGGTCGATCAAACAGATGGCCCCGCCCCTAGCACATGCCATCGGTTGAGTGAAATCTGAACTGTTTTCATAGTGCTAATGAGTATTATAGTTACTAAAATTAAAACCATAAAACAAGTTTTGTTAGTTGAAATAAAATAAGCTTTAACTGAAATAAAATGTTATACTGTATATATTTACATTTCTCATTTCAGTTTAAAGTACTACAATGACTAAAACTAAATTAACTAATCCCCCTTTAAATATGAAATGGTTATTGCAACACAGTACAAACTGCATGAACCGTATGTTACAATTTCACAATAATGGCAGTGCCTATACATGCTTTAATTATAACCTCATAGAACAATAGCATGTTAAGTGATTAAATGGCTCAGCAGCTGTCGTTTAAGATGGTTTTCATTAACTTTGATTCTGCTCGAGCGTGTGCCTCATGCATAAAACCAGAGGAAATCTCGGACCGGTCAATTGTCACTGCACAAAAGCAGAAACGCTCCATTTCAACACAAAATCCATTTCAAACTATCCGCCTCCCTCCACGGATCCCTCCAAAAGGAGTCATTAAGATTAATGAAGCTCAGCGATTAATTTAAATAATGGCTGTACGGGAAGAGAATAAGCCCGAGGACAATACCTTGGCGAAGCTGTGAACCCGATGACAAGACAAGAGGTGCTCTTATCGCGAGCGTGATGCTCAGCTGAGCCCTTCCATTCTCTCCCAGCCCACTAGGAACATTATTGCTGTTCTGTTATGCATATTCAGCAGTTTTAAGCAATTACTGCAGGAACTGATCTGTTTAAACTAACAAAGCACTTGGTTCAGAAAGCTGAATAAAATAAGAACTCGATCTAAGACAGGGGTTCCCAAACTCGTTCCTGGAGCCTCCCCAAAACTGCACATTTTGCATGTCTCCTTTATCAATCACACCTGATTCAACTCATCAGCTCATTAGTAGCAACTCCAAGACCTGAAATGGAAGTGTCAGACAAAGGAGACATGTTAAATGTGCAGTGTTGGGGAGGCTCCAGGAACATGTTTGGGAATCCCTGATCTAAGAGAGCTTCAGGTCATGGGGAGACGGGGGATTTCTGTTAGCTGCAGGGCCGGCGCTAGCTATAGGCAGAGCAGGCGATTGCATAGGGCCTCGGGCTTTGAGGAGAGGCCTCCATAATCGTAACATCCCCTATCCACCAGTCAAGACGGGCAGCAAATTCAAGCCTCATTGTTCATTGGATGTTGAATTGTCACTTATCTGCAATTAAACCAATTAATGTTGCAGTTTCAAAGCGGGTCCCGCCTTCTGAATGTTTGCGTAACGAACACATCTTTCAGGTGCTGTGAACTATGCGACGCAAAAGGCTAAATAGGCACGCAAATAAATATAGCTCCTAATGCAAGTGTATGAGTTGTTGTCATCTATTTTGGAGTGATTGCAATATATTTTAAATATAAACTTGTTCTGTCGATCAGCGTAATTTCTGGAATCGATCATTGACTGCTTTATTAAGCACAGACGCAACGCTTTGAATTTGCGCGTGCAATGAATGCCATCTCGCCGGGAGCTGACTAGCAAAATAGCTGCAAAAGTAAAAGCAGAGAAGTTTGTATTCAATGCAAAGACACTAGAACATTTTTTTTAATGGTTCAAATAAAGGATCTCAGGTGTATCTTCTGGTGTATCTTCTAAATGTGAAAAAAAAACATTTAAATAAATGTTCTAATAAACGAACGAACGAACACAAACAAATAAATAAATGTATTATACAAACTAAAACAAAAAAGCATAAATTACTAAATATGTCAGAAATATGCAGCTACAAGAATTAAGGTCAGAAAAACACAGCAATAGAAGCTTGATTATCTACTGATCGAAACAAAAACACAGAATCACAGGAAGTAAATCTATGACATCAACATCTCTGTAAAATAAAACAAAAGCCCATAGTCTCTGTTTTTAGTCCTTTTTTTCCTGGGGGGTATAATGTAATTCAAGCAGTCGTCCCAGTGGCTGAGATATCAATATGCCATTCAGTTCTCTCTTATTTATGTGTTATAAAATAAAGCAGTCCCTCTGGTGAAAGAAAAAAAAAGGAGCAGGAGATGTAAATAATGTATTTGTGACAAGGGTTCATTTCTCAGCAGAACTGGGTAATGGCAGCATACCTATGGAATTTACTCACTTCAGCACTGATGCATTCACTTGATTTCTGGTGAACTGGGCTGCATCACGCTACAGCGGAAATGAAGAGACTATTCTTCTGAGAACAGACAATCACAGAAGTTAATCTAGCAATGAAATGTGAATTTGCAGAGTTCCGGTCCTTTTTAAGCGCAATCCTAAAGACGTTACGGCGAAGTGCGGATTACATCCTTCTGAGAAATCTGATGGATTTGATACAGTGTTGATACGCCGAGCAAAACCTCTCTGGATAAAAGCCCTTCTGTGATCTCACAAGATGTCTGCTTCTGACAATAACGAACAACAGGCAACAACAAAACAACAACACATTGCTACCTGTGTGTTTAGTGTCAGCGCTGACAACCTCCTGCAGCAGAGCCAACCTGTTTCTCCAAGGTCAGTCATCTCCGTCCCTGCTGCTGCTCAACCAAATGCAATATGGTCCCTGCTTCTCAGAGGTGTGATCTATTAAAGCAGTCCAGCGTGGAAACTACACCCGGGGCTATGCATCCTGCTGCTGGAGGTCTACCAGGGCAGGGACCATGGCTGATTGGCTGTCCACTGCTATTTTGTTCTGAAGGCGAGGACAAGCACCTGATGTAACAGTAACTCAATGGAGCTCTGTGAACAAATAATAGATGAAATCAGTTGAGACGCACTAACACGGGCTTATGGGCTCTGAACGTCTTGATTTCTTTGAAATATAATGATGTCCACTGGGGAAAATTAATAATTTAAAAAAAATGCAATATTGTGAAATAATATTACAATTTAAGAGAACAATGTTCTATGTGAATATATGTTAAAATGTAATCGATTGCTGTGATGAAATCTGAATTTACCTTCATCACCTATCGTTCAGAAATCATTCTAATATGCTGATTTGCTGCGCATTTCTATTTCTATTAAAATTAACATTGAAAATATATTTTGTGAATACCGTAATACTTAATTTTGAAATAATTAATTCACTTCAAATGACTTTTAGATTCCTCCATTATTTTTAATTAAATTAATGGCATTGCAGCCTTGTGGGTTTGTAGTTCTTTGCCTCATTAAAGCTGTTAAATTCACAGTCTTGTACCTCATTTTCATTCAGTTGTTTGCTTCAGTAATAACCAGATTCAAGGAGAATCATAATGTTTTGCTACATGACTCTTTAACAAAGACTTTTCATCCTAATGGGAAATATAAATGCTAAAAAGTGGGCAGCACTAATGCACTCTATATTGTTTATTATAATGTGTTTTATATATATTTTAGGGAGTATCGTGAGCTTGTTGTTGTGCTGAATGAGGGGGAAAGTGAAAGAGCATTAGAGGAAATCCGCTCTCCTTGACCTGGCGTTGTGTGGCCTCTCTCGTGTAGAACGAGTGATTTATCTCTCTGTCTCTCGAACACGGTCTGCATGAGCTGCTACTCGCTTAACACGTGCAGTATATCATTACTGCCATGCTATTCTGAGCCGTATGATTAGCAAGTCAAATAGTCTGAAGTACATGTTATATATATATGTGTGTGTGTGTGTGTGTGTGTGTGTGTGTGTGTATATTAACATGTTAAATAAGTTTAAGATTGAAGATTGTTTTAAGTTCACTTAAATTAAAAGCCTAAATGTTTACAATAATGGCTTTCAATTGTAATGTGATGCTATTCATGGCTAAAACTGAAGGGAAATTTTAATTGTGAATCAGTAGGAGTATTGGTATCAATGATACTTAATTAATAATAGGCTATGCCATTAAACACAAAATATACCATCTTTATGCTGTTTCTATATTAATTCTGCATTCTCATATGCTGATTTAGTGCTCAATCAGTTATTATTGGTTCTTTATAATTTAATAAGTTTTCTCATAATTATGTAGCAATAGCATTAATATTTATGTGAAATAATAATGTTTTGTAATATTGTATTTGATACATTTAATGCATAATTGCTTAATAAGAGTATTAATTTCCTGTTTTTATTTTTTTTCCTGTCTTCCTTTTTTTTTCCTTACCTACCCATACATTTTTAGTAACATTGATAATAATAAGATAATAATAATAAGCTGCATTATCTTTATTAATTCTTTATTCATTGTTATTCATCTTTATTAAAAAAACAGCAGAACATGCTAAAATGGCTTAAAATGCACTATAAAATAAGTAGATTTTGCAAATAAAAATGCATAGAAATACATGCATTAAGTGTGTTAGTGTGGTTAGCATGTGATACTTTGTGTATTTCTTCTGTTATTTTATCAGTGTCTAAAATGAACCCACTGTGCTGAACACACTCACATTGAGCTTTATTGCCTAAATCAGTGTGTGGCTGTAGTATAACGAACCCTCATAGCTATTAAAATTAATTGCTTTTAAAATGTTATCAGTTCCTTAATAGGAATGTTCTAGTGCAGTGCAATTCTGAAATATTTTCTTGAATATAGATCATACATAAAATAATAGTGTAATAGATGCTTTTGCCTTGAAGGAAGAATTGTAAATGTTTCCCTAGTGACAACAGGAGCAGGAACGATCAGTGAATCTACTGTCTATAACAGACCGGCTCTCGGTGTGCAGTCGGTTCCGGCCTGTTCTCATACACAATACGTGGGATTTCACAAGCTTAACCACCTGAGGTTCATGTCTACTCCAAGTGCTCTCTGTCTGCTTTCTCAAGTGTGTATGTGTGTGTGCGTGTGTGTGTGGGTGTGTGAGGTGAGGGAGCGTGTCTTTGAGACGAGGTGAGCATATGGGTGGTTGGTTTGCTGTTTTGTTGCGATTGTGTGGGTAGAGATAATGCACTTTTAGAGTCGTCGTAGAATGAGTATGTGTGGATTTGGTGTGGATTCTGAGTCAACGGAGTTAACCTGTCAGTCGCTACAATGCCATTGTTGTTCAAGAAAACCATTGACTGTTGCATGACTTCAGCAGCTAGTGAAGTACCAGTATTAGTCTTAGTGTTATGATTTCACTTCTCCGTTCAATTGTTATCTTCCATTCATCATCTAGCTGCTTAAAGTACTTACAGTGCTACTACTTAAAATAAAAGATCATCTGAAATGATTCTGTCATCTTTAATTGACCTTCTTCCTGTTTCAAGACCAATGACTGATTTTCTTCTGTGAAATGCAAAAGAAGACATTTAGCGCAATGTTCAAAATGCGGTTTCTATACTGTGTGGAAACCATATTAGAAGCAGTCTATATGACTTTCATGCTGATTTCATGTGGTATGTATACTACTTTCAGGAAAAAATCAATAAATAAATAAATTTAGCCATCAAAAAAAAAAGAAAAGAAAAAGAAAACCAACAATGGCTTGCATAAATCAGCACTGGCTCATTGTAAAAATTATAAAAAATATAACTGTACTTAAAATGTACTTTTCAGCTGAAATGAACTCTAGTGGCAGTAAAGCACCAACAACTTGTATTTATTTTCACCCAAGTTATGATTACAGGGGCAAATTTTTGATTTATAAAGACTTATTTTTACACAGTTCCATGCACAATACTATGTTATGAGCTCAAAATACTTCTACCATAGTGCATGATTGTAAACTAATAGATTTTGACATTTGCATCACATAACCAGGTCCATATATCCAGCTTTTCTGATGTAGTATGCTTGCTCGTTAGCACACCCGGTGCAGCATGCACTCGTGATGTGAAGCACTCAATATGAGTCACGATAAAAGTTCAAACACTTGTAGAAGCAAGATCAAATTCCATGTTTGCTTCAGCAAATGTGTCTTTATCTCATGTTTGCTTTTGTTAACACTATCAGTTTTAGTGTAGGTGGTACATATATTTCAAACACAATTTCAGTCCCGAACTGATGTGAAATGTATGATGTTACCCAATAATACATAGCCAGATTCACGTTTATCTGTTTTGGATAAAACTGAACATGCTTTTAATGACCCTCACTGGACTTTTTACTGTAAAAGTATCACAATACATGCCAGAAGCAAAGTTAAATAACTCTATAAAATACAAAACATTTTACAAAACATCTCCTTTTGTGTTCCACTGAAGAAAGAAGGTTATTTGGGTTTCGAAAGACAAGGGTACGAAAAACAGGCCAGAATTTTCATTTTCTGAAAATAATACTTTAACATTTCTTTAGGCCACTAGATGTCCTTTTTTTCCCTTTATATCTTGTCCAAATCTTGCTGGAGCAGACACCAATCATTATCCCTGGAAACCCTTCCTCTAGCCATGGGCTAAGAAAGAGAGCATCAAAAAACAAGAGAAGAAAAGCGTTTGTTTGATGTTTGCCAAGAAGAGAAGATCCAGTGTCCAACATGGCCGCTAACATGCTTCCACCTCAGCTGAACGCCGGAATAACCGGAGGCGAACTTTACCCGAGCATTAGAATTCCAGTCCATATTGAGCTACGGCTCCAGCAGCCAAGGGAACCAAGAGATGCTCGTTTTTACTAATTTTCTTTCTCTGCCCAAGAACAGCATGCATCCATGCTAGTTAGCACTTCGGAAATTTAATAACAAAGACCTCCTGAGCGATGATAATTTGATATGAATCTCTCTCTTCCTCCTCGCTTCTTGAGGAAAGATCGGGCCTTCGGCTGAACCAGCCTTCAGAAAGAAGAAAAAGAGACGCTCATATAACCAGGCTATTCACATCGGCAAGATCAGACCGAGACGTTGCACAATAGCATTAATTTCCTCAGTGTGACTGTAGACATACAAGGTCTCACGGAGGGGTATATATGAAGGTAACCTGTATAGATTGCAGATATCTAGGGTGTTTTCACACAAAGCTTCCTCTGCTGTGTAGGTGTCCTTATTTTCTCTCTGTATATCTTTCTTTAATGCACACCTGAGTGTGGCTGGGTGTAGGTAAAATCACCAATCAAAATAAGTGTTTACTTGCCGTGAGGTCTGCGAGTTCGGTTGAGTTGAGTTGAGTGTTTTCATCCGTAGGCAGAACTGTTCCATTCTGCAACTTTTATAATAGGAGACATGAGAGTGTCTGCAACTGTTGTATGCTTTATGCCTTGATGATTTGCACCGTGTCCTCCTTGCCTCCGTCCTCTGGCGAAAAAGCACACGTCCTACAGAACGGTTCAAATCCTCAGGCGAACTGCTAAACAACTGCAACAACAGCATTGACGTAAAAGTCACAAACACATCAGTCCTCCCTTCCTCCTGCTGAGCTCGCATGACTGCATCTGATGTTGACTGTAGTTTTACAAATATATGGAGATATGATGTATAGCAAATTATATCTCCACAAGAAATTACTTATTTTACCTTTTTTTGTTGGTATTACACTATGAGTTTACACTGCAAGTTTGTTGTTTTGTTGTTGTTTTGGTCAATGACAATTTATTCAAAGATGCACTTTATGCATACAGTGAATTAAATACACAAAAAGTGATTTCTGAATGCATAATTTACAATGTATAATATAGAAAATATTGAGGAAAAAAGCTAGCGAATTTCACAAATTATTACAAAGAAAAAACAACAATTAAACGAGATTTTGAAGTATAACGACTGAAATAGTGCTTTCTTTTAAAACCTACTCCAGCAATATTTTTTTTATTTATTCAGGGTATAATGAAAATATTTTATTACTTTTTGTATAAATGAATTAATAAATTCTGATTGATTGATTGATTGATTGATTGATTGATTGATAACAATGTGAGACCAACAAATAGAAAGAGGACAATAATTTGGCACATCAAATGTTGAAGACTTATTTTTCTTTATCATAATTCATGTCGATCCTTCTTATTGTGTCTGTCTGAATCAAGGAGGTCTATAATAGCTGGAGAAAGCATCCATTAGCATTTCCACTGGTCTCAATGGCAGTTGCTTGGCTGGATAGCGGTTGTGCCTGGAGGGCCTGATGATGAAGATGATGATAAAGTAATTACAAGTGCTAATAGCATGTAATGTTGGGGCAGTGTGAGAGGATTAGCATGACTGTGCCTCAGTGCCGTTCCTGACGTGTGCTGTGTTTGACAGCCTGAGCCACGTTTCGTCGGAGGCACAGGCCGGAGACAGCGAAGGACGGAGAGAGGATGTTTACTGTTTGTGTAATCAGAGTGACATACAGGCCCTGGCAGCCATGGTAGCGGTGACTGCGAGGGAAGGCAGTGCTGATGGATCTGTCACTGCCCCTCCTCTGGCCATCACACTGCCTGCTTGTTTGGCTAGAGAAAGAGGAATTGTTTTGTGGTTGATAAGGTGCACTAGAAACAGAGTGAATGACTGTGAATGTCAATGCCGTCTGTATAGCTGGCATGGGTGAAGATTTGGCTTCCTTTCATTTCCTTGAGAATGGCCACTCACCATCGGACGTTGAAATGGAATTTGGATTGGAGCGACAGGAAAATACTGAAGTGCAATTCAAGCAAATTCAACATATTCACAGTGTTGAATGCGACAGCGGCATTTCATTAGTCCAACGTGACTATTATTTCTTGATGAGTAGTTTTTTTCCTCAAATGATTAGATATATTTTGCTGAACTAATTTACATTTACATTTAGTCATTTAGCAGATGCCTTTGTCCAAAGCGACTTACAAATGAGGACAATGGAAGCAATCAAAATCAACAAAAGAGCAATGATATGCAAGTGCTAGTACAAGTCTCAGTTAGCTTAACGCAGTACACGTAGCAAGGTTTGTTTGTTTTTATTTATTATAAAATTTTAAAACAAAGAAAACAGATAGAATAGAAAAAGAATAGAGACGGCTAACACAAGACAGGTGAACTGAATGATAATTAACTAAACTAGGACAGGAAATGCCAAATAAGCACAAAACGGAACTAAAAGTATATATTTTGAAAATATTTATGTTTATACAATTATATATTAATATTCTTATTTTATGTTCTGTATACAAATGTTTTATATACAAACATAACATATTTTCTTAAATATATACATGCATGTGTTTGTATTTATATATACATAATAAATATACACAGTATACATATATATATATATATATATATATATATGCAGTATGTATATTATTAAAATGTATTCAATTAATTTAACTCAAAATTTACAGCAGTTATATGAATTTCTTTGAATTTTGACACATTCAGTTTATATTTATGTGAAGTACATCCTCTTCCTTCCTGAATGAAAAGTCAACTGAAAGACATTCTCGTGGCTGTATAAATGGCTGTGTTGAGTTACTGGTGTTTTTGAGGTGTGATGGTGTGTGTCTTTTGCAGAGAGAGGGTGACTTTATAGACTATTAGATATCTCATAAACATTATGGATCTCCATTGCAAGTGAAATATCCAGCAAAGGCATAAACACGCTGTGAAATGTGAAATCTGTCATGTAAAGTCAGCTACAGGACGACTAAATCATTGTATATTTTATAGCATAGCATATAATCACAAAACCCCACAGTACCATAAACTAGGCTCACTATTTAAATGATTAATAAATACTATTTAGACATAAAAATAACGGTAACACTTTACTTAAAGCTTTTATGCATAATGCATTATAAATGGTTATGAAAGGGTTGTAACGGTAACGTGCACCAGGGATCACAGGATTCAGAAATATGATGAAAAGGCACTTTAAGAGCAAACGTTTCCAACAAAGGTTACTTTAAGACTGGACGATGAAACTCAAGAAACTAAAGGCTTATAAAGACATAGACTAATCAGCCAACGAGATGAACACAGGTGAGAATACTTAACGATGATAGACTAATAATGAGCTAATTACAGGAAACAAGAACAGGAAACACCAAATATGGTCAAAACAGAACTGAAAGTAAACCGGCACGTGACAAGGGTATAATGCATTATAATTATTCATAATGTGTGTTGTAATACATTAGATCTTGTTGTAAATTATATATGCATTATATAATGCATGTATAATGCATTATACATAAAGGCTTTAAGTACAGTGTTACCAAAATAACTAATAAAAATGACAAAAACACACAGTGAAATTACTAAAACTTTAATTAAGTGAAAACAGAAAATATATTAAAAAATTCAAAATAGTAATAAAAACATTACAGTGTCTCAGTGATAGTAAAATAACACTGGTTTATAATATATCTAACATTTTTACAGTGTTATATGCTGATACATATATCAGTATATATATATAGTGTACATTACAGCACAGTTCATAAAACATGTTGCAATCCATGAATCCATGACACTGAAGTTCATGGCTGTTTACTAACAGTAGCAGGCGCTTTATCGATTAACAGTTTGTTTCGGTGAAAGCTCGGTCAAAACATTTGTCGTAACACCCTCATCTGAGAAACACTCACCCCTGAGCTTTAATGTGTGTTAATGTGTGCAGGTCTGGCCGGCCTGTGTTTAATGCACAGCAGAGACTAATTGCCTGGCGAGTGATTACTCGAGCCGTTCTCCTTTAAAACCACGACAGCCTGCAATTATTAAACACTCTAATGGTCAAAATACAGCGCATCTCGACTGGATCAAACCTGCCATCTGTGTATATTAAAATCAGACATGAATGGGCATTATAGGCTGCTAGAGAACGGAGACATCACGTCGGATGACCGATGAAATTGTGATCTCGCCAGAGAGACCAATCCACTCCGAGTGTAACAAAACGAGCCAATGGACACAGCGTGAGTATAAGAGGCAGCAGGTGCACCGCATTAATTCATGCTTTCGCCGAGGAGCCGAGCTGGTGACCCGGCAGCTCAGCGGTGGTACAGCGACTGTGGCGACGGGACGTGACGTCTCTGTTCCCTCCTTCTGGGAACGAGGGTTAAATACGTAACCGAGACGTTCCCATTCAGTCGAAACTGGGATCCCTACCAAAGTGCCACAGGAGCTGCCCCTTCCAGTGCCCTGTGTAGGCCTCCTGACCCTTCCTATAAGGCAGACGATAGGACCGGGCTCTACACAGAGAAGGTTCTACACAAGATCGGTCGTAACCCACCGCTTTTCTTGGGCACAATGAAGTAAGGGCTGTAAAACCCCGACCTTATATCGGATGGAGGGACCGGTTCTACCGCATCCTTCGCAAGCAGGACTGCGATTTCCGCACACAAGACAAGGGCATCGACGGCCTTGACTGAAGTGAACCGGATGCCCCTGAACTTGGGGGGACGCTGGGCAAACTGAGTCGCGTAGCCGAGTCTGATGGTCACTCGAAGCGCGTGGTCCGTCGCAGCACGCAGCTCACGTAGAACCACCAGGTTGTGACCACCCTCGTGCAGGTCTTTCAGGGCTTTGGCCTGGTGGACCTGCAGTAACGCCATGGCATGGAGGGCAGAAGCCTCCTTCCCACAAGCTCTATAAGCACTGCCAGTTAGACCTGACGAATACTTACAGGCCCGTGAGGGGAGACACAGGTCACCCCGCAGGGTGGCAGCGGCTGTTGGACACAATTGCATGGCCACAGGCCGCTTCACAGAGAGTATGCCTGCATATCCTAAAGCAGCCCCACCATCGAGGGTGGTGAGAGCGGAGGAGCCACAAGATTTGTTTCGGGCAGTGAAAGGTGCCTTCCACGATTTTGTAAGCTCCTCATGCACTTCTGGAAAGAATGGCACAGGAGGGGGGCGCTGAGAACCAGAATGACCCCCACCGAGAAACCACTTGCCCAGCCTCGAAGGATCGGGACGCGGTGGAGGATTCCACACAAGCGACATTCTCGGCGGCCTGGGAAAGCATAGCCGTAATCTCTGGGTCTGGCTCGGACAACGCTAAACACCCGAAGGGGGCAACGCAGCCGAGTCGTCATCTCCGGAGAGAGAAAACTCACCCTCCAATGCAGCGATCAACATCTGATCATCAGGGGGAGCACCAAAGGAAACGGGAGGTGTTCCCCGCTCTACAGAGGTCCCAGCCCGCTCCGACGGCAACCCCACCGGCTGCGGAGAGCTTGATGGATGAGGAACTCCTCTTATGGAAGCCCTCACTGTAATTCTCAGATCACCTCTGACTCCACCGGATGCAGCGACGCCCCGGGTGCCGGGACGAACGCCGGATGTTTGATATAGCAGAGTCTTCTGTGCAACTCTGAGATCGTCATGTCCCCACAAGAAGAACATGAATCATCTACGAAAGCTTCATCAGTGTGCTGAATGCCCAGACACATGAGGCAGCGATCGTGACCATCCTGAAGCGCCAGGAAACAAACACCCAGAAACGTGTTACTCTTTTAGAGAAATGCTCTTTTAGTGCTGAAGCACGCAGGGGAGCTGGCCACCGCACCCTTCCAGTGTGGCTGTCAGCAGTAAGATGACCTTTCTCTCCCGTACGACGTGACCACCGCTGCTGCGCCGTAACACCCGCACTCGCTCGCAGAACACTCTGTGGACAGGGAGAGCAGTACCTTCAACCACTACTGCTTGGCTCCGAAGCGAAAGGATGAATTAATGCGGTGCACCTGCTGCCTCTTATACTCACACTGTGATCAGCAGCAGCTGGAAGCAATGATCGCATGCCAATGTCCATTGGCTCATTTAGTCACACTCGAAGTGGATTGGTCTCTCTGGCGAGATCCCAATTTCGTCGGTCATCCGACGTGACTCGGAGTGACCGACTGAATGGGAACAATGCTGACAAAGTCAATCAGGAGTGAATCGTCAGTCATCCAGTAATTGCATCTATTCTTCAGTGTGTTATTGTCATGTTGAGGTTGGTTGGGTAACAAGCATGCTAGCACAGTCTGACTGTGATTTTTTGATAGCTGAGTGAAAGGAGCCACTCCTCTGCGGGACACGGAGTCAGCTAGGGTGAAGAAGTGAAGAGGTCTCTCTTTGTTTAAATATCACAGCCTACTTTTGCTCGGCTGTAAATGTGCAAAGAAAGGCAGAGCAGGAGGGAGAGATTTCGAGAGGGATTGAGGGAGGAACTGCAGCACACGGACAAAATCATCATGCATCTTTTTTTGGGCAGGTTAGAGACCTCTGTGTAATCTGCATAGCATTATAGGATACCACACACACACCTCAGATGAACATTTCATTACTCTTTCATAGCTAACTTCTCTGTCGTGTTGCATCGTATCATCAGGAGAAATAAAAGAGACGTGTGGTTCACAGATGATGTGGGGAGCACAGCTCAGATCGTTTGGTTTTGGAGAATTTTGATGTGACATATTTGACTTCATATTGAAATCTCTTGACTTTTGTTGTGTTGGCAATTTTGAGTGCAGTTTGTGACTGTTAAAATCTCTTGTGAAACACTAAAGAGACAGCAAGGAGTAAAGCGTTTGGTAAAGAATCGACTTATAATATATCATTTTTTTATATACATAATTATATTATATACAATCTGTTTTGCTCCAAGTTTTAGTAATTTTGTTGTTTTCAAATTTTTATGATTTTTTTTGTTTGTGTTTTGTTTAAATGTCTATATAGTTTTTTTTTTTTTACATATTACTTTTGGTTTATTTAGCTTTAGTTATTTTAGAGCTTCAAGTTAAACAAAATTGAGAAATGTTGCTCTGGACCCTTTTTTTATATTTTAGTTTACTTAAGATCATGATTATTTTATTTCAAGTAATGATTTTTTTTTTATGGTTTTAGCTTACTTTAATAACATAATAGTTACAATAACTAATAACTAATAATAATAATAATAATAATTAGTATTATTATTAGTTTTATTATACACCCACCACATACAGGAATATAAATATCATGCAAACCCAGCAAAACGTCTGAAATCTCTTTGCTGTTTCTGAGAAAAGACTGAGATATTATAGAGATTAATTTCTTATAGGCTGATTGAAGATCTGCGTGGTTCAGATGAGTAATTAGTGTACGTTTACAGCTAAACTGATCATTAGAGGCCCGCAGAGCTGGATTGGCATGTTCTTTCAGTAAATTACTTACTTCAGAGTCCTGCAACTGAGAGCGAGCAGTATTTTAATCTGTCAGTCGATTTTTGTCCTGAATTCTTTGAATAAGGACACAGAGAGCGTGGAACTGTGTCTATCCTACCTTGCAGCTATTTCTCAATGATAATAAGTCCCTGATGGAACGAACAAAATATGCTGAACCATTCCTATAACCATTTTGGTCATAGGAAACCAAAAAATGACACATTTTGAGATTTCTTGCACAGCTACATTTGAATGGCTTCTCATTGCAGTAGCATTTTACAGTAATTTAACTGCAGTAATAGCAATGTCCTGTCACATCGTCCTGTCTCCATTTTCATGGATTTCTTAAAGGTGCAATGCTGACCAGTTCTGACTTACACTTAATGCACAGTGCATTAAATTTGACCTTATAACCTTTAAACCGCCCACCTTGATCAATGACCATCAAGTGTGGTAAAAATAATCCTACTCATCAAATCTATGCGATAAAAGAGTTAGGTCAAAAATAATCCAAAAGTAGTCCAATTAGATTACCTAAAATGTGTGGTCTAACAGATTACGTTACCTACTATATTTTTCCGACAACATTACAATTTGTAATCAATGGACTACAGTTTGTAAGTAATCTACCCAGCACGGTTCATCAGTATTGGTATCTCACCTTAATGATTGATTGTAACCTTTATTGCATCCTTTTTACTCTTTGTGTGCTTTTTTTGGAAAATAGCTACTTCTGATCTTGTATAAATCTATTCTAAAGTCTTTGTAACGTATCCGTACAGATGATAATGCATTATGTGTGTTTGCTCTTCCTTTGCCAGAGAAGAGCTCCAGCGCAGTAGGGGTTAATTTTTTACACACTGTGTCAAATACCCACACAGCAGCCTGTGTCCTCTCTGAAATATTAATGAATCCTGCCGATATGCAGAGAGAGAGGGAGGGAGATGGATGCCAGGGTAAAATGTTGACCACGCTGACATTTCATCTTGGTCTAATTAGAAGCGCTTGAGGTGTTTCCACTGTATTTCAACCACATTTCTGCACTGAAATTCATTTATGCTTTGCAACGAAATCAATTGATATCCATTTATCCCATGCAGAATAAATCCATTTATTCTTACATTGTCATAATGACACAACACGGCACAGTATCACGTTGTCTGAGTGTTTCTGGAATTAAACGAGGGCATGGGGCATCCTAAGGAGGCGTCTGCGTGTAATTGTTCTCTTATTCTCCTGCAATCCTGCTCGCGCTGTGTTTGACTGGGAGAAACTATACTGGTGCAATATTTGGAAGTCTATCAAGGCTTTCCATTTATAAGTGGCATGTCTATATCGGAGCAAATGCATATGTGGGTGCATATACATGCCTCTTAAAAGCCAGTGCAAACTAAAGTGAGAGACTGCTTTAGTGCTCTTCTTGGTTAGTTGTCTGGATATTGGCTCTCTCTTGAGGGTTTCCGTGACTCTGTTTTCTGTGTGTAATGGAGAGATGGGGCTTAAGCTCGCCTGAATGCATCACATTGCCGCTACACCATCTCACACTCAAGCACTTCTGTGTTTTACTCCTGCCAGTCGGCCCTTTTGTGCCCAAAGTGAAGCTCAATGTTTCCCCCTACCGTCTGAAAGAAGTAGAACAATCCTCGTGACAGCCAAAGATCCCTCGCAGATAAGCACTGGGCCTGAACCTCTTGATATTAAGGATGGCTTTGCGAGCGGTGAAAAAATAATTGCGTTTAGGTGCTTTTACATAAAAGTTATTAAAATGGAATGGTATGCACAAGCAATAAACAAAGAGCCACAAATAAGATATTAGCATTCATGCGAAAGCAACGGCATAGAATAATAATTCATATTCCCGCGGCATTTTTTATCGCCTCGCCGTACCACATATGAATTTCCGGGGGGCAGAGGCGGATGTCAAATATCCTGACTTTTTCACAGTGGAGGGCTATTAAAACCAGCCGGATCCGAGACGTCCTCCAACTCTTTCTCTCGTTTTTGTGTTCTTGCTCATTGGTTTTGGTGAGAAACTATAGCCGCCCCTCCTCTCTTTTGCTCCCGTTGCAGATCCTGCATATGTTATGGAAGGCAGAGGCAGCAGTTTTATATAAGCCAGAATAGATGCCTGCATTAACACATCCACACTGCGTGATAATATCTAATAATCTTGCGTTCAGCATCAGCTTTGGTGAAATTAAATAAGCAGTTTCTCAGCAACGATGCACTAGAAACATCATCTTTATCCAAGAGTTAAAATTACCTGCAGCGTTAAAGATACAGTTCTTCCAAAAATTAAAATTGTATCGTCATTTACTTACCCTAATGATATTACAAACCCATATGACTTTATTTTTTCACAAAAGGTGATGTGTAGCAGAAGGTCTGAGAATGTTTTTTTGTTTGTTTTTTCTTTCATTCAATGGGAATGGATAGGGAACCGGGGCTGTCAAGCTCAATAACGGAGGAAAAAAAACTCCATAAAAGTTGTTCACAGGATTTGTCCACTGTATTCCAAGTCTTCTGAAGCCATAGCTTTGTGTGAGGAATTTAATCGAAACTGGATATTAGTCTTCTTTGAGAATCTTGCCTGACAGCCATGGTCACCATTCACTTCTATTGTGTGGAAAAAAGAATCTCGGGCAATTTACTGTAAATTAATTTTCTGTTCAAAGAGAGTCATACAATTTTCCAAAGATATATAGAAGCCTGTTCATCTTCTGTCTGTCTGTCTGTCTGTTGATCTATCTACCTACCTATCTATCATATAAATAAATAAATAATAATAACAACAAATGGGTAATTATAAGATTAAGCTTAAAATATGAAATAGTCACTTAAAATATTTGATATTATAAAATAATAATATAATTATATTATAAAATATTACTTCTCCTTCCTTTCCAGATACAGAAACAATCAATGGTCATAAAAATATTGAGTCAGTATATATATATATATACACACACAGAGTATAAATGCATAAGTAGATTGTTTTGCATTCTTTTGTTTTGTTTTGTTTTTAGACATGTCAATATATATTTTTTTCGTACATCCATACATGAGGAGAAATGTAATTTTGGGGGCACTGTCCCTTCCAGCTAGAAGAACAGTTTCATGCATAATATGCCAGTTTGCAACCATAGATGTGGGAAACGCAGACACCGTGTTGTTAGAAAATGTTAATGTACTAATTTGATTAGGGAAATGTACATAGGGTGAAGGCAAGTCCAGCTGGGCATTTGCTAATTTTTTGATACATGCTAGTAGGTATAACCTCACCACCGGCTGCGATGTCTACTCAGCTTTACCTTTCACTGATTGTTTCTTAATGTGTCCGACAATCTTTACATGTTTAATAAAAACACTCTCTCGAACGTGCATGTGAGAGTGTGAGACACTTCGTTTGTGTGTGTGTGTGTTTGGGGAGGTTATAGTGTGTCAAGAGAGACTCGCAGACAGAGGGAAGAGACTGAGAGCATGAGAGCTAACCTGTTTTCCTCTGTGCTCTGATTCTCTGTAGGAGCGCACCCATGGAGCTGCTGCTGCTGTGCCTGGCTCTGTTCTCCATGCCGTCCTACGCCATGCTGTGCCCCAAACGCTGCACCTGCCAGAACCTGCTTCCCTCGTACACCGTGCTGTGTGCCAAAACCGGCCTGCTCTTCGTGCCACCGAATATTGACCGGCAGACCGCCGAGCTGCGACTGATGGACAACTTCATCACCACCCTGCGCCACCAAGACTTCGCTAACATGAGCAGCCTCATACACCTCACGCTCTCCCGCAACACCATCAGCCAGATCCAACCGTATGCCTTCGCTGACCTGCAGGATCTGCATGCGCTGCATCTGGACGCCAACCGGCTCACGGTTCTGGACGACACACACCTGCAGGGGCTGGTCAATCTGCGCCACCTTATCCTCGCCAACAACCAGCTTCACAGCATCTCCAATGGAGCCTTCCAAGACTTCCTAGAAACTCTCGAGGACCTCGACCTTTCTTACAACAACCTGGTGGACTTGCCGTGGGACACTATAGCCATGCTAGCCAGCGTCAATACCATCAGTTTGGACCACAATCTCATCGAGTTTGTTCCCGAAGGGATATTTTCCAATCTTCATAAACTGGCCCGACTTGATATGACGTCCAACAAGTTGAAGAAGATCCCCCCAGATCCTCTATTCCTACGAATCCCTGTCTACGCCAAAATGAAAGGCTCACCGCTGACCGCATTGGTGCTCAGTTTTGGTGGGAACCCGTTGCATTGCAATTGTGAGCTGGTTTGGTTGCGTCGCGTGACGCGGGAGGACGATCTGGAGACGTGCGCGTCCCCGCGAGACTTGGCCGGCAAGTACTTCTGGACGATTCGCGAGGAAGAGTTTGTCTGCGAGCCACCTATGATCACCCGGCACACTTCCAAGATGTTTGTAATGGAGGGTCAAGAGGTTAGTTTGCGATGTCGCTCCGTGGGGGACCCCGAGCCGACCGTCCACTGGGTCAGTCCGGACGGGAAGCTAATCGGAAACACCTCACGCACCGTATGCTATGAGAACGGCTCTTTGGATATCTTAACAGCCACGGTGAAGGACTCCGGCGTTTTCACCTGCATTGCCTCAAACGCAGCCGGCGAGGCCACGGCTCCTGTGGAATTAGTCGTTAACCCTTCGCCGCATTACGACCCCAAACTGGAGCCGGAGCCGGGACCCTCGGACATACCGACTTCTATAAAGTCCAACAGCAGTGGTAGCGGTGGCCAGGCTCGAGCTGATCAGCGGGTCAGCGTCTCGGAAATAACCTCAGGCTCTGCGATGATCCGCTGGCCTCCGCAAAGCCAAATCCCCGGAGTTCGCATGTACCAGATCCAGTACAACAGCTCCACTGACGACATCCTCATATACAGGTGAGTTTCATCACAGAATCTTGAGATAAATCCAGGTTTATTTGCATTTTGCTTTCACAATGCGTACGGTTTCAAAGCAGCTTTACAGAAAATCTAGGTTACTGTATGTTATGGTAACTCTTTAGAATAGGGAACATATATTTACTATTAATTCCTAATTTGCTGCTTATTAATAGTTAGCAAGGTAGTTGTTAAGTTTAGGTATGGGGTAGGATTGAGGGATCTAAAATATGGTCATGCCAAATAAGGCATAAATATGTGGTTTATAAATACTAATAAACAGCCAATATGCTAGTAATATGCAAGAATAATAAACAACTAGTTAATAGGGAGAATAGGTCCTTAAAATAAAGTGTTACCGTTGTTATCTGTCAGATGTGAGTGTAGAAAAGTAATGTCTATATGGAAGCAATATACAGCTACATATTATGTGGTTAGTAATCATCATGTATTCAGTTAAGAAGACACAACGAACACATTAGGCTCGTGATGATAACACTTTAAGAATAAACTTTGACATTTTTGTATGTCAGTCCAAAGTTGGCATCATCTGAAGTCTTTGCAATTGTTGCCATTGTCTGAAATGATTGCAATTATTGCATAGCTTTCTGTTTATCTGCTATCTATGGTTTGCACCAGTGTTATTTTAGTATAACTAAGATACTATTATAGTTTTTATTAAGTTGTGTGTGTGTTTGATGTTATATTTATTTATTTATTTGTTATATGTCTATATAGTTTATACAAATTTTTGTTTCAGTTTTAGTTATTTTAGTACATGAAGTTAAACTAATAAAATGTTGTATTGGCAACTAGCTTTGCCAATGATTGCCAAAGTTTGTTTGTTTATTTATTTAATGGTTTTAGCTTTAGTTAACTATAAGAACACTGGTTTGCACTGATTTTATTCTTGATTTGACTGTAGACAGTAATCACATTTGTTATTGATACTAGAAATCTTTAAGGACATGCATCAGTGCTAAATTACTTTTATTTGAATCAATGAAGTTGTCTACACTGGAGGTTGATTGATAGTTTTGATGAGCTGCTCCAGACATTTTATTATCCCCTTCCATTGAAAATAAAATTATTTTACCAATATTAATGTCATTTTATTATGATTATTATTTATATTTATTTTTTTATCAGAACCAGCTCATGGTTTTCTGCTCTCTGATCTACTCATTCAAATGAAATTTTGCTTCTAATTTATTCCCAGTTTCAGTAATACCATAATAATTATTATTACATAATTAAAAGCTAAAAAGAGTTGTTTGGCCATTGTACTGTTTCTGAAGTCAAGTATCGAGCTCACAGCTGATTCTTTGTTAGTAAATATCTGGTTGATGAGCAAAAACATATTATGAAAACATTGCAATGTGACATAAAGATTACAATTATTTAAATATGCCATCTAGTAGTTTCTGATATTTAGTAGCAAAATACAGGCTGCTTGAGTGTCAAAATGACCATGAAGTTCGTCTATGCAAAATCTGCTGATTCCAAATTTGTGAACGCTTTGTAATAAAAGTCTCTGCAATGTCTTCTTTCTTGATGCATTATTTGAGAGAGCACTGATGATGGTCTATCCCCCCAAATGGGTTTTGAATCTGGGTAATTCTGCATTAGATAAACAAATTGATTCTGTCTTTGTTCAAAGGCAAAGACTGGCATCTGAGACTGGGGGTGTTAATGGCTTATGGTGGAATCCTATTCAGATAGGGGATGAAACATTGCAATTCCTCTGATGAATACAAATGGACCTCGATGATTGCCAGCCAACAAAGACACAATAATATCATGAACTATATGAAATGCAAGCATGTATTTTTATTTTTTTATTTTTTCTGTGCTAATGAAAGGATCCTTCCCAAAAGGACCAGCTGCTTTAGGATATATGTCAGAAAAGCTCTTGAAGGATTTTCATTAGCACACGGACAGATTGGCTTCCACGGTAATAGTTTCGGCCTGATGCAATTCAAACTGAATTTCGCAAAGCAGGAACCATGAGCCGACACATTGACACCCTTCAATAAATCACAGAGCTCGAGGTGCAATGAGAAAGACAATAATAACAGAATAACAATAGAAGCTGCGTGTCGAGTGCTTGCCCTCGTTTCAGATGCTCCAATGAAGAATACAATGAAGACGTATTTGCATTGATGTTGAAGCACGTCTCGAATTCAAAACCCGATCTTTTGCTTTGTAAAATATAGAGAGGACAAGCAAATCTTTGTGCGGATATGCCCTATATTTTTGGGTTGCGTATTATTGTCGACGCCCCTTACGCAGAAACGACTACATTAAAGTTCCTTTTTAGCATTCAGACGTGGCCCCACCGCCCATGATTTCTCATTGAAGGGATCTGTAAGGATGTAATTAACTCTGCAATAATCCCTCTGGATAGATTAAGAGAGAAGAAAAGATACATACAGAAAGCAATTTGCTATTAATTATGGAAAAGGCAAGGGGAGTTCTCTGGTTTATAGAGCTGCAGAGTAATCTAACAGTCTTTCAGAATCAATTAAGAATGCATGCGCCAGACTCTCGCTTGACAGCGGCCCGGGTTGGAGTACAGATGACTTGGAGATGGTGGCTGAGAAACGGAGACCTGAGTGAGAATATAGAGTGTAAACTTTGAGTCGAAAAGACAGGTTAAATTTGAAGTGATGTCTGGGTGAAAGAGCGCTGGAGGCACAGTGTGCATGGTGCCAAATGAAAACCTGAATGAAGTGCAAGGTGTGGTGTCAGATGGAGTATATTTATATCAGCATGCATTCTCTTGGCAAACGCTCTCTTAAAGGGATAGTTCGCCCAAAAAATGTAAACTGGCTGTTAATTTTCTCACCCTCAAGCCATGCAAAAAGAAGATTTTTAGCTCAAACCGCGCTCCTTGGTGATTCATAAAATGCAAGTCAATGGCTACCGGCACTTTGAGAGTCAAAAAAGTACATACAGGCAACACAGAATTAATCCCTGTGGCTCCTGATGATATATTGAGGTCTTGCGAAGTGAAACCATTGGTATGTGCAATTAACTTTATAACATTATCACCAGATTTTATTTTCTCAGAAATGGACAGTCGCCTGTATTATAATTTATTTATAATTTTTTTTAATTAGCTGAACTTAAATGGATAGCTCACCCAATAATGCAAATTCTGTCATCATCTACTCACCCTCAAGTTGTTCAAAATCTGCATGAGTTTGTTTCTTCTGCTAAACACGAAATAAGATATTTTGAAGAATGTTGGAAACAACATTCTTTTTTTTTTTTTTTCATACTATGGAAGTAAATGGCTACCGGCAACTCTTTGTTTCCCAACATTCATCAAAATATCTTCTTTTATGTTCAACAGATGAAACAAACTCAAGCAGGTTTGTAACAATAATAATACACTTTTAAACATAATTTACATTTTTGGGTGAACTATCACTTTAAGAGTGTTTTTTGACCCACTAAATTGGTGATTTCAGTACATATGTATTTGCAATTTCATAATTCTGTTGTCTTTGAAATATGGTGAAAGTTACTGCTGAATAAAGTGAAAGGCATTTATGGTAAACTAAAATATACTTTAATCTCATTTCTATTGAAACTAATGTCATGTATTTAAATGAAATTGTAACTGCATTATATTACAAAATATATCAAAATCAAATGTAATATCAAATAAAAGTGAGAAATAAATAATTATTTGTATTATTATTTAAATTAGAATTAGGATTATTTCTAATAAGGACAATTTATTAATTATAAATTCATTTAAAAATAATATAAATTAACTGGTATTATTACAAAGTGCACCTATTATCTGCAATTATAATTGCAGGAATCGTTCAGCCAAAATTGAAAATTCTGTAATTATTCGCCCTTATGTCGTTCCAAACCTGTAAGAATGTGTTTCTTCTGCTGTAGACGAAAAGAAGATGTTTTGAAGAACAAACAGTTTCCATTGACTTTTATTGCATTTTTGTTTGTAAGTTAATATATATATATATATATATATATATATATATATATATTTGTTTTTACAGAAGTTATTTCAAATGGGTTTGAATCACCATCGTTTTTGGTGACCTGTTTCTTTAAGAGCGCTCTAGGTGCCAAGGGTTTCTTTTTTGAGAATGTCACTGTCATTATCTTACCTCATCTTTTTCACATTATCATCTCTCTCGCTCCCTCGTTATTTGCATGTTTTCATCTTTCATTTAAGCCGTTTTTAAGTGGGTAATTAAGCAGTACTAGCTCCTTCAGAAGACAGTGAGATGACAGGGTTTCTGTGCCAAGTGACACATCTTCAGAAGAGCTCGAAGCCCCTTCTCTATTTACAGTGACAGCTCAGAGACACCGGTTCAGCCAGCCTGACCCTCGGCAGCTTAAAAGGACCAATGGCTGCCAGAAGTGAGAGGAATTTTCTCAATATATATCCATCAAATGCTCTGTGAGAGGATCCAGAGGAGCAGACTGAAGGGAGATTCCTGTATCTACTCATTAGCGCATGACACTACAGCAGCTAGCAAACCCAGCACGTATTAAATCTCATTGACAGCGCTGTTAACAGCATTTAACGCTTATGAGACATAAAACAATGTGTGTGGAAGAACATGCAAATAGAATTCAAAAATAATAAAACAGCTGATCAGTCTTCACTGTAAAAACAGACACATTCACAGTAATGTTATTTTACTTCAATTGTATTTTATTTAATTATTTAGATGTTTTATATATTCATTTTTATATTCATAATGTTATATAATGCTCTGGTTATGTATGTATATATGTATGTATTAATTTAATAAATATTAATTTAATTTAATAATATTAAATAATATTAATATTATTATAATATTATAATATTTTGAAAAGAAATCTATATTTTCAGAATATTACATTAAAATAAATTGTTATAATAATAAAGTTTTCAATATATTATTTTTTTATTAAATAATGTAATAAAATAAATGGATTTTAAATATTTTATTTAAAATATCATTTGCATTATGTTTGCATTTTACAATAATTTAAATGTCATTAGTCAGCTGTTACTATAATATTTATATTGAATTTATATATTTTGATATACAGTATATATGAAATTACTGAGTCAAATAAATTTATTTTAAATCATTTATTGTTATTATTATTATTAGAAATAATTAATTTAATTTATTGAATGTAGTATTTTATATATTTTACATAATTTTTTTTAAATGTCTTTACAAGCTGATGTAATAATATTGAGATTGAACTGAAGATTTGACATGCTCTGATTCTTGATTATAACACTATACATAGTGTTTGCTAACACTGGCATGTATTACGATCACTGATAAATGTGCTGCCCCATCAAAAAGAAAACACTGGAGCAATTCACTGCTGACAATGTAAAGTAATTTCATATGTGGCTGTTTGTCAATAACAATCAAAAAGAGCAGCGTGCTTCCCACAGTGTCTGAGCAGTTAGCAGTATGCACACTTACACTCACACACTCACACACCATTACCCTCACAGTCAACGCGCACTCGCCGGAGGAGCTCGGCCAATTACCCACGGGGTCAAATGCAAAAATATGTGGTAATGCTCATGGTCACAAACACGCAAACACAAGGCAAGCTGCGCGGCGTGACTCAGGGCTTCATCTGCTCACCTCAGTGCAGCGCTCAATAATGCATCGCATCAGCAGACCTGCAGAAAACATGATACTCCTGCTCACGGCTTCAGAGAGGGATCTGGCAAGAATAATATTTCAGAACATTTTGCTTGATGTCTTCACATATAATGCATTACAAATGTATGCATAAAGGCATTGCATCTCATAAATAATTGTAAACAAAGTAAAATGCATCATAATATTTGCAGATTCCTTGTTACATCATCATGTATTTTAATGCATGATGAGTAATTCATCACTGCAAAGATGGTGTTTTAATAAAAGATAGCTGTCTATGCAGTAGAAATGCTTTTTTTTTTTTTTTTAATTGGTGGTACATGACTAGAGAAAACAAAGAAAAAATATATATGTATGAAAACCTGCACCCATAATGCACTGGGCTCGATCATACTATCTGTAAGCAGTAATTTAGTGCAATTTAGTACCTTTTGAAAGGGACTCGTCCCAGTGAAAGCTTTTGTACCTTTTTTTTTTCCAGAGAATGCACTTATACCACCAACACTGTGGTAGAGCATTTAGTTGAAAATCTGCAAACATACCCTTTTATCCGTTAAGTATACTTTATAATGCATATACATCGTTCAAATAAAATATTTTCCAACTATTTTAATCTTTGAAAAAGTTATGCAGTTTCTTCTGGTGCTTGCTTTGGGAAAGAAAAATAAAACAGCTAAATTTCAATAAAATCAGACCATCTTAAAATATTTAAAACACCTGCATTTTTTAAAAAGAAAAAAAATCTACCTGTAGTCTGGTCACTTGCGTTGTGTTTTCATATAGTCGCTCAGTGACCCGTACAATCAGTTTCCCGTAGGCTATGCAGGTATGTTTTTAACATGAAGTGACATTTTTTATTTACATGCAGCATAAAACAGTAGGCCTATATTTATAGTACACTATATAAAGTAAGTTCAAACAAAAAGCCATGCATGATTTTTACTTACTATACAGCCTATATTTACATTGCATATGCTGCTTGATGAGGGTTAACTTTGGACTCTCACAGCTACAATAAAATTCATATAAAACCATATAAAAAGTCATAAGTCATTGCTTATGTACCAATATTCAACCTTCTGCGAACTCGCTGACCCCTAATGAAGACAGATGAAGTCCCCCAAAACTGTAGCACTTTCTTACTGTGTCCTGTAGAGAGAAAGGTCACGAGTAAATCCAGAAGAGAGCGGCGTCCCGGGGCACACAATCTCTCTGCTGCAGATGGCACAGGGCACATGTTATGCTTAAATCTACTCTGACACACGCCTCCCTTTGGACAGCATGGGCAATATTGTAAACTCTGTGTGTTCATGACAACCATCTGCCCTGAATTGAATTTTTTGGAGTTTAAACTAAAGCTTCCAGAGCCTGTGTTCACTTTACTTTTGTTTATAGACAATATACAAGCATATACACTATAAGGCAAAAGGTTGGAGTTTTCAATGTTTTTTTTTTTTTTTTTATGCTTTAATTATACAATAAAACAATAATACTGTGAAATATTATTTCAATTGAAATACTTGTTTTCGATGTTACCTTAAGTCTATTATGCTCAACAAGGCTGCATTTATTTAATGAAAAATACAGTAAAATAAGTCATTTTAAATAATATTGTGAAATATTTTTACAATCGAAATAACTGTTTTCTACTTGAATATATTTTAAAATGTATTTTATATTTTATGCTCACCAATGCTTATTTGATAAAAATACAATAAAAACAGTAATATTGTGAAATATTATTACAATTTAAAATAACGGGGTGTTGATGGCGCAGTGGATAAGACACATGCCTGTGGTGTGAGAGACCCGGGTTCGAATCCACTGTGAGACACCAATGTGTCCCTGAGCAAGACACTTAACCCCTAGTTGCTCCAGAGGCGTGCGACCTCTGACATATATAGCAATTGTAAGTCGCTTTGGATAAAAGCGTCAGCTAAATGAATAAATGTAAATGTAAATAACTGTTTTCTATATGAATATATGTTAACATGTAATTGATTGCTGTGATCAAAGCTGAATTGTCAGCATCATAACTCTAGTCTTCAGTGTCACATGAAAGCATTGCTGATTTGCTGCTCAAGGAAGATGTTGAACATATTTCTGCTACTTTATACTTTGTGGAAACCATGATACTTCTTTTTCAGGATTCTTTGATGAATAGAATTCGCTGATCAGCATTTATTTGAAACAGAAATCTTTTGTAACATTATAAATGACTTTACTCTCACTTTTGATCCATTTATTGTTTCTTTGTCGAATGAATGTGTAAATTTCCTTCAAAAAATCTTACCCCAAACTTTTTATATTGTAGTGTATCACTTTTTCCAGAAAAATATTGGGCAGCACAATTGTTGATAATAATCAGAAATGATTCTTGAGCAGCAAATCAGCATATTACAATGATTTCTGAAGATCACGTGACACTGAAGACTGGAGTAATGATGCTAAATTACATTTATAAATTGGCCTACGTTTTACAATATATCCACATAGAAAACAGTTATTTTAAATTGAAATCATTTTTCACAATATTGTTGATTTTACCATATTTTTAATCAAATAAATGCAGCCTTGGTGATCATAATTACATTTTAAAATATATTCAAGTAGAAAACAGCTATGTAGATTGTAATAATATTTAACAATATTATTTACAATAACTTATTTGACGTATATTTTCATGAAATAAATGCAGCCTTGTTGAGCATAAGGAACGCTCTTAAAAATAAAGGTGCTTCAAGATGCCATAGAAGAAGCTTTTTGTCTAATTGGTTTCATAAAGAACCTTTAACATCTGAAGAACCTTTCTGTTTCACAAAAGCTTCTTTGTGGTGAAAGAAGGTTCTTCAGATTATAAATGGGTAAGAAAGAGATGGTTCTTTATAGAACCTTTGACTGAATGGTTCTTTGTGGAACCAAAAATGGTTATTCTATGACATCTCTGTGAAGAAGCTTTTAATCACCTTTATTTTTAAGAGAGTAACATAGAAAACAGTTCTTTAAATCGAAATAATTTTTCATAATATTGCTGGTTTTACCATATTTTTTCTAAAATAAATGCAGCTTTGGTGAGCACAAGAGTCTTCTTTCAAAAATGCTCAAGGCCTGATTCTCTCTCTCTTTCTCTCAGAATGATTCCTGCCTCCCATAAGCTGTTCTTACTGAGCGATCTGGCCTCATCTCGAGACTACGAGCTCTGTGTCCTGGCCGTCTACGACGACGGCATCACGGCTCTGACCGCGACGCGACTGGTGGGCTGCGTCTCCTTCTCCACAGAGCGCGAGTTTCGTCACTGCCGCTCCATCCACGACCAGTTCCTTGGTGGCACCATGATCATCGTTATCGGCGGGATCATCGTGGCGTCAGTCCTCGTCTTCATCTTCATCCTGCTGATGAAGTACAAGCTTCACAGCCAGCACTACAAGCAGAAGGCGGCCCGTGTCAGTAACGTTTGTTCTCAGACCAACGGTGGCCAGCAAGGGGCGGCATCGGGCCCTCCGCCGCGCTCGTCCTCGTCCTCGGGATCCTCCAGCAAGCCTTCTGTCCCGCTCGGGTTGGACAGACAAGAAGGGTCCCACGGCCTGGAGGGGGGTTACGGAGCGCTTAAGGGAACCACGGTGGTGGACTTGAACCCGGAATACGGGAAATCGTTCAAAGAGGACGACTCCATATCGCAATAACACAGGGTTCGATCCCGCCTCCCTTCCCATTCTCTCCACACCTCAACCCATTCTGTTTCTTTTCTGTTGCCGGTGTCCTGCGGCCTTACCGAGGGTTTTCTCCTGTCCGAGGTGAGGATGCTTTTAATCTGTTAAAGGGATAGTTCATCCAAAAATGAAAATTATGTCATTAATTACGCACCCATATGTCATTCCAAACCCATAAGACCTTCGTTTGTCTTCAGAACACAAATTAAGATATTTTTTATGAAATCTGAGAGCTCTCAAACCCTGTAGAATATTTTTTTTATTTTTATTTATTTGCACTTTTATTTATATTGTTGAATAAAGTCGTTATTTTTGTTTTCTTTGCGCACTAAAAATATTCTCATAGCTTCGCAAAATTGAAGTTGAGCCACTGATGGACTATTTCATTGATATTCTTGCTATGTTTCTGGATCTGGGAACATTTCAGTTGTGTTGCTGTTTATGCAGGGTTTGAGAGCTCTCCGATTCCATCAAAAATATCTTAATTTTTGTTCCGAAGATGAACGAAGGTCTTACGGGTTTGTAACAACATACGGGTGAGCAATTAATATCAGAATTAAATTTTTTGGGGGTGAACTATCCCTTTAAGGTTTGTTGCTAGGCAGCGGGTTGCCAGTGTGATAGAATCGCCCCATGCTACAGTGCTGCTGATGCAGAGATGTTCCAGTTCTGTTAATTAGACCTCCTTTAATGGATAAATTACAGGCATAGCGGCTCTGCTGTCGGTCTGTGTCGGGGTAACGGGCCTAAAAAGATTTCCCCAACGGTACGGCGCACTTGAGATCGCTATTTAAATTGATAGCCTGACAGTAGTTTTGTTCAATAGGAGGCATTTGAATTACAAAAGCATAAAATTGAAACTCTATGATGCCTGGTTTTAGATGTTTGCTACGAAAATGAGATGAATCCTACGGTTTGCACATTTTAGTACATTAGGCTCGTGTGTATGTTATGAATATCCCTGCTGAGTATGGAATAGCACATATTACTGTTGTCCTTTGTGAGGAGCAGGTCATGCCTCTATATATTTCTATTTTGCAGGGTTGTGTTTAAATTACCACTTCAACACGGTATTATGAGTCCAGGAGAGATTGAAAGGGATAATTCACCCGAAAATGACAATTCTGTCATTTACTCACCCTCATGTCATTCCAAACCTGTATGAGTTTCTTTCCTCGGATGGACACAAAAGAAGATATTTTGAAGAATGTTGGTAACCAAACAGTTAACGGTAGCCACTGACTTCCACAGTATGGAAAAAAGAAAATGCTAGGAAGTCAATGGATAGCGTCAACTGTACATTTACCCCATTCTTTAAAATATACTGTATATTTTTTGTGTTCAACAGAAAAAGCTAATTAATAGAGGTTTGGAACAAGTGGACAGTAATGAAATAGTGACAGAAGTTGAATTTTTGAGGTAAACTATCACTTTAATGATGGAATACAATACACAACTTACTCAAGGCATCATATATTTGCCGACTTGGAAAAACTGGGCATCGCACACTAAATGACTTAGGCATCACACAGAAATCAATCTAATATGCTGATTTATTGCTAAAAGAAGTACAGGGCAAAACAGTTTTTGCTACTTTATAATTTGTAGTAACAATGAAAATTCAGCTGAAGATCACAGAAAGACAATATATTTAAAATATTTATAAATATATTTTATTGAAATGGTAATGATTTTTCACAAAATTACTGTTTTATCATATTTTTTACACTTCCAAACTTTCAAATTGTTCCAAAAAACAACAAATTCACAAACATGCACCTTTTTCTAAGAGATGTTAACAATGTGCTCTAAAATCAAACATGTTTGATCTCCTCCTACAGGATGGAATCAGTCTCAGTCTGATTTTCCTCAAGGGATTTTCTGTGAAATCTGTTTCCTCTGATTGCCCAAAATCTGCAGACTGACTCTGACTTTTGGCAACTACCACTGATCCATCCAGACTTTAATCTGACTGTACAAAGTAGTTTGTCCCATACTTTAGTGTTCTTTGTCAGCTTGTCAACAAGTAAAATAATCAGAATGATCCCTATGAATTTTGATGTCGGTTAGTGCTGGTTATGTCAACCATAAACTACACAACTTTCAGAGTCGTCACCGGTTCGCTGTTGTTTTCATGCTAAACAACTGTCTGTTATCGTCAATGTCAGTTCCAGTCAAATAGCGTGTCACTCTACACCATCTAGATATTTAACCTGATAAATATTTCTTAGGCAAGTCAAGTCGAGTTACATTTATATTTAGGGGTGTGTGATATTTATCATCTATAATAATATCATAATTGTTGTTTTAACAATCATTCAAATATCAGGATCATTACTCATGAAAACAAGCACCAATTTGCCTCAGATCTTGGGCTTTTGTCTGCGATCTCCAGTAACTGTCAGCAAGCACAAAATCAATCCACAAGCCATTAATTATTTTAAAGTAGTGGCTGATAACCTATAAATGCTAGATATTAAATTCTACAATTTTATGGGAATATTAAGAAATAAAAAGACCAAAATCAATCATGGTTCAAGTGAATTTAGGCATCACAACTTTATAAATTGCTGGAGGAAAAAATGACATTTACATACATTTATTTGGTAAACGCCTTTATCCAGCTTGCTTACATTTACTTACATTGCATTCAATATTTAAATTTGACCAATTAATGCATTCCCCAGGAATCAAACCCAGACCTACTCTAATGTTTGAGCTACAGAAAATGGATTTGCATTTGAAGACTAAAGGTTACAATTAACAGTGGATCATGGAAACCAAAATGTAACAATTTGGAAAATGTGCATGAATATTTAAAAAATTGTTATCAACTGATACCAATAAATTAAACATCTCTAATACTGGCCGATGTGCTGATATATCATGCATCCCAATGTTGGTTAGCCAGAACAACTACTTTGTCAAGCTATAAGCATTGAGTACGAAGCATGGTGAGAACATCAGCACACCAGCATATAAAACACAACATTTCCCAGCTCGTTTCAGCAAAAAAGCAACATTTTCAGTCAAACTTCCTGCTATTTCCTTCTTGCTAAACCATCCAGCAGCACACCGGCAGCGCTAGAGGCATCGGTTTGTATTCCAGTTAAAGCCTGAATGCCCTTGTAGGCGCAATCTAGGTTGGCCAGGTACCTCGCGTTTAGAGCAGTGTGGATAATATCCAGCAGTGGACCACCTCGGCTCTCAGCTCCGAGAGGGGAGGCCATTTAACATAACCAGGGGAGAGCCATCTCAGTCAATTGGTCACGGTTGCCTTCTATTGAGGAGCCTCAGAGCAGCCCTGAATGGGCCAGGATGAAAGCGCAGGTTGAAGCTGTTCTCTGTTCAGTGGGAAACAGCGCCTCCAGCGTACAGAAATCTGACACTGAATGACTGAATGAAGGGCAGAGGTGTCTGTCAGGGTCACTGTCAGGAACCACTTCAAAAGGCTTCTGTAGACACCATGCTCTGCCTGTACAATTAGGTGAACATAGAGTTAGTGTCTGATCAAGATGAAGACTTTTGAGTTAAATCACCTTCTCGGACCTGGAAAAATGTCCATCTTTTATTCCAAAGCTTGATTTGATTTTGAAATGCCCCAAAGCTCCTGTCAGTACCTCTGGATCATACAGTGTGGAGGTGTTTGATGTTTCACTTTATTTGCCTGTGGCTAGAGTTTGATTTTATTTATTTATTTTATTTTATTATTATTATTATTTGGCTATTATTTATTTGGCAATGTATTTATGATTTGGCTATTATCAATTTAATTGATTGATTGATTGATTGATTGATTGATTGATTGATTGATTGATTGATTTTTGCACATAACAATAATGAGTACATTTTAAAGCAGTGAAATCAATTAGATGTACCTGCATTTAGTTGAACTGCCAGGAATTGTTTGAGTTGTGTCCAGCTTACCTACCTATGTTTTTGTTTAAGATGAATAAACTGTATTTGACATAAATAATAACTGATCAGTATAATTTCTCAATTCTCAGATATTTTAATCTAAATTTAAGAACAATATTAAGTATATAGAAATATATTATATTAAACAAATATATTTAAAACAATATTTGTATTTTAAAAAACATTATCTACTTGTTAGTCTAATACCAATCTCTTTTTTGTGAAGGGGAAAAAAACCTTTATCTGTTGTAGTATAATTTAAGTATTTCCAACTAAAAAAAAATAGGTTATTAAGATAGTTGCATAGCATAGTTATTGTGATATATTGTGGAAGACCATAAATCACTGCTTAGATGTTAATATATTTATTATTAATATACATTTTTTAAATCATGGAATTCAAAGCTTTCACTTTATGTCAATAATTGTTTGTGAATACAATAGTAACAATAATAATAATAAACTATATTTTCATTGACTTTTAAAACAGCGTTTATATTGTTATTAATTAATTGTATTGTTTTTAATGGTATTGTGCGTCTATATATTCTCCTAACATGTCCTGTCATATGTAAAAAACATAAAAAAGAAAACATTTATGAATCATAACCCACCAAACTGCCTATATAGTGAGTTTATATGCATTACCTGCCACGGGTAATTTCCAGCCGAAATGATCCCCAGGTTTGGGGATGCTGATTTCAAACCCTGCCTGTAGCTCTACCGAGTGCTGATTCATGATTTAATGTTTTAATGGATCACAATGGATTCGGTTATATAAAATTAGTGCACAATTAGAGCTCGTTCTTCTATTAGCTCCAGAGCTCAGCATGAAATGGGAGAGATTAGGACATGGGAATAGAGATACAAGGCCTGGTAAAGAGCTGCAGAGATAGGGAAAGGCGCTTTGATGGAAGAAAAGAGGGCAGATATGAGTATTGTGATGGGGTTTAGAGATTGAGATAAAAGGTTAAAGGCCTAGTGTCTCATATATTGAGACAAATGGGCTAATCTGAGGGGTGGGATGTTGTGGAATACCAGCACAGCCATAGTAGAAAGTAATTACGGTTTGTTGTGCGCTATAGAAATGGGCCGCAACCTCTCTTCGACAGCCGTTTGGAACCAGAATCCCTCCAGACTGCAGCAGGACACGCTGCGCTAAAAATAGCCCTCTGAAGAAGGCCTAGCATTAGCGGCTCTCTGCAGATAACTAGCCGCTAGAACATATCAGGCCTTGTCCTTGCTGCTGCTGCTGAAGAGTTAGTTGATCGGCATTAAATCTGGGAGGAAAGTCTCAGTAAACTGATGATGGTTGAAGTTAATGAAGTCGTTAAATGTCCAATTAGCACGCGCTATGTATAGTCACCCGCGCTGTCTGTTTATGCAAACTCAGCTGATGTTGTTTGTGTATCCTCGGCTGCTGTTTGCTCTGATACGAAGTGATAATGTGTGTTGAGATGACACTGGTTACCTGTATGCATGCTGGACAAAGCTGAGCTACACCTGCATTATGAAGTTGCATCATTTATTTTACATGATGCATTTGTTTAGTTTACCTTTAAATGTATGCATTCAGCAAATGTTTTATATTTATTTATTCTTACTTAAACTGACTTGCATTGTATTTCAGCAAGCTATGCATGTGATCAGTTCATTGCCAGCACCATAATCTAGTGTTTGATATGCAGGAATTTATTTATTTAGCTAGCTATCTAGTTAATTTATTTATTTTAGTGTTTTACTTTTATTTTACTTTTTTTTTTCATTTTTTGTAATGTGAATTTTTTTTTTTTTATAAATAATGTAATGATTTAATTAATTATTAGCTTTTCTCCAATTCACGAACCTCAGTTTTACTTTTACAGTACGTATATACAAACACTCAGTGATTCTCCTAGGCCCAGTTTATTCCTGGTATCACATCTTAAGGGGTCAGTAGAGACAGATCGTGGTTTATTAATCTCAAGTGCATCTTCTGTGACCACTTGTGATCAGATTTCAGTAGGAGCCACTTACAGTGTCAGTGTTCCCTGGGAATCGATCCCATGACCTTAGTGTTGCTTGCATCATGTTATGCTTTTTAGGTTTCATGTAAGTTTTGTTTTGTTTTTACACGAAAAATGCATGAAGTTTACATTTTAATTTGTCTATAATTTTGAATAATTGTTAACGTTAATATAAGGGGTTACTATGTACTTACATTTAAATTTATAATTTGGTACAATGCACTTATTATGTACATACATGTTTTTATATTGTTCTCATATTTAAAAAATAAATAAATAAATGAAACTTAAACCACCAAACCTGTCCCTAACCTTACCCGTATCCCACCTCAATAGCAGCAGAAGTGTTTGCAATACAATATGTACACAATAAGTACATTGCACTTATTGTTTGATGCAAGTAGTTAAAGCCACCTAATATAAAGACAAAAACAAATGCAATTAAAATTTAAAACTTAAAATCTGTATTTATTTAACTTTTTTAAATAAAATGTATTATTTTATTTTACATTTTCAATCTTTTTGAAACATTTTTGGATCAAACTGTTATTTTTATAATCTTAAAGCTCTTGAATTTAGCAGAATGCATGATGGACAGGTCATTTGTAGCTGTCTGCAGTGCATTAGAGCAGATTACTGAGATGGATGTGCGTAAAAACGTGTAAAGGTCACTTTATAAAAGGTGGAACATCTTCTGCAGTAGCTCACTGTCTTTCCTTTTGATTTGTGTCCTTTGCGTTTGATGATAAAATGTGTTCGCTGCTGAATCTGATCTCATGCCTCTGTTGTTTTTCAAGGCAAACTCACAATCTGGAAGCCAAACGCAGAACGCCAGATTAAATGGGATTGGATCCAATCTATTGGTAGGACAAGCCGCGGTCGGAAGGCCAACACAACAGGCTCTCCGTGTTCAATTCTTTATGCAAAACTCTCCCCAGACCCTGGATATCATGTGCCTCTTCGGTGCATATGAGCAATGTTTTCTATGTTAAACTTCCCCGAGAGAGGAGGACCATCAAACCATTCAATGGGAAGAGAGAGGGAAATGCTCTCTGGATGTTTTGTTTTTTTTTTCGGTGGGAAATACAATGACAAAATATCAGTGTTAAACAGATGAAGCAGTGCCAAAGGACTGAACCCCGTGGTTTTAATGCTCTCCCAAAGGCCTGTGCGGATACAGAGGTATCAAAGTTCGATCAAACATTGACGAGTCGGTATCGAGTTAACATTTGTGGACCTTCTGGAGCACTTCATTATGGATTCCTCTGTATGGTCTCAGCTAATGACTCTCTCTCTCTCTCTCTCTTCATTGGGAAATGAACGCATGGATCGATCTTCAGCTGATTAACAAACATTGTGAGTGTGTTCTTGGGATCTGGAGATTAGGTCAAACAGGAGAGAACATTGATTATCACAACATGCTAAAACTTTCCTCATCTTCCGTATCAACAAGGATTGAGGGTAAGACACTCTTGAGAACTCTGTATCTGACGGCAGACTGTGTGAAAGCAGCGTAGGCCACGCTAAACTGCTCTTTGACAGTCGGCCTGCTGAAATAAATACTGTTCTTTTTCCCCTCGATTGACTGTGGACGTATTTGTATGTGAAGTACACCTTCAGCCATCTCTGATTTTAATCATTTGATTTCAAGGAGAAAATAATAAAAAAAAACATATGGGATGAAATTTTATGCTTTCATAGGTACTCTATGTGGATTTATAAAGAAATAAAATATTTTTCTTCAAGATTTGTGGAAATGACTTTTTATAAACCCAGAACTGTTATTTATTTATTTATTTATTTATTTTTCTGATCAACACTAACTTCCCTTTGCCGCGTGCTGCTGTGATCATTTTCATAATGAAATATATTGAAAGGTTTCTCCAGCAGGTCTTTGGGGCCCGTAATGTAATGGAAGTTAAGTCAAGCATACTCCGAATCATATGCTAGTGATTTGCAGTCCTGTGCATTACTCATAATCTCAATATTCCAGAGAGAATGTTTATCTTGTGTCAAATGTTTACAAATGCATTGATTATTTGTAGCCTGAGGCGTTTATGCTAATCGAATGAAGCCGTAATGACTCGTGTCGCCACATGATGTCAGTGCTCAAGCAGGTCTGGACTGATGGCATGCAGTTTTAACTCTGATCATGGGATTTCCACAGACATTACAGCCAAGCCATACACTCTTATAATCAGCACTAACTTAAAAAAAAAAAGCGTCCAAAATATTTATCAATTCCATAATATATTTTCAATAGTTTTAGTTATTAGAAATAACTAAGAAATTAATTTCATAAAATAATTAGATATTCCATCATATATTATTATTTTATAAATTTATTTTATTATTTATGTATTTTATTTATTCATTTTGTTTATTTATTGTAGTTTTAAACCTTCTTCAGTGCTTTTGGACTACACACACACACACACACACACACACACATATTAGGGATCTTCCTTGTATTGATATTGGTTATATAAATAAAATATTAAAAAAAAAAAAAAAAAATTCCAGTCAGAACTTGTAAATTTCACAATGAATTACTAAGAAACTGCACATAAAACTGAATTAAACATGAAATTTAGAGTTAGACAGACTGAAATTGTATTTTCTTGTAAAACATTGTCCAATAATATTTGTTTAAAATTGTATAATTTATCAAATATATAAAATAATAATAATAAAAAAATACAGTGTAGGTGTTAAAATGTTTATGTATTATTAGATGTTAATTCATACTAATTCATCACTTTCACTCAGAAATTGCTAGTAAATTTTGCAAATCATTACAAAGAAATGGCAAGAAACACATCAAGTTAAATGTGAAATGTAAGAGTGAAATAGTTTTGTTTTGTTTGTAAAACACGTACGATAATGTTTGTTTGATTATATAGCGATATACAGACAGTATAGGAATTTATGCATTCAGTAATATTAATGTTAATTTATTTACTAATAGATGAATTAGTAGAATACTGGTTGAAAGGAATTGTCTGGGTTTCTTGGGGTTATTTGTTTATTTGTTTTACTGTGGATAAAATCCCCGAACGAAAGCCACACGTTCATATTTAAATTCTGCTCTGGTTTCTGTCATCATGCGAAACCCCTGCTGACACTAAAATAGCATCAATAAACATCAGAGTGTTCGGGATTCCTTTAGACTAACACACACACAACAGAGAGGTTAGAAAGCAGCATAGCGTGGCTGCTTATTACCCACAATGCCTCCGTTTGTCGTTATAGGGCAGTTTATCAGAGCGAATGTGCGATGCAGATGCCAGAGGCCATAAACAGGAGAATGATGCCTTCTGATAAACATGCAAATGATTCCTAATGATGAAATTACACTAATTTTGTACAGCTACAGGGCAGAGCAGCTTCTCAAATAATCTTTCAAACACACAGACAGATGCTCTGAGAGACGGCGGTCACTTCTCTGAGACTTTGTGTGGAAACTGTATGTCCTCTGTTGGTGAGTTCACAGAAGCACATCATTCTAATGTACAGTAAAATCATTGTTGCCTGATCTCTCTAGAAAAGTATATTTTATTTTATTCTGTTATTTTATTTTATTTATTTTATTTGATTATTTCAGACAAATGTCTTGTCAGAAAATATATTATTTAGAATTATTACAATTTCTGAAAACACGCATGAACAAATTAATATTTTATTTTATGCAAAGGTCTTTTTAATAATTAAACCCTTTTACAATTGTATTTTAAATGCCTGACTGCAATATTTCTCCTCTTATTGCTGTCACTTTACTATTTTTTTATTTTATTTTATTTTATTTTATTTTATTTTATTTTATTTTATTACATACAAAAGTCTTGTCAATAATTATATTCTTATATAAATATAATTTAAATTCCTAAATACACATAGGAACAAATTAATATTGTTATTTCATTTTATTGCAAAATATTTTTAATGATTAAACCAATTTTATTTTATTTTATTTTATTTCAGGCAAAAGTCCTTTTAATAATTAAATTATTTTACAAATATAAGTTAAGTGCCTAAGGAAGGAACTAAACATGTAGGAACTAAATAATAAATCCCTCTCACTCATCCTGTCACCTATGGAAAAAAACAAAACAAAAAAAAGACATTCCTTTACAGATAATTATGAGCAGAAACATTGGATGAACATCGAAACAAACAACACTATTAGTGGTCGGTCATATTTCATATTGGCACACCAAGCACAAGCAGGCCCAAATATGTGGCTGTAATCTGGAAAACCTGTCACTGGCCATATTTAATATGTTGGCAAGCCCCAAAGTCGCTTCTAATAAGCCTCCGTGAGCTATATGCTGTAAGACTGTATACTGTGTTTAAATTCTCTGCATTGTCTCTGCATAATTGCGATGACTCCCACACACAGCCATGGCTAACGGCGTAATCTGATCAGAGTCTAAACGAGCCTGAATGAAGGAAGGAGCTGAGGATGAGCCTCTCTGAACGTCAAACAAATCAACGTGCCTGATGCGGTTTCACAGAGACATGTCTTCAGGTCACATGACGACAGCGTGATGTTTCTCACACATGTATGTGTCACGTCTCTAATAAAGTCGTGATTAGTGAAGCTTTGTCGAGCAGCTGGCGCAGTGTTTGCTCTTGCTGTTAATTAAACTCCAGACTGTAATTTTGAGGAGCCTAAAGATATTCAGTGAAACACGTTTCATGTTGTGTCTTCTCAGTTTCACACGGTGATTGATGAGAAGCTGGGGATGGGTTTTGAAGCAGTGGCTTCACTTTTAGCTGCAAAGAGGCTGCTTTAGATTTGTTCTTTTATTTGACTTTTGCTGTGTGTGAAGTAAAAATCCTGTAGCATTTTAAACGCATCTCGAGATACAGGTGCATCTCAATAAATTAGAATGTCATGGAAAAGTTCATTTTTTCTTGTAACTTATTTCAAAAAGTGAAATTTAATATAATTTAGATTCATTGCATGTAAAGTAAAACATTTCAAAAGTTTTTTTGTTTTAATTTTGATGATTAGAGCTTACAGCTCATGAAAGTCAAAAATCAGTATCTCCGAATATTAGAATATTTACATTTGAGTTTCAATTAATGACCATCTCTACAGTATAAATTCCGGGTATCTCTTGTTCTTTGAAACCACAATAATGGAGAAGACTGCTGACTTGGCAATGATCCAGAAGATGAACATTGACGTCCTCCACAAAGAGGGTAAGTCACAGAGGGTCATTACTGAAAGATGTGGCTGTTCACAGAGTGCTGTATCAAAGCATATTAAATGCAAAGTTGACTGGAAGGAAGAATTTGGGTAGGAAAAGGTGCACAAGCAACAGGGATGACCGCAAGCTTGAGAATACTGTCAAGCAAAGCTGATTCAAACACTTGTGAGAGCTTCACGAGGAGTGGACTGAAGCTGGAGTCAGTGCATCAAGAGTCTCCACGCTCAGACGTCTTCAGGAAAAGAGCTACCAAGCCACTTCTGAATCAGAGACAACATCAGAAGCATCTTACCTGGGCTGTGGAGAAAAAGAACTGGACTGTTGCTCAGTGCTCCAAAGTACTCTTTACAGATAAAAGTAAATTTTGCATTTCTTTGGAAATCAAGGTCCCAGAGTCTGGAGGAAGAGTGGAGAGGCACAGAATCCATGTTGCTTGAAGTCCAGTGTGAAGTTTCCACAGTCAGAGATGATTTGGGCTGCCATGTCATCTGCTGGTGTTGGTCCACTGTGTTTTCTGAAGTCCACAGTCAACGCAGCCATCTACCAGGAGATTTTAGAGCACTTCATGCTTCCTTCTGCTGACAAGCTTTATGGAGATGCAGATTTCATTTTCCAGCAGGACTTGGCTGATCACCTCCATGCCACGCCGAATTGAGGCAGTAATTAAAGCAAAAGGAGCCCTTACCAAGAGTACATATAGAGTAAATGAACATACTTTCCAGAAGGCCATCAATTCACTAAAACATTTTTTTATTATTATTATTATTGGTCTTATGAAGTATTCTAATTTGTTGAGATAGTGAATTGGTGGGTTTTTGTTAAATGTGAGCCTAAATCATCACAATTAAAAGAACCAAAGACTTAAACTTCAGTCTGTGTGCATTGAATTTATTTAATACACGAGTTTCACAATTTGAGTTGAATTACTGAAATAAATGAACTGTTCCACGACATTCTAATTTATTGAGATGCACCTGTAGTTAGGATCTTCTTTATTCAGTTGCACTAAGCCTAGCTGTTTTTGATACAGAAACATGTCCTGTCAAAGGACATTAGAAACTGTCCAGGTAACAGATTTATTTAGGTTATAAAAACTGATTTATTTAGGTTAGAACATAGTTTTGAACTGTTTCTAAATGTCCAGTTCTCTTGTTGTGATTAGAACGGCATTTAAAGGTGATTAAAACGTTTCTTAACTTTATTTTCTCCCAAAATATAACTTTATCGTAATGTTTGTTTTTAATATTCTAAGAACGTTAAAAAGTATTTCCTGATTTCCTGAAAAGTTTCTTGTCCTGATTAGAATGCTATATAAAAGTCACAAAAATCTATTCTATAAATTTGACTTTTAGCCAAAATATAACAATATTTAGGTATTTATTTTCAATATTCTAAGAACGTTAAAATGTTTCAGGTTTCTTGTGATGATTAGAACGTTATTTAAATGTTACATTTAAATGTTTCTTAAATGTTCATCAAGTACAAATAACATTTCTCCTATTATGAGAACATATATCAAATATGACGTTCCATAAATATATGTTCCATAAGCATTACTTTAAGAAGGTTTGTCCTAACGTTTATATAACATTAACTAAGGCAGAACTGGTGAACTCTCAATATTCAATGCTCACGCAAACCATGTGGGAGACTCAATTCTCAATTAATTTCAGCAAAGTTTGGTGTTAGCATGCTGCTAAGCTAACAACACAAACAAACATTTGGTAAAATACTAAAAGACAAATATTCTTCATATTTAACATTCTTTATATTCTTTAAAAGAATATACTGAAGCATGAACTGAATGTAATGTTTTGGACACTTGATTACATTTTAAATACAAGTAGATGAAAATGTATTATAATTGAATTGTTAAAGTGTCTTTGAATATGTAAGTGTCCTTTTATTTCATTAATATTATATAATCTGCAAGTACAGTTTTTAAAAATATAATTTTAATATACTACAAGTTAGATGCACTTATTTTTCACAAGGACATTTACCTATTCTTCATCAGCCCTTTTCAGAATAGGGTGAATTACAGTTTATATTTCTATATCTTTGTCTACTATCTTGGCACTTTTTTTCCATAAGTTCATTGTACAAAGTATCATAATTGCACTGCCCAACTTTGTGGAACAGCCTTAACCTCAGAAGAATACCAAGAACGTCTTAAAATACTGCCCATGTAGGGAGCTTGCTAGGTTTTAGAGCACAGTCTGATCTCAGTCTCAGGTACAAATTCAATAAAGTGGTCTTTTTTAGTCTTCTTGTATTTACAATGTTTGTGTCAGTCAAGTGTTTGTGAATTTGATGTCTAGGTTTTTGGTTTGTTTTTTGCAGACATATGCCATTCTCTCTGAGTGTCAGTTTCTCAGGCAGTAATGATCAGTGTGAGGCCTCTCAGAGTCACCGCAGGCTCAGATAAAGTCCTCAGGGAAAACATTATCATGATTGTCTCGTGCCTGGTGGCTATCAAGTGGAGTTTCCCCTTTCTGCCCGGGACTTTCCCTTCACTATCAGCACAGGAATCTAGACTAATACCCATCATGCACTGCACCTAGAGCCACACACATGCTGATGTAGGTCTAACCCATTAAATGTCCCCAGAAGTTTAGCCATCACATCTCAGTAAAAAATGAATTTACAATAATCACATTTTTAACAATTACACAATTCATATTGATTGATTGATTGATTGTAATGTTGTTTTGTTTTTTTTAAAGTCATGATTTTGTTGAAAATACATTCTTGATCTATTTGCTATAATTAGTGTTTACTATTTTTCATTGTGAGATTTTTGATGAGTTGCATTAAAAGCAGTTAGGTTCAGTTTGACCCGCAAACATCAAAATAATAATAATAATAATAATAACAACAATAACAATAATAATAATAACAGTATAGGAATCCAAAACCATAAAAATAAATAAATAAAAACACTGACATTAAAAAATTTATTTTCATAGATAATAAAAAGTGAGACTTCAATGATATTTTGACCATTGAACCCTTACATTTAATAAATCTGGTGTCTAAAATGTTAAAACCCTCTTATGAAAACAAATACCATCTAAAACCTTGAGGAAAATGCTCTATACAAGAACCAGAGGAAGATAAATGCCACTGCAAGGGATGCATTAGATATTCATTTGATTGTTAATTAGTTTAATTTTGCCTTCAGCTTGAATTGATTTTGCCGTCTGAAGTCCTAGAAAACTCACAGATTACAGAAAATAAATGGCCAAAACAACATTTAGCAACTACAACAAAGGCACTATCATTAAACATTAATTGTGCAAGGACCTTTAAAAGGAAAGCAGGCTAAAACAGAATCTTTTCTCTAATAATAAAAGGAATAACAGCAACCCATCATTAACTTCTGAGTGCTTAAGTTTGCGTCCCATCATCATCTGCTGCTTCTGTTCTGTTCAGCGCGGTGAAAATCAGTGCTCTTTTAGAGGTGCCAATCTGAAGGTCTTTTACAATCAGTAAATGCCAAAGCCATTACAGGCTGAGTGCAGGTCCGGCGGTGAGCTGTCTATCTGAGCAAAGCCTGGAGCAATCCCACCTCACGGCTTTATTTATTCATCTCTGCTGGCGTATTTTAGGTCGTTCAATTGTTCTGTCCTTGAAACAAATTTCCTGCACTCAGAAATGGCAATAGTCTCTTATGTTATGCTGTGGAAGTGAACATAAGTATTATGGAGAGCTGTAATGTAACTGTAGTTTAAACGTGAAAATGCAATGTTGAATTGGCATTAGTGTATACTTATCCAGTGTTCCCAGAGAAATTAATCTTTCCCAGTGAACTGATTCATTCACAGCATGATTCTGTAAGTATCACCAATAGGTGGTGACAAGCGAGGCTCTTTTTGCCTTTCACGAGTGAGTCATTGAATCAATCAAACGCAGTTGTTCAAAACAAAAACAAGAACTACAAGTCTGAAAAAAATTAAAGCATTATTTTTACATTTTGTCAACTACTGTGCTTGACAAGGTAAAAAAATAAAATAAAATATATGTTAAATATATATATATATATATATATATATATATATATATATATATATAAATAAGTGAATAAATATTACTACTACTACTAATAATAATACAAATATAAAAATAGATAAATACAAAATAAAAGGACAGTAATAAAAATAAATGCATATGTTTGAGTTAAAGTAATAAAAAAGTAATTTAACCAATTTCACTAAAATAAATAAATAAATAATTTTCAGTAATATATGTTTTTTATTACTTTAACTCATCAAAGCAATTTGACCAATTTCACTATCATTTTCTTTTTAAGTTATAAAAGATTCAACTCAATTTTCAACTCAAGATTCATCTCAATCTCAAGTCATTTTAGTATATTTTAAGTTGAAATTACTTGTACAGCCCATTTGATAAGGCAGCAGCTAAAGTTAAGTTGAAGTAGGTGGACTTTTTTTCTTTTAATACAGTGAATGCCTGAAAAAAGGAATAATGAATAGCATCACATCTTTTTAACCATCATTTATGCTTTCATCTTTTCTTGCTGAACGCAGCTGACAGACAGGGAACTGATGCTCTTTTTTCCAGTCATTGTCAGTGAGCAGAAAAGGCCTAGTTTTTTTCAGGTCATTCATGGTGCATGGTGTTCATTTGGTATGTGTGGGAATAAGACATCTAGAGCTGTCTTTGAAACACTATTGTGTTTTTTTTCTGTGTGTTCAGGTGTCTTCTTTGATCTGGGCTCTGTCTAAATCCCCTCTCTGTGGCTCTGAAGGCTTAAGGGTCTCTTATGGTGTGTGGTGACTGACTGACTGCTGCACGCAAACAGATCTTCGGTAATAAGAGAAATGACTCACACTTCATTACAATCAACAAAACGCCCATATAGTCCTTGAGGTCAGACTATAAGCCTCTGCCTTCCTAAAAAAGAGATGTGTGTGTATTAAAATTCAAAGTAAGACAGGAAGGCACACTGTGAGGAGTATAAGGTCACAACGAGATTAAAATTGTGAGGTAAAGTCACAATTATGACTATTGTGGAAATGAGCTTTTATATGAAAAAGTTTAACAGGGATCACCAAGAACAAAATGTAGCTTTGGGGAGTAAAAATATGTCAAATATTAACTCAAAAATCTAACTTTGGCTTTAGTGCACAATTTAATGGATTGTTGCATTTAATCTATTTAATCTAATCTTTATCTATTTCTATTGAAACGTATGCATTGTATTTAATAACATTTGCAATTAAACAGTTGTAATGATGATGTTGCAAGTTAGAACATATAAAATATAGTAACTTACTGTTAATAGTGTAATATTAAAAACAAAACAGTAAAATAAAATGATCAACTTTACATGTGCTACGTTATTTGCAATGGTTGACAGTTTTTTAACTCAATCATCTAACTTTTACTTTAGTGAATAACATTTAACATTTTATCTGGGGTAATATGAAGAACAAAGTCACAATGTTTCTTGACAGATTATTTATTTTATTTTACTTTACATTATTGTATTTGATTTTATTTTGCCAATAGATTTCAGAAACTTTGCTTAAAACACGATGCAAATTTTCATTGTGAAAGAGCCTAAAATGTATTTCAATTAAAAAGACATATTTATGGATGGCATCTTGTGAGAGTTTACCCACCAGTGGCAGAGGAAGTGTCAGACCTCTGTCGTGTGTGTCATGTGTTCCCACCTCGTGTTTCCATATTTGGTTTGTTTCCTGTCCTTGTCTAGTGTGATTATTAGTTAATTCCATTCAGCTGTGTTTGTCTCTATCTATGATTATCCTGTGTATTTATAGTCCTGTCTGTTCAGTTTGATTTCGTCTGGTCTACTCGTTACTCCCCGGTGTTCCTGGCTGTCAGCCGTGCCTTGTCTTGCCCTGATGTCTACATTAAAGACTGTTCACGTCCTCATCTACGTGTTCTTGTATCGTCCTCGTGTGTGCACCGTGACAGGAAGTTGGTGAGCATTTATTTTCGGATCTTGGGCGTGCAAATTGCAAAATTGTTCAAATTTCAGAACCTTGCATGCATAGATTAATACCAGTCCTAAGTGTCACAAACACAACATTTATCAGTAAAGAAACCTGACTGAAATCATTATCATCCCTACATCCAGCACAGGTACTCATGAGAAGTCAGAAAGGTTTAGTAATGAACTGGGAGAGCTCTAGATTGCCTGCGAACATATATTTGAAGCCAAATACAGATGTGCTGTCATTTGTAGTGTTTTCTTTTCATCTGTTGAATGTGAAAGAGAAACATACTCGCACAAACATACAAAGATCTTTGTAAACACTTTCATGCCAACTGTGTGGGAAAAACTAAAGCGACCGCAAAAGAGGTCCTGAGGCAGATACTAATTGCTGCATGTTGAGATGCTAAACTGTAAGCATTGTGGGTAATTGTTCTCAGTGTGTGCGTTACTCCTTGTGAGAAATAATTACACCTTACCATACTTAAAAAAAAAATAAAATAAAATAAATGCTTATGAAAATAATAGCAACCCTAACTTTAAAAGAATCACTTCAGTGTGAAATAAATTGCACATTTAAACTGCATGTTATTTACAATTAAATGAAAAATTTGTATAGTTTTAGTAAGACTTCGGTACATCTTTATAAGTAATTTCATAATTACTTCTATTGTCTTTGAAATATGGTTAAAGTTACTGCTGAATGGACTGATAAGCATTTATGATAAACCAAAATGTACTTTAATGTATCTTCTATTAAAACCTTTAACAAATGATCAAAAAACACTACAGTTAAAATTCTAATCAAGTATTTTACATGTTTTAGTATGTTAGATAACATCAAACTAATTGTACATCTATAAAGCATGACTTAATGAATGAATGAGCCCTAAGAATGAATAAATATATTATTAGAGTTACTAAAACAATGTCCTTTAAAGTACAACTTTTAGTTTGACATTATTTCAAAGTGCACTTTTTAAAACTACACTTGAGTGGCCTTTATTTATATTATATTATATTATATTATTATATATTAGGACAATCATGCATTTAATGTTCCACATAAGATATAATGCATATAGATTTGAAACAAATAGATTATAACAGATTGTTCAGTATATTTCAGTATTTGCTGAAATATTCCTTTAAATTAAATTCAGTGATTCATTTGATGCATTTGGCAAACATCTTTATCAAAATTAACTCATATTGCATTTGAGGTACACATTTGATCAATTCTTACTTTGCATGGAAATGAAACCCAAGACTTTTGTGTTTCTGTCACCATGCTTTAGTGATTGAGATGCTGTGCAAATCGTAATGCTAAGTTCTTTGTGAAGGAACAAAAAAAAAAAAAAAAGTCAGAGGATTTTCGGAATAAGCTGTTTACAAATTTCCAGTTAAAACAGGCATAATCCAAGAGTGGGAATCAGATTATGGGGATATTGTTGGCCACTGAATCAGTACTAATTGGAATACTGCCAAGTTTTAATTAGAATACTGACATGCATGTGAACATTGTCTGTTTGTAGCCAGGCTATATAATAAAATAATCAATCCTGTCATCTATTCCTTCACAATTTCTGTGGTTCATTGTTCCCCTATATAGAGCAGCAGCTCTGACACCAACAGTATTTTTTGGGGGCATGTGCTGCCAGGGACTCCTCAGGCTAATGACCACTAACAAGAGCAGATCCTGAGGCCCTTTAATGAGTCAAAGGCGCTGTCTGGCCTTCAGTTCGTCAAGCGAACGCATTCAGCCGCCTCTACGGCCCGAGTGGCTCTAGGCTGTCCATACTGATCAAACAGCCTGCGTGAAATCAAAGAAAGTGTTTGTGTGTGTGCAAAAGCCCATCTGGGTGAATTTACAGGTGTTTGTGATCTGTCAAACCTCATAGAGCATCAATTGACTAGTTATTAAAAACTTACCTGCAATCTAAAATATAATCTAGAATAAAGCTGACACAGTGACATATGAAAAATAAATAATTTCCTTTTCATTCAGGATTGAGAAACCCAAAAAAATTAAATGTAGTTATGTAAATGAACTCTTACTGCAGGAAGCATAAGAGAATCTTTGTTTTGGTTCCCGTACGCACTGAGAGGTGAGCGAGTTAAACGATTTCCTTTGTGCCAAAGCGCTTGTGAGTGGCATGGACCGGCAGTAATGAAGGACTCTGCTCATGAAACAATGATCGCTTTTTTTTGTGTGTGTGGCTCTCCAGCTTTGTGTGAGGAAAGCTCTTTGAGTCGCAGCCACATTCTTTGTGTCCTGAAATAGTATTTTAATGAATTGTGCAACCATCTAGGAACATGCTGGGATACATGCCGGCCAAAACCTGCTGCTCCACTCCACACAGAGACCGTGTGCCTGGCTTGAACTCACACTCATATATCAGGAATGAGGGATGGAGACACAACTTTCCAGCAAGGCACGGGAAGTAGACTGAGATGGCATTGATGAGAAATTTTCTGCATTACATGCAATAATCTAGCAGATGTTTTGAGGCAGAAGTGTGCTTAGTTGTTTCTTAAAAATGTTTTTAAAAAGGGGAACAACTTGCAAATAATGTAATATTCTTGAAATAAGGCCACTTAAGTGACTTAAAGAGAGACGCTTTCATGACTGTTTCTTAACACACTTAAGTAGACTTTTAAAAGTGCACTTTGTAATAATGTCAAATTAAAAGCCCATTTTTAATCATATTTGAATAATATCTTGTCGTGCTTTAAAGAAGTATACTTATTTTGATACGTTGACTATTATACTTAAGCACATGTAAAGTACTTGATTATAATTTTAACTGTAGTGTATTATCTGATGTTACATTGAAAAGTGATATTAGTTTAGTTATTACTAAAATAACTAAATCACAACGTCATTCCTAATGTGTAATTACAAATATATTAAGTACATACAAGTTTCAACCGAAATGCATTAAAGTATATTTTACTTTATCATAAATGTTTGTTGATCCATTCAGCAGTAACTTTAACCATATTTCAAAGACAATAGAAGTAATGGAATAAAATGACATATACTTAAGTCCTACTTAAGTGGATAAAAAAAATAAAACATTGCAAAAAACTGCATTTCATATCAATTTAAGCTATAATGCACATTTATAAAATTTTAATAGCATGCAATTAACTGTCTGAAAATATTACATTCAGTTTACATTTAAGTTACAGTTTCCTTGTAACACTTTATATGTACTGTAGTAATAATAATAAATTATGCATACATAACATGCAACTAAACCAAACCCTAACCCTATTGTAAGTACATCTTGTGAATTACTATTACACAATATTTAAATTATACTGTAACAAGGACAACGTCAAATAAAGTGTAACCAATATTCTTTAAATATGTCATTTTTGTCTTTTTAAAAGTAAGCTACAGTGTACTTGTTAAGGAGTTAACATGAGAAGTGTTATTCCTTAGAGTAACACTTCTAGAAACTAGATCCAGCATTGCACAGAAAAGCACAAGCTCGGACAGAATCCACATTAACATCACTATGTGAATAGCAGGGCAGAACATTATAAAAAAAATATGTAGAGTCTGTGTATGTAATGAAGCTTATGGAGATGAGGAACGCTAGCAGACCTAATGCCGTCTGTACACCTGAGAATGTAGGAATGTGATATTAAATGTTTGGTCTGCATTAGTGTGTCAATATAGTGATGATAGCATTAGCAACACTGGATCTCATTACAAACATTATTCATATTTTATGAAGGAATAGTTTGCCGAATTAATTATGAAACTATAATAATCGCTGAGACAGCAGATCTTTGGCTTAGAGCGTATTCAGCTAAATCCAGCAAGTGATAATATCTAGATCATTTTGGACTCTTATGATACTCTCCTGTCCTTGTGATGTTTGTATAACATGAATTTGACATTTAATCGTGTTTGAAATACAAAATATGTATAAAATGGATGGTTCCATGTTTAAGGCCATTTTAAATGGCACTTTTAGATGCACTGGTAAACCGTGCATTTAACTACAAAACAAATTACCTATATAAACAATTCACTCTAGTTTCCAGCTGAAATGAACACTAGTGGCATACATTAATAAAAACGTATTTTTGTGTGGTTCTTTGCACCATACTATATTATGAGCTCAAAACACTTATAGTGCATGACATGTAAACAGATATGTTTTGAGGTTTGCATCGCATAAGCAGTTCCATATGTTTGGCTTTTCTGAAATAGTAAACTCACTCGATAGTGCACCCGGTACAACATTACATTCATGATGTGAAGCGCTATGGTACAATTCCTGTGAAACACGAGTCACGATAAAAAAGCCCAAAGACTTGTAGAAAGTATCTAAAATGGCATGGTTGCTTCAGCAAATGTGTTCTATCTTTTGTTGACAATATTGGTTAGGTTTAGGTTTGTTACTTTCAAATGTAATAGAGCATTAACCTTTAAGTGAATGGTTAATGCAAAATTAACCATCACCAGATTCACATTTGTCTGTCTGGATTCTATTGAACATACTTTTAAATCATTTTGCACAAAAGTCACCACACAGGCATGTTTTCGCAGTAAACTTGGGTTGGATAATAATATTTTCAACCACAAACAGCCTATACACGGTTAGACTTGAACTACGTTACTTGCCAGAACTGCTTATTCTCATTATGCTCATTCTCATTACAGAACTGCTTATTCTCAAGTGCTTTTATATTGAACAGGTTTATTTTATCATACTGCATTTGTCACCATGTTATAAAACCAATATCCAACTCAAAATCATGCATGACAGTGAAAGTACGATTAAGGGAGTTGTAGGCCTTGCATTGTGTTTATTCCATGATAAAATCACCGTAATGCAAAATCCTAAGTGCACACTATAACAATACACAAACTGATATTTGGGTTTGGATTCCACACAACAAAATTTGTCTTTGATATTTAAAGATGAGCCATTACAGATGCTTATTTTGTTGGGTACAAAATTTAAAACTATTACTATGATATATAGACTCCTCACACTGGCTCTGGAAATACCCGGGCCAAGAACAGAAGGAGGTTATGGATGGATGGATGTATGTGTGTGTGTGTGTGTGTGTGTGTGAGAGAGAGAGAGAGAGAGCAGCGTGAGAATGCTGTGACCCTGCTTTGTGCTGTAGATGAGATGAGGAGGGGGACGAGAGCCTGGCCGGCTACACTGTGACAAACGCCACTCGGCATTGTGCTGCTCCCACGGGACGGCGAGGAGGGGACAGTGTGGAGGAACCCAGAGTAGCAGCGCACAAAAACACAGAGTTAAAGTGATAGAGATATATTGACAAAAGAGTGAAAGGATGAAGAGCGAGACAGAGAGAGACCTAGTGAAGCACTGAACAGTTTTCAGAAACTTATGAAACATGGTGGGGGAATAAACACAATGTTATTGTCAGAAAGACTGAAACTTATTTTTTTTTTTTCGGCAATTGTGGTTATATAATGCACTTCTCTTTCATGCTCTATTCAGACTGTGAAACATTAATTGCATTTAGGAAATTATGAAATCCTTTATGTAACCTGGCAATTTACTTTTGCTCTTTGTAATAAAGTGGAAATGCCAATTAATCAAGCTCATTAAAACAATTTGACCTATTTTGCTTTTGTTAACAAATGGGATAAATTTAGGGTAGGTGGTTCATTATTATAGAGCATTAACTAGAGCAAATGGCCACAATATGTACAAGTTCTATTTCAGATAAAACTGAACACGATTTCAGTACATTTCCATTTTAATATGTCATCATGTTATAACTTTTCACAGCATTTTGCCCTTATGGCATTTTGCATATACTATGTCTACTTTTTAAACTATTTGTTTTTCTACTTCCAAATTTTGTTTAATGCAGTAATTGCCCTTTTTTCAGGTAATTAATTTGTTTCTGTTAGACGACTATGCAGAAGAATTGCTTATTATACAGCGTAATATAGATGTATTTTTTTCATCCTTACTGGCTGTGAGAATCTACGCATGCGCTGATTTGTGACTGCGTGTTTTGAGTTTGAGCTCCATCAAATTGATTCTTTATTGTCTATTTTCTATCTTAAAAACAATTTTATACACTATCATTTTCGTTTCTATAACATGTGAATATATCCCCTATAGCATTCTAAAACAAAACCAATCAGTGCGCCTTGTTATCACTAGTTTTATTTTGATTTCTCGGGTCACAAGTCCGGGGTAAGTATACAGCACGCTGCTAACACTCCCACCACCTCTACTCTGTGTGTTTCTCTGCACAGGCCCTGTGCACCCAGGACGCGATCTTCCCAGATGTCCTTCACTCTGACGACGATCATCGTGTCGGGACCGCTTCCCACGTATCGACGAGGACACGAAAGGTTCAGTAGACTGTTTGCTATAAACGAATGGTAATTGTCATGGTGTAAAGAACAGAAACTGCTCTTTGTTATTAATTAGAATCTTTTCTGGGAGCGTCCTAGGCTTTTTCGTGCTGATGGCCTGCACCCCAGCAGATTCGGAGCGGAACTCCTGTCAGACAACATCTCCAGGACGCTACGCTCCATCTGACTAGTAAGCCAATTCTCAAATAACTACTATGATGACTTTTGTTCTACCCACTTAAATGATAGAAGTACTTGCGTTGTCCAATCTATACAGACTGTGTCTGTTCCCCGAATAGCGATGTCAAAATATAAATTTAATGCAGGATCTAGAAAAAATCTGATCGTGATTAAACCAGAAAAACGCAAAATAAATGAAGAAAAACTATTTTTAAAGCTTGGGCTCCTAAACATTAGATCACTCGCACCCAAAGCAGTTATTGTAAATGAAATGATCACAGATAATAATTTTGATGTACTCTGCCTGACTGAAACCTGGCTGAAACCAAATTAATATTTTGGTCTAAATGAGTCTACTCCACCAAGCTACTGTTAAACATGAGCCCCGTCAGACTGGTCGTGGTGGCGGTGTTGCAACAATATATAGTGATATTCTCAATATCACTTACTCAGAAAACAGGATACAGGAGGTTTAACTAATTCGAAATACTTCTGCTTAATGTTACACTGTTAGATATGCAAAAGAAATCTCTCCTATCTCTTGCTCTGGCTACTGTGTATGGACCGCCAGGGCCATATTCAGATTTCCTAAAAGAATTTGCTGATTTCCTCTCAGATCTATTGGTTAATGTTGATAAACTGCTAATTGTCGGAGATTTTAACATTCACGTTGATAATACAAATGATGCGTTAGGACTTGCGTTTACTGACCTAATAAACTCTTTTGGAGTCAAGCAAAACGTCACCTAGCGTATGATTAAAGCGATGAGTGGGCCCGGTTTAATTATATCGCATGGAATTGATCTTACCGATATAGATATCGTACCTCAAAGTGATGATGTTACCTGTAGCAGAAGAACCGCTTCTCAATATTATTAACTCATTGTTATCTTTAGGTCACATCCCAAAACCATTCAAGCTGGCGGTTATTAAGCCTCTTATTAAGAAACCACAACTAGATTCTAATGAACTTGCAAATTACAGACCCATTTCAAATCTTACGTTTATGTCTAAAATTTTTGTTGTGTCTGCTCAATTGTGCTCCTTCTTGCAAAACAAGATCTCTATGAAGAATTTCAGCCAGGTGTCAGGCCTCACCATAGTACAGAAACTGCACTTGTTAAAATTACAAATGACTTGCTTCTTGCTTCAGATCAAGGCTGCATCTCATTGCTAGTATTACTTGATCTTAGTGCTGCGTTCGACACTATAGACCATAATATACTCATAGATCGATTACAAAACTATATTGGTATTCAAGGGCAGGCTTTAAGATGGTTTAGATCCTACCTGTCAGATCGCTACCACTTTGTTCATTTAAATGGGGAGTCATCTCAATTATCACCAGTAAAGTATGGAGTACCACAAGGATCTGTCCTAGGTCCTCTGCTATTTTCAATATACATGTTGCCCCTTGGTAATATTATTAGAAAATACAGGATTTGTTTTCATTGTTATGCTGATGATACTCAACTATATATATCAACATGACCAGATGAAACTTCTAAACCATTTAAGCTAATAGACTGTGTAAAAAATGGAAAAGATTGGATGACCAATAATTTCCTCCTATTAAATTTAGATAAGACAGATATTAGTTATTGGACCAAAAAACAGTACACAGAATCTCGTGGATTATAATTTGCAACTAGACGGATGTACAGTTACATCCTCTAAAGTAAAAAATCTGGGTGTTATGTTAGACAGCAACTTGTCCTTTGAAAATCATATTTCCCATGTTACAAAAACAGCATTCTTCCATCTTAGAAACATTGCCAAGCTTCGAAACATGCTCCCTGTTTCTAATGCAGAAAAGCTAGTTCATGCATTCATGACCTCTAGACTGGACTATTGTAATGCACTGCTAGCTGCTTGTCCTGCATCTTCAATAAACAAGCTACAGATAGTCCAAAATGCAGCGGCTAGAGTTCTTACCAGGTCAAGAAAGTATGATCATATTACCCCAATTTTACAGTCTCTGCACTGGCTACCTATTCAGTTCCGTATCATTTACAAATTATTATTACTTGCCTATAAGGCCCTAAATGGTTTAGCTCCTGCGTACCTAACTCGTCTTCTACCACGCTACAATCCAACCCGCTCCCTAAGGTCGCAAAACTCTGGACTTTTGGTAGTACCTAGGATAGCAAAGTCCACTAAAGGAGGTAGAGCTTTTTCACATTTGGCTCCCAAACTCTGGAATAGCCTTCCTGATAACGTTCGGGGTTCAGACACACTCTCTCTGTTTAAATCTAGATTAAAGACACATCTCTTTAGCCAAGTATTCACATAATGCATCTTATAATCTTGTACTGCAGTTATATCTGATCAAATGTACATTATTATTATTCTTTAGCTTGGGTTGAACAAATCATTTTTTGCTTAGATGGAACAGCAGCTACGCTAATTGTGTCTCTATTTGTTTCTCTGTTTCTGTCACGGGATTAACATCCCATGGTAACTAGGAATTACAGAAACTTCATTCTGGATCCAACCCTTAAATGATCTGAGATGACTGAACACCTGATAAAAGATGATGCCAACCCCTCAGAGGCTGCCAAAGCTCAGACAACATACAGAATTACCAAATTTTGCCATAAGTTAAATGCATTAAGTTTCTGCAATATATAAATTTATTGTGGAAACTTAATTTCCTGTAGAGCTGCTTTGCAATGATTTGTATCGTAAAAAGAGCTATACAAATAAACTTGAACTTGAACTTGAACTTTACTCTCCCACATGCTCTGCTCAGACTGTGAAACATAATAATTGCATTTTGGAAATGATGAAATCCATTATATAACCTGGCCAGGCACTCATAATAACTTAGATCTGCCCTCCAATAAAATAGCTCCCTTTGTTTGGCTGTGCAGTTTACCCTTCCTCTCTTTACAAAGCGGAAATGGCAATTAATCAAGCTCGTTAAAACAATTTGACCCATTTCCCCATCTCTCTCTCTTGCTCCGTGCCTGGTGCAGTTCTGCCCTAAATGCTGGAGATTAACCCAGATGCACTATACTTGGATTTCCAGCGTCTTATTTCATGCAGCCTCCCGAATGCTTAATGGGCAAAACCGTGGGAAAGCAGGTGAACTGATCTAAAGGGGCAAGGCTGAACAGGATCAATATTAATGACGAGCTCCTTTCTCTCCCTAATTAGCCTTGAAGATGCATCACGTTAGCTGTTCAATCAGACTGGAGGAAAAGTCACATTTCAACACAGGCAGCTGAAATTCATTAGCCGAGAATTAGAGAGACACAAGGGAGGACAATCTAGAAAATTGAATAAATACCGGTTGGGGAACTGTGTTGGTTTCAGAGCTTTGTTCACCAGTTAATGTGGATATAGTGGGCTGTTATCAGCCTGATGAATTACTATTATGGTAGAACATTACATTGTGAAACTGAGTAAAAATCATTTTCTTCAATGTAATCACAAATACATGGCAATTTTTGAGAAAGAATCAAACATGATTTTTAGTAGAAAGACTGAAATAGTATTTTCTTCAAAATTTTCAGAATTTGCTAGTCAAATTTACAATTACAAAGTAATGGCAATTACAGATTGAATTAAACATGAAATTATATTTTTTTTATGCAGCATTAATTAAATCTATATAACTTGCATAACATAGTAATGCATTTAGTTTAGTTAATTAACAGTTAATAAAGGAACAAATGTTAATTATTTATAAACAACATTAATGTAAATTTATAAATACCGTAAAATTGTTCATGGTACCTAATACTTCAAATTATGTTAACAAATTGGACATTTGTTTTTTTAATTTATGTATCAATTTTCTTGATTTTAAATGTAATCATCCATTCAAGATTGTGTGTTACAGTCAAGGGTTATTTTTCATTATGTGATGCCTAGAAACACCCATCATTTGTGATAAAATCACTGTAATGTTCTGCCTGTCATGGCTTTACGTGACAGAAGCATGAGGCAAAATCCTCAAAACTAATTTCAGTGGCAATCATTGTTTTGTATGTGTGCAAAATTCATATTTTTTTAGTTCATTAAAGTCTAAAAATATTCCTTCTATTTTCTTTTGAGCACACACACACACACACGAACATGAAATAAAATGTTAAAGTGCCCAGCGAGTTGTGTGTGTCTTTAAAGGAGAGTGAACCTCAGAGGGAATGAATGCAGGGTTTGGATCTGCTCTGAAGCCGGTGGGATTTGGCAGAACAGTCTCACACTGAAAGCCAGAGCGGGGCAGAGAGAGTAGGGGATTACGGGGCTGGGACGCGTTCAGGGATCCGGAGGGGCAGCTGTCAGAGGTCATGGCCTCTTCCTCTGTTCAGGCTGCGGGGTTGCCATGGGCCGCAGGTTTTGTGCCGCCGACTCAGTGTGCCACTGGAGCATGAAACACACAGACACAAACACCAACAAGCAGTGTGTGTTTTGCTTACATCACCTCCTTTGTTGTGGCCTGCAGATGTTCTCCAGAAAACTAAAGAATGCCACTGACATATTAATGAGATGTTCATGCCGGACGTGCAGAGGAACCAGATAAAACCGACCCAAATGAAAAAACAGATGATCAGTCTCATTATTGCTCATACTTAGCATTAGGAATCTGAACCAGCCCATGAATCGAAGTATTACATTTTGGTATTTACAATTATGCTACAGATATTAATGATAGCTTTAATTGCGCATGCTTTTAAAGGAGAGATGCGCTGTTACTTTAAGCCAAGGGTTTTCAAACTTTTTAAAGTATGATAATGCCATGGGAAGAGACCTCCTTTTGCACCCCTTTGTGGCCTCAAGGCTCCCTGTATTAAAAAACAAACAGTATCTATGAATAACACACTGACTATAAAAATAACATCCAGAAAATGATACAAATCCTTGTTCGTCAGCACAGGTGTGGGAACCCTGAATCTCTTGACTCAGTAAAAATCTCTTCATCTCTTGTACCTCCTCCGTCCATAATTTAGCAGTTGCATCGTGTGGTGAAAAATAATTAATGACAGCATGCTTAAAAATATCAGTCAGTTGTAGCAGTAAAAGCAATCGGTGAAATCGTTCCATATGCAGTCTGGACCACGGTGTGAAACACCTCTGAGCGCTGTAACAGAAGAGGCTAAAACAACATCAGGAGAGTATGCACGGAAAACCTGAATCCTGCAGGTGCGCTGCGGTTCCAACACCTGAACAATCCTCACTGAACAAGCGGCCAGTGTCCCTCTGTTTGCATGCGCTCAGGTGGACAGTGCTACTGCTTAGTCAGGGCAGAGAGTTTGGAGCTGAGAAAGGTGAAATGCTCAGGGTGGGGTAGCTGATTACCACAAACACTACACTTTGACTAGGCAACCGTATTCTCTCCGAGCAACGCAAAAGGCATCATTGTGTGGGCTCCCACAGGGACCGGCCTAAATGCTGCTTTTCAGCATTCAGCCGCTCGACGGCAGACAGGCTAACTTGTTCTGGGGGTGGTTGGTTTAAAAGATTTATGTGAAGCCCCCTTTTTTCCCAGGACACATGGTAATGTCCAAAGGGCCCTTGGGGCAATTAGGCAACAGATAATTAACTTCATTGAAATGAATGTGTGAATGAGAGCTTTCTTCTGCTGCTGTCCTTTTCTTGATTCTTTGGCCGTCATCAGCATTGCGAGCCGAGATGGAAATGTGCTTCTCAAATGCATCTTGAGTTTAAGCATCCAAAATTAGTGCCATCTTGAGCTTTCTTATTTCCTCAAAAGAAAAAGGAAATTCTGGAGCACTTAAGTAGTCCAACCAACAATGCTTTAAGGAGATATTTCATAGCTCTTAAACTATGCAATAAGACAAACACAACGATCAAAGCTTTTAATGCTCACCGCACCAATGCAACATTCAAGGCCATTTGATCTCAGCAAAAATGAGAAGTGAAAACGCTGGCATTTCCTTGTATGAACAATAACACTGAATTTGTCACTATAGAGGATTAATCAACGCCTGAAATCAACCAACATTCCTGAACTTTAAAGAAGATCAGTCAACAAAGAAAAGTACATATTCTCAGATCAGACTGGTGATTTATTTAAACAAAAGCATCAAAATACCTGCAGGAGAGGAAGTTCAGGCCGACTGATGACAATGGATGAATTCTGCCTTAACCAACTGTAACTGAAACCACACCACTGTTAAACCAGCACAGTCATAATGATTAGATGGTTTATTCATTCAGTGATTTAACGTATATTCTTTTTTGAACCATTTTGAAAATTAATAGAACTGTTTTTCTACATTTTGAAATGTATTAACAGTATAAAGCTCACAAAAAAAACAAACAATAAATAATATTTTATTATAGAACTATTATATAAAAGTCATATAAAAACAATACATTATATTAACAATAAAAATTATTATAATAAAAATACATTTGAAAAAAATTAGCTAGTTACATAGAATTATTTCTCATTTTTATTTAGTTTAACTTGTACTAAAACTAAAAATGTATACAGACTATAATATAATAAATATTTTTTATATATAAAAATGAAACAAACAACACAACATTAAAATTAAAATGAAATTAATATAAAAATAAACAAAATATACGTTGTACTAAAACTACTTGAAGTGTGCTATTTTGGAACAATTTTTTTGTACTAAGTCTATTTTAGTTGTAATTAAATTATAGTTAAGTATAACTTTAAGTGTGTTTAGTGTACTTTATATGTTGTATATATATATATATATATATATATATATATATATATATATATATGTGTGTATATGCTAAATTGGAACAACTTCAAGTATAATTAGTATGCTTTAAACATTAAAATAAAAAAATAAACTTGTAATTAAACTAGGAGTACCTCAATGATGCTCAAATAAATTATATAATAAATAACTAATATATGTGCATACATACATACAGACGTGTGTAGCTCTTAAAATGTATGCAACTGTATTATGCAAGGATCTTATTTGTGGACTTCAGCTCGGCCTTCAATACCATCATACCTGACCTTCTCTCAGACAAACTGAGACAGCTCTCTGTGCCCTCCTCCATCTGTCAGTGGATCACCAGCTTCCTGTCAGACAGGCAGCAGCTAGTGAGGCTGGGCAAACTCACATCCAGGACTCTCACCATCAGCACTGGCGCCCCTCAGGGTTGTGTTCTCTCCCCACTGCTCTTCTCCCTCTACACGAATGACTGCACATCAAAGGACCCCTCTGTCAAGCTCCTGAAGTTTGCGGACGACACTACAGTCATAGGCCTCATCAAGGACGGTGACGAGTCTGCTTACAGACAGGAAGTTGAGCAGCTGGCTGTCTGGTGCAGTCTTAACAACCTGGAGCTTAACACGCTCAAAACTGTGGAGATGATAGTGGACTTCAGGAGAAACCCCCCTGCTCTCCCCCCACTCACCATCATGAACAGCACTGTGACTTCAGTAGAGTCATTCAGATTCCTGGGAACCACCATCTCCCAGGACCTGAAGTGGGATATTCACATTGACTCTATTGCGAAAAAGGCCCAGCAGAGGCTGTATTTCCTCCGCCAGCTAAGGAAGTTCAACCTGCCTCAGGAGCTGCTGAAACAGTTCTACTCTGCAATCATCGAGTCTGTCCTATGTTCTTCTATAACTGTTTGGTTTGGTTCAGCTACCAAAACAGACATCAGAAGACTACAATGGACAGTTAGGACTGCTGAGAGAATTATCGGTGCCCCTCTGCCCAGCCTCCAAGAACTTTACACCTCCAGAGTGAGGAAAAGGGCTAAGAAAGTCACTCTGGACCCCTCACACCCAGCTCACTCTCTCTTTGTACTGTTGCCCTCTGGCCGGCGCTACAGATCACTGAGCACCAGAACAGCCAGACACAAGAACAGTTTTTTCCCCCAGGCCGTATCCCACCTGAACAACACATAACACACCCCGGTACTGTACATCTGTAAATAACTCATCAAACCTTCATCTGTACATAGGACACATGCACATTCACAGTTCTGTCTATGGTCATGTCTCTTTTCTGTATATTTTTATTTTTATTACTATTGTTATTCTTAATTATTGTATATTCTCTTCATTAGTGTTCTTTATCACCTTAATTATATGTTGTCTGCACTATGTTTGTACTTTCTGTACTGGAAGCTCATAACACCAAGACAAATTCCTTGTGTGTGCAAATACACTTGGCAATAAAGCTCTTTCTGATTCTGATTAAATATTTCTAATTTAAATAATAATAAAATCCAGTAATGATCTCAAACCAAAAGTATTTTTCATTATTTTCTTTGTATGTTTTTTATTCCTCAAATGTCAATGAACCAACAATGCAACGGTTGGCTGCGTGAATTATTTTCATGTAGTGGTGTAACTGTAGATGGCTGCCTCACTGAGCTTACATAACACAGTTCATCTGGGCTTTGATGTTCTTTGCTCCTTGAGCAGCAGTTACAAAACCTCGAGTTCAGAAGTCATGACCGAGTTAACTGACAGTGGTTTAGGTCGTTAGCTTCTGATGTGCTCGCCTGTTCAAACCCAGCTCAAACTAACCGCAACATCTTGCATGGTGGTTATGGATCTGCTCAGGGTGGAAGTGGGTATGAGGAAGACCTCATGACTGCAGGGCTGGGCTTATCAACAACCAGGAGCAACAGTAAGCCACACTGCACCTCCCCTTGCCAACCAACCGCTACTGTCTGGCAGGATTTACCAACTGTATGCATTATTCATGGCTGCTATGAATTATTGTGTGCTATTGTGTGTGTGGTCACTGTTTTCATTGGCCACTGACATTAGATAAGCACATTTGAAATATGCAAAACACTTCAAACCTCCAGAGGTAAATGACATATATCATCAAGTAACGAAAACTGTTGAGGAAAAGTAGTAAAAGAACGTGCACTTGTAGTGTGCTTCCAATCTTAAAAGTGTTAATTTAAGGAAATAAAAGGCCACTTAAGTGCACTTAAAGAGGGGCGCTTGCTTGACTATGTTGCACTTAAGCAGATGTTTAAAAGTGCACTTTGTATAAATGTCAAATTAAAAGTGTTAATACAGTTTTTTCATGCTCTAAGTACACGTATGCTGGTGTTAAATAACATACTAAAGCGCATGTAAAGTACTTTTAATATATTTTAAATGTACTGATACTAGTTTCAGTAGTTACAGAATATTTAGTTTATCATAAATGCTTGTCAGTACATTTGGCAGTAACTTTAACCATATTTAATTATGAAATTACGTAATTATGAGATTATATAAAGATGTACTGAAGTCTTTCTTAAGTGGGTCAAAAACACTCTTAAGTTCAAATAATTGCATTTAAATGTAAACTATAATGTTTTATTTCTATTGCAATCAACATTTTACTATCACTTAAGATGCTATTATAGTTTTGTATTAATATTTTTAATCATTTTTTATTTTTATGTCCATGTAATTCTTATTTCAGTTTTAGTTTTCTTTATTTATCTTTTTCTCATTTTAATTAAGTTTAACTAATTTAGTTAAACTAAATTAAAATGATAATTATTTATTTATTGTTATTTCATTTAACACAAGTTTTTTTTTTTTTTTTTTTCTTCAGTTTTAGTTAATATAACTCTGCTGAATACCTTAAAAGAATATACTTAATGTAAAGTGTAAAAGTTTTTTTTTTTAAGTTTGGTAACAGGTACTTCTTTTTCACAGGGGTAGACAAACTAAGAAATATCTAGCAGTCTTGTTTATATTATATTTCTGTGTGTGTGTGTTCGGACTGCCTGAAAACAGCACACAAACCCTCTCTGCTTCTCTAGTCGTCTCTCCAGGGGCCTCCAGTCTTCTTAAAAAGACCTGCTGACAGTCGACACGTGTGGCAAAACGACTCAGACACAACATTTCCCAGCACCCCTCCTGATCCATTAACTACAGCCATCCTGAAGTGCCCGGCTCTTTAAAGCTCCGAGCTTGACTTATGAGCTGTAGGTAGCAATAATATTAAAGGTGAATGAAGTTGGACTCAGGCCCACATGGACAAACTCAGACTCTGAGTGCATTTCTTGAACTTGGCTCTTCTAGCAGCAACATCCAGCGAGAGTTCAACACGTTGAGTGTTTTGTACTTTGCACTGGTGTAGAAACAATTTGGCTAGTGAATTTCACACTTAATTACAAAGAAACAACAGGTAACCCATTGAATTAAACATGAAATTTTAAAGTTAAATGTACTCCAAAAATCATTTTATTTACAACATAGAAATATTTGTTTTACAGTGTATGGGCCCTAAATGGTTGTGCCACTTTCACATTTTAGCACAAATAACTCTTCCAGCTTCACCACTAAGTTTAACTTAAATAATAGACAAAAGAAAAAGTTTGTCAAGATAATCGTTATGGCTTTAAAAGGTCGAGCAATTGAAGTATTTTCGAGATTTAACCAATTTTAAGTTTAAGGCTATTTTAAAAGCTAGCATGGTTTATAATGTTGTTAAGATGTTTTAGCATGACTTAGCACATTATTAGCATGTTCCTACCATGTTTAGCCTGCATGTTTTCTATCATTTTCAGGAATGTTGCTAGAATCCCATGTTTAACACATTAGCATTGTCCTACCATGTTTAGCCTGCATGTTTCTTGTCATTTTCAGCATGTTGCTAGCACATTTTCACAGTGTTTCTAATGCACATTGTTAGCATCGTATGCTTATTAGTATGCTTGTCATGCTTAAAATGCTGTTGGCATGTTTAGCACATTGTCAGCATGATCCTGACATGTTTAAATGTTTTCTATCATTTTCAGCATGTTGCTAGCACATTTGTAGTGTTCCTGACATGTTTTCTAACATGTTGCAGCACATTGTTAGCATGTTTTCAGTATGTTTGGCATGTTAAAAAAGTTGCTAACAGATTTATAACTTTGTTAGCATCTTTCTACCATGTTTACATGTTTGCTATCATTTTCAGAATGTTGCCAGCACATTTCCGCTGTGTTTCTAACAGGTTTTGGCACATGATTGTGGCACAAGGTTGTGGCAGTGCGTTGTGATTGGCTGAATACCTCAAGTGTGAGATGGAAATGTCACCATATTGTGATGCCGTGTCCTGGTGTGACCACACAAAAACAATAAAACACATTATAAATGAGGCATTTGTTGCATCCAGCAGGGACATAATTACTGATAATAATGACTTATACTGTCTTTTAGCATCACGCCATGTAAACATTATCATGTCTACATTTGTGATCGGAGAAACGACAAACAACACTCTGCACTGCTCAAAACTTGCATTTGAATCATCAGTAGCAGAAACATACTTACAGGCTGTGAGTCAGAAGCGTCAGACTGTCCTTGCAAAGTTGGAATTGCTCCACTTTATAGAAACAGTCTTTGTGCAAGCCAGCATTGTAGGCTACTTTTCCAGGTTCAGGAAATAGCCCTCCGTGAAATGCGCTGCACACACTCTAATATTTGGGTTGAACTGTTCTGGAACAGTGTTGTAAATACAACTTAACCACTGATTTCTAGTTGTGTCCTCTTTTGGAAGCCCAAACACAGTAGTTTCGCTTTCACAACGAAACACTGCATCTCCTCGACATGGCGCCAGCGGCAGCAACAATGCTACAGCGAGAATAATAGTTCATAAACATTTGGGTGGTGTTTTGCAAATCTTCCCACACCGTGACGTAGACGTGGGCCATGTTTGAATGAGCCGTTTTAGGAGGCCGTCGAGTCTTAACTTTTATAAAGAATATCTCTTTGGTTTTGAGACTTTAGTCTTTGCAACTTCAGGGATCTTATCTATGCACAAACAGCTTGTAACACTCCAAAGAGAAAGGAAAACTTGAAATCGTATTATGTGACCCCTTTAAGAAAAGTTCAAAATAAAATTAGAGAAAAAAAAATAAAAAATTTCATGGGGCCCTAAAATTTTAATTTGTTACATTAATAAATATTATTAGTTATTGTGAAATTGGGTAATTTTATTAATTTAGCTAATTATACATGCTTTTTGATTATAAAAATGTAATTAAACCATTAAAAGAGAGTCCAGAAAAAAAAAAAAAATGATATAAAAATATCATATAATTTGATTTTATTGCAAATGCAATGTTTTAGATGCAGCATCTGACCCAATTTGTTGCATAATGAATGACGAAACATGTATATTAAATCAAACCTGATAATTCAGGCACACGTAGAAAAGAATCTGCTTTTAATCACATTCCAAACCACTTTGAAATGTATTTCCTGTTCAGACTTTAGAAAATTAATTTGAACAAGGTCTAATAGCCACCCATCTCACTCAGAGTCTATCTAACAAAATGACTGGTCTCTCCACTAACTGTCTCTCTGACCCATAGATTTCTCATCTAAGCGGTGTTTGGATATTACAGACTGCGGAAACTAGCTGCGCAATGAACTCTGCAGCCAGGGAATAAAAATAAAATACATATTAGAGGATATATTTAAACACAAACATGAGGTCACTCCAGTGAGCAGAGCGGAAATCTCAGAGCCAATCCACTGCTGTTTGTTTTTATAGCGTGGATTCACAGACGTAAGCCCAGGTGAATATACATTACTTACTCATGCCGGTCTCAGGTGGCTGTTTAAGGTATGTAATATTTACCATCGATGTTGATATTAGCCCAAGACCTCGCTGTAGGAGACTGCAGCTGAAATCAGAGAGAACAGTCGCTGTGTGTGCCTTACTGCGATTAAACACTACAGCGGCATGACTATTACACTTTCAAAACCACACAAATTAATAGATTTAACTCTTAGGAAGAAAGTTCAAACATGTCACATACAATTATATTTTACAACTGGAATAACACCTTCTCCCCCCTGTTTTTCCCTCCAACTGAGATCTGAAATATACTCTAGTATGCAAATGTAGAGGCAAATGATAATAAGCTTTAGTTTGAGGCAATAAAGATCCCATTAAATGTTTGTACAAACAAAATAAAACAAATTTGTTATTCAGGTGGTATAAACTGATAAAAGTTCTCCGCAAGACTCTTTTGAACTGTCGATCTGCCATGACAGCCCTTGTGAAAAATAAATTTGCACTTTACTGTAATATACTTCAAAGTGTGTGTGTTTGTGTATATATATATATATATATATATATATATATATATATATATATATATATATGCATTTTAAAAGCGTCTCTCACATAAGTAGCCTTTTTTATTATTTATATATATATATATATATATATATATATATATATATATATATATATATAGAGAGAGAGAGAGAGAGAGAGAGAGAGAGAGAGAGAGAGAGAATAATAAAAAAGGCTACTTATGTGAGAGACGCTTTTAAAATGCACAGAATAAATTACACAAAAGGTAATTTTGACTGTTTATGAGACTCCTAAAAATGAAACAATGAAGACAAGAATAGGAACAGCACCAAATATGGGCATAAGGAAACAGAAGGGATAACCAACTCAAGGGGAGCACATGAGACGGAAAAATACAACACAAGACAGGAACACAAGTCTCACATTAACTCCGCCCTCGCGGAAGGTGCATCCCAACTGGGACCCATTCTGGGAGGCCATGGCAAAGCAGGCCTTGGCTAACGACCCGGCCCCTCCGGCCATAATCTAAAGAAAAAAAATTACTTGGGGAGAACCTCAGGTTTCTCTCTCTGGACTAGACAAGAACTATAAGCACGGCTTTAGGGGATATGACTCGACTCAGGTGTTAGAGCCTGCACTGGACTCTGGTCAGGGGCTGGAGATGACGGGCTTTTCCTCCTCAGTTTCCTTCCTTAGTTAGGGGTGAGGGTGACAGCAGCGTTCAGCTGAGGGCTTAGGGGTACAGCGGCCAGTGGACTTGAGTGAGCAGCGGCCGGCGGGCTTGACTAACAAGCAACCAACGGACTTGACTGATGAACGACCAGCAGTCTTGATTGATGAGCCGCCGGAGGACTCGCAGTATTCGCGACGATCCTGCCGAATTTCCAGTTACTCCACAAACTGGAGATCTCTGCGGGCTAGAGCAGAGAACCGAGCGGCGACTTCCATGCCTCGGAGGAAAAAACAAAATGAGGAGAAGGGGCGCAGCTTACTGTTTTAGGTCAGCTTTCTGTCACGGTTGCCTTCTGTGGCAAAACGAAGAGCAAGGAGACATGGGAAACTCAAAATAAACAGTCTTTAATCCTTCAAAACGGGGTAACACAAGGCAGGCAGAGACACACAAGAAACACAACATCGACGTATAACACTAGACACAGGAAAACACAGGGCTTAAATATGCAAACTAAACGAGATAATTAAACAAACACAGGTGGAGACTAATGAACTAATAATGAAATAATGAGGACAGGAACAGAACCAGATATGGGCATAAGGAAACACAAGGGAGAACTCAGTCAAGGGGAGCACATGAGACAGAAAACCACAACAGACAGGAACACAAGTCTGACATTCTCACCATCCATTTTTTTTTCTTTTTTTTTCAGAATTGCAAGTTTATATCTCACAATTCAGATTTTTTTTTTTCAATTGGGAGTTTATATCTTACGATTTCGACTTTTTTTTTAAATTGCTAGTCAACATTTCACCATTCTTAATTCATGTCTCACAATTCTGACTTCATATCCTACAATTGTGTTGTGTTGTGTTGTGACTTTTTTTCCAGAACTGTTAGTTTATATCTCACAATTATGCACAATATCACAATAAATAAATTGATAGTAAATGTCTCGCAATCCGAGTTTATCTCTCACAATTCTGACTTGATACATATTCTAATTCTGACTTTTTTATCAGATTTCCGACTTCTTTCAGAATTGCTAGTTAATGTCTTGCAATTCTGAGAACTGGTATATCTCACAATTCTGACCTAATATCCTCCAATTCTTACTTTGTATCTCACAATTCTGTCTTTTCAAAATTGTTAAATTGTCTCACAATTATGAAATTTACTTGCAATTCTGATTTTTTTCCTCAGAATTTTTAACTGAATACTCATAATTGTTAGTTTATATCTTGCAATTCAGACTTTTTCTTCAAAATTGCTAGTTTGTATTTCAGAATTTTGACTTTTTATCTCACAATTCAAAATTCTGAGAAACAAAAGTCAGAATTGTGAGATAAAAAAAGTCAGAGCTGCACCAATCTTACCCTTTCGAGTACTTAACTTACAATTTGTACTTTGATGGTCTACTTTTACATTTGTGTTTTACAGCACTGCAACTTGTCTCCTTATGATGCAGTGCTTGTGTTTTCCCTTATTTTTTAGGTTGCTTAGCATAAAGACCACTGCAAATGAAGAAATGTAAATGTTGTAATGCGAGAGTGTTGGTTTGCAATTCTCATGCAATACTGTCCGCAGATCTATTGTCTTATTCTGTTTGTCTTACATTTTGTGGTGTGGAGATGGAAATCTGAACATGAGACAATAATAAGAGGACTGTCTGAACAGGAGATGAATGGAAACAAGTGATTAGAAAACAATGGCTGGGAATTTATGCAGTCTCCTAAAAAGCATGTGCAAAATACATGAGTGTTTAACAAGAGAAACTAGCTGGAGGCTTCAGCTAGTGTTTCTAACGGAAGTCATGTGCTGTGAGCGTGCTGGAGTTTATCACACACGTTTGGTGTGCACTTATCATCACACACAGCATTCAAACCGTGCCATTTATAGGGTTTGGGAGGTCAGACGCACTTTCACAACTCTCTCTCACTTGCTTTCACTTTTTCTGTTGTACATACAAATACACACAGATCTACTTATCCTGCTTTCATTCGTCACAGTCACACAGGAACTGATTGAGCCTTATCTTTCTGAGATATATAGCTTTTTGTGCATCACATTTATTCCCTTTATCAGATCAGTCAACAAGTGTCCCCAGTTCCTCAAGCCACGTTATGAGAAGGCCAAGATAGGCACTGTATGTACTCAGCTGACTGGATTTATCTTCATTCATTCTTGTCCAGGCATTACTCATTCTAGTAAAAAGGTCAAAACGTTCCATTCCAACACTGTTATTCAACCATGTAGCCGATTAACTAATCTCAATTAATCAGGCACAAAAACAGCCCATTCCTCGCTTGAAAAAGCTTCCAGATCACTGATAATCTTTGGGTTTCATGTCGCCACTGCTTTCTTCAAATTCCATCTAATAATTTAAATCGGATATAAATATGAAGGCTTATCAGGCCACTCAAGAACATTCTATGACCGATCCCTAAACCAAGCATAAGGAGATTTATATGTGTCCTTTGGGACTGCTGTCCTGAAAAAAAAAAAAGTCCATTGATCATTAGCTTCAGTCTCTGCACCGAAGGCATCACAATCTTTACCAAAGTGGCCTGATACTTCAAAGAGTCCATACAGTCAAGATTTCCACTTCCTGCAACAGCAAAACACATCCATAACAGGACATAACAATACATAAAATCTGCCTATTTTGCACCAGGCATACGGCTGATCCTTGGGTCTGTTCCAGTTGGGTGTCATCACTCCAAAAAAACGTTCTTCCAGAGCTCCACAGGTTTCACAAATTCATTTTAACATATTTCTATTAATATGTCATGGTCCAAATTTCCCATTCACTTTGCAGAATCTGCAAAATGTTAATTATTTTACCAAAATAAGAAGGATCATACAAAATACATGCTTTTTGCTTTATTTAGTTCTGACCTGAGCAAAATATTTCACATAAAAGATGTTTACATATAGTCCACAAGAGTAAATAATAGTTGAATTTATAAAAATGAACCCATTCAAAAGTTTGCATCCCCTTGATTCTTAATACTGTGTTGTTACCTGAATGATCCACAGCTGTGTTTTTTCTTTAGTGATAGTTGTTCATGAGTCCCTTGTTTGTCCTGAACAGCTTAACTGCCGGCTGTTCGTCAGAAAAATCCTTCAGGCCCCACAAATGATTTGGTTTTACAGCATCTTTTGCATATTTGAACCCTTCCGAACAGTGACTGTATGATTTTGAGATCCATCTTTTCACACTGAGGACAACTGAGGGACTCATACACAGCTATAACAGAGGGTTCAAACGCTCACTGATGCTCCAGAAGGAAAAACAATGCATTAAGAGCCTATTCAGCTCAGTACTATAAATTAAAAATACATAAATAAAAAATACAATTTTGTATGATCCCTCTTATTTTGTTAAAATAATAAACATTTTGCAGATACTGCAAAGTGTATGTAAAAATTTGACCGTGACTGTATATAGAAAATCAAAATTCAAGAAAATCAATAGCATCTGTACCAGTTAGTGGTGCATATATAATACAATATATTATATAATTTTATTTATTTTGTTGATACCGGATTTTTAGTAATATAGTGTCACCTCATATATACTGTATAATATGCTATATATATATATATATATATATATATATATATATATATATATATATATATATATATATGAAGTGTTCATTTGCAAAAACAGATAACACAGTTTTTAACAATTCTCAGAAATCATTTTTATTCATTGTGCATTCCAATTAATCTCAGTCAAACTGCAGTTGGGTTATTTTGACTAGGTTAAAAAATAACTAAAAATAAAAAAACATCTAAGTAACAAAATAAAACACAATAAAAACATAGCACAATAAAAAACATAACTTTTGGGTTTAAATGAGTTATCTGTTTTTGCAAATAAACTCTTTACATATATATTTTTTTGTTTGTTTTTTGTTTTTTCTTCCATATATGAAGAAATGAATGTACTAATTATCTTTGTGCTAGGCAGACTTTTTTTTTTTTTTTTTCCCTGACCTTAGAAACAGGATGTGACCATTTGATGTCCATTACATCTTCCTCCTGTGTACGGAGGCAAAAAGGAAGTGGTATTGCCCAATGCACACAAATACACACACACCTCTATCCTTAAAAAAACACTGTACCAGCTGTCAAGACTGTCTGTAACAGCACAACAAAACACCTCACCAGCCAGACCCGCCAAAAGACACATGCGGCGAATGTGTGTGTGTGTGTGTGTTACAGACGACACCTCACTACACTGCACCTCTAGTGCAGCAGATGGCCAGAGACATAAAACAAGATCTTTTCTGGGAGTCCAGTTTTGGTCTTGAGATCATTGTGTTCATCTCACCAAATGGCTAATCACGTTTCTGTGTGTCAACAGCACATAAACTCCTGTGAACGGAGAGGTGCTTGACTGAATCCTTCTGCTGGTGATCATATGCTGGAAATCACGTATTATTAAGAGCATCCTCGTTTCATTACATCAGTCACAACCTTAAAATAGAGCACAACCGCTTCAGTGTCCAGAGAGTGACGTGGGTTTCAGGGAAGTGAGGAGGGACTTGTTTGTAATAAACAAATTAAAAAGTTATTTCTCTCTCTACTTTACTCTTATGTACAGTTATGATTAATAGAATTTGAGTCATTGCTTACTTAACCTCATGTTGTTCCAAACACAGTTATTTTATTTATTTGTTTGTTTGTTTGTTTGTTTGTTTGTCAGTCACATAAACTAGATGCAAGTAGGCTCACCTCAGATCTATGATAAAACCACTGTTGTTGTTTTTCATTTAACTATCTAAACTTAATTGTCTCTGATTGTATTTATTTACTTAAACTAGTTACAAGTAGACTGAACTCTGATTTGTGGTAAAAGCATAGTTTTTATTATTATTATTTGATCTCAATGGCAGTATTTATTTATTCATTCATTCATTCATTCAATCAATCGTTTATTTCACATGCCATAAGGTATTTGTGAATTTAGTAAACCAGTGAACACATTTGATGATTCCCAAAAATGAACGCAAATTAAACGTGTAAAGTGCACTTTTGTGTAATATTTACATTTGCATGAAGATAAATGGCTAATCCCCATAAAAGCACGCTATGCTTTGACGGACCATACATCATTCAAAACTCTTATTCAAAAAGCTTATGGGAAAGCCACACAGCTTTCATCTTTAATTGTTCATTCTGAGTTATTAAAACGTATGCATTTTAACATTAAGGAAGCTGAAGTTTAGCTATATAATGTGACATTCAAGTAATGTTTAATTAGACCTGCATGATTATTTTAGTAGTGATAATTTCAAGGAATTAGATTAAAACTAAGTGGATTAATTGGATATCACTGCTGGTATTTGCAGAGTCTGTTTTAGACATTGAACTGCCAGCCGTCCTTACAATTGCAGGTCCATAAAGTCTCTTAGTGTATGTCAGTGTGGAAACACTAAACATGTAGGAAATCCCAAGAGATTCCTGCGTGCTTCCCAGCATCTTGCTCAACATCCATGCATGGATTTTGGGCATCAGTTGGTTACAGGCGGCTGAAAACATTGGAGAAGAGAGGATAATGAGCTGAGAGCAGAGGAAGGATGAAGGGGGTTTGCTGGAGCTTTTGTTTGGACTCTGTGCAGCGTAATAAGTCCATCTTTTCACTGGTCAACATGACCATCCTGACCAGCTGCATCTTTCTCCCGTATCAACCGCTGCATCAACAATTTTCTCACAATTGAGAGTTTATATATCATAATTCTGACTTACAATTGCGAGTTTAAATCACTCGAGAAAACTCAAGAAACTCACAATTCAGACTTTTTTCAAGTTTACGTCTCACAATTCCGACTTTTTTCTCATAATTGTGAGCTATGGACAAGCAGTTATGAGTTATAAACGGAAAAAGAGACAATTTTCTCACAATTGCATGTTTATATCTTAAAATTATGTCTATAACTTGTAATTCTGACTTTATAACTCACAATTGTAAGTTTATATCTTGCAACTGTGAGAAAAAAAGTCAGAATTGTGAGATGAAAATTCACAATTACCTATTTTTTCTAATTCAGTGGCAGAAACAACCTTCCCTATACATTTTCCCAACACCTAATAAAATGCCAAAAATTGCATCTTAAAATATGACACCATTAAAAATTTACTGAAAAGATTTAGAGCCGAGCTACTGTTCATTTCTAACATTAACATTAGTTCAAATCCCTCACCGATGCTGCTAAAAGTTACAGTTTAGACGAGTTAGCGAGGACATGCCGATTCCCCACCCAAACCACTGTCCCAAAACAGCAGCACAACAATGAGCAGCATCTCTGTAAACACTAAAGCATTCACAGCCATTCAAGTCACTTCACACATGAAAATGCATGTGCTACTAGAAATAAAGAGGGTGTGAATGGGCAGGTAAGAGGAAGCTCAGGAAATGTGTGTTAAGACCAGCCATCAGTGTTTGCAACTACACACACACATTTACATATGTGTGGATCCAGTCAAAGCCCAGATGGCTTGAGATGCCTTTTATTCGGCGGGTTTACAATCACTTTCTAATGGGACGAGCAGGAAACCCTCTTTATTATTCGGGTGATAAATACTGAGCGTGCTGGACTTCTCAAATTGATGTTGAAACACAGTGAACCTCGGAAAAATTCTGAAATATTTTACAAGAGTTCTTTTTTTTTTTTTTTAAGAGTTACCTGTTTTATATTTATTAGCTTTTTCAAGTCAAGTTACCTATTTTTTTTATAGTGCTTTATACAATAGATATTGTTTCAAAGCAGCCTCACAGTATTAATCTACAAAATAACAAAATAACTGATGCAAATATGTAATAAACGTATAATGACACCAATATTTAATGTTTACTATGCATTTGTACCATATCAGTTTTGTTTTTGTTTTTTTCCATTGCATAATTTTTAGGTAAATGCAATATAACTGTGAAAATAGGAGAAATTAACATTAAATGTGCAATCTAATTGTGCATGTTAATTTCCACTATTTTTCCATTTAGATTACCATCGCCGTAAATCACATAAAGCTACTCTTTAATATAAAACACTAATAATTAGATAAGAATATTAAATGCAATTTTTAGTGAATCTAAATTGCATTATGTTATTAAAAGCACTTTTAGCATTTAATCTAGCCCATATAAATATATAATTTTTATATAATGTTGTATATTTAAGTAATATTCGATTTAAGTAATAATTTTGTAAAATTTTAGATTATGATAATATAATAATATATTATATAATAGTAATATTTAATTTAATTTAAACAAAATAGTTTAGAATTTTAATATTGCAACATAATAATGACGTAATAAATGTGTAATTGCAATACAACTGTAAAAATTTGAGAAATTAACATTAAATGTGCGATTTTATTGTGAATGTTAATTACCCCAATTTTTTCCATTTAGATTACCAACACCGTCATCTAGCAATCACATAAAGGTCATCTTTAAAAAGACTTAAATGCTTTTTTTTTTTTGTAAATATACATTACATGATGATGTGAAAACTCACTTGTAGCATTTAAAATGTTTTAGATTTAGATTTTAAATTTAGGTTTTATTTACAAAAATATTTTAGAATTTTAATTTTGCAACAATTTAATAAAGCATACAAATTTTTCTTACCCAAAATAATTATATGATAACACATAATAAAGATAAATAACAATTAAATAAGAAACTATATATATATATATATATATATATATATATATATGTATGTTGTATTTTTAAGTAATATTGGATTTTGCTAATAATTTTGTAAAATTTTAGATTATAATAATATATTGTACATTATTATGTTAGTAATATTTAATTAATTTAATTTACATAAATTTTAATAATGTAACAAAAATTGAATAATAAAGAATGCATTATATTTAACAGATTTTACACAGGCATGTGTGTGTGAGAGAAAGTTGTTAAATATTATTTGTATATATTTATATATTATATTTTAATATTTTTGCTATGCAAATGTTCTTACATTTCTTACAGTAAATATACTCACATATGCAGTAATACTCTGCTGCTCTGCCTTTCTAGCTGGGAACTGATCATTCAATCTGCTTCCAGTCTTTCCACTTTACAAAGGGTGTTGTATGTCCCTGTGGTCAGTGTGCGTGAGTGCGCGTGTGTGTGTGTGTGTGTGTGTGTGTGGGAACTGCTCCGTGGACCGTGTTCAGGACAGAGGATGTACACACTCACACAGGGCTCTTTATAGACCCTCTGATTCTCCTATTGATTTAGCAACGTTTGGACCCACAACTGACCCACACCCCATTCACACCACCGCAACTCGGCAAGAAAGCGTCCACTCCCTCCATAACCTTCCTTCCCCCACTCCAGGCCAGACGTGTTTACAGCCAGAGCTGGGGCTACAAGTCTTTGAGCCCCTTGTCTGGCATATGGAGCCCTGCAACAAAAGGGCCCTTGTAGAGAAAACACAAAGCAGGCCGGTCCATTTCCAGAGGGGGTGAAGTCAGATAGTTTGAGGGGGAAGGAACTTCTCTTCTGATGAAACCACGTGCTGACTGACAGGAAAACGTACTGAAACCAGTTATCCATACATCCGAAAATCGATCAAAGAGATCTGCTGCTCGTGCGTGGATGAGCAAGCACGTTTTAAAAATACATGTGTGTTCAAATATGTATGAGAGAAACGTCGAGATACTGCTGAGATGCAGATGTTTGGGAACAAGCTGTTTTGCATATTCAGCATTATGAAGTGATGCATATGAATTTTAAATAGCATTTTGCTTCTGGGGAGATCAGGGCAAGTTGTCACAAGATGCACATTTTCACTCAAAAGTCCCAACATCCCTTATGAAAAAGAAATACACTTCTAATATACTTTGCAAGAATATACTTAAGTGTGAACTGAATGTGACACTTAATTGCATGTTATTTACAATTAAATTAAAATATACCTACATTAGTTAAAATAAGTTTGATTTTGAATTAAAAATTTACTTTTTAATATAACTTTTATTTTGACAGTATTACAAAGTGCACATTTTAAAAGCATACCTAAGTGTGTTAAGAAACATGGTCATGAAAGTGTCTCTATTTAAGTCACTTAAGGGGCCTTTTATATCAATATTACATTATCTGTAAGTACAGTTTTTAATTTATAAAGATTTGAAGTACACAACAAGTGCACATTCAACAATTAAGTATGAGAGAAACATCAGAATATTTTGGAGACATTTGTGAAGAATATTACTATTAAGAAATAATATAATACACTTTTAAAGAATATACTTAAAGGGGCCATCGGATGCCCATTTTCCACTAATTTATATGATACTTTAGGGTTTTTATGAAAAGTCTATAACATACTTTGGTTAAAATTTCTCAAAGGTAGTGTGAAAAAACATCATCTTTACCCTGTCAGAATCAGCTCTGCTTTCATCAAGCTGTTTTTAGTCCATGTTGCTTTAAATGCTAACGAGCTCTGCTGACCCCGCCCCTCTTTTCCGTGGAAGCAGTACTGTTTACTTTAGCCGCAAAACTTTCTAACTAGCACATATTAGGAAAGGCGATTCGGAAAGATTCATAAAATACGTTATACTCCTTCTGTAGATGAAGCTGGATCATGAAGGATTCGCGCGAACATAGACGCATTTAGGCAGATCGGGGATCATAGCATTCACTTCAAATGAAAGTAACGTTAATCCTCTGCGTCTTCAGCGGCTCAGATGTCAGGAGTAAATGACTACATCAATCTGACAGGAATCTCAGAACAGCCTGATTTGAGAAAGGGGATTTAAAAAAATAAAACACTGGGTGGATTTGTATCATTATAGGATTTACATTTATGCATTTATCCAAAGCGACTTACATTGCATTCAAGTTACAGTTTTTACATTTTATCAGCTCTTGCTTTCCCTGGGAATCGAACCCATGACCTTGGCGTTGCTAGCGGCATGCTCTACTATCTCTACACACATTTATGTTCAAACAACTTGAAAAGTGAATTTTGCATCCGATGACCTCTTAAGTACGAACTGAGTAATGATTTCAGACACCTGATTAAATATTATTTCCAATTAAATGAAAATGTATTATAGTTTGAATCTATATTTAAAACATTTAGTTGAACTTATGAGTGGTTTTATGACCCACTTAAGTAGGACTTCAGTCCATCATGTTTATGTCATCATATATGTCAAAAATACATTTGTAATTACACATTTAAAATACATTAACTCTAAATGTAACATAAAAAACAGGTCAAATAATCAGGTACTTTACATGTGCTTTAGTATGTCAGTCAACACATCAAAATAAGTGTACTTACTTAAAGCATGCCAAAATATTATTAAAACATAATGGTAAAACTTTAGCCATCCAAAACCCCTGGAAACCATATCACGTTTTTAAAGCACAACAAAAAGATTATTAAAACTTTTTTTTTTTTAATTTCAAAGGTAAATTTTATGTCTACTTAAGTGTGTTAAGAAACAGTCATGAAAGCGTCTCTCTTTAAATCACTTAAGTGACCTTTTATTATCTGCAAGTACAGTTTTAAAAGTATACGTTTAAGATATGAAATACACCCTAAGTGCACATTTCTTTTTCACAAAGTATATTCGTTTCAAACTATTGCACTGTGACAGCTTACCCCACTGTAACATTTTTTTTATCAGACTTTAAGGTGTCTAAAAAGAAACTGACTTAAAAACAACCCCACCTTGATAAATATTCACTGTAGTAAAACGTGTGACAAATATCCTCGTCTCCCTGTAGCATATAATCTCTGAATTATAATTTAATAGTTTCTGAGGAGCTCAATGGACATGTTTACAAGAAGGGTCTCCTAAAACATGTTATTTCAAAACCACATGTCTGAGAGGGCCATTATCTGTTCTCATCCACAGACAATTATCACGATGACTTTGTGCGTCTGTTCTCAGATCGTTAATGGGGCTCAGAGAAGCAGCATTTCATATCAAACAGTTCGTTAACACGGCAGTAGAGAGCTGGTCAAAACCTTACAGCTACAGTTTAACCTCCTAAACGGCTGGAGGGTGGGTGGCGATAGCCCACTTGTTTTTCTGCGTTATGCAAGCTGTCTATAAGTAGCCCAGCAACTTGCACATTCCTTCCTGTCTAAGGAGAAAAAAACTGAGCAGGTTTCACCCTTGTGTCTGGCAAGGTTTCAGCACTTCACAGATGCTGTCGCTAATTCACTTAGGCCTCATTAATATCTATAAGAAAACTAATTAAAAGGAAATAAAATATGAGCTATTGGCATATATAAATATAAGACTTCAGTCTTTGGCGTTACATGATCCTTCAGAAATCATTCTAAAATGTTATATTCTAACATTTATGATGTTTGTTTTTGTTTTTATCCAAATCAATGCTGTTCTTTCTGTTCATAAACAAATAAATAAAATAATGAAAAGAAAATGTAACATGGTTTCTACAAAAATATTTGGCAGCGCAACTGTTTTCAACACAAGATAATAATCAGAAATGTTTCTTGAGTAGCACATCTGTATATTAGACTGATTTCTGAAGGATCATGCCACACTGAAGACTTGAGTAATGATGCTGAAAATTCAGGTTTGGTCACAGCAATCAATTACATTTTACTATCTATTCACATAGAGAACACTTATTTTAAATTCTAATAATATTTCACATTTTAACAGATTTTATTAAATTTTTAATCAAATAAACGCAGGCTTGATGAACATAAGACATTCTCCCAAAAACATTTTTAAAAATTCCAAACTTTTAAATGGTAGTCTATCTATATACATATGATCTCCATGCAGACCGAGCCAGCATTGCTCACCCAAGAAAGAACACATCACACATCCCAGGTCTCCAGGAGGCCTTTATGGAGTGAAATTGTCCTTTTCTAAGTTCCTTTTCTACCCAGAAGCCCATCGTTGTGCGATCTCCTCTATCTTCTCTTTTTTTGCCTTTTGACTTGAGTCTTAAAATAAGTTATTAAGGCCTGCTGAGCACAATACATGCAATTAAATCGGCACAAACACTGAGAGTTTGAGTTTTTAATAAAAAACACAAGCGAATGTGTTGCATTAGTGCCTGGTGTCTAAAACGGTGCTTTCAAAGTCCATCCATCCATTTTCACACTGGGCTTTAATCTGGCTTACTTGCACTTTATCGCAAACAAATAAAACCTTTGCTTTCAGTTGTGCTTCTCCCTGCCCAAATTTAACTTCTCCAGTCTTTATCAGTCACAAAAGAACAAGTGCTCTCAGGGATAGCGGCCTGTTTGCATTGCACTATCATTCTCATAGCTGGATTGTATGAGGTGTTGACGCTCCACTCTGTGATAAGACTTCATTGTGTGTTAAAGGGACAGTAGTGTCTTTTGACCAGACCTCAGCTTTGCTAATATTTGAAGTGTCTTGTTTCACAGGAGTTGATGTGTTGAGAACTGCTGTTGGTTTCTTTGCATGGTCCAGTTTAAATGTAAGAATGATGAAGACGATAAAGCCACCTGAAAATGTCCAACTAAGGACACAATACTAGACTGGATAACTAATTAAAATGTATAAATGTTTATGCATTTCAGATCTCAACCTTAGGTTGTTCATGTCCTCCACAGTCTTTGTCCTTGCAATGAAAGTTAATGGGGTCCAAAACAGCCCTGGCCCCAATGACTTAAAAAAAAAAAAAATCTGCAGGTTTGAGAAATCATTTACTTGGATCTTCTGATGGCAGGATCAGACTTACAATCTCCTAAACCAAAGAAACCCAACTGATTCAAGTGTGCTGTACAACTAAACCTTGCTACTGTAAATCACTGACTCAAAATTGGTGATAATGGACTATTATGTACAGATGACTAATCCATTTAATGCAGCTGAACGCTCTTGGATCTCTGTAATTAATTACGACACTGCCTCGTTTCCATTCCTCTCAGGGGTCTCCCAGGCACTCCACATCCTGTAAAGGTGATTTTGGGCTACGATTGGCCACTTGATTTGACCCATCAAGTATGGTGAGGTTTCTCACAATGACACAATGACTGTAGTGAAAATGGCCTCAGGTTAGGAGTCATTTACAGCTGAATACCACAAACAGAGGAGAGATAACTGTGTTTACTAATATTCCTTTTAATGTGTCACACACAGAACCTTACATTAACCTGAGAAGCAAAGCCTTTTCTGTGAGATTTACCATTATATGAGTTCAACTATTTGCATTAATGATCAAGTTGTGATATAGGGCAAAACAATGAAGGAGCTTCTAGTTTTTGAGAGGGCTCAAATTAATGGCTAGTTTGAGTTCATTCAAGGCTAATAAAGCATTTTTTTTCTCAAAACTATAGCTCTGATACAAATGGTTATGTAAGTATGGGTCGAAAAAGTAATTATAACTTGCTTATGTTATTTCTGTACCAGTTTTAATGTATAATTACATTTTTTTTGTAATTATTTAGTGATTTTGTCATGTTTATTCGTTTTTTTTTTATATTGATACAGTTATTTTTTTTGTTTCAGGTTTATTTATTTTAGTTCATCAACTTTAAAAGAAAATGGGAAATGCTGAAATAAAAATAAGTATCCAAAAAAAATACAAAATACACACACTTGCAGTTAGCCCTGTTTAGAGCTATTTTATAATGGTTTACAGTTCATCTGAGATGATTCAAGTTGTATTAACGTTTGTGCTTGCTCTTTGTGAAACTCTAGACAGGACCCAAGCAAACTTTCCTCACTCTTGAAGAGGTGTGAACCCTGCACTAAAACACGCCTCTTCAAAAGGTGGGCGGGGTTAGAAGTTTCTGCTTATAAAATGAGATTCCAACAGTGGGGTCGTAACAGAAGCAGAGCTTGACATCAGCTGTTGAGCAGTGCAACACATCATTAACTGCACATAAAGAATCACAGCCAGGCATCTTAAAAATGCCATCAAATTTCCTCACGCCCTTCCTCGAGGTGGATGATGAATTCTGCAAGGTAAGAACATGAGTTTTGTTTTTTGAAACTTTCTAGAACTTGCTCATGCATTTAAACAAGAATCAAATCAATTTAAAGGAACAGCACACTCAAAAAATGGAAACCCAGTCAACATTGTTTCAATCCTTTGTGACTTTCTTTAAACATTCTTTTTTGTACATGCAATGTATCCCAATGGAGTCTAAATAAACTGTTGTTTTGGATCCCACTAATTTCAGAATACTTTTGTTTTTACTACACTCTTAAAAATAAAGGCTCCAAAAGGGTATTTTTGCTGTGATGCCATAGAAGAACCTTTCAGTGAACAGTTCCAAAAATAACCATTTTGAAGAATATTCTAAAAATATAAAGAATCTTTTTTCGACTATAAAGAACATTTTGTGCATTTGAAAGGTACCATGGATGTTCACGGTTCATTGATGTCAATAAAGAACATTTATTTTTAAGAGTGTATTTGTGTTTCACATTCATTTCTATTGTTGCTTTCTTGCTTCATTGAAACTTGTGCACCACACAGTATACTGAGGTCTCTCTCTTTCTCCGTTCCCAGAGTTTCTGCGGTATTGATCTGACAGAAGCCACACAGAATCAGCGTGTGGTGGGATTCCAGCGCAGGCATTCCCTGTGCCCCGTGACTCTTCCCAACTCTAAATTCAACAGCAACGACAGCAGCCCCTGGCCTCTGCCGGCCATCAACCAGCACTGGAGCCACGAGAAGAAGCAGCAGCTGCCGCTTTCCACCCTGAACCAGATCCCCTTCAGAGTAGACCGGTCCGTGAGCATGATCGAGGGTCATGTGGCCTGCGAGAGCCTGATGGCCAGCCCTCTTCCACCGCCACCGGGTCTCAGCATCAGCAACAGCTTCTTGACCTGTCCAAAGGCACTCGGAACGACCTCTACAGCACCGCTGTCCACCCGCTACAAGACGGAGCTCTGCCGGACCTACGAGGAAAGCGGCACTTGCAAATACGGCACCAAATGCCAGTTCGCTCACGGGATGGAGGAGCTGAGAGGCCTCAACAGACACCCAAAGTACAAGACCGAGCCATGTCGCACCTTTCACACCATCGGCTTCTGCCCCTACGGCGCTCGGTGTCACTTCATACACAACGCAGACGAGCAGAACGGGCTTTCAGAGAACACAAAGGGCATCCGAGAGCGACCGCAGCTCCGCCAGAGCGTCAGCTTCAGCGGCTTCTCCTCGCAAACTCAAACCCTCAGCGGTTTCCATGCCGTTCCGGATGCCCTAGCCTTCTCCAGATCTTCGTCCGTGTCTCCACCGCCGTCCACCGGAAGTCCCGACCTGCTGTCCCCTTTGTTCCCCGAACCGGGGACTTTGAAGCACAGCCACCACTTTGCAGATCTGGGTGCCAGCGGGAGCTTCTACGCCATCAGCGACTCGGAGAGCATGCAGAACCTGGCGTATGCGCTCACGGGCCTGCAGCGAAGCGCCTCGGCAGACTCTCTCTCCGATCAGGACAGCTACACCAGCTCCAGCAGTCTGAGCGGCTGCGACTCTCCTGGAATCGAGGGCCGCCGACTGCCCATCTTCAGCCGCCTGTCTGTCTCAGATGACTAGAAACCATTACCTGTGCATATTGCATGCTCGCCAAAGCAGACGTTTCTCTGCAAATGTGATGAACTCAATGTATACTGTTGTATACCAGTCTGAAGCTGCAGTGGGAACTTAACTTTAGGTTTATTTGTTTTGGGAATTGCTCTGTGATGTTTTTTCTTCAGGATCAACCTTCCCAAGCCACCCATCTGTAGTCTAACCAAAGCCGAGCAACTTAGAGTATATACTTCTAGTGTAATGTCTAACCCGCTCCCTGAACATACTGTAGCCTTTAGTAAAGGCATTTTTATATGGACAGTATTACTGAGTAGTTTTAAACATAGTCCTTTCTAAAAACCTATTTATTGCTTTTGTTGTAATATGCATTGGTTGTTTTCGGTTTATATGCATTTCGAAGAAGGAACAATGTAGATAAGGCTTTTTGTTTGTTTCTTTGAGTCCGCTTGTCTGCTTTGCACAAGCTATATCTCTTAGCTTTAATTAATGAAACCCAGCTGGACAGTCTCAAAGTTGGAATCTCAGGATCCTTTTAAAGTGCTATCGACACACTCCACGTTCTTTGTAAGTAATAGCAGTCAGATATCCACAAGGAAGAGTCAAAGATGTTCATATGCAAGCCAGCGTGAATGTGAAAGTGACAATGTACCAGAAAGTAGTGAAGATATACCACGGCCTTCGTCTTTTGCACTCTAAGAGGCGAAACTTGTCATTTGCAAGTAATGGCATGAACTGTGAGTTCTGATGTTCGTAGGTTGTATTTTATCGTTGATGTTTCTCATCTTTTTGCCTTGTGACAAGACACGCTTTTGCCTTTTGTTAACTTAAAACTTATTTATTTTGTTTTTCGAAGTGGGAAAACAGTATATTGTGTTGTGCTTTCGTTTCATGTTTGTTTATATATAATTTAAATAAACTGTTTACATTCCATGGGATGGCAATGCCCATTTTCATTATAATATATTGTTTTAAAATAAAGTTTGAAGGGAAGAAAAAAGATCTTTTGCCTCATTCCTTTGCTTCTCTTCTAAAGTGCTACTGAATGTCAGTGTGTGGCTATTTACTCACTTCTGGTGAAACTTCTCAAGTATTGCTTATTACAAGAAGTTGCATGTGAAGCCCTCCGCTCGCATTTAATTTTAAACACAACACAAACATGGTTGAATGCTACTCCTTCCATCTGCCTTCTAGAAAGAAAGAAAAATGCATACTTGACAGCTCTTTTAATTATTCAAGCTGAAAACACACACAAAGGACAAGGGAACAGATGAAGGCTTTTGTGTGTTGCTTTGCTCATTGTTCCAGCATTTGTGCATGGAAGACTAAGAAACATCCCACTGTCACACACGGTCATGGACAATAGCCAAAGGCCTCGCTGCCTTTTATTGAGATAAGGCTGGGCAGTAAATGAAATGCAGGGGCATTTCTCACATCAGGGCTCCTTTGTGAGGCCACTCTCCTTTTCTTAACAACATCTGTATGCTAATGTAGTGGCAGAAGGGAGGAGTGATTTGCAAGTCTATTGCAGAGCGGTAGGTCTTCGAGCAGCTTACCAGACACTGCTGGCTCCACACATGCAGCTGAGAGGCCTGGGAACATGGGGTATTCATCTAGACACTTGAATCACTTATGCTAAAACCTGACAACCATTACATGATTTCACTGTTTATGCTGCTAGCTCAGATCACCACAGTCGGACAACCACTACAGCAATCCCTGCATTTTAACACCCAGAAACACTCTGACGTTTGCTTTCAGTTCTTGTTCTGTTTTTAAACTGTAATATCTACTCTGTCTCAGTAAAAGGTCTTTCAAGGGCAACTCATGCCACACACTTAGTTTGGAGCTACTGCCACCTTGTGGTTAATATTCAAAAATGGCTCTGTGTAGTACATGCACAAGGTATAGGGAAAGTTATAATATTCCTTTTGAACTTAATTAAAGCAAGACATAAAAGACAAATCCTTTTTCCCCCATGCATTGGCCAGTTTTGGGCTATTTTACTTCCATAATTGTCTTCATTCACACAAGTGAAAATTAAAGATCCCAATAAAGTGTTATTGCACTTTATCTATTTGTATCTATAGATTCCAATTCCAATACCTTTAAAGGTAATTTTCTCAAAATCAGTTCCTATATATATTACGAAGGGTTTTACAGAGGGGTTTGTTCAGATTTACAATATTTTGTAATATACCCCCCCCCCAAAAAAAAGTTTATTTTATTTTTTTGGCTGCTGTTTTTATTTTATTTTTGGAGTGATACAAATTATACAAATAGAAATCCAAAATCCTCTCTGCAAAAAATGTATTTTTTATTTTAGTGTCAACAAAATGAAACAAGACTTTTCTTCTGGAAATGCTTGGAAAATAGTGCATATTTAATTAGTTAATGCATATATATTAAATATACAATTTCAGAAAATGTGCAATACAAAATAACTTGTCTTAATGTACTGCGATTAATCAACTCGTGTAAATATGGCAATTTATATTTAAAATGTTTACCCTTTGCATCAGTTGTGTCTTGCCTTAATTCTAGAAGTAAAAGAATATTTAAAAAAATGAACTGAATTAAATATATTTTTTTTCAAAACAAAAGGAGTAACAGCAGACAATATATTTAAAAAAATATATATATATTTCCGTAGTACTTAGGACATCTTACATCCATCTTGCAAATGATGCAGCTCTCCTTTCTGACCACACGAGGACAGCAGAATTTCAATCAGAGACAGTTCTCCACTGGTTTAACAAGCTGCTGGCTAATGACAGTTTCCTGCCAGATTAAATCTGTCTTCTTCTGGAGGCTCACTTGCCCATTAAGTCCCTTTAAGATTCCAGTGCTTTCACTAAAAGTTTAAAACGAATAGATCCATTAAATTCGGAGCCGTTCCTGGTTCATTTGACTGATATTCCACTGGGAGCTATTAAAGGACTCTTGCATTATGCACAATTTAACACACATTAAGTAAAATATGTATGTTAATGCATGATATGGATATTGTGCATTTCATTTGTATAGCTTTTCGTAATATGTTTTCAAAGCAGCTCTATCCAAAATGTGCCTTAAAGTCTCAAGTGTTCCTTCTTGCCAAAATCAACTGTGACAGGAAGAACACTGACAGCAGGGGGAGCATTTCCGGCCCTGGCACCGAAATGCATGACTGAATAAATATTACCTTATTTGATACAGTAAGACAATGTTCAATGCATAAAGATAATGAGTATGGATGGATAATGACGTACACAGTCCATCTTAAAAAGAGTGCAGATGCAAGGTGTGGTCAGAAGAATACTAACGAGTGTAAGACATTAAGACAAACATCCTCAAATGATAACCCTGCACAACTATATATATATATATATAGGAAACAGCTACTGGCAAACAGCATTTATCCCCCAAGTTTTTCCACTAACGATAAGTCAGCCTGAAGATTTTGCTGTCGTCTATTTACTCCAAAGCTGCATGACTTCTTTTTTCCCCATCAAGAAGAAATTTAGGTGAATTTTATTTTATTTTAGGTGAACTATTCCTTTAAGTACTGTATCTCGTCCCTGTGTTGGGCGCTTTCTTGGCCATGTGTTGTGATTAACAGGAACATGTGTTCAGCTGAATTAGATGAGTATTTTGTTAGATGGGTATAAAAGCGTAGGCTACCGTGGCACTCTTCGCGTGAAGACCGAAGAGTAAAGACACCGGGCAGGGACACCGGCGAAGGATACAAGTATCACTTTTTATTTTACCTCTTTCTACAACTTGTTTCACTTCTGTTTCAGTTTTTTATAACCATTTCTTACTATGCGTAAGTTGTGGGGTTTTTTTTTGCATGTATGTTTGACTCAGTTTTATTTCTTAGGATTACTGATAAACTAATGTAGTTTGATTTGTATTATTATGTCTGTATAGATTTTTTTCTTTCTTTTTTTTAAGTTTTAGTTTTATTTAATTTGAGTTATTTTAGTACTTCAACATACATGGAAACTATATATATATAAAATAAAATGGGTGTTTGGCTTAGTTATGTTAAAATCATTATTATACTCATACCTTTTGTTGTTTTAATATTTGAATTGTTTTTAGCTTTATTTTTTGTTTTCATTTAAATGTTTAGCTTTGAAATGTTGTTGTATACCTTTGTCATTTTTATTTAATTTCTTTATTTTCATAAATGTCTATATATAGTATTTATAACTTGTAGTTTTAGTTACTTTTTCTTATTTGTAAGTCCCTTGGGATAAAAGCATCTGCTAAATAGACAGCCATATCACCCTGCAGCCCAAGACTGGTTGCCCACTGAAGCTAAGCAGGGTTGAGCTGGTCAGTACCTGGATGGGAGACCTCCTGGGAAAACTAGGTTGCTGTTGGAAGAGGTGTTAGTGAGGCCAGCAGGGGGTGCTCACCCTGTGGTCTGTGTGGGTCCTAACGCCCCAGTATAGTGACGGGGACACTATACTGTCAAAAAAAGCACCGTCTTTCGGATGAGACGTTAAACCGAGGTCCTGACTCTCTGTGGTCATTAAAAATCCCAGGATGTCTTTCGAAAAGAGTAGAGGTGTGACCTCGGCATTCTGGCCAAATTTCCCCATTGGTCTCTGACCATCATGGCCTCCTAATCATCCCCTTACACTGATTGGCTTCATCACTCTGTCTCCTCTCCACCAGTAAGCTGGTGTGTGGTGGGCGTTCTGGCGCACTATGGCTGCCGTCGCATCATCCAGGTGGATGCTGCACACTGGTGGTGGACGAAGAGACACCACCCCTCACAATGTAGAGCGCTTTGAGTGCTTAGAAAAAGCAGAAAAGCGCTATATAAATGTAATTAATTATTATTATTATTAAATGACTTAAAGTAAAAGTACTTTAATCACAATTTCATCAGAATATGTACATGACCGTGAGTAAATCATGACTTAAAAGGGGAAACATCAATGAGTGCAGTCACTTTTGTATAATGTAACTAAAAATCATTGTGAAAAAGAAATGCACTGAATATATATATATATATATATATATATATATATACACACACACACACAGTGTGAAAAAGTGTTAGCCCCCTTCCTGATTTTTTATTTTTTTGCGTGTTTGTCACACTTTAATGTTTCAGATAATCAAACAAATGTAAATATTAATCAAAGATAATATTTACATTTGATTAATGTAATCAATATTGATTAATATTTGATTAAAACTTTGATTAATATTTAAATTTGTTTGATGATCTCAAATCATGAGTGTGACATGCAAAAAAAAAAAAAAAATCAGGAAAGGGCTAACACTTTTTCACACCACTGTATATGTATATATGTATATAAATTGTATCAGTTGGGGGTTCGGTGCCTTGCTCAAGGGCACCTCAGTCGTGGTATTGAGGGTGGAGAGAGCGCTGGACATTCACTCCCCCCAACTACAATCCCTGCCGGCCGGAGTCTCGAACCCACAACCTTTGGATTACGAGTCCGACTCTCTAACCATTAGGCCACGACTTCCCCCTATAAGTCATTATAATCAGTAATTATGTCCCCACTGGATGCCAAACAACAAATGCCTCGTTTATAATGGGTTTTATTGTATTCGTCTCGCCAGGAAAGGCCATCTCAATACAGTAAGGGGTGTAACATTTCCGTCTCAAGCTTGAGGTATTCGGCCAAACACAACACACTGGATAGCTGGCCAATCAGAGCCCGCCTCGATTCTCAGAATGATGAGCTTTGTAAAAATTGATGCATTTCAGAAAGGCAGAGAGCATAGAGGAGCAACAATAATGTACAGTATGTGGAAAATAATGTGTTTTTTAGCAACGTCGCATGACCCCTTAAGGTGAAAAGGGGTTTTCAAGCATCAACACAAGTTAAATACACATTTTATTTTTCTTCTGTACGTAATGTGCTCTGTTTAATTGTATTTTTGACTGAGCAAAAAATGATGACTATCGTACATTTGTACCATGATTTACAGAGGAAATCCACTAAAATGCCATTAAGTATAAAAATATTTATATATATAAAAAAAAAAAATCATGACAGAAATATTTATAAGATCATTAGATGACATTTAAAGACTATTTAAAGATCACGGTGAAGCCCCCAAAAACTTTTTGATTTTAAATCTTAACCAATCTTCAACACTATCCTTCACATTAGGTTTTAAATAATTATATTTATATAAATTATTATTATTATATAGTAATTTAAAATATAATAAAATTCAGTACGATCACTTATTCTTTTATATATTTTAGTAAGTACAGGTCAGAGTAGGTATTATTTCCTTTTTGCATGAATATATATGTTACACTGAATGATGATGCAAATCATTTCACCCATATTTTGACATTTAATTTCTACAAAAGTTTAACGGATTTGAATTACAGAAACGCAACAGTGTATTGTGTAAGCCAGGTTAAAGAGATGGGTCTTTAATCTAGATTTAAACTGACAGAGTGTGTCTGCTTCCCGAACAACATTAGATAGATCGTTCAAGAGTTTGGGCACTAAATAGGAAAACGATCTCCCACCCGCAGTTGATTTTGATATTCTAGGTATTATCAAATGGCCAGAGTTTTGAGATCGCAGCAGACGTGAAGGACTATAGTGTGATAAGAGCTCACTCAAATACTGAGGTGCCAAACCATTCAGGGCCTTATAGGTAATTAGCAAGATCTCAAAATGTATATGGAGCCAGTGCAGTGTTGACAGAACCGGGTTAATGTGGTCATACTTCCTGGTTCTAGTAAGAACTCTAGCTGCTGTATTGTGAACCAGCTGGAGTTTGTTAGACATGCAGAGCAACCAGCCAATAAAGCATTACAATTATCTAGCCTCGAGATCATGAACGCATGAATTAATGTTTCTGCATTTGACATTGAGAGCATAGGTCGTAATTTAGATATAGGTTTAAGATATAGGTTTTACAAATGCTAGAAACATGTTTTTCGAAGGAGAGATTGCTATCAAGAAGTATGCCTAGGTTCTTAACTGATGACGAAGAATTGACAGGGCAGCCATCAAGTATTAGACAGTGATCTAGGTTATTACATGCAAAAGATTTTGGTCCAATAATTAACACCTGTTTTTTGGGGGGGTTTCATCGGGCCATGAAGCAATATAGAGCTGGGTATCATCAGCATAACAGTGAAAGCTAACACCATGTTTCCTAATGATATCTCCCAAGTGTAACATGTAAAGCATGAAAAGTAAGGGGCCTAGTACTGAGCCATGAGGTACTCCATACTGCACTTGTGATTGGTATGATACCTCTTCATTTACTGCCACAAATTGAGACCGGTCAGATAAGTGAGATTTGAACCATGCCAGTGCACTTCCTCTAATGCCAACATAAGTTTATACAAGAGGAAAATGAGTGGAATTGTTCCTCAGGGGATCTATAGCGTACTATCTGATGAGATACTTTGGCTGACAGCTGCATGGTTGCAATTTTCTCTCTAATAGTTTTTTTTACATCCCATCTAGGGCTGGGGAGCCAGTAACAAAACAAAAGTACATGAAACCCTGGAGAGAGAACCAGGGCATCCAACCTCCTGTCCCAGAATCAACACGAACACCAATTCAAATTAATATCTTTTTAATTTGAATAAAGAAAAACAAACAGAAACAATCTCCCAGAAAATGTTATCAAACATATAGTGAACAAAAACTTCAGGGGAGAGCTAGGCCAAAATAACAAACAAAACCAAACTAACTAACCCGATGATATTTATAAATGACCTAGAAAGAGATAACCCAGAAATAAAGTACACAAAACTTCCCTCTCTTCCTATCTACCAATAGACTCTTAAAAATAAAGATGCTTCAAAAGGTTCTTCAAGCGATGCCATAGAAGAACCAGTTTTGGTTCCACAAAGAACCATTCAGTCAGAGGTGCTTTAAAGAACCATTTTTTCTTTTTTTTATAATCTGAAGAACCTTCTTTCCCCACTAAGAACCATTTTTGAAACCGAAAGGTTCTTCGGATGTTAAAGGATCTTTATGGAACCATTTAGACAAAAAGGTTCTTCAAATGGCATTGTGAAGCACCTTTATTTTTAAGAGTGTAACCAGGAGAAAAGAGAAGTACAAACAAGTCCCCCTACGTTCCCTAAAATAAAATAAAAAAACAATAATAAAAAGAAACAAAAATATTAAACAGTTAACATTAAACACTATTAATCAAATGGGTTCAAACAACTTCAGTTCTCTTTCTGCTTAAGAACACAAAGTCCTGAGTTCAGTTACTCAGAATTAAATCAAAATCAAACAACAAATGAATCTGGGCAACCAGGAGGAAGAACGGCCCTGGCGAAAATAAGTCTCTCTCAACTCCTCCACAGATCCACCACTTCTTATATTTCCACTTCGTCCCGTCATCATCCAATCAGCCCAGGCATCACAGATTGAACACAGCTGATTGGAATTCCTATCTCATGACGAGGGAAAGAGAGGGAAAAAGAGATGGGAAGAAAGCAAACAAAACCACATCCGACACACACACATATTTATACACAATTACAAAAAAAAAAAAACACCCCCATCACTATTTTTTTTTCCCCATACAAAAAATAAAAATCTGCGTCACCCATCCGCTCCGCACACTCGGGACAACACATCATCAACTACATTGTCTGAACCCTTCCGATGTTTAATATCAAGGTTGTACTCCTGCAAAACGAGAGACCACCACATCAAACACTGGTTTGACTTAGACATTTGTGACGAAAACACTAATGGATTGCGATAGGTGTACACTTTAATGGGGCTCCCCAGATACACTTCAAAATGTCGAAACGCCAGTACCAAGGCCAGCGCCTCCTTCTCAATTGTGCTGTAGTTACGCTGACACTTTGAAAATTTCTTAGAAAAATAACTCACAGGGTGCTCAATACCCGAGTCATCCTCCTGCATCAGCACTCCACCAGCTCCAACAGCACTCGCTGAAAAGATTCAGGAGCCGAGACAACTGGCGTGTTATCAGGGGTGGACTGGGGCCAAAAGGTGGCCCTGGACTTTTTGGCACAGAGCGGCCCACCAAACCCGGACTGCAACACACCGCACCACTCAGTAAATGACTGGCATACTTCTTTACATTACAGAACGCAGACTGTTTTATGGACCTTTCTATTGGTCATATACAGTTGTTGTTTTTTTTTTTCCTTTTGCAGGACCTTGACATCTATCATTTTAAGGAATAGAGCTCCAATTGTGGAAAAGAGTATACAAATTATTTTGATAATGAAAAATACAGTAAACAGTACTGTGAAAAATATAATGTTACAATTTAAAATAGCTGTCTTTTATGTGAATATATAGTACAATTATTTATTTCTGTGATGCGCAGCTGTATTTTCAGCATCACTCCAGTCTTCAGTGTCACATGATCCTTCAGAAATCATTCTAATATACTGATTTACTGCTCAACAAACATTTCTGATAAATATGAATGTTGAAAACTGTTGTGCTGCACAATATTGTTGTGGAAAATGTGATCGCATTTAGTCTTGGGTAAGATTATTTATTTTATTTTATTTCAACTAGGTTGCATTAAATTGATTTAAGTGACAGTAAATATATTTACACTTATTACGAAGTACTTATATTTCAAATAAATGCTGATTTTTAACTGAGAACCATTATACCAATAATAAAAACCATTATTAATAATTGATCACAAATCATAACTGATAATAATTAAGCAGCAAATTAAGCAGCATTACAATTATTTCTGAAGGGACATTGAAGATTGGAGTAATGATGAAAATTCCACTTTGATCACAGAAATAAATTACATTTTAAAATATCCTAAATAGAAAACCAATATTTAAGTGTAATGTTTTACTGTATTTTTGATCAAATAAATTAAATTTTCTTTCAAATAAATAAATAAAAAACCTTTATTTCATACTTTTAACCACCTAAAATAATGCATGTGTGAATTAATAAGCAAATTATATTTTTATTAAGCCTATAATATACATCACTTTCCAATGCACATCACTCTAAAGCAAAAGTTTTCAGATTTACAATGTTCTACAGTAAGATTGAGTATTTGTTTTATAACTTTTTAAACATTTTCTTAGACACATGAAATCAAGGAAGAAAGCCAGAGATATACATGAACTCTTATCTCATGTCTGCTGAAAACTGTAGGCTACCTTGTGACGAATAACGTAAATGGCATTAAAATCTGAGAAATTTGAAAAAGCCAGTAACAGTTTGCATTCCTGAAAATTAGCGTCTTTCATTTAACATTATTTATTTATTACTTACGGTATAAATGCTTGGAAATAATATTGATCGTTTTCATGTCCATTCATTGCAAGCCAACCAATAATCGCAATAAGCTTTGTGTTTTTTTTTTATTTTATTACAACACAGTCTCATCTTTCTGTAAATTTTAAGATCAAATGCAAACCATAAATGTGTTTTTCTCTTTTATTCGTAGTGAGGTGACTATATTGGACTCAGTTCAAGCGGCATGTGAATCAATTATATTTTCCTCTTTAATATTTGCATCACGAAATAAACATGAATAAATATTTGAATGCATTTTGAAAAAAAATAAAAATTAGAACAATTTATACAAATGAATGTCTCACGAAATCGATCAATTAGAGTTTAAGAAAATATATAAGCCACATGTTATTGCTGTTTTTTGTGTGTGTGTGTGTTAAGAACAACAGGTTAGATGCCACAGACTTTTTTTTTTTTTTGCGGAGTGTAATTTTCACATTAATTTCCCGCAATATTATGATTTTACTATCATAATTTGGACTTAAATAAGATTAACGCCATACTAATTTAATAAAGTTATTTTTCAGTGTGACACTAAAATACGGCTGTAGGGTATTTGCACTGCATGCACTGCAAACACAATCATGGCACAGGGACCCAAAAAACAAAACTAAATGAATAAATAAAATAAATAAAAATAAAATGGTATTAAATTTGACGATCCTGACTCCCCATATCTCCTCATTGGAAGCGACTTTAGAGAGAAATGCATCTTTATGGATTACATAGGATAATGAAAGAGTTTTTAATATTTGATTTTAATTATTTCATTGCAAAGTAGTATTTTATTGCATTCTATAAATGCATTTATTATATCAGTGAGGCAAGTATTTGCTGAGTTTCTGTTCAGTTTTTGTTAAGTGTTCCTGCCCAAGATCAAGACTGATGACACTGTGAGTGCAGAAATAAAACTATTTGCAGCTTCGAATGATGTATACTCTACCTTTATGAAGAACAGTTATGGCGTAATTACGTATTTTAATTTTCCACTCTTAACAAAAAAAATTCAAGTGATCTTAGTGCCTCCATGTCCTTCAAAGCGTGCCACTTTTAGCACAAACTATTTTATATTTATCACACATTTATCTTACATTTTTAATTGTGTATTGTGAAGTTTTTTTGTGTCTCAAATCGTGTTTATTTTCAGGCTAAACTGATCAAACACATGCTCAACGCATGGTGCTGGCCGCTTGGTATTTAAATATAAATAAATAAATACAACTTGAATTGAACAAACATAAAAGGTTCCAATCATGTTTCTAAATTAACTTAAATAAACTTGAACTTTTTTTAATGGCTGCAATAGCATCTGTGTAAAAGGGAAGAGAGAGAGAGAAGACACGGGCTCTGGGAGGAGAAGTCTGATAAGCTGTCAGACAAGGGCCTGGCCCGCGCAAGGCTCTATAGTCGTTCTCTTGTTTCAATGAAAAGCCCCCCCTCGGCTCGGCGGGCCCCCAATCTGCCCGGGCCCATATGCACCTGCATACCGTGCACCCAGACGCTACGCCACTGATTTCATCTTATGTCTTATCTACCCATAACCAGGAGAAAAGAAGAGAAGTACAAACAAAAAATGGCACCCTCCCCCTACGTTCCCTAAAATAAAATAAAAATAAAAAGCTCTAACAGTGATAAACTACAGGAAGTTCCATGACAATGACCTCGCAAAACCAACACAAGCGGATGTCTGTTTAATTTATTTGTACTTATTTACATTTTATTTTATTTTGAATTTGTCTGGTCCCCAGAAAACTACAATTTGTGTTCAAACTATAAAACCCACCACAGACTAGAACAGACATGCACCAAATATTGACAAGGCATATTTTCCTCACTCTGTCTGTATTAATGTACAAATAGCAGTCAGTAAGTTATTAAAAAAATAAATATTATTAAAAATGAACATGAATAAAATAAGTCATTTTTGAGTGATCTTTTTCATGTTGAAATGACTGTCTGCATGAAATAGCTCTGAATAATGATACAGCATACAGTTTTCGATGCGATTTGGACATTGGCTTTCGGAATATAGTTTCTTGGTTTAGCTACTGATTACAATGAAACATGCATGGGCCCCAAAATGAAAATGTTGTCATTAATCACTTACCCACATGTTGTTCCAAACTCGTAAAAGCTTCAAATGAAATCAAAACAACAAATGAATCTGGGCAACAAGGAGGAAGAGTGACCCTGCCGAAAAGTCTCTCGCAGCTTCTCCACAGATCCACCACTTCTTATATTTCCACTTCCTCCCGTCATCATCCAATCACCCCAGGCATCACAGATTGAACACAGCTCCTTGGAATTCCTATCTCGTGACAAGGGAGAGAGAGAGAAAAAGAGAAAGCAAACAAAACCACGTCTGACACACACACATATACACAATTACAAAATACATCAAATACATCCTCGGATGTAACCGTTTCGATCTTGGAAGTAAAGTAGTTCATAAAGTCATTACTGCGCTACTGTTGGGTAATGTCTGCACATGATGATGGCATATTTTTTTGTTAATTTAGCCACTGTATTGAATAAATACTTGGGGTTGTGCTTGTTCCTTCTAAAAGGGACGTATAGTAAGCAGATCTAGCAGTTTTTTAAGGATTTCCTGCAGGAGAGAGCATTTTCCCACCAAGCAATACAAAATAACCTCTTGAGACCCTGTGGCCTCATATGAGGACATTATATTTTAGTGAATTTCTCTGAGACTATACATGCCACAGTTCTAAGTCTGGATGTCATGTACAGAGCACATTCTGAGCTTTTCAGAGATACTAAATGATTGGATGTTTCACCATGACCACTCCCTCTCCTTGATCACGCCCTCTCCATGACCACTCCCTCTCCACGACCACTCCCTCTCCTTGATCACTCCCTCTCCATGACCACTCCCTCTCCACAACCACTCCCTCTCCACGACCACTCCCTCTCCTTGATCACGCCCTCTCCACGACCACTCCCTCTCCACGACCACTCCCTCTCCACGACCACTCCCTCTATATTCTATGAAATATTATATATTATTATAAACATCCGGTCAATTATTACAGTTATTATTATAGTTGAGAATCATCTTTATACAAAGTTTGGTAAAAAAAAAAAAAAAGTCAGTTGTTTTTGCCCATGCATGTTCATTCATGTCTTTTTACTCTTTCAAATAAATTGAGTCCCGAGGACATAACTTATAAATTATATATATATATATACACACATTATGCTAAATGCTCTAAACAATTTAAAGACATAAAGTAAGAAAAAAAACATTTTCATAAAATTTATTTCGGGGGTCTTAAGAGGCTAAGCTCGGTTCGGACGGGACTAGGTTTACAGGGGGTCGTTAGAGAAATTTGTATTTCACAGACCTGCTTGGTGATTTTAATCCCGTCTCAATCTGCCATGTCTGTGATTGCCGGTGCCTTTATTTATCTTATTTTTCTCACAACGCGTTTCCTTGTGTGTTTTACTGTGCTCATGTTTGATTTATTTGCATGCTGGGAAATAAATAAATCATAATGCAAACAATAATAAAATCAAGAGCCAGATCACTGTTAAGACTGGCTATTGTAATATCAGCGTCAAGTAAAATTATTCGGGTTCATTTCTGCACTCAATTACATAATCACATATGTACCTTTATGAAAATTAAACACGGGTTTACTACAAATAAAGAACTAAAGTAAAAGTAAAGTAACCATACATAAACATGGTATTTGTGTGATTTCTGGTAATCAATCCGAATGACAAACAGAGCACCCAGATGTCCAAAACAGACCCTCCACCTCTGTAACAAACGCGGAGATGTTAGTCTCATCTGAATATTGGTAACAGCAGGCGTCAGGTGATAAGAATCGAAACGCAAACGTAATTTATAAAACTAGTCTCGTCCGAATAGGGCTTCATTTAGTTTTCCTCCAGCTGCTCTCTTTATGCGGCTCAAGTTTATAACTGTAATCTTTGTGGGTAGACTCGTTTAAAGTAATGAAGTCGTCTGGTTTTAACCAGCTTTCTGTCAAACAAAGCACATCTAGTTTATGGTCAGTGATCATTTACAAAAAGTGCTTTTTTAGAAAGGGACCTGATATTCAATAAGCCAAAATCTATCATTTGTTTATCTGTATTATATCTGTAGCAGAAAAACAAGCTCCTAAAAATGCAAAAGAAAAAGAGGAAGGAAGGGGTGTGGAGAGTTTCGATTCTGTTTTCCTGTGTGTGTGTGTGTGTGCACTCTAGTATGCAGGGGATCAAGATCAGAAGATGTTCTGTTTGAATGGATGTTAAATGAGGACATGACTCAGTACTCTGTAAACTTACATAAACTGACTTCCTGTTTATGCTTACATGAGATATTCTGGATTTATTTTGATATAAATCTATGCTGAATTAATAATTAGCTATATTGGGAAATCACTTTATAAGAGAATTTGACTGACTGTCAAATAAGGGCCATTATATAACTAACAGGAAGTGAATATTATTCAAGCAGTTGACCATTATGTTTTTATGACCATTATGTCATTGTCTCCTCCTTACAGAAACATTCCTGTAAACTCCTAAATCAGGGCAATGACATTTAGTGAGATACCCTTGCAAAATTTTACATTATGAGCAGCTGGTTAAAAAAACAGGTTTATCACACAACAGGATTGTGCAAGACGCTTGGATCTGACCCACATCAGAGGAGTTATTTTGATGCATGGCAAAATAGCTGGAAAGACGTTCAAGTCTAAACAGCCAAATCATTCCAGAGATGAACTCTCTATACAAAAACAAAAATTAAGAATAGCTGACAGTATAAATGTGCCTAAGGCTAAGTTCACACTGCAGGTCTTAATGCTCAGATCGGATTTTTTGCTGAAATCAGATTATTAATTTTTTTTTGCACTGTTGTTCACATTGTCATTTAAATGCGACTGCCATCAGTCTCGTGTGAACCGTATACTGCCCTGAAATGAACCTCATGCGCAGAAGAAGACGTGATGTCAGACGCAGCGCACTGTTTGCAGAAATAAAAATGGATGCTGCTCGTGTTAGCGTGTGTTTAGCTAATTTAATGTGCAATCGGAGCCTAAATAACGAAGTGATATTATTGTCTATATATTGTCTGCCATTATGATTTTAATCTTCCTGCCTCCTCCAGTGCAGAATTGTGACATCTGTCACATTTCAATGACGTAAAAATTGCATGAAATGCGACATGGCCGTTCAGACTGAAGTCGCATTGCAAAACATCGGATATGTGTCCGATTTAGGACCACATATGAAAGTGGCCTGGGCCTGATTTGAAAAAATCGGATTTGTGCTGTTCAGACTGTCATAAGAAAATCAGATATGGGTCACATTTGGGCAAAAAAGTCGGATTTGGGCCACTTTAGCCTGCAGTGTGAACTAAGTCAAAGATACAGCAAACGTAATGCAGAGCCAGAATTGCAAAAACAAAGTGGTTCAGAAGTACAGGTGAGAATGAACATAAAACACATTTCTGATTCAAGAGGATGAATGCACGCTGAAAATGCAATGTCTGGAACGGAAGCGTTTAATAGGTGCAGTACCTCTTGCGGTCTGGGCATGTGCTACACTGGATTCAAATCTATGACATGATAAGTTCAGTGTTTAGTGGTTTAACATGGTGTGACATTCAGTCGACGTACATACAACAGGCTGCCGAGGAGAGCTTTCAGTGTGACTCTAACAGTGATAAACTACAGGAAGTTCCATGACAATGACCTTGCAAAACCAACACAAGAGGATGTTGTTTAAAGTAATGCAACGAAGAACAACCCAGAACAAGATTACCCAAACAGAAGATTATCTGCTTTTGTGTGATGTGGTATAATATTTAGTGTAAATGCTTGATCACCCTGTATATGTGTAATGTAACTTTTCTTTTTTTCTTACATTTATGTATTAATTTATTTTTATTATTTTTTTCCTATGCTCTGTCAATATGGCTGCCATAGAAGAAGAAACACTTCTAATTTTTTCAGCAAGTCTGAGGTGTTATAGCCAAACATGTAAATTTAGTAAACATTAATGTATCTATTTTCATAAATAATCTAATGTCTACATAAAATCGGTCACAAAAACAATGCAGTCTGTTAAAATAAATAACACACAATGATGCTTTCATGTCTTCACTGTGCAGGGTGGAAAAACGGACCTTAAAGGGGTCATATGATGCTTTTTTATTATTGTGTATTTGGTGTAACAGTCAGAATATGTTGACATGCTTTAATGTTCAAAAAACACATTATTTTTCAAATACTGTACATTATTGTAGTTCCTCTATGCCCCGCCTCTCTCAAACACTTCGTTTTCTACAAAGTCCCTCCTTCAGACAAGCACAGTCTGCTCTGATTGGCCAACTGACAGTGCATTATGATTGGCCGAACACCGGAAGCACTCGTCGGAAATGTAACGCCCCTTTCCATAATCGCGAGCTTCATCTTTCAAAATAAAAGTAAAAGACAGTTAATAATGTCCTTAGTTTTACCATCAACTCAAGCCCAAAAGGGGAACAGAGTTGCGCGATCGACAGTGAAGCTCGTAATGTTATGTGTTTGCACACAAGTCACGATTAAGAAAGCTGGCTCCACTGTGATGTGACCCGCTCGCGCTCTCAACTCTGCAATTGAACAGTCAATATCAAATACAGTCGCTGAATCGAAAGCGCCCGATTGTCATAGCAAAGTCAGAATTACCTCCTCTCCTAGGTTCATGAAACGGTCGTCCATAAAATGCGTTGCTGTTCTGTTTTAAGTAATATTGATGATTCCTATATCGTTAAGACTACTACTTTCAGAAAGCCAAATAAAGTGCTTTTACTTTGGCCTAGAAACACACATCTTCTCCCTGTAATGGCTACATCAACACTACAGTGGTCCGGTTACTGAAACCACGCCTTCTTTCTATGCGTGAACATTTGGGCGGCGTTATGCAAATATTTCCACATCGTGACGTAGACCTGTGGGGCGTGTTTGAATGAGCCGTTTTAGGGGGCGGGGCAGAGTCTTAACTTTTATAAAGAATATCTCTTTGGTTTTGAGACTTTAGTCTTTGCAACTTCAGGGATCTTATCTATGCACAAACAGCTTGCAACACTCCAAAGAGGAAGGAAAACTTGAAATAGCATCATATGACCCCTTTAATTGACCAAACATTACCATTACTAATGCACTTGCATGGTCTGTTTCAGTTCAGCCATATTCTTGGGATGTCTGGAATAGGGATGGGTACCGAAACTCGGTATTAAATCGGTCTCGGGGCTAAATTATGAAAGACCGGAGTATCGATAAGCTCTGACGTTATCGGTACTTCTGTCGGTATTGGAGAAATTAAGAAAACACACATACATTTATTGTTTCTCTCTTTCTCTCTCTCTCTCTATATATATACATATATATATGTCGCCAGCTGTTTTTATGTGCAATAATATTCAAACATTTGTCTATGATGCATTTTTGCTATGCGCAATTCAGAAGCCAGATCGCGCTCACGCGGAGCTTCAGCACACGCAACATGAAAGTCCTGTTTAATTATGATAGAAGAGAGAAGCAACTATTCAAACATCTGCTCACACTTTAGGCCTGTGGCTGTTATATTAAGCTAAGTATTTTTTTTTTTTTTTCGATTTTGGCTTCCAAGGATTATAGCCGCATTTCTTCTAGCACAACTCCCTTCCCTTCATAGCGGCGCGGATTCGTTCCTCCGAATCAAAACTTAACATCTGAATCAGCTCAATCAGTGATTGTTATAAAATGCCGTCTTTACTGTTGCTACATTGCAGGACATATTTGATAGTAAAACGTTGAAAGTACAATCTGCTGTTCCCCAGGCTGAAATGTGTGTGCGCGCGTGTGCCTGCGCGGCGGCGTGCTCCAAAACGGACAAGCACACTTTGAGCTTCGGCGCGTCGAAATAACACACAAAAATATGCCAAAAAATACACACACAATGTGTCAAAATGGCCGGTTATGAGAGTCTTCACTTTTATGTTTTAAGTGGACGAGAACAGTTGGGAGAAAATCCGATGCGTGTCAGTATATTGTCTTAAAGTGTCAGACTGGAGCTTGAGCCATCAATGTTAATCAAAGAACAAAATGCAAAGAGAAAATCACCCACAGCTCTTAATCTGAACAACGTTATAGCTTTAATAAACATAAATCTATCAGTACATACAGTGAAAACTATGCAGTGCTCATTGCTTTTGTAACTATTACTTACCTGAACATTAATATTAGTAGACCTTCATGGAAAAATGAAAGCACTGTTTATTTCATTTCGTTTGTGTGTTTGTTTTATTGTATTTGTCAGTTTGTTTTACTTTGTTTCTTTGTTCATGTTGTTACTGTATCTTATCTTATGTATATAAAACACTAAAAATACCTGCACACTGGTGCATTTACAAATTGATGAAGTGCAGGCATTTTTAGTGTTTTATATACATAAGATAAGATACTGTAAGAATATGAACAAAGAAACAAAGTAAAACAAAAAGTACCGATAAGAATACCGTTAAAGTACCGGATCGATAAGCAGTATCGATAAGAGTAGTAATACCGTTAAAACCTTAACGATACCCATCCCTAGTCTGGAAATCACCACTCTTCTCTTTTAGTATTTTACAAATCACAGGCACACTAACAGAGGCGTTAGCATTTCTCAGAAATGACTGTAAGTCTTGGACTCATTGTTTTTTTTTTTTTTTCTGCAGGGCATTGCAAATGTTTGGTATGCAAAACAAAACAAAAAAAAAACATGAAAACATTAATGTTTGTGTATTGTTTGTCTGTTATTGTCACCTAGTTGAAGATCAGATTACATTTTATGAACAGTTTATGTGGAAATTCATGCTAGAGTGCAACCCTTGCAACATATTATACCCTGAATGTCTTGGGAGGCATATTTGTCTGGTGATCACCACTGCATACTTAAGAAGTCTATGTTGTTATTTACTGTACCCTGTACTGCACACAGCTCTAACAGTGATAAACTACAGGAAGTTCCATGACAATGACCTCGCAAAACCAACACAAGCGGATGTCTGTTTAAAACAATGCAACGAAGAACAACCCAGAGCGAGATTACCCAAAGAGATTATCTGCTTTTGTGTGATGTGGTGTAATATTTAGTCTAAATGCTTGATCACCCTGTATGTGTGTAATGTAATTTTCCTTCTTTTTTAAGTTATGTTTTTATTTACATTTTATTTTATTTTATTTTGAATTTGTCTGGTCCCAGAAAACTACAATCTGTTCAAACTATAAAACCCACCACAGACTAGAACAGACATGCACCAAATATTGACAAGGCACATTTTCCTCGCTCTGTATTAATGTACAAATAGCAGTCAATAAGTTATTAAAAAATAAATAATATTATTAAAAATTAAAATTAATAAAATAAGTCATTTTTGAGTCATCTTTTTAATGTTGAAATGACTGTCTGCATGAAATAGCTCTGAATTATGATACAGCATACAGTTCTCGATGCGATTTGGATATTGTTTTTCGGAATATAGTTTCTTGGTTTAGCTACTGATTAAAGGGTTACTCCACCCCAACATGAAAATGTTGTCATTAATCACTTACCCACTTGTTGTTCCAAACTTGTAAAAGTTTCGCTCATCTTCGGAACACAATTTAAGATATTTTGGATGAAAACCGGGAGGCTTGCCCTTGTGAAAAAGTGCACTTAAGTATACTTTTATAAAGTGTACTTATTGCAGAAATAATATACTTTAAAAGAACACACATAAGTGCAAATTAAATGTTATTTTCATGCTTGAATACAATGTTATTGTAATTAACTTCAAATGTATCACATTTTAAAGAGATATTAAATGCAATAAGTTGAAATTGAGTGATTGTTTTTTTTTTTAAACACTTAAGTGGTACTATTTAGTACATATTTATATGTACTTTCATAATTGTTTCTAGTGTCATTAAAATATAGTTAAAGTGTACATTAATGTACTAACAAGCAATTAATGTGAATTAACAATACACTTAATCATGAATTAAATATAATATTTTCGTGAAGCTGCACACCATCTCTCCACAGTCTCTGTGAACGGAAATGTTCCAAAGAGGCAGGAAAGTCAGAAAAAAATTCCTTGAGGAAAGAAAGAACAATTGTTATAAAACATATCCAGTCATTATAAATGGTTCAGTTGAGTGAAAGCAATAGACACAGTTGAGGTCCAAAGTTCATATACACCTTGCAGTATCTGCTAAATGTTAATAATTTAAGCAGTGAGAGGGTAGAGGGGTTAAACAAATCATTAACACATAGCAATTTCTGCTCTGATGAAGCAGTTTATTCTGCAAGGTGTATGTCAACTTTTAACCACACCTGCATCACCTAAGAGGTGAATTACCTCAATCATCAGGGCAACATCGTAGAAGAATGCTGGGAGATGTTCCTTCAGATTTCCGGACCACACCATCTTCACTGACACTGGGCTTTAAAATAAATATAATTTTTACAAACATTTTTTATAAATCCCTACTTTACAGGGAATAAAACATAACTTTATCATTTACCCAAATATAGATAAATATCCCAAAATCTATGAAAATGAAGAAAGGTACCTTAATTGTTCTCTCACACATCTTCATGAAGAATATTCCTGTATTTACCACGACTGACACAGCAAGGCTTCTGTCCTCCTCCTTTGGTTTGTTACCTGTATGATGATTAGAGGGGATCTGTAAATGCACAGGTGGGAATATATTACTTGCAAATGGAAAAGATTCAAAGCATTTAAAATCCATAGGGATAGTGACTTAATATAGCACTTTTAGCTTGTCATGTTTGATCAGGGTGATCTGACTTACTTTTAACATCACGTGTTTCCACACTGTATCTCCAGTAACAAATCTGCACTGATCCTGCAAAATGAAGAACTCCAGATAAGTACAAAAATATTACATATTACAAACACAACCAGTGATGGAACATCTTTCTCTTCAGAAGCAAAAATAAACAACATTATTTCTAGAGGTGGCTGATATATTGAATATTAATGGTGGTTATAATGCTGATTATACAGGTGCATCTCAAATTAGAATGTCGTGGAAAAGTTCATTTATTTCAGTAATTCAACTCAAATTGTGAAACTCGTGTATTAAATAAATTCAATGCACACAGACTGAAGTTTAAGTCTTTGGTTCTTTTAATTGTAATGATTTAGGCTCACATTTAACAAAAACCCACCAATTCACTCTCTCAACAAATTAGAATACTTCATAAGACCAATAAAAAAAAAAAAACATTTTTAGTGAATTGTTGGCCTTCTGGAAAGTATGTTCATTTACTGTATATGTACTCAATACTTGGTAGGGGATCCTTTTGCTTTAATTACTGCCTCAATGTGGCGTGGCATGGAGGTGATCAGTTTGTGGCACTGCTGAGGTGGTATGGAAGCCCAAGTTGCTTTGATAGCAGCATTCAGGTCATCTGCATTGTTGGGTCTGGTGTCTCTCATCTTCCTCTTGACAATACCCCATAGATTCTCTATGGGGTTCAGGTCAGGCGAGTTTGCTGGCCAATCAAGCACAGTAATACCATGAACCAGCTTAATACCATGAACCATCAACGTCATTGAACCAGCTTTTGGTACCTTTGGCAGTGTGGGCAGGTGCCAAGTCCTGCTGGAAAATGAAATCAGCATCTCCATAAAGCTTGTCAGCAGAAGGAAGCATGACGTGCTATAAAATTTCCTGGTAGATGGCAGTGTTGACTGTGGACTTCAGAAAACACAGTGGACCAACACCAGCAGATGACATGGCAGCCCAAATCATCACTGACTGTGGAAACTTCACTCTGGACTTCAAGCAACATGGATTCTGTACCTCTCCACTCTTCCTCCAGACTCTGACATTTTTCCGCTTGGGCGAGCGCTTACCTCGTGCAGGAAATCACGCGCAGGCCAGCAAATCACTGAGAACGCGCAACCACTTTCCTGCAGAGTTTAGCTCCAGTTTTATCTCTCAGACGCTTGGGTATGCCGAGTATTCGGAGTTTATATGGACAGAACGCCACTATTCTGAACATGCTTTTCATACTTTTATGGACCTTGATAGTGCAATTTACTATGCAGTCAATGGGACAGTCACAAGACTCCTGGTTTTCAACTAAAATATCTTAAATTGTGTTCCGAAGAGGAGCAAAGCTTTTACGGGTTTGGAACGACATGGGGGTAAATGATTAATGGCAAAATTTTCATTTTTCATTTCAACAGAGTTGACAACTTTCACACATTCAGCTTGAGACTCACACAACTGGTACTGTTCTCACGCTCTCAAACCTAAACCTACCGCTAACAATAATGCAAAAACAATTCATTATAGTAATTACAACTGTTGTACTGTGTGAGAATAATTACATTATATTGATGTGTACATGCCCAGTAATTTTTGGTGTATCCCTTAGCCTTGAGCACTTCAGAATTTGGGCTGAAGCAGTAGGACATCTGGGGATTTCTCACCTACACTTTTATAAATCGTGAGGTTTCGACATAGGCCTACTACTCTTTTCACGTACAATTTCAGGCTCAGCGATGAACTCAAGAGTTTTCCACTTGTAAATACGACGTTGTTTGGTCATTCATTTACTTGAAAATCGTAATTACGATATTCAAGACCTCGCTTGAAGCACATAAAGCAATAACAAGCAACAGGGCTGATGCTGTCTCAGGTGATGATCCTAAAAAAACAGTGTGATCATGACATAGCTGTGATAGGCCTAACAGTTAAATGAACAAGAAGTTAACATAGAGCAACTTACATTTTTAACACATTGCTAGTTAGCTTGGCTGTTTTTGCTTCGCCAGTGAAATAGTTCCTGCCGTCTCGTCAAACCGTAGCATTTCGTTCAATGATTCATTCAGTTGTTCCTGAATAAATTAATCGTTTAAATTAATGATTCAATGACTCACTCATAAAGACATTCACTCGTCGCCACCTACTGGCAAACAATGATGTAACCTGATACATATTTGAAAATGAATAGGAAAAATAGACATTTCTTTTTTAAGTTTGCTGTTTATAATTGCTTACACAATTTTCTTTCTAAATATTACAAAATAGTTGGAAGACTAGAGTCACTAGAGTAAACTGTAGGCTGTTTTTTTTCTCAATAAACTTAATATTAACCGTAATTAAATTACATTATAAAATACTTACAATGTGCTCCATGAAAAATGGTATATTACTTATGTTTCTTAGATACCATAAAATGCAATGAATTTTAAAGAGCATCCTCTGTTTGTTGTTCACAAAGCAATATACACCAGCCTCTTATTTATGTATTTTTTTTTTTATTATTATTATCATTTTATTTATTTACTCTCGTTTGGCTCTCAGCGAAGGCGGTCACATTTTCTTCCTCTCCCTACGCTTATCTCCCCTGCTTGCTCTCTCGTCTTGTCCTTGTCTAACACGTAAGAGACTCTCTCTGCACTATTCTACAAAACCGAAATTATGGATCTGATCAACTGGTCTCTTAACGCAATTGACACCATCTTCTCGACTAGAAGTTTGGGATCGGGAGAACCCAAGTGTCCTGCTGGGACTTTCGCAGCTGGCTACACGATGGACGCATGGGAGAGGTGACGGGTCGTGTGTCTGGTGGCTCTTTCCGTGGAGGACATTGAAGGCATCTACCTATTCGGAACCATGATAACTGGGTTTCTGCTGATTGGATTAGGCTTTGCCCTGTTATCGGAGAATTCAGGAGATGGGAACAGCTGTCCAAAACCTCACAAGGCTGCCCGTCATGATTGAAGCAGTGGGCAGAGCGGTCGGCTCTGAGACAGAGACTATTAACAGCAATATGGATTCGATCACGGCTAAGCTCTCGGCTTTGGAAAGGAAAATTGATGGACAAGGAGACCAGAATGGACAATGAGAATAGCTGTGAAATTTGAAGGCAGCTGTTCGCCCAAAGACCAAATAATCTTATCTCTTTTCGGCTTCCCAAAACAACAGAACAGCTTGGCAAGGTTGCTCTGGAATCTAACTCCCCGGATGAATGCTGCAGGGAGATGCTCTTTCTTCCCTCCCCCCTCAACAGACACCTTGTGATTGTCGAGCGTTTGGGTTCCGGCCAAGGTCGTTTCCATGGCAATTGCTATGTCGCACCAAAAATCTGCGGACTGAGACAACTTGTTTGGAATGCCAGCGCGGCGGATCTCTTGGCACACGAACTTACACATACACACACTCATACGCTCATACATACAGATATTCATTCACCTCCCATTACCCCCATCCAACTCCTTTGCCGCTTCTTCCCGTCAGTCTGATAAACGGGTCTGTGTTGGCGCTGTAATGGCTGCAGACCGGATGGCTGTTCGTCTGAACTGGATTACTCTCACCCTACTGCAAGTTGTGTGTTCCTGTATTGATTGTGCTCTATGCTTTGGTTTTTGTCTGTTCTCACACTGTACTGCCGTTTAGGAGCATAGTGTGAGGATTTTTTTTTTCTCCTTTCTTTCCTCATGTTGTGCTGTATTCTTCTTCTCTATTGCATTTCGTTGCCTTGTACCTACATGTGCAATGACAATAAATTGAATCCAATCCAATCCAATCCAATTTATTGTATTTTCTATGTAATTTTAATCCCAAATAGGACAATATAGAATAACAATCACTTTTCTAAAGGCCAGTTAATAACAGGCAGGTTAATGTTTAATAAAATCATTGGAACACTTTAAAATAATCTGAATGGAAAATACAGATCTTCAAATTAAGTTTATTCAGAGGGTGAATTCAGGCTAATTCAGGACATTGGTTCTCTATTTATTTTTGCAGAATAAGCACAGAGAAAAAGGTAACTTATTAAAACACTTAATCTAGTTAAAATCAGTAACTCTTTCAGTACATTTGGGCAAGTCCTGGAGCGCTTTGTAGCCTCCTGTACATTTCCTCTCTTTTTTTCTTTTTTTTTAAAATATTTGACTGAGTCAGACCTGTGTTGCTCAACCCAGCTCAATCAACACGAGCACATCATAGCAGACAAACTGGAGCAACATTTCTCAACTGCGCCCACTTCAAGACCGTTAAATATATAAAAGGACATAGCAGGGCAAAAGAAGAAGCAAATGCAAACTTCTGACGGCAGATGAGACTGTTTGTAAACTCGCGCAGGATATTGTAGTGAAATGCTTCATGGATTTTAAGCATTGTGTTTTTTTTTGATGCATGCTTCTCAGTTCTGCCGGAATGTTTTCGAGAGGTAGGTAGCTGCTGTAAATGTTTCTTTGTTATCTTTTGTCTGACATTTCCTTTTTAGCCTAACTGTCCTGATCTAGATAGCCTATAAAGTTGCACTTTGCCTAAATAGCTTACTTTCAGTTTCATTCTTTTTTTTAGTTTATTTGCTTATTGTTTTAAAACCAATTCTTGCACTAATAATCAATTACAGAATTCAAATTAATATATATATATATATATATATATATATATATATATATATATATATATGCTTGCTATATGGCGGCAGTAACTTTATAAATATCTCTTATAAACCCTCTGAGAACAGGAAGCACATACCGTTAAGTGTGTGCCTTCTTGCAGAACTTACGCTACAGCAGGCTATATTCTTTTTTATTGTTATGTCATTTTTTAAGGATTTAATTTAGGGTTGAGTTTGGTTGAACTGGGCGAAAGTTGCTATCGTTTTCTTTCTCTTGACGTGTTTTTTTTTTTTTTTTTTTCTAGCGGTGAGAAACCCTTAAATGACATTTTGGGTGAACTGGTTATAGGCTATAGTCTATAAATTCAAGCTCTTGACGAGCTCTTTCTACTGCCAAAAGGACACAAGTGAATTCTTAATAATTTTGGACGTATTCATTAGAAACCAAAATACTTAACACTGAACATAAGCCAGTTCGCAAGTACAGGGAACTGAGAAATGTATTGTGTCTAAAGCCTGTGGATAGCAATTGAGTCAAAATGGCTGACACCATGAGAAGAAAACGGTTTTTACTGCTGAAGATGTACTATTAATCTTATTTTGTGACAAAGAGCTGGATGATGAGGGAGAAAAGGACATATCCAGAATTCATGGTCAGTGAGGTGTAGCTAGCTAGTGGGTTTGCCAATACCTTACATTCTAATGGTATGTCCCTAATGAAAAATAAATATACTAAAATGTATTTTTCATGCTATTTATATGTTTATGTACTTAATGAAAATACCCTGAAAATGTACTTTTAGTATACTAAACTGGTATACTTAAAATTGGAACAATTTTAAATTTTGCTTAATGCACTTTAATTGTGCTGAAGTCCAAATAAAAATATACTGAAATATACACACTTTAAATATATTGCATTTAAAGACCGATATTATTGAAAGATCATACAATCCTCATTAATAGTGACATTAAAACATTTTAGGCATAATATTGAGAAATGTGCATAATGCACAAGCAGTAGTCCAAATAAAGTTTAATTATAATTTTTATATCAGTAAGTCTTGAGCAATATGTCAGTAAGGATATTAACAGAGCTGAACTATACTTAGTATGAAATAAATGTATTTTGAATTTGAATTACTTCTATTTTACTAGGCGTTATCAGTACTCAGTTACTGCTTACCCACAAGAGAGATACTGTAGAGAAGGGACAGAAGGCCGATTCGGATGGTAATTGTTTCTCATATGGATGTCTGTAAAAAATTAATTTACATATCACCTCAGTAATAAAACATATATGTTTGAACATATAAATAATTCAATTTGTTATTTGATTATTTATATATGTTTAAAAATAGGAAAATTGACGCGCTATAGTTGTGTGTGTGTGTGTGTGTATATGTATATATATATATATATATATATATGTGTGTGTGCGTGCGCGTGTATATATATATATATATATATATGTGTGTGTGTGTGTGTGTGTGTGCGCGTGTGTGTGTGTATATATATATATATATATATATATATATATATATATATATATATATATATACTGCAGCTGCCATAATAAAGACCCATTTCGAATGTTGATGTGCTCTTTCTTCTCTTTCTGCTCCAAGTTGCTGTGGTGGAGCAGTAATTAAGTATTGTTCTTTTAAATACTTTCCAGCATTTCAGAACTAAATATACATGCAAATTACACCGAAGTACAATGTTACCTTACAAGGTGTTCTGGAGTGCTCAAAAAGACTGAATTTTGAATCTATGTCTTCTTGTAAACTCAGAGATGTGGATTCGGACAGAAATTAAATTGCCACACGATCATTGGTGTTTGTCAAAAAAAACAGTAGGTAATTCGGCCGGCGATTTTTACAAAAAATTATAGATAAAAATGTATAATAGAAAGCGCAAAGGCAGTGATGAAATGCCATAATAAAAAAAAGAAAGCTAATGCAGAGGTTTAAATGTAAAAACTGTAACTTGAATGCAAATGTAAGTCGCTTTGGATAAAAGCGTCTGCTAAATGCATAAATGTAAATACAGTCAGTCATCAACTAAAGTGGGCCGGTTTAAAGCATGAAACTCCAGGGTTGAAAATGAGTCCCTATTAACCCTTTATTCCAACATAGTGTGTCCAAAATCGCGTACTGTCCAAGTACAATCCCTGCCGGCCCGAGACTCAAACCCGCAACCTTTGGATTACGAGTCCGACTCTCTAACCATTAGACCACTTGTTCCCCAAATCCTCTATAGTAAAGTGTTCATCGAGTACACACGGAAGTTGTAGGTCATCCAGGTACTTTTCACCTACTGTACTTTGAATATTATGAACTCGGATATACTACTTGCCTTGCACACTGTTTTTCGCAAACTATATATAGGCTAGTAGGGAAGTATGCGATTACGGATGCAGCTTTAAGGTCATTGCAGTCCAAAATTTTTTAATGCGCTTTTTCCGAGGTGTTTCTTTCGTATTCCCCATCCTTTCCTATCCAAATGCAGGCTACGGATGTGAAAATGCAGAAAATCAAACCTGATCCTATTTTTTTTTTGATGGATGGAAGTTTCGGAGGCAGTGTGCAAACGTGATTAACACAATGTGAGGTAGCATTTCTTTTTTAACGTGTGAAAATTTTGGACTCAGTATGAAGTGACCTTTATTCTCGCAATTCATTCTTAGGCAAAGCATGCTTGGAACTAAAAAATGGACTGCTCAGTTTTAGTCAATTAAATAAAATTTATTCATACAGTTCCAACACAAATGGATTGAAGGGTTAGTTCACCCCAAAATTAAAATTATGTTAATTACTCACCCTCATGTCGTTCCAAACCCGTAAGACCTTCGTTCATCTTTGGAACACAAATTAAGGTATTTTTGATGAAATCGGAGAGCTATCTGACCCTCCATGGACAGCAACACTACTGAAATGTTCCCAGGTCCAGAAAAGTTACCCTTCTTCTCCCCCGAGTTATGTCGTCATTTTAGAGAGAATCACAATGCATACGCACGCTTTTGCCTAAGCGTAAACAACACTTATTATGCAGCTTTCGTTCATGCGCACACTTTCCCCCTGAACGTAAACAACGCTGATTACATCAAATACGTTCTTGGGTACTCTCCTAAATGGCGGAAGACATAACTCGGGGGAGGATAATGGTTGAGTATATTGTTATTTTTCTTTTCTTTGTGCAAAAAAAGTATTCTCATAGCATCGCAAAACTGAAGTTGAGCCACTGATTTCACATGGACTGTTTTTCCGGTGTATTTACTACGTTTCTGGACCTGGGAACATTTCAGTAGCGTTGCTGTCCATGGAGGGTCAGATAGCTCTCCGATTTCATCAAAATATCTTAATTTGTGTTCCAAAGATGAACGAAGGTCTTACGGGTTTGGAACGACACGAGGGTGAGTAAATAATGACAGAATTTGCATTTTGGGGTGAACTAACCCTTTAAGTAAGCATTCACACGTGTAAGTGGATTGAAAGTAATGATATTAAATTCAAATGTTCAATTTTGTTGCTTTAATAGAAACAACCTTACAATTTGTGTTTTTCTTTCTTTAGGGAAATGCGATGTGAAATATGAACGACTAAAGAGTGAATCAGAAGCAAAGCCTTCTAAGAAGACGACCCGTGCATTGAAGATCTTTTTTATTTTTTGCTTATTATTTGCGGTTTTACTTATTTTCTTAATTTATTTACAAGATTACTTTAAAACACATTATAAAGGCAAACCTGAATACTCTGGCCCGCCAACTCATCCTTCCTTCCCTCATTTACCAACCCTCCAAACACCACACATCTCCACATCCACCAGTCCTCCGTCTGCAAAGGCATGTGGTGTTCAAGTGAAGGACGGGCCTGTGATTAAAGTTGGCCACCTTAACACATACGTGATCGGCTCTTACATGGACCATCGTTTTGATGAGAAACAAATAAAGACGATTGCCATTGTTCTTCGAAGTGAGCAGGCGACGTTCAGCTGTGTGATGTGCTGCAACGGGACAACTGTGACGTTATCAGCTCAATACTCAATTCATGAAGACCACTTTAACTTTGAATACGGCACTGCTACCATCACGTGTCCAATCAAAAGCACATGTTTGACACCGACGCATGTTGCAATCACAGCCAGTGGAGTCTCAGAGAGTATAACATCCTTCCAACCTGTTAGAAACAGAGATGTTCCAACAACCTTCCCGTATGAGTTCACAATCTGCATCTCTGTCATGTATGACTACAAGAGTGTGCTGAATCTAGTCCAGTCCATAGAGATGTTCAGACTGCTTGGTGCTCAAAGGGTGGTGATATATAAAACCAACTGTGATTCAGACACACAGAAGGTTCTGGACTATTATGAGAGAACTGGTTTCGTGGAGATCATTCCGTGGACGATTAAAAATCACATTAAAGTGTCTCGTGGCTGGAATATAAATAAGTCGCCAGGTCAGCTGCAGTACTTTGGGCAAATCCCTGCGCTTAACGACTGTGTTTATCGTTACATGTACCAAAGTCGCTATGTGGCGCTACAAGACATGGATGAACTCATTCTGCCTCTCAAAGTGAAAACCTGGACGGAGATGTTGCCTGAGCTTGAGCGCATGTACGGTTCTGATGTGGGCTTTGAGTTTGAGAATAACCAGTTCCCGTTCACAGCAAAGGCTCACGCAGATTATGAGCAAAACAAATGGAAAAACTTACAGGGAGTGAATATTTTAAATTATATCGACCGAGAACCCAACCGCCCTAATACTTTCAACAATTACAAGATTATAGTAAATCCTCAGCTGGTGTTGAGGGCTACAGTCCATGGCTTGCTGGCCAGTGTGAACAGAATGCCCACTCTCCGGGTGAATAATGACATCGCTCGCATGTACCACTTTAAAAACTATACATACTCACCCGACACAAACCTTGTAAGAGATGATCATCTCTGGGACTATGCCAGTGATCTTATACCGGCCGTTTCTAAAGTGCTACAGGCCTGTGGACTCATTGAGGCTTAGATTTAAAGATTCATAGCGTTTGCTCAAATGATTGTAATGAAGGACTGTCTGTCACTGGTCTCAGGGCTTTAGGGTTTATAATAATACATTAAAGTAATATGATAACAAATGCACACCAGTTTGCAAAGTCAAGCAGCATAACAAGCTGTTTTCCACAGCAAATATAACTGTAAGCAGACACTGGAATACTGGAAGCCGTGCACTTTACGTTTATAAATGATGGTTCCCACTTTTGTAATAATAGATGGAAGTGGGTGGAGATAAAGAGCCCTGCTTTCAGCATGTTTGGCTTGTTCGACTCTCTGATTGGTGGAATTTGCTGTACAGCATTGTGGGTAATGTAGTTTTCCACCACTGATTCTTCTGTAAAATGAGTATTTTAAAAATAAGTTGAAATAATGCAGACTGATGGTTTCAAAAGAAGCAAATACCATCAATTAACAACCTTGTATGTCTATAAATGATTATAAGTCATCATTAAAAAAGTTTTTCATTCCAAAATTAGGAAAAATTCAATAACTCAGTATGAAATATACATATAGAGGTTAAGCACAGATTGTTTGATATCTATTTTTTTCGTTTTTCTGCATTTCTTCATGACATTGAATGTGTATAACATTCATATACACTGTGTGGTTTGTATAACGCCGGGAAGACCAACAAACCACCTTTGGCTGCTTTAAGAGGTTTATTTATTTATTTATTTAAGATGTTTTATAAGAGTGGGCACTCCCTCACTCTCTGAGCCTGCTTCTGCCTTATCTTCTATGGAAGTAGGGGAGAGTGGGGTAAGTTGACCCACCCACGTTATCTTGGCAACTGTACACTTTTACTGTCATGTGACCATGTAATTTGGAACCACCCATCATTTCTGCCAGACTGTGAAAAGGAGAAACACATGGGGGGAATGAAAGGCACCCAATTACTTTAAAAACTGTTTTTGGCTTGTCAAAGTAATTTTTTCATAACAGATGTAATGGTTGTTAAATCAAAGCAAATTTATCCAGGTCTAAAATAGTCATGATACATATAGGTGATTTAGCAACATATAAAACCATGCAAATTGTTTAGCTAAATATTAGCCTGAAATCTTATTTTTTCCAAAATAGCATCTATGGGGCAAAATAAGCCACATGTTGTGGGGTAAATTGAGCCAGAACTATAACTTACCCCACCATAAGGCACTGTAGTTAAATTAAATCTCTGAATTATAAACTGGTATTTAAAAGTGATATTTAGTGAGTTAGTTTATCATGTATACATGTTAGTTGTAGTTTATTTGATAGGGACAGTGTACAAGTGCGCCAAATCCTTCTCTGATTAGAACCAGACAATGCTTTTCATCAAATTATAATCAGATGTATATTTCCACCTGTAGTTGCTAATAGCCAATAAACTCTCTGCAAAAATGCAAATAAAATGCAAACAATTAAATATTGAAATGTAAACTTCATTTGGTTGGTTTTATGTTGTTAAAGTTAAATTAATGAAAAGATATGTTATATAAAAGGAAATTATTAAATTAGTTTTTAAATTATTATTTTATTTCGCAGATGGTCATTTTACATCCAGATGTTGCATCTTAACTATTGGCTCTACTCGGGTCAAATTACCCCAACCTTACCCCCTTTCTCCCACCATAAGTGTACTGTGGTATTTGTAGATAAAGCACAATACTTACTATGAGTTTACCTCAGTAACCATATATATATTTTTTTCCTGTCTTGCAGTAACATCAGATCACATACTCCAGCAGCTCTTTTAAGAAGCAATCTCTTTTAAAGTTTGTCTCTCTCTCAGCTTTTCCTTTCTTATTTTCCCAAACTGTAATCCGTAATTCATTTACACATAGTAGCCTCTCTTTCTGTGGTTCATCATGGCATATTTTGAAAACTCAGAATCAAATTTTGACCTATTCTGTCAGAAAACTGCTAGAATTAACAGGGAACTTGAACTCGAAGCTCCCAATGCTGGTCTTGAAGAAGCTGCCAAAGAGGCTGAACAAGTCCTTCAAAGGTTTAACCCTTCAGAGGTTTTGTTGAACACATTATATTGTATATGTGTATATATTTATCTTTGTTTCAGCTGAAAGGGAAGACCAAAGGAAGGCCTGTCATGGGATTTTAATTCAGCCATACTGTGCGTTAGGGCTGGGTATCAAGTTCGGTACTTTTTAGGCACCAAAATTCGATACCTAAGGTGTTAATCTTGTCAACGTCAGTGAGCCAATATGCCTACAGCACTAGGTGTGTTCAACTTGAAGCGACGTGCTGCAGATCAATCAGTGTTTGACATCTGCGAGAGCGATTTGAAAGCGTACGGAGCAGTCTGCTCTCTATAGCTAGTCGAACACACCAACACCGGTTAAACTCAGAGATGTGGGTCACACGTGAGGCTTTAGTGTGAAAGCATCCCAACTATGACGTTCTGTCCGGCTCTTTAATATGACGTTGTAACATGCACTCGTCTCACTGAAGGTCTCACTGACATTTGTTTTGCTATTCAATCCAGTCAATTTAAGACACAGACGAGGTGTAGACGTGATGTAGATGTCACGCAGACATCATGTAAATCACGCGTGGCAGTGAAGTGTCCAGCCATACGTCACGTGTGATTCACGTGTAGCAGTGAATTTATTTTTCCTTTCTTTTTTTTGCTAACACGTATCATAACACGCTACTCACAAGGCCCAGTGCAGTGTGTGAACGAATGCTCAATTTACTTGACCTTCATTCACTCTTCTCATTAGACATGACATCTGCATCTGCCTTTTTTTTGGTGCAGTTTTTAGTGCGTCTGTCTTTTTCCCGGCTAACTTATACAATATGCATTATGTGCACATAAAATATAAATATAATAATTTAGACATATTTTTTAGACAATTTTGTCATCACACTCTTTGTAAAAGTAAAAAGATAAAGTATAAAAAGTCTCTAACATATAAATAACAAATGTCTCCGAAAGGAATCCTTTAGTGAAGTTTGTGTTGCTTATTGGTATAATCATGTCATTTAGTTTTATGAAAACATTTTTTATTTTTTTTTTACATTTGGGGGTTATTGTGTTTTTATCTTTTACATTTTTAATGTAGCCTACAGCACATCACTGATCTGTCTGTTAGATCTGAGACTGTTGCTGTAAAATAATAATAAAATAATAGTAAAATCCATTTGTAATGGAACGTCTCCACAGGAGACAAATGAACTAACGTGAACAGGAACAGAATCAAAAAAGGGCAAACAGGCAACTAAACAGACACAAACACGTAACAACATTATGCCTGATTAACGTTCAGTTTTTCAAGCTCCTCTGTTCTTTACTTTATTTTACGTTTAAAAGATAATATTAAGATTTTTGAAGAATAAAAGAACAGCACTTATTTTATTACTCATTTATTTTTTCCTTTCTTTTTTGAAAAAAAAAAACAAAAACTTTTATTCAGCAATAATGTTAAAATGAAAAGATATTTCTATATTTTGAATAATAATCTGCCAGCATTCAGTCAATCAATCCTATAAAAATATCTCAGATTATATTAAAATATTAATATTTTAAAATATTAATACAAAATATTAAGCAGCACAATTGTTTCTGAAGTTGACAATACATTGAAGGATCAGGTGACACAGAAGACTGGATTAATGATGATGAAAAGTCAGCAATTCGGTATATTTATAAAACCAATAAATCATGAACAGTCTCTCCAAACGAGCTGTTTCATATTCTCCCTCTGTTAGGACATACATAGGAGTCATAATCTCCCCTCACCTGAGCTTTAAAAAACTGGTAACATCCCCTAAATGTTTAGGAATCAATACCAACGCTTCATGCATAAATGTCAGCTCCAGACAAAGTAAGTATCACGCGTTTGTTTTCCAAAGTGCCTTTTTGAAAGAGCTTCTGTCATGTCCTGCTGGTGTGCCCTTATTGGCCACCAGATGTCACTGTGTGTTTGTTTGAGCACATGGCTTGTTGTTTGTGGTTTGTGCCATGTGCTCTCCTGTCTATTGTCTGACCCCGCCCTCCTTGTTATCTCATTATTGTTTCAGTGACTTCACCTGTGTCCTCCTCGTTTGTCTCCCTATTTATTCTCCTGGTGTCTGCAGTCCTGTGCTGTTTCGTTATTTCATGTTTAATGTGAGATGTTTGACGTTGTGTGTGTGTTTGCAGTCTCGGCCTGCCTGCCTGTTTTTCCCCCTCGGGGTGGTTTTTGTTCAGTTTTTATTTCATTTTATTATTAAAGAACTCACCATTCTCCTGCACTTGAGTCCTCGCCTCTTGTCTCTTCCAAAATCCGTGACAGAATGAAACAGCCAAATGAGGACTCAGCGGAGAATGGGCTCACACCATCCACCAGCCTCTAACGTCAGCAGCCCCCTCTACCAACGCATCCTCCAGTTCCAGGCCCTGAGCTCCCTCCGTCAGCAGGGCACTGACATGAGGAAGTTTGCCCTGTGGTTCGGTGGTGCAGCAGAGGGTTTGGGGTACAATGATGCAGCCCTCAAGGACCTCTTCAATAGTGCCCTTGAGGAGCCCCTCAACAGGTGGAGGATGAGGGGGCTGGACCACCTGACGTTTGGTGAATTTGTTGAATGCCTGGCACGTTCCCCAGATAGGGTGGCTGGGGTGCCTCAGGCAGTGCCTGCCGAAGCTGCAGCACACCCTGTGAGGGCTGACAAAGCTGCGAGCCAAGGGGTGTCAGAGACCTCATCTGCCGCACCCAGTAATTTGCGTGCATTTCCAGAGCGTCTCAGGCTGATGCACAGCATGCAGGATCCCCCGCTGATGTCGGTGCGAGCAGCGTGGTCTGCTCGTGGTCTTTCCAAGGCGGTGCCCGCTCTCAAGGCTTCCGAGGCGGCGGTGTCCGCTCACAAGGCTTCCGAGGCAGCGGTGCACGCTCACAAGGCTTCCGAGGCGGCGGTGCACACTCACAAGGCTTCCGAGGCGGCAGTGCACGCTCACGATCCTCCTGAAGGGGCGGTGCATGCTCACAAGGCTTCCGAGGCGGCAGTGTCTGCTCATGATCCTCCTGCTCTGTCTGCCCCGCATTGGCCTCCTGCCCGCTCACAAGGCTTCCGAAGCGGCGGTGCCCGCTCACAAGGCTTTTGAAGTGGCGGTGCCTGCTCACAATCCTCCTGAAGGGGCGGTGCCCGCTCACAAGGCTTCCGAGGCGGCGGTGCCCGCTCACAAGGCTTCCGAGGCGGCGGTGCATACTCAAAAGGCTTCCGAGGCGGCGGTGCATGCTCACGATCTTCCTGAAGGGGCGGTGCACGCTCACAAGGCTTCCGAGGCGGCATTGCCAGCTCACAAGGCTTCCGAGGTGGCATTGCCAGCTCACAAGGCTTCTGAGGCGGCGTTGCCCACTCACAAGGCTTCCGAGGCGGCGGTGCCCGCTCACGATCCTTCCGGGGCGGCAGTGCCCGCTCACAAGGCTTTCGAAGCGGCGGTGTCCGCTCACAATCCTCCTGAAGGGGCGGTGCTCGCTCACAAGGCTTCCGAGGCTGTGGTGCCCGCTCACAAGGCTTCCGAGGCGGCGGTGCACGCTCACAAGGCTTCCGAGGCGGCAATGCACACTCACAAGGCTTCCGAGGCGGCGGTGCATGCTCACAAGGCTTCCGAGGCGGCGGTGCCCACTCACGATCCTCCTGAAGGGGCGGTGCACGCTCACAAGGCTTCCGAGGCGGCGATGCACGCTCACAAGGCTTCCGAGGCGGCGGTACATGCTCACAAGGCTTCCGAGGCGGCGGTGCACGCTCACGATCCTCCTGAAGGGGCGGTGCACGCTCACAAGGCTTCCGAGGCGGCGTTGCACACTCACAATGCTTCCGAGGCGGCGTTGCACGCTCACAAGGCTTCCGAGGCGGCATTGCCCGCTCACAAGGCTTCCGAGGCCGCGTTACCCGCTCACAAGGCTTCCGAGGCAGCGTTGCCCCTTTCACAAGCCTTCCGAGGCGGCGGTGCCCACTCACGATCCTTCCGGGGTGGCGGTGCACGCTCACAGCGCTTCCAAGGCAGCGGCAGTGTCTGCTCATGATCCTCCTGCTCTGCCTGCCCCGCCTTGGCCTCCTGCTCTGCCGGGACCACCCTGGCACAGAGGTGTCTCCAGGCCCTCTGCCGCTACACGGGCCTGGCCCACCATCCCTCCCCCTGATCCACCTCTGGACCACCTCCCTCCCAGACATTTTTTATTTCAGTTTTACTGTGGAGCATCTGGAATCTGCTCCTTAGAGAGGGGGTTGTCATGTCCTGCTGGTGTGCCCTTATTGGCCACCAGATGTCACTGTGTGTTTGTTTGAGCACATGGCTTGTTGTTTGTGGTTTGTGCCATGTGCTCTCCTGTCTATTGTCTGACCCCGCCCTCCTTGTTATCTCATTATTGTTTCAGTGACTTCACCTGTGTCCTCCTCGTTTGTCTCCCTATTTATTCTCCTGGTGTCTGCAGTCCTGTGCTGTTTTGTTATTTCATGTTTAATGTGAGATGTTTATGATATAGCGTTCCCATAGTGATGACGTCATCGCAGCATTGAAGTGAACCTATGAAAGGGATCATCTCGGTTACGTATGTAACCTTGGTTCCCTGAATAGGGAACGAGATGCTGCGATGCGGGCCATTCCATCCTTCGTCATGTGGAAATCTGATGAAATAACACGCTGATAAAGCCTATGTACATACGCGTGGGGGGGCGGTGCTAAACGCTATTTGGCCAATGAATTGGTGTGATGGTATAAGGGCTTCAGACATTCGTCACACGCAGCATCTCGTTCCCTATTCAGGGAACCAAGGTTACATACGTAACCGAGATGTTTCAGACATAGGCCTACTACTCTCTTCATGTACAGTTTCATACTCAGCTATTAACTCAGAGTTTCCCACTTGTAAATACAACGTTATTGGGTCATTCATTTACTTGAAAATTTCACTGGTGACTTCCATGCCTCGGGACAAAGAGAGAGGAACAAAAAAAAAAACTAAAAAACAAAACGGAGTGAAGGGGCGCCGCTTACTGTTAGGTCTGGTCTTCTGTCACGGTGCACACAGCAGGGAGGAACGAGGACAGACGAGGGTGTAACTCAAAATAACAGTCTTTACTGAAGACATCCAGGCAAGGTTGATACAGACAGGAACACGGGGGAGTAACGAGTAGACCAGCCCAAATCAAACTGAACAGACAGGACTATAAATACACAGGATAATCATAGATAACAAGACAAACACAGCTGGACAAGAATTAACTAATGATCACATTTAACAAGGACAGGAAACAAACCAAATATGGAAACATGAGGTCGGGAACACATGACACACACGACAGAGGACTGACACTAATACTACAATAATAATAATAATAATAATATCTTTAAAATATTGCCAAGTAACGTTGTTTCCTATTTTTTCCTGATGTTTATTATTTAAAATTTCATATAAATTTTTATCAACTTTTTTTTTTATTATTATTATTATTTACTAGCCTACTTAGGCATGTTGACAATAGCGTCTTCAACATTGTTTTAGTGGACTTTCAAAATTTGCTTTGCTTGAGAAAGCATGAAAATATACAATTATGATGTTTATTTCATATGATTTCGTCGAGTTAGTTTTGCATCAAACAAATGTAATTTTCATGTAATGATGTAATGTAATCACGCGCAGGCCAGCAAATCACTGAGAACGCGTAACAATCCTGCCCAGTCATAGCAGTGATACTCAAATCTGGCTCGCGAGAACCACTTTCCTGCAGAGTTTAGCTCCAACCCTGATCAAACTCACCTACTGGTGATTTTCTAATGATACTGAAGACATTGATTAGCATGCTCAGGTGTGTTTGATTAGGGTCAGAGCTAAACTCTGCAGGAAAGTGGATCTCACGAGCCAGATTTGAGTGTGTTTGACTCTGAGTGTGTTTGAGTGTGTTTGACTCTGTTCCTTCTGCGCCAGAAGGAACAGAGGAGACGAACTGTTCAATAAAATCGTTGTTTTGTTTTTTTTGCGCAGAAAAAGTGTTCTCGTCACTTCATTCAATTCAGATTGAACCACTTATGGCAGATGGACTATTCTGAACATGCTTTTCATACTTTTATGGACCTTGATAGTGCAATTTACTATGCAGTCAATGGGACAGTCACAAGACTCCTGGTTTTCAAATAAAATATCGTAAATTGTGTTCCGAAGACGAGCAAAGCTTTTATGGGTTTGGAACGACATGGTAGTTTTCATTTTCATTTTGGGGCGGAGTATCCCTTTAATATCTGGGCTGAGTGTGTATTTGAACAGAGCTGACAACTCTCACACATTCAGCTTGAGACTCACACAACTGGTGCTGTTCTCACGCTCTCAAACCTAAACCTACCGCTAACAATAATGCAAAAACAATTTATTATAGTAATTCTAACTGTTGTACTGTGTGAGAATAATTACATTATATTGATGTGTACATGCCCAGTAATTTTTGGTGTATCCCTTCTAGCCTTAGCCTTGAGCACTTCAGAATTTGTGCTGAAGCAGTAGGACATCTGGGGATTTCTCACCTACTCTTTTATAAATCGTGAGGTTTCGACATAGGCCTACTACTCTTTTCACGTACAATTTCAGGCTCAGCGTTGAACTCAAGAGTTTTCCACTTGTAAATACGACGTTGTTTGGTCATTCATTTACTTGAAAATCGTAATTACGATATTTAAGACCTCGCTTGAAGCACATAAAGCAATAACGAGCAACAGGGCTGAACGGCTGATGCTGTCTCAGGTGAGGATCCCAAAAAACGGTGCGATCATGACATAGCTGTGATAGGCCTAACAGTTAAATGAACAAGAAGTTAACATAGAGCAACTTACATTTTTAACACATTGCTAGTTAGCTTGGCTGTTTTTGCTTCGCCAGTGAAATAGTTCCTGCCGTCTCGTCAAACGGTAGCATTTCGTTCAATGATTCATTCAGTTGTTCCTGAATAAATTAATCGTTTAAATTAATGATTCAATGACTCACTCATAAAGACATTCACTCGTCGCCACCTACTGGCAAACAATGATGTAACCTGATACATATTTGAAAATGAATAGGAAAAATAGACATTTCTTTTTTAAGTTTGCTGTTTATTATTGCTTACACAATTTTCTTTCTAAATATTACAAAATAGTTGGAAGACTAGAGTCACTAGAGTAAACTGTAGGCTGTTTTTTATCTCAATAAACTTAATATTAACCGTAATTAAATTACATTATAAAATACTTACAATGTGCTCCATGAAAAATGGTATATTACTTATGTTTCTTAGATACCATAAAATGCAATGAATTTTAAAGAGCATCCTCTGTTTGTTGTTCACAAAGCAATATACACAAGCCTCTTATTTATTTATGTATTTTTTATTATTATTATTATCACTTTATTTATTTATTGTATTTTCTAGGTCATTTTAATCCCAAATAGGACAATATAGAATAACAATCACTTTTCTAAAGGCCAGTTAATAACAGGCAGGTTAAGGTTTAATAAAAGAATTGGAACACTTTAAAATAATCTGAATGGAAAATACAGATCTTCAAATTAAGTTTATTCAGAGGGTGAATTCAGGCTAATTCAGGACATGGGCTCTCTATATATTTTTGCAGAATAAGCACAGAGAAAAAGGCAATTTATTAAAACACTTAATCTAGTTAAAATAAGTAACTCTTTCAGTACATTTGGGCAAGTCATGGAGCGCTTTGTAGCCTACTGTACATTTCCTCTCTTTTTTAATATTTGACTGAGTCAGACCTGTGTTGCTCAACCCAGCTCAATCAACACAAGCGCATCATAGCAGACAAACTGGAGCAACATTTCTCAACTGCGCCCACTTCAAGACCGTTAAATATATAAAAGGACATAGCAGGGCAAAAGAAGAAGCAAATGCAAACTTCTGACGGCAGATGAGACTGTTTGTAAACTCGCGCAGGATATTGTAGTGAAATGCTTCAGCTCGGACCACTCGTGCCGACAAGCTTCACGGATTTTAAGCATTGTGTTTTTTTTTTTTTTTTTGATGCATGCTTCTCAGTTCTGCCGGAATGTTTTCGAGAGGTAGGTAGCTGCTGTAAATGTCTGACATTTCCTTTTTTAGCCTAACTGTCCTGATCTAGATAGCCTATAAAGTTGCACTTTGCCTAAATAGCTTACTTTCAGTTTCAGTTTCAGTTTTTGTTCTTTTCGGTTTATGTGCTTATTGTTTTAATACCATTTCTTGCATTAATAATCAATTACAGAATAAAAATAAAAATATACGGCGGCAGTAAATATTTCTTATCAGAACTGCAGGGCATGGACCGTTAAGTGCGTGTGTAGCTAACTGTACAGCTGGCTAGGCTATAGGCCTATTCTGTTTTAAAAGCACTGATTTACTTTAGGGTTGAGTTTGGTTGAACTGGGCGAAAGTTTGGTGACGTTTTCTTGACGTTTTCTTTTGTTTAAAAGTGGGACCATTTTATTTTATTTTGTTTACTTATTTAGTTAGTTTTGCTATTTTGGTTATCTTATTTTTTTAATATCAAAAAATGTTTAAGCGTGGTGGGGGTCTGTCCTGTCAGATGAGACCTAACCCCCTTCAAACACTTCAAAACAACACGAAGGGCGGCTGGAAAATTATGCGATTCCACCCTTTTATTGCACAAACGGAGCAAGAACGGAGCCTAATGTGTATCGATGCAGTGATAAAGTTGCCCGCAACTCAATGGTTTTGTCTAGCTACGAAGAAATATCTACGAAGTTTGCTCAAATATCCACAACATTAACAAAAACACGGAAATAAGAGCACAATCTGTCAAGAAGAGATTTGCGTTCTTTTCTTTTTTTTTTAATTCAGTGCCACGTGAACAAGCATATAACCACACAATAACACCATTAGCTGCCAGAGAGAGAGAAAAAGATGCATACATTTTAGTGCTTTTAAAACATTATTTTTCAGTGTTTTTGTTGTTGCTGTTTTTACAAAAGGTTTAAAGTATAAAGTAATTTAGGCTATGATATGATCTGAGAAATTTGGTTTAACTTAATAACATCCCTGCTATAAAACAATACACACCATCACACAATTTGTAATGGTTTTACTGGTTATAATGGGACTTGTATTGGTTTTAATGGAAACTGTAATAGACTCTTTTGGTTTATGCTGGTAATTGGTCGCCTTCTATTGGTGGCTTGTTAAAACCACTAAATCCTAATGGAATACGTCCCAAAACACACTACAGAATACAGTTTTTTAATGGTTAAAAGTTTGTAATGGTGTTTGTAGTGTAAACCATTAGAATTTCAGTGATGGTTTCTATTTGTTGTTTTTTGGCCACGAGGGCCAGTGTTGTCATGCCAATGGGCTTTTCTCATGCTGAACAACAATATTTAATGTATATGCATTAATGTAAGGGATTGGTTTAGGGTTGGGGTATGTTAATAAAACACAATCTAATAGGTAGAAAAAAATATTTATTGTTGGTTTCTGGCTGTAGCTGTATCCCTTCTAGCCACAACCGCGAATAACACCTAATTACTGTATTTGCATTACTGTAAGGGTAGGGTTAGGGTTGTGGACGTTAGTTTGACATGTAGCATGTAACGTAATTTGTTGGAGATGTGCGAGCAAAAAATAATAGATTAAAAATGGATAATAGAAAGTGCAAAGGCAGCGCTGAAAAAGGTCATAATAAAAAAAAAGAAAGCTCTAGAAAAATAAAATGAATTACAAAGGCAGCAGAGAACAGTGCACTATTACAAACTTATATACTGAGGTTTTAATTACATTAATATAGTCAGTCATGAACTAAAGTGGGCCGGTCTAAAGCATGAAACTCCAGGGTTGAAAATGAGTCCCACTTTGGCCCTGGCAGGGATTGTTCTTTACTTTCCAAATGATCATTCTGAAAATAAAAAAAGCACATTTCATAACACTATTCATCATTTTTGTGTGATGTCGTAGCTTTACAGAAATGCACACCTTTACTTAAAAACACATAAAATAACCCTTTATTCCAACATAGATAGTGTGTCCAAAATCACACACTGTCCGAGTAGGTAATACATTTGAATTAGAATTTACTTCACAACCATTAAAAAAGTGTGCTCTACATCATATAAACACGGCTAGTATATATGAAATTTGGACATACTTATATCCGCCAGTTTTTTACTGTCACATGACCTACATCAGTTGCTTCACTTCACTGACATTCATAAACCCTCTATAGTAAAGTGTTCATCTAATACACACGGAAGTTGTAGGTCATCCAGGTACTTTTCACCTACTGTACTCTGAAACTACACATAGGCTAGTAGGGAAGTATGCGATTACTGATGCAGATTTACTCTCCCAATTCTTTCTTATGCAAAGCATGCTTGGAATTAAAAATGCACTGCTCAGTTTTAGTCGCAATAAAAATTATTCATACAGTCCCAACACAAATGGATTAAGTAAACCTTCACACGTGTAAGTGGATTGAAAGTAATGATATTAAATTGTGATCAAATTTTCATTTGTGTTGCTTTAATAGAAACAACCTTACAATTTGTGTTTTTCTTTCTTTAGGGAAATGCGATGTGAAATATGAACGACTAAAGAGTGAATCAGAAGCAAAGCCTTCTAAGAAGACGACCCGTGCATTGAAGATATTTTTTATTTTTTGTTTATTATTTGCGGTTTTACTTATTTTCTTAATTTATTTACAAGATTACTTTAAAATACATTATAAAGGCAAACCTGAATACTCTGGCCCGCCAACTCATCCTTCCTTCCCTCATTTACCAACCCTCCAAACACCACACATCTCCACATCCACCAGTCCTCCGTCTGCAAAGGCATGTGGTGTTCAAGTGAAGGACGGGCCTGTGATTAAAGTTGACCACCTTAACACATACGTGATCGGCTCTTACATGGACCATCGTTTTGATGAAAAACAAATAAAGACGATTGCCATTGTTCTTCGAAGTGAGCAGGCGACGTTCAGCTGTGTGATGTGCTGCAACGGGACGACTGTGACGTTATCAGCTCAATACTCAATTCATGACGACCACTTTAACTTTGAATACGGCACTGCTACCATCACGTGCCAAATCAAAAGCACATGTTTGACACCGACGCATGTTGCAATCACAGCCAGTGGAGTCTCAGAGAGTATAACATCCTTCCAACCTGTTAGAAACAGAGATGTTCCAACAACCTTCCCGTATGAGTTCACAATCTGCATCTCTGTCATGTATGACTACAAGAGTGTGCTGAATCTAGTCCAGTCCATGGAGATGTTCAGACTGCTTGGTGCTCAAAGGGTGGTGATATATAAAACCAACTGTGATTCAGACACACAGAAGGTTCTGGACTATTATGAGAGAACTGGTTTCGTGGAGATCATTCCGTGGACGATTAAAAATCACATTAAAATGTCTCGTGGCTGGAATATAAATAAGTCGCCAGGTCAGCTGCACTACTTTGGGCAAATCCCTGCGCTTAACGACTGTGTTTATCGTTACATGTACCAAAGTCGCTATGTGGCGCTACAAGACATGGATGAACTCATTCTGCCTCTCAAAGTGAAAACCTGGACGGAGATGTTGCCTGAGCTTGAGCGCATGTACGGTTCTGATGTGGGCTTTGAGTTTGAGAATAACCAGTTCCCGTTCACAGCAAAGGCTCATGCAGATTATGAGCAAAACAAATGGAAAAACTTACAGGGAGTGAATATTTTAAATTATATCGATCGAGAACCCAACCTCCCTAATACTTTCAACAATTACAAGATTATAGTAAATCCTCAGCTGGTGTTGAGAGCTACAGTCCATGGCTTGCTGGCCAGTGTGAACAGAATGCCCACTCTCCGGGTGAATAATGCCATCGCTCGCATGTACCACTTTAAAAACTATACATACTCACCCGACACAAACCTTGTAAGAGATGATCATCTCTGGGACTATGCCAGTGATCTTATACCGGCTGTTTCTAAAGTGCTACAGGCCTGTGGACTCATTGAGGCTTAGATTTAAAGATTCATAGCGTTTGCTCAAATGATTGTAATGTCTGTCACTGGTCTCAGGGCTTTAGGGTTTAATGATGTAAGATCTGCATCTTCTGTATATTATTTTAAAGGCGTCCTATTATGCTTTTTCACTTTTTGAATTTTAGTCAATGTGTAGTGTGTATGTTGGGCATAAAAAGATCTACAAAAGTTACAAATATCAAAGTCCACTCCAAAAGGAGATATTTCGTTTTTAAAAAATCCCTTTTCAAGAACTACAACGATCGAACGGCTTGTTTGGACTACAAAGTTGTTTTCTTGTATTTGTGGTATCACAAAGCGGTCCATTAGAATATCATTAAAATAAATCCTGTCGATGGAAATTTGAATGGTTGGGGGGTGGAGAGAACGCTTGGTTGAGCACTGCACGTTTCAAAATCAAAACCCGGTGCAGGTGTTTTATATCACTGTATTTCTGATGGAAAACGACTGTCTTCAGACAATTTTGGATATCATTTTCATTTCATCTTGCATGTAATGTCTGATAAAGCAGCGTATGTGAGCAGAGCTCTGCTTTGTGTGCAGCGTTACCGGGGAAACCTGGATCTCTCCCGCTCCAACAGCACCTCCTGCTGGGAGAGAATTAATTTGCATATATATGCCGCCACAAATATTGTATGTCTGTAGGACTATGGTATAAATACATTCAACTGTTAATGTTAGATTTAAAGAACAATAAACATAATACATATTACCATTGCACTTATCTGTAGTCAATGCTGTTATCTTTAAGCTGTTGTTGACATCCTGTCTAAAACGTGATTTAGTCAAAAAAAACAACAACAAAGTTACCACTTTAATATGTCTCGCAATATCTGTGCATGCAAAGGTTCTGCATGATCCTCAATATTCTCTGGGTCTGAATTGATATGGCAATATTGGCGAACTTGCTGCTTTGGCAAGTGGCGGGGCAGTACTGAAACACCATCTAAGCTGTTTGCCAATCACAACGCACTGAGACAGCAACCAATCACAACACAATTAATTTTTTTATTAACAAAGTTAATGAGGAGCACGTTCAGATAATTAACCTAATTAACATGAGAGGAGCACAATCAGTAATCAACTCAGTTAACAAGACAAGAGGCGTGTATATATACAAAGCAGACTTGGCACTGTTCCTTGACCATTTTCCAGCATCCCTCCGCCAACCCTTCTCCACATTTACAACTATTCCTGTCCTAACCTGCAGGGGAGGCTACTCTGGGTTCGGGCCAAAATTCCAAGCTCGGAGAACAGCATGCCAAATATGCTTAAAGTTTACTCCATTTATTATATGTAAGAGTGAACTCGTGAATAATACATTAAAGTAATATGATAACAAATACACACCAGTTTGCAAAGTCAAGCAGCATAACAAGCTGTTTTCCACAGCAAATATAACTGTAAGCAGACACTGGAATACTGGAAGCCGTGCACATTACGTTTATAAATGATCGTGCCCACTTTCGTAATAATAGATGGAAGTGGGTGGAGATAAAGAGCCCTGCTTTCAGCATGTTTTGCTTGTTCGACTCTCTGATTGGTGGGATTTGCTGTACAGCATTGTGGATAATGTAGTTTTCCACCACTGATTCTTCTGTAAAATGAGTATTTTAAAAATAAGTTGAAATAATGCAGACTGATGGTTTCAAAAGAAGCAAAAACCATCAATTAACAACCTTGTATGTACACAAATGATTATAAGTTATCATTAAAAATGTTTTTCATTCCAAAATTAGGACAAATTCAATAACTCAATATAAAATATATAGAGGTTAAGCACAGATTGTTTTTGCATGTGATATTTTTCTTTAACATTACCTTTTTCTGCATTTCTTCATGACATTGAATGTGTATAACATTCATATACACTGTGTGGTTTGTATAACGCCGGGAAGACCAACAAACCACCTTTGGCTGCTTTAAGCTTTTTTTTTTCTTTCTGTTTTTCTTTTTCCAGCACTGAGTAGATTTCAAACTGACACTAAAGCTTTAAAATAAGAGTAAAATGTCAATATAGACAGAGAGAAATTAAGAGACCTTTATAGAGCACTAAGGTATCAGTTTTCATACTTTGTCATGAATTTCATATTTCTGTCTGACGATGGAAATTAAACTAAAAACAATATTTTAGGGTTTAAGTCAAGACACCAAAGGTGAATAGGGAAACACCTTTAACTGAAAGACATACTTGATTAATCACAGTCCATTAGGACAACTGTTTTGTAGTACAAGTGTTCTGAAATCTTCTTTAAATATGCAAGAGGGGCTTTACTTATTACTAGTGCTGGGCAACGATTAAAATTTTTTAATCGCACAATTTTTTTCTGTGATTAAACATGATTAATCGCATTATGCACAAAATTCAAGAATGAATTCAAAAGAAGTGTGTTGTGCACTTTTTTCCTTTCAAAAGTACTGCTATATGAACAAAAGTGCAAAAACATTTAGTTTGCAAACACTTATAATATAATAACAAGCAGGGCCGTGCACAGACATTTTGAGGGGCAGTGGCCCAAACCAAAAAAAAAAATTAATACAAATTTTCCAGTTGTTAAAAAATATACAATTGAAAGAGAAGATAGCACACTCTGTAATAATTTCAGACTTTATTGTAGATGTTTTATAAGAGTGGGCACTCCCTCACTCTTCTAAGGCCTGCTTCTGCCTTATCTTCTATGGAAGTAGGGGAGAGTGGGATTCAGCAAGGAGCCTTAGCAAGGTCTATTGTTTCACTTTGCAGATATTTCTGCAGGTTCTCAGTTACAGACAGAAAAGTCTTGAGCATTATCATAAGGTATACTGTGGAGAATCTGCTGAGTTTGGCATGAAGTCCTTCTGCCATGGAGTTGTTGATGCCAGAGAGACGCTGAAGAACTGCAGACAAATTTTCTAAGATGGCATTTACAGACTGCAACTGTCTTGACCAGCTTCTCAGGTGTGACATAAAACTAGGCTGAGCTGATGTGCGTAGCATTGCACACAAATGGTCTCTGCATGCTTTGTTTTAAATCTGGTTTCTACACCACCTATAGCCCTACTTATAACTGCCGTGCCATCATATGATTGTGCTACGCACTTAAGCTCATCAATACCATGACGCATTAGCTGCTCTTCCATAGCAGCAGTGATGGATTCTGCATCAAACTCTTTTAGTGTTGTCATTGTAATCAAATACTCCTTCACTATCCTCTGCAATATAGTGAACACATATGGCCAACTGTTCAGTACTGCCATCTCTGGCTGCATCTGCCATAAACGAAAACATCCCTGCCTCCCTGACAATATTTTCTGTAACCTCTTCAGCACAACACTCAGTTAACTCATTTTGAGATGCAGGTGATAATTAAGTCAAGTCAAGTCTGCTTTATTGTCAATTCTTCCATATGTACGGCACATACATACAGATAATTGAAATTGCGTTACTCTCAGACCCTTGGTGCATACAGTTAACATTAAACACGTTCAAATACAGATAATACAGTTTAAACATATGTACATACAACTATACAGCTATACAAATGAGGACATTGTAGAAAAATAAAGAAATAGATAAAGTGGCATAAGGCGCATGGCAGAATAGATTGAGTGCAAACCAGTTAAATAAAAACAAAACTGTGCAGATATATGTGTAGTGCAAAAAGAGCTTATCAATCTGAGGACATTGTAGAAAAATAAAAAAAGAGATAAAGGCACATGGCAGAATAGATAGAGTGCAGTTTTGCTTTATACTCACTTTATACACTGCACAAAACTGTGCAGTGTATAAAGCAAAACTGTGTAAGTACTGCGTGATGTGGCTGAATAGGATTGCAAAAAAGGGTCAAACTGTTCCCTTGGTTTTGGCTGGAGCATCCCTCATCATGGCCACGGAAGGGAATGTTTTGTTTGGCCACGAATTGTGTCATAGCCACAATACAAGTGAGGTACTCCCGTTTGTCTTTTATTTCTGCCTCATTTGCTGTGTGTAGTTGTTCAATTGCACAGCCATAAGCAGCACTGGCTTTAAAGCTGTGAAAGCATGCTTGCTTTATGGGCAGGTGTTTTCTCATGCTCCCTAAAGAGATCTAGATCTTTTTTTTTTTTTTTTTTTTTTCTTAGGCCAGTGGTAACAAAGGTGTCATGTTTCATATTTTTACCAAACATCCTACATGAAAAACAAAAAGCTGCATCTTTAGGGACAGCATATTCCAACCAAGGAAAGCTTCCAAACCAGTTCAGATTAAAAGATAATTTATTTTAACCCAAAGTTGTGCTGGGGATATTGGGACAACTTAACCTGTTTTGGGCCACAATGCTTTAATATTTGCCTCTATATTTTGACCAGTGGTTTTTGCCCTTGCCTTCTGACTAATTTTCTCTGCTGTCACTATGCTCATCTCTTCCTCAGTTTCCTCTGCAAGCCTCTCCTGTTTTTCTCTTGTTTCTTGCCTGTGCTTCACTGTCACTCTGCCCTGCCTCCAACTGTTCATCCAGCTCCATCTTTCTTCCTTCTCCTCCACCTGTAGGGTCTTAGACAGACATCAGATGAAAAGGCACCAGTTCTCAGGAAAACCTCTGTAAAGTCACGGGCTATAAAATTGCATTATTCAACATCAAGCAGAGCGTCATAAAATAAAACCGCTTCAGACAAAAAGGTCTCAGAATGAGCAGAGAGGTGGTTGCTAGGTAAGTGTTGGTTACTAGTCTGAGTTTGGTCCAAGTTATATTTATATATATATATATATATATATATATATATATATACATACATACATACATATACACTCCCCTCCAAAAGTATTGGGACAGTGAGGCCAATTCCTTTATTTTTGCTGTAGACTGAAAACATTTGGGTTTGACATCAACAGATGAATATCAGACAAGAGATTTGCATGCCGGCTTTTATTTCCAGGTATTTACATCTGGATCTGACACATAACTTAGAAGATATCACCTTTTGTTTGAACCCACCCATTTTTTCATGTGAGCAAAAGTATTGGAACAGATAGAATTAACATAGATTAAAGTGAAAAAGACTTAATATTTAGTTGTAAATCCTTTGCTTTTAATAACTGCATCAAGCCTGTGGCCCATTGACATCACCAAACTTTTGCATTGTTCTTTTGTGATGATTTTCCAGACTTTCGGCGCAGCCTCTTTCAGTTGTTGTTTGTTTTGGGGGGTTATCCCCTTCAGTCTCCTCTTTAACAGGTAAAAGGCATGCTCTATAGGGTTTAAGTCTGAAGATTGACTTGGCCAGTCTAAAACCTTCCACTTCTTGCCCCTGATTAACTCCTTTGTTGTCTTGGCAGTGTGTTTTGGGTCATTATCTTGCTGCATGATGAAGGATCTCCCAATAAGTTTGGTTGCATCTTTCTTTAAATTGGCAGACAAAATGTTTCTGTAGACTTCTGAGTTCATTTTGCTGCTGCCATCATGTGTTATATCATCAATGAAGATTAATGAGCCCATCCCAGAAGAAGCCATGCAAGCCCAAGCCATGACATTACCTCCACTGTGTTTCACAGATGAGTTTGTATGTTTGGGATCATGAGCAGATCCTTTCTTTCTCCAAACTTTAGCCTTTCCGTCACTTTGGTAAAGGTTAATCTTTGTCTCATCAGTCCATAAAACTTTGTCCCAGAATTTTTGAGGCTCATCTCTGTACGTTTTGGTAAATTCCAGCCTGGCCTTCCTATTCTTCTTGCTAATGAGTGGTTTGCATCTTCTGGTGTAGCCTCTGTACTTATGATCATGAAGTCTTCTGCAAACAGTAGATTGTGATACCTTCACTACTGCCCTCTGGAGGTTTTGCTGATCTCACTTATAGTTGTTGCATGGTCTTTCCTGACAGCTCTCACAATGTTTCTTTCATCAACTGCAGTTGTTTTCCTTGGTCTACCTGTTCGATGTCTGTTACTTAGTACACCGGTGGCTTCTTTCTTCCTCAGGACATTCCAAATGGTTGAAATGGCTATGGCTAATGTGTGTGCAATGGCTCTGATTGATTTTCCTTCTTCTCTCAGCTTCACAATTGCTTGTTTTTCACCCATAGACAGCTCTCTGGTTTTCATGTTGATTACACATCTTAACTATAAATGCAGTTTGAACAGGCAAAACCCAAATCTGAAACTGAGCGTAGACATTCAGTGCTAATTATTGTTTGAATAATCATTGTGATGGGACACACCTGGGCAACAAAATACACCTGTCAGTCACATGTTCCAATACTTTTGCTCACATGGAAAATAGGGTTCAAACAAAATGTGATATCTTCTAAGTTGTGTGTCAGATCCAGATGTAAATACCTGGAAATAACACCCGGCATGTAAATCTCGTCTGATATTCATCTTTTGATGTCAAACCCAAAAGGTTTCAGTCTACAGCAAAAATAAAGGAATATGCCTCACTGTCCCAATACTTTTGGATGGGAGTGTATATAGGCCTATAGGAAGATAGTTCACACGTATTACTTACGAATGGGAGAGATTGGCGAATAAGCACCACCTTCTACATGTAAGAGCCAATCGTTGATTAGTAAAGTCATCATGTCACTGCAGCTGCCGTTAAAACCATAGATATGTATAGATGCCCTATTCCAGATACGTTACTCTGGCAACTTATGCTGGGAAACTAACCTTGTCTGGGGCAGGCTAACTGTCAAGCTAAACTGAATTCCTCTACTGACCAATAGGAACGTCTCGGTTACGTATGTAACCCTCGTTCCCTGAAGGAGGGAACAGAGACGTCACATCAGATGACCGACGAAATTGGGATCTCGCCAGTGAGACCAATCCACTTCGAGTGTAACTAAATGAGCCAATGGACATTGGCATGCGATCATTGCATCCAGCTGCCGCTGATCACAGCGTGAGTATAAGAGGCAGCAGGTGCACCGCATGAATTCATGCTTTCGCTGAGGAGCCGAGCCAGTGACCTGGCAGCTCAGCGGTGGTACAGCGACTGTGGCGACGTGACGTCTCCGTTCCCTCCATCAGGGAACGAGGGTGATGATGACTGACGAAATTGGGATCCCTACAAAAGCACCACAGGAGCTGCCCCTTCCAGTGCCCTGTGTAGGCCTCCTGACCCTTCCTATAAGGCAGACGATAGGACCGGGCTCTACACAGAGAAGTTCAACTACTGTTGTTCCTTGAGCAACCCAAACAGTAGGACTTGGATAACACTGGGAAGCGTGCCCTTCCGCTTGGAAGAGGCACACTGCAGAGTCACCTCCTCCCAGAGCGGGTTAAGTGACATTTAGACATGTGAAGTAACCCCGTAGCGCCCTAGTCTCTGAGATGGCTTAGGCTGCACCATTAGAGATGGCAGAACGTGGTGTGCCAGGGGAAACATGGCTCTATTAAGCATACTGTGGAATACACATATGGGATCCCGGCAGAGTCTTTCATATGGGCACTAGCCTCACACCAGATTTCAAGTCATTGGCTGAAGGCCTGGCGTCGGACGCTCTGCCACGTCCGGACGCTGGAGTGCTGGAGGACTCGACAGGGTTTGCCTGGTTAAGGAACTCTCTGGAGAATTAGGCATAAGAACGCCGCTAGCCGACTCTGAGCCGGGCCTCTCAGTGCCACTACCCGTTTGAGGTGAGAACACAGGAGGAAACCAGTTCGACGCGTAGGCTATAAAACCTAGCAAACGTGTTGGGAGTCGCCCAACCCGCAGCTCCACAGATGTCTGCTAGCGAGGCGCCACTATGGAGCCAATAACAAGACCTGCTCCTCGTCCTCCCTGATCTTGCACAGTGTCTGTGCTAGTAGGCTCACTGGGGGGAACGCATATTTGCACAGGGCCAGCTGTGTGCCAGTGCATCCGTGCCGAGCGTTGCCTCGGTTAAGGAGTAGAACCACTTGCAGTGGGTGGTTTCTGGAGATGCAAACAGGTCCACCTGAGCAGATCAGAACCGTCTCCAAATGAGCTGAATCGCCTGGGAATGGAGTCTCCACTCCCCTGGAAGTGCTGCTCGAGACAGCTCGTCGGCTGCCCAATTGAACACTCCTGGGATGTGGATGGCAGGAAGGGACCTCAGATGCTTCTGACTCCAGAGGAGGAGGTGGCAGGCGAGTTGCGACATGCGACGGGAGCGTAAACCGCCTTGCCTGTTGATATACGCAACGGTCGCAGTGTTGTCCGTACGGACCAGAAAGTCCTTGCCCAGAAGGCGCCCTCTGAGGTGGCAAGGCAAGGCGTACTGCCAGTAGCTCGAGGCAATTGATATGCCAACGCAGTTGGGGACCCGTCCATACCCCTGACACTGCGTGCCCCGTTGTATGTGGCTCCCCAGCCGGTGGCCGAGGCATCCGTGAATACTACAGCATGCCTGGATACCTGCTCCAGGGGCACTCCAGCCTGAAGGAACGAGGGATCTGACCACGGGCTGAAGGTTTTATGGCAGGCCGGTGTAATCTGAACCCGGTGAGTACCGCATTTCCACAGCCGCCTTGTGATTCGGCCATGGAGCCAGTGCTGAAGCGGTCTCATATGGAGCAGACCAAGTGGAACTATCACCGCAGCTACAGCCATATGCCCCAGGAGCCTCTGAAAGAGTTTCAGTGGAGCCGCCGTCCTGCCTGATAAAGTCTTGAGGCAGTTCAGCACCAACTGAGCACGTTTCTGGGTGAGGCGTGCTGTCTGGGTGACCGAATCCAACTCCATGCCGAGAAGATATCCTCTGCTTTGGCACGAGTTTGCTCTTTTCCCAATTGACACGAAGGCCCAACTGGCTGAGGTGCCTGAGCACCAGGTCTCTGTGTGCGCACAACTTCTCTTGAGACTGTGCAAGTATGAGGCAGTCATCGAGGTAGTTGAGGATGCGCACACCCCGTTCTCTCAGGGGAACAAGGGCCACCTCTGCGACTTTGGTGAAGATGCGAGGCGAAAGGGACAGCCCGAAGGGTACTGATATGCCCGACCCTCGAACGCGAATCACAGGAATGGCCTGTGTCACGGAAGAATCAAAACATTAAAGTATGCGTCCTTCAGGTCGATCGCTGCAAACCAATCTAGGGGATGGACGCACCCGAAAATGCGTTTCTACGTCAACATCTTGAACGGCATCTTGTGAAGTGCACGGTTCAAAACTCGCAGCTCCAAAATCGGTCGTAACCCACCACTTTTCTTGGGCCTGGGTCTGGGTGTGCAGTGTAACACTCACTTGATTCCTCCTCATGTTGGAGGAAACACAGGAACCCGGCTTGAGGCTTGTGACAGCCCGGCATGTGATGACTCTAGTGCTACCGCCCTTACCTGGTTCCACGAATGGGCAGGAGGGGTGCTCTTGGGCATCCCACTGCTGCTCGCTGGTGAGAGAGGAGAAGGGAAGCGAACCTGTGATGCACTCTCCTCCTCTTGAGACCCAGAGACTGAGGAAACCGCTCTTTTATTGAAGTTTTGGGTACCGCTGGCTAGGAACAAAAACAAAATTAAACAAAAGATTCTCCACCCAGCCCTCCTCCGGGGGAGAGAGTGGTGCAGTCAACATCTCCCGACGAGCAGTCTCTTCCATCTCTGGGTCGCCCTTCTCAGGACCTCTTGCACTTGCGCTTGCCGCCAGGTTTGGCGGGGGCCTGGACGGGCTGGGTGTTCTGCATGCGACCGGCTCCACAACGCTGCCTGGTGGAAGGCTGCTGTGCGGGAGCGGGAGCGGGGGGCGGCCGCAGGGGGGCGCCCGCGGCGATGAGCAGGCTGAGGGGCTGCCGCCGGGGTGGAAGCAGCAGGTTTCCTCCAGCGAATTATGTGCTTGATCGCTTCAGTCTGCTTCTGTGCCGCAAAGCTCTCAACAGCGTCGCCGAAGAGGCCGGTCTGTGACACGGGAGCATTCAGGAACTGTACCTTCTCCTGCTCCTCAATGTCAGCAAAACACAGCCAGAGATGGCACTCCTGGACCACTAGCGTGGAAATCGCACGACCCAGAGACTGAGCGGTCACCTTCGTGGTTCGAAGCGCGAGGTCCGTTGCAGCACACACCTCATGTAGAACCGCCAGGTCGTGACCACCCTCGTGCAGGTCTTTCAGGGCTCAGCCTGGTGGACATGCAGTAACGCCATGGTGTGGAGGGCAGAAGACATCTCCCCACAGGCTCTATAAGCACTGCTAGTTAGACCTGACGAATACTTAAAGGGCCGTGAGGGGAGACACGGGTAGCGGCTGTTGGACACACTTGCATGGCCACACCGCTCCTCTGAGGGGATGCCCGAGAACAACAGAGCACTGTGTGCAGAGTGAAACACACGTGGCTATGCCAGCACAAAAAAATGTCTGATGTTTTATGATGTTTAATTGATGTCGCTGTTTTAATGTCAAAAATGTCTTTTTATTGTTGTTAGCATAACTGTTGCAAATTAACAAACCTTTTATATTTTAAAACATTTTTATTTTTTATTTTTTGTTATATAATATATAAAAACTAATATGTATACAACTTTTTAAAATATAAAATGTATATTTTTTATGCTGGTGTCCGTCAGCGAATCTGCTGATGCACACCGTGCTGGGTTGTCATGGGAACATCCCAGCTGAAGATGATGAGGAAATTAGATCACTCCCTTTGCCAAGTTCATTCCAAACAACTAAATAATAGCAAGCACCTGCCCTGTTCACTCCAAAGTCCCCACTCCACGGGGATAGGGATGATCAATTCCATTTGGAATTTGCCCCATGAACCGTACGGTTTGATACATGTACCGTGCCACCCCTACTATACATAATAAAACAGCAAAAACACAAATATTTTACTGTCTTTACACTTTTAACAATTCAACAGTTTACTCTACAGTAGTTCAACAAATGAATTTTAAAGGGGTCATCGGATGCCCATTTTGAGTTAATATGATTTTTTAGGGTCTTAATGAAAAGTCTATAACATACTTTGGTTAAAATTTCTCAATTTTAGTGTAAAAAACACTTTCTTTACCCTGTCAAAATCAGCTCTGCTTTCATCAAGCTGTTTTTTTAGTGCATGTTCCTCTAAATGCTAATGAGCTCTGCTCGCCCCGCCCCTCTCTTCCTTAGGGTGATGAGCAATACTGTTTACTTTAGCCACGAAACTGGCTAACTAGCATGTTATTAGGGAAGGCGATTTGCAAATATTCATAAAAAACATTATGCTCACTTCTTCTGTAGATGAAGCTGGATCGCGAATGATTTGCATGAACATAGATGCATTTAGGCAGATCAGGGATCGGAGCATTCACTTCAAAGTGAAAGTAATGTTAATCCTCTGCGTCTTCAGCGGCTCAGATGTCGGGAGTAAATGATGACTGCTATATTCATTATTACATCCAACAACAAAATACCTCAATCGCTCAATCTGAGACATTCTTGTCTTCCCCAGCACCGGAGTCGACACTATGGCGGGCGGATGACAGCTCACTCAGGGCGGATATAAGGTAAGACGGTCTTGTCAATCAACTATTGATGAATATTAATGATGACTGCTATATTCATTACACTCCCTCGTGGGAGGGGCCTGTACAGAACAACCACATTCTGACAGGAATATCAGAACAGCCTGATCTGAGAAAGAGGATTTTAAAATAGGGATTTAAAAAAGAAACACTGGGTGTATTTTTATCATTATAGGATGGATGTGTGCACACACTTCCAACACACATTTATGTTCAAACAACTTGAAAAGTGAATTTTGCACCCGATGACCTCTTTAAGACAAGGAACTTTACTGTGGTTTGGTTTCTAATAGGATACTCACATTTGACCAACATTGCTTCTCTGATCTGTTCGATGATGACATATCTTCTCCCGTGGCCTCCTGGGATAGAAAAGTGTCCATTGGACGAGAAGGGATGCAGCGCAAACCGGAAGCTAACAATAAATTAAATTTTGCTTATTAGATTTTTTAATAACCTCTACACCTACGCCAAACCTAAACCTACCCCTTACAATAATGCAAAAACAGTCATTGTTGTAAAGTGTGAGAAAAATTATGCTACATTGATGTGTACATGCGCAGTAGTTTTTGCTGTATCCCATCTAGCTTTAACCTTGGATGAGCACGTCAGAATTTGGGATGAACCAGTAGGACATCTGGGGATTTCTCACCTACACTTTTATGAGTAGTGTAGTTCCCTTTCATAGGTTCACTTCAATGCTGCGATGACATCATCACTATGGAACCACCTCCAGTGTGACGAATGTCTGAAGCCCTTATACCATCACGCCAATTCATTGGCCAAATAGCGCTTATGTACATATGCTATATCAGCGTGCTGCACGCTATTTCATCAGATTTTAATTCCTTCAGGAAGCAGATCATCTGTTGCTTGTAGGAAAGCATTCTTTCATCGTGTTCTCAGCTATTTCGTTGGAAAAAAGTGCAGTTTACTCCGCTCAGCGGACACGATGAGTCACAGGAGATGTATCGAGCCGTGTGACAGGCATCACAGCGGGAGATGCACATGACAGGTGCGTGATATGCTTGGTCTTTGTCTTTGATGATTTGCGGCCTACCCCGGAGGCCTGTAATGCTAAGGAGCTCAGGAGAGCTATGGATTTGGCGCTTAGAGCTACCAAACATAGGGCAGGGTAGGTCCATGGCAGGAATGGTGTTAGTTGAGCGCCACCTTTGGCTCACTCTCACTGACATAAAAGAAAAGGACAGGACTTTTCTATTTGACGCCCCCATTTCTAAAGATGGCCTATTTGGGGATTTGGTCAGGTTTGCTTTCGAGGGCAAAGCTTACCAATATGGTGTTCTTTCGTTCAGACTAGCTCTGGCTCCTCGAACGTTTACAAAATGTATGAACGCAGCTCTGACCCCGTTGCGGCTCCAGGGCGTCCGAATTTTGAATTACCTGGATGATTGGCTAATGTTACCTCAATCTCAGAATCAAGCACTGACACATCGAGACGTGGTGCTCGATCATCTGAGGAGCCTAGGATTACGGACAAACCTACAAAAGAGTGTCCTGCTGCTATGTCAGCAAACAAACTTTTTGGGGGTGGACTTGGATTCTCACACGATGTGGGCACGTCTGTCTCCCGCATGCGTACAGTCATTACAGACCTGTCTAAGTCAGTTCAAGACAGGGCGCCTAGTCCACGTAGGCTTGTGTCTCAGACTGTTGGGTTTGATGGCAGCGCCATCCCCTGTAGTTCAACTGGACCTGCTCCACATGCGGCTGTTTCAGTGGTGGGCCAAGAGCCATAACAGTTCACCTCATTGTCATCTGCTTCGCAGAATTGCGTTGACTCGCAGAGGCTTTCATGCTCTGAGCCCGTGGATGAGACCCCAGTTCCTTCGGGAAGGAGTCCAGCTGGGGGCATTTTGTCATCACAAGATGATCACGACGGACGCATCCCTTATAGGCTGGGGGCGGTCCATCAAAGACGCCCAGTCTGTGGAGTCTGGACAGAGATGCATCGTGGAAATTCCATCCTTCGTCATGTGGAAATCAGAGAAAATAACACGCTGATAAAGCCTACGTACATACGCGTGGGGGGTGGTGCTAAGTGCTATTTGGCCAATGAATTGGTGTGATGGTATAAGGGCTTCAGACATTCGTCACACTGGAGGTGTTCCCATAGCGATGACGTCATCGCAGCATCTCGTTCCCTATTCAGGAAACCAAGGTTACATAGGTCACCAAGATGTTTCAGACATAGGCCTACTACTCTTTTCACGTACAGTTTCAGACTCAGCTATTAACTCAGAGTTTCCCACTTGTAAATACGACGTTGTTGGGTCATTTATTTACTTGAAAATCATAATTACGATATTTAAGACCTCACTTGAAGCACATAAAGCAATAATGAGCAACAGGGCTGATGCTGTCTCAGGTGATGATCCCAGCCGCGCTGCTATTCAGAAAAACAGTGCAATTATATCATGACATTACTGTGATACTGCTTTTACACAACAGTTAAATGAACAAGAAGTTAATATAAAGCAATTTACATTTTAGACACAATATTGACAGTAAGTTTGTTTTTGCTCCACCCGTGAAATAGCCTAGTTCCTGCCATCAAACCGTGACATTTCGTTCAATGATTCAGTGATGTAACCTGCAGATGTTTGAAAATGAAAAGGTCAATAAAAAATAGAAACTTCTTATTTAAAGTTGCTGTTTATTATTGTTTACACAAACTTTTTTTTCTAAATATTACAAAATTGTTGCATGTCACTAGCATGTTTTTTTTTTTTTTCTCAATAAACTTAATATTAACCTTAATTAATTTGTACACCTTAATAACATGCTTCCAATGTGCTTCATGAAAAATGTTCCACCAGCCTCTTATGTAATTTTTTTTATTATTATCAATTTATTTATTTATTGTATTTTCTAGGTCATTTTAATCCCAAATAGGACAATATAGAATAACAATCACTTTTCTAAAGGCCAGTTAATAACAGGCAGGTTAAGGTTTAATAAAATAATTGGAACACTTTAAAATAATCTGAATGGAAAATACAGATCTTCAAATTAAGTTTATTCAGAGGGTGAATTCAGGCTAATTCAGGACATGGGCTCTCTATATATTTTTGCAGAATAAGCACAGAGAAAAAGGCAATTTATTAAAACACTTAATCTAGTTAAAATCAGTAACTCTTTCAGTACATTTGGGCAAGTCATGGAGCGCTTTGTAGCCTACTGTACATTTCCTCTCTTTTTTTATATTTGATTGAGTCAGACCTGTGTTGCTCAACCCAGCTCAATCAACACAAGCACATCATAGCAGACAAACTGGAGCAACATTTCTCAACTGCGCCCACTTCAAGACCGTTAAATATATAAAAGGACATAGCAGGGCAAAAGAAGAAGCAAATGCAAACTTCTGACGGCAGATGAGATTGTTTGTAAACTCGCGCAGGATATTGTAGTGAAATGCTTCAGCTCGGACCACTCGTGCCGACAAGCTTCACGGATTTTATGCACGCTTCTCAGTTCTGCCGGAATGTTTTCGAGAGGTAGGTAGCTGCTGTAAATGTCTCTTTGTTATCTTATGTCTGACATTTCCTTTTTAGCCTAACTGTCCTGATCTAGATAGCCTATAAGTTGCACTTTGCCTAAATAGCTTACTTTCAGTTTCAGTTTAAGTTTTTATTATTTTCGGATTATGTGCTTATTGTTTTAATACCATTTCTTGCATTAATAATCAATTACAGAATACAAATAAAATAAAAATATACGGCGGCAGTAACTTCATAAATATTTCTTATCAAAACCGCTCAGAACTGCATGGACCGTTAAGTGCGTGTGTAACAGTACAGCTGGCTAGGCTATAGGCCTATTCTGTTTTAAAAACACTGATTTACTTTAGGGTTGAGTTTGGTTGAACTGGGCGAAAGTTGTTTTCTTTCTCTTGACGTTTTCTTTTGTTTAAAAGTGGGAACATTTTATTTTATTTTATTTTATTTACTTATTTAGTTTTGCTATTTTGGTTATCCTATTTTTTTAATATCAAAAAATGTTTAAGCGTGGTGGGGGTCTGTCCTGTCAGATGAGACCTAACCCCCTTCAAACACTTCAAAACAACACGAAGGGCGGCTGGAAAATTATGCGATTCCACCCTTTTATTGTACAAACGGAGCAAGAACGGAGCCTAATGTGTATCGATGCAGTGATAAAGTTGCCCGCAACTCAATGGTTTTGTCTAGATAGGAAGAAATATCTACGAAGTTTGCGCAAATATCCACAACATTAATAAAAACACGGAAATAAGAGCACAATCTGGCAAGAAGAGATTTGCGTTCTTTTCTTTTTTTTTTAATTCAGTGCCACGTGAACAAGCATATAACCACACAATAACACCATTAGCTGCCAGAGAGAGAGAAAAAGATGCATACATTTTAGTGCTTTTAAAACATTATTTTTCAGTGTTTTTGTTGTTGCTGTTTTTACAAAAGGTTTAAAGTATAAAGTAATTTAGGCTATGATATGATCTGAGAAATTTGGTTTAACTTAATAACATCCCTGCTATAAAACAATACACACCATCACACAATTTGTAATGGTTTTACTGGTTATAATGGGACTTGTATTGGTTTTAATGGAAACTGTAATAGACTCTTTTGGTTTATGCTGGTAATTGGTCGCCTTCTATTGGTGGCTTGTTAAAACCACTAAATCCTAATGGAATACGTCCCAAAACACACTACAGAATACAGTTTTTTAATGGTTAAAAGTTTGTAATGGTGTTTGTAGTGTAAACCATTAGAATTTCAGTGATGGTTTCTATTGTTTTTATTTATTTGTTTGTTTTTTCTGGGGTGAGGGCGGTCTGTTTTTTTTTTTTTTTTTTTGGCTGCGAGGGCCGGTGTTGTCATGCCGCTGGGTTGAAATATGGATTTTTTTTTCTCATGCTGAACAACAATATTTAATGTATATGCATTAATACAAGGGGTTGGTTTAGGGTTGGGGTATGTTAATAACACCTAATTACTGCATTTGCATTACTGTAAGGGTAGGGTTAGGGTTGTGGTAGGTGTGGACGTTAGTTTGACATGTAGCATGTAATTTGTTGGAGATGTGCGAGCAAAAAATAATAGATTAAAAATGGATAATAGAAAGTGCAAAGGCAGCGCTGAAAAAGGTCATAATAAAAAAAAAAGAAAGCTCTAGAAAAATACAATGAATTACAAAGGCAGCAGAGAACAGTGCACTATTACAGACTTATATACTGAGGTTTTAATTACATTACATTAATATAGTCAGTCATGAACTAAAGTGGGCCGGTCTAAAGCATGAAACTCCAGGGTTGAAAATGAGTCCCACTTTGGCCCTGGCAGGGATTGTTCTTTACTTTCCAAATGATCATTCTGAAAATAAAAAAAGCACATTTCATAACACTATTCATCATTTTTGTGTGATGTCGTAGCTTTACAGAAATGCACACCTTTACTTAAAAACATAAAATAACCCTTTATTCCAACATAGATAGTGTGTCCAAAATCACACACTGTCCGAGTAGGTAATACATTTGAATTTGAATTTACTTCACAACCATTAAAAAAGTGTGCTCTACATCGTATAAACACGGCTAGTATATATGAAATTTGGACATACTTATATCCGCCAGTTTTTTACTGTCACATGACCTACATCAGTTGCTTCACTTCACTGACATACATAAATCCTCTATAGTAAAGTGTTCATCTAATACACATGGAAGTTGTAGGTCATCCAGGTACTTTTCACCTACTGTACTCTGAAACTACACATAGGCTAGTAGGGAAGTATGCGATTACTGATGCAGATTTACTCTTCCAATTCTTTCTTATGTAAAGCATGCTTGGAATTAAAAATGCACTGCTCAGTTTTAGTCGCAATAAAAATTCAATAAAAATTATTCATACAGTCCCAACACAAATGGATTAAGTAAACCTTCACACGTGTAAGTGGATTGAAAGTAATGATATTAAATTGTGATCAAATTTTCATTTGTGTTGCTTTAATAGAAACAACCATACAATTTGTGTTTTTCTTTCTTTAGGGAAATGCGATGTGAAATATGAACGACTAAAGAGTGAATCAGAAGCAAAGCCTTCTAAGAAGACGACCCGTGCATTGAAGATCTTTTTTATTTTTTGCTTATTAATTGTGTTTTTACTTATTTTCTTAATTTATTTACAAGATAACTTTAAAACACATTATAAAGGCAAACCTGAATACTCTGGCCCGCCAACTCATCCTTCCTTCCCTCATTTACCAACCCTCCAAACACCACACATCTCCACATCCACCAGTCCTCCGTCTGCAAAGGCATGTGGTGTTCAAGTGAAGGACGGGCCTGTGATTAAAGTTGACCACCTTAACACATACGTGATCGGCTCTTACATGGACCATCGTTTTGATGAGAAACAAATAAAGACGATTGCCATTGTTCTTCGAAGTGAGCAGGCGACGTTCAGCTGTGTGATGTGCTGCAACGGGACGACTGTTACGTTATCAGCTCAATACTCAATTCATGACGACCACTTTAACTTTGAATACGGCACTGCTACCATCACGTGCCAAATCAAAAGCACATGTTTGACACCGACGCATGTTGCAATCACAGCCAGTGGAGTCTCAGAGAGTATAACATCCTTCCAACCTGTTAGAAACAGAGATGTTCCAACAACCTTCCCGTATGAGTTCACAATCTGCATCTCTGTCATGTATGACTACAAGAGTGTGCTGAATCTAGTCCAGTCCATGGAGATGTTCAGACTGCTTGGTGCTCAAAGGGTGGTGATATATAAAACCAACTGTGATTCAGACACACAGAAGGTTCTGGACTATTATGAGAGAACTGGTTTCGTGGAGATCATTCCGTGGACGATTAAAAATCACATTAAAGTGTCTCGTGGCTGGAATATAAATAAGTCGCCAGGTCAGCTGCAGTACTTTGGGCAAATCCCTGCGCTTAACGACTGCGTTCATCGTTACATGTACCAAAGTCGCTATGTGGCGCTACAAGACATGGATGAACTCATTCTGCCTCTCAAAGTGAAAACCTGGACGGAGATGTTGCCTGAGCTTGAGCGCATGTACGGTTCTGATGTGGGCTTTGAGTTTGAGAATAACCAGTTCCCGCTCACAGCAAAGGCTCATGCAGATTATGAGCAAAACAAATGGAAAAACTTACAGGGAGTGAATATTTTAAATTATATCGACCGAGAACCCAACCGCCCTAATACTTTCAACAATTACAAGATTATAGTAAATCCTCAGCTGGTGTTGAGAGCTACAGTCCATGGCTTGCTGGCCAGTGTGAACAGAATGCCCACTCTCCGGGTGAATAATGCCATCGCTCGCATGTACCACTTTAAAAACTTTACATATTCACCCGACACAAACCTTGTAAGAGATGATCATCTCTGGGACTATGCCAGTGATCTTATACCGGCTGTTTCTAAAGTGCTACAGGCCTGTGGACTCATTGAGGCTTAGATTTAAAGAGTCATCGTGTTTCTATGCTCAAATGATTGTAATGAAGGACTGTCTGTCACTGGTATCTGGGCTTTAGTGTTAATGATGTATGATCTGCATCTTCTGTATATTATTTAAAAAAAAATTGAACTTTAATCAATGTGTAGTGTGTATGTTGTGCATAAAAAGATCTACAAAGTTACAAATCTCAAAGTCTACTCCAAAAGGAGATATTTCGTTTTTAAAAAATCCCTTTTCAAGAACTACAACGATCGAACGGCTTGTTTGGACTACAAAGTTGTTTTCTTGTATTTGTGGTATCACAAAGCGGTCCATTAGAATATCATTAAAATAAATCCTGTCGATGGAAATTTGAATGGTTGGGGGGTGGGGAGAACGCTTGGTTGAGCACTGCACGTTTCAAAATCAAAACCCGGTGCAGGTGTTTTATATCACTGTATTTCTGATGGAAAACGACTGTCTTCAGACAATTTTGGATATCATTTTAATTTCATCTTGCATGTAATGTCTGATAAAGCAGCGTATGTGAGCAGAGCTCTGCTTTGTGTGCAGCGTTACCGGGGAAACCTGGATCTCTCCCGCTCCAACAGCACCTCCTGCTAGGAGAGAATTAATTTGCATATATATGCGGCCACGAATATTGTAAGTCTGTGGGACTATGGTATTATTAAATTCAACTGTATAAAAGTTTCACTGCAATTGATGTTATAATGTTAGAATTAAAGAACAATAAACATAATACATATTACATATGTATTACATATTACACAACTGCATTGACTAGGTATTACACATAGTCAATGCAGTTATTTTTAAGCTGTTGTTGACATCCTGTCTAAAACGTGATTTAGCCCAAAAAAAACAACAATAACACTACCACTATAATATGTCTTGTAATATCCATGCGTGCAAAGGTTCTGCGGGATCCTCCTGTTCAATATTCTCTGGGTCTGAATTGATATGGCAATATTGATGAACTTGCTGCTTTGGCAGTACTGAAACACCGTCTAAGCTGTTCGCCAATCACAACGCACTGAGACAGCAACCAACCAGCCAGACATTTTGTTTTTCGGAAGGCAGGCCTTCATCAAACCCGGAACTAATCGAGCCGTTTGTGGCAGGCTGGGGAGAAAGGTATTGTAATAATGTGAATTATGTGAAAAATAACGATTTTCGAACCACCAAGCATGAGAGCATGTTCTAGTACACCCCCAAAACAAAATCAAGACTTTGTCTTTGATTTTGACAAAAGAGCATACTAGGACCACTTTGCATCTAAGTTACAGTCGCGTCTTTTTACTCTTGCATTTAATTAATTAGGGCAGAGTGGGGGAAACGCCCCCTACTGTTTTCCCCAAAATAACCACAAGATAAAGTCAAGATGAATATTTATTGTAACTATGCACTACGTTGACAATAGTGATGTAAAAGTTTTCACCATGAATCACCGTTCGCCCACTCTACCATATATTTAGTTTATCACTTTTATCACTTCTTTTTTTATTTTTCCTCTCTTCCTTTGTACAGCACAGTGGTCAACTCTTGTTGTGTTTATTTGTGCTTTATAAGTAAATAAATGAAAATTAAATAAATTAATGTTTTATTAACAACGTTAAGGAGGCGCACGTTCAGATAATTAACCTAATTAACATGAGAGGAGCACAATCAGTAATCAACTCAGTTAACAAGACAAGAGGCGTGTATACAGGTCCTTCTCAAAAAATTAGCATATTGTGATAAAGTTCATTATTTTCTGTAATGTACTGATAAACATTAGACTTTCATATATTTTAGATTCATTACACACAACTGAAGTAGTTCAAGCCTTTTATTGTTTTAATATTGATGATTTTGGCATACAGCTCATGAAAACCCAAAATTCCTATCTCAAAAAATTAGCATATCATGAAAAGGTTCTCTAAACGAGCTATTAACCTAATCATCTGAATCAACTAATTAACTCTAAACACCTGCAAAAGATTCCTGAGACTTTTAAAAACTTCCAGCCTGGTTCATTACTCAAAACCGCAATCATGGGTAAGACTGCCGACCTGACTGCTGTCCAGAAGGCCATCATTGACACCCTCAAGCAAGAGGGTAAGACACAGAAAGACATTTCTGAACGAATAGGCTGTTCCCAGAGTGCTGTATCAAGGCACCTCAGTGGGAAGTCTGTGGGAAGGAAAAAGTGTGGCAGCAAACGCAGCACAACGAGAAGAGGTGACCGGACCCTGAGGAAGATTGTGGAGAAGGACCGATTCCAGACCTTGGGGGACCTGCGGAAGCAGTGGACTGAGTCTGGAGTAGAAACATCTAGAGCCACCGTGTACAGGCGTGTGCAGGAAATGGGCTACAGGTGCCGCATTCCCCAGGTCAAGCCACTTTTGAACCAGAAACAGCGGCAGAAGCGCCTGACCTGAGCTACAGAGAAGCAGCACTGGACTGTTGCTCAGTGGTCCAAAGTACTTTTTTCGGATGAAAGCAAATTTTGCATGTCATTCGGAAATCAAGGTGCCAGAGTCTGGAGGAAGACTGGGGAGAGGGAAATGCCAAAATGCCTGAAGTCCAGTGTCAAGTACCCACAGTCAGTGATGGTCTGGGGTGCCATGTCAGCTGCTGGTGTTGGTCCACTGTGTTTTATCAAGGGCAGGGTCAATGCAGCTAGCTATCAGGAGATTTTGGAGCACTTCATGCTTCCATCTGCTGAAAAGCTTTATGGTGTAGAAAATGAATTCTACAAAAATATATTTATTTTATTATTTAGCTTTTAGGGAATCACTCTTAAGAGTTGATCTTCATATGATTAATTGTTATTAATCAGAATGTACAGCTTATGCCTTGTTAACGACTTGTCCAGCAAGCATTAATAACAGCAAGTTATCTTTTAACACGTTGTTTATTTCATTCGTGGCCAACGATTAAAATAAATCAAATAGTTAAATTGAGTCAACTTAGTTAGCTCCTGAGCGTAGGTAAAACGCGATCTTTTTGGCAAATAGTTACGACATGTTAAATCGCATAACACAGACAAAAATTTCTTAATAAAGTCAAAGTTTTATTCACTAACTCTAATACACTACTGACAACACAAACAGACATGAACACACACATACGTTGCAATGGGAGCGAGTTATTTATATCTGAAGAGAGAGAGACTTAGGTTTTAATGCTAGCTTTTCAACCTGAGGGAACTCATAGACAAAGAAGTATTTTATCTTTACTCTTAAACAACAGGTAGATATATCACCAGTTTCCAGTAGATTCAAGAGAAGTTCATTTGCCTTACTGTTCGTGTTTCTGTAGGTTCAAAAGTCTTTCCTTCAGGTGAAGTTCGTTCTTTGCTCAGCTTGAGACGGATCGCGTGCGGATTGGTCGTGTGACGCGGTTGCTCTTCAGTGGTTGGTCGTCTCGTTCTGACGTGGTGAACCTTTCAGGAAGGCTATTCAGGTCTTAGAAGTTTAACTTTGATCGCTGTGCAATGCCCCCGCCGTGATGTTAGAGGCCAGAAGCGCCTTGCAGCGTGAGCAGAACGAGAGACGAGCGAGGCGTGCGTGGCCTCCTGTTGTTTTCAACTCCAACTCAACTTTCATGGTTGAGCATCCGTTTTAACGGGCCGATTTGGGGTCCGCCTTTTTGGGCGCGTGGTCCAATCGCAAGCGTTTCTGTGGGCAGAGCCCCGCCCTGCGTAGCTGCGTGTTTCGCATACATTATCTGGTCAGTTATTCATCACATAAAACAAATTATTGCAAGCAAGTTTCTATCCGTTATTGTAACCACGGGTTGATAAAGCGGATCATTTTCATTCAACCATAATATTCTTCATAAGGTTAGCTTTCTAAAGAAACCAAACACTTGTATTTTGATATGCACCAAAAATACACGTGACCACAGAGGATATTACAGGGTTAAATACATTGATAAACAGATCCTCAAATTCTAAACGACACAAATAGCAGGTGAACTAAACATCTAGTGATCAGGTAACTTATACATTCTGGAAGATTACGACACTCATAGGTTTAAAATAATGCAACAGCTTATAAATGTCACAAACACACACTTCTTAATACATGTATAGATAATCTGTCTATAGTGTTTCTTTTCTCGAGTATATTTTGCTTCAAATAGCAGACACAGTACACTTTGTTCCCTTTTTAAAACTCGTTTCTAATTCAAAGGTGTGGTTCTCTTTGTTAGATAGCACCACAGAAAAGGAGCGTTTCCTTGGAATGTGCGTGATATGCAGGGTCGTAAAAGTCTTTGGTTTGGAAAGTCTGGAAATTTTCTTTATTTCGAGTCGCTCGTAAAAACGTCATCCTTTGCGATATGTCCTTGAATTTACTGCATGAAGTCAGGGGGGGTTTTTCTGTGGGGTTCCTCCAAATGACAAGGGCTCTCGAAAACCCAAAATATATGTTTTTCTGGTCTCAGGAGGTTTTTAGGGGAGGGCCGTCTATACGGCGTCAAGAAGTCTGGTGTTAGCTGTGTGTGCGTTCAGACCATTCCTTACAATGGAGATGAAGATTTCATTTTTCAGCACGACCTGGCACCTGCTCACAGTGCCAAAACCACTGGTAAATGGTTTACTGACCATGGTATTACTGTGCTCAATTGGCCTGCCAACTCTCCTGACCTGAACCCCATAGAGAATCTGTGGTATATTGTGAAGAGAAAGTTGAGAGACGCAAGACCCAACACTCTGGATGAGCTTAAGGCCGCTATCGAAGCATCCTGGGCCCCATAACACCTCAGCAGTGCCACAGGCTGATTGCCTCCATGCCACGCCGCATTGAAGCAGTCATTTCTGCAAAAGGATTCCCGACCAAGTATTGAGTGCATAACTGAACATAATTATTTGAAGGTTGAACTACTTCAGTTGTGTTGTAATGAATCTAAAATATATGAAAGTCTAATGTTTATCAGTACATTACAGAAAATAATGAACTTTATCACAATATGCTAATTTTTTGAGAAGGACCTGTATATACAAAGCAGACTTGGCACTGTTCCTTGACAGTTTTCCAGCATCCCTCCGCCAACCCTTCTCCACATTTACAACTATTCCTGTCCTAACCTGCAGGGGAGGCTACTCTGGGTTCGGGCCAAAATTCCAAGCTCGGAGAACAGCATGCCAAATATGCTTAAAGTTTACTCCATTTATTATATGTAAGAGTGAACTCGTGAATAATACATTAAAGTAATATGATAACAAATACACACCAGTTTGCAAAGTCAAGCAGCATAACAAGCTGTTTTCCACAGCAAATATAACTGTAAGCAGACACTGGAACACTGGAAGCCGTGCACATTACGTTTATAAATGATCGTGCCCACTTTCGTAATAATAGATGGAAGTGGGTGGAGATAAAGAGCCCTGCTTTCAGCATGTTTTGCTTGTTCGACTCTCTGATTGGTGGGATTTTCTGTACAGCATTGTGGGTAATGTAGTTTTCCACCACTGATTCTTCTGTAAAATAAGTTGAAATAATGCAGACTGATGGTTTCAAAAGAAGCAAATACCATCAATTAACAACCTTGTATGTCTATAAATGATTATAAGTTACCATTAAAAATGTTTTTCATTCCAAAATTAGGACAAATTCAATAACTCAATATGAAATATATAGAGGTTAAGCACAGATTGTTGTTGCATGTGTGATATTTTTCTTTAACATTACCTTGTTCTGCATTTCTTCATGACATTGAATGTGTATATATATATATATATATATATATATACTATGATTTGTATAATGCCAGGAAGACCAACAAACCACCTTTGGCTGCTTTAAGCTTTTTTTTTTCTTTCTGTTTTTCTTTTTCCAGCACTGAGTAGATTTCAAACTGACACTAAAGCTTTAAAATAATAGTAAAATGTCAATATAGACAGAGAGAAATTAAGAGGCCTTTATAGAGCACTAAGGTATCAGTTTTCATACTTTGTCATGAATTTCATATTTCTGTCTGACGATGGAAATTAAACTAAAAACTAAATGTTAGGGTTTAAGTCAAGACACCAAAGGTGAATAGGGAAACACCTTTAACTGAAAGACATACTTGATTAATCACAGTCCATTAGGACAACTGTTTTGTAGTACAAGTGTTCTGAAATCTTCTTTAAATATGCAAGAGGGGCTTTACTTATTACTAGTGCTGGGCAACGATTCCAATTTTTTAATCGCATGATTTTTTTCTGTGATTAATCGTGATTAATCGCATTATGCACAAAATTCAAGAATGAATTCAAAAGAAGTGTGTTGTGCACTTCTTTCCTTTCAAAAGTACTGCTATATGAAGAAAAGTGCAAAAACATTTAGTTTGCAAACACTTATAATATAATAACAAGCAGGGCCGTGCACAGACATTTTGAGGGGCAGTGGCCCAAATTTAATACAAATTTTCCAGTTGTTAAAAAATATACAATTGAAAGAGAAGATAGCACACTCTGTAATAATTTCAGACTTTATTGTAGATGTTTTATAAGAGTGGGCACTCCCTCACTCTTCTAAGGCCTGCTTCTGCCTTATCTTCTATGGAAGTAGGGGAGAGTGGGATTCAATCAAAATGTTCAAAGAAAGGAAGTTCTCTTGTTTGAGTCTTCGCACTAGTTCATCCAGTGCCCCACGTGTTGTTTCTCCCCGCTCGACCTGCAGGGTTATGCAAGAGAGAAAAGTTTACACAAGTGTTCTCATTTAAAATAAATAAAAATGTTCCCAGTGCATCTAGGAAGTGTGCCAAGGGCACAGATACATGTGAAAATAAAAACAAAAATACACACAAAAACATCCAGATCAGAACTGCAACTCCCAGCTCTGAGTTGGGACGCATGTGCATTATTGTCTGCAGTTTGCTGTAAAACCTCTGATCTTCAACAGTGTGTTAATGTCAACAGCAGAAGAGGAATCAGCTCAGATATTAGAGGAGGAAAACCTTTTTATTGAGCAAAAGAGTATTTCGGGTTGTGCCGCAGGTGTACAGCCAGCACAGCTTTTACTGTATATCCTTAATTAAAAGGCTTTCCTTTTTGTGAGATAGTTTTTAACCACTAAAACATCTTCCGGTTTTAGATCTATACCGCAATCATCTGCCAGAACTCGGAGGTGCTCCTCACAAAGAAAGCCATCAGATCCAAGATTACAGGCCTGAACAACTCTCAATATTTGGCCATTAAGAGATGAAAAACGTTGCTCCATCTCAGACACCATTCTGTTAAGGCAAGGTAGAAACAGGTTACTTTTCAGCTTCTCTGCATCAATGAGGTCACTCAGTGCTCCACAACTAGAGTCCACTACATAAACCTCCATGCGCTTCTGCCTTTGTTTAGTAACAGTGCATGGCTCTGGGATCTGATTTGCTGAAGAAATGGTCCTGACAGTATCATTTGTGTGCATCTGCCTCCCTGACAATATTTGAACTAAGGACTCTGAGTATCTTCGTTGACGGGGCTGTAAGCAGGGGTCAGCTGATGACCTGGCTATACGTGGGGTCAAACTATTACTCACGGCACTGATGGTTCACAGGTTTGGTTACTATTAATGTAACAAATAAAACAAAACTGAAATAGAACAATAAAATTAAATCAAAAAGGAAAATGGAAGAAAGAGGATTTTACCTATTTAGTTTTGCTAGGAGATCTGGCTAAGCAGGTGTCACTTGTGGGTGATGCTGCAATAGACTCATAAACCTAGGGTTAGACTATTAGCTAAGCTAGCAGGGGACACGCCAAATATCTCAAAGTCAAAAAGAAAAAGAAACAATGGGAAGTGTTTCTAATTCTATCTGGGGCCTACATTGTGTTGAACAGTAACTGCACTTCAATGTACTAGGCCTGTCACTGAGGAGCGAGGAGGGGCAAAGAGGAAACAGGGATTAGGCTACTAATAACCTGTACAACACATTAGGAAGCAACAGTTGCTAGAACTTCTGTAATTCTATACAAAGAGGGAAGATGGTGATAGTAAAATTACTAAAATAAGGTAAAAGTCAAGGTAGAATTCCCTTATAGCTCTAGAAGACTAAAGGAAAGGTAACAGACTGATTTAATTACATTTCAAATGTAATTAAATTAATATTATCTGAATAGGGATATTCAGCCTGAAACAAAGGTAAATAAATGAGATAAAATAGAGTAGAAGAATAAAGTCAAAATGAAGAGTTAAAGTAGAGTGTATACACAAAAGGTGTATAAGCACATTGATTCAATTAAATATCAAATTTAATTCATTTCCATGTGGCTGAATAGGGATATTCAGGCTAAATAAACATATGTAAATGACTTGTGATAAAATAGAGGTAGACTAAATCGAATGCTAGCCAGATAAAACCCAAGTATATGGGTTTTGACGGAGAGTGAAACTAAGAGTGAGGGGAGAGAGAGGGAGAGAGGAGTGGTTCAGACGCTACACTTTACACTCACACAGTGTCAGTTAGTCGGATGCTAACAGCTAACAGTTGAGGTGCTTAGTTAGCTTATATGCCTGCTCGGCTGCTAAAGAGTTAGCTTTGGCTACACTCAGTTGCTTGTTTACACAAGGGTCTGTGACGTGTGTGCTGTAATCAGATTAACCGGAAGAGGCTGCTCTCAACTCCCGAGGTCACGTTTCTAAGAGACCGATGCGAGTTTACAACACGCGCAAGTGGAGCAGAACTTGTGCTGCTGTAAACATGTATGGGAACTCACACGCAGTCAGTTATGACATCGCATACAACTTTTTTCACAAATCAAAACAGCACATTCACTACACAGACAATGGCAATTACTAGTTAGCTAGGCTAGAATTACACAATTAATTCGCTATTCAATTGCATCACTTCAGTGCCTACAATGATACGCAAAGGTTACAAGAAGGCCTTAACTCTGGGAAGATGAGGAACATCGCTCAAATAACCATTTAACTAAATATACTGTAGCAAGATTTCTTCGTTGCCCAGTTTTAATATGACTGCTTCGCCACACAGATTAATTTGTGCAGCTAATCTGAGATTTGTTCATCAGAGAAGATTTTACTGAAGCTCTGAGTTCTATTCACGTACTGTCACAGTGCGGATACAGGACAGAGAAAAGCTAGGGCTGGGTCTGCCTCCTCCAGAGGCAACACTTGCAGGTTCACTACCTGGTGCCTGAAGGGAGTGGTAGGAACCTCTGGCACATAGCCAGGCCAGGGCCTCAGTGTTGCACTGGAGTCAGCCGGCCCAAACTCAAGGCATGATTCATCGACCGAAAATGCCTGCAGGTTGCCCACCCTCTTGATTGAGGCCAACGCAGTCAGGAGTAGGGTTTTCATAGAGAGAAACTTCAACTCGACTGACTGCAAAGTAGTCACGTACCCATGGTGGGGCAGCGAGGTGGAACACAGGGACCCGGCCTGGGGCCTGTGACGGCAGGGGGCGGGGTCTGGGTATGCAGTGTAACACTCACCTGATTCCTCCTCGTGTGGGAGGAAACACAGGAACCTGGCATGAGGCTTGTGACAGCCCGGCGTGTGCCGACTTGAAGCGGGGACTCGAGTGCTAACGCCCTTACCTGGTTCCAAGAATGGGCTGCTCTTGGGCAAGCATGGTAGGAACTGTACGGGAGCATTCATGAACTACACCTTCTCCTTCTCCTTCATGTCAGCAAAACACAGCCAGAAATGGCACTCCTGGATCACTAGCGTGGACATTGAACGACCCAGAGACTGTGCGGTCACCTTCGTCGCTCGAAGCGCGAGGTCCGTTGCAGCATGCAGCTCATGTAGAACCGCCAGGTCGTGACCACCCTCGTGCAGGTTTTTCAGGGCTCAGCCCGCCTCCCCACAGGCTCTATAAGTACTGCCATGAATACTTACAGGCACGTAAGGGGAGACACGGGTCACCCCGCAGGGTGGTAGCAGCTGTTGGACACAGTTGCATGGCCACACCGGTCCACCGAGGGGATGCCCACGTACCCCAAAGTGGCCCCACCATCGAGGGTGGTGAGGACGGAGGAGCCACAAGATTTGTTTCGGGCAGTGAAAGGTACCTTCCACGATCTTGTAAGCTCCTTATGCATTTCCAGAAAGAATGGCACCGGGGGGGGGGCGCTGAGAACGAGCACGAATCCCCACGAGAAACCATTCATCCAGCCTCGAAGGATCGGGATGTGGTGGAGGATTCCACATGAGCCCGACATTCTCAGTGGCCCGGGAAAGCATGGCCGTGCTGAATGCCCAGACACGTGAGGCAGCGACTGTGACCGTCCTGAGGCGCCAGGAAACGACCACACCCAGAAACGCACGGGTGATAAGACATCTTTAAAAAGACGCAACCAGCCGTGTCGCTCTTTTAGTGCTGAAGCATGCAGGGGAGCTGGCCACCGCGCACTCCTGGTGTGGACGTCTGCACAAAGACAATCTTTTTTTCCTTATCTCCCGTGCGACCGTGACCACCGATGCAATGCCGTAAAGCCAACACTGAACACAATGATATTACCACTGACTCTCTTACATACCATTATTTGACTTTATTAACCACTATCAGTCCAAAAAGAAAAGTATGCAGAAAATGCAACTTAAATAATAAATCAAATAAATAAATATAGACTACAACTGACTGTATTTCATGTATTGTACCCAAGATTTAATAACATTGTTTTATGGTTTTATGACAGCTGTACCTTATGTGGGTAAAAGTGGAGCATTAAAACATTACAATGTAAAATTGATCTTTAAAGAATTAAAATCACTAAATTAAAAGTTAAAATCACTAAAAGTTAAAATCACTAAATTAAAATAAATGATAAAAAACATTTTAACTGGTAAGAGGAACACACATTAACTCATTTGAGGTTAGTAGCCTAATTGGGACTATTAGCTTACATTTGATTTACCATTACAATAGCTCTTTACAGTTACTGCTATCATAAAAATACACAATAGTGAGAGCAGCTGAGAAGATCGTTGGTGTCTCTCTCCCCTCCCTCCAGGACATTTACAGCACCCGTCTCACCCGCAAAGCCCTCCGCATTGCAGGTGATCCCACCCATCCGACACACAGCTTCTTCAGTCTGCTGCCATAAGGGAGGAGACTGCGGAGTCTCCAGGCGAGGACCAGCAGACTGAAGGACAGCTTCATACATCAGGCTGTCAGGAAGCTGAACTCCCTCCCGTCCTTGCCCCCCCTCCCCTCTTTTACCCCATGCAACACTGAACACTGACACTACGACCCCCCCCCCCCCCCCCCCCCCCTATTTGAACATCTACTGTCAGTGTTTAATGTTAACTGTATGCACCAAGGGTTGGAGAGTAACGCAATTGCAATTCTCTGTATGTATGTGCCGTACATGTGGAAGAATTGACAATAAAGCAGACTTGACTTAACAATATATGTAGATTTAAAATTCTACATGAGGTACATTTAATATACAAATCTGGGCAGCTCAAACAAGACCAAGACCTATCTAAATGAATGGGGGAATCCTCAAATCTCAAAAACTGCTAGCTGAACTCGCAATTAAATTATGTATTTCAAATCAGCAACAAAACCTGAAATAAACAGCCCCATGAATGTTGTTTCTAATGCTCAAATAGTATTTAAAAGGATTGTTTTTCAGGCTAGCCCATCCAATGTGCATGCGCAGTCATAATGCACTTAAGATGCACATAATGCACTGTGCGTGCTCATTGGCTATTCTAGCCTCAGGTTTCTATGGAACGGCTGCTGTTATGACTGCCAATCAGCAGTTGGCTCTTTCATTTAGAAGGCGGGACTATTCCTCCATATTGCATGGTGCAGTTTCTCCCATTCATAATTATGGGAGTGAACTGTCTTTGTATTTATATAGTCTTTGTCCTGGATCAATGCAAACAACGCAATTATTTTTCATTAGTCCAAAATCCAGCCACACAAGGAAATATCTAGCTGATGAAAGGCGTGATCAATAAGTCCCATTATATCCCATTTTCTGTCCCTTATTTTTCTATGTAAAAACATGATTGCCCCTTATTTTCCTTTTCTGAAGTTGGCAGCCCTACCTTTATACGGAAGTACTTCTGTCCGCTACGCAGGTCCTTGTATGGGGGTGGCATCACTTACTGATCCAGGATCAATGATAGTAGCAATTGTTTCCGATTTCAGGAAAATGTAGATGGTTTGGATGCTACCGCACTACTTGATCAACAAAAGAATTTCACTACTGAAGCAATTTCGTTCAGAAAACAGTGATGCTACCACCACGCTATTGAGAAATTTGAACGTCACTTTTATTTCCATTGAGTTTGTGAAGGTTGATTGCCATCCATTTGCTGATAGCTTGTAGACAAGAAGTGAGAGCATAGGGAGGAAGAGAAGTGTTCGGATTTGTGGAAAGGTAGAATTGTGTCATTGGCGTAGCAGTGAGAATTTATCCCAAAATGATGGAGATATTGCCCAGAGGTAATATGTAGATGATAAAAAAGCAATGTTCCCAGCACTGAACCCTGAGGAACACCATGAGTAACTGTAGCAATTTTTGCTGCAACATTTTTTGCCTGAATGAAATATTTTATATTGTGTAGATACGACCTGAACCAGGCTAGTGCATTATTAGTGATCCCAACATTGGAACATTTGGCTGCTATTGAAGATATAAAGATCTTGATACTAATGGCCTCTACCTTACCAGTGTCAGTCTACGGTAAGGTAGAGAAGGACCAGGATGTATAAAAGGCCATTGTCAGCTGCAAGCAGAAGATCATTAGTAATTTTAACCAGAGCTGTTTCCGTGCTATGATACTGGCAAAAACCTGACTGAAAAGGTTTGTAGAGGTTATTGTTTAGAAGGTAAGCTTGAAGTTGAGTTGCAATAGTCTGTTCTGAAAGTTTAGTAATCAATAGGAGTTGGAAATGGGATGGTAATTATTTGGGTCATTGGGTCGTTTGGGATCCAAATGAGGTTTCTTAAGAACTGGTGTAACAGAAGCAGTTTTGAGAGATGTAGGAACGGTGGCAGTAAGTAAGGAAGTATTGATAATGGATGTTATGATAGGTGCAATAGAGGGCAAACAGGTTTTAACCAGAGCAGTAGGGATGGGATCAAGTAAACAGAGTTATTGGACTTAGAATGAGGTCTAGTGATTTATTTGACTAATAGAGGCTGAAAAGTCAATAAAGTGGAGAATGATGTGTCCAGTGTGGTAGTCCAGGGTGAACAGTTATGTGCAGAAACTGAAGAATTCAGCTGTTGATGAATATTGTGATATTTGGAACTAAAAATTCTAAATGTGTTGCACTGAGTGATGGAGGTAAGTTGATTTGCAGTTTCCGCAGGCTTCAATAGTTTGTTGATAGTAGAGAATGGAGTCTAAGTGTTATTTTCGTTAATACTAATAATAACAGAATAGGAGGACTTAGCAGCAGTCAGGGCACTTTTATATGAAAAAAGATGATCTGTATACATGATAAATAAATAGACCAGTTTTTTTCCTGACGTCTCTCCAGACGTCGACCCATCATTTTCATCTGTCAAAGTTCAGGGGTGTCCAATGGAGAAGACCTAGTAAATAAGACTGCGGGTTTTCAGGGGGGCTAAGGATTTTTTTCCTAAGGTGTTTTCAGCTAGTATTTAAGAGTTAGTAGATTAGCATTCTTAAATTGATTATAACTTTAAACACTATATCTACAATTATTTAATATTAAATAACTTCAATAGTAGTAACTCAGAGTAATATACAAATTAGCTTTGGGAATAAGCATTTATTTCATTTACAAATTATGAAAGAATAAAACTGCAATTGACCCTGAAATGTATGAGGAAAAAAAAAAAAAAAAAAACGAGACATGGAAGCCGTCTAACCTTAAGACCGTATCTTTATGTATCTGTTAGTGTGACAAGGACAGATTGCTTTACTGGTTTAAAAGAAATCAACACGCATACACAACAGATATCACACAGAGCCCGTTTCATTGGTTTGCGGCCACCAAACAGTCACATACATGTTTCTCAAGCCATAGCATCTAGACAACGACCTTTGTTTGCAAACATAAACACAGTTTTACATTAAAAAAATACAATTACACTGTACATTATACAAAACAAAAGCCAACAGAAACTCTTAGAAATGTCCAAACCAAAGACATACAAAAGACGGCTGGGCAATTACAGTTCAGATCATTCGTATTGTGCTGTGAAGCTGCACAATGTGTGTCCATTGGTTTATTACGTGTGTGCAAATAGGCTCATGTCTCTAGAGACGTTTGTGACTGCTGCGGTACAAACGATATGGCTGATCCTCTAGACACCTGCGGCTCTTATCTGACCAGATGGAAGGTCAGCCAGTACATGAAGATGGGCTGCACCGCAGCGATGGCCATAGTCAGGTACATTCGCAGCTGGTTTTTGGCTCCTTGCACTAACCGACCCTCTGCGGCCGCTTCAGACAGGATCTTTAACCGCAGAGTCCGAATCTGTCACCCAAACACAGAGAAGATCCGTCACATCTGAATCAGTTTCAGATTCAAACTGAAATCTGCTGCACTATTTAGATACTATACAATTAATTATAGTTATAAAATAGAATTTGAAATAACTGTTTCCTATGTCAATATACTATAAAATGTAATTTATTCCTGTGATCAAAGCTGAATTTTCAGCATAATTACTCCAGTCTTTAGTGTCACAAGAAACAGTTGTGCTGCCGAATATTTTTGTGGGAACTAGAAGAAAGAATGGCAAAAAAGAACAGCATCTATTTGAAAAAAAAAAAAGTAACATTATAAATGCCTTTACTGTTACTTTTGATAAATGTAATGTAACCCTGATAAAAATATAACATAATAATAATAATGAATCAGATTACAGTCCACATATAAATATGGTTTGGATCAGGCTAGTATAATTTCCAATTTCCTTGTTTTTAATTTACAATTTGCTAAAAACAACAGATAAAAAAAAACAACTAAACTATTTTTAATTTTATTTTTTTATATTATTTTTAACTAAACAAAATCAGATATCATTATTTTGGACATTTATTTACTTCCACATGTCATTTTTTTTTTCAATAAATTTAAAAAAAATATATAAAGAGAGATACATAAACAGTGAATTCCTTGAGAATTTATAGTGTGTGGTGTAAGGGTAGTTTTTTGATTATAGATATTAATTGCTCTTTAAAAACATCCTGTAAGTTTCAGAACTCAAAACTTTGTCGTTCATCTAAAAACTGCTTATACTGAAGGCAGTCTGCAAAAACGACAGCTTGTGGAATGTTCTACTCTATGATGTAATAGTGTGGCTAAACTCCGCCTCCACAGATGATGATCAACGCCTGCTTCGACATCACTGTCTGTTTAGCCACGCCCACCGATTTAGATCCAACTCGCCTCAACCCACCCGCCTTGAAGTTTCAAGTATACCAAGCAAGACCTTGATTAGCTGGTTGAGGTGTATTTGATGAGGGTTGGAGCTAAACTCTGCAGGACACCTGCCCTCCAGGAACAAGTTTGGTGACCCCTGCCTTAAATGGACACGTTGAATATGCATTATGATTGGACGAGGTAGAAGCATCCTGATTTGATTAGGGTATAAATGCTGAGTCAACGTATTTTCTCTTTGTCACACTCTACAGCCAATCTGTATGACTGTTGACACATTTCTTGCAAGAAATAAATATTCAAAAGGCTTTCTGCTTCCTGCTTTATCGAAATAGAAAATTGCTACGGCAGTGTGTAATGCACATTCAAATCAGAGAGTCTAAATGAAAGTAGTATGAACAGCAACCTGAAGCATATAACGCTTCACTTTGAAATGACAGCACTGTATCTCTCAATACGCACCGTAAAAACAAAAATAGAGACGCAGCACCAAAGCAGCGAGAGGTAATATCCCATCCGGCCGAACAGAAGTCCTGCTATCACACCCACGATCATCCTGAGCAAACAAACACAGCAGGAATTCACACAGTGATGTCTGCTTTAAAGAAAATACAATATATGCAATTCATTAAACACACAAAGCGTGTAAGGGTTTTTTGTCTCGATCAAGGACTTTGTTTGAATACCTTTAAAAACACACACAGGGTTCCCACTCTTTCATGAACACCAGATTCAAGGACTTTTTAAAGCACCATTTATTTTATATCAAGCACCTATCAAATTCACACCCCAGCATATGTAGTCTCATGAAAGACCTAAGCATTTCACTTACACTTAACATTTTCATTCAAAATTTCAGAGAAATAATGTTTTGAATGTGTAGGTTTCATAAATTTAGACCATTTTGAGTAGTCGTGTTCAAAGGAATTTAATGAAATCCATTGTCAATACTGGTAATATTTAAATACAACTTCTAAAATATTGACCAAATATGCATCAAACTTGGTTTTTGCTGTAGTTCTTGTACAAGATTTAAATTTGAAAGAATTTCATAACTTTTAAATTAATAAAAGTGGTTACATGTTGTAATAATATGGTAAAAATGTGCACATTCTCTCAAAAGAGACGTTACTCATTAATAAATAAACTCAAAATTATTTTGTAAATCACTTATTATTATAAATCCCTTTTTTTTTCATCTTTGACCTAGAGGAATCATCTTAACTTTGCTGTATTGCATTAGTTTTGAATATTTCTCATGGGGATTTAATCATCGGTCTGAGTTAAATCTCTTTTCATCTATAAAAGAAAACCTGCCTAATAATTGTGCACACTTGAATATAAGGATTGTTTCACTTCCAGCCTTCATGGACAATTATATCTCACTTATAAATGATTAAACAAAATGAATAGTAGTTATTAAGATTGATGTGGTTTGGTAATGGTAAAATGTGCTTGGAAATACATATGATCAGAATAATTATGCACGCGGTGTAAGATGTGCTCACTTTACACAGAGTGCGTGTGATGACGAAAGTGAACGTGAACTGTGAGTGCTCATTCAAATTTGATTTTAATACCCCGCATATTGATACCCATCTCCACCCCAATCATTAGTGCCGTTTCGTTCTGTCTTTGACAGCACATATAGGACAATTTCTGAAATAGAGCCATAAACAAAACTTCAAATTTAATTCAAGCACTTTCAAGGACCCATGTTTGTTTTCGAGTACTTTCCAGGCCTTAAATCCATATGTCTGAAATACAAGTACTTTCAAGAAGTGTGGGAACCCTGCACACAGCTGGCAATGAATACGTTTTAGAGCAGTGGTGCAATAAGGGAGATAAGGGAGACATACAACATGTGCAGGACAGGTTGGAAAACCACTGTTTTAGAGTAAACTAGGCTTGCACTAATATTATTGCAGTAATAGGAGGATAATTCTGTTATGAAACTATACACTGATTTAAAGTTAGAAACAATATGAATGAAACAACAACAGGCCCTCTATTAATAACAAATAGAATAACCATAAATAATGCAGAGCCCTTCATTTCTGGTTGAACTAATCCTTTAAGTGTGTGAATTAATAATTTTACCGAATTTTTCAGTTTCATTTGAATCTTTCGTTAAAATACACAAAATAGACTACCCAATAGCACCACCTAGAGTCCAAAACACTGTCAGGACCAGTTTGAACATCGATGCAGGTGTTAAAATAGTAAAAGTCTAGGGAAAAAACTGAATAACTAAAAGCCTTACCCAACATATTTGTATCCAGAAAAGGCCACCAGGTCGATGGTGGTGAGGTCAGTGTTAACCGTGACCAGATACAGACTGAGAAGAACAGCCAAAACCTCAATAATGAGCCACACCAGCGCCGAGCTGGCCTGAATGCCCAAGATCTCTGGAGAAAACCTGAAAACAAGAACCGAGAAGAGAAAATCAGGCAGAAAAACAGTCATTAACAAGCAAAAACAGAGTTTGTTTGTTTGCGTTTAACGCCATGCCAGCTTCTGTGGCTGTTTTCATGGTGAGAAACTTCATTATTTTTGCTAAAAACTCTAAAACTGTATTTGGCTTAACTTTGTTAAATATCTCTTCAAAAACCAGTAAAATCGAATAAAACATGCTTCATGGATAAAGAGTTTGGGTGGACCTTCTCCTAGTATTAAAAACATGTGTTGTCCTGGAATGACCTATTCTACAGCAGGCTTAGACAAGCTGGTCCCATCGGATGGAAAATTGATAAGAAAAAACAGAGAACAGTGTGGTCAAGAGCAGTCTGGACAATCGCAGGAAGTCTCAGAGTTTCCTCCATTTCCTGTGAAACCCATGCACCATTAAGTAAAAAATTCACGATTAAGTAAAAAATTAATACTTTGAAAAAAATTGATTGTTTTGATCATCTGAACTGGGAATTATACATATCTAATAGCTCAAATTGATGCTGCTTAGAAATCAAAGTCTAAAAGGACAAAGCCGAAATCACATTACTTCTTTTTACAGACTTTTTTTTTTTTTTTAAGAATTCAGCACAAAAAAAAACACATTTACAATATATTATTGTAATATACCACTGAATAATCAGTTATTAATTAAATTTGTATTATAAATAAAACAAATTATTAGTATTATTAGGAAATATGAGTTAGTATTATTTTGGAAATGTATTCACTGTCACATGGCAGTTTCTGTGCGTAACTGTGTATAATAAATAAAAAAAGAGAAATGCTTGATTCTAACAAACATGCAGTGAATGCAGTGGTTTGATCCTTCAGTTTCTTCAGAAGAAGTGTGCTTAATTGGGTTGAATTTGCACTTGTAGTCTACTTCAAATCTTAAAAGTATATTTTTAAAACTGTGCTTGCAGATAATATAATAAGGCAACTGAAGAGAGACAATTTCATGACGGTTTCTTTACACACTTAAGCAGACTTTTAAAAAGTGCACTTTGTAATAATATCACATTAAAGTTTTACTGTATGGAACATTTAAATCATTCTTTAAGCATTTACAGCGAGTCAGATCGAAGGACTGTGCATAAAGGCATTTTTGGAACAAGTTAAACGGTGAAACCAAAAACATCTCAAAATTTAATCAGAGATAAAACTCCCTGTTTTTGAAATTCTTTGTAAAGGGCTGCAGGGCACATCTTTACCGGCTAGAATAGTGTTGTGTGATGTGTGATGAATTTGTCCACTAACAGCAGGGCAATGGGGGGTCAGAGGTCATACATTCTCACAGTATCAGCGCTGGAGAAGCGTGCAGAGCTCTTACCGGTTCTGTGTGCCCAGAGCCAGTCCTGCTACCAGGATATACGTAATGAACCCCATCACTGCGGAGTCAGAACAACACATGCATTTAATAAACAGCTCATGACTGTACACATTCCCATGCGATAACATCATCTGCATTGCTAAACAGCACATCACTTGCCAAAATTCATGAAATGAAACACATGGTTTGGAGTCATACCGGGAATGTACAGGTCAGGGGCGTTGATATCAAACCGCGGGGCGACTGGAGTGTCCTGCTGATACCTCACCTCCCAGTTCTACAGAGAGCAGGACAATACACAAACATTCATCCAGACACCAATCAATGAATAAAGAAAGGCACCTCTGAAGTCCATAGGACTTGTGTGCTATAATATTCTTGGAGCTTGATAGACCCTGGTCATAAAGACAGTCTTCAAAACTTTTAACTTCTATGGCAGAAAGTAAATAAAGGGTTTGGAAAAACAAGTGTAAGTGACCTTTACATGCCTAAATCATATCCTCAAATATCCAGAAAATACAGTGCAGGGGCTTGATCTTTGTGAAAAAGTATTGCACTTAATGTACTGAATGTGCACTTGTAGAGCACTTCAAGTCTTAAAAGTATATATTTTTTAAAAACGGTCCTTGCAGATGATATACTATCAATGGCACTGAAGTGTACCCGTTTCATGACTGTTTCTTAGCACACTTAAGTAAACTTGTAAAATGTGCACTTTGTAATAATTTCAAATTAAAAATTGTATTGTAAAGTACATTTTAAGTCATATATCGAAATGCATCACATATGTTTTAATAGAAATTACATTCAAGAATATTTTAGTTCATCATAAATGCTCATTAATGAACCCTGCTGTTCTCCAGCACTCTGGAGAATCAACACCTGGCAGACGACTTAAACGAGTTCTTTTGTCGTTTTGAACGATCACCCCACACCCGCCCAGAACACCCCTCCACACAACCATTCACACCTCCAGCAACCCCTCTCTCCCCCACACCTACAATTCAAATCAGCGAAGAAGATGTGTGCCAGGTCTTCAGGAAGAACAAAAGAAGGAAAGCACCTGGTCCAGATGGTGTGTCACCAGCCTGCCTAAAAATCTGTGCTGAGCAGCTGGCCCCCATCTTCACACAGATCTTCAACAGATCACTGGAGCTGTGTGAAGTCCCCTCATGCTTCAAACGCTCCACCATCATCCCCGTCCCAAAGAAACACAAAATTACTGGACTTAATGACTACAGACCTGTGGCACTAACGTCTGTAGCCATGAAATCATTCGAAAGACTGGTTCTAGCTCATCTGAAGGACATCACTGGACCCTTACTGGACCCCCTGCAGTTTGCCTACAGAGCAAACAGGTCTGTGGATGATGCAGTCAACATGGGACTGCACTTCATCCTGCAGCATCTGGACAGACCAGGGACTTATGTGAGGATCCTGTTTGTGGACTTCAGCTCTGCTTTTAACACCATTATCCCGGAAACCCTTCAAAATAAACTAACTCAGCTCTCCGTCCCCACCTCCGTCTGTCAGTGGATCAACAGCTTCCTGACAGACAGACAGCAGTTAGTAAAGCTTGGCAAATTCACATCCAGAACTCGAACCATCAGCACTGGAGCTCCTCAGGGCTGCGTACTCTCCCCACTGCTCTTCTCCCTCTACACCAACGACTGCACATCTAAAGACCCCTCTGTCAAGCTCCTGAAGTTCGCAGACGACACCACACTTATCGGCCTCATCCAGGACGGTGACGAGCCTGCTTACAGACAGGAGGTTAAGGAGCTGGCTGTCTGGTGCAGTCTTAACAACCTGGAGCTTAACACGCTCAAAACTGTGGAGATGATCATGGACTTCAGGAGAAACCCCCCTGCTCTCCCCCCACTCACCATCATGAACAGCACCGTGACTGCAGTGGAGTCATTCAGATTCCTGGGCACCACCATCTCTCAGGACCTGAAGTGGGATATTCACATTGACTCCATTGTCAGGAAGGCCCAGCAGAGGTTGTACTTTCTTCGCCAGCTGAGGAAGTTCAACCTGCCACAGGACTTACTGAAACAGTTCTACTCTGCCATCATTGAATCCATCCTCTGCACCTCAATAACTGTCTGGTTCAGCTCAGCTACCAAATCTGACCTCAGAAGACTACGGAGGGTAGTCCGGACTGCTGAGCGAATCATTGGTACAACCCTCCCCACTCTCCAAGAACTGTACTTATCCAGAGTGAGCAAAAAGGCTGGTAAAATCACTCTGGACCCCTCACATCCAGCACACAACCTCTTTGAACTTTTACCATCTGGTCGACGCTACAGAGCTCTGAGCACCAGAACGACCAGACACAGGAACAGTTTCTTCCCTCAGGCAATCCATCTCATGAACACTCAATAAATAAACGTAGAACACACAACTAATACATTATCCATTCACCACACTCACTTATTTTATTTTATTTTCTCATTTCTAATTTGCACATACTTGACCTGTACATACATAGTCGCCTATATTATTATTTATTGTGTATTTTCTTTTTTTTTTTTTGCTGCTTTGTACATTGGTTATTGGCTATTTCCTGTTATTTTGTTTCATTACCTGTGTCCTGTCCTGTTACTGTCTTTCTGTTGCACTGTGGCGCTTCTGTCACTATAACAAATTCCTTGTATGTGTAAACATACTTGGCCAATAAAGCTCATTCTGATTCTGATTCTGATTAGTTCATTCAACAGTAACTTTAATCATATTTCAAATTAAGGGTGTAATCGTACCGTACAGTTCTCCACGCGCTAGGACCGCGGTTCAACTTAAATCTGACAACGCATCTGCAATATATTTTGCTATAAATAACACAAAACAAACAGGGTTCAGCTAATGTATGCTTCTGTTGATGGAAGCGCATTCTCCCAGTACATCAACAGCGATGGAAAAAAAAAAAAAAAAAAAGTGGACAAACCATTCACTCTTGTTCAATGCGAGTGCCATATGCTGGAATATGAGCAGTCATTCATTATTAATAACACTCATTACCCAGGTGCTGATAGCGTACGCGCACAGATGAGACCTGAACAGCACACGTTGATATCTGTATTTAAACTAAACTCATGTAAACTTTGCCCGTTTAAACATTTAAGAGCTAGAGGTGGTGAGTTTTTGGCTCAAGGTCTGCATATAAAGTCACACCAGAGGTGTTCAGCTGGGATCAGGACTTGTCTTTCTGCAGACCAGTCAAGTTCTTCCACACTGACTCAATCAATCATGTCTTTTTGAACCGTGTCTTATACACAGAGACACTGTCATGTTAGAATAGAAAAGGGTTCTGTACAAACTGTTGCTATAAAATTAGAAGAACACAATTCCCTAGAATATCATTATATGCTTAAACATTAAGATTTGTACTCATAGAAATCACTAAAGTAGTCAAACCTGTTCATTAGAAGGGAGTGCCAATACTTTTGGCAATATAGTGTATGTTCCTTTCAAGCATATTCTTTACAAAATAAGTACTCTCTTATTGCAACTATGTCGGTCTGTAAGTGTGCATGTCTTACGTCATGCATGTAGGGAAACACCAGCAGTCCAAGCTTCTTGCCCACATATACTGTGTCCACTGCAAAATAGTACTTCAGCTTAGAGATGGGGATGAACCGATCCAGCTGTGGAACAAAAAGATCATTAATAATCCACTCCGAAATAATAACACAGTTAATCCAAACACAGAATCAACCCTGCAGATCCCACAACACACATCCACTCGCCTCTGCAGGGAAGAACAAGACGGGCATTGTTTCAACACAGCACAACACACTCATGACCGTTCCTACTCAAACAGTTGGACGTACGTTCTTGTCCATCATCTCTCTCCCGTGGGAGGCGAGGCTGCTGCCGTAGGCCATGGCGAGGTCAGACACGGGGTCCGAGAGCAAAGCCTGTCCCGGATACACATCAGGGCCTTTTCCCACACCGCTGTGCTGGTGTCTGTTCCCTCCAGCGCTAGTGTCGTCAAATAACAGACCGGGGTCGCTGGGGTCCACCGGGGTCCCTCGCATCCTGACGTTCGGCTCTAGAATACAAGAAACCACATATAAGTCAGTTACAGACCACACTACATACACAGAAGCCCACAGCAGACAGTCACAACACAAGGAAACAGCCAAGGCATGTAATTCATGTCTATTATGCAACTGATTTTGATTTATCCGCTAATCTAAAGGCTGATTTCTGATCATCTGACAGGTAGATGATCAAATGCTGATGTCTGATCTGTTGAATTCATGTAAACAAGCAAATAAACGCGGAGGAAGCTGAAAGGAAACACGCCTGAATTCGCTTTTGTTGTAAACACACAGTTATTTAATAACTAAACTAGCACATCATTTTCAGTTGATCGTTAAATAAGTGTTTTATATCGCAAATAAGATCATTATGGGAATAATCACGTACGTAACTTACGCTGTCTGAACCCACTCTGGTTTGTATACTCCATCTCTCCCAAAGCTCTTTCTTTATTTATTTAAACAGTGAAATTGAGAAAAACATGTATAAATATTTATCAACACATTCAGACGCCTAACCGAGAAGCTGCCGGTAGTGAAACTAAAATTAGCACCGCAGGAAAACTACAGAGGAACAGCGATCGGGAACAGACATCACTTCCGGGTCATGTAGACGGAGCGGCTCGGGATTGGACCGTTCCGCGGTGACGTGGAGGATTTCATTATTTTGCAAACATGTCTCAGAAGAGATAATTTGAAAAGACTAAAAATTAGAAGATTGTTATAATATATATTGTTAAAATTATTATTTTTCTGAAATTTCAGTCAATTGATCATCTTTTTTTTCTTCCTCAAATGCCCCCTTGTTATAGAATTTTGATCAAAATCCCTTGCTTCAAAATCCAATTTAGACATTGTGTGATAAATTATGATATTTTTCTCATTGTAAGCATAATATAGAATATATTGGAAATGCAAAAAAAACATGTCTTAGACCAGTATAGTTTTATAAAATATAAAAATGACAGCATGTACCATTAACATAACACTTACATACATTCATGTCATTTTATCTCCGTCTGTAATAAGTCTTTTTATTGATGTTTGCTTTTTATGTTATCAAATTAATGATATATTTTCTTTAAAAAAAGATATGTGTTGTTTTAATTATAAATAATAGTTTTTTTATATACAAATGTATGCTGTTATCAAAAATGGGAAAGCTAGTGTTACAAAGCTGTCCTTAATTTGAGTTATTTAATGGACTCCAAAGAGCAACAGGACACGTGTCTAACTGATTTATTAAACTAAAGGTTTATCTGAAAATATCCTTGCAATCTCAGCATTATGCAAACAATTTTATTTACATTTTTAATGATCACAATATAACAAATAATGTCCAGCATTTGTATTTAAAAACAATCATCATTTGTAATTAAACAAGAAATGTATATGTGCAACAAAAATGCAATATTTACACAGCAATAACCTGAATTATGATGAAAAAGACAGTCTGGATAATTCTTGATCTCATCATGATTGCAATATGGATATACTTGAATCAGTTTTTGTTCATTTCACCAGTTTTATGAGGAAAACCAGTAAATACAGTTGTGTGAGATGATCAACAGCTCACACCGCAGTGTGTCTAGAGCACGATTCATGTGAAAGTCCCTGGAACGGTCACTCCCATCTTCCAACATAGACGTGAAAGTGCACGAGCCTTAAAATATTAGAATTGTTGAACAAAAACATTTTGAACCATGATATTGATGTATCATTTCCATGGTAAGGCCAATGTCTGATTTGAAAATGATTTTCACAGAATGAATTTCGAGATTATAAGTTTTCATATATATATATAATGTCTGATGATTTCTAAACTGTGATACGAAAAAGGCAACAAAGAAAGACTTTTTTGTGACAAAGGTCAGAACTCCTGCTATGATGTAGATTTCACTCTTGTCATAAATTAATCTATTACTGTTCCTACATAATCTGTAACAAACAAACAAAAACAAAAAACAGTGGTAAAAACCTTTCCAACGATATATATGACCCTGGAGTCGCTGCGGTATATTTGTAGCAATAGCCAAAAACGATAACTATAAAGATAACGATTAAGATAAAGATACAATTTAAAAAGTCCACACCGCAGCCATAACGATAAAAGCACAGATAAACAATATAGTTGGAATAAACGATAAACACATTGACACCCAATCAGAATCCATCCTTCTATAACGAGTCAAAGAACTTATCATCCTGAGACCCTGCATCCTCATATGAGGACATTATATTTGAGTGAATTTCTCTGCCAGTTTTAAGTCTGGATGTCCTGTACAGAGCACATTCAGGGCTTTTCAGAGATACTGTTTGGATGTTTCACCATCACCACTCCCCTTAAACCGTGCGTCATAAATCAGCATCTTAGGAAAATGTTATGGGGTTTCCAATCAAAATATGACCTTCTGTTATGAAACAGGATGTTGATTTCATACATGTCCTCATATGAGGACACCGCGGCTAAAAGCATGTTTCTTACGCAATTTTGGGAGACACAACAAATGAATAGGGAAATAAATTATATTTCAATATTATATATTTTTATGAAAATCTTGTCAATTATTACTCCCATTATTACACTTCTCTTTTCATTACATGTTGCTCCAAAAACACTTTAATATGCAAATTAGAGTTAGGAGATACATTGTATATAATGAGAAAACCCATTTATGGCCATTTTACACACACTTTGCATAAACGAAAATGGTATATCAAATAATTATGTTATAACATAGTTGAGAGTTATCTTTATAGAAAGTTTAGTAAAAAAAAAAAAACTAAAAATGTATTGGTGATTTTAAAAATTAAATTGTTTTCGCCTATGCATGTTCATTCATGTCTTTTTATTTGAAACAATAATAATAACAATTGAGTCCCTCTACAGAGGACATAGCATAATTTATGAATGAAATATCTTCTTTTTTTATGCTCTAAAGTAATGACAAAAAAAATCCTAATGTTTTCTCCTGGGTCTCAGGAGGTTAAAGCGGCAGACGAGAGTGTGCTGGGGATGAACAGACGATATAGCTCTCGGTGTGGACACTAATATCGTTATCTTTATCGTTTATCGCTCTTAGTGTGAACAGGGTTTTTTCTTGTGAATGCAGTAACTCTTGTCATCTATATAATATAGATTAATATTGACTTTTTCTACGTTCAAAAATGAAACAATTCTGGTTCTGGTTTTGATAGGGGTATTTCCAGTTCATCATAATTTTATAGTTGGTCATTTTAAATGATTTTATTTTCTGTCTGTGAGATGTATTTTTGGTCTGTATACATGTGTCATCACAACTGCATCTGCTCACAGGCTTTCACTCCACTGCATGTTCATAATGGCCACAAACCACCCCTACATCCTCGTCATGAGAGCAGTTGTTTTTGCCCAGTTTGGGGTGCTTGCAGTGCAGTAGAGTTCGTTCGGTCCCTTCACACTCCACGTCGTCCAGCAGGATTCTGACGCCGACGCCTCCCGCGCCGAGCTCGGCTCTCTTCGCCACCCGCAGAGCCACCGGAAACCCCATCTGCCTGCAGACCACCGCCGCAGCCTGTATGTTAAACATGTCATCGCAGACCGTGCCCCATTCGCCCCGCACGAAGATCTCCACTCGACCGCGGTCCTTCTGTCCATCTGCACTGACCAGCCTCGCCATCCCGGCTCGAGGCCGACCCCTCCGGTCCCCTTTCCTCCTGGGCTTGCCTCGGCCTCGTTTGCCTGGTCTGCCGGTGTTTGCGGTGGTTTTGGGTTGAGTCGTCCAGTACGCGGGTCTGGGGGTGGTCAGGGACGGAGGTCTGGGCCGCGGGGTCGTGTGGAGAGCGCGTGGCTGTGGTGTAGACGGCCGGACGGTGGTCACTGGAGGAACCCGACGGCTTGTCGTTTGTGGTACTCGTGGCCGTGGGGTCGTGCTGGGTTTGGTGGGTTTTGGTTTGGGAATGGCAGTTGTTGAGGGTTTTTTGTCAATTACATATTCTGTGAAGCAAAAACAACAATGTCAAAAAAGTGTACCTCAAGTCTAGGGCTGCACAATTTAAGGCTGGAATACACTACACGACTTTTAAAATCTGAACTGATTTTTAAAATGAGATGGTCCTCACTGCAAAACACAAGATCCAGGGGGTGTGGCTGGATCTAGATCCAACTCCTCCCACCTTACATAGACCTAAACCTACCCGTCTCCACCCCCTGATCCCTAAACCCACCCATCCCCACCCCGAAACCTACACATCTCCACCCCCTGGATCTTTGTTCTGCAGTGAGGGGCTACTGTACACGACCGAGGGTCATACACTACCAGATTTTCTCATGCAGAAACGTGTGCCTTGTTGCTAGGAGACACATGACAAATTAAAACATATGTGTTCTAAAATCGGCTGAAAATATCAAACATGTTTGATATCCTCCGACTGGATATAATCAAAGTCTGAAGCTAAAAAATAATTGTCTGTGACCATCATACACTACGAGATTTTCTGTGGGATCTGTCAGCTGTAATCTGCAGACTGGCTCTGACTTTCCTCAACTAGCGTCAACTTGTTCAGACGGTAAAATCAGGGGGAAATCGAGGCAAAAATCAAATGCAGGGATGGAGATCATGTGATGCAGCATTTATTATAAACTGAGATGCTGAAAACACCGGATAATGAGTTGCTCATGTGTATAAATGAACACTGTGCCACGCTTAACCCTGAAACACGCACCACATATTTGTGACCCTGGAACACAAAACCAGTCATAAGTGTAATTTTTTTTAAATTGAGATTTATACATCATGAAAGCTGAATAAATAATCTTTCCATTGATGTATGGTTGGTTATGATCGGACAATATTTGTCTGAGATACAACTATTTGAAAATCTGGAATCTGAGGGAGCAAAAAAATCTAAATATTGAGAAAATCACCTTTAAAGTTGTTCAAATGAAGTTCTTAGCAATGCATATTACTAATCAAAAATGAAGTTTTAATATATTTACAGTAGGAAATTTACAAAATATCTTCATGGAACATGATCTTTACTTAATATCCTAATGATTTTTGGCATAAAAGAAAAATGTATAATTTTGACCCATACAATGTATTTTTGGCTATTTCTACAAATATACCCCAGCGACTTAAGACTGGTTTTGTGCTGCAGGGTCACATTTATTTAACTAAATCATAGCCTTTGCAATTTGATAATCGCACTAAGCCATATTTATTTTTATTAGTCGTACAGTCCTATTCAAGACTCACTCCTCCAGTGGGATAAAAGTATATTTACTTGCTCTCTTACCTTCTTTAGGATTGAAATGAATCAGTTTGCCCTTTATGTTGACTGGAGTGGGCTTGAAGTTGCATTTTCCTGGAGCAGCCCTCCTAAATAGTGAAAACAATTGCAACTGTTTATTTCACAGCTGTTGAAATCTAAAGTTCAAAACCATACTTTACACCCTACAGTACATAACAGGGCAAACATTACTATTAGTATTGCTCACGTGACTGAATAAATGGCAGGATTGTTATTTTCTGTAAATTATTCCTTAAATATTGCTTTTCTGAAGCAACTTTATTTTGGAAATTGTGAGAGGTATTATAGTATACCACTCAAGGATTCAAAAGTTTGTGGTCAGTAAGATTTTAAATATAGAAAAATACAGTAAAAACAGTAAAAATGTGAAATATTTATTTTACAAATGAAGCCTTTTGGACATTTTTGTTCTTTTCAGTTTAGTTTTTTTTTTATCATTTTGCCTGTGTTATTGGCAGCTGCATAAATTGTTGTGTGTATTTTTATTGGAATTCTACTATTTCACCCCCATTTCCTTTAATAAATCTGTTTTGCACTAGGTACAAAAAATAGTTCCTCTCAGGACCTTTTGGACAAAAATGTCCCAATTGAAACCCACTAAAATTGCAATTTTTCACCGCAGTGCTGTTTAACTGTAAAACGATGCAATTTTTGTTAATAGGCTTTCATTCTGTTGGCAAAGCTTCAAAAATATATATATTTTTTTACTAGTTTTTACCAGATGGTGGCATTTTTTTCAGGTTTGGTCTATAAAGGGTCTATAAAGCAAATACTTGCTTTATTCCTGTTTTCTGCTTCTGCATATTATAGAGCCAGTTGGATAAATAATGCAGTTATAACTGTGTGGGTGTGTTGGTATGGATGTCAGAGTGTGGTTTGTATGTATGTGTCAAAAAAAAAAATTGTGTGTGTGTTTGCAATATTTGAGAGAGAAAAACTCTACTGTAAATCATAAATCCAATCACTGTGTGCACCAGAGGAGTTTTGCTGGCATCTAATGGGGAAATGTGGTACTGCGCCCAAATAAAATCTTACTGAAAGCTCATTTTTTGAGATATCAACCTCAGATTTGGAACACAACTTGTTTAGATTTATGGCTTTGATTTTCTAGCAGGTTTAGAGTTCAACATGTTTCAGAAAATATTTTATATAAAATATTGTTCATAAAGCATTTTCATAAACTTAACTTCTATAACTTTTTTTTTTTGGTTTCACTTTTTACACTTTTTTTACTTAAACAATAATCTGTCATGTGTCTTCTTTAAAATGAGATCAAACTTAACTCTGTGCTCACTAGCTTCAAATTTTTATGACCATTTTTTGACATGGACATTTTTATCCACTATAGACTTATATGTAACTTTTTTTTTTATTGACGCACAAGGGTTAAAATTTCTGTTTTCTACATGAATATGTTTTAAAATGTAATTTATTCCTATGATCAAAGCTGTATTTTCAGCATCATTACTCCAGTCTTCAGTGTCACATGATCCTTCAGAAATCACTGTAATATGCTGATTTGCTGCTCAAAAAACATTAAGAAAACAGTTGTCTTGCTTCAAAAGAACAGCATTTATTTGAAAAAGAAATCTTTTGCAACATTACAAATGTCTTTACTGTCACTTTTGATCAATTTAATACTTCCTTGCTGAATAAAAGTGTTAATTCCTAACATAATGCTGTATGTGTACCTGGAGGGATCCACTATCTTATACACGACTCCGGCTCTGGCTGTGGCGCTGGCCGCTCCGGTTGCAAGGAAGTAAAGCTCACCTGAAACACAGACGACAGACGATGACAGTGTGTTACACTGAAGAACAACATAAAGACGATCACATGAAGCAGTCAAACACAGAGCTGCTCTCATGTTACCTGCCTCATCTTCACCAAATGATATGATGTACTTGTAGTAGCTGTTTATTAGTTTGGGGAAACTGCATGTTTTGTCAGCGCCCATACAAATCTCCTTATAGCTCCACTTTCCAGTCTCAGGGTTCTCCTTTAGGGACATCAGTCGCCTAGGATGCAAACAATGGGAAGAGCATGATTTAATCAGTACATAGTAAATATATGAATATGGAAATAATGCAGTCATTATGGGAAAGTAAACATGCAGTAGTTTTGTGTTGATGCACTCAAAATAAGAATGGTGTAGAAACTATTTTATCTCAGAAATTGCTAGTAAATTTCACAATTAATTACAAAGAGACTACAAGTAACACATTGAATTAAATGTTTTTTTCTTTTTGTTGTTGTTTTTTTAGTACAATGTGTGAAATAGAATATTATTCGATTATTGTAAGAAAACACTATTTTTTTTTATTGTAGTGCATTCTTGTTTATAATTTGTTATGCTGCCTGACTCTTAACCAGAAGGATGTTTTGCATTTCCGATCTCCAGTGTTTTTAGTCAAATTAGTGCATATTCTGAGCTGATAATCTAATGTTAAATCTATTAATATGTTTTTAAAAGCACATGAAGGGTCACTTTACTGTGTCGTAATGACGTCATTTGTCAGTGCCTCAATCCTTAAAGTTTAATGAGTGTGTAGATGATACGAAGATGCCGATGTTAGCTACATTAAAAACAGATTTTAATGGGTTTTTATGGAAACCAGAACAGAAGAGCATCCAATCTGAAGTTAGAATTCGTAATAGCAACACTCATCGTTTACTCTGGAAAAAGGTCTATAATTCAAGAAGCAAGGTCCATAAAGTAGAGAATACATGCATACCCACTCATAAAGTCCCCAAAGATGTACAGGCCATTAAGATTGGGCATCTGGCAGCCTCTGTAGATGTAGCCGCCAGTAACAGACTTGCCGATTTTATGTGGGTAAGCAAAAATCGGAAGGATATCATCTTGGGAAAAAGTGAAAATGAAAAAAAGTTTAGATGATTACTCTCATGTATTCTTCATTATAATTTTTTAATGAGAATAAAATGACAGGCTGTGATGTAGTTTGATTATACACTAGCCAGCAAAGGAGATTGCCTTATCTAATACAACTAATTCAACACTTCATCACTGATAAATACTTTTTTGAAAGTGCATGAAATGTGTTAACATCTTTAACTGGCAGAAAACAACATAGAAACATAGAAAACAACAGTAACCACTAATAATATTACCTTAATAAAATACCTTTTTATGACAAGAAAATCATCCTCTGGTCTCCCAAGAGTTTGTTTCTTCTTCATCAGATTTGGAGAAATGTAGCATTGCATCAGTGTCTCAGCAATGGATGCTCTGCAGTGAATGGGTGCCGTCAGAATGAGAGTCCAAACAGCTGATAAAAACATCCCAATAATCAACAAGTAATCCACATGACTAAAATATGAGTCCATAATAACGCTTCCTCCAGTGAAAAAGTTTTCTGGTGTGAATCAGGAGAGAAATCCAGTAGCCCCTCACTGCAGAACAAAGATCCAGGGGGCGGGGTTGGATCTACATCCAGGGGGTTAGTGGAGATTGGTAGGTTTAGGGGTGGGGATGGGTGGGTTTAGGGATCGGGGGTGGAGACGGGTAGGTTTAGGTCTATGTAAGGTGGGAGGAGTTGGATCTAGATCCAGCCACACCCCCTGGATCTTGTGTTCTGCAGTGAGGACCATCTCGAGAAATCTGCACAGATCAAGCAGCGTTTACAAGCCAAAACTGCTCTAAACACATATGTGGCTGGATTTTGATGTGAGAGACAACAGGAGATGGACTTTTTACACTGGAAGTGTTATTATGGATTATGAATTAATATTTTATTATTTTACATTTTTTTGTGGATTATTGTGATGTTTTTATCAGCTGTTTGGACTCTCATTCTGACTGCACCCATTCACTGCAGAGCATCCATTGTGATGCAATGCTACATTTCTCCAAATCTGATGAAGAAACAAACTCATTTACATCTTGGATGGCCTCAAGGTGAGTATATTGTCAGCAAAGTCTCTTTTTAGAGTTAACTATTTCTTTGAATTAGACAATATGAAGAAAATGGTAGTTAATTTAGCTTTTAATACTTTGTGAATCTGGCCTATGCTAAACATAAATTGCCAAATTTGAAAGGCTTGCTCACTGAGTGATGAGTTGGTGCAGAGTTTCTTGTCATAACAAGAGAAGCCCTCCTTTGCCCTCCATCCATAGTTCCCTCCTTTTTCGATGAGATCCACTTCCTCATATTTATTCTGCCCGACGTCCCCACAGAGCATTCTGCCGCGGCCCTGACCGCTGACCGGATCGCCCCTGTCGATGGAGCACCTCCACATGTTCCTCACACCATAGGCGTAGATCTCAGGCCTTGCATCCTTCTCTCCCACAAAAGGATTGTCAGATGGGATACTGTAGGAGGCGCCATAGTCATTGTTGTCTACGTCGATTCGCAGGACCTTGCCTAGAAGTGTGGACCTGTAAAACACCAGTGTTTGTTTTTACACGAAGATGTGGTTTTCTTTACAAATAAATGATTTGAGATGCATGCAGAGGTGTTTATGTTCTATAAAAAGGGTTTGTGTAACATTAAAATAAGAATTTATCCTTAGGATTGCATTCATAAGACTACAGTTTTAAATTGCCCTATAAACATTTGCGCCATCTGCTGTTGCTTTCTCTCACTCAACCGCATCCTCTCTAACCTCACGTAGCCCACAATGCCTTGTGTCAATATTGACCCTGGCATGGGTCAGAACCGTCTGTGAAGGGCCTCTTCACTCATCTTCCCTCCTGTGAAAAGAGCTGGAGCGACTCCTGACTTAGAGCTGTTCTTTGTTTACTGTGTCTTATTATTTTCTGCTTTGTTCTTTTTATCTGTTGTTTTTGGCTGATTTACAAGCTTAAAAGATCTTCTAGCACCACAGGGTTACATTTATGGAGTAAAATGTTGAGACAAACCAACTTCAGACCAAGGTTAATACAGTTTTTAGGCATATTTTTTTTTTTTTAATTTTTAATTTTTAAAAATTTATTTTAATTTTTTAATTTTTAATTTTTTTTATTTTTTTTTTACAAAATTGCGATATGGCTTTGTGCATTTCTCAAAATGCAAAGACAATTTAATGCACTGCAGTATTTATTTATTTTTGCAATTTGTATCAGAAAAAAATGCAGTTAGATTTTTTTGTAGAAAAAAAATTAGTTAAGTTGTGTACAAAATTATTTTATTTCAACTACATTCCAGGGCTGCATTTTTCATTTTCATTTGCTTTAATTTTATGCACTAAAATAACTACAGCTAAAACTGAGATATATAGAAACTATATAGACAGAAATATGTTTACTTAAATTAAAATGGAAAAATATGACAATTAAAACATTCTAAATATTAATAAAAACTACAAAAGTATCTCTGTGAAATAAACAAATAAATACATGAATGAATGCGTACATATGTACTTGGCTATGGAAGTCAATTTTCACTAACTAACTAACTAACTAACTAAATAAATAAATAGACAGACATCATTTAAACCTTATATATAAAAACAATGAAATGTTACACCTATAAAATGTATGCAACATTTGTCAAAGTTAAAGTGTTAATTAGCATACTGATCATATGCAATGTGATTATATATTCAATGCAGGCTTCACAAATAGGCTGTTATTGGAGAATACAATTGAAATTGAGAAGGCTTTATCAACTGATACTCTATTTAACCTCTGCTTATACCTACACTGTTCTGTGAGCTAATAACATTGCAAGTAACCACATATTGACAACATTCAAAGCAACTGGAACTGAGTGCCCAAAGTGTAATTAAAAGTTAATGTGATGCTGATCATGTTGATATAAGGTTTTTTCCATACTGCGTGTTGCACAGAAGACCATCAGGAGCTACCTAACAGTGCGATCAGACTGAACCTCCACATTCAACATGTAGTGTCAATATAGTGTGCTTCTCTCAGCAGGACTCCAAGACCGCAGTGGCTCTGACAGCTCTCTCTATAAGGATGAAAGTCTCGCTGTGAGTCTATATTCACCAGGCTCTGCCAGCTCTGTCACGCGGGGAAAGCAGGGCGGCAGAGCCAAGGCTAATATTGTGAGGCTGTGTGTCTGTCTGGCTAAATGTGCATTACTCAACCCGGGCAACTGAATAATGCAATGACAAAAACATCATTATTAAAACACCAATAAAGTTATCCATCCACGTCTTTTGAAATCATACAATATATTTTTGTAGGTTTTGGACTTTGTTGATGGTGATTTTCTCATCCTTGAAGCTTGACTGCACCAGTATGGAAAAGAGCAGCTACTTCATTCAACAAAACATATTTTATTCTGTTCCACGGAAGAAAGTAAAACATGAGGAATTGGAATGACATGAGGATGAGTAAATACAGATTTTTTGTATTGCATTACCCCCTTAAGAGCTGAATTTTCTTTATTATTTTAAATTGTAGACTACAACACGAGGAGATTTTTAGCCATTTACCATCAAAATGTTCCTTTTAGAAAATAAATATGTGTGTGTGTGTGTGTGTGTGTGCGCGCGCGCGTGTGTGTGTGTGTGTGTGTGTGTGTGTGCGCGTGTGTGTGTGTGTGTGTGTGTGTGTGTGTGTGTGTGTGTGTGTGTGTGTGTGTTTGTGTGTGTGTGTGTATTTGACTAATAGGAATACATTAGCTGGCTATGGAAGTCAATTTACACTAACTAACTAAATTAATTAATTAATTAATATTTACAATATTCCCATAATAAATATTTACAATTCTAAGGGAAAAACATTCAAACTCATTCAAATTCAAATTCTATTTTTTTTTTTCTCAGAATTCAGTTAAAATCTCACAATTCTGATTTTGTTTTCTAAGATTCTAAGTTTGCAATTCAGAGAAAGATTCAAAATTGTAAAATACAACGTCACGATTACGATTTGGTTCCTTGCCGCTGTCGCCTCTGGCTTGCTCAGTTGGGGACACTTGATTTCTAGCGATTATCGTCAATTTGATTTCACAGATACTATTTAACTAAACTGAGCTAGACAATGACATCACTGAATTCAATAATGAGATGCCTTTAACTGAAAATTGAATGTTTAATCTTATTTTTATACATTACTGACACTCTATCCTCCAGTTTGATACGGTTAAGTGCTTTGACACAATCTGTATTGTTAAAAGCGCTATATAAATAAAGGTGACTTGACATCATGTCATGAATTTACAGTAAAAATATGTTAAAAATAGTGCATTCTGTAAAAAACAAGTTTGTAAAATAAAGATAAATAAAGATGCCTTACTTGTTTTGAGAATTCCCAAACTTTCCAAAAGGGTCTCCCGCTTTGCCGCCGTCTCCTATGAATATGTAGAGATATCCATCCAAACCAAACAGTAGTTGACCTCCATTGTGGTTTGATGCAGGTTCATCAACTTCTAGAAGTGTCCTGTGAACCAAAATAAGCATCAATAGTTTAACAATTTCACAAACTGATCAAAAACTGACAAAAATCACACATCTAAGAGAAAGTCTTTTATTTCAGAATCTATTCATTTTGATCTGCTGATTAATCAAATAATGTCTCCTTTCCTGCAGCTTTGGACAAAAGCATCTGCCAAACATGTAAATAAAGCTAGATTCTGGGCTCTCTTTTGACACTTGTATATTAAATTTAAAATTGCAAGAGGAAGTTTGTTTTTTTTTGCACTTCAACCAATTCTTGGTTTGTGGTTCCGCTTTCTTGACTGTGATTGTCACCACATCAGAGCAGATCTGAAAAACTATCGCTACAAGATGTACAGTATAGCCTATACATATATATATATTTTTTAAATCAAGTATCTGTCACCATAATTTCTGGAACACACATGGATGAATGAAGGAAGAAAATTTGAGGGGAAAGAGGATTATTATCATGAGTTTTTTGTTTTTGGATTTATTTTTTCCTAATAAAAAAATAAATAAATAGTGTTCCTTAGTGTAATTTTAAACTTAAATGACAGCATTTCATGCATGCTGCCAGTTACAGATTTTTTTAAAAAAAAATTTAAATCAAAATTATGAGTTAGAGTATGGCACCAATTTTAACCTTTTTGAAACATGCAAGATTTGTTTCCATGTTTTTTTTTTTTTTTTTTTATGATACTTAATGATATTTATTGAAGGACTATTTAACCTTTTTGAATTATGTCTATGATTTTTTTTCCCCCCCTCACATAGCAAGTTTCAAAACCTTTAGCAAGTTTTATACCATTCTGATAAAGTAAAAATGTCGGTAAATGTACAAAAGATAAAGTAAAAAATTCGGTAAAAATGACCAAATAGAGGGTTAAAACATTGTAACATTTTAATCAAAAGAAGTGTATGGAAAATGTTTTATTCGGGTCTGTGCAGCTATTTTTAACCATGCATGAAATACGCAGGTTTGAGTTGAGTGGAACATAACGTGAATATCTGATATCTGTCTCTCACCTTTCTGAGGAGTGATCCAGCATATTCATATCCGAATCAGACACAAGAAACTCACTGATGCGAATCTTCTCCTGCTTCTTCACAGACACTGAGTAGTACACATAGGCCTTTTTCACGTTTGTGAAACGAGGGTGCAGGGCGATGCAGAGGAAGCCTCGCTCATCTCCGGCCCAAGGTGAGGTCAGAACTGCCCTGGTCAGGTTCAGGAAGGGCCTGTCGATCCGAGAACCGTTGGCCAGGTAAGTCCACACATAACCCAGCTGCTCCGCCACAAAGAAGCGGTGTGTGCCATCATTGGCATGTACCATCGCCACCGGATTGCGAAGCCCATTCGCCGCTTCTTCCAGGCACAACTGAATGCAGCCCTGAGGATCCGCCTTCACGTCTCCCAGGTTGGCGTTGAGCTCGTCGTTGGAGAGGACATTTGGGTAGCAGTACTCGGGATCTTTCAGCTCAAGATATTCACAGAACTTGCTCTGGTCTTCTTCGATAGCATACATTTCGTTTTTATTGATCAGAAGGCTGAGAGTGTAACGGCAGTGGAACCAGAAACCCTCGCAGTAGTTTCCGCAGAGGCCGGGAAGCTCCCGCATCGGGGTGTTTGCGTCTTCTGCATCGTAAAGATGTGCTGCGTAAGGAGAGCATTCCTGAAACAAACAAATCAGAGCATGGACATTTATTCAACAGTGCTATATGAATTCTAAAGCCTTTCTAACAGTAACAGTCCCAGACAAATCAGGATTACTTCAAGACACTGAGTTTAAGATTCAGCTTTAAGTTGACCACATTAAAGGTGCATCACATTAGTGAAAGTTTGGCTAAAGCACACACACACACACACACACACAAGCTTGTCAATGCTTCCCCACAACTTTTATCAGTAAATAGCCTAGATACTAGATTGCTACATTATATTCCTCAGCACCAAGGTGTAAAATCGCTGTTTTTGAAATAACACCGCTTCATTGTTTGTATAGAGACACAGACAAAGGTAACGCCCACACAACTGTCATCTCTCTCTCTCTCTCTCTCAATCAATTGATAATTAATTCAAAGACTATAATTCATTCAAATAAATGTGATCTTACTGCACTATTTCATCTCTGAGTGTGATTTGAAGCGGGCAGAATGCTAGAACTAACACTTCTGGTTAGAAATTGCACTGCAAACATCATTAACAGTTTTAACTTGTAAATGCTGGCAAATGACAAAGGTTTAAGCGGGATAATGCATGGCTTCGGGTGGTTCTTGGCCTCCACGTCGTGCATTAAAATCGTTTAATGCACAGCTAGCCATGCATTATCCCTTACTTAAGCAAGGTGAACGTGGCAAATCTGCATGAGCAATCTGAACTGGTTAGAAAATCTGTGTGGGAAAATCTTTCGCCTTCCTGCAAAATTCACGATTGCATGGATTCCTACTGAAATGGGGCATTTCGTCTGCGAAAAACTGCCAAACAATAGTAAATATGTCTACACTTTATAGGGATAATTCACCCAAAAATAAAACTTCTGTTATTTACTCTCTCTCAAGTTGTTCCAAACCTGTATGAGTTTCTTCTGAAAACAGAAATTGTTGCTGGTAGCCACTCATAAAGTGTTGAGCATGGGTATGAGACTTTATGAGAGTTAGTTATATAAAAAAAGGAAAAACCTATGAAAAATTTCGTTTAAAACGCATGTGCCAAGGTCTTAAGAAATGCATTTATATTTTACGTTAATTGCAATGTTAAATGTTCAATTGTCAATTAAAAAAAAAAAAAAAAAACTTTTATGCCACATGCCATTTTTTTACACACTGAAAACAAGTGTACATATCTTAATTAATACTTTCAAAAATAATTTTCAAATAAATTTTCAAATGATCTGATATGACAGAATTTACTGTTTTATTTTTTGTTCTGCATTTTTGTGCATGATAGGTTTTATTAAGTCAAGTATTTTTAAAACATTTTATTCTAAGAAATATTATGCCAGATTTACAAGGTTTTCAAGATTTTTTTTTTTTTTATTCTTCTGGATGTTGATTTTTCGATGCGATTAGAAGAACCATTTTGGGTTCTCAGAGAACCTTTGAGTAAACAGTTCTTTAAAAGAACCATTTTGCTTAGTGTGAAGAACATTTTAATACTCGTTAATGTTTTTGCACTGTAAAGATTCTCTGACATAGAACCATATATGCAAATAAAGAACCTTAATTTTTTATTGTGTATGAGTTGCATTTTTAATGTACTGCATTGTTTTAATAAATTTATAGATCCATAAAAAAGTGTCATGTAATTGACCCATGAACAATGACTTGCTCCTATCATCAATAAACTTTCAGTTAATCTCAAATAACAAATTCATCTGAAATGTATTTGTTGTGTCAGGCTTTCTGCGTCTCTCCTCTTCACAGTCTGGCAAACGTGGCACTCTGCACGTCTTCTCTACAGCCGGGATCCCAGGATTCAACCCAGCAGCTGGTGATGATCGTTTGAGCTATAAATACAGTAACTCTTGGACATTTTGGACTAACCAAGCCCTCATTATGCCTTAACCACAACACCACACCCATCAGAGGACCGAACCAACCTTGGCAACGATATTGCCAGCTCGGGACTGGAAGATATCCAAGATTACTACAAATAATGATCCTGAAAGTGGCTTGGATTGTTGAGCTAACTTGCTCGTAACACATCACAGGCACTGTAATGTGGCCAAAAGGTGGTTGAATAATGTTTCAAGACTCTCTAATGATGTTTGATTGCAATTCAAACAAAATATAGACTTATTGTGGGGTGGGGGTTATGTGGTATAAATGAGTCCAGCATTTCCTAAACAACATGCAAGGTTATGTAATATACTTTAGCATTGAGGAAAAACCTTGCAGGAAGGGCAGAAATTAATCGGGCTCAATGTCTATGTTAAGGAAACTTCTGAATCTACATAATTCCACTGTAGCTTTCAGGCTTAATAAAAAAAACCTGTAGGTCATAGGTCAAAATATTACTCTTGCATATCCAATAATTTTGCTTCATGAATATCATATGAGTCCAGGAGTTGTATTGAATATTTAAACTACTGTTTCACATGCAGGATTATAGTAAACACTTCTAAGTACAATGCCAAGTGTCTACTTGTTTTGAACAATGCTGTGAAAAGCACCAATTCCCATGCTTTCTTTTCTTCAGATGCACTGTATATTTTTGTCCTCCATACCTTGTGATCCTATTGTAAGTTCTTGTCCAGTCATTGTGTTCTACTGTTTTTGTCGCTTGTATAATTTTGTTTATATGCTTCTGTAATTACGAGAGTCTGTAGGAGTCTGGAGGAAACTCCTCATGGATTTTGTTCAACAGATGGTCCCTGCAGGGTTTCACTCATCAACACATTTGCTCCACTCTACTGGGCCTGAAAGCCCATTAGCTTATATGTCTGTGCCCGTCACTCATCAGGCAATTATGAGTTTACAGCTTCTCCCTGTTGAAAGAGTCATTATTTTAACCCCTTTAATAGGAAATGCATGATGAAACAAACATTTCTTACATATCTGGCTTTGAAAACAAGAACAAAAACAAAAAACAAGAGGGCATCCAAAGGTGTGACCGTACCTGAAAATATGAGTACTAATTACATATTCAATATTTTGCCAGATTCAGCTGTTTATTAATGCAATAACATGAGTGCACAAGATAATAAACAAGAGTGCTCTGCAGCCCCTGAATCGCACCAAAGCCGATATTTAGACCATTCTGAAGGTCATTGCACACTGAATCCGAAATATTCGCATGCATTTTCGTCATACTTTCCTATCAAAATGCAAGCTACGGATGCGAAAATGCAGAAAATCGAACCTGATCTGAATTTTATTTATGACGGACAAAAGTTTCGGAGGCAGTGTGTAAACAATTGACACAATGTGTGGTCGTATTTATTTTTTAACATGCAAAAATTTAAGGCAAAATTTTGGACTCAGTGTGCAATGGTCTTAATAATGATATTGATGTTATACAACTTACATTTTAGAGAAAATATTTTCAAAATTTTTCGAATATTTCCATCTTTGGTCAGCCAACTTCTCCAAACAACACAGTAGTGGCATTACATTAATGAATGAGTCTTAATCGTTGCACAAATTGACTGAGTGGATGATTCAATGACTCGTCAGACATTCACCTGATGCAATCCAGAATAAATCAGTGGTTTTGAATGAATTGGCTGAGTGAATGATGACAGACATCTGTTTTAATCGTGAATGATCAATAACTATAATAATAACTATAAAATTTTAATCTTCATTTGAATACTATGAGAATAAAGAACTCCACATCACTGAACAATAGAACAAACAACATAATTAAAATCACCTTTGTTTTCTTTTTACAGCTGATCAAAACACTGACAGCCAATCAGAATCCACCCAACTTTAAAGTGGCCATGCATTTAAAGTGTCAGATGAGACAACTGTAGTGTGCACTCATAATAAACAAAACATTATCGTAATATTTCCAGTATTGCTGTTTTTGGTCTGTCAAGTGCTCCATACAACATTACAGTACAATACAGTAGTGTATTAAAGTATGTTCCTGACATAATCTGAATTGTTGAATTAATTGGCTGAGTGAACAATTCAATCACTCACTCGTATAGATGGTCACCTGTTTCGATCCAGAAAGATTGCATATGAATTGGTTAGGTGAACAATTCAATGATTCTTTCTTAAAGACTGTGACCTGTTTCGATCCTAAATAAATCAGCATATTAAATGCTGAATGAATGGATGATTCAGTGACTCATAAAGACAGCCACTTGTCGACCTCTACCGGTGAAAGTCTGGGAAGCACAAACACAGACACAGGAAAAGTTCCAGTGCTGTTGAAATAATATCAGCACTCTAGGAATGCAGTTTGATCAATCAGATTCAAAACTGGTGTATTATGAACATTTAGTAGCCTATCCTCTACTCTTGCTCTTTCTTTCTCTCTTTCTGCGGTAGCATATATTTTGCTTCTCTGCAGGTTGGAGAACACAAGCAGCTCCCTGTATCTGGGATAAATGTTCTAACAAAGACAATCATTGAGCTCAGCTTCACCACTAAGTAGTCAAATAAATCAGGCGTTCCCTTCGCCAACCGCAATCTCACTACAATCACAAAACCATATGGTAAATTATTATCATTTCATCCCGGCAGCCTTGAAGTGCTGAAGATGTAAGTAGGTGACTATAAGGTATTATGGTTTTACATAACAGTTTATTCCAATACACCAAAAATTATATATTTACAAAAGTATACACACACACACACACACACACACACATATATATATATATATATATATATATCATATAATTTATATTATAAATAAATATATTTAATATATAAACATAACATATTTTTCTGAAATCTATACATGCATGAGTGTGTATTTATATAAACATAATAAATTTACACAGCACACATGCATATATTATGCAAACAAAAACTTTATGATTAATCGCATCCATATATATATATATATATATATATATATGAATATGAGTGGGTTTATTTTTAAGACTGAAGAGCAAAATTCACACAAAATGACCATAACTAGTAATATCTTATATTTAAAATGACCAAAGTCATCTAAAAATAGCTTATTACAAATTCAGAAGTCATCCAGCCTTCTAAAAGCATAGCCAAAACAAAAATGATGTAACTCCTGATGTAACCTCCTCTGTATAAACACTGATGAATGGGACACAGTCTGCATCATTTATTAACAAAACTGAATAAATAATACAATTAATATAATTTAATATTTTGTGTAATTTAATAACAATATTAATATAATTAAGTAATAAATAAATATAATCCAATAACCCGGTCCAGCTGTTTAAATTATTATATATACATTTCTATAGAGAATTTCTTGAATTAAAGTTAAAGGGACAGTTCACCCAAAAATGAAAACTTTCATCATTTACTCTCGTAAACTCAAGTTGTTCCAAACCTGTATGAGTTTCTCTCTTCTATTGAGCACAAAAGATTATATTTTGAAGAATGCTAGTAACCAAAGAGCTGATGGTAGCCATTGACTTATAATATTTTATTATTATATTATACCATAATATTTTTCATTTTCATACTATAGAAGTCAATGGCTACCGGCAACTCTTTGGTTACCAACGTTCTTCAAAATATAAAGAATGTGTAAATGATGACAGAATTGTCTTTCTTGGGTAACCTTGCATATTGTACAATACAAGACAGGGAACAACAACATAAGACGCATCCACATCCAAATTACGTGGATTTGGAAGCAACAAGAACTGAGACAGATATAAACTTTTAAGGTGAACTATTCCTACAAAATAAATGTAACTCAACCACCCCGTCAATGTATTATAATTCTTCTATGTGCATTTCTACAGAGAATTTTTAAAGCAGCAAAGAAAACAGTCCCCTGACCTGAGACTCACCTGGCAAAGAATGCTGCGGATGTACTTCCCACAGGCCATGAATCCAGTGTGATCAAAGTAGTCCATGATCTGATAGAAGCGCTGGGATATTAGGTTATCCCTGTCCAAGTCACAGCATCCGAATTTGGCGTACTCCTTGCAGAAGAGCAGGGGCTCTGGAGGCTGGAACGGAGGCTTGTAGTCCAGGCACTGTGGGTGGGCATTTCCCTGCTGAGGGATCAGGAGGACCACCAGAATCAAACTCTGAGAGAGAAAGCAAAGAGCTCTCCACACTGTCATTCCTCTCATCGCACAGGAGAAAACTCTGTACAAAGGTGGCTTGTGCTGAGTTTGAGAAATACCAATGGTGTGCAGTTTCTCCGGCGGTTAGTTGCAGTGGCCGGTGATCTGTCTCCAGCAAACACGTGCAAACGCACTCACAGACACACACTGCTCTGACATGAGGCTCTGGGGCAGAGAAGCAGCTACACAAGGCCTACTCATTCAACAGCCATGCCACACACACATGCATGCATTACACACACGCTGCTCAACTCCCTCCCGCTTTCCACCCGGTCTCCTCCTCTGCATTTCCCTGCTTTCTCTCATTCTCCTGCAGACGCATTCCTTCTGTGTGCGGCTGGCCTGCATCAAACGCTCGCGGCCTCCCTCCCCCGATTGAACCCGAGCCTCTTTCTCTCATGTTAGTCCTTTCATTTCGCCAGCTTTTGTTTATGCAATTGTCATATAAATATAATTTTGAACAAAACTTCTCACCCTTCCATGTAGTCAAGATTGAGTCAGTTAAATGACATTTTCAGTATGATGCAACATTGCTCTCTGTGTATGGTGGGTGCTGGGTTTTGTCAACTGATTTTATGGCTCTTTTCCAAGCACTAGTTTTGCTGTCTGATCTGATGTTGCATCCTAACATAAACTGGAACTCGGTGACCTAATGACCTATTTCAAACAGCTTACATATCTCTATTAAAAAAAAAAAAGAAGAAGAAGATGAAGAATTGTGCTTAATTGTTTTGAACGTGCACTTCAAAAGTTAAAAGTGTTAAAAAAATGTACTTGCAGATAATACAATATTAAGGCTCACTTTCATGACACTTTCAAGACTGGTTCTTAACACTTTTAAAAAGTGCACTTTATAATATTTCAAATTAAATGCTTAACTTTAAAGTACATTTTAATTCAATAGAAATGGCATTAAAGTGTTAGATTACGTAGTGCAGATAGTAGTGAAATTGCTTGGAAAATAATAATAAATAAAAAATCTATCCTCATACATTATTTGGCCATTTATATATATATATATACACACACACACACACACACACACACACACATATATATATATATAAACTGAATAGATTTACATTGTCTCAAAAGTATTTACAGATAAAAGTGTTTAAAATGACTGCAATTTTTACAATTGAGCATATTTTTACTAAATATTTAGACAGAATATATTTTTAAAAAGTTAAATTGTAATAAATAGTGCTATTTTTTATTTTTCATTAATGAATGAAATGTAAATATAGTAATAATGCATATTTTAGTGCTTTGTCTGCTGTCTTAGATCTTTTTTGTTTTTTTGTTTTTTCACATGCTTTCCTTCTATAGAATTTGGCCAAATCTTATCTTTATTTATGCTGTCTTCTGAAACAACCAAGAGCATATGATGCCTTAAAATACTGTCAGCTAGAGAGCATGCTTGTCAGCTGTTGATAATCTCTGCTCTCTGACTTTCTCTCTTTTTACTCTATACATTATTCAGATGAAATCTGTTTTTGATTCTCATGTCAGACAGCCATGAGGAGCATCGGTTCTCTCACGTAAGCGCAGATCAAGAGCTTGAGCTTCCTTCACTGCATCAGCCGTGGTTAGATAAATCACAAAGACCAGAACAGCAATAAAAGCTGCTGAGGGCTGCATTCTGGTGTAGGGTGAATCTTTATTTGGTTTAATTGTATTGAGGGTTTTGTATGGCTCCTAATTTGACTAACCAGTGTGGAAAACAAGCCCTTGAAATGAATCTGTGTCACATTCTTGAAAAACCTGATTCCGCTCAATGTTTTTGATTGAGTTCAGATATGATGCCTTGTTTTGTGCTGTTGATGTTCAGAGTTTTTGTAAACCCAGGTTCATTTTTCTTATTAGCCCTGTTTGCTCTGAATATGATATTAGATTTGTCTTTTGAAAAATTAAACTTTAATCCTTGCATGATATAAAGGAGCTCCAGTTGCTTTGCCAATGACTGTCTGCCAAAGGCTTAATAAACTTGGACGCTTGCTAAAAGAGCATAACAAAGCTTGATCCACATCCCACTGTGTCTGAGAGAAGCAAAAGAGGTTTTGTATACGGTGAGCGATTCGTGGAAGGAAGTCCAGTAAACTGAACCTGGTGATTCAGTGCCACACCATGTGGAGACCTTCTGGGAAACTACGTCTTATGGGTAACTTAACGACTGCTGTCAACGTGACCAACACTCCTAAATGCAGCAGATAGGGAAGATGAACGTGGCAGTGCGAGTATGTTTTGGCCGACAATTAAAGAGCAGCAAGAAGAACATCCTGAATAATAAGAAGACTTCTGGGAGCTTCTCAGCTTCACGTTTGTGTCCTTAAATCTGGAGGATGTTCATTGTCCAGTCATGAAAAGCTTTTCTGAATCCGTTTCAAATAGGTTTTCTCTTTGAAAGCAACCTTGTGATTTTATGCCAGCATTCACTGTCTGTATTTACATGCCGCACATTTAGATATGGAAATATTGACATTTATATTGAATAAGCCATAATGCACAACTTTTGAGAAATTGAGACTACCAATACAACAACATTGTCTACTTTCAGTCAATGTGCGAGACTTCTGATTCATAATCTTTTATAATTATGATAATAAAATAATGTGATATCAAAGCACCAGCATGCAGTATAAAGGCGCATTAAACGTACTGATTTTGTACAGGTAACTAAAAGCAAATATAACTGGAAGCAGAACTTACTTCAAAAATAAGAGTGGGAGCTTTGCATGAGGGTAAAAAAAAAGTTCCCACGCAGATTACCCTCGTATTTGAATTGGTCACATGCTGAACGTTATACAAATGGTAATCAATGTTGCAAAAAACATGGTTACTACACTTTTAGTATAATATAAACATTGTTCATTTTCATAAGGGAACTTTTCAGTAGAAGTAAAGAAGATTTTTACCTGAAACCGTGGTCCTTAGTGATGCATAAAATGCAAGTCAGTGGGACATATGATATACTGACATAAGTAAAAAAAAAAAGAAGCATATACAGTTATACAGTGGATCCTGACGATATTTGGAGGTCTTATGAAGTGAAACGATTGGTCTGTGCAAGAAACAGAACATTATTTACAACATTATTACTGTAATCCAGAGCCTCAGGCAAATGGGGAAATCCGATTATTCTGATTATTTCAGTCAACTGTTTTTTTTTTCTTCTTTTTTTCAGTTTGTTCACTTTCAATAAACTGGTTCAAAAACCAATTTACCAGTTCTTTTACGTAATCACACAAGGACATCACATACAATAATGTGAAATGTATGTTTTACATGTCTAAAGCATATAAAGTGAATAAACTAGCTCACCTTTTAACACCATGAGAAACCATAATTTGAAAGTGAAAGTAAAGTGCCATATGGCCAAATATGGTGACCCATACTCGGAATTTGTGCTCTGCATTAACCCATCCAAAGTGCACACACACAGCAGTGAACACACACACACCGTGAACACACACCCGGAGCAGTGGGCAGCCATTTATGCAACTTCATTCAAGAGTTTGATTTAATGTTAAATGCACATATTGATTTGCATTATATGAACCAGAATCACCATGGAGCACAGTTTCAGCTAAAAAACCTTCTCTTTTTTTTTTTACTGTTCTACTGAACAATAAAGAAGTCACCTACATCTTGAATGGCCTGAAAGTGAGTAAATTAACAGCGAATTTCATTTTTGGGTGAACTTTCCCTTTAAATGTTCCAGTGTGTTTGTTTCAGCGGGAGAACAGTATGAACTTGAACTCGTTATCGTAGAGATTAAGTGTTGCTGTTGCATGATGTTAGAAACTACTAGGCAAATGCTTTTAAAAGCGTGTTGAGTCACTGTCTCTGTTATGACAAGAAGTTCAGATGGTCCTTGAGGAGAGTGAATAAACAGAGTATTGAGTTAAAAGGCTGGAGATAAAAGGGTTTTGAGAGGTCATGATGACACAACGGCAGTGAGTGATGCTGGAGAAGAATCCTGCTATTAGTTAAGCAAATACGACCTGATACTCAATTTGTTCCAAAAAGAATCTCTGTGCAGCTTTTTCATACAAGAATTAAAACTCAATAAATGACAGTAAACAAAAGTATGAATGTTTGTTACTGATTTTGCATGTTATGGCTGGTTTATGGGTGTCTTTAAGAAACTGTGAATAGTACAAAAAGTCTCTAGAATGGCATTATGCATATTTTAAATACATGTGTTTAACTGCACTGTACTCAATCAGAGCAGATTGCATCCTTCTGTTGAGCCATTACTAGATGACCGGTCACTTGAACAACCGGCCTAGCATTTTAATGAACCTGGGCAAATTGGAAGACAAATTGTGATGATAATTTGTCTTCTAATGTGTTTGGCCCCTGCCGGTTAAATACAAAACTACAGAATCATGGTTATACCTTCTGGGCTGAACAGAAATGCAAATGGTTAGCGCTCAGCTCTAGACTTTATCTCTGTGTGAGTAAAAAAGAGTGTGTGAGACAGAGAGAAATAATGTTACATCTTCTAATGTACCTCTATCAGTGATCTCTGGCTGGTTTGTGGTGTGTAATTACTATTGGCAGGCCATTAAATGCAGAGACAGCGGCTTCACAGTTAATTTCCAGCAGATGGTCAAGCCTCCAGACAGCAGACACAGGTCATTCCAGGTCAAAAGAGCCAGAGGAAAGATATTACATTTGTTCCCAACAAACATTAGACTAGTCATGGTGATTGAACTGTTGTACAGATGAACGGTCACTAAAGGGTATTTGCACACTTATGTCCAATAGACCTTTATATTGACTTGTTCTTGCAGTACTAAATGTTAACACTGAAGAAAATTTTCTGAAAAAAAAAGGTACAAAAGCTGCTACTGGGACAATAACTTTTCAAAAGGTACACCTTTATACCTAACGTGTTATATTAGTATCTAAAAGGTCCATATTAGTACCTACTGAGATGGTACCACCCCAGTGACAGCTTTTGCACCTTTCTTTTCTGAGAGTATAGAGGAAAAAGACAAACATATACTTGATAAAAGCTATTTAAATGTGACCCTGGACCACAAAACCAGTCTGAAGTGTCAATTTTTCGAAATTTTGGTTTGTTATGATCGGACAATATTTGGCTGAGATACAACTATTTGAAAATCTGGAATCTGAGGGTGCAAAAAAAATATAAATATTGAGAGAATCACCTTTAAAGTTGTTCAAATGAAGTTCTTCGCAATGCATATTACTAATCAGAAATTAAGTTTTGATATATTCACGGTAAGAAATTTACTAAATATATTCATGTAACATGATCTTTATTTAATATCCTAATGATTTTTGGCATAAAAGAAAAATTTATAATTTTGACCCATATAATGTATTTTTGGCTATCGCTACAAATATACCCCAGCGCCTTAAGACTGATTTTGTGCTCCAGAGTCACAAATATCATTAAAGTTCACATCTGGATCATATATAACTCTACACATAAACATAACTAATTTTACTACAGATAAAAAAAGACATATAAATAGGCTGTTTGTGTCCAAAAATAAAATAAAAATATACTGTACTGTGTGTGTGAGTGAGTGCAACTTATTTGCTGCATAACCATTTTAAGAAGATACATGAAGGAATCCTTCATTTTTACACATTTTGGACGTACTGTATAGATAATAATACTTGCATAAAAATAACAGCAGAACAGAGAGATATTTCCCATGCAAGACAGTATCAATCATGTAATCTAACAGTGTGAATGACTGGAGTGAAACACAAATAAATAAATCACATGTATCTCATTGTGGATGTTTTATCTTAATTAAACAAAAAATAATGCATGAATTAAATAAGTAAAATTATCATGATTTAAAACGTACATCACGTGCAAACAACCGCCATCATATAGTTAAGGCAAAACTTACAGAAGTGATGACTTGGATGAAATCGTCAGACTGCTTTGTTAAGGATGAATGAGACACATTCTGACACTTCTTGGTGGTTGTTTTTATATAATCCAAATTGCTACATCAATGCCATCCTATGCGGTTTAGGCTGCTATTTTTTAATAATGGAAGAATATTTACATATTTATCGCATCCACATGTTTTCATATTTCATACATTTAACAGCAGAATTTTTGATGACTGTAACTGCTTGGATTTTTAAGCAACAAATCAAACGTGTGAAACAGTGCTGTATTGTGCTGGCATCAGGTGTGTGTTTACAAAGAGCGTCCCTGAGCGTCCGGTGATACTAGCTCACAAATTACAGATCAGGCCAATATTGAGCAAGCAGTTCATTCATATTCATTAATATGCATGCATGCATTTGTGTGAACAGCTGATGCTTAAAATGAAACCCATTCAAAAGCTAGAGTCAGTCTCATACTGACCAGCATATACTGTAAATAAAGTGCTTTTCTCCATTTATATACAATATATGTACACAACTATGCACTTGTTTTTAATTAATGCATAAACAACAATCAACAATTAGATGCATATTATCGATAAAACTTACTTACTTATTTAGTAGTTCTAAAAATACTAAAGTTCTCTTTGTTTCAATTATTTGGCTATTTTTTTAGGAGAATTTTGCACATTTTAAACAATCTGTCTTTACCACACATAACCAAAATATGGAATGCATTTAGTGATTCGACTGTGAAATACTAATCCTAACATTTGCAGACATGTAGAGCACATTAAAGATTTTACAATTATGACTCTATTTCTCCAACATGAATCCTCTTGCTCAAACACTAGTAGATATTGTTCATTCGAAGCTCCTCCATTTCTGTGTCTTCTAACCAGGTTTCCATATGCTCTTGCAGCAAACAAAGTGTCTCAAAGCATCTCATTGCTTTAATATAAATGTCCTTCAGGCTGCAACATGTTTCTTTTAGTCTGAAATACAAGAAGAGATGTTCAAGGATCAGAAGAGCCCACATACAGTAGATCCCTTTGCAAGAGTCAATAATATCAAAAAACAAAAAAAAAGACTACAGAATAATGTCTAAATGTTTTAATCATATATAGGTGAAAATCAAAGCCTCTGAACAAACACATGCAGATGATGAACTCCAGATTTGTGGCTGTCAAGGACAGTTTTGATGAGCTCTTATCATGGTCTTGCTCTTTAAAATCATGTTTTCAAACCGTGGATATCTTTTCTTTGTTGCAGAATGGATTCAAGGACCGATTTTGATTCAAGGCAAGCTCATTTGGAAGCAAATATGTAAAACTAAATAACCATTTTCATGGTAATTCTAACACATTACACCCCTGAAACCTGACTGTACATTAAAAAATACCAGTCAAAAGTTAGTAGTCATTAAGATTTGTTATTGTTTTTGAAAGAAGTCTCTTCTGCTCACCAACGCTGTATTTATTTAATGAACAAATGCAGTAAAAACAGTAATACTGTGGAAAACATTGTTTTGCAATATCAAATAAGTAAATACTGTATGTGATGCAAATACCCACTGAGAATAAATTATCCCAGAGAGCCGAGTATATTTCTTACCCTTACAGTATTTACTGAATTGTATAATCCGTTCAGATCATCCCTGCTTGTCCAGTGGTCTTTACATGAATAAACATCCTCCACATGCTGTGAGCCACTCTTACCGCCTCTGAAAGAGAACCTGGATACTGTGCTTAGAGCTGTCAGGCCTGAAGTCAACACAAGGTGTTTAAAGAGCCTTCAAATGAAAGAAAACTTACCTCCAAAATGAGACGGATCATTCCACGCCGGAGCACATGGATGGGCACCTTTATGATCCCTAAGGCACATTGTGGTGTGATGTGATGGGCACCTATGTCTCCACTGACTCCGGAGCCAAGCACACAAACAGAGTTAAACACGACACCGGGCTGTGCCACATTTCTGAGATCAAACCACAGCCAGAAAAATACCACAGCCCTGCTGCCAAACTCCTGGAGGAAATTACAGGGGCAGAGAGACAAGATTCAAGCCTTCAGTGGCTTCAGCACAGAGCAACAAATCTGCGAGCATGATGAATCTAAGATTTAAAGACAGCCTTTAATTCCTTAACCCCAAATATTTAAATAAAAATTAAAAAATATAATAAACATTTCACATTACAAAAAAAAACAAAAACATTCTGGCTACATTTTATTTATCAATATCCATTCCATTTTTTCATAACATAAAATGTATTTGTGTATAAACACTTTAAATCATTCACTAACAAATGTGATTCATTATCTGTCCCCTTTTCTGTAGCGTGAGGAAAATGCACAAGAGCAAAAACGTGCATCCTTCATATATGGGCCAAGAAAAAGCTTTCATTTTTTATTGGTTTACTTAATCTCATCACATCATTATTAACTATTATTCCCATTCTATATTTGTTCATGTGTTTGCCAAGACCCCGAGGCAACAGAGGGTTTATACTGTTCACACTACATCAGCCCAGAACCAAAACCTCACAAAATGAATTCACCCAGGATTTAATAATACAGAGCGACTGCATGCTCAATGCATTTTAACCTCTGAACCTGAAACTCTCCTCCACGGTCTGATTAATCGCACTGGAACTAAAGTCACGTCTCGGTTCAGAGATCCAGCAGACCGTTAGTAACTGTGTTGACCATCAACAGTCCACAAAAAAGACTTTTGGGCTTTTAAAAATTGAGCTCTGATTGAATTAATGAGCTGGTATATCTGTAACCCACAGAAGAAGAGATTCAGGATCATTCAAGCACTAATATTATCTTGCATGTGATCACTCTTAAATATGAACTCAGACTGAAGTAGGCAGGGCTAATGTTTCTTTTAACAACACAAGAGACTGTGTTAAAAACACCCAATTAAATGGGAGAGCAGTGGGTTTGTGGACTATGCACCAATAATTGGTTGGTATTGTGATTTACTAAAGCTTAACAAAAACTGAAAAGTGATGTTTTTTTGTTAAAACACTTATCCTATAAGTTTAATGTGCAGAGACTATCAGTAAGTCCTTTGTAGATTGAGGTACCTGAAAAATGGGAGATAAAAATAGAGAACAGAGGGTGCTACAAAATTAATAATTTACAAAATGATGGATAATAATGATGATTTTGCTTTGTTTTTGTTCACTTTATGAACATTCTTTAAATATAATCATTATATATTTTATCATAATTACTGTGGTATTCCATGCATGCAACTTTTTGGTTTACAATCTTAATTATTTCAGTAATTTTAACAAATTTACTCTTAAATATAGATGCTGCATGCATTGCATCCAACACCTTTGCATTTCCTCAACTCAGAAACTCTGGGCTTAAAGAAAATCCAGAGTTGCACACTTAAAACTTTATGGCGTCACTTCTGTGCGTTCCACTCAATCAAATGCAGTATTTGTGACTCAACTTGAATGCACCAACACATTCTCACACTTGCAGCTAATATATGTCATCATGCATCATATTGGTCCTATATTGCCCTAAAATAGACCAAAATAATGTTAACTCCAACAGAAGGGGCAGAAGCGGAGAGAAGTGGGCAGAATTACCAGAAGCAAAGTTAACTCATGCTAAATGCGTCGACCCATCGGACAACCACCATCTGTCTGATTTAGCGAGAACTGACTCGCACAAACATGCACCCTTAGTTGAGCCCTATCTGGAGACACATGTCCCATGGATTTGGTTGATCATGTTAATCAACAGTTGGCAGATGTTGTGTAATGCTGGCTTACATAACCAAGCAAACTGTAACCAACCCCTTCTGATGAATAAACCGAGCCATTATTTGGTTCAGTCACAAAAACAGATCTATAGAATAAGTGCTAATAAAATAGAAATCGATAGGCTGCCTTTAAATGCACTCAAAGGGGACGTTTTTGCAGGAAGCAGACTGAAGATTGTTGCTTGCATACTACATACTGTGCTAAGGTGCAGATGGGTGAGGGATCAGGAGGTCAGGCTGTGTTCTTGCAGACTACGGAGTCTAAAAGGCACAGGCGCACACCACCGCTACCACCACAATGTTGCCAATGGTTGCAATGACGGCCACCCACAGCCAGATGGCGTCGCTGGAGTACTTGCCCTCCTCGTCCTGCTCGGCTGGTCTGGAGAAGCTGGTGTTGAGGTTGGAGGTGGACGTCTGAAGAGACGTGTTGCCGTTGTATGGAGAATCCATGAAGGCCTCACTGACTGCTTGCAAATGCTGTAAAAAAAGGGGGAGGGGGGGGGGGGGGACTCTTTGTAATGGAGCAAAGATTAATGTGATTTTTCTCTGTCTGAGGGTACGTTTACACTAAAACACATACGGACAACAACATTGGGTAACACTTTATCTTAGGGTCTTTTAACTAGTTGCTTATTAGCATGCATATTACTAGAATATTAGCCATTTATTAGTAGTAATTAAGCACACATTAATGCCTTATTATACATGACTTTATTCTACATCCCTAATTCTAACCAATACCTAAACTTTACAACTACCTTACTAACTATTAATAAGCAGCAAATTAGAAATGTATTAAGTTAATAGTGAATGTGTTCCCTATTCTAAAGTGTTACCCAACATTGTCATAATGATCCGCGAAAACGTCTTAAAGAACTGTATTATGTATGTCAGGCCAGTAGTTGGTCATGTCACTTAATAGCAAGAATTGGACCTTAAAATAAAGTGTGACCAAAAATAGTTGAAAAAAAAAAAAAAAGTAAAAATCTCACTTAATAAAACTCTCCAAGTAATACTTTACTTTTATAGTTTTATTGTTACGAAGCTTCTTGGATAAAATTCTCAAAAGCTTGACTTTCCTGCTCTGAGCTGTTTGATAACGGACCTGGCAAAAAAAAAAAAGAAATACGTGTCTATTTATCATGTAATGTTCTGATGGCTCCCATCTGGCGTATGATGTCATCAGTCTGGAGGTGTACAGGTGCATTCTGTGTAATGATGATCATTTTGTTCTGTTGCTCTTCGTCACCTCATTGCTCCTCTATCTAAACAATGACAAGCTCCATTCATCAGATCCAGACACAATCATCATCGCTCGTCATCTGACCTCAGAACAGCTGTTTGAAGGTTGGAGAAGAACTGCTTCATATGGTGGCAAAGGAAATATATGTTTCATCGTTTTGTTTGACACCCATGGTTTAGCTTGTATTCATTATACTTCTTGAAATTATTTAATGGGTTATGAGCTTGAAAAAGGAAAATTGTTGACATTGGTGTTTGTGAAGGTTCAAAGAGGACATTTTCAAACAGGGTTATTAAAGTGAACTAAAAAAAAAAAAAATCACTTGAAATTAAATGTTAACGGAAAATTATGGAAGCTTGTTTCCACCACGGTTTATAAATTAAAATAAGAATTAATTAATATAAAGGTATTTGCGACTTGTCACAATTCAGATTTTTTTTATGAGATATAAACTGAACAAACAATTCTGAGAATTGTGAGAAAGTCACAATTATCTTTTTATGTATTTATTCCATGGTGGAAATGAGCTTCAATAGAAAATAAAACATGTATAAAACTTAAACTTTCTTTACTGCTGCTATTGCCAAGGCAACATCTAATTTTAGTTTAGTTAATGTGAATTAAAAAACATATACAAATACATACAAAAAAAAAAAAACTAAAACAAAAAAGTGAAAATGTTAAATGAAAATTTGAATATTCTAATTCAATGTAGTAACAAAAAAGTATATCAATTATACTAAACTTAACACTGGTGACAGATTAATAAAAAATAAAAACTTCTATGCTTCTATGCATCGGTTGTTGATTGGCTGTTGAGATGTGGGCGTGATCCATAGGTGTATGCAGATGAGTGTGAGCTTTTAGGGGCGGAGTTTAACTGTTTTTTTTTTGTTTTGTTTTTTCATGCCGACTTCAAAACTTAACATAAATTTCAGATCTGCTCCATGTAGATAAAACGTGAATTAAACCGCTCGTATTCTTAATTCAAGTGAATAATGTGTCACTAATTTCAAGTGATATATAGTTTTCCCTCATTATCCTCATTATCTGAATACGGCTCATTAGCTGCATACTGCTACTCAAGTCTTAATGTGATTAGATTAAGAGCCAAAAAAAAAAGATATTCAAAGTTCGATTCAGGTCAATAGAATAATATATGCATTAAATATATTAATAGTACTGAGACTGAAGGGCAGCGAGTCCACTCATACACACACAGAAGTAGTGTAGTGAGAGACTAGTGTTGTTTGTGACAGCTGAAGGCCGTTATCAGTGATTATCATTCTCTAATGAGGCGTCGTCTCGTGTAAACATGCGTTTCTGGGTGCAGCAGCTGACAGGTTTCTGTGCTCATTCAGAGAGGAAGAACAGCTGTGAAGACTCTGCATCACGCTTCAGAAATATATCAGCCTCCCTCAGAGATCACCAGAGGAAACACACAGATGCACGTCATTAACCCACCGCTCTTCGTAATACAAACCATAAAGAAACACCATGCAGTGCCTGCTTGAGTTTACAGTGAAGATCTCAACTAAACTAAACTCTAATGCTGGCTGTAGTTCAGAGCCATACAGAAATGCATGTTAAATTCAATTTAATTAAAAAGGAGTGAATAAATGTTTCCCTCTTGCCTTGCTTTTATTTTATTTTGTGTCAAGATTATTTGTCAAGATTTGTTCATTAGATGATCAAAATGTATCATTTAGTAATTAATGAATTTGTAACCTAAGAAAAAAGTGGTTCTTTGAAAATACTTTTTGTAAATTGTTACAACCTATTACATATATATATATATACATATATTTACATATTTTAACATTTTATCTATTTATTTATTTGTTTGTTTGTTTATTTATCTATCTATCAGCCACACATTGTGGTTAAACTTTGTTTAAAAAATAAATAAAATTGTAGTGTGGCCAAAATTTCATTCCCCTTTAGCAATTAAAATCTGTTACTCTTGCAAAAATACCCATTTTATCGGTTTATTTTATTATTATTATCAAAATGTACAATATTCGCACACATTTGAAATCAAAGACAGCTATTTACATATTCTCATTGTCATTTTTTTAACTAAGCCTCAAACTATGACTGACTTTGCACAGCTTGCGTTAGAATCATCACGAGCCTCGTAATATGTATATTTAATAAATCAGGCCCTTTAAACTGAGACTGGTCGCTCTTCCAAAGTTTCTTGTTTTCCTCTCATCTCAGGACTCAAGCTGAGGCGCGTTTCCAGTGAAATGATTACTTCATTACTTCCAGCCCATTGCAAAGCAAACCAAAGGAGCACAAAGGAAAACACATCAAGTAAAACAGCCAGTGTTTGAGTGCAGCACAAGGTAAAATTACATAATAATACAATGAGGTGCATCAGCGTGAACATTTCTCTCCTGAAGTCATGTGCATAATCAGGCGTCCCGCTGCCACATGCCAGCACATTTGGATATTAAAAGGTCAACAAACACATGCAACCCCACGCTAAAACTCATTAACACTAATGTGTGCCATCCAGAGCAATGCTGACCACAAGCAGTTTATCATCTTGACCATATGTGTGTTTATATATATATATATATATAAAACATTTATTTGATATGCAATTATTCAAATAAATTATATTTCCATTAACGATATCATTTATTTATGTTTTATATTTTTTATTATACATTTATTTAATGCATGTTTTATGTATGTACTGTATATATATAAATATATATATAATTATTATTATTAGTTGTAGTAGTATTGTTGTTGTTGTTCTTTTATGTATATAAATGACACAAATAGTATATTATTTTACTATTATTTACTTAATTAAATACATAAATATTGATAACATATAAATAAGTATATAAGTATAAATACATTCAATATCTCTCTTTGGGAACATGTTGTTTAAATCTGAATCAGTTTTCTACAGCCACAAATTAACCAAACCGCTGAACTTCATTGTATTAATAACAATCCAGCTATCAAACCACTATCTGTAATAAAAGCTTTATATCTCATCAAAACTGAATGTGCAAATATCACAAGAATGAATGCACATACAATTCATGAAATCTGTTGCTATCAGAGCAGTTAAAGCACAATATAGAGACACAGAAAAGACTATCAGCAAGGGAAGAGGAAATGAACTAAATACAGAACAAATTAAACGAGTACCTCTAGGTTTCTGCTCCTGAGTTGACTGATGGAAAAAGTGTCTTTATAAGAGTCCTGTCACTCATATTCTATGTGTGTGTGTGTGTGTGTGTTAGAGAGAGAGAGAGAGAGAGAGAGAGAGATCTAGCTGCTGGATTACAGTCAGTCTCCGCTTTTACTTTCAAGGCAAATCAGGCCAATCTCACCTTATTCAGATACAGAAACAACATTAAAAACAGCCAAACATCTCTGCTGTCCATCTGTAAATCAGTCCTCCTGTTCCCCATGTGTCTGTGTTTAAATGCTTGTATGTGATCAGTGATGCATGTGTTTAATCTGAACAAAAACATTAAGCCTTTGAAGCTCTTTCTAGCAAACCAGGATCATGGATAATGATGGCGAGCATCTGGCCATGATCTAGTCTATGGCAATGAAATCTTCTTATTGTAACATTACGTGTACATTTTTTTGTGTGTGTATAACCAGTGTTATATTATAGTTATTTTTTATACTATTATAGTATATATTGCTATTTAGAATATATTTCAGACTTTCTTGAACTGGCTTATCTCTACTGTTTTAAATACATACTATAACAGATTTCAGCATGATAAAACGTGTATAATGGAGTTGAGAGTATGAACAAACAAACAGCAAGGAACTGAAAGACAGATTGCATGTTTATCCATTCATTTGATGTAAATCTTGTACATCTGAAACATTGTTTTTTTTATGCAACCCTTGTTCTGTTTGTTTCTAAAGCTCATATCTCTCTCCTCTTAGTTTGTAAACTGGCTCAGCTTCGCTCTAATGCTGATTGGATCTGATGAGAAGCTCATCAAATGTCATCCATCTCTGTAATCCAGTTCTGTGGCACAACCAGAGTATTTTCCATTAAGACCACAATGCACTCAGATTGCAAGAGGGAATAAACTAAACATGAAAAATCAATCCATCTTCAGCTGGTCTGACATTCACATTACAGAAAATATTAGCCTCAAGTGAATCATGTTACTCTGAGCTGCATAGACATCTGACTGATGCACAACATTCACATTAACTTCAAACATGGTGTATGCACACACACGCACACACACACACACACACACACACGCACACACACACGCGCACACACACACATGCACACACACACACACACGCACACACACACACGCACACACACATGCACACACATGCACACACACGCACACACATGCACACACACACACACACACACACACACGCACACACACACACACACACACGCACACACACACACAATACAGAGGGACTGTATCCTGAAATCCTATGAGTAGATTTCACTTCAAACTTGCTTAAAGCAATATTTAACCTACAAATGAAAATCTCACCCTCAGGTCATCCAAGTTTGTATCTTCATCAGATTTGGAGAAATGTAGCATTGTATCACTGTCTCGGAAATGGATGCTCTGCAAAAGCTAAAACAAATCCATCATTAAGATGTTTACAACTTCAAACCATTGCTTCTGAAATATGAGTCCATAATCCATAATAACGCTTCCGCCAGTGAAAAAAGCCATCTCCTGTTGTCTCTCATATCAAAATCCAGACACATATTTGTTTAGAGCTGGTTTGTCTTGTAAACTTGATCTGTGCAGATTTCTCTCCTGATTCACACGAGACCACTTTTTCACTGGCGGAAGCGTTATTATGGATTAAGGACTTGTATTTTAATTAAAAACATCTTAATGATGGATTTGTTTCAGCTTTTGTCTTCTCCAGATGTTAACTGATGGACTGGAGTGGTGTGGATTATTGTGATGTTTTTATCCGCTGTTTGGACTCTCATTCTGACGGCACCCATTCACTGCAGAGCATCCATTGCTGAGACACTGATGCAATGCTACATTTCTCCAAACCTGACGAAGGAACAAACTCATCTACATCTCAGGTGGCCTGAGGGTGAGCACATTCAGCAAACTTTTATTTTGGGGTGAACTATTCCTTTAAATCCTGATACTTTACGTTCTTATTTCTGTGACAACTCTGACAATTTGTCTTGAGTGGGATTTCTTACTTTCAGTAAAATTTCTGTCAAGTTTCAAACACAAAGTTTCAACGTTTTGGCATCATTTTTCAGTATTTCATGAATTAGCATCAGAAACTGACACCCACTGTAAATGCACCATAATATGTGTCATCTCTTCATGAAGCTTCAGCAAACAGAATAACACTCAGTGACATGTATTAGCGTTATCCTCTCTGGATGAAGGCTGCTGCCTCACCTGTGCAGGATGACAGACCCTAAACCCTTCCTACATGTCTCATGCATCACCGAGTGAAGCTGTTGTGAGTCTGTGTGTCCTGCTGAGACTGCAGTGGGTTGAGCAGAATACACTGCTTCTTACTGTCATTTCCGTGGAGTTGCTTGAGAAACTCTAAAATGCCTTTCATGTAAACTTGAAGGAGTGTGTTCAAGGCCTTGAACCGTACATTAAATATGAATAGAAAATACTGCTCTATAGCTTCACTCTCGATTGAAGAAATCCCTAACCTCACATTATCATCTTACTGAGATTGTTGACTGCCAACTCTGAACTGTGAACAAGTCTCCAAAAAATGCTTTGGTAACACTTTATAAAACTGTGTAAAAAATAAATAAGGGACATTAAATATTGATACGAGTTGAAATTATTTATTATGTGAGGAACAGATCACATCAGTCAAAGTCACAATTTAGCATCACTGTACAAAAATAACGGACCAATCAGAATCAAGTAGTCAGAATCAGAAGCTTGTCAGAATCAAGAGTCATGTAGTAAAATCTAATTAAGTTTGTTTATGTTATGAAAGATTTTATAAAGTGTTACAAATGTTTCATGCCTACTGCAACTGTTACTGTCGTAAACGAGCACACATGGCTGTCCATGGTCACGTATTTGCATCTGTGATCAGGACTGCGTGAGTTTGGGAACAGATGCACTTTACATTTCTAATTAGCATTCTGTCACTTGATAATAAAGTGCCCAAAGAAGAAAATGGCTGATTAATCAGCTATCATAACCAGATGCTTCACTATAGGACACTCGTTGAGCCTTTTTAGCTGTACTTCACTACTAAAAATAAGTCAAAATTATTTTAAATTCTTTTTGAATTAAAAAAAAAAGGTTGATTAAAATTAAATTAATTAAATTAAATTTATAATTATGACTGCCCCTGTAAAATCATTGCACAGCAAATGTTTAATGCCTATGCAATCTGGCACTATATTCTGTTTACATGCACTGCTTAATGGATGCTCTGCAGTGAATGGGTGCCGTCAGAATGAGAGTCCAAACAGCTGATAAAAACATCACAATAATCCACACCACTCCAGTCCATCAGTTAACATCTGGAGAAGACAAAAGTCGTGTGTTTGTAAGAAATAAATCTATCTATCATTAAGGTGTTTTTTTTTATAGTCCATAATCCATAATAGCTGTTCTTTCAGTGAAAAAGTCAATGTCTTGTTGTCTCTCACATCACTTGATCTGTGCATATTTCTCTTCAGATTCAGACAAGTTTGGAAGTATTTATTTGCTAAACAAGAGTTTTAAAGATAACATAAAAATGCCTTGTAACTTCCCCTTTTTAATATCTACTCGAACATCAGCTATAGCAGAAGTTACACACTGCACTGAAAACACATATTATAACCAAGTCCAGCATTGTTGCAATGCACTATTCCTGGGTTGCTTCAATTATAAGCATTAAAACATAATTTAATGATAAAAATGTCACAGCAAGTCTTACCTGCGCTGCCATCAGTGATAGCTCCATGCTCGTCTGCTCCTGCCCGCTGATGTTGAGATGAACTCGCGTCTCTGTCGCTGTTCTATGCGCGTGGCCGGCCGCCTGCGCGGCGCGCGCCTCTGTTGCTGAATTCAGCTGCAGGCGTGCACGCGCATGCCATCCTCACAGAATTACACTTTTTCTTTGACGGTCAAACACACTGACACTTAAACTGCCTGCTACCACTTCACAACTTTTGTCCTGTAGACAGAGCTTTTATCACGCGCATTTATAATGAATTTCTGTTGGAACTAGTTTCATTAAACATATCTAAATCAACAGCCTATTTATATTTTTACTTTTCCTTTGTTTAACCAAACTTTCTGAGATTAAAAAAACAATCTCCAGGTCTCAGTGACCTGGACAAGATGCAGCGCTATAAAGATATTTATATTCTGTCACAACATCAATACCCTGTAAGGTTTTGAGTGATAGTTGATTTGCCACATGTTTTGATCTTGAAAATAACATTTATTTAGTTGTAGTCACATTCAAAGTCAGTTTTAGGCCACAAAGCCTCTGTTGACCAACATCAAAAGAGTAGCTTGTTATAATTTAGGTGTGCTACAATAAATCATAGTGTCACTAGCATAAAAATTAACATTGACATGACCAATATTAAAATCAAGATCATTAATATAAATAATAAAGAGCAGAGGCCCCAAGACAGACCCCTGAGGAACACCCCTTATAATCTGCTGTGGTGCAGATGAATGTCCTTCCATATGCATGCATTGTGTTCTGCCTACTAAGTAGCTTTCAAACCAGAAGATTGTGTCATTTGACAACCCAATTTGTTTCAGTTTAGTTTTTAATAAACTAAAATCAACAGTATCGAAAGCCTTGGACAGGTCAAAGAAAGTGATACACAATAATGATCTTTATCAAGCACCTCAGTGATATCGTTTATAACCCTAGTCGCAGCTGTTGTTGTGCTGTGCTGTTTCATTAAAAAAAATAAAAATACAGATTGATTATGTCATAAAATATCATGTTCCATAAGATATAAAGTCAAATGCTCATTAATGAGAGATTCAGAAACCTTTTAGAGATCTGCCTATAGTTATTCATATCAGAAGGATCTCCTCCTTTTAACAACGACACAACAAAGGCAGACTTCCATGTATCTGGGCATTAATTTAAATCATTATAAAATGTGTAAAAGGGGCAATCTGCAGCTAACTTGAATAAATTTATTGATGAAACCAAATAACTTTTATATTTGCTTTAATTACATTGATGTACATACATGATAAACTTTTTTTGAGGTCCTGTTTTGAGGTCCTTTATTAATTTCACCAATATTTTGAAGATCTTTTAAAGCTTCGTCCCTTAACCACTAGCAGGTTTGACGACTCACTTTTTGGCTTGCTTAATTGTGATTGTTAAAAAGCTTTTTAGCAGGCATTTTGGACATGATAAAATAATGTGGAATTATTGTGAAGCTGTCGCACATAACAGAAAAATACAAATATAGCCCTTATTTGAACATTATGTGCTTTTCTGTGTTATGAATACGTAAACTGATTTAAACAATATGTATATATTATAGGTATATGTATTTATGTGTTACAATCATTTTCCATATTTTGTCAAAATCGACCATTTTCAACAAAATTGACCATTCTCAAAGTAACAAATAGATATAAATCATAATAACTGAAAACAGTTTAGCAATGTTTAAAATCAATTATTAAAAAGGTCCCTTTTTCATCTCATCATGATGTCATCCAGGTTGACATTATATTGAATTATTCACCTATTTTCCTCTTTAAGGGCCAGAACATCATATTACAAAATCTCGAATACATACCATATAACAAATTATTGAAAACATTTCCAAACCTTTTAAACAATCTTCACTAAATATATATTCAAACTGACTGTTAGAAGTCCTACATGTCATGCTGTAATAAAACATTTAATGATACGGTGAGAAATTGAAATACTTCAATATGGGACATAATACTGTTATGAAAAAATAAGTAAGATGTGATGCTTTTATTTTATGAAATAAAGCGTCTTCTGGGCTAGAAGGAAATATTAGTATTTTTGAGGCAATCTGTCATTCATAGACATCTTATTGCTCCAGGCCTGAAATCACTTCAAACTGTTAAATATTATTAACCTTCTGGCTGAAGCTATTTTTGCACATTTGCTTTATTAAGTGATAACAAAGGCTGAGGAGCTGCTTGGGCTGATGGGAGCAGACACGGACACACAATGAGTGTCAAAACGCAGCGTAGAGAGACAAACTCCCATCTCTCGCCCCAAAGCAATGTAAAAAGCACAGTATCATTTGAACAGAAGCTTCAGACGTTTGTCACACTTTATTGGTTAACGTAATGGCTTTAGCACTAGAGGGCTGTAACTCAATACAGTGTCTCAACTAATGTATGCTGGAGCAATGATAGGCAAGCAATGGAGGGTTAAAAATCCCAGTCCTAAATCACATTAAACTTAAAAATCTGACAATACAACACACTCTGCATTATATAATGAACAGCAAGCTCAGTTTTCTAGAATTAAGCCAAAGAGTTTGTTTTCTCTGGTGTGCCCATACATGCTCATTGTCTCTTAGCGCCAGTCTCCTGCGCTGTGCTTCACTGTAGTGTTCATTCAGACATTGTGTCATGTCACACAGTTTTACTCTGGTTTTGAGCAGGACTGCAGAGCGGACAGTACAGCGGTCGCTTCAGGCGCTGGTGTGTGTGCTGATCACGCATGAGGAGACCCGATGTAGTGTGTGCATGTGTGTGTGACAGATATAATGAGAGAGAAAGACTGCTTTTATGGATGTTTCTGTTTGTGTGAGAGAGTGTGTGTGTGTGTGTGTGTGTAGCTGCTTAAATCCTCACTTTGTTCAAGTTGTTGTTTATGTAAACAACATAACAACAAGTTTATGTAACCGGTCCCAGAACAAAGTTGAATGAACATTCTGTTAATGTTTCTGAATTGATATTTGTTCTTAACTTTGAGACCGTTCTGAGAATGTTCCTTGTTAGCTGGGTAATTGCCCAAAGAAAACTCCAACTTTCTGTCTTTATCACAGTGTGAACGATACAAACAGCTTCCAAAGTGCAAGAGCTGTTTAAGTCCAGCTGCCCCAGATTACCGTGCATCCGCGTGAGGCGGCTGAGGTCATCATGCTGTATGTTGGGTCAGTTAATGCCCTCCTGTGCCAGCTGTCGGTATTCTGCCTGATATAACCCAATGATTCACGCAAACACATTTGATCCAGTTTAGATTCTTTGCATCCACTACAAGCATTACAACTTCATTTAGCAAGTGAACTCACTCAAAAATCTTTAAAAACACATCTTTCCTTAGTTTATTTCATATGTTCACTAACAATGTCCAACAGTATACGCACTTCGCAGGAGAATTCTGTCATTTTTATTGAACGACAGGAATGTTTTCACCCCAGTGCCATTTCCAGTAATTTGTTTTTTTTAAATTTCATAAAAATACAACTTGGTATGTATGTGACCCTGGACCACAAAACCAGTCATAAGGGTCAATTTTATGAAATTTAGATTTATGCATCATCTGAAAGCTGAATAAATAATCTTTCCATTGATGTATGGTTTGTTATGATAGGACAATATTTGGCTGAGATACAACTATTTGAAAATCTGGAATCTGAGGGAGCAAAAAAATCTAAATATTGAGAAAATCTCCTTTAAAGTTGTTCAAATGAAGTTCTTAGCAATGCATATTACTAATCAAAAATTAAGTTTTAATATATTTACGGTAGGACATTTACAAGATATCTTCATGGAACATGATCTTTACTTAATATCCTAATGATTTTTGGCATAAAAGAAAAATGATAATTTTGACCCCTACAGTGTATTGTTTGCTGTTGCTACAAATAAACCCCACAGCGACTTAAGACTGATGTTGTGCTCCAGGGTCACATATATGTTATTTTTACCTTGATTTTTTTTCTTCTTTTTTTCACATTTTTTTTTTGTCTTCACACAGAATATTCATATTTCATCTGAAGCTCTTCACTGACACAGTTGTATCCTTTTGGGGGGAAAACACACTGACTTTATAAAAAATTGACAACACAACTAAGGTACAGTTGTAATTTTAAAATGTTTATAAATAATTCTGGCATAATAAATATTGAAATAGTTTAAATTTATATATTTATGTCCTGTGTTTTGATTATTTTTCCTGTAGTTTTAAATATGTAATAATTTTATAACATTTCATAATGGATTGTCACTGAATTTAAAAATTAAAAGTCTTTAGCTTGCACTACTTTATAAGGATTACTTATAATGCATATGTAATCGAATATATGAATTGATTTGCAAACTTCATGGTTCAAATAAACACAACTTTCAGAATCTGAAATCGGATTGGATTCATTTTGATTTATGAAAATGAGTGGATATAAAGAGATACACTAATCTGGAGCGAGAGCATCTTTACCCTCAGGTCTGGAATAGAGCGTCTCATTTATAACGATGATTTCACAAGGGCTGTTGAATCCAGGCGCATTTTTGGTCCGTAGGAACCCAGAAGACAGAGGTTTAATTCTCCGTTGGCTGGTTTGTCGTTAATGACAGTGAAGGATATGCAAATATTATCACATTATGGTAATGTTATTCCACAACAGCTATTCTTCACGTTTCTATTTCTGTCTGTAGGTATGGGAGATGTGAAGATCATGTCTGACTATTTATTAACAATTTACTGTATTTCTAGACCTGATTATACAATATACATATATATTTTTTTTCTGCGCTAATGATGTTTTCTACCAAATTTTATACACTTTAAGACTTTGCTGAATGCATTATTTAGTACATTGTATTAAGTTGTTTTGCTGTTGATTTCAGGTTTTACTATCCCACTGAGTACATTTGCTCCTTCACAATGTAGACAAACCCTCACAAATCTCTTTATACATTGCAAAACCTACAAACCTAGATATTTTTCCTTGTGGTCCAGGTGTAGGACAAAGGGAGAGTCGGTGTTTTCTAACCTAAAATCCCACTTTTCTGTCTTTGCATGAGTCAGAGGAGTGAAAATCGGGGTGAGAGGAGCAGAGGAGGGCATTTATAAGATATTTCACAACCCACAGAACAGCTCAAAGAAATGTAAGTGCATGTTTGTGGTTTAATGCCAACAGTCAGACCTTTCCATTTATGTTGCTGTGTGTCCAGAAGTCAATTTTGACAAAAAACAAAAAAACATGCATGATACAATGTGTAATTAGAAAGGATTTCTCCACTATATGTATTGCTTTATTAAGTCCTCAGTAATTCATTAAAGGAGTGCAATGCTCTTGATTCACCACTAGAGAGCTCAGTTCTCCTTTGATAAAATGCAATGTAAATGTATGGAGGTCATGAGGCTTTGAGAATGATATTGTTACAGAAACATGTGCACCAAGAGATCAGAAATTTGGGGCAGGACCACCAGTTTGCCTGAACTAAGAGTCAAGATTAGTATCTGCTGATGGTAGATGCTGTAACTACTGTATGTAAACTGACTGTAAAAGTATCTTAATCCATTGGCAAACATTGAAAATCATCCATGTATTTTGATGATATTTCATCCAAGCAACATACACACAGTGTGTGTGTGTGTGTGTGTGTGTACCTACTTAACCATACTTTGGGGACAAATTAGTACCCAAAAGTGAGGTAAACCTGACAAAATCTCCAAAAACCTCTCTTTGGGGACGTCCTCATTTGTAAAACGGGTTTAAAAATAAACTAAACAACGTTTTTTTAAAAATTGTAAAAATGCACAGAGTCTCCTGTGAGGGCTAAGTTTAGGTGTTGGTCAATATCACATACAGTTTGTACAGTATAAAAACCATTACGCCTATGTAATGTCCCCATGTGTTTAGATAGTAAATGTGTGTGTGTGTGTATATATATATATATATCTGTGTGTGTGTGTGTGTGTGTGTGTGTGTGTATATATATATATATCTGTGTGTGTGTGTGTGTGTGTGTGTGTGTGTTTGGAAAACCCAGTTTTGAAATTGCTGAAAATTTAATATATAGAAATAAAAACTAATTCTAAGTATTAATAAAATCTAATAATAAATAAATAAATATTAATTGATTCTAAAATAACACTTTTTTATGCTGGGTGCCCTCTGATCATATATAGAAACATGATCATATGTTTAATTGCAAAAATACAACACAATGTTTACATTTTCTGTGCAAATCCAAAATGCTGTACGATTTCCATCACACGTGTGCAGTTCATAACAAAGCCAGCAGACGGCGCAAGAACGCAGTTGGCATGTCATATTTCTGGCTCTCCATACAGAACAGGTTATTGAAAATGATTGAACATGACGCAGAACAACTTGTGAATAATGTATTCCTGCAGCATGCACCTGAATCAATCATTAACTGAACAAACAAATAAATGTATCTGTTAAACACCTGTGTGTGTGTGTGTGTGTGTGTGTGTGTGTGTGTGTGTGTGCTGTATGTGTAAGCAGGATGTCCATATAGTACACTGTACACTGTTACCGAGTTTTGTAAATTGAACAGTATTTTACTGTAATATGTACAGTAAGATACTACAGCACTGATACTGTAAATTAAAATACGGTAATACTACCGTAAATTAAAATACAGTAATAATACTGTAAATTAAAAAAACAGTAAGGCCATTATTATACTGTATCCAGCTGCCAGTAAGTTACTGTAAAATTTACAGCAATCTTTTTACATTGTAGTCAGTTTACAGTCAATTGAACAAGCCAATATAATTCAATGCTGTTAATGGGTTAATGGTATGGGTGCGGATCATGAGCTTGTTGCTCTTCTATTGATTAATACGTCTGTAAATCGGTGCGTAAGATAGTAAAGCTTCTTTTAATTGTTACTAATTATTCCTGTGTCTAAGGAAATCAATAAGTCATTGACTGTAAAGATCACCTTATGGCACGCAGCGCTGCTGTTTTTATCTCATTATGACTTCATTCTGTTTGGATTTCTCAGGATAATCCACTTCCACATGTCAGTCAAAATATAATTGCCCCAATCCTCAAAGGCGACTCAGACGGTCTCTGAGCATCAGCAGTTAGCTCAGTTTCAGGACGCTTGAGTTTGTTTGGAGAGCCTCGGGTAGAGCGAGCGCTAGGATGAAGTGACAGTCATTTTCTGAGGCCTACATGGTTTGTGAATCTCTCGGAGGGAGCCGGACACACACGCATTCACTCACACAAGCACTCGTTCTCTATGAGGAGGATCTCAGTCCTCAGGCTCAACACACTCTGACATGTTTCCTCACTTTGTGACGCTTGCTCTCCATTCACATTTTCAGAGCGTGACATCAAAAAGCTCATTCATTATTGACAGTATTTTCTAGCTTATAGTTAGAAAAGATCTTCTCTTGACAACCAGCACTCAAATCACAACAATATTGGCCAACTTGAAAACGCCATGTGCCCAGCTGGACAGTTTGGGTGCAGGTTAGTGTTAGTGCTCACTTATGGAAAGCCATTTCCATCACATATGAAAAAAGAACACACTTTGGTAAATCAAAATTATGAGATCCTATAAGGAGAAAGTATGAGAGAAAAACTCATTACATGAAAACTCTATTTTTTCTTATGATTGACAAATTACGACTTAGTAGTATGTAATAATTTTGACTTTTTATCTAATAATTTTGACTTTTATAGCATAATTTCATCTTATTTTATATTGATGATTTGTCCATTTCAAATGGTTAATTTTGATTGTCATGAGTATCTCATAATTTTATTATTTTTTGTCAATTTTTACTTTTTCATAATTATGATTTAGTATGTGTTAATTTAGACTTTTTATAATTTTGACTTTTTATCTTATAATTTCAACTTATTTCATGATTATGACTCGTCAATTTCAACATGTCAATTATGAGATAGTTATTACTGAATCAAGACTATCTCATAATTTTGTCAATTTTGACTTTTCTCTCGTAAGCATGACTTAATATCAGAATTGTGACTTTTTATTTCATAATTACATCTTTTGTTAGCCATATAGTTTCTTTTTTGACAGAAGATTTAGCCATTTGAGCTGTTATATTGTGCAGTTATCAGCCTGGTAAGCTTTGGGAAAGAGATGCTTGCTTTGGGTTTGCCATTGCAATGCGAGTCTTGCGTTGCAGCCTGTGAATATTTCATCAGCTTCTCCTCTAAAAATAAAGGAGGGTGAATAAAAACAAATAAATAAATAAAATTTGATGGAACTGGGCAGGACTCCGCCTCCTCCTCATGAGGAGCTGCAGTTCTCTTATTCTGACATATGTTCTGACTCTGTGTCAGCTTTATCTATCCCTCCCTCTCCATCCTCCCACATTCCCCTTCTCTACATGCTTAGTTTTCTGACTCACATGTCTTGGGCAGGCTGCTTTTGATGCGGAAAAGTCTCCCTGGAGGCAGTTGCTAAGCAACTGGCTACTGTTGGATTATGGGTTAAGTCAGAAGTAAGAAAACACAAGGATGGGAGATGATGTGCATGTGTATGAATGTGTGTATGGCTGAGTCAGGCCATCAGAAGTTGTCTCTACGATCTACGATCACATACCCTAACATGTTCTGTAAATTAATCTAATTTAGGAAGAATTTAAGAAGCCTGGAAAAATGTCCCTCCTTTTCACTTTTCTCTCGTAACACTGTTTCTATAAGGTAGTCATTTAAAATAGGTTGTACCCTCACCTTTGCTATTTTTAATTAAAATTGATAATGACCATTTTTATTTTATATCATATTTTTATGACTATATATGATTTTACTATATAAAAATGATTTAATTAAATTACTATACATATATAATTATGTATATGTCACAAATAGAGCCAGAAACAACAGGTGGTGACTGTGGCTGTGACTCTCTGACAGTATAATATCAAAGTTTATTATCATAAAAAGTAGAAATGTTTAACATTTTTTAAAGGTTTTTATCATATAAAAGTTTATTTAATTAATAATTTGATATAATTTAGAAATAAATGCATATTTAAAATATTGTATACAATACATATTATTTTATATAAAATTAAATGACAGTACAAAAAATTATAATAATAAATGTATATAAAATAATAAAACAATCATATATATATATATATATTTTTTTTATTATTATTGAATTCATATTCCTCCTTTTCACTTCACTCTCTATAAAGTTGTCATATAAAATGGGTCATACCCCCACCTTTGCTTTTAAAATATTTATTATTTATATTTGTTATAAAAATATATAAATATTACAATTATTTTCTATTAAATTGTGTGTGTGTGTGTATATATATATATATATATATATATATATTAATAAAAATGTGATTAAAAATTTCAAATACTTTTATTTCAAATTAAATAAATAATAATAATTTATATAAAATTGTCAGTGTTTCTGTTTGTAGTTCAGTCTGGCACTCTGAAATCACATTCAAATGTTGTTCATTTCTGTGTTCTGTGTGCGTGAGTGATTTTGGAGGCACTGATGAATGAACTCAGTCTGTTACTGCCTTTTGCTCTGGGAGCTTCCATGTGGACCGAGAGAGGAGGAGGAGAGAGGGAGGAAACGGAGGCTACAGACAGCAACAGAGGAAAGAAGGAGAGCAGGAGGAGGGAAAGTAACTGATGGAGAGAGAGAGAGAGAGATGGAGTGAGCAACTCTGAGCAGCACTGAGAGCTCGGGAGGGAAGATGCCAGACAAAATATGAAGAAAGACCCGAACGCAGTTAAAAATGGGACTGAAAAGAAAAACCGCACAAAGATTCTGAAACGGGAAACATTGAAGGATGTTTGGGGATTTTTAACGTCTTCAAGTCTTCTGGATGTTGATCGTAGATGCTGTGATTCCCTTGGACGTTTTGTCAGATGGGATTTTAATATTTAAAACTGAGCTCTCAGCGTCCTCCCTGCTACCTTCTGGAATATCTGCAAGCTTTCTTGGCCTCTGACCTTTAAACTTCTCCATCTGTTACTTGATCATCAAGCCTTCGTTCCAGTTGAAAGAGGACCTGTCTCCCATTCTTGGTTAGTACGGAAGACATCTTCATAACTCCTTGACATAGACTGTGAAGGAGGGTCATTTTGACTTGCAAAGGAACTCAGATTGTGTTATTTTCGATGTGTACAATCAAGACAAGCTTGAGCAACTCCATGCAGGACGCCATAGCCGGAAGAGGACAGCTGGACCCTCAAACTCACTTGAAAGATTCATGAACCTCAACATGCTTCTCGTTCTCTCTCTTCACAGCAGAAACACCAGCACCGTCCAGCAGCTCTATCACTCAGCACAGCCAACCAGCTCGCACTAACTGGATTCTCCAGGCTCCAGAGACGGTCTGAGCTCGGGATAGACGAGCCGTCTGAACGGTGAGGGATTGTTTAGTAAGAGTGACAGAACTGGACCGGGCTGAAGAAAGGGTGCAGGGGGAGAGGATCCGGGCCGCGAGGGGCTTCCAGCGGTTCCTGCAGGCATGGATGCAACACCAGAATAAAAAACAGGACGGGAAGTTTCTGCTGTCCCACTGGTACAATGTGTGGTGAGTAATGAGCTTCATCTCCACATGCTCTTATAGGGATAGTTCAGCTTGCTTTCTTCTGTGAACACAGAAGATGATGTTTGGAAAAATGTTGAAATTTTCTGTCTACACATTGGAAGTCAATGGCACCTTCAACATCTTCATTTGTGTTCAATGTGAGAAAGGATTTCCATTTTTGGGCAAATTATTCCTTTAATGAATAATCTTACTTTCTTCGTCTGATAACTAAAGCTCTGTGGAGTCAGGGGTTACGAGAAGGGGTTTAGTGTTGTGAGACATGCAAATTATCATTTTGGTCATTATATCCATTTTCCCAGAATGGAAATCTTATAATTGGATCTGGTGTTTTCTAGTGTGTGTGTGTCTATTTTTTAAAATTTATTTCAAAATATCTGCACTCAAAATAGTAGTAAATTTAAATTCTATATTTAAGATTTATGTTTATGTTTATGAACTGCTATAAAATTTTCATCCGTTTCGATCACTCAGTTTTAACATAAACTAATAAACTTAATGTGATGCAAATTTGTCAGCAACAATCAAAATAAATAAATATGTTTTATATTAAAACTAGTGCTGTCAAATGATTAATCACATCCAAAATAAAAGATTTTGTTTACATAGTATATGTGTTTGTACTGTGTATATTTATTATGTATATGTAAATATAAACCTATGCATGTATATATTTAAGAAAAATATGTTACGTATATATACATACAAAATATATTTATATTTATGCTAAATATATTTGTTTATATTATATGAATATAAATATATACATTTAAATACATGTAAACATTTTCAAAATATATAATGTATGCATATATATGTATATATATATATATATATATATATATATATATATACATACAGAGTACACACACAAATATATTATGTAAATAAAAACTTTTATTTTCGATGAGATTAATCATTTGACAGCACTAGTTAAAATAAATGGATGGAGATTTTATATGCAGTTCAGGTACATAAATCTTAGATAAAGCATGCATAGGCTTAAAAATACATATGTGACCCTGGAGCACAAAACCAGTCTTTAGTCGCTGGGGTATATTTGTAGCAATAGCAAAAAATATACTGTATGGGTCAAAATTATTGATTTTTCTTTTATCCTAAAAATCATTAGCATATTAAGTAAAGATCATGTTCCATGAATATATTTTGTAAATTTCCCACCATGAATATATCAAAATGTAATTTCTGATTAGTAATATGCATTGCTAAGAACTTCATTTGAACAACTTTAAAGGAGATTTTCTCAATATTTAGATTTTTTTGCACCCTCAGATTCCAGATTTTCAAATAGTTGTATCTCAGACAAATATTGTCCTCTCCTAACAAACCATACATCAATGGAAAGATTATTTATTCAGCTGTCAGGAGATGTATAAATCGAAAAATTGACCCTTATGACTGGTTTTGTGGTCCATACTTTTGCATTACTTGCTATTGCATTTCTGAATGTGTTTGCAAAGATGGATCATGTATTTTTTAGATTGACGCTTCATGTTTAGTCCACTCACACTGGTTTAGTCTTTTAGTGATTTTTAGCATTTTATCCAAAACTGTGATGTAGATTGTGAAGGTTTTTGATACATTATAACTATTAAATCAACCAGACCTGCTGTAGCATGACCCAAAAATCAGTTCTGAAAAATTGTGGCCTAAAACTGTCTAACATTTGACTGTGCAATGACCAGAGCAACAGATTGATGATATCTTCATGAGTGTCCCTCTGGGGGTTTGATTGTGGAACAGACTCCGCTCTGTCACCCCTAATGCTCTCCAGTGATTGTGTTAAGCTATTAACGCCTGTAAACAGCCCTCTGGGTATTAGAACAGCTCAGACACTGATCTCAGAAAACACTTCCATTTACCATTTAAAGACTCAGTGTTTCTTTTTAAAACCATCCGCTCCTGTTTTAAAATCTGCTATGATACAGACACAGTTTCAGCTACAAAACAGAAATACTTTTATGATTGTGTAAAAGCTTTTAGAATTGTTCTGTCATTTTCCAAATTCTTCATTTGTGATGGTACAATAACTAATGTCAGCCCATGCTCACTGGAAAAACATTAATGGTGACATTTTTTGAAGAAACGTTATGTTATTTGTAGGCGTTTTGCAACACTGTTAAAGTTAAATGTCCAGTGGTGCTAAAAGACTGTTCAGTTTTATCCGAGGAACAAATGAATGTGAAACTGGCAACTTTTATTAAGCTGTCTGTTGTATGTATCGCAGCAGTTCAGGGATGACATGTCCAGTGAGTGGCAATAAAAAAAAAAAAGAGTGAGTGGCGTTAAAAAAAAAAAAAAACACTTTTGAAAAACACTAAATCTGGCTGATGGATTGTGTTAACAATAGTAAACGTGAGATTAAAAAACAAAAACACTTGCTGAAGCATTCTATTTTATCTATATGTATAGTGCTGTACCGGGTGCACTTATGAGCAAGTTTACTATACAGAAAAGCTGCTTATGTGATGCAAACATCAAAATGTATTAATTTACAAATCATGCACTATAATAAAAGTGTTTTGAAATCATAACATAGTATTGTGCAAGGAACTATGCAAAACAAAAAAAACCTTTATTGATCAATAATCTGCATAATTATCATTATTTGTGGGAAAAGGAATAAAAGTTGATGTTTTACTGCCACTAGTGTTCATTTCAGCTGGAAACCGAGGTCAACTGTATGTATAGGTACGTTTTCAAAGGTTTCCCAAATAAGTAGGTAGAGGCATATTTTTTCCAATGAGCTTATGCTTGTATTAACTATTGCAGTGGAAGTTATGTTTACCATGGTAAATTTGTGTAAAGGGAAAAATAGCAAGGGGAGGGAGAAAGACTGAAAATCAGTAGAGTTTTAATATAATCGTCAAAAATAAACTTTTGTGGCTAAAATGCAAATGCTTACAAGTACAGTCCATTGCAAAAGAGATAAAATCAACATAATTTCTCATTGTGAAACATCAAAACTGAGTTATGACTGAAAAAGGAAATTGAAGCGAATGAGCAAAAATTACTGAAAGATTAAAAATGTACTTAACTTTAACAGAAGCACCATAAAAAGTTGAGCAATGATATTTGTGAGCAATGAAAGTTCGAATCTGGTTTGTGTCATTTCTTGATCCCATTTCACCCATCGTTTTCTGTCCTTTATCCACAAAACCTTGCAAAAACAATCTGACTGAACAAGAAAGAAAGAAAGGGTAACACTTTATAATAATGGCATGCTATGAATCATTAGTTAAGCATTAGTAAACAGTCAGTTCATCCTTTATAAAGCATTGTCCCAACATTAATAGGCATTAGTAAGCAGTTTATAAATACAGCTATAAATGCCTTGTTCTTGATTTATAAGCATATCTATTACAGAGGAGATTTAAAGGCTGAGTTATCTTCCTAACATAAAAAAATAAATAAACAAACACAACACAGAGGGCTACAGAACAAAGAAATATGTTATTCAAGATGCCAAAAAAATGAAACTGAACAACTGTACACTTGATTTATTATTTTTTTTTTTATGAAATTGCAGAGGTTAATTTTTCATTTTTTTGTCAAGTGTACAGTTTCAGTTTTTTGCATCTTGAATAACATATTTCTTTGTTCTATATCCCTCTGTGTTGTGTTTGTATAACCTTTCTGTTTGGAAGGTAAATTAGCCTTTAAATCTCTAAAAAGGTATAAATAGTCCTCACTTTAGATGAGCTCACAAAAACAGATGGCTAATAGTAGTTAACTAAATGTTTTATAACTACCTGACTTAATCATGAATTACAGCAGGAATATGTGCTAATAAAGCATTTATTAACACACTGAGCAACTATTATCATGTGTCTAAAAATAAGATTTATAAATGTACATTTAAATAGTTTATTAATCGTTTACTTACACGTTCTAAATGACAACTCCTAAATAACTGGTTTGTAAATAATGTAATAATTATAAATTGACCGTTAATAAAGTATGAAAATACAATTATGAAACAATATGCTCAAGAACAAAACATGTATAGCTGTATTTATAAACTGCTTACTAATGCCTATTAATGTTGGAGCAATGATTTAAAAAGGATGAATTGACTATTTATTAATGCTTACGTAATGATTCATAGTGAGCAGTTATTATAAAGAGTTACCAAAGAAAGAAAGAAGATTATTAATGTTATTGTCATAAATAAATAAAAAGTAGAAAAAAAATGCACCACATGAGGAGGAATTCAGTGCCCAGTTTTAAATGCTCAACAGCAAAATAAATAAATTCAAAATGTATTCAAAATTGGAAGATGGAATGTGGTCCTAAAAACTACATTATGAATATTTTTTATGCAAACTATGGTAACAATAGCGGCACACTATTGGATAAAAAAAGGATATTAATTTGTAGAAGGAGTGAATCCAAATGCTCAAGTCTGTATTCACTGTACCATAGCAGCATGAATCATCATCTGTGTGTGTGTGTGTGTGTGTGTGTGTGTGTGTGTGTGGGTGTATGCTGAGATACAGCGAGAGAGAGAGAGAGAGAGAGAGAGAGACAGAGAAACAAAATGTGTTTGTGAAGCATGTGACTGAGCGCTGTGCAAATTATGGACATTAGTGAGCGTTTTCACAACACTCACATTAACACGTGCCCTCTGACAAATACATGTGGCCCTTCTCTGGCTAAAAGGAGAAGAGGTTTATAAACCGAGGCCTGGTGTCAATCGGAGTGTGTTTTCTGGAGGGAACAGTCTCACTGCGAAATCCTCTCACTTTCTGCAGACCTGAAGGTCTTCAGCATGGACTCGGTTCAGTGACCCACAGCAATCTCATTATTACTTCTCTTACGCAATGACCCAAAACTCAGTGTTCGTCATTCCCATGCAGTGGGTGGATTTCAGATCGCATCCACGTCTGTCTCTCGGTGTACTGACATCTCTTTTCTTTCTTTACGTCCTCATAATGTTTCTCCATCATTACTCTCAGTGCATTGTCTTCCACTCCCAAATCTCCTTTTTTTTACCCCTAAAATAAATCCAATTACCCAGAAAAATAATTATTTTCTCATTTTTCCTAGAAGCGCAGTTGCAGAGCATTTGCCTTCTCAAACAGACTGCACACAGTAAAGCATGTAAATATCAGTACTTTCAGGCCTCATTCACTAATAATTCCATGCAATTTGTGTATTTACATTTGCAGAAAAAGTTATCATGCAAAGGTTTAAAGTGCATACATTATTTTTACCCTAATTTGGATGAATCGGGATTTTAGTAAATGTCCATGCAATTGCAAGTTTTCATAAAACATATCCAACCCATGTCCATATAAGGATTCTCTGATTCACTATATGAAAAGTTCATTAACATACTGCCCAGTGTACTGTGTTAATGTCACATGTATGCTCTATTTTCTGTTTGTCCTGTCGTTTGACCTAGTTTCCCTGTGTGTTCGATTCAGTCTCAATTTATTCACCTGTTGCTCATTAATGAACTCATTAGCTCCCTTTGTTTGCTCATGTTTCAATGCCTTCAGTTTGAGTAGTTTTCTTTATCTGGTATAGTTTGTACAGTATGTTATTACGCCTTGGTTGTGAGCTCTTATTTCTTCTTTGTGGGTTAATTAAAGCCTGTTTGCACTCATCTGGGTTTTCTTCATCGTGTATGTACCTAAGCAACCTTGCACCGTGACCGTTAATATGAAGGAATTGTCTGTATTGATTTTTATTGGTATTTTACCATTATTTTGCATAGTGTTTTAGGATCGGTTTTTCTATGGATTTTTATGCAAGCTGCATTTTGTTGCATCATGTTTATTTAGTTTATTATTACTCAGAAATAATACATATCTTGACTAAGTTATTCAGTTTATATTTATTTGTTTGTTTATTGACTGACTTGAAATTACTTGTTTATAAGGCAACCGGTATAAAGTGTGTGTGTGTGTGTGTGCATGCATTTTTTTCTCTACATTTTGTTGTTTTTGTAGAGTGTGTGTGAGTGTGTGTGTGTGTGTGTGTGTGTGAGTGTGTGTGTGTGTGTGTGTTTGCATGCATTTCTTTCTCTACATACATGTTTTTGTTGTAGTAAAATGGTATTTTAGAAAACTGTTGGTGCCTCTATGTTACTGAAAAGCAAACCAACTGAAAGAAATGAGTGTAATCACTTTTTTATGTATCACTATATGTTCCAATGTAAATTTTTGTTAGTTGTTCTGTATGTATTTGTATGAGTCTTTCCTCATTTCCAGTTGGGCATTTTTTTTTTTTATTTAACCTACAAAAACAATAGTTGATTGGCATCAGTTGAGGAGCAGAAGGTCATTCCCCATTGTCTGAGATGCATTAGCATTTACAACACAAAGGCAATGTGAGCACACGTGTTCACCACCTCCAAATGTGATTTTGATTAAGGTTTCCAAAACTTCCGGTTATATAACTTTGTAGTTTAACTTTCTCACCACCTTTCACTGCAAAGAGATCAAAGAAAGGGCATTATACAGAGGAAATGTGGAAGATATGTGTATTATGCACAATCTTTTGGAGAGATCTGTGGAACGGATTAAAATATGGTGAAATGTTTTATGAAGGTAAATGAAAAGTAAAAGGACTTTTAAGACTGAGTAAAGAAAATTTAAGAAATAAACAGAATGGAACATGATGTGCTAATATGGTATCTAAATGTAAATGTTTTGTATTTTATATTTGGATTCAAAGTTTGAAAAGACAACTTTCATAAAGATCTCCGTTGCTTTTTATTTATTTATTTATTCTTTCTTTGATGTTTTTCCTCAGTATTTTTGTCTTTTTTTCAGTTGTAAATATCTAAAGATCAGACACTTGAGAAGCAAAATTATATATATGTATATATATATATATATATATATATATATATATATAGACATGATAAAATTATATTGATATAGTATGTGTGTATGTGTGTGTATATATACACACGCACATACTATGTCAACAGGGTTTGAAAACTTTTTTCTGACCCCTTTGGCAGATATATAAACTCACTTAATTTTGTTCAGTTTCTCAAAAAAGTGTATTTTCAGGATGTTTAGACATTTGTATTGGAAAACAAAACAAAAGTACGAAGTTATTCATTTATTTAGCTACATCTAATGCCATAACTTTGACTTTATATTTGACTTTTATTGCCATAACGTTATAAATTTAAGACTTTCTTTTCTAATTCAAGATCTTTCTAGGCCTTCATTTTTTGAAGGGTAAATTAAGACATTTTAGGACTTGCAGAAATCCCTGGGTAAACTGATTTGATGGATTTCAGTCTAAGTGACTCAAAAGTTAAAAGGACGAAGGTGCTACATTTCTAAAGATCACTTACTTGGGAAGCAATATGCAATAATATTGTCTTGTTTTATGAGAAACTGATCAAAATTATGTATGGGCTCAGAAAAAATCAACTTAATTCAAGTTTTCGTACCACATTAACAGATATTTGTTAACAGTCACTTGTTTTTTTTAATTTTCTCAGAAAACCATCCCAAGTAAATGTATTTTGATTTAAGCATGTTTCGATATTTGTATTGGAAAACAAAAGAAAAATACTAAGAAAGAACCTTATCGCTTGCTTTATTGATTGTAATGCATACACCATTTAATGGCATGACTTTATGAATTGGAGACGTTCTGCTCTGATTTAAGAACTTTTAAGGCCTTCATTTGTGGAATTAAGAGATTTTAGGACCTTGATGGTATAGGTGACTTAAAAGTTAAAATGACTTTCTGCGAAGATGCAACTGAACCGTGAGAGGAAAGTCAACTTGTTGAGGTGAGCACAACCTGGTTTTGAGACAGAAGTATTTAGGGATGTCTATGTGTGGACCTGGAATGTCCCCAACTCGTCTCAAAGGCTGCTCAGACCGGCACGGTCACTTTGAAGGCAGGCAGAACTGGGCCACAGACGCTCCATTAGGGAGGAGGCTCTGCTATTTCCAGTCTTCCGGCTTAAGAGGTCTCCGTGTCAGACTAATTGTTTTGTTGGGACTCTGTAGGGAAACCAAATGACTCAAATCTGTGATGCAAATACGAGGCTGATGTTCAAGACCTAAACACACTCGGCTCTTTTTATCTGAGAGTTTGAAAGCTGTGACTGGGCATTTCTCATCCTGCTCTTCCTCTGACCTTATCTTCAAGCCAAGCTATTTTTGCCTGCATTGGCCGGAGCTGAAAGGAAGTCCGAGTCCAGGCACTAAATGAATGAGAATAAAGGCACACATCCATCGAAGCTGGAGTCTATTAATTACTTGGATTGATTTATGTGCCAATTAGTGCCTCTGGAAACTCGGCACCACTTTAGATTTCCTGATTATTAGTGACATGGAGTCGTCTGTCTGCTCTTCGTTCGCAATAGATGGAGACGTTTCTATGCAGTCATTAAGGGTCCATGGATAATTCAGATGTGTGTGGAAGTGATTGCTCATTTTTACTTCATGAAAACTGTTTTATATAGCCTACGGACACTCGATTCATGCTTCAGAAGAATCATTTCCTACCATCTCTGTGGTCCTTATAAACATGTTTTATTTTGCCTGCTTTCATGTAAACGTGAATGTTTACTCTGTAAGTGTTTCCGCTGCTGGGTCTAATAGTCTGTGATCGTTGAATAAAAGGCTCTTTTCAAAGTCTGCATTAGATTGTGGCAGGTGCACAGAACAGAAATGTGCTGCACAAACTTGTTAAAAATAAACCTCAACCACCGATAGTCACTTTTGAGGTTTTTAAATGCTCTTTTTGGACACGTAGAAAGTTTGGAGTGATTAAAAGTATTGTCTTTAAAAATAAAACCTGAAGTGAAATGAGTATGACCTCTCGAAACTAAACAAGAAGGTAAAGCGTGAAAACATGTTTAAATATTAACCATTAGATGGACAGTACTCGTGGAGATGGGGAAATGTTTTGAATGTTTTCTATTTTTTATGCTCTTACCTGTTCTTTAAGCTGTATTATGTAATACACTTTGAGGAAAAGGAGTAACTTTGAAGAATAACAACTTGTATTGGGCAGAACTTTTCAAAGTTGCACCTTTGAACTTGTTGTTACTTCTAAAGAATAGTTAAAATTATTCAAATGAATGTATTAATAATACAAATAATATGTTATATTAATAAATAATAGAACATTCTAATAAATTAAATAACCTAATTAAAATAATAAAAATAAAATTATTATATTTTTTTAATTGTCTTTTTTTATCATTTATAAATTTATATATATTTTAACTATCTATTTGTCTGGATTATACACATTTTTGTTTATAAAAAAATATATTAAAAACATACAACTTTATAATAATTATAGCACAAATTGTGTAGGAAATATAATGTGGCTAGTGGGTTATTAACAAATTAAGATTTTAATAAATTAAATTAAAATTAATCAAACTAATTTTAATTAATTAATTATTTTTTTATCCTCATTTTTATATATTTTATAACCCTCTATTTTTCTGGTTTATATATATATATATAAATATATATATAAACCATTAAAAACAAACAACTTTGTCACAGTCTTAGCAGAAATGATGACAGAAATATAATGTGGCTGATAGGTTATTACAGGCAGGTCAAGGTGAGCCATTAACTGTGCAGACACTCCATCAGGACTTTGATAGAAAAGACCTGGCGTGAACCCAGAGACTCTCCTCAGCACCGACCACACACTGAGCTTCAGAAACTCATCTGCTCTTTTTTACGGAGGCCTGAGGGACGTGAGAATCCAGTAAATCAGGAGCAGGCTGTAGAGAAGTGGCTGTCAAAGTGTAGCGCGAGGCACAGGAGACTTTATACTCCCCACCATCTGAAAAAAGAAATCACTGAGAAACACTGGTGTTAGAGGTTATTTTTTTAGACGTGACAACCTACTGCTCCTTCATGGGGACGTTTTCAAAACGTTCCTATTCAAAAAAAAAGTCTTCATTTTATAGTTTCAGTTCAGCATGGTTTATATGTTAGGAAGATGATTCTCATTACAGGTATGCGTCATGTTCATGCCTAGTAAGGATCTAATTTGAACCACATTAAACATACGCAGGCTCTTTCAGATCCCTTATAATATTAATATTGCAGTGTGGGCTCTTGTAATGGGCGTATCTGAAAGGTTATCACTAATGCATGCTTTGTGGACTGAGTTGAATGTGTACCGCTGGACTCTTGTGTTCAGTATTCATTCTGAATTCATTCTGCTTTCTCTCTCTCTCCGGACTTTCTGCAACTGATGGCTTTATTTTGTATTCCTTTCACAATCTCTCACCGCTCTGTGGCCTGATATGCTTTAGCTATGGTTAGATTGTTCTGACTGATGATCTCAGCCGGAAATGTTGGAGTACTGCTGTTATTTAGCACAAAAGAGGCTGGATGAGGATAGGTTATCCATACACAGATTACACATTCGATTCAGTGCAGACAATAACACACACTGTCAGTTTAGTGATGTTTCTGAAAGAACAAGATGTTCTGAATTTGGCTTTTCGCTGACTGGAATCACAACATATTTAGCTAGAAAAAAAGGAGGAGAGTTTATCAAGAATGTTTAAAAAAGTTTTGGAGTTGAAAAACCTTTATATACTTTCAGTACTCACAGATTAGACAGACAGATAGATAGATAGATAGATAGATAGATAGATAGATAGATAGATAGATAGATAGATAGATAGATAGATAGATAGATAGATAGATAGATAGATAGATAGATAGATAGATAGATAGATACAAGCACTAGTGTTGTGATTTGTTGTGCACCAGTGTTGTATTTATTTAAAGAGCTCCTTTGTACAATGTCTAGGACAAGATGCTTGATTCATTGAGCTCATCAGATGATGCTGATTTTTCTGACAGTGGTTTTAGGCTGTTGGGCTTGCACAGTGTGAGTCAACCCGACCCATCCTTCATTCGTCTAATCGTCCACCCCCACTTTTTCTTTATATTTTCTCATTTTGTAAAATTCTGACTCAACACTCCTCCGGTTTTCACACGGCTCACTGCCCTGACAATAAAGAGCCATACATGTCTTTGGACTGAGAACATGCTCCTCTGGGTTTTGTACCCTTGGTATATGGAGTGCTATGAAGATTAAAAAACAATTGCTATGTTTAAAATCGCCAACTACACCCTCATTCACTACTCCCTACATTAGTCCACAAATATAGTCCAGTTGAATTAAAACATGTGAGCGAATTCGGTCACTAAGTGTCGTTTTTGCATAGTTTGTGTTTGCTGTTTTTTCTTTATTTATTACAGATTTATCCAGAGAAAGGATTGCAGAGGAAGCTGTATATGAGTCTGCTTGTTGAATAATATGCAGAAGCCTACGTATATTGTCTGCAGCAAATCTCCCCCTTAGAAAACCTGATTGATCGGTAATCAGGTCTCCTATACATCGATCCAATCTTAAGGCCAGGACCTTTGCCAACAGCTTTGAATCTGTGGATAGAAGGCTAATTGGCCTGTAACTAGAGCATTCAAGTGAATCCTTACTTTCTTCAGCAGCAAAGTTATTAAAGCTGTAGTTTGGTCCCTATGTAAAGCCCCTTTTTCTAACGCAAAGTTAAGAGAATTAAGAATCAAGGGCGCTATTATGTCCCATAATGTCTTCAGTAACTCTGGGGGAATCCCATCTAGCCCAGGGGCTTTATTACTACTCATGCAATCCACGGCGGATTTTAATTCAGACATAAAAGCATAATTATTATCATTTAAGGAAACAACAGCATAAATGATTCGGCCTTCTGTATCTCCACCGGTTCTTATAATTGAAAAACCACTATTATGTTTAATAACTATCAGTAGCCCTTTAGTTTTGTTAACAGCCGAAGAGGCAGATATCACTTTAAAATATCTATTTTGAAAGCGATGCACGTCCACTGATTTCAAATGTGCATAGAACAAAACAACAAAAATAAGAACAATGACAAAAACAAAATGGGCAGTAAACAAAGAGTTAGAACACACTCTTCTATCTGCCCTCAAAGAACAGCCTTTGGATACGCGGCCACCCTAGCCGTCCGGCTCGTCCGTCAACATCTGACTCGGCCATTTCTAGGATGAAGAGACTATCAAATTTTCTTAGCAAAGTCCTCCATAGGAACTGCAGATTCATCCTCGTTCACCTCGGATTCTCGTGACGCAACCGCTACATCTTTCTTCAAAGAAGACTTTGTGGCGGGATCCAGATTGAGAACGAACTTTTCAACCTCCGCCGGTGTCTCGAGGTGAGAAATCTTCCCTCGGTGAGTAACTTTCACTACCGCGGGGTAAACCACAAAGGATGATATCCCCAGCTGAGTCAGTTTCTTCCTCGCCGATGCCATCGCTTTCCTTTTAGACGCCCAGTGAATTTTGGGTGTACACTCATTATTGTAGTGCATTATGGGATTGAATGAGTGCTCTTGATAACGTCCATAATGGTTTCAGGCACCACTACAAATGGCTGTCCCCTCAATCAGTGCCCTATTTAATGGCTCGTTTCCACCGAGCGATACAGAACAGTTCGGCACGCAATTATTACCGTTTCCATTGTCAGAGGTTGTGAATGGTACCAAAATAGCGAACTATACCGTTACCCTTTCGTTGGTGTACCTAGCACAGTAGTCCGGTACCTAAAGGGTGGAGCTAGACTCACTGCAGAAGGTTGATTGGTTGACAGAGAATCATCACTTGTGCATGCTACAAGGCGATTGAAGAGTCTCCTTGACTCTTTCCGCCATGCTGCTCATGCATTTTGGGCTTTTTTACATCAGAGTGTGCAAACACAAAATATATATCAGTGTATTTTATATTTTCACGCACATACTGTGCGAAATGACATTGATCGTTACTTTCCAGCCTACACCAAACCTGTCAGGCAAGGGTACTGTTGGCAGTGGAAACACAAGCCGGATGAGGGTGTTCTATCCTGAATCGTACCATACTATACAGTATTGACCCATACCGGTCAGTGGAAACTAGCCTTAAGTCTATGGGATCAGTTTCAGACACAGTCAATATGTCTGCCTGTGGTGTATAGGTGGTGGCATTTTAGTTTGTTTTTGGTAATGCAACTACTACTGCTAAGAGATTTCAATATCCCAGAACCCCTACGTTTTAAACTTGCAATGAATATGAACTTGAAATGGTGTATCGTTTACCTTTCTAAGTGGTCAGGCATACTATTTTCACCTGACAGTTGATGGAAATGGAGGAAAGTGAGACTAGAATATCATAAGGGCTCTTTTGAAATCAACCACGACACTAAAGCATTTTAGCAATTGATTTTCATCACATATTTGTTTAAAAAATTTAGATATTGAGTTCGAATTTGCTTTTAACAAATATCTAGAGTTTGACTGATATAGAAATAAATAGGATTTCTGAAGGTCAGTATGTAGGATGTGAGGAAGGTTTTGATAATAGTTTTATCATCTGATTCATATTACACAAGCAGTGCTGGGTAGATTACTAACAAATTGTATTCTGTTACTGATTCCAAATTGCATGACAAAAATTGTAGTTAGTAACGTAATCCATTACATTACATATTTTAGGTAATATAATCAGACTACTTTTTGATTACTTTTAGATTACATTTATCATATTGATTGGTAAGCAAGAAGCATATTGATATAAAAATATAAAGAGTAAAAAAATATATTCCATTCATTATTAACAACATGAAGTGCATTAAACATTGTATTTCATCAAGGTTTCCCAAACTGTGGTTCGTAAAGGATCTGCTGGGGGTTCGTGAGTTTAATGAAAAGCTAATGATTAAATCAAATCAAATCAAAATATAAAATTTAAATAAATCATTTTAAAATAACACCAATTAAAATAAAACACTTAGTAAAAAGATGAAATATAATTATGTAATCAATAAAAAAGTAACTAAAAGTGTAATTTAATCGAACTACAAGTACTTAATTTTTGGAATCTGATTACGTAATCCAGATTACATGTAATCAGTTACTACCTCGCTCTGTACACAAGGGTTTCATTTCTTTCTGCAGCCTCTTCTAAATTTGGATTCAGAAAATTCTTTGTTTGCATTGATGTCTTCCTTTCTTTCCTCTCTTCTCAGTGTTTCTCTTTCGTTCTGTTACTTTCACTCCCCCTCATTTCTAGAAGCCATTTGGCTGTTGCGCAGGGTTGTTGAATATCCCTCTGAGCCTCGCAAGGCGTTCGGGCCATGTGCAAGTGTCTTTCTGACTGGGCCTTGAGCGAGGAAGTGCCGCTTGTATTTCCCCCTAATTGGGTTGGAAATAATCGCGTTTCACCGCTGAATGGCTAAGCCACAGCAGAGTGGAGAGAGGGTGACAGCCTTGTCTCACAGGCTCTCATGGGTCCTTACGCTGCTGGAACAGCTGCTCGGCTCAGTGCTGCTGACCTCCAGCCATCTTCTGTGAAGAAAACTACAAATAAAAGACACCTGAGAAGATGCATGGCCATCTTTACCAGGCATGTTTTCTGGAAGCCCTCAAAGCGTGTGCATCTTCTCTGTTCCTGTCCAACTGATTAGCCATTTAATGACAAGGTGGCAAAACCAGATGCTGTGATTGTGAACGTGCATTATAAAACATTCACTTTGACATGTGGATCACAAGGATTCTTGAAACAAAACAGAAACGACAACCCAGGGATTTCTATTTTAAGCCCTTCAGTCAACTGTAATATGATTCGTAAGATTTCATCATTTGTTAGATTTCACAACCAAGCATGAGGAGTCATGTGTGCATGAATATTTAATGCCATCTCAAAGAAATAGTATTTACAACTGTTCAGTCATTTTTTTGTGAAGATTTCTCAATACATTAATTTGATCCCAGTGTTCAAATATCATTTCCATTTTAAAAGTTTATTTATGCAGTTTAGTGGTGATTGCTTTTAATATTAAAATAACATCAAGGCTGGTATTAAGTGTGTAATTTGTGTGTCCTGGAGAAGTGTGATGTTATTGTTCTAGGCAATCAGACCAAAGCTTTTCTTCTGTCAGTTGACAAAAAAAATTAACCAAAATACCTCAAGAGCAAGAATACAAGAAAGGCCCTAGAATCCACCTACTAACACTCTAGTGATAATAATCCACAACTCCTTAGCAACACCTTACCAACCACCCAATAAACTCTAGCAATCACCCATAACGTCATAGCAACACGCTAGTAAACACATTAAACACTGACCGCCGCTCCCCCCCTTCCCGGGCGAGCTTGCATAGGCTCCGCACCGCCCCTGGAGCTCGGTTGCTGTTCCCATAACGAAGGGGGGCATCGTCCTGGCGTCACCCCCGCCAGGGTGAGGGAATGTGGGCTAAGCGTCCCTCTGCGCCACCCCTGGAGCTCTGCTTTTTTAAGCGTCCAAAACCAAGTCCACAAAATCAGGCGCCTTCCCCTAGCTATGTAGCATCCACTCAAAAGCAGAATGTAATACTTGAGGGTTCACACTTTTGACTCAAGACAGTAATAAATAGCCTGGCAACCACCTAGAACACCACAGAAACCACCCAGATTGCCCTAGCAACCACACGTTAACACTCTAGTACAACCCCTAGCAAAAGCTCACTGACAAAGCCTTAGCAATGCCCTAGCAAACCATTTAGAACACCCTAGCAACCACCTATTAACACTTTAGCACAAACCCTTAGAAAACACTCAATCTCAATGATTAGCAACACCCTAGCAACCACCCCAAACACATAATAAACCTCCTATCAACCTAGCAACCACCTATAACACCCTAGCAACCACCCAAACACATAATAAACCTCCTATCAACCTAGCAACCACCTATAACACCCTAGCAACCACCCAAACACATAATAAACCTCCTATCAACCTAGCAACCACCTATAACACCCTAGCAACCACCCAAACACATAGGAAGCCTCTTACCAACCTAGCAACCACCCAGAACACCCTAACAACCACCTATAAACTTCCCAGAATGTCCCAGTGACCTCATAGCAACACTCTGGCAATCCACAAAGTCCTAGCAAGCTCTTAGCAACACCATGTCAACCATTTAGAACATCCTAGCAACCACCCAGACAAACCACCTATTAACACTCTAGCACAACCCTCTAGAAACCACTCACTCACAATGCCTTAGCAACACCATAGCAACCACCCCAAACACATAAGACACCTCCTACCAACTTAGCAACTACCTAGAACACCATAGAAACCACCCAGAATGCCCTAGCAACCACCTGTTAACACTCTAGCACAACCCCTAAGAAAACAGTCACTCACAAGGCCTTTGCAACGCCCTAGCAACCACCCCAAACACATAAAAAACCTCCTACTAACCTAGCAACTACCTAGAAACCTCCCAGAATGCCTTAGCAACCACCCCAAACACATAAGAAACCTCTTTAGCAACCACCCAGAACACATTAACAACCACCTAGAAACATACCAGAATGTCCTAGTGATGTCCTAGCAACACTCTGGCAACTCTCGTCAACATCTTTAGAAAGTGTAAAAGTCTCACTGTATTGAAGTATGTATTCCACACCTCCTCTTGCCTTCACTCAGATCTCTGTCTTTCTCTCTGTATCAGGCATGGCGCCCCCTGGAGGTGGGGATCAGTGATATTAAACATGCTCCCCCATGGCCAACATCACAGGTGTCGGGCCATCGTGGAGGAGCCAGAGAACGACCGCGAAGAGAGGATTCTGGCAATACTGGGGATCATCGGCACCGTGCTCAACCTGCTGGTGGTCATCTTCGTCTACATTTACACCACATTCTAAGATCTCAAGAGACAGGATGCCTTCCTCTGAAGAAATGGCAATAAAGCAGAGGAGAACAAACTGGCCTCATGTTTCATCACCAAAAACCATCAAGCAGTGCCTGACCAATTCAATCAGTCGAGAAAACGCAAGCATTACGTTCAAAACTAGGCTGAGACCTTTTTGTTTCAGTTAGTAAGCAGTCGTCTGTTGTTTATATATCTGTTCATGGTTCATTTTGTAGAGTCTTGATTATAATTGCATGTACTCTGACTTACAGTAAGTATTATATGCTATTTGAGATGTGTGTGAATTTCACTTACAGCTGACCTTTCGTCTGGGTCCAGAGGAGAGCAATATTATGTTGAGGATATGACGTGCAGACATAAGAGTGGGAATGGTTATTGAATTTCTTGTTTTATGTTGAATTGTCTCTCTATAAAGCACATCAGAGCAGAATCCCACAACGATGTCTTGTTCTCAGGTGTTTAGCAGGGTTTGCGGGAACGTTTACTTGAAAGGCGCATTGACAACCTCTATTGTCGCTGTCACGCTCGTAATGATCTCGATTTACACTTTCTAATCAATGTGCTTTTTGCAATGAAAAACTTCAACCTGATGAAAACATAGTGTTGTAATAGTTTTGTACAACAGGAATGGTTTGAGTAATGTGGAACAAGAGAAAGATGGCTTCAGAAATATGCTTTTATAACATCGTATGAAATGGTTTTGACTGTTGAAATGGGCTTTTAGCTTGTTCCGTAATGTTTCGAAAGAAAACATTAAAATTTAATAAAGTTGACAAGATGTATCTGATGTTTCTCGTAATTAAAGAGACAGTTTTTTACCCCCTTGGAGCTCAAAAGGAGATGTTAGGCAGAATGACAGACTCACTCAGCATTCACTGTCTTTGTGTGGATAAAAAGATACAATGGAAATGAATGGTGACTGACCTCTATTCAGTTTAACATCTCCTTTGTCTTCCAATGAGTTATACAGGTTTCAAACAACATGACAGAATTTTCACTTTGGGAGAACCGTTCCTTTAAGGATTTATTTCAACCATACAGTTTCTGGGGTTCTGAGCTCATTTAAAAAACATTCTAGAAAATGCAGTGTTTATTATAAAGGGAATCCCTAGGACAAAAGCACATTTTATGAATTAAGCCCCTTAGCATATTGTGTTTTCTGGTACACGATAACAAAAAAAAATAGATGATGTCTGAAGGTATAAAATGAGATTTCCCTCTCTTCTATTTGCCCATTTGTATGGGAAGATGACACAGAGAAAAGTCAGGAAAATAAGTGTATGGGGAGAGAGTGAGCGGCATCTCTGGGAGCTGGAATGCCTGCAGCAAACACAATGCCATCTGCTCTCATGGACAGAGGCATCCCAACATGCCTATGCCATGTCATCTTATATATTTACAAGTGCTCCAGCCATGTACTATGAAAAATAATACTATATGAAAGATGCAGTAAGATGGAAACAGTTAAAAAAGTCCAATGAGGCTCTGTTGTGAGAATCTTTATATGTGTTTGATAAACTAATATAAAATTAACCTAGCCTAAAAAGTAGCTCATTTTAAATATATCAAATCTCAGTACCTGTTCATTACAATGGTAGTTTTGGCCTGGCTGTCCCTCCTGATCCTGACTTTCTTGACTGTATTCAACAAACCTTGTATAAAATGAAAAAAAATTAAAATTAAACAGCTAAAATAATTCTAGGTCGAGCACCTCCTTTCACTGACTATTTGCTGAAAAAAGTCATTTCAAGATCTATTATGTAACCTATTCATGGAAAGTGCCTACGTTATTTATTTATTTTTCTTTTTGAGTTTTACTGAATTCAGGCTGTGGATGTATGAGGATTAGAAATGAATGTTCCCATATTCTCATAGTCCCATATGCCATACCCTATAAAGCTGCAGAACCTCTGTCAGCCTCAGACCTAAATCTTTCAAATGTAAAGGCATTTATAAATATTGCAGCATGGCCACTGTTTCCGACTGAACTCCCATAACAGAAACAGGTTTGATCTGTAATGCTGTAAGAGTGGATTCATGGGACACGAGGGAACTCCTGTGTGTGTTTTAATCGAGCGTCCTGCTGTTATATCAGCCCTAAGCACACATTGTCCTGTGCAGGTACAGGAGGACACAGAGCACCTTCTCACAGTGACGGTGTGAAGATCCTGTTATGTTTACAGGCCTCTTGCTGGAAGCAGGATCCTGAATTATTGACACAGCTATTCTGTTAGGATTTTTCTTTTTAAAGTATTTTACAGAAACAGTTTTCCACATGGCGCCACATAAGTGCTTAAGGTCCCAAAATACACGAGTCACAAACTGTTCTCTTCAAATTCATCTACAATGAATCTTTTATTCTGATCGGCGGTACAAGCACATCAGAATAAACATGCTTTACTTTGACAAAGGCCTTTTCCTTCATTTCCAAAGCAAGACATACCCTGAAGATAAATGTGAGAAGCACATTCAGAGAAATTGATGGGTAAATTAAATTCCTAGTTCAGTGAGTTTTCCATGGGAAAGTAACACACATTTCCTTCATGAAATTTAAACTGCTCTGGGATGAGATCACGCATGCAGTTATATAATTCAACAGCATAATGCAGAAGCAACACCGCTGGATAGCATTCAGCCACAGTGGTAAAGCAGTCATACTTAGTTTATAATATAAATATATCATCAAGGTTTATATCAAGAATGATATTGAATTCTTTCACAGCAGTTCAATTTCTACTAATAAACATCATCTTAGAAGTAATGACTGCTTGGTCAATTTCTATGTGATGTTTTTAATATGAAAGTTTTATAAACAAGAAGATATTATTGAATAATATTTTAGACAGGTATTTTGTTTCTATTCAAAAGAAAGCCACAGAACAACACAAAGTTCCTCTGTGATTCAGTGTTTTGATCAAATTGGTAGAGAGAATAATTCAATGACTCATTTATATAATCACTTGCTCGTTCATTTCTTTGAGCTTTCCATCACTCTTTTATTAGAAACACTCACACAGCATTAGTTGTATTTTTTTTTTTTTAATGCCAAAGTAATATAGTACAAAGTATTAGGGGTGTCAACAATAATCGATTCGGCGATGCATCGCGATGCGGGGCATGAACGATTCAGCATCGATGCGGCAAAGTGCCATAATCGATTATGTCACTGTTTATTTTCTGGCGGAAAATAAAGTTGTGAAGTTTCAAATACTTCCGGTCCCGGGGGAATAACAACAACAACGAGCAAGATGGCTGAGGCGGAGGGAGATGACCGCGATAGACGGGTTATTAAAAACGCGCCCAAAGCTTGGAAAGCGGACATCTGGGCACATTTCCTCTCCTCTCTAGGTTAGCAAAGAGATACTTGTGCATCCCCGGGACAAGTGTGTCAGCAGAGAGAGTCTTCTCCACTGCAGGAGATGTTATCACTGCAAAAAGAAGCGCTCTCAAACCGGACCATGTCGATCAGCTTGTGTTTTTGCACAAGAACCTTGAAATTCCCAAATGCTAAACAGCGAGAAGTTATGATGTAGGCTTAGGTTAAACTATACATTTCCTCACTCTGAAACGGATTGTTGATGATGGGGATGTTGAACTCAGACGGAAGAAGTTGTTTGTTTGCACAAATTTGGTAGTAGGCTAAGCCTACACACTTTTTTTGTTTGTTTACATTACTGTATTTAACATGTTGATATTTTGTTGTATGCAGTTGATGTGATGTAGGATCAGGGCAGGCATATAATTGCCATTGTCTTAAAGCTGCTAAGCTGCTGTTTTGTTGAGAATAGTTTGCACTTTAGAAAGTACAGTTTGCACTGTACTTTACTACTTGAAAAAAGTTTCACCGTAATAAGTGGTTACTGCTGTTGCACTCAATATTTTTATTCCTGGGTGGTTGTTGTTAAAATAGTGCTACTTATTATTTTAATATTTGTACAGGACTTCAGGAAGCTGCTATCACTGCTGAAAAAAGTTGGCTGTTATTTTATTGCTCTATTTATTTAATTTCAAATGGTTCTTAAGCAGAGAGAAGAGAAACATTTCTCATTCAAAGCACTGAAAGCACTGATTTTGATTGTTTTCTTTTTCAGGTTTGAAAATGCCATATCCAATACCCTGTACCATTTTATTTAATTACATTTTATTTAATCACATTTTATTTAATTTAATAACTTTTATGTCAAAGATACAGGAGACACATAGCAGCCAATAAAATCTGTTGTTTAATATCTGCTTGTATTGCCTCATGACTGATGAAAAATTTGCCTTGTGTGCAGTAGAATTTTGATGGATCGCAATGCATCATAGAATCGAATTGAATCGAATCGTTACCTGGTGAATCGTAATCGAATCGAATCGTGAGAGCAGTGCCAATGCACACCCCTACAAAGTATGGTGTTCTATTTATTTATTTTTTTCAACTGAAGCTAGATTTAAAATGTTAATAACTGTGGAAACACATCATCGCAAATCAGTGAAAAAAGTTCATAGGCATTCTTAAATAAATTAAGTAAATCCAACGACTCACTTATAAGGACAGTCACTTGTCGCCACCTACTGGTGTAACAATATAACCTACAAAAAGAGCCATAGAAAATCCCCACTGCTATGCAGATTGTATATAAAATCCCTAATCATGAGCATGTGAACGGATCATGTGTATAAACAATGAATTCATGCTGGATAACATGATCATGAGTTGATGCAGCTCTAGTGATGCTGTCCTGGAAGCAAAATGAATGCCTTTTAAAATTCATTCAACTCCATTTTACTCAATTTGTTATGCACGATAATACATGAAAATGTATTAAAATAGCAATTTTCTCTCATACAGAAGTCTCCGACTTTTGGATCTCACTGCATTTATAAAATTAAAAATGTAGGCCATAATTATGTATCTCTGCCATTTGAGAGGAGCTCTATCTACAGTTTGAGCAGTGGTTATTCTCCTGGTCTTTATCTCTGTTATAATTAGAGCTGATTGAGAGCTGTACTCCAATGAACTGACCAGCTCACAGTCGCTTCCACTGATGAGGGAGGTTTTATGTGTGTAATAGATGAGAATATTAGGGGCTATTCACACAGAATGTGGTATTCCTTTCCACTGCTCTACTTTTCCATGATATTTCTATGTAAAGATGCACATGACATGATATTCATCCTGCCCCTCCTCCATTGTGATTAGATGGCTGGGTAAAAAATGACATCGATGAGCACTGTACTTTACCCAAAGTTGAACATTTTTCAACGGCAATCGTAAAATAGACATTCATGCTGCTGGTGTTTTTTTAAATATGTATTTCTCCCACTGAAAACAATTAAAAGATATATGTCAACCTCAGTAAAATGCATTGGGAGACACACACAGCCTTTGTCCTTCATAATTATTTTCAACACATATTGCAAACAATAATTGTCACTAAATATTTCACATTATATTTTTTTCCTGGCAATTCTAAAAAAAAATAAAAATCAGATGCAAAGTGAAGTAGCGGCATTTTCGTCTGTCATTGACCACTGGGTTATAGTACACTGACCTCTGACCTCTAATTATATTCCATGTCCATGTGAGTGAAAGTGGGCACACTGCTGTAATTGGCCATTATAACATTTCAGCCCTATCTGACACCTCCCTCTCTCTCTCTGCCGGCTCTCTGAGGCCTTGAGCAATTAGTTCTGTGTCAGGCTTTATCAGAGGAAACTCTCTTCTGTTAATGCACAGCCTGGTCTAAAGGGCTTATGCTTTCTGCACTGAAAGCAAGAATTCAATTCACCTTCAAAAGTCACAGCGCTTCCCAGAAGGTCTCAGAGAGCATATGAGATTCAGAACGGTCCTGTTTTGCTCTCTTTCTCCCAGAAAACACCCTTTAGTGTGCTTCAATGTTCTACATTTGCACTTGTAGTGTACTTAAAACATTAATAGTGAATTAAAATAATATAATAATATAAATGCAAATAATATAATATTAATTAAATTAAATGCCACTTAAGTGTACTTAAAGAGAGACGTGTTTCTGTTTCATAACTGTTTCTTTACACACTTAAGCATTTTTAAATTTGCATTTTATTGTCCAATTAAAATATTTCAAGTACTTTTTAAATCATTTTGTTTTAATAATGTTTTGTCATGTTATTTTGATGTGCTGACGAATATAAAAAAGCATATGTATAATACGTGATTATTCATTGAACCTGTGATTTGATGTAAAAAAATCATAATTTACAAACGAGAAATTATAAATATATATATATATTCAAATACGTTACATACATGTTTCAATAGAAATTACATTTAGTTTATCATAAATGTGTGTCAGTACATTCAGCAGTAACTTATGAAATTATAAAGCTATACTGAAGTGGGTCAAAACACTAATTACATTTAATATGAATTTTAACTATAATTTAACTATAATACATTTTCATTTAATTGTAAGTAACATGCATACAGGTGTCTCAAAATATCACTTTCAGTTTGTACATTCAAAGTACATTATTTATTTCTATAAGAATGAATCTTTCTAAAAGTATGCTAAAGTGTGCATACTCTTGAGAAGAATTCATCAATCTGGTCCATCAAATTCTTCTTCTTAAATGAAGATAAATGAAATCTTCATGCCTCCACTCCTGTTGAGTAAGGAAAGCCCTTTGAAACCTTATGGGTTTCAGTCTCCATTGGTTTCTGGTTAAAGCTCTCAGCAGTCTGTAGTCCATCAGAGACTCGGGCAGAATGTATTGGTGATGTCAGCAGGAGTCTTTCCATTCCTGATCTTAACCCCAGTCCAAAACCAGCACAGATGACCAGATGATGAATGTGAGAAGGACTGTCCATTCGTCCAGAGGAACACTGAGTGTAGCTTGATCTCTTTGTGAGAGGACTTTGGAGCAGGAGACATGAAGGAGACGTACAGACACGTGTTACGATCACAGAAGAGCAGATGTGAAGATGTTAAAGCAGGGTGTGTGACCAGCAGGAGGACTATGGGTCAGGAGGACATGCTTAAGGTAAAATAAGATCAGACCAGACATTAATGTAAGTCTATACAAGGACTGCTTTCCATTACTGTGAAGAACAGAAATAGAAGGATAACTAATGTGTAATTTATTTTGGAACTGTAACTAGCTTATGTTTATGAACACTTTTTATTTGTTTATACGTGTTTTTTTTTTTATTTTTGTGTGTGTGTGTGGGGGGGGGGGGGGGGGGGGGGGGCTACTAACCACAAGCTTTTTAAGATAGCATTTTTAAAATAATATTTTAATTGATCACATGACCATTCATGTTCTGTTTAGTCAAACATTTACTTTGATTTTGAGTGCCATCTAGTGAATATGATGCACAACAGCACACATTTAGCACAATTTTAAAAGGGGGCTGAAATCCGTGAAAGCTAGGACTGGAACATGTGTCCAGAATATTACAAGAAATGCACTAAACACAAAAATCTGTCATTATGCATGAGTGTTTGCAAGCTTAAATATTATTATTAAATTACTATATCACATAATTAATTAATTTCTGTTTAAATTTAGCATATTATTTATATATTTATTAATTTGATTTTAATTCATTATTGTTATTTATTAATATATATATATTTAATTCATATTTATATTAATAAATATCATTTCATATATATGAAGTAAAATTTATGTTAATATTAATGAATATATAAATAACAAATATAATAATAAACATTTTACTAAATTAGCTAAATTAATAAATATATTCATATAAATATGCCATAATAAATTGTGCATTTATTTTTAAATATAAATTTAAATCATTCACCACTTATTCACCAAAATTAAAAAAAAAAAAAATGTAATTTTAAATGGCATAATGAATAGGAAATTAGAAGATAATATTAGACAATAATATATAATTGAATGCATTCCCTGGTTAATTTAAACGCTTTCATAGTCCCTCAAGGCATTATTGGTCTGATGCATGGTAAATCCAGGTGAATTGAGGAATATGTGTCTCACAGGAACAGCCCACCGACGTCTCGACTCAAGAGGAGCCAGTGGCCCCAGAGGGAGACGACAGCAAAGGCTCCGCGGAGAGAGTATTCTGCCTGATCGGGGCCACTGCTATCATCCTCAAGCTTCTAGTGGTGGTGTTAGTGTACATTTACACCCCTGTGTGAAGAGAAGTTCATTATTTTGACTGGACATCTGGACGGCTTCACTGCCAGCAATGGAAAGGACCTTGTGTTTGCTCTGGTGAGCAGCCTGGGAATATACAATGCATATTTCCCATGCCAGTGTTTTGTGCTTGATTTGTCTTTTGTTAAAGGATGTTAGATTCAATGTAAAAAAAGTATTTCATATTTGTTTCATTTAATCACATGATGCTAATTACCAATGTTACTGAATATTCTCTATGAATGTTACCATGTCCTACATGCTATTTTATAAATGCACAAGCTTCTAGAATTAAACAAGAAAATATTCAAGCTGTTTCCTTTTTCTGTCTCTCTCTCTCTTCTATAATTGAAATATTTGAGACTTTTGACTTTCCTGTTAATATTTCGTAATATCAGTTTAAATAATAAAGCCCTTAATGTCATCATCCTCCAGGAAGTGACATCATTTTGGAGGGAAAATAACAACAGCACAGACATCAGTAAGTATTAGCAGTGGACTTGTTGCATTCTGTGACATGTTGTCAGTTTTTGTTAATTTGTCTCACTTTAAAACATTTCGTCATGATTAATAAAATAACTGAATCTGATATTATAAAATCTAAATATTATTATTATTTTACTTCCTTCAAAATATTTTCTTGTTCTGAGTAATGGCTAACAACATTTACATTTACAAAGTGTTTCATCATGTGTATCATATTTTAACCTAGCATATTTATATTTACACAATTATTTAAACATATATATATATATATATATATATATATATATATATATATATATATATATATATATATATTTTTTTTTTTTTTTTTTTTTTTTTTTTATTATTATTATTTGTTTTTTTGTCAATAAACTTTACCAGTTTTGTAATAATATTTGTAAATAAGATTGATAATTTGTCATATAAAGACCTGGTATATACTGCAATAGACCTTGTTTTGTTTTTAGCAAAGTCGAAAAAAATGCTTATTTTTCCTGTAGTTTCTCTCTCTCCCTTAAAATGCCACTAGAAAAAGAAAAGATCTATCTATCTATCTATCTATCTATCTATCTATCTATCTATCTATCTATCTATCTATCTATCTATCTATCTATCTATCTATCTATCTATCTATCTATCTATCTATCTATCTATCTATCTATCTATCACACTCCTCACCGCTGCTCTGTGAGTCTGAGCTCTGATTGGCTGTCTCTTGGTTACAAGCCACGGATCACTCTGATTGGCTGAAAGTTTTCCACGCATCTCTTTCATTCATGTCAGTGCGGACTCACAGCAGAGCATGATTGAGACGGATCGCGCTGCCAAACCCACTGAAAACGCATCAATTACAATTCACCAGGTCGGAGTAACGATGTCAGAACTGTGGAGGCTGTCTGGACTTCTATTTATAACCTCTCTTTCCCTGGCGACCGCAAGCTCCTCATCAGTCAGTCATCAGATGTCTCCTGATCTCATCCATCCTCCACAAATCAGGAGCAAAGCACAGAGACACAGACATCAGACCGACTCCACTCGAATACAGATAGATTTAAAGGGGTAAGTGTCTCATCAGTTCATCGTGAGGTGAAGGTGATGTTGAATATGTGACCTCGAAACTAGCTGAAAAGTAAATAGATCTTTATTATATACATTATTTTTATATATAATGCACATGTACATGTTTTTTCATATTATATTATTGAGTAAATCATAAAAAAACTTAATGGAATCAATTTTAAAAATGAGCTAGATTCAGATAAGAATGTCAGGATAAACTAATATTAGTATTTTTCACTAATTTGAATCGGAAAAAGAATAACATTTACGATCTTGTTCACATCTTTCAAGATATTTGTGGCAAAATGATTGAATTTATGTGACCTCGAAACGTGGAAACTAAATAGACCTTTATTTATATTTTATTGCTTTTCAAATGTAGTGATCAGTTTTTTTTTTTTTTTTTTTTTTTTAATTACTGAATCAATCATAAAGAACCTTAATGGGATAAATAAAAATAAAAAAGAAGAAAAATCAGTAATTATTCAGAATAACTCCAAAATGATTCTTATTTTGTATTATGCAAATAATGATTGTAATCCCATTAGCAATTAAAAAATTTTGGATCTTTTTTGAACCTTCCAAATAATGAAAACGAACTGAATTCTAATTAATTACATTGGATTTTTTTTTTTTTTTTTGCAATACAATTGCATGTAAACGAGGTCAAACATCATGTTTACTACACATCTCATCCTCATCTTGACCTGGCATCCAAACTGTTGCATTTTTGTCTTCACTGCTTCTCTAAGTTCCACGTTTACTCCAGAGACATAAACAGAGCACTTTACTTCAATCGAAGCTCTTTATAGATCCAGAATGACGTGAAAACATTGGCCCGTCTTTGTTTGCCGTAACATTCAGTCAGATGTTTCTCTAGACTTACGCCGGAAGTGTTGATCCTTCAAGCAATGAGGGGAATTCCTGATTCTCTTGAAACGTTTGAGACCTAGTGACTGGTCTTTGTAAGCCATAACAGAGCAGGAAATTACTTTCTCTTCTTTTCATATTCATTTGGAGGGAGCCAGAATGCCACTGAACCTTTGTAAGAGTTAATCAAGGATGCACCGCTGCTCTTCTGTAACATCCCTCCTCCTCTGGACTTCATTGTGCTTTTGGGTCAACCGAGGACATTGACTGTGGAAACTTGTCCATCCCGGGGCAATGGGGGGAACATGGTAGCTTAGAAGGAGAAGGAGGGTGTTGTTGCGGAGTCTAGTAATGCTAACAGGCCCAACGCAGGTTCAGCAGTTCAGAGCTCAGAAGGCCAAGCGCAGAAAACGGCTTCATTTCAGAGCGCATCAACGGTGCCTTTCACACCTCAAAGGGAGACAAAACCACGATTATTTCCACCTTGATGGAGGTGCCAAGCAAAGTGGGAGCTTTGTGATAATCCAGCAGTTAAGCCACATATTTGACCTCGAGGACCACGGTTGAGGTTTTATTGAAGCTTCTGTTACGAGGTGCTGGAAAAAAAGAGCCGGGGCCAAAACCATAAACCCCCCTTTTTGTATTGCACAAACATAACATTTTTAAAATATAAAAGGTTCATTTACAATCTTTATTTTACAGCCTCTGCTCCTACTAACGTGTTGGAGGCGCAGAGGTTTGAAAGATGTAAAAATGTGTTCACCGCTTTGTTTCTTTGCATTCTGTTCACACAGAGAAAACAAAAGAGCTGTAGGCCAAGAGAATGACATGCATGTGGGTGCAAAAGCAGCTGGTAAAGAACAGATGTTTTATTCTTCAGATTATATCCAAATGCCCACATAATTCTCTTGAAATATTATTAAAGTAGTTTATATTTTGTGTTATTAAATCTGATATGACAATTCTGTCATCATTTGCTTGATTAAAAACCCATAAGACATTTGTTCTTCTGTGGAACACAAAAGGATATATTTAGCATAATGTTCAAGCTGCTCTTTTCATACAGTGAAAGTGAACAATCACGGCTGTTTCCACTTGTGCAAAAGAGCAGCTTGCGAACAACATAAGGGACTAAATATAATTGTTTGGTGAACTATCCCTTTAACACGTCCAAATCTTGAAAGAACAGTTGTGTCCGCCGTAGCCATGTGAGCAGAATAAACACAGACATCTTTGATCACTATCGAGTCTTGCTCTAATGGGAGCCTCTCAGCTCTGTAAACATCACTCACGTCTCATCCGGAATGTATCGTTTAGGTGTCGACTCCCATTAAAACCCAAACGGGGTACAAAAGTTGAAGGCAACTTTCCATTCTGTCAGTGCAGAAATGGCCCTATTTGGGCCTAATAGGGGCCCAAGTGAAGGTTCAAGGCCTTTATTTAGAGATCAGACAGACAGACGAGTGGTAAAAGAAGGTCTCAGTGTTATGAGACATCTCAAAACAGCTTCAGCTTAAAGGGACAGTTCACCCAAAAATGAAAATAATCTCATCAGTTAGTCATGTCATGACTCAAAAACAGTTTGGCTTTCTTTTTATACAGAGAATTCAAAAAGAGAAGAAAATTGGATTTTTACACTGAAAAAAAACCAATGAATAAGACTGTAACTTTCAATCTTCAAAAACTCACAAGGTCAACTGACTTTATTTATCTCAAAAAGGATTTACCTTAAAAGTTCCTTATTACATGCACTCTTATCAGCATGCCAAGGATGAGCGGATTTCAAAGTTTTAATCAAAAATCAACTTTTGTATGGCTTCAAAAGGCTTGAAATATAACACTCAAATCAGAACAGCTACCGATAATTCATGGTACTTTTGCATCCTTTTTGAAACTTCAGGTTTTCCTTTATGTTGCATGAAAGAAAAAAGTCATGCACTCTTAAAAATAAAGGTTCCAAAAGTGTGTTTTTGTAACGATGCCATAGAAGAACCATTTTTAAGTTCCCCAAAGAACCTTTCAGAACCATTATTTTCCTAGTGTGAAGAACATTTGAATAATCTAAAGAACCTTTTTCTACTATAAAAGAACCTTTTGTGCAAAGGAAAGTTTCCATGAATGTTAAAAGCTCTTTATGGAAATGGTTCTTCATGGGGTTTTGGAATGGCATGGGGTTAATTTTCAGTTTTGGCTCAATAAAATCGCTTTACAGATGCATAGACAAAACAATAATATGCATGTAACATATGCATTTTTTCTTTCTTTTTTAATGCACATTTTTGCATTTTTTCACAAATGCATTTTTACAAGCAGTGTTTTAAAATGCAATTAAATCCATGCAACATAAAATCAACAGAAAAGTTAAAAAAAGCATACTGATCCAGTGATTTTCGTTAACTCTCCAAATCTGCATGTGTTGAATTAGCTTTTGGAAGGTTATAGGTCAATCTGACCTCCACATAGCCTGGATGGCCCATGCCAGCGCTGTCTCAATCGGCTTACGCTGCACAGACAACGGGCCGTCCCTCGGCCTGCCAGGTCCCAACAGTGTCCCTTCAGAAGCCATACAATAAAGGCACATACTGTAACTAATTAGCAAATCCCTCCTGATGCTACAGAGGGGTCAGGTTGATGTGCGCCAGCCGTGGCCCGTGAGTGTTCAGGATCGGGGCTTGTGTTGGTGTGCTAATTGCCTTTTCTCCCAGAAGCTGCTAGATAAACAGATGCAGCCCAGTCATCTGAAGAAGACTCTTAATCCAGCAAAGTTTACCCACCAGATGCAACTGCCAGCGCCACTGTGGGAAAAACAATATTTCTCATGTGCATTGGTACAGGGAGGACAGAGGCCCGACGAGGGGGGCGTCTATAACAAACTTGCACCCCCCTTCATTTTTATTCATCGGCGCTATTTGTCCACGGCACGCTGAATACAACACGGGGTGAAGGGTCAGCTAAAACCCAAGGCTATTCACTCAATCCAATGCATCTTAAGGGGCCCATGGCCACGGATTGTAAGTCTTTTAAAGATGTCCTTTCAGAAGTGGTTAAATTGTGATTATGCCGCACAGATTGATTTGGCGCGGAGCCTTGAAAGGAGAAATAAAAAGTTTAGCAAGTTTATTTTGCAGTTTTAAGGACAAGCAGTCTCGATGCTTGTGCGTTGTGGCATTTGATGGGCTTTACTTTTTTTTTCTGAAAAAAAAAAACTATTGTCAAGCCCAGAGTTTCACCCTTGATCTCTGTCCGTCTTTCTCCAGGCCCAACGTTTGTGGCACCAGGTGCTGTTATTCATGGCTGGTCAATCCCAAAACCAAACAATGCACAAAACGTGAGTATCTTTCCAGGGCCATTCAGATGCTTTCATACATTCCTATTATGCTCATAGAAAGACACAAACATATACGGCTGCCAGTATTTCATCTAGTTCAAATCCTCTTCATTTGTCTGATTTTTCAAATGAGGCAATGAACTGAAGTGTCAGCACAGCTGGGAGCTGTAACAACATAATAAACAGAAGGGAAGGGGAAAAATGTGGTTTCGCAATCTGTTTGAATTGAAGGCCCCCTACTGTCCAACACAATATTCAAAAGAGGAAAGAGGAAGCTTAGAATAATATAATATAATATAATATTCTTAATTAATTTTTTATATATATATATATATATATATATATATATATATATATATATATATATATATATATATAATGCTGCCATTGTGTGCCATATGTTCTTATGTAACACACAAACATATTTTTTGTTACTTAATATATATTCAATTTCAAACTAATGATGAGAAGTTTAGGTTGCCAAACCTGTACACAGTGTTCATTGTTCCAGCGTGCAGCAGTTATTTGTTCAGTTAGGTAGTTGCAAAATTGTTTACGTCTTTCTTTGTTTTAATGATCGATTTTATTAGGCTTATGTGTGTTATATAATATGTTAAAGATTTTTCTGTATATTACGATCGTGCATCTTACTCTCGGCAGTAAAAATGTCCTTCATGTCTGTCCATCTGGATGTGTGAACCTTCTAACATTCCTCTGCTGTAAGTAGGCCAAACCTCTGAATGCACAGGGCTTCAGCAGCCTCAGCTCTAGTCCAGTATTAATCCAGTCCCTCAGCTTTCTCATCATAATCCACACCTTCCTAATCCGTATGTAGCTAGATTTACCAACTAATAACTAACCCCTTGACCCATGTGCCTTTTAAAGGGCCAGTGCAACGTCCAATTTTTTGACTAGAAACATGTTGAAAAGTCACACTCTGGGATTTAATCTGGAATATATTGTATTGCTTGACATGTTATGCGAAGCAGTATAAAAGCATTAATAGAATGACAATATAGTTTCTCTGTTGTTCTCTCACTAGCAAGATGTCATCCGCGATGCCATAATAAAGCAGTTTGTCGCCAGCCGAACATCTGTCAGTGTCGTCCAGGCTTCCACGGCCATCGTTGTGAACACACAAACGTCATGCCGACCACGAGCACCTGGTTCGAAGCACATCCTGGTCCCAATGTACCCTCAACCGCCACTACGGCATCAGTTACTATGGTAACGCCCGCATCCACCACCATCCACGGCAACATCTCCACATCTGCCTCCAGTGATGCCAATCCAGATACAAGAAAGACATATTCATTACGCTGGCAGCCACGCAGGTGAGGGAACTCTTCATAACTGAGACTGAGATTAATGTGTTTTACACTAAAGCAAGTGGCTTGTAAAGCACATCCATGGCTATATTAGGAATGGAATATTTGCTTACCACGTATTAATCCAGTTTAAAGTAAAAATTTACTAACAGTCAATAAGTACTTGCCGATCACACTTGTAATGGAAAGTTATGTTGAGCAAGTTGTATTACTGGATACAGTGTTTCATGCAGCGTGATGTTTATGTATCAGCAGCTCTAATTTTTGTCAGTTTGTCATCACCAGTATAACAATGAAATAATATATGAAGAGTTAATTTGCATAATACTATAGCATGTATGGCTGTAGTTTTTAGTTTGAAACATATTTATCAAAATTACTATTTATTTCTTGAGGTATATGGAAAAAAAATGACATGATGCACATTTAAGAGGAAAATGTACCGTTAACAGTATATATTTTGACAATAATACAGATAAAGCTACAGCAATCATGTCACTTTTTATCCACAAGTGTCTAAGAAACTGTATATAAATTCATAGTAATTAAATATGCTAATAAAAATAGTAAGCAAATAAATAAAGACATACATACATACATAAAGAGAGCGAGAGAGAGAGAGAGAGCGCGCAATTAATATGCCTAAATAATATCCTAAATAAAAAATAATAGACCTGAATTAAAAAATCATTACATTGTAACATTTTTCAAATTAATTAAAATGTTGGTGGGAAGCATAATAGCAGTTTCTCAATCTCAATTCAGAATTGATTACTTTATTTCAGTTTGTTGACATTCCATAAAAGAAACAGATTGTGTGTTTTACTAGGACGTGCCTACAGGGGGTGCTCTAATACCCCAAATTCATATCTACTGTAAATACCCATCTGTCTGTATTGTACCTCACTGTCGTATGGCAGTACAGGACCTGTATTTATATCAGTGAAACCAGCAAATTCAAGAATCTCATTGTTTGAGCGCTCTTTTTCCCACCTGACATGGTAAGTGGGAAACATTCTAGGTACTCAAAGCTCCTTGAAGCATTCTTCTTGTTTACTGAAGGGTTTTAATTCCTTTCAAATTCTAAACTACTATAACACCTGCATAGACTGATTTTAAGTTTGTTTTTCTTTTCTTATACCGAGGCCTTAAGTAACCCTTATCTTCTCACAGCTCACTCTCCACCCTGAAATGAAAAATATAGCTATCTCTATTCTCACCTCATGTTTTGCCAAGGTGAATAATGTGGAGTAGAAGATGTACTCCTCGCCCTTAAACTGACATATTTATTGGGATTGACTGCCCCACAGGCAGATGCTTCTTTTATATTGTATTCAGATGACAGAAGATTCAAAAGAACAAAAGAAAAGTGTTATGATTGTAGAGCCACACCTCGTCTGATCTCAGATTGATGGGGCAATGAATACCATAAAGTTTAGGCGTCTTGTCCCATGGTAGTCTCTGATCAGAGCTTTGATATTGAAGATGGAATGTATCTACTCGCTGGAATCGAAATAAAGATAGAAAGTGTATTTGTAGTCATGGTTAATAAGTGGTTTATTGGAACTCCAATGGGTCAGTGGAGAGGCACATAACACAGGTCAGTTTAGAAATGTTAGTTAATGTTCTTAATGCAAGTTTGTTTGGTAGATTATCCCAAATAACAATAAATGAACACACGAAATATGCATGTGTAGATATCTGTGAAATTTGTGGCTCTCCAATATATTTCTGTTGGGCCTGTTCAAGTGCGAGAATATTGCCAGTCAGAGAAGAATTTACAACATTTTGGATGTTAAGACAGTAGTTTTGATCAAATACGATGAAACTGGATCTAATTAGAAATATCTTGAATAGTGTTGTCATGATATTGGAATTTCTAACTTTGATACAATACCTTGACAAATTTCCATAGACAATACAGTTTTTGATACCACAGGGAAATATTGGCATACAATTCAGGGCAAAAATAAATACTGTAAATGAATGTACTTTTGTCATTGTTAAAGTATTTCCTTATGAAACTTATATGAGATTCTTTAGTCCCATATAATAATACTAATAATAATAATCTCTAGGATGGAACTATATTACTGCTGTGATAACACCACACTGTTAAAAAAAACATTTTAAAATAATTATATGAATTATTTTACTTTACAGTAGTAAGATTACAATACATGTGTCTTAATGTGTTCACTTGCAGAGGTTAAACCCTCAAGCTTTTCTTGTGGAAGAAATACATTCAGAGTTTTCAAATGCTGATTTACTGTGAACTTGCTCTGAGATATTGAAAAGAGCAGATCATGAGCTGCTTGCATGCAAATGAACACAGCGCTTCACTTTGAAACTCGCAATGCAATGGACTATTTATTTATACGATATGCTACTGTGTATGTCAACCCGCTTTTAGGCAGAATAGAGACCCAGAAATCATAGCTGGTATCTGTATCGATACTGCAGAAATTGAGTACTGAAACTGTTTCAAATATTCAGAATTAATATGGTTTGAAATCTGCTTTACTCTAAAACCAATACAATTTGGGTTTGTGTCCTAGTTTGAGAGATTTACTGCCTTCATGAGGTATATCAGGCCCACTCTACAATGATCTCAGACTGTTGAGCAAGTCCTCTGCTGAATCTAAGCTTGGGAAGGAAGTTCCTGCCCTGTGGAAACACTTCTCTCACAATAGACTATTGAAAGACTGCATGTATGGGTCAGTTTCAATGATCTACCTGACGGGCCAATGCTACATACTCACTCTTTGCTGACAGTCTGCAATTTCCCCATCTTTCAACAGTTTTTATATCACATTCAGTGTGTGAACTAGATTTGTCAGATAAGTTCTCTGTTTTTGAAAGTTCCAAGTCTGGCAAGTAAACCCAGAGAGTGTAATCGCTAAAACAAGCAAGTTCTGCTTTTATTTCCATGGCTTTTCAAGTCAGATATGAATGCTTACACTAGTTTGCTATGAAAGGTATGTGCTCTGCATATGTATTTTAGAAATGTTCTCTAAATGGTAGTATATCATCACAGAGGGCCAAGCTTATTAGCTGTTTTGGGGATTTTTTACAAAGCATAAAATAAAAAATGGAAATATTACCACACCCCAAAGATGGAAATGTTACTTGCCTCTTTTGTTGACAATCCAAAAAGAATATTGCACTTGGAACAATTTATATAATTTCTTGAATCAGAGACATGGTCTATATCTGAAAAATAGAGTATAAGATTGATTATCATTATGGTTCATTTTGCTGGAGCTCAGTGCAAATCTAGGAGTCCCCCAGGGCTCTGTATTAGGACCTCTCCAGTTGTCTTATGTCATGGTTTTCTGTGAATGGGACCTTGCTCAAATCATCTCCTTTGGCGTCGGGGGTGTTTATGCAGAGTGAGTGTGTGTATAACACATGCAGAGTTGGGAAGGTTGCATGTAAAATGTGAATGGCCATACGCTTGTTTTATAGGCTGTTTGCTGTTGAACCATGCTCATGTCAGCTTGTTTTCACTGTAAATTATCTCTGTTTGGGAAAATTAGCCCATGGCATGCTCAAGCTGAACCATTTGACTTTCTATGCTGTGTATTTGAAAAAGGGTTGCCACATTTGCATCAAGAGCATAGAGTTATACAGGACATGGTATTCATTAGAGTCATTTTTATTATTTTAATTGACCAATAAGCACAATTTGAATTCAACTCAGAAATGTCATGTTGATTAAATGGATATTAGTGTAATGTTTCTTGAAGGAGTTCTTGTGAATGTGCTACAAAAATGCATATGCAATACATAATGCAGTATGGAGTACCATAGTTGGCATTTATACGGTCATATGAGGCACCACAATTTTTGTTTGTACATATGATTACTGAAAATAATTTACATTTACATAAACTCAACACCTTAATCCATACTCTTATTTTTATAAATATTGCAATTTACCCATTGTAAATATGTATATATAATTATTTTCCTGGCAGAAATGGTAAAATAAATAAATAAAATAGTCTTTTTATGTTCTAGTTTGCAATGATGCTGTTTAACTATGTTATTAGTGCTGCTTTTATTTGTTTTCTCTCTTTTTTTGTGGATTTCTTTTTGCACTTTTAAAGGGCTTTTCATTTTGGCTCGTGTTTCAGTTTAAAAGAGTCCCAGTCGGTCCTGTTAAAAAAAGCTCTGTCCAGTGGAACAGGTGGAGAGAAGATCACAAGTGTTATACTGAAATACATTGAATCAGAGCGAAGAAGACTGGAGTCCTTATCCTCTACCGGAGCAACAGAAACCTCCAGCACCAAAACCTTCCACACTCAACGCGGCCAGTTCACCCTCATCTACACCGCAGGTCAGTTTAAGCCAGCAGGGATGATTTTGAAATATTAAATGTCATATCCTCATATCCTTCCCTGCAGAAAAGAATGTCTTAAATGAGATCCCTCTAATAATTAAATGGTTTCTTCTAAACATCAATGAGATTAAATGATGAGCCAATGGCATTAAAAATGTGCAAATGAGATCTCAAAATTGTCTTAAACATAAATGTTATACTAAAGTCTCTGCTATCAAAAGATTTCATTATGATATCAAACTAAAAGATCAAATTATTTGACCTGTATGTTTCTCAGAATTTTTAGTCTGATTTTATAGTTATATTTCTTATTTGTTCATTCTTATTTTTACTTTTTTGAAGCATGTTATGAAAGCGCAACCAGTGAGCAATGCAATTTTCCTCTGGGTGATCAAACAAACATCTTTTAGCTTTTTGAAACTTTCTACCTTTAGTAACATTAGTATTAGTATATTAAAACAATTCACATTGTTTTCATGGTCTTGAAGAACCTGGAGATATGAGATATTCTATACCATTTTAGTATATTGGTCATAATACATATTTTATTAGTTAGAAAAGTGTGGAAAATTAATGGGACTTGTGAATGTTATTGTGGACTTGGAGTCCAAAAGGTGGAGAACTGTGGATAAACCTTAAACTTTAAGGTTTATACAGGTATCTGTGTCAACATGTTAACCTTTTCTTTGCAATAAGCAGCAATGGTTTCAAATCAGCAGGCTTGAGTAGAAAATATCTTGTTTTAAAAATTCGGCCTGTTTCCTGGTTTACAACTTTTGTGCCGCGATAAGGTTTATCTGGTTGTATATTCGGGCTGGTTTGCATTGAGACAGGCCTGGATACAGTATTGTAGCATATTCCTGCCATTGTTTAGCTTGGCTGAGAGGTGATGGTGCAGTAATTACTCAGGAGATGGATGTGGTGTTTTGCTAATGAACCCCTGTGTCTCCATGACCTCATAACACACTGGAACGGCCCTCTGTGGCAGCGCATGGGAAGTGTGGGGAGACTGACCTCTTTCTCACTCACACACACACACACACACACACACACTCACATACACACACAGAGGGAGAGGGAGAGAGAGAGAGGAGGTCTAGGAGATCTAATGGTGCTTATCTCTAGATTTATGTTCTTCAAGCCCTTGAATATGAAGCTGTAGCTGATAAGTGAAGCTCTAGGGAGTAAAAACTTAGAGTGGCATGTTACAGCAATTCTTCAGTCTGGTCCAGCATATCTTTGTTTGAGGTTATTCATGGAATTTGCTTAATATAAATCATATTTTATTATCAAGCAGGATTATTGTTTTGCAACTAATGCTAAATAATAATAAAAGTAAACAAACAAACAAAAAAATACATATAAAATTACTGGAACTAAGCATTAATTACAATTAAAATGTCCATAATGAAAAAATACAAATAAACCATTAAATTGTTCATTATTTAAAATAATATACAAATTAACCTTATACTTATTTTATTTCAGCTAGTTGCCAAGAGCACATTTCGTGTTTTTGTTTAAAGTTGAAGTAATAAAATACTTTTTTAATGTCTGTCTTGTTTTTTTGTTTTTTTTCAAGTTTTAGATTTTAGCTTTATAGTTTTAAAGAGAAACTATATAGACCTATATCTATATAAAAAAGGATAAAAATGACAAAAACACAACAAAATGACTAAAACTTTAACTAAAATTTGAACAAAAACAGAACATATAAACATTGAATCCAAATTCCCAAAATTATAATAATGATGAAACTAAAACCATTCAACGAAACCAATAAAACATATATAGTTACTTGAAATAAAATAACATTTTTCTTTTTTCTCTTTTTTTTTTGTTTAAGTTAAAGTACTAAAATAACTAAAATTATTTTAAATATCTATATATGTATTTTAGTTTTATAATACTTAAACATATTCATATTTATAGAAAGAAAGAAAGAAAATAAAATGACCAAAAATGTAACTAAAATTACAATTAAAAGAGAAAATAAAATCTAAAATATTCTCGAAAACTAATAGAATATAAATGGCACTGCTATGAGCAAGTTTAATCTGAGGACTGAGTGAGCTGAGGTTATTTTGGGTTCCCCGTGCTTGTCTATACAGTTTTTCTCTAGCTGAGTGTGGTTTTATGTAATGAAGTGTGCTCTGCAGCCCACAAATATTCCCAAAAGCCCTTTCCTTACACCAGTCCGGCCTTTAAATCCAGAGCCAGCATGTAAACAACCCCACATAACCTCAGGGCTTCCCTCTTCTCTCTGCTTTAACTTCAAATGCTATAATACACCTTCTCCGGCCGCATAATGTCAACGCTTATTGCCTGACGAAGTGGAAACCGCTCGAATGAAGGATGTCGTCTCACGTGGAAAAGAAAAGCACTGCTGCCAAATGCCAAATCTCTGGAAATCCAACACTTCATGCCGGCTGAATCCAAGTTTCCACGCTGAGAGAGTTTGTAATGTAGAGAGGGAGTGACAGAAGCTCAGCATTCCAGCGCATGAGGAAACGTCTTCATTAATGACCTATTTTTGCGATGACAAGTGAAACGGCACACTTTATAAATATTTATTCTCTTATACAGTGAAGGCTGAATTCCCCTGGTGTCACGTGTCAGGACGATGAGCGCAGGACGCAGGCGTATAGCTGACGGTTTGGGCCTCAGATCCGTTATACAATAGTTTGACTCTTAAACTCTTCATCAGGATTTTATTGTCCAGTTTGTTTTGCCAAATATGAGTGCTTGCGTGAGATGTTGATAGTGGATTTTGGTGAGCTTATGATTAATGCTGTTTTTCCCAGTGTCTGTGCACTGATGTGACCTGTTCTTCTGCAGTTTTAGAGTCAAGAGAGAATTTAGATTTGATTTTAGATTCAAATAGGCTGTAATTTGACACCGGGAACATTTGCTCTTTTTAATGCTTATCATTGGCTAATCCACCGATCCTAAAATAAAGAATATGGCTACATATAAATATACATCATACAAAACGGCTAAATCTCAAACAGTGGATCATTTTTATCAACATCGCCCAGCTAAAACTGCCCATTGTTAAAGTATGTCTGCTTCGTGTAATGTGAAAAGTACAATAATGTCTGACTTCATTTAACGTGCTATAGCATAGGTAGGACTAGCCTATATCATGGCCACAAATTAAGAATTAGTTCCCCAGACTTAATTCGTGAGCCGCACATATTAGCTCTGTTCTGTCCGAAGTACTCGGCGATGCCGCCACCAAGCGTAATTAGTTATAAGTTAAAAAAAAACACATTTACTAATTGATTCTAACTGAAATTGCTGTTGTTAGCACTTAATATTTCTGTAGTACCGCCAAACGGCGTAGATCATTCATAAAAATGTATATAAATGAATGCTCATGGGCAAACGTCTACACCAATAAGCTCTACTGTATTATAAACCAATGAAATGGTGCGAGGAGGCAGGTGAGACAAATTTGCCGCCATTGTTTCTTGACAGACATACACAGACATCATCACGTGAACAACATCTGAATCCGCGTAACGTAAATTCAGTTAGATTATTAGAATTTTATATTACGTGAGATCTTTTTTTTTCCCGATTATTTTGCGGTTAAATAACGAATCATGCAGGATCACAAAAAAAAGTGACATTTTGTTTATTTTGCATTATATTCAGCGATCATGGAATTGTGAAACACTGGAGGGACTGATTACTATTTTAAAAAAAAGAGGCACACATCCCATACTTCTGTTTATTTTGAGAATTGTTTGAAATGTTAGATAAACTATTATCTAATATAAAGTCAGGTTAGCATGAAGAAATAGTTGCCCCCTCTTAAAGAAACATTAATTGATATTACAGTTTTTTTCAACTGCTCACATTTTCAAAACTTTGCCTCTTTTTTTCCAAACTTTACACACAAATTGCACACACAAAATGCAAAATGGCTCACATCTCTTGCAAAATGAAGCACTGCATTCAAAATATCACAAAACTTTTCAGAAACAAACATTTGCAAACACCTTTGCCATAATATTAATTCCTGTTAGATTTGTGTCTGTTACATAGAGAATTGCGTGTTGTGTTTTGCAAAAAGAGTCAAAGGCTGAGAACTAGTGCATGGTTTTGCAGATTTGGGGTGTGCTCATGCTGTTTGATTGTCAGCTTTCAGAAATTGTTTGACAAGTAAAGATTTTGTGTGTAAGCAGTTGAAAAACAGCTGTAAGATTACCTGAAGCTGTTATCGATGATATATACTGTATTCATGTTTCTGAAGCTTGACTGGCAGTCATTGGTTTCATTCAGCACATTTTGATTAAGGTTTTAAGTTGCAGTGCATCTAAAAGCATCTGTTAGTCGAATAACTGAATGAATTTCATCATGAGTATAAAGTGAAAAGAAGATTTCATAGCCAAACCTGCATGAAAAAGTAAAAATATATGGAGATTTGTGTGTGTGTGTGTGTGTGTGTGTGTGTTCCAGTGCCGCATAAGCTTAAAAATTCAACTTCATTACCAAACAGCATGAGAAACAAGACCAGTTGCCATAGTAAAGCATGTTTTACTGCCTCATTAATATATAAAACACTGACATCATGACATAGCTGAACAGCTCCTCCCAAATGAGTGATGGAGTCATTTTAAAGTTGATCAAGACGGAAATGCTGTGTTTTAGCTGTTTTTGTTTGTTTGTTTTAAATAAGAGATACTTGTATATAAATGATTGTGGAATATGTGGTTGTCAGTACACAGCAGGCGGTCAGTTTGGGTGAAGTGATCCATAGATCATCTGTACAGAGGAGTGCAGGGTTCGGTCCTCCCTACGGTAGCGTTTTTAATTTATGGTCCCAGCAGGCCTGATTCCAGCAGCTGCGGGACATGTCAGCGCAGCCACTCTCAGACACAGGTGTGTGTGTGTGTGTGTGTGTGTGTGGAGAAATCTGTTCCTCCAGCAAACAGCGTCTGTGCTTCAGGCTCCTGAAGCTCAAAACAGGCCCATTTGTTCCAGATTCTGAAAGTGTGTCAAGTCAGTCTGAGTTATAATCAAGTTCACCTCATTTCTGCACATTTAACCCACTGTTTGCTCCTTCCCGGAGGAAACCTGCATTGCTCTGATGTTGCTCTTTCATTGCTCTGGGATATTTCATGTAATATGTTTCTATTGCATGTAAAAACAAACAAAAAAAAATTATATATGGAAATATATTTTCTACCAATATATTTGTAGACATTTTTTGTTGAAAATATATTTAACAAATATAAATATATATTTCATGAACATTTAAAAATATATTTTGCCCTCCGTATTTTAATCCAATAAAATACATTCACATAGTCTTACATTTAAAGAAAACGTTTTGTGCATATAAACATTTAACACGTGAACATATAGGGCATTTGAATAAAAACAAAATAAAATAAAAAAAAGTAAGAATCTTCTTATCTTATAATGCCCGATATAATTATGACACTTTCTTTTTTTTTCAAATCCCTATAGGCTGTTCTGTCCACAATTTTTTTATTTAATTTATTTTTTTATATATATATTTTGATATATTAAGGTTAAGACTAAATAATTGAGCTTTAATGTTTACATACTGTATATTTAGTACATATTTAAAATATATTTTTGGCAGAAAATGTGAGTGTGTGTATATATATATATATATATATATATATATATATATATATACACACACACACACACACACGTATATGCATATATACACTGCCCGTCCAAAAATAAAGTCACCACCTTGATTTAAAGCAAATATGTAAGAGCCTCCCATTGGATAACTACTGCATGGATGATTATGTTTCAGCTGGCAACAAGTTATTTAACCCTAACTGATGCGATGAGTGTCTTCTCATTTCTTAAACAACCATGTCGGAAGACACATCCTGTCGTTATGGAAAAGATTATAATCAGTTTGAGAAGGGTCAAATTATTGGCATGCATCAAGAAAAGAAAACATCTAAGGAGATTCCTGAAACTAATAAAATTGGGTTAAGAACTATCCAACGCATTATTCAAAACTGGAAGGATAGTGGGGAACCATCATCTTCGGGGAAGAAATGTGGTCGGAAAAAAATCTTGATTGGTCGTGATCGGCGATCACTTCGTCAAATCATAAAAAAAAACAACGGCTATGTTTAATAGTGAAAGTAAGAGCATTTCCACATGCACAGTGCAAAGGGAACTGAAGAGATGGGACTAAACAGCTGTGTAGCCTTAAGAAAACCACTTACACTTATCAGTGAAGCTAATCGGAAAAAAAGGCTTCAGTTTGCTAGGGAGCATAAATACTGGACTTTGGAGCAATGGAAGGTCATGTGGTCTGATGAGTGCAGATTTACCCTGTTCCAGAGTGATGTGTGCATCAGGGTAAGAAGAGAGGCGGATGAAGTTATGCATACATCATGCATATTGACTACTCTCCCATCATCAATACAGGATCTTAATTAATGCAACTCTGGATGGGAATAAATGTTGTGACATTGCAGAAGATTATCGAAACGATGCCACGGCGAATGCGTGCCTAAAGGCGGTCCAACGAAATATTAGAGTGTGTGACTTTTTTTTTTTTTTGGATGGGCAGTCAGTACATACATTTTTTTTTTTTCCTTTGGCATAAACTTAAACTCCTTAGGAGAAATAAATATAAATGAATCCATCATTGATTTATAATATAGACATATAAATTGGGACTGCAGATTATTTAATCTTGGAAGAATATGATGTGAAATCTTTTAGTTTGTTTTGAGATCTGAGACATTTTGTTGCAGAATTGGAGTTTTGGCAAATCTAAGAAAAGTCTGAGAGATTACTAAGACTTTTCTCTGGAGAAGACCGACTAAGAAGCAGAATCCCTCAGCAAAATTCAATTAGCTTTCTCAATGCTGTTTAGGAAAAACATCTTAGAGTGTATTCCCTGCTGGTGTATTCAACAGAAGTACTGTTCAAACACCAAATGTGGGTAAACCATATCATCTGTGAAGAATGTGGCATCATCTTTTATAAGAACTAATCCTTTTAAACGCTCTGAACAGTTTGTTCTTTGTTTTGTGGAGTTGTTGACTTTGTGTGGATCCAGATACTTATTTGGTCAAAAGCCTGTTTTAGATTAGGTTTGTCCTCAGTTTAAAAAGAAAAGTTCATCCAAAAACTAAAATTGCCGTCGTTTGCTCAACCTCGTGTCCCTCCAAACCTGAATGGCCTGCTGTTTTTCAATGGAACTCAAAAGGAATTTTTGGAATTTCGAAATCCATGGAATTTTTGAGAAAAATACTGACAGCTCTTTTCCATAAAGCTTCAAAATGACAACAAAGCACGATACTAATGATAAACATGAATAATGATAAACAGTACTTCTGCAGCATAGTTGTTAATCTTGTATATCTAATGTTAACAAATGAGACTTTTTTTGTAAAGTACCAAAATTTTTTACCTGATAAAATATTTTAGCGCTTGGCATTACTTGTATTAATTTTAGATTTTAGTTGCATGACAGTTACAGGTGTAAAAATCACACTTATGTATCCTGATTTTCCACATTAACCCTTTTAGCTCATTTTAAAGCTGGTTTTGTCTTCTTTTAAATCACTTTAAGTCATCTTGAGGCCCCCTTAAAGGTTTGCTCAGGTCCCCTATTGGGTTCTTGAATGCCATAATTTTCCCCCTTTACTCTTAAAAAAAAGGTTCCAATTGTTTGTTGTTTGTTTGTTTGTTTTCTGCAATGCCATAGCAAAACCATCTCCAGTTCCCCAAAGAACCTTTCAGTGAACAATTCTTAAAAGAACCATTCTTAGTGGGAATAACATTTTAGTCATCTAAAGAACCTTTTGTCCAATGGAAAGGTTCCATGGAGGTTAAAGGTTTTTTGTGGAACCACTGATGCCAATAAAGAACTTTTATTTTGAAGAATGTTCCTAGAAACATGCACAGAACCCTTGAATTCCACAAAGGTTCTTTATAGTGGAAAAAGTTTATTTAGATTATTATAACATTCTTTTAAAAATTGATCACTGAAATGTTCTTTGGAGAACCTAGAATGGTTCTTCTATGGTATTGCTGCAAAAAAATATATATTTAAGATAGTAGAGGCCAAAACGCTGATCTGTTCTTCAAACAAAGCTATCATATGACTTGAATTATAGTCCTTTATAATATGTTTCGGTGCTGTATTGCCATTTTGTCCACAATCAGTTTCTGGACAAGAGCATCGTGAACATTCTTCCGAATTTCTCCTTTTGTGTTCCACAGAAGAAGTAGAGTCACGAAGGTGACTAAGTGGTTCATTAGTGCTGAACTATTGGGAAACGTTCAGCGCACGCTGCAGGGGAACAGCGAAATCTTGCCAAATGACAGCATTGAAAATGCAGAGTGAAAGAAAAAAATACACCCCTCCCTTCTACAAGCTCCCGCTACACACACACACACACACACACATTAAACGGCGCTGACCTCACCCCCGTGTGCAATGCCAGAGACGCAGAGTCTCTCTCTCTCTCTCTCCCCTGCTAGTTTCCTGGGTTTCACCGCCCACTCTGCTCTCTCCTCCTCATATGACAGAGAAAGTTCTCTCCTCATGTAGTGAGTGTGTTGAGAAGCCTGTCAGTGTGTTTGTGAGCACAGGGCTGAAGGAGAGCGAGAGGGACATCAGCGGGTAATGGATCCAACCTCAATCGCCGCCAGATTTTGCTTGCAACAGCTCCTTCAAACAACAAGAAGGCTCTGGTTTCCTCAGCAAACAGCTTTCTGAACACATTGACAACCACACATACACACACACACATACAGGTGTGTGTGGTGCACATTACCTCATATCTCTGCCAGAACAGGAATTGGCCTTTTTTTGTGCACTAGTTGATCCTTTCCAGAGATCTTGCAGGGACGAGCCAGGAAAAAGACGTTTGCGAGTGTGAGTGTGTGTGATGTGTGTGTGAACGGGGCTCGCCATGCGTCCTCACAGGCTGACTCTGCTGCTCTGCTTTGGCTTTGCCCTCTGCCTCTGTCTAGCCGTGGCTCAGCTCTCGTCCGGCCAGCAGCAGCGCTCAGCCGTCGTCCGCGGTGGTTCGGAGCGGATCAAAGTGCTCTTCACCCCCACCATCTGCAGGCTGCACTGCATACAGGGACGCTGCACCAACTACTGCGAGCGTGGGAATGTCACCACCATCTACAACAGCGAGCAGGCAGGACAGACGCCGCCTGGATCCGGCTTCAGAGTGTGTGAGTAAATGCACTTCACTGAGGGCATCCTGCAAGATAACACTGTTTAACAACTTTACAATGGTTAGTCTAGTGGTCTGATTCAGTTTTACTGTGTAAGGTTTCAAACCCTGATAATGAAATCCACATATACAGTAATACCTATATTAAAAAAAAATTATGTAGGTTGGTTTTGAACCCTTCCATCCTATAATAGTAGTAGTGTTATAATTAAAATTATTTATTATATATATTTATTTAAAAACAAATAGCTAATAAACTAAATATAATGTAGGTTGGAATTTGAACCCCATCCATGCTAAAATAATAATGATAATAATAATAATAATAATAAATAGTAATAATTAATGCATTATTATTATTAATATTATTATTTAATTAAATTATAGTTTTATTTCATTATTATTTTTTTAAGTTACAATATCAACAATATAATAATAATAATAATAATAATAATAATAAAATAAGTTATATTTAGTCTAGTTAATATTAGTTATATTTAGTCTTCCATGTTAAATTCACAATAATACATGATGATGATGATGATAAAGTAAATATTAAATTAAATTAAATATAAATATATAAAATAAAATATAAAATTATTTGTGTGAAATGTATATAGTATATTTGGATTTCATTAAATTTTTTTTTTAAGATTTAAGATTAAAATTGACAGCCTTTGATCTTGAAGAGCAGACGTGATGGAATGATGGAAGTGTCACTGAAAACTCTGGGGAGGCTTGTGTCTCCAGTATGAATGATGAATGCACACTTCTGCAGACAAACACACGCCTACATGTACATGCACAGACCCGCAGGTGCGTCAGACATTCATCTGAAGGTATTTAGGAACAGGTGCTGGGCCATCTGTTGTGTCTGATGCTCTCCATGATCATTTGCATGGACATTGCAGTACAGTCTGTATCGAGAGATGGAGGGCTTGACCTGAGTGTTCACTCTGAGATGCTTTTCAAATGTGTCTTCTGTCACTGTTTATTGTACATGTTTGTTTTTATTGTTTTTTTCCCATTCATAGGTGTCATTGGTGATGTATGTTTAGTGGGCTCCAAAAGTCTGAGATCACACTGAAAATCTACAATGAAAAATTTAAAAATTTAAAATTATGTTATTTACATTAATTCAATTTCACAAATTGCTATGCATATTATGGCATTTGTGAACCAAAAGGTTATTAAATAAGAAAAAGTAGAATCTATGAAAGCTTTTTTACGCTTACGGAATATGGACTTTTTCTCACAATTCAGATTTTGCTTACAATTCTGAGTTTCTATCTTACAACTCTTTTCTGGCAATCGTGAGAAAAAAAGTCTGAGTTGCGAGATTTAAGCACAGAACCATGTTAACTGGCTATTGAGAGAAAAAAGCGAGAATTGTAAGATTCATTTTTGCACAAAAGAATAATAAAAAAGTTAATTGTGAATTTTGTTTAACTTTATTTTATTATTCTTTGCATTTGCGATTTTTCATCTCACATTTTTGACTTTTTATCTCTGAATTACGAGTTTATTTTTCTCAATTGTGAATTGTGAGTTTTTCTTAGAATTGTGGAGAAAAAGTAAGAATTGGGAGACAAACTCAGGTTTGCAAGAAAAATAACAAAATTGTGAGATAAAATAATCGCAATTACCTTTTTTATTTTTATTCCGTGGCGGAAATAAGCTTCCATATCAACCCCAATGTACATGTAAGAGTTTGTTTTTAAAAGTTTACAAAAGGTACTATATATCATGGATTTCTGATGGTACTAGTGATACATTTACATTTACACATTTAGCAGAAACTTTTATCCAAAGTGACTTATATTGCAACATCAACCTTTGCAATCCCATGATAATTTTCAAAGTACTTTGGATTACAAAGTTAATAACATGACTTAATCATGTTACTGCATGATATTACGCCGGTTCATTAGTGAGATTGGCTCCAAACCAGCCTGGGATTTTCAGTCCAGTTCTGAGCCCGAGGCAAGAGGCTTATTTTGTGAACCCAAGCTTGTATTAGTCACCGCACCACGGTATGCTTATGTAAGGCTTGAACAGTCCTCTTGACTTCAGTTTCCACTCGGGACCTGTTTCCTATTCGGCTCTTGCCTCATGTCCAAGAGAAAATCAACTCCAACAGTCCAGTAACATTGTGACCGATTTATACAAGTGCTGCCTGTAATTATGAACTTATCATACACCAAAGCTTCCTCTGATAAATTTGATACATTTGTGTTTTCTTCTGGTAAACATGTCCGTCCATAAAAGCAGGATGTGATTTATGTGTGTTCTCCACTCAAGCCGTTTGGAGATAAATTGGCATAAACACACATGCCGTGTTTGTGGCATCGAAAGAAATGGTGTTGGCTTCCAGTTCTGAGAAATGTGCAGCTCGTCTCATTTATCAGTTTACTAAACCTCCACCCGTGCTATCAAAACGTCTTTTTAGCTGAGCGGATGGATCCTGGAGGCTACGTCTTTTTCATTGACTTCATGGTCAGTCTGGCATCCAGGCACGAGGCCAAACGCTGGTTGTAATTTTGCTCGTTGGAGTCATTTGACAGCTGAATTATGACGAGAATGATTAGAATCTTTCACGGTAGTGACTGTAAACACGTAGTGAAAGTTTGACTGCTGAAAAAAACTAGATATTTCTTGCCAATGCAATCCAGAGCTCTTTATATATCCATTTATACAAATAACGTCCCTGCCCCCCTGCATTTATCTCAATGGGTTAGATCCTGATTAGACTCATTTGTCTCCGTTATTCTATGGCTCCTAGTCACTTTCTGTGGATTCATGTGGGATTGTTAGTCGTGTTTCTTCTGGATTGTGCTTCGTTTGGCCTGGAAACATTTCATCTTCGCCAAATTGATGTCATATGGTACCGATTTCAAAGCTGCAGACTGTGACCAAAATGCTCACAAATGCGAAAAAGGTGACAATAACTGAAAATCCCAACCTTGGCTCATTGGAAAAGTCTAAGCATGTAGATTCCAGTTGATATGAACACCATATCAACTTTTATTCCTTTTCACACAAATTATGATTATCGTGGCAGATTATCGCTTAACGAAGACTTATTTTTCTGATATTTTGTGCACAGTACTATGTTATGAGCTCAAAACACTTTCAAAAGTGCTTAATTTATAAACAAATACATTGCGATGTTTGCGTCACATAGGAAGCTCCACACGTTTGGCTTTTCTGATCAAGTAAACTTGCTTGTTAGCGCACCCAGTACAGCATTGCACTTATGATGTGAAACGCTCAAGTATGAGTCCAGTGAAACACGAGTTATGACAAAAGAACTCAAAGACTTGTAGAAACATGCTAACATATCTGAACACTACAGTGTAGGTACTATGTAATATTCAGATGCCATGTTATTTTTACCAGACATCTAATTTCCAAATTCCCAGCTTACATACAACAACCAATGTTAAAAAAAGTTTCTAGATTCATGACCATCTGTTTCAGATAAAACTGAATACACTTTTCTTTTTTTTTTTGCGCCACTTACTGGACGTTTCAGTGTCATGAAACGTCCGTAAATGTCACTACAGGCACAGGGCTGGAAAGTCCAGTTCGGTCAAGTTTCCATATGCAGTTTTGTCAGAAATTATCTTGTGAGGTGTTGTTAGTTATTAAGATTTCATGCACCATGAGCCATGATGTTCTATTTGTGAACAAATGACTCTTATGTACCGGTTCCTTTAAAAAAAAAAAAAAAAAAAAAAAAAAAAAGGATTCATCAAATGGCCTCAAGGGGTCTGTCGCAAATGGAGCACCAAGCCCTCACAGCCTTCCTCAGAGTTGTCTGCTAAGTGCAGAGACTTAGAATTTGAATCAGACTCACTAAATGAATCAATAATGAGCTCGCAATTGACTCCATTCCAATTTGTGTATATGGTGTCCATTAGTGAGGTCTAACTGTAAAATTAAAGTTATAAATATTCTATTTTTGGACACATGGTGCACAATTATTGCAGGGATTGAATAGATAAAAAAAAAAAAACACTTTGAACAAATGTATTTTCAATACAACTATAAAAACCATAGTAGTCTCTAAATAATATTCCTTCATCACAGCACAAGAAGCTCGATGAACTGAAGCACTCATTGTTATTTCATTTTGCCTCTCTAGATTTTAAAACGAAGATGAGTTAACAATGCATGTATGTATGCAGATGGGCTGAGCATCTGTGTCCGATCTGAGGCACGTGTTTGTAGGGCTGGTTATAACTCTCCTCCAATAGCTGGCTGCGGGTTTTGGGCGAACAGAGAGTCAAACACGTGGTGCCAAATAAAAGCTTGCAATCCTTCAGCTGCTTTAGCTAAAATGTACTTCCTGCCGTAAGAGAAATCAAGCAGCCATTTCTTCTCGCTGTGTACATACGTGCATCTCTAAGGGTTAATTAGTTAACCTGCAGTGGCCCACAGGGGCCCTGAAACATCTGGACTGTGGCAGAGAGCCAGAGACTATCAGAGGCACTCACAACATGTGTGAGAGTGTGTAAGAGTGTGTTATCGTACATGTACTGTACGTATGTGCGGATGCTTCGTGAAAGATTCAGCTTTCTAAACGGTTCAAATGTCGTCCTAGATTTTTACGATATGGAAAATATTCTTCCATGCAATCATGCTTTGATATCAGTGGAAGTAAACTCATGTGTTAATGGGTTAGAGATTTGTAATGTACAGTAAACTTTTGAACCCTGGTCTACGAGATACATTGGCTTTATATGTTTTTGTCATGACGTTTGCATGACCACAAAGGCACATAAACACTAAGGTTTTCCAAAAAAAACGGGGGGGGGGGGGGGGGTATTGAGAGGGGGTTGCTACAGGGTCATTGCAAAATATATGGTTACATTAATAATAATGAGGATTCAATGAGTGCCTTTACATGCACACTCTTAATGCGATTATAATGAGATTTTGGCAATACTGTGATTAAACTTTAGCTCATGTAAACGCAATAACACTTTAATTTAAATAATGCGATTAAGCTCATAATCGCAGCAAGCATAATCGTATTGACATACGAAGTACGCCAATTTTAATCGAAATACAGGCATGTAAACACCTTAAATCGCAGACGCTCTAACCAAAGTGTGCATGTGCTTGTGACATACATGGATGATGTGATATGCACCTGCAATAATATGCAGATTAGAAACCATAGCGGGGAAGAAAGCGTCGCATTTCTGGGGAAAATACAACTCGCTGCCACCAGTCTCTGTTCCTTACCCTCATCTAAAAATGGCAAGCAGAAAACAATGGCAGTGTAGGCAAACGAATTGCCATGGAATAGCCTACCATACAAAAGTGGCATTAGACGAAAATAAATTTAAAGAGCGGCCAGTAATACACCTGCTCTTTCTGAGTCCATCATTTGTGCTGTGCAGTGGGATATGTGAATAATGGCAGTAAACAAATTAACCACAATTCTTAGCGAATAATAAGAATAATGGAAATTGCATGTAAACGGGAGTGAAGAGCTTTGCTCTTGACATGTAAACATCATAATGCGATTAAGTCCTTACTCTGATTATTGGAAATAACCACATTATTCGTGCACATGTAAATGTAGTCAATGAGAAGCACCACCAATCAATCAATCAATCAATAATTTTCCTAAATAAATAAAAAAAACTTCTTTGTAGTAAAGGAAAACAATTTGGGAGAGAAAAATGAATACTTCTTCAGCGACAACACATTGAGTTGATGAAAAGTGACTGTAAATACATTTACATAAAGACTATTTCTATTTCAAATAAATGATGTTATTTTGAACTTTCCATTCATCAAAGAATCTTAAAAAATACTTTCAAATAGCATTCACTCTGAAAATGCTTGTAAATTTCACAATTAATAAGATTTTTACAGTGTAGTATCCTTTTTCAGTGAATTTGCTAAAATGAGTGTTAAATATTACTTAAACAGCTTAAAGTATATTTGTTTCAGTTAATGTTAAGGAAATGCCTCTAATATATTTTCCAGAAATACTTTGGGATCATTTGCTTTATCTTTATACGATGTAAATATTAAAAAAGCCAGTAATTCTATTGTTTTAGCAACAATGTTATCTTTCTGATAGGTGTAATATTTGTCTTTCGAAAGCCCCATTTACACTAGTGCATTTTCGTTTTAAAATGGTGTTTTAGAATGAAAATGATCCCCGTTTACACTGAGGTTTCCGCTGCTTTTCAGAAATTATCTCCGTTTACACTACCCAACCGAAAACGTATGTCACATGACCATTCATGCAGGTACAGCCATATATGTATAGGTAGATGCCCTATTATTTAGATGGCAGATGTGTCTGTGTGCTTGGAGCGGTCGAATGGGGAATCTACCCATACAGATCTATGGGTACAACTATGAGCATGATGTTATTGTTTACACGGTCGTCATGGATATACAGAGGCAATGTGGGCAGCCATGCCATCGTTTTCAAAAGTCTCTGTTTTGCTCCGTTTACACTGAAATGCAACCCTGGAGTTTTCAAACTAAAACAGGGTTTGCAGCATTTTCAAACGTCTCCTGAGTAGTGTAAACGATAGGTGTAAATGTAGCAAAAGTTATGCGTTTTAAAATGAAAATGCACTAGTGTAAACAGGGCCTAATATTAGCCTTTCAAAAATGATCATTGGTCAGCAAATCCGTATGTCAGACATACTGGCTATTGCCATTGAAATGAATTGATTTGCAGCTTTCTCTAGTCTATCCCAGAGCACAGCACACGAAGAGGACGCTTTAACGGCATGTGTCTTTAATTTACCTCAAAATAGTTCTGCTGTTTTCCCCTTTGACTTGAGTGATGATGCAGTCAGCCTTGAAGTTCATAGACATGTGCCCAAAACGTGTTTGCATCGGTTGATAATTCTTCCAAACTAGTTTATATAAAAGAATTCATATGTCGAATTTAACACGTTGTTTTAAACGCAACCCTAAACTGGTCTAGTCGAGTCTGTCAGGATCTCCTTCCTTCATTTAAGCTGAAAGATGTCAGATACGCTCAGCGCTTTTCTCTGAATGAATCTTTGAAGTGCAAATGAAACCTTCTCCTTGGACCTTCTCCAATGAAAATGGCTTTTTCTTCCATTGGTGTCCTGTCAAGATTTTTATAATTCTGTTGTTTCAGTCAAGCAGCGTATTCCTGGCCTTTCTTCATTTCAAAAGAATTTTATTTACATATTTGCCCCTCGCTGAAAGTGTAGATTTGGCTTTCTTTTATCTGCATGAAGCCAATATTTATCCGAACCCTCAATGGTTTCAAAACAACAGAATATCTGTGGTCCAGAAATGAAGGTGGAAAGCTAGAAAATGAAAAGGTACTGGAGATTTCCAGCTTTAGTTTTATGAAGTGTGAGGGTGTTGCCAAATGTTTGTGTTTACACAGATGAGCTGAAGAACAAGCTCTCATCCTAGTTCAAAAACCACCACGTTTCATTCATCTCCAAACGCACAAACCTCTGCCACATCATCTCCAAACAACGCCCAACCTCCCTCTCTTTCTCATTCACATCCAAGTATGTGTATGTATGTATGTATGTCAAGTATGTAAATAATACAATGGAATGGTTAATATACAGATCATGAGCTCATATACATAATTATCTTGTTAAAATGAGGGAATTATTGGGCCTATACTGAACTGGTGTTAGATAGCTTCTTACTGTTGTTGAAGGCTATACAGCTTAACCACTGTAGGCATGACAAAAACCAGCATGAAATTCACCAAAACTAGTTTATAACGAATTTACCCTCGCTAAAGAAAAGCAGACAAATGAATGGATTTAATCTGATTCAGAGGTGGAAATTTAGAAGTCATGTTGAAAGAAAATGTCTAAACAATTCACTGGTCCATTGACGACATCCAGAAACAAGAAACATCCTTTAAATATCTTTCTGATGTTCAAAATTATTTGTGCGCCCATATCTCACAGTGACTTTTCACAGTGACTTCAAGCCTATAAAACACACAGACTATAAATAGTGACACCCTAACCTCACCCTAGCAACCACCCCGTAGACTTCCATTGAAAAAAGATGAGGAAAATCTCTGGATCAGAACATCGTAGAGACAAGCATGTTGGCTTTTTTGGCTCTTTTATTATTATTTTTTGACCCAGATAAGTAGTCTTTAAATATCTGACAACTACCTAACCACACCCTAGCAACCATAGAGTAAAATGAACAAGCTAAATATCTGCATTATAACATCATACCCAGGTAATTATTTTGCGAACATTGTTTTGAAATGTTTCCTTGCAACCATTCAGAGGAGGACCCTAGCAACCATATAGTAAAATGAGAAAGCTATATCTCTTCATTAGAATAGAGATATTTGAGTTGGATCTTTTGATTGTTAACAGGCTTCAGGGATCACCCTGGCAATTGTCTTGTCATGCCCCTAGCAACTGTATAGAGGACCCTAGCAACCACATTACACTGTGAAGAAACCATATTTCAGCTCCAGAACTCCGAACTGATATGTGATTTGTCTCTTTTGACTCAGGCTGTCCATTCAGGCTCGCTCAAGCCAACCTCAAAGTTTATTCGCAAATTTTAGCCTCTAGTTTGATGTTTATGTTTTCTAGGAATTATAAAATAGTACCACAAATAGGATTTCAAACAATGTATGCATATAACAGAATCAGTGTTGACCCGGCACTGAACCCTGCCATAAAAATGGATACCTGTGGACTTTGGATGCTGTTCAGCTTCCGCTAAACCCTGGCTAATAGAGGTGTGTGTGTGTGTCAAGGAAACAAGGTAAATCTTATCTAACTGAATATAATTGGTTGGGTGACCTCAGCGTGTTTTAAGTCTCAAAATGAAACTGCTCAGATTTCTCTCATCTCCCACACACAAACTCTTGTCAGCGACAGCTGGGAGGAAACGGATCAGCCAAAGACAGCAGATCTTAACCATCTCCTTGCTGTTTGGGTTTACTTTAAAGAACAAAAAAAGATATCATGTTTGTCATCTTCTCAGTGAATTTTATTCATATTAAAATGTTTCCAAACATTGTGCTGTTTTTCTTGCTTCATTTTAGTCAATATTTGAATTAGAAAAAGTACTTTCCTTCCTTGATAAACATGTTTCATAATGGCATCTGTACCATTTTTACTACAAACTCCATTAAATAAGATCAAGAAATACTGTGTATTCCGCACTTAAGGTCAATGTAGGTTGCAAACTGGGTTGACAAAGTAAAAGCAGAAATTTTACATCAGTAATTGGACATACAGTTGGATCGAAAATCTGAGACCACTAGTGAACATTTGTCTGTTTAGTTTTTTTTTCCTCTGTTGCATTTTAATTTTACAGAAACTTTAGACTGTACTTTAATTATACTATAGTTTTATAAATATAAAATATTGAAGTTATTCAATTCTATAAATTTTAATACTCTAATATTGGATTTGTTAAAATGTTATTACAATAATCATCATACGTCATCTTTAGAATAACTGGAGTTTAATTACAAAAAAAAAAAAAAAAAAAAAAAAATGCACTGTAAAACGTGGCATCCTGCAATTGTTACCTTAAAATAGCAATTGCTGCTTTATTTAACCCATGATTGTCATCAGTTGAACTACACGGTCACACACTGGAGAGGCATACAAGGATGAGTAAGGGAAGAGTTTCTTTATTAAACAAACTGAAGGCAACCTCAACAGGTAAGTGCAATAAATCAGATTTCAATGAAGCGCAGTAAACTGGAGGAATCAATCATTATCTTTACCTTTAGTAGAACCAACTGGAGGAAGACATCCACAGAGCCACAGGGATCCAGCAGGTAAGTGATAAGACAGACAAAGAGCTTGTAACCTCGAGACCACATAATGAGGGTATAGATTGAGTGGAGTCTAATAGGGAGCTTGATTAGTGGCAACAGGTGAGGATTCCCTGATGGAGGTCAGGTGTGAGTGATTGCAGATGGAGTGCAGGTGAGTGGCAAGAGGGATGCTGGGAATTGTAGTGCATTCCAACTGGTGACTGTGACAGTTACCCCCCCCATGGGCCACAGACAGATTACCAATGACTACTATGGCTGTGACAGGGTAGGCCATAGGTTCACAGACAACCTCCCTGGTCATGGCGGGACATTCCAGGGGTTCTTGATTGGCCTCTTTTGCCTTTAGGATTGAAGTTAGCATTAGCACAAGCTCAAGTACTAGAACTGGTTCTGGAGCAGAGATCTTGGAATTTGAGACCCTCCCTGGGCCAGTCTTGGGAACAGGATGGTGCTCTAGAAGAGCGAGCGCTTGAGGGTGCTCTGGCGGAGCGGGCACTTGAGGAGCGGAGCTGGCTGAGATCAGTGAAGATGGAGGATTGGAATAAGGATCAGGTGTCCTTCCTGGGCTCAACAGGGAACTCCTGGCCGTGACTTGAGAACTAGATTCTTCGGGACTGGGAACGGCACTCCTGGCCATAACTAGAGGACTGGATTCTCTGGGATCGAGAACCGCCATTCTCTCGGGGGTAAACTTAAACTGGAATCTCCTCTTGGTTAAACTGTGGAACTGGAACCCTCCATTGGCTGCACTCGCTAATGGGGTTGCGCTTACGTGGAGCAGGCACTGGCCTCCCAGTGCCTGCGAGGAGCAGGCTCTGGAGGGCGCTGTCGAGGGGCCAGGACTGGAGGGCGCTCTAGGCCTCAGCCTGCGGCAGGTTTGAGTTTACCGCAGCTGGCGAGAGAGACAGCAGAGTCATCATCTGTGGGCTTTGTTCTGAAATGGGTGCTTGGTCTGGAATGAGTTCTTGAATGGACATTAGGACTGAAGGTAGCCTTACAGGGACTCGCCACAGAACTGGAAATTGGAGACTGACGCAGATTTACACCTGCACTGTGGAGAGCATCCTGACAGGCTGCATCACCGCCTGGTTTGGAAACAGCACTGCTGGCAACCGCAAAGCTCTGCAAAGGGTCGTGCGAACTGCCCGTCACATTGTTGGAGGTGAGCTTCCCTCTCCTGGAGATCAACACCAGGCGGTGTATAAAGAAAGCCCGGAGGATCATCAATGACTCCAGCCACCCGTCCCACAGACTGCTCTCTCTGCTGCCCTCAGGAAGACGTCTCCGCAGCATCCGATCCCGCACTAGCCGACTGAGGGATAGCTTTTTTCCTCAGGCTATCAGGCTAATGAACAGTAAAAACTAATACACCCTACAGCACACTCCCACTTTACAATATACCACGCACTGCACTTTAATCCCATACAGTTCAAACTGGACTACCAGTACACTACTGCACAAATACAACAATCTTTTTGCCAGCACTGGATACCATCCAATGCACATCCATGACATTTGCACATCCGGTTTATATATAATCTGCTGCATCTTCGCATATTACTTTGTGTATATAACGTAGAATGTGTACTACATACTGTGTATAATGTGTATCGGTAACTGTATGTCTGTCTAATAGTACACTATGTGTACTGAGTATATGTATGTGTATATTACACATTGTCATCTGTATAAGTCTGTACGTATGTATGGTAATGTCTATATGTAAATTGTTTCTGCAGTGTCTGGAGCACGCTCTCAAGAATTTCACTCACGAAGGCACACGTGCTGTGGTGATGTGACAATAAAAGTGATTTGATTTTTGATTTGATTTGATTTGGGAGCTAGAATGGATTCATTGCGTTGATTGAATGTGGATTTTGAACTTGAGTGTCAGAGTGGAATTCATCTTCATAGTCTTCCTGATGGAAATGATAGGTGGATCCGCAGCTGTTAGAAATAAGCTTCCGTGCCCGATGAAATGTGGAAGGGCTAGTTGGAATATTGGAAGCCCTTGCGGCAGTGTTAGGAGACTTGGGACTTACGGTTTTATCCACCGGGCAGTCAGTCACCTCTCCAACAGTGAAGGAAGAACCACAGTGCATATTTAATATAGTGTTCCAGAGAACAGGTGGTATCAGATGCCGACATTTGTCGATAGAGATGGTCATCCAATTCACCCCAGAAGATGGTCTTCAAGGTTCTTTCCTTCAATGGAACTCTATTGGAAATATTGATAGATTCCTAAACATAATCCTCAATAGGGTGGCCATCTTGAAAAACCTTGAGAAGAGAAATCAGAGGGTTTGAAGAAAGCATGTCCATAGTTATTGTTGAAGTTATGGTCTGGTCTTCTGTCACACACTGGATGGAGAAGCATACAAGGACTAGTAAGGTAAGAGCTTTATTAAACCCACTGAAGGCAACCTCAACAGGTAAGTGCAATAAGGCAAGGCAAGGCAAGTTTATTTATATAGCACATTTCATACACAGTGGTAATTCAAAGTGCTTTACATAAAAGAAAGTGAAATAGACATTAAAAATCAATAAAAACACGGAAATAAAAATAATAAAAACAAGGAATTTTAAAATGATACATAAATGGATTTAAAATAAATTTAAAGAAAATGATTATACATAAAATTAATTGCAGTCAGTTTGGACATATAGCACAGTGCTCATTCAACAAATGCACAGTTAATCAGATGAGTTGAGTCTTGATTTAAATGTGGCTAATGTTTTAGCACATCTGATCTCTTCTGGAAGCTGGTTCCAACTGTGGGCCGCATAATAGCTAAAAGCAGACTCCCCTTGTTTTGTGTAAACCCTTGGTATTTCTAACTGACTCGATCCTAATGATCTGAGTGGTCTGTTTGGTTTATATTCAGTGAGCATATCAGCAATATATTTAGGTCCTGGGCCATTGAGTGACTTATAAACAAGTAAAAGTACTTTAAAATCAATCCTAAATGTAACTGGAAGCCAGTGTAAGGACCTGAGGACTGGTGTGATATGCTCAGTTTTTCTGGTTCTAGTCAGAATCCTGGCAGCAGCATTCTGGATGAGCTGCAGTTGTCTAATGGTCTTCTTGGGAAGGCCGGTGAGGAGACTATTACAGTAATCCACCCTGCTGATGATAAAGGCATGAACAAGTTTCTCCAAGTCTTGACTGGAAACAAAAAATGTTTTTGAGATGACAGTATGCTGATTTAGTTACTGCTTTGACATGACTACTGAAACTAAGGTCTGTCTCCAGAATCACCCCAAGATTTCTGACTTGATTTTTAGTTGTTTGACCCCTAGAGTCAAGGTATGCATTCACCTTGAGAACTTCATCTTTGTTTCCAAATGCAATGACTTCAGTTTTCTCCTTGTTTAACTGAAGAAAGTTCTGGCACATCCAACCGTTAATTTCATCAATGCATTGGCAGAGGGAGTCAATGGGGCTGTAGTCATTTGGAGATGAGGCTAGGTAAATCTGGGTATCATCAGCATAGCTGTGATAGGCAATTTGGTTCTTCCTCATTATCTGACTTAGTGGGAGCATATACAGGCTAAACAAGAGCGGTGCAAGAATTGAGCCTTGTGGGACTCCACATGTCATGGCTGTCCACTTAGACTTATGCTCTCCTATACTCACATAATAACCTCTCCCTTCTAAGTATGACCTGAACCATTTGAGTGCCATCCCAGAAAGCCCGACCCAGTTTTCCAGTCTCTCTAGAAGTATGTTATGATTGACAGTGTCAAACGCAGCACTAAGATCTAGTAGTACCAGCACTGATATTTTGCCAGAATCAGAATTGAAGCGAATATCATTTATTATCTTAATGAGTGCTGTCTCTGTGCTGTGATGTGCTCGGAAACCAGATTGAAAATTGTCCAGGTATCCATTTGAGTTTAAGTAGTTGTTCAGCTGATTAAAAACTACCTTTTCAATAATCTTACAAAGGAAGATTTTATATGGGTCTATAGTTGATCAACATGGTGTTATCAAGATTGCGCTTTTTCAGACTTATTGCGCATAAGTCAGATTTCAATGAAGCTCAATAGACTGAGGAATCAATCGTCCTTATCTTTCCCTTTAGTAGAACCAACTGGAGAAAGACAGCTACAGGGATCCAGCAGGTAAGTGATAAGACAGAAGAAGAGCTTGTAATCTCGAGACCACATAATGAGGGTATAGATTGAGTGGAGTCTTATAGGGAGCTTGATTAGTGGCAACAGGTGAGGAGGATTCCCTGATGGCGGTCAGGTGTTATTGATTGCAGATGGAGTGCAGGTGAGTGGCAAGAGGGATGCTGGGAATTGTAGTGCATTCTGACTGGTGAGTGTGACATATGCAGGTTGGATTTATGGATGGTAAATAACATTTTTGACTTGAATAAAAACTATTTTTAGTGTGACTCAGTATTAGGCAGCATAATTAGAGAAAGCAAAAAAAAAAAACAAAGCTTTTCTACAAAGAGTTAACATGGTCAGTGTCAAATTTGATTAGTGACCTAGAAATAGATTTTTCATCATTTGTTTTACATTTTTATCAAATCCCTAAAGTCTCCTCTTTATTTCCACAATTAAATTAGATTTTAAACCTCAAATTAACGATGTGGTCACAGGACACCACTGAGTTTTCGGATTGGAGGAGCAGAAAAGTAATACTTACTGGTGACGCCAACTGGACAGTTTTGATGAATCATTATGAAAGAAAACTATTCTATTGTGATTTGATTTTATGTTGAAGATTAGATTTAGTTTTGTTCTGTCTGATGATGTCTTTTCAAGGTCTTGTTTTCTGAGTTGTTTATGTTGTGTGGATCTCTGTCTACATGGGGTTTGTTTGACAGATGTGTTTGGATCTAGAGACCATGCTAGAGCGATTGCAGATGAATACTGCAAAAACAACCATAAAGAACCCCCCCCCCCCTCTCTCTCTCTCTCTCTCTCTCTCTCTCTCTCTCTCTCTTTCTCTCACCCACACACACACACACGGTACACTTATTTTCATTTTTTTAGGCACGGGCTTGGTCCAAGCTTTCTAAACGTATTAATAATCACAGAGATATGATATGGAAGGCATTCCGAGGCCAATAATGACATAAAAGAAATACAACAAAAAGAGTTGCTTTTTACAGAAACTTTCCATTTTGAGAGGCACTAAACCAAGATTCATAACTAGGTTGTTAACAGCATCCATTCAAAGACAATAATGACTGTGTTCTGTGTCTTTCATCAGAACCTTATTGAGCAGTTGTGGATTTTAGAGCAATAACTGCATAATTGTATAAAGTTGATGAGTGATGGATGAAGTCATTCTTCAGGGATTTGCTCTGTTTCTCTGTGCATTTTACTCACTTCCACTGTTCTTTCTCCCGTCAGTCGTGTGTCCGATGTTGTGTAAGAACGGAGGAGTGTGCGTACAGAAGGATCGATGTCTCTGCCCGCCCAACTTCACTGGAAAGTTCTGCCACATCCCCGTCTCCACCGCTGCCTCCACCAATGACATCGAGAAGCCAGCGACGAGTGCTTTGAATTCAGCCAATCAGCCGATGACGTCTGAGTACGTACTGCCTCTGCAGACGCCTGAGCAGATCAACACCAATGGTGAGAGGATCTGTGTTTTTCAGTAAATATTTCTCATGGCGGATTCGCTTTTTTTGAGGTCTTTGCCAAAGGCACAGTTTATTTAACACACATTTGTTTTTGGAGGGGCAAGTTGTCAAACAATGGGGAAAGTGTGCTTAATTGTAGTGAATGTGTTCTTCAAATCTCAAAAGTATATTAAAAAACAGCAATTCATTTGTTTTTGTTTACATAATATATGTGTGTGTACTGTGTATATTTATTAATACATACACATACACTTATATATTTTGAAAATGTTTACACATGTACATATTTATATTCATATCATTTATATTATATATAAATGTGTGTCATATATAAACAACATTTTGCTTAAATATCTGCATGCATGTGTGTGTATTTATACATACATAATAAATATACACAGTACACACACATATATTATGTAAACAAATTATTTTATTTTGTATGCGATTAATCGTGATTAATCATTTGTGAACCTTGACCACAAAACCAGTCTTAAGTCGCTGGGGTATATTTGTAGAAATAGCCAAAAATACATCATATGGGTCAAAATGATTGATTTTTCTTTTATGCCAAAAAGCATTAGGATATTAAGTAAAGATCATGTTCCATGAAGATATTTTGTAAAACCGTGATTAAGTTTTGATTAGTAATATGCATTGAAAAGAACTTAATTTGAACAACTTTAAAGGCGATTTTCTCAATATTTAGATTTTTTTGCACCCTCAGATTCCAGATTTTCAAATAGTTGTATCTCAGCTAAATATTGTCCTATCATAACAAACTATATATCAATGGAAAGCTTATTTATTCAGTTTCAGACGATGTATAAATCTCAATTTTGATAAATTGACCCTTATGACTGGTTTTGTGGTCCAGGTTCACATTTGGCAGCCCTACAATTAATGCAATGTTAGTTAAAATGCTACTTAAGTGTACTTGAAGAGAGAATGTGCTACTTTCATGGCTGTTTCTTAAGTAGACATATAAAAAGTTTTAATTTGAAGTACATTTTAGATAATTGTTTTAATAATCTTTTGTCATGTTTTAAAGTACACTTATTTTGATGTGTTGACAAACATACTAAAGCACATGTAAAGTACGTTATTATTATTTTAACTGTAGAGTGTTATTCAATATTAGATTTAAATAATATTTAATGTAAATGTACTAAATTGCAACTTTATTATTACAAATGTGTAATTAAATATATGTTAAAAATGCGTGACATATACATTAGACAATAGAATGAAATAAGTTACATGTAAAAATACACTTAAATACTACTTAAGTGGGTCAAATAGCAGTCTTAAGTTTAACTAATTGCATTTTAATATGAATTTAAAATGTATAAAATAAAACTATAGTCAATTTTAATTTGATTGCAATTAACGTGCATTTAAATGTCTAAAAAACTTGACGTTCAGTTTGCATTTCAAGTATATAAAAGTAGATATTTTTAATGTAATATTATTTACGTAATAAGTATGGTTTTTAAAAGTGTGATTCTTTTTCACTAGGGTACAGCAACTTTTTACAATTTATGCAAAATTAGAAGAACAGATCCTATTTTACCAAACACCCCGTTTCATCAAAACTTTTACAGTGTTAAAATAGCTTAAGGTTCTCATCAAGGGTAATATGTGTTTTGGCACTGTAGTCTGTTGTGTAACTCATGGCTACATACGGATCCAGACTGTTGTGATGGTGAAAAATGACTGTGTCACAGACTGGCGACAGTTATTTTCTGTTTTCATTTGGCTGCTGCTCTCAATCTGGATGTGATCCGTAAATGGCATCATCAGAGTCCTGTGAGGAATTAAAGCAGAAACACGGCTGATGCATCACACAAATGTCAGTTACACCTGGAATATGTGAGTGCGGTGCTTGAATAGATCATGTGTCTTGTGTGTGGGTTTGTTGATGCAGAATGACATCAGGGAAACCACCATGTCTACAGTTTTACTCTGAAATCTGCTCTGGGCTTTACTAAGACCTGGTGGCATTTTAATATACATATTGGCGTTTGGGCTCTTTGTTAGACAGAGGTAATGGAGAGTGACAGGAAATGAGTCTGCGTCACTCATGAGCATCACAGGTCTTCAGTATTCGTCATCTACTTTCTTGTAGGTTGATCATCTAAACCAGACTCACTCCGGTAGCTCTTTGCAGTTTCATTCTACAAGAAACAAACACCACAAAACCGTATACCCATAGTAATGTGTGTTTATTCTGTCAGGGATTGAATTTAGTATGTTGTGAAGTGTCTAGTTTTGTTCATCTTAAAGGATTAGTTCACTTCCAGATTAAAATGTTCTAATAATTTACTCACACTCATGTCATCCAAGATGTTCATTTCTTTCTTTCTTCAGTTGAAAAGAAATTAAGGTTTTTGAGAAAACCATTGCAGGATTTTTCTCCATATAGTGGACTTAAATTCATTCAAGTCAGCTGTAAATCAGCATAAAAATAACAGACAAGTTGCATTTGACCCACAAAAATAATGCAATGAAAGTCCACTGAAGTGAGTTAAAGTCAGAAAAAGTGAACTTTGTAATGTCAAATTAAAAGTTTTAGTTTAAAGTACATTTTACATCATTGTTTTAATAAACGTTTTTCATGCTTTAAAGAAGTACACTTATGTTGATGTGTTGACTAACATACTAAACCACGTGAAGTATATAATTTTAACTCTAGTGTGTTATTCAACATTACATTTGATAGATCATATATTTTAAATATACTAAATTAAAACGTAATCATTACAAATGTGTAATTACAAACATATTTAAAGACATGACAAGTTTCAATAAAATTGCATTAAAGTATATTTTAGTTGATCATAAATGCTTGTCAGTACATTCAACAGTAATTTTAACCATATTTCAAACACAGTAGATGTATAATTATGAAATTACATATAAAGATGTACTGACATACTTAATTGGATGAAAAAAACTGTGTGGAATTTAATATAAATTTAAACTATAATACATTTTGATTTAATTAGCATGCACTTAAGCATTCAAAAACATTAGGTTACAAGTTCACACTTAAGTATACTATTTTAAAGTGTATTCTTTCCTTACTCTTTTTAGACGTATGCCACTTCTTTTTCACAAGGGATGTATGACTAAAAGCTCTTAGAAACTAGCATTAGATTATTAATCCAGACTAAATATCAGATACAGTTACACTGTAAACCCGAAAAAAAAAAAAAAAAAGGTAATCAGTCACATCAAAAAGTTAGAGTTAAGAAATTCAGAATTGAAGTAAGCAGGTTTTTATTTTGTACTCATACCTGTTAATTGCTCTTAGCGTTATTTGAACTTAAAAATATCATGCAATCTCAACTTAAATGTTTTTAATAGTGGAAACCTATAGCTAGCTATAAAAAGCTAATTCAGTAAATGCTAAGTTGCTAATTGGAAACACGGTGCTTTATTAGCATATCAGTTGCTGAGTGAAGTACTATAAAAACATATACAGTTGTGGTCAAAATTTCACATACACTTTACAAAATTGTAATTATTTTACCAAAATAAGAGGGATACAAAATGCATGTTATTTTTAATAGTTACATTTATAAAAACAGATGAAACAAAAGTTTACATACGCTTGATTCTTAATACTAAATTGTTACATGGAAGATCCACAGCTTTTTTTTTTTTTTGCTTTTTTTTGTGATAGTTGTTCATGAGTCCCTTCAGAAAAATCCTTCAGGTCCCAAAAATGATTTGTTTGTTTTTTATCTTTTGCATATTTGAACCCTTTCCAGCAGTGACTGTATGATTTTGAGATCCATCTTTTCACACTGAGGATAACTGAGGGACTCATATGCAACTATTACAAAAATGTAAGTATCTACTGTAGCTTTTGAAGGGCAGTGCTAAATGAAAAAATATGATATTTAGGCAAAATAAGTCAAATGTACACATCTTAATTTTCTATTTAAAATATCCCTGGCTCTTAATGCATTGTTTTTCCTTCTGGAGCATCAGTGAGCGTCTAAACCCTCTGTAATAGTTACGTATGAGTCTCTCAGTTGTCCTCAGTGTGAAAAGATGGATCCCAAATCATACAGTCACTGCTGGAAAGGGTCCAAATACGCAAAAGATGCTCCATTTTCCATTACTCCATTCGTCACTATGATGGTCACCCCAAAAAACAACATAACATAAACTTAGAAAGCATTAAACTACCAAATGTCCCACTTGACATTAATCTTGCACAAAACAAACCCCTCAATTACTAGATTACTACTACTTTAGGCCTCAATTACATACTAAAAAGTAAGCATAAAATATTTTAGAAGATGCTAGTTCAGTATTTTATTTACTCCACGTCATTCCTAAGAAGCCGTGTGTATCTAGTGTTTAAAGATAAATGCCTTATAGGAACTTTGACCTCTGGCATTTAACCCTAATCTCAATCTGGCAACTGTCGCTCAGTGACAGGCCACAGACTCTGCTGATGGAACGCCGCCTGTTTATTTTATGAGTTGCTTTATTTAATCAGGCAGTCTTGATAAATGTGTTTCCATCTGTCATTTCATGGGGGAGTGTCAGGTGAGCTCATGTTTTTGGCAGAGAGACACATGAACAAACAGACAAAGGTGACCGCTGTATCACTCCAGAACCACAGGCACGCAAAGCTGATAAGATACGACAACAACAAAACCTCACCGAGACCTGAGGCGTGATCAGGAGAGACTACGTGAATTTAAATTCAATTCCAGTTGGGTGGACAGACCTGATGTGTTGATCTAACAGGTGACCGGTCTGGCCTGCGGTGTGTCAGAAGTGTGAGACTGGATTAATTTAGCATTAACTTTTGAAGGAATATTCCCGGTACAAGCTGAGATTTATCAATAGCATCTCTGGAATGTTGTCATCACAGACAATCATTTTGGCTTACAGTTGAAGTCTATTGAGCAAGTGTTCTATAAAAAGGACATAGAAAGTAATTTTATCACACTAGATTCATGTTAGCTATAATATACTCTTGTAAACTGCTGACACTGATATTACAATAATGTGCATTAGTTCTGAAATTGAGCAGGGTTTCTGCAGGTTTTTTGAAGGTACGTTTAAAGTGCCCCTCTTATGGATTTTTGAAAATAACCTATAATGTAGTGTGTAGCACAGCTCAAAGTGAATGAAAACATCCTGCAAAGTTTTGAATCCCCTGGTAACGGCTGAACACAAAGCAGCACTGCGCTCACAAACACTGCTTTATCAGGCATTACAGGTGAGATGAAATGAAAATGAGACCAATCGTCCCAATCACTGCAGATTAGCATCACGCAAAGGAGGGGTTTGGAAAAATGAATCGTTGAGCGAATCGTTTGGGAGTAAGGTAAATGCATATTAAAAGACAATGAAAGTGTTTGTTTTTTTACCTTGCATGCATGTCAACCTGTTGTTCGGGACTCCCAAAACAAAACATGAACATTTCATTACCACTTTAAGACTTTTTAGTAAAAAGTTCAAATAATAAATTGAATGGAACACAAAGTCCATCTCTAAATGTCTCTAAATGTGAATATTTGTAAAAACATCCCCTGTATTATTTTCAGTGCAAGGTGCCAGTAAACCCTTCAGTTTTCAAACTAAAAACACTCGTATTGTGCAAGCGGTGACTTGGATTGGGGTTATGAGCAATAAACACCGTCTGCACTGTTGTGTAACAATCTGAATCCCAAATTGAACCTGGTGTTTCCAGACAGGGTTGCAGGGATGTTCGTCCAAACAAATAAGGCTCATGTTGTTCCTGTCTTTTCTAGGCCTTTATTATCACAGAGCCGTTTTCACATTGTCTTTAGAACTCAAATCATCTTTTATAAAACACAGAGGACTGGAAAGCGCCGACATTGTATTTAGCGGTCGTTTGGCAAGGAGGGGTTTCTCTCAGAGGAAAATTGGACAAGCGTTTTGCCAAGTTTAATCTGTGAAAGGCAGGAGGTAATGGTGACTCACAGCTCGAACACGCCGGAGAATGAGTCTTCTGTTTGCAGAGATCCTAACTCGGATGCTCTCTATGCCTTTCTCTTTCTCTCTCTGTTATTTCTGGAGCATCGCTCTGTTTATGTGAGAAACAGTAAACACACTAATCTTGCTTTTTCTTTTGCTCTGTCCTGAGTATGTGAGAGTGATTTAGTGTCATTTCCAGGACTAGGGTTCAGTGCATAGAGTGAGAACATGACCTGTGATGCCAGAGGGCCGGATATTCATTAATGCGTGTTAGGAATGACCGTAAAGGCTCTTTGTGATGTTTACACGCATGCTTTGTGGGATTAAAACTGTCTTGGAACATTTTTACCGTGCCATCATTATTATTCATTTATATTTGCTTTTCAAATGCCCCTCACCTGCTGCTGAACAGGTTTTATATATTATATTATATTATATTATATTATATTATATTATATTATATTATATTATATTATATTATATTATATTGTAGTAAACAATACTCCTATAGCTAAAATGTGTTTTCCTGTAGCTCAAATAGTAGAGCATGGCGCTAGCAACGCCAAGGTCATGGGTTCGATTCCCAGGGAAAACAAGAGCTGATAAAATGTAAACTCTGTAAAGAAACAAACGAACATCATGAATGTAGTGTATTGTGTGGCTCTTGTCCCAGATCCAGACTTTTATTCTAAAATATGAAAACCCACCCTAAAATATAAATTATAAAATTTTTAAAACAAATAATGATAGTCATTATTAATTTGAGTATTTATTATTATTATTATTGTTTATTTATTAAGTGTTTTCTATTATTTTTCACATAAACTGCATCCCACAGTTGTGACATCATTTTTATTGCAATGGTTACACTACCAAAAAAAAAAAAAAAAACTATTTTCATTCAGAAATTGCAAGTAATTTTTGCAAATAATTACAAAAAATGGCAAGTGAAATTCTGAATCTAGTGAAAATTGTACTTTCTTGTAATCTTTGTTTTTTTTAAGTGTACTAATACATGTTTTAATGTAAAAACTCAATGTACTTATTATCATGCAGACAACAGGATCAATAAGGAGCTGCTTGAATGAAATAGGAGACATGTTATGTGTGAGGAAAAATGGATGCATAAAATGCTGGTTGTGAGCTTCAGCGAGAAAAGGGAATCTGCCATTTTATTCCAAAAGGAGTTATTTCTATCTCTATAAATTGTTATAAAGTATAATTTTGCTAATAAACACAATAAGTCATTTAAATAATTTAACATCAAATTACATATGACACTGTGGTGGGAATTTTCATTATTTTCTGTAAAAAAATGACTAAACTAACTATGTATGACCACACACTGTTGGATATTGTTAGTGCATACATGTAGTTAGACAGTTTATGTTCTGGAAGTCCACAGCTCTTGATTTCTGTGTCTGATCCGGTCTCTCTGTCCGTCAGCGTCCCCGATGGTGAAGGTGCGTGTCCAGCATCCTCCAGAGGCCAGTGTGAAGATCCACCAGGTGCTGAAGGTGGGCTACGGCCCCACCGAAACCATGACCTGGTCCACGGGGCTCTCGGGGGCCCGTCCTCAGCAGCTGCCGGGAGAGAGAGCCGAGGCATCGCTGCCGAGGGTTCAAGCCCAGACCATACGCGGGGATTCGGTCTACACCGAGACGTCCGGCTTCAAATACTGTTTCAGAGAAGTGCGCAATGGACAGGTTAGCTTAAAACTCTTCTGTTTGCATTCCTCATTCGTTTTAGCACCAGAGCATCTGGTTTGGTTCTAGTAGGACCAAAACTTGAGCTTGTCTGGACTATGCTTGACGAATGGAGTATGACTTGTTTATTGTGGCTGTGCCATGTGACCATGCTGAAAGTGTCGTGAAGACCACTTACGTCTGCTGAAGTGTGTTCATTCCAGATTGTTTAGCCAAAGTACTCTTATTATAGGACAATTCCCCTGGAGCAACTTGAGGTTTAAGAGATTTGTCATTCGTTCAAAAGTATGTTGCTGGAAATATGCATTTTTCTATGGAACATGATAGTAGTAATTCAACATAATGACAAGGCTGCTCTTTTCCATACAACAAAAGGGGATGAAGACCAGAGACAGTCAAGCTCCCCAAAAGGAACCAAAAAGTAGTGTATCACCCTTAAGTTGGTCTAAACCTGTCTGAGTTTCCATTTGTTGGACACAAATACACAATATTTTGAATAATTTCAGTAACCAAACTGCTGACTGTAGCCATTGACTTGCATAGTATAGAAAAAAATAGCATGGAAGTCAGTGAAAGTTGTGGTTACAACCAGTATTTGGTAAAGTTACTTTTAAAAGTATTGCATTACAATACTGCATTACTCCCTAAAAGTAACTAATTGCATTACTTACTGTATGCAACAAAAGCCCTTTCACACCAAAAGTGAAATGAATAAGCAGAAGGAAATGAAAATTCACATCTGTACAGTAGAGGGCGCAGCTCAAATGAACCCTTCAGATGTGCTGCCGTTCTGGATTACATGAAGAATAGGACGCAGGAGAAGAAAGTTCAACACTCTTCAGCAATATAAAAATGAAACACAAATGTTATGTTTATCTAAGTTCATTTTTGCTCATTTGTATGGTTGAACTTGATCATTGAAAGTCAGCAACAAAGACATTGGTTAATAAAATGGGATTAAATACATAAAGGATATTTTGTGTTATTTAACATATCCCAGGTTTGCGTCATATTCTGAGTTTCCATTTATCTGTTTTTATTCATTTTGAGGAATACTGAATGCGTTTTTGTTCAAGTGAGATGAGAAATGCATGTTCACATGTACAGTCAGATCATGTTCACACAGCAAACACAACGCCTCTGTACTTACTCCCGATTTCTCTCAACATGGCAACCAGAGCTGTCAGTTACAAAGTAACTGGAGTTACTTATAAAAAAAAAAAAGTAACTTAGATATTTTCTTGTAAAAAAAAAAAATGTGTTACTTTACTAGTTACTTGAAAAAAGTAATCCGAATACATAACTCGCATTATAGTAATGTGTTACCCCCAACACTGTTTGCAACTATATGTCATCGATTAGTCATTATAGTATTAGTGAGTGTCTGCTTAAAGGATAAGTCCACTTACAGAATAAACATTTCCTGATCATTTACTCACCTCCATGTCATCCAAGATTCAAACATTCCAGGACTTTTCTCCATATAGTGGACTTCAATGGCGACCAACGATTTTAACGTCAAAATGCAGTTTCAGTGCAGCTTCAAAGAGCTCTACATTAGACTTTTTAACCACAAATGCTTAGCTTGCTCTAGCTCTGCGATGCGTGTCTTTATTATCTGATGTTGGAAAGTTCACGCGTGACGCAGGCGAAGCACCGACCCAGTGTTTACAAAGCGAACATGCAGAAAAAGGAAACTGCCCTTTACAAAAAAGGTACAACAACGATGTCCGATGATTTTAAAGTTGGAGGAGAAAAGGAGTTTTTAACCGAAGTACAAAGACCTTTCCAACAGGATTACGTTCTGTGTGAAGACGTGCATCGCAGAGCTAGAGCAAGCCAAGCATTTGTGCTTAAAAAGTGTATAAATATGATTTGTTTTCGGAAAATGAACAATCGTTTAATTAGATAAGGCCCTTATTCCTCGGCTGGGATCATGTAGAGCTCTTCTAAGCTGCACTGAAACTGAATTTTGATGTTCAAATCGTTGGCCACCATTGAAGTCCACTATATGGAGAAAAGTCCTGGAATGTTTTCTTCAAAAAACTTCATTTATTTGCGACTGAAGAAAGAAAGACATGAACACCTTGGATGACATGGGGGTGATTTAAATTATCAGGACATTTTTTTTTCTGGAAGTGAACTTATCCTTTAACACATCACTCCATGCCCAATTCAGTTGTTTGAGTGAATGGATGACTGAAGGATTGTGTGTTTTCTGCTTCGTCTCACAGTGCAGTTCTCCGTTACCTGGTCTGAGGAGTCAGGAGATGTGCTGTCGGGGGGTTGGGAAGGCCTGGGGCATCAACGAATGCATGCTCTGTCCCGCAGGCTTAGGTGAGAGTCTGAACATGGAGAATATCAGTACTGTCAGACAGACCTGGAGGTTTACAACTATAAATCATCTGAGCGATTATAGCAGCACAGTTTGTACTTAGAGCACAAAGAGGCAACACAACACAAGTTTGTTCCTTCTTAACTCATAAACTCAGGCACACACACTCACTGATATCAGTTCAGCTGGCTGGAAAAACACGTCTATCTTGTAAAACAGAAAACACAGAATGCAGTCGCTGCATGACTTCAGGAGATAAATATAGCTTAGAGAGTTCTCTGGCAGACGGCTCATTTAAGTCCTGCTATACTATATTATTATTGCAACAGTCAAGGTGTCGCCATTAGCCCTGCATCAGCCGTCTGGCTAAACATTACAGCGTATTTACATTCCTCATCCACTTGATGAACGCTGCAAACTTCAATAGAAACTGACTTCAGCACCATTAAATATAGTGACAGGCAATGACATAATCCATGATTTTTTGGAGAAATTCATGCAGATACAAAACATGAAAAACATACAGTTTGTTATACTGTATATGGGGTAAGTTGTCACAATGGGATATACACAATGCAAAAGCTTTATATGAGGAATAGATTAAAATTTAAAGGGATATTTTACCCAAAATTGATCTCAGGTTTTTTGAGATGTTAATGCATATCATAACATGCAGTCTTTCTCATGCATTGTTTTGTAATACTGTGGGGTAAGTTGAGAGCATACAGCATTTCATGGAACAATTCATGGAACAGAAATTAAAAATAGATGCACAATTATCAAACTGTTGGTAATTGCAGTTGTAAAATGAGAGTTAATAATTACATAAAATTGTACTGAATTTCCTCCTTAGACCTGACATATTTTTTTCTAATAGCTGTTGGATAAATAAGTAAATACAATAAATATGATGATGTTGTAACTATCAAATAAAAATATTCACGTTTAAGAGGGTTTTTATAGGGAAAAGCATTTATTAATAATTCAGTCGATCAGTGCTATTTTAGTATCATTGATATAATATATTTTTTGTTGATATTTTTTTGTTGTTGATTTTTTGTTACATTTTAATCTTAGTTAAAGTTTTAATAATTTAGTATTTTTGCCCTTTTTCTTTCTTAAGCCATTAATATGTTAATATTAATAATATGCTGGTAATATGCATGCTAATAGTTGATAGTGAGAACTGGTCCCTGAACTAAAGTGTTACCTGATGTATTTCAAATCAAGACAATGATTTATGGTTTTAGTTTTAGTTAAAATCTCAAAACTATGTTTCTGATTAACTTTTTTTGCTGTAGTTCTTAGTGCAGAGAAACATTTGCTAAGGATATATTTTCATAACTGCTTGGCGACCCTGAGTGGTTGATAATGTTAAGCACACGGTTATATAATCATTTTACCCAGTGCTGAATAATGACTGGAACAATAGATCCGTCTGGTACACACTTCGGGATCTCTGGCTCCCCAGAGCCACAAATATTTAACCTCACAGGGACAAATAGCTATTTTCCTTTTGGTGAAGCACTCTGGAAAGTATGCTTGGACTGCTGGAAGACTTTGTTTGGAAAGAAACAAAAAAAGAGAGCATGCTTTCCCTTGTGAAAAAGAAGTGTGCTTAATTGCATTGAATGTGTACTTGGAGTACACTTCAAGTCTTAAAAGTATATTTTTAAAACTGTACTTACAGATAATATGATATTAATGAAATAAAAGGCCACTTAAGTGACTTAATGAGAGACACTTCCATGGCTGTTTTTTAACAGTCTTTTAAAAAGTGCACTTTGTAATAATGTCAAATTATGTCAAAAGTACATTTTAAATCGTTTTAATAATCTTTTGTCGTTTTTTAAATACCATGCAATTAAGTGTCTGAAAACTTTACGTTCATTACATTTGACTTTTTCTCAAGGGTTGCCTTATAAATGAACAAATCACTCTGTATATAATGGTGAACTGTAAAGCTAAATACAGTATATGCATGTACATAAGATGCATATTCTCACATGTAAGAACAAAGCCAGAATGTGGCTTAATGAAATATAGTTTCAGGATGTTTTGTGTTATTGTATTTGTTTCAGCCTCCAGTCTTGCTGATGAATCACTTGTTAATTAACTGCATGTTTTTCCTCTTTCTCAGTTTGAGTTTTCTTTTGCACGCATTATAAAACTAGCTGCAGTTTGACAGATGTGTCCGTACGTCCTGCTAGAGATCGATGTGCTCTTATCTCATCAGGAAACACTGTTAATGGACAGGGAAGCTGCCCGAAAGGCTTCGAGAGGGTCAACGGGACGCAGTGTGTGGGTAAGAGTCCTCGCCCCGTTGTCTTGTGCTAGATTGATCCTAGCGCTCGTGATTATCTCTCGCAGGCCAAAACACATTTTAGGAACATGCAAACAAACAGTTCGTTCTTCCTTCCTGTATCCAGAGGTCAGCCAAATACATCACTCTCTAAAGATGGTTTAATGGTTGCTGTACACATCTAGTTTTGTGTAAATACTGAAACTGAAGCAGATGCTGTTCTCAGTCTCACTCGTTGTGTAGTTCATGTTGCTTTAATGCTGTGGAGCTGATATGATAAGCAGACATTTAATTGATTGTTTTTTCTGAAAGTGACTAACAAAACACAATCCTCATTGAAGATTGCATTTACAGCCCATTTTATTTCCATAATGTGCCATATTTCTGAGTGAAATGTGAGACTATACTATTTGTGACCCTGGAGCACAAAACCAGTCATAAGATCAGATTTCCATTGATGTATGGTTTGTTATGATAGGACAATATTTGGTCGAGATACAACTATTTGAAAATCTGGAATCTGAGGGTGCAAAAAAATCTAAATATTGAGAAAATCACCTTTAAAGTTGTTCAAATTAAGTTCTTAGCAATGCATATTACTAATCAAAAAATAAGTTTTGATATATTTACAGTAGGAGATTTACATTATCTTTACTTAATATCCTAATGATTTTTGGCATTAAAAAAAAATCTATAATTTTGACCCATACAGTGTATTTTTGGCTAATGTTACAAATATACCCCAGCGACTTAAGACTGGTTTTGTGCTCCAGGGTCACATTTTATCTATTGCAGATCCAAATCCCAAAATGTGAATAGAAATTGACCATATTTACTTTCATAATGCATGCATTAGAATGTATAGAAAATTATGTTTTATATATATAATATATAGAAAATTATAATATAATTTTTAAATTATATAATTTTAATTGTATAACTTTATTATAGCATAATTTTATAGTGAAAATATATTTATGATGTTGGTTTATTTATTGATTATTTTATTTTTAATTATTTATTTATTTGTATGTTATTTGTTATTTTTTTTATTTATTTACTTACTTATTTTGACTACCAAGGAGTTATTTGAATTACAGTGTGACACATATCATGTATGCTTCGGTTTGGCTTTTGAAACACATACTGAGGAGCATGTCCAGCTTAATTTAAAGGGGAAACAATTTCCTTACATAGCTGTTAACTCCAGGTTTTCTCACATGGTAGTAATTATGACGGAATGAATCAGTTTGTCAGTATGTGTGAAATCCAGAGACAACCTTCCCTGGAGGAGAATCTACAGCATTGTTTTCTAATCTTTGTCCTGACCGTAACGGCAGACGAGATGGTTTGATAAAACCAATTTTTCAAGACAGCGCTGGAGGTGGTCATAGGGTCAAATAATGACAACTTCAGATTTGTTACATATCTCTCTCTCTTTCCTCACCTGCTTCTTCAAACCACAGATTAATTCTGTCATTATGTAACATTAACGGTTCCTGTGTTTGCTACATTTGAGGTAATAACATTGTACACCACAGTGCAAGGTGTCCTTATGTAAGTACTGAGAAGTTTGCACATGCATGTACACTCTTCAAATTAAAAGTCCTCTATTGGCGTTTATGGACAACCTTTAACATCCATGGAATCTTTCCACTAGACAAAAGGTGCTTTATAGTAGAAAAGGGCTCTTTAAATTATTAAAATGTTCTTCACACTAAGAAAGTTCTTTTGAGAAATGTTCACTAAATACCGTTCTTCAATGGTCCTTTTGGAAGCTTTATTTTAAGAGTGTATCATGCAGAATCACATTTTCTTGATCATTATTGTACTTTAAAAACATACTGTAACTTTCAGGAAAAGATATTTTATTGAATCCGAGCTGCACTTTTACAGGTTCACCTGTTTGTCTGGACGTTTGGTGCTTCTTCACTCAAAATCAGTCTCAGTTATCCATCCAAGTCTACTTAAGTGTGTTAAGAAGTGTGTTAAGCACACTACAAGCACACTTCTTTTTCACTACATGAACAATCCAACAGGTCAGGTTATGACAGTCATGTTTCCTCCTCTGGTGTAGATATTAACGAGTGTTTGCAGCCGGGTTTCTGTGAAAACGGGAACTGTGTTAACACCCGAGGGAGCTACAGTTGTGTCTGCAAAGAGGGCTACTTATTGGACGCCTCTCATGGGATCTGCATCTGTAAGTACGGGGCTGAGACCTGAGAGGAGAGCGGCGGCGGCGGGAATATGGCAGTACAGCCAAACCACACAGCTACAGCCTTCAGTCATACACAGACGTAAAGAAATAATTCTTCCAAAAATGGAAATTTGCCAAAAATGTCCTCACCCTCAGGCCATCTGAGATGCAGATGAGTTTGTTTCTTCGTCAAATTTGGAGAAATGTAGCTTTCTATTACTTGTTCACTAATGGATTTGTTCATTCTGCAGTGAATGGGTGCCGTCAGAATGAGAGTCCGAACAGCTGATAAAAACATCACAATAATCCACACCACTCCAGTCCATCAGCTAACATCTTGAGAAGAGTGTTTTATTTTCTGACGGCACCCATTCACTGCAGAGCATCCAATGACACATTTACTCATCTACATCTTGGATGGCCTGAGGGTGAGGATTTTCAGGTACTATACCAAAGCATGAGTTTCAAGTCCACACTACAACGTGAACACAGATGGTTGGAGATTTTGGCTGTGTGGCATTGTGCTTCTGTCTATTCCAGCAGGCATTACTGTGCTCAGCTTGAGAGATGCCTGATGAGTGGAGCTACACTTTGCCCTTTGATCTGACTCTGTGTATATGCATCCCTATATCGAGGCCTGACCTGACTGATCGCTCAGTGTTTTCCTGTGTTTTCCCGTCGATTGGGAGCTGCCTCTTTCTGCCTGAGTTTTTGCATCTGGGAAATTCTGTGACTCTATTTTAATCAGATTTTCTTCTTGTCTGAATCTTGTCAAGCCTTCATGTGACTCTGAGCATGTTGATGTGTGTCAGCCAGGTAAGTGTAACTACATCTCCTGCTGTGTCTGGTTCTCTATATGTTTGATTATGTGCATATTCCTGCAGTGATTTGGGCTGATCTGTATGTCATTTCCAGTGGCTCTGTGGCTGATTATTGTATGCCTGGCTCTCCTTTAAACTTTGTTTGTGCTGCTAAACCAATCAAAGCGCCAAGAATGTAACGAATGATGTCAGTGTAGAATGAGTAGCAGAAATATTTATCACTTTAGAACTTGTTTAAGCTAGATTCGCGTAAGTATGACGTCAATAACAAACACAACCAACTTAAATGAATAGTTCACAAAAAATCATGTACTCATGTTGTTTCAAACCCGTATGATTGTCTTTCTTCTGTGGAACACAAGCAGAGATGTTTTGCAGAATGTCCAAGCTGCTCTTTTTCTATACAATAAAAAATAGACACTGATTAACACTGCCAAGCTCCAAAAAACACCATTAAAAGTTGTGCACTATATTGTAGGCCATGCAATAACTTTGTGTAATAAGCAGGCCACAATTTAAGATGTTTTTCACTAAAAACTTTCCCTCAGCACACTTTTATTTGTTTGTTTAAAGGTAAAATTTCAGTGAATGATTTCTTAAATTTGTAAAGCTATAATGACCCTTGTGGGAAAAGAAGTGTGTTTAATTAGATTGAACTGAGTATATATATATATACAGTATATATATATATATATATATATATATATATACTGTATATATATATATTTTTTTTTATGTATTTGCAAAAAATATAATATTAATAATGAAATAAATGGCCAATTGAGTGCACTTAATCAGAGACACTTTCATGACTGTTTATTAACATACTTAAGTGCATTTTAAAAGGTGTAAAAATGCCAAATTAAAAGTTTTACTGTCAAGTACATTATAAATCATTATGTTTTAATAATCTTTAAAAATGTTGTACTTAAGTCCAATTAAATGGGTCGAAAAAGGCACTCTTAAGTTCAACTAAACTTGAAAAATATAATTGTCTTTATTGAAAATTCTAAAATAAAAATAAAATTATTTATTTATTTTTATTTAAAATGAAAATAAAATAAAACATATTGTAAGTTATATGATTTTTTTGTTATTTATAATTAAATTAAAATGTATTAAATGTAAATATGTATACACACAATTACATTTAATGTAATTTTCCTTTAAAATATACTGTAAATAGCATGCAATGAAGTGTTTGTAAACATTACATTCAGTTCCAACTTAAGTCTGTTCTTTTAAAGTATTATTGTTTCTGTAACAAGTACTCTTTTTAAAAAGTATGCTAAAATGTACTTCTTTTCCACAAGGGAGCTGGAGACTTAAGATTTAGAGTATGAGTTGCATAGACTAATTTTTTTGATACCTTTATGGTCGCTGAATGCTTTTACTGTATGGATAAGAGCATGATCATGAGCATGATCAAGTAAGAAAGTCATATAGGTTTCAAAGAACATGAGGGAGAGGAAATGATGACAGAATTGACATTTTTGAGTGAACTGTCCCTTTTTTAAGACCATTTCAAGCAGCAGTAACTATGAAGAGTCATCAGTATGCTTTTATGTTCATAAATGAATGCATTTGTTCTTGCATGCACGATCTGTTGCATGTTGAGATTGGTGTCCCTACATGTATCCCTATGTAATGTTATTTTATATTATTTTTTCCCCTCACAGCACAGAAGGTGATCTCCTTGGAGAAGGACCAGTGTTTCCGTATCCTGAACCAGGGCTCTTGTTCTCTGCCCATCCTGAGGAACATTACCAAACAGATCTGCTGCTGCAGTCGAGTGGGCAAAGCCTGGGGGAAGAAGTGTGAGTCATGCCCGTACTTCGGCTCAGGTAAGCCTTTCAGACATCCAAAGAATGCACTTCTCCTTTCAAACAACTGCATTGGAATGAATATCTTTAAGGCAGAAGTTGGGGCAAAGGGCGGTAAGAAGGCTGGAGGACAGCACTGAGAACATTACAGTGTGTTAATACAGAATATTGAAACAACATGATTTGGTTTTTACACAAAGAATCCAACTGTTCCTCAAGGACCCCATCCCACCCACACCACCAGCAATATTTCTCAGAAAATGTTTGGAGGAATATCAAAGCAGTTGGAATTTACTGTGTAATTTGTCTGTCTGAATACCACAAGTTGAGTTTCTAGCGCTGTCCTGGATGACCCTCGACGTTTCTGGCTCGATTAAAAAACAAAAATGTAAAACTCCTCTGGACTTTTTTTTTTTCAATTTTGTCCATATCAGTGAATTATGTCTTAAATTTTGATCTCACACAAAGCTATCACACCCTTGTGAACAAGTAGTGCGCTAAATTGTTCTGAATGTGTATCTTAAAAGTATATTTTAAAATGCTGTAGTTGCCGATAATATAATATTAATTAAATAAAAGGCCACTGAAGTGACTTTAAAAAAAAGACACTGAATATATTCCCTAACGCACTTAAGTACACTTTCAAAATGCACTTATTTTATTTACTTCAAAGTACCTGTAAAATGATCCTGTTTAATAATTGTTTGTCGTGCTTTTAAGTACACTTATTTTGATGCATTGACTAACATACTAAAGCACATGTTAAGTACTTGATTAGAATTTTAACTGTAGTGGTATTAAATATCCTGTTTTAAATGTAATAAATTGCAACTTCATCATTTCAAATGTGCAATTATTACTTAGAAATATAAATATTACAAGTTTAAATTGAAATGGTCTTAAAGTATGTAAATTTTACGTAATTTATGTAAAAGTATGTAAAGTTTAAAGTATGTAAATTAACAATTATAAATGTCCTTTATAAAAAAAGAAGGTTGCTTAATTGCATTAAATGTGCATTTGAAGTGTACTACAAATCTTAAAAGTATCATTTTAAAAGCTGTTCTTGCAGATATATTAACAAAATAACTTAGGTGTGCTTAAAGAGAGATATTTCATGAGACACATTTGTTTCTTAACACTTAAGTAGACTTTTAAAAAGTTTTACTTCAAAGTACTGTACATTTTAAATTATGTTTTCATAATATATTGTCATGCTTCATGCTTTCACTCTTAATAAATGTGTTGACTAACATACTAAATATCTTTGTTTGTAACATAAACATATCTTTGTTTAAATAAGACAAGCTGAGGTTCTCCTGTCGTCCCGGATGAACTTGAAATTTCTGAAACAAAAAGTGTGACTCCATTGGACATTTACAGGTTTTTAACATCTAACTCTATGTTCACAGCCGCCTTCAAAGAGATCTGTCCAGCTGGACCGGGTTACCATTATTCATCTTCGGCTGTCAAGTTTAACCAGAGGCTAGCTGAGATGCTTGACACCGGCGGACCACCTTTGGTGTTCGAAAATGGCCGTACATCCACCCAAGGCATAGCATCCCAACCTGAAGGCTCCAGGACTCACTCCACAATCTCACAGTCAACCCGAATCCAACAAGTGCCTTATTCACCAACCAACACACAGACCATCCGAGTCCAGCAGAGTCCTTTGAGACCACAGCAACCTGACGCGGGTTCACAGGCCGGCTCGGTTATCATTATAACTCAACCAAAACCAAACCTGTCAACGAGCGGCGGCTCTCAAACCACAAACGTCCGTCCTGGGAGCGCGGCCGCCGCGACCAGCCAGCCGACCAGAGTGAACACACGTGAGTCTCAGCGTTTCTCATTAGGTTATTTATTAAAACTCAGTGGTGTATGTGTGTGTGATTCAGTCTGATTGTGTACAGCTGTTGTACGGACACAAACCAGCCGGCCTTCGGTTAACAGACAGCCAATATCTCCCGTCAGACCTCCTCCTGTACCGGCTACAGCCCGACCACTTCCAACTAGGCAAGGTAAGCATCAGAAAGACTAGTCAAAATTAAGTATTAAAAGAATATACTTAATTGTTAACTAAATAACATTTTCAGACTCTTAGATGCATGGTACTGACAACTAAATGAAAATGTATTGTAGTTTAAATTTATACTAAATGCATTTTTGACCCACTTAAGTGGGATTTAAATATACCTTTATATGTAATTTCAATTACTTCTGTTGTTTTAAAATATATGGTTAAAGTTGCCAAGCATACTGAAATGGTGAACTAAAATATACTTTAATGTCATTTCTTCTGAAACTTGTATGTCATGTACTTAAATACATTTGTAATTGCACACTTGTAGAAATGAAGATGCAATTTAGTACATTTGAAATGTATTAACTTTAAATGTAATATCAAATATGTACATTATAATCAAGTACTTAAATGTGCTTTAGTATGTTAGTCTCAACACATCCAAATAATTGTACTTATTTAAAGGATGACAAAACATTATCAAAACATAATGATTTAAAATGTATTTTAAAATAACACTTAACTTGATATTATTACAAAAAGTGTACTTAAGTGTGTTAATAAACATAGTCATGAAAGTTTACATGTGACATATTTTAATGTCATTTCTATTTAAACTTACATTTAAATGTATTTGTAATTATACATTTGTAATGACGAAGCTGAAGTTTGGAACATTTAAAATATGTTGTGTGATATTAAATAACACACTACAGTTAAAATTGTGATCAAGCACTTTACATGAGCTTTAGTATGTTAGTCAGCACATCAAAATAAGTGCACTTTATAGCAAAACTAAATATTGAATGATTTAATATGTACTTTAAAGTAAAGCTTTTAATTTGACATTATTACAAAGTGCACTTTTTAATAGTCTACTTAAGAAACAGTCATGAAAGTGTCACTCTTTAAGTGCACTTAAGTGGCCTTTTATTTCATTAATATAATAGTATCTGAAAGTGCATGTTTGTAAAATATACTTTTAAGATTTGAAGTTCACTACAAGTGCACATTCAATACAATTAAGCACACTTCTTTTTCGCAATATGGTGCTTGTGACTTGAAGGCCCTGTCCCAAAAAGTGCACTTGATGTGGACTTGAGTCCATGAAACTGTTGGATGTCCCATTTGTGATTTTATGATAAGGTCCTCACAAACGTTAACAGCTACAGTAAAAACAAAATGGGCTGTTTATGTCCTCATCTGCATTTCTTTACTGAATTGTTGGGAACTGCTTTTCACTGCTGCTCTCAATCTGTTCTTTATTGTAATGTCAGAAATATAGTTTTAGGGCAAGGTATAGTATAAAAGTGAAAATGTTCCTCAGGATATTGGTCTTAAAACAAAAGGTTCAATCAGACCAGAACTTCAACGGGACAATTACGATTATCGTTACGGTGACTTGATAAGCACAAAGACTCACTTCTCCAGGAAACTGTGAGCATGGCCAGAGAATCCATCGGCCTGCTCATATAAATGACTTCTTTGATTTCCAGATCTGAAGTGATGCCAAATTCATAGCAACCTTGAAAAATGCCGAGCTGGATAGAGAACTGTAATTTTCTCATCATTTGTCTTTAGTGTGATTGTTCGATGAATTTGGTTTGGAGAGGAATTAATAAATGTCAGTCATTTTAGGAACACAGCATACTTCTGAGATTGATTTTGGCTAATCTGATTATCTAAATCACAAACTGACCTGATATTAAATCACTTTACCAAAGAAAAAGTGTTTAAAAGTGTATTAAGTTACATAATGACATATAATAATGCACAATTAATTTTCATCACTTTTTAATCATTAACAAATGTTAGATAAATAATAATGAGAAATATAATTTTATAATGAATGTAAGATTCATGATATTTCAAAAAGTTTTAATGTACATAATCTAATGCAAGCTGTGTATAGTAATGTTTGTAAAAACAATGTATATATATATATATAACCTTTTCATTTTAATATTTTCAATTTTAATATTTAGTTCTCACTTTATAAAAAATATAATAATGCATAATTGAATATATTAATAATATAAATATACATTATGTGCATTACATTATATAATTTTACTGCATGCATACATTATATATACAGTATATGATTTTCTCAGTTTTTATGTATTTTATTTGTATTTATTTATTTACTTTCTAATTGAATGCTGTTGTTTTTAATTTTTAATTATTTTTTTTGGCCTCGTGTGTGTTGTTGTCCAGATGGCCGAGTGTGTGAATCGAGACCTCAGGTGTGCGGTCCGGGCCGCTGTGTTGACCTGCCAGGCGGTCGGCACACGTGTGTGTGTAACACTGGATATATCCTCAACCCTCAGCAAGGCCACTGCCAAGGTATGAACCTGAGAGTTACTGCCTGACTTTAAAGATGAGAAACAAGCAACACTTCAGACTTCCACTCTAATGAAGAAAAATGAATACGGTAACATGTCTATGTAGCCTACGTCCTAAAAAGGGTTGTAAATATTCAGTCAGGTTCAGTCAAGTACATGAGCATATTTTAGATTGTTTTACATGACTCACCAGTATTTGGCATTGCAGAAGGATTCCTCTATTTCTCATTGGTTCTTCAAGGCTTTTAAAGGTCAAAGGTCAAGGTGACATTGCTAAGAGGACAGCTAGCTCATTGATCATCTCTGATTTTCAGTGCTTTAACTGTGTGAATTTGTTTTATGCATGTGCATGACTTTATAATGTGTTACTTGCAACAGTAAAAGTCACTTACAAATGAGGAAAAGCATAAGCAATTGATCTAAATCAGGGCAGTCCAAACTCGGTCCTGGAGGGCCGGTGTCCTGCAGAGTTTAGCTCCAACTTGCCTCAACACACTTGCATGGAAGCTTCTAGTATGCCTAGTATGAGCTTAATTAACTACTTCAGGTGTGTTTAATTAGGGTTGGAGCTAAACTCTGCAGGACACCGGCCCTCCAGGACCTAGTTTGGACACTCCTGATCTAAATATATATTTTATAAAGGAGCCAGAAATATTAGTAGTATCACAGTAAGGATTATTATAGTTAACTAAACCCATAAAAAGTTAACTAAAAATATATAAAAAATAATAAATACATAAGTGAACTCAAAATGTGTTCCTTGAGAAAAAAAAGAAACGTTAAATGAAATAAAATATTACAAAAAAATTTATTTAAGCTAGTTGCCAAGGCGATCACATTTTTGTTTAGTTTAAGTACTAAAATATATAAAACTAAATAAATTAAAACTAATAAACAAAAGCTATGTAAACATTAACATCTAATTACAACATAGAGAAATATCAAATTAAAACTTTACCTTAAATTAACATGAAAAAATAAATTACAAAAATAAAATCTAATTAAAATTTAACAAAATCTAGTATATTAGTACATCAATTATATAAAAATACTCATTATGTCCACAATACTCAGAAGAGTCAGAAGAAATCAATGATCAAACCAGCTTATCTTTGTCTGTCTCTCTCTCTCTCACACACACACACACACACACGCTCAGACATAAACGAGTGTGTGCTGACGCCCCGGCCGTGTTCTGTGGGTCAGTGTGAGAATACAGCGGGCAGCTTCCGGTGCGTTTGTCCATCAGGATTCCAGACCAACTCCCAGCAGACCCTGTGTGTCGGTCAGAAACATCTCATTCTCTCAGTCCTCTGGATAAACACGTCCTAATAGCTTGTTTGTAGAATGTTGTGCATGTAATCATTGATGAGATGGATGGATTCCACAGATTTGGATGAGTGCCGTCAGGTGCCCAATCCCTGTGTTAACGGCCGCTGTGAAAACACACTGGGCAGCTTCAGGTGTTTGTGCAGGACTGGATACAAGCTACAGGACAACAGCTGCATAGGTCATTCAAACCATTTTACCCATAATTCTGGCTCAATTCGCTTTGTACATTCCAGCACTTTATTTTAGTGATAAAACAGTATTCTATTCTATTCTATTCTATTCTATTCTATTCTATTCTATTCTATTCTGTTCTATTCTGTTCTATTCTATTCTATTCTATTCTATTTTATTCTGTTCTATTCTGTTCTATTCTGTTCTATTCTATTCTATTCTGTTCTGTTCTATTCTATTCTATTCTATTCTATTCTGTTCTGTTCTGTTCTGTTCTGTTCTATTCTGTTCTATTCTATTCTGTTCTATTATATTCTATTCTATTCTATTCTATTCTATTCTGTTCTGTTCTGTTCTATTCTATTCTATTCTATTCTATTCTATTCTATTCTATTCTATTCTATTATTTTAACCAAATGATTTCCATCATGACTTTGATTTATGTAGTATCCAATATTTTAAGACATGTATTTCCATTCAAAGATTTGGGGTAAGTAAGATTTTTTCTTATAAAAAATAAATACTTTTATTCAACAAGGACACATTAAATTGATCAAACACGAAAGCTGTTGTTGCATTTTTCTGTTGCAAAGCGGAAATGCTTTTGAACCCTCGATTTATCAAATAATCTTGAAAAAAATATTGTGCAGCACAACTGTTTTCAACATTGATAATAATCAGAAATGTTTGTTGAGCAGTAAATCAGTATATTATTATGATTTCTGAAGATCATGTGACACTGAAGAGTAATGATGCTGAAAATACAGCTGCACATCACAGAAATAAATTACACTTTAACAGATATTCACATAGAAAACAGCTGTTTTAAATTATATTGTATTTTTTAATCACAGAAATGTAGCCTTGGTGAGCAGAAGAGACTTCTTTCAAAGATATTAACAACTCTTACTGACCCCAAACATTTGACCGGTAGTGTATATGATGACACAATGAAAATGTACTGCGTGATAGGAATGAATCATGTGTTTGTTAGGTTTATTAAACTGTAAATTGCCATCATGTGGTGTTTTGTGCTCTTAGACATAGATGAGTGTGTTGACCCTCTGCGCTGTCCGGGTCAGGAGTGTGTGAACTCTCAGGGCTCTTACAGGTGTGTCTCCTGTAAGCCTGGCTTTGATCTGCTCAACGGACAATGTTCAGGTAACACACTGCACACAAATATCAACGGATTGACTGTAAATATTTATTTTACTGCAGACTAATCTGTATCAGTCTGCTTTAAAAGGGCCCTGTTTTGTTGTGAAAAAGAGGCATGCTTTTAAAAAGAGTACTTAATACTTTAAAAGATCATACTTAAGTGTGAATTAAATTAAATGTTTTCATACACCTAATTGCATGTTATTTACAATTAAATGAAAATGTATTCATTTAAATTTAGAAATAAATACAATTAATTGAACTTAAGAGTGCTTTTTTGAACTTTTTTATACTGTATGTAATTTCATAATTACTTCTGTTGTCTTTGAGATATGGTTAAACTTACTGCTGAAAGTACTGACAAGCATTTATGATTTACTTTTTCAAGGGTTTATAAGAGTAAAGCTGAGCATTTCAGAGTAAAATCAGTGGTTCTCTTCTTCAGATATTGATGAATGTCGCCGGACGCCGTCGCCCTGTCCGACCGCCGGACGCTGTGAAAACACACCAGGCAGCTACAGATGCTTGTGTCGAACGGGATACAGATTCCAGGCCAACGCCTGCGTGGGTAAGACGTGTAGAAGTCACTTCAGTCTAAATGATATACGTTTAGATGACAAATATGTGACCCTGCACCACAAAACCAGTCATAAAGATTAAAAAAACACACCACAAAACCAGTCATAAAGCTTTCCATTGATGTATGGCTTGTTAGGATAGGACAATATTTGGCTGAGATACAATCTGGAATCTGAGGGTGCAAAAAAATCTAAGTATTGAGAAAATCACCTTTAAAGTTGTTCAGATGAAGTTTTAATGCATATTACTAATCAAAAATTACGTTTTGATATATTTAGGGTAGGAAATTTACAAAATATCTTCATGGAACATGATCTTAATATCCTAATGATTTTTGGCATAAAAGAAAAATGGATAATTTTGACCCAAACAATGTATTTCTGGCTTTTGCTACAAATATACCCCAGCGACTTCAGACTGGTTTTGTGGTCCAGGGTCACATATGACTGTGTTCCTGTGTGCATGGATGGATGTGTGTGTGTGTGGACGCAGATGTGAATGAGTGTGAAGACCCGCTGCGGTGTCCTGGACAGGAGTGTGTGAACTCTCAGGGATCGTATCGCTGTGTTTCCTGCAGACCCGGATTTAGCCTTAAAAACGGAGTGTGTTCAGGTAACAATCCATTTCAAACCACCAGCCGGTCACGATCCTGTGAAATACGTGCAGACCCTAAATGTAGGATGGTGTTGTGTGTTCAGATATCGACGAATGCCGTCAGACGCCGTCTGCTTGCTCTAACGGTCTGTGTGAAAACACACTCGGCAGCTTCAGGTGTGTGTGCAGAACCGGCTACAGACTGCAGGGCGGCTCCTGCACAGGTGAGCATTCATACAAAGCACTTACTTAGTTAATTAATTGAGCACTGTGACTCATGTGTGTGTGTGTGGACGCAGATGTGAATGAGTGTGAAGATCCGCTGCAGTGTCCCGGACAGGAGTGTGTGAACTCTCAGGGATCGTATCGCTGTGTGTCATGCAGACCTGGATTTAGCTTTAAAAACGGAGCGTGTTCAGGTAAATACAACACATCTGGACTGAAATTTAACCATGTATGAACCATTAGAATTGTAAAGCTGGACATGCCCTTTATAACAAACAAATGATTAAAAAATATATATATTTTTCCAAAAGGCAAAAACAGTCAAAGTAAAAAATATTAGCTATTATAAAGAACTTAATACTTAATACCACAAAACCAGTCTTAAGTAGCAAATATTTGTAGCAATAGCCAAAACTATATTGTGTTTGTCAAAATGTATAGATTTTTATTTTATGTTAAAAATAATTCGGATATTAAGTAAAGATCGTGTTCCATGAAGATATTTTGTAAATTTCCTACTGTAAATATATTAAACTTTATTTTTTTTTTACTAGTAATATGCATTGCTAAGAACTTCATTTGAACAAATTTAAAGGTGATTTTCTCAATATTTAGATTTTTTGCACCCTCAGATTCCAGATTTTCAAATACTTGTAATCATTTTTTTTTTTTATATTACCCTTATGACTGGTTTTGTGGTCGATGGTCACAGATGGCTTTTTACAACTCAATTTCACCATTAACAAAAGCTACATTAGCTATTTTCACTTAAGATAAAATAGCCCTTTTTCCCCTCGGAATTGGAGCTGATAACTTGAAATAGTGAGTTTATATCAGTCAAAATTGTGAGTTTATATGATGTAATTGTGAGATAAAAAGTCGCAATAACTTTTTCTGTATGTACTGTATGTATTATATATTATATTCATTTATTCAGTAGTAGTGGAAAAGGACTTCCATACTTATGTACCAAAAAAATAAATTCTGCAGTCAGTAAGGTAAGTAAATAACACAGTCATTGCACTTTTTTCCAGAAATAAATAAATAAAGTAAAACGTTTAAGGTCATTTTATTTCTAACTAACTCAATCAGGTCTCCTCCAACTAGTCTATCAAGCTCTAATCTGATTGGCCGAGACGGTCTAGCAGTTTGACTTCAGCCACAACAACTGGAAATCCACTTGATCGACTACCTAAACCAGCTTAGACCGCTTCATGTCCAGCTTCAAACAGCTGAAGATCATCTGAATCTGGTTTTTGCTGGATTTTCCAGCAGAGAAAGCCTGAAGCCTATTGTATAATGAGCGAGTAGTTTCTGTGTCTCAGATATCGATGAGTGTCGCCAGACTCCTGATGTGTGTGTTAACGGCCGCTGTGAGAATAACATGGGCAGCTACAGCTGTGTGTGTCGCCCTGGATTCAGACTGGAGGGAAACATCTGCAAAGGTGACCAAACCTTCAGAGCCGCTTTACTGGGTTAAACCTTCTCAAGCGCAACATGTGAAAAAGAAGTGCACTTACGCATACTTTTAAAAAGAAAGAGTGCTTATTATGGAAATAATAAGTGTGAACTGAATGTAATGTTTTCAGACACTTAACTGCATGTCATTTACAATTAAATTAAACTGTATATAGTTTCAATTCATATAAAATGCAGTTAGTTAAACTTAAGAGTGCTTTTTGACCCACTTAAGTGCATCTTTATATGTCATTTCATAATTCTGTTGTCTTTGAAATATGGTTAAAGTTACTTCTGAAGTAATTAAAATGCACTTTAATGTATTTCAATTGAAACTTGTAGGTGGTGTATATTTAAATATATTTGACACATTTTGTAATAGTTGCAACTAATAACATTTAAAGTATGCTTTATCGTGTGCTTTAGTATGTTAGTCAAATAAGTGTACTTCTGTAAAACTCAACAAAAGTTGTATTATTATTTTTTACAAATGCATTTTTAAAAGTCTACTTAAGTGTGTTAAGACACATGGCCAAGAATGTGTCTCTCTTTAAATGGCGTTTTATTTCATTAATATTATATTATCTGCAAAAAATTCCATAAAATTTACGGTAAAAAACTGGCAGCTGTGGTTGCCAGAATTCTACCGTTAAAAATACGGTAGCAACGTTTTAGGTTTTACGGTTTTAACAAATTTACAGTTAAATACCGTAATTTCTTTAACTGATATAATCTTAACATGCCAACCTATTAAAGTACTGAAATCTGTTTTGTTCCTTTGAAATACACTGATAACCACCAAATGCAGGTGATGATGAGAAAGTCACATGATGAGCCAAAGCCCATCACAAGCAAGTTGTAAACAATAGAATACACAGAAGGTGCACAGTGTCATTCACACAAGCACTAAACACCATCATGGTGAGACTCATTAAACTGAAATATGCTATAAACATTAATTTAACAACATTAGATGTAACATACAACCCTAATAAACATAACTGACAAGAAAAAACTAAGAAGAAACATAGTTATTTCAAAGGAAAAACGTCAAATTCAAACAGAATTTGAAATGGAATGCAGGGAATTCTGGGAACGTCAGTTTACGGTTTTTCCCTGTAAATTTTACAGGAACTTTCCGTTAACCATGTAACAGGTTTTTACCGTAGCATTTTCACAGTTTTTTACCGTTAAAATCACGATCATTTTTTACAGTGTACAGTTTTTAAGCGGTTATTGCCAGCTTCACCCACAAAGTATAAATGGTTCGAGTCTGTTTCTTATCCTGTTCCAGATGTGAACGAGTGTGAAAACGAGCTTCAGTGTCCAGGAAAAGAGTGTGTGAACTCGGTTGGCTCCTTCAAGTGTGTCTCCTGTCAGCCGGGCTTCGAGGCTCTTGACGGCCAATGCCAAGGTATCACAGCAGATGACAAATAACATTGATTTGATTAGATTAAATGTAGAATGTCATAAAAGAAAAGTGACAATTTCTTTATTTTTTATGTTTTAATGCAATTATGAGACAAAGTCACAGTTACCACAGTCATATAATATTTATGTCTGTCGCACATTTGAAGTTTACCACAGTGCTTTACACTAATGACCATATAGACACATAATACAGAGTTATGAGATAATAAAAGAAAATATGTGTACTGCAGCATGTCATTCTGTCGAGGAATCCATTCACTGTCACTTTCTTTTATAATGATAAAGATGTGAATATTGTATGGGAGTGTTGAATGTGTGCTGGTTCTCCTGTGTGTTTTCAGATATAGATGAATGTAGGCAAAACCCTACACGCTGCACTAATGGCCAATGCATGAACACTCCCAGCAGCTTCAGATGTGTGTGTGATCTGGGCTTCAATCTACAGGACGGCACATGCACGGGTGAGAGAGCACTAAATTAAAAAATAAAATAAAATAAAATAAAATAAAATTAAATTAAATTAAATTAAATTAAATTAAATTAAATTAAATTAAATTAAATTAAATTAAATTAAATTAAATTATAAAATAAAATAAAATAAAATAAAATAAAATAAAATAAAATAAAATAAAATAAAATAAAAATTAAATTAAATTTAAATAAATATTTTTTTTGTTAATTGAATTAGGGTTTTTATAGTTAACTAAAACTAAAAAAAGTTACTTGAAATAAAATAATAAGTTAAAAATAAATTATATTATTATTTCAGCTAGTTAAGGAATTAAAATCACTAAAATTAAAAGTCAAAATATTAACAAAAGCTGTAACATATTTTAAATTGATCAATAATAAAATGTAATAGTTTATCAAAAATAAATGTTAACTGAAATTACAAAGAAATAAATTTATTGTATTTTAGCTAGTTACCAAAGGCAACATTTCTCATGTTCATTTAGTGTAATGTGTAAGTACTAAACTAACTGAAAATAAATCAACTAAAACTAATAAACAAAAATGAATAAAAACTATACAGATGTTAAAAAACTAATAAACATATAAAACACAACAAAATTACTCAAATCTTAGCCAAAATTAAAGTGAAAACAGAAAATACTAAACATGTAATTCAGAATATTAACAAAAACTGTATATCAGTGATACTAAAATAACACTGCTTCAAATCAAATAAATGTTAACTGAAAGAAAGATAAATAAAACCATCTTAAACTTATTTCAGCCAACGTTTCTCACTTGTCTTTAGTATAACGAAGTACTAAACTAACTAAATCTAAATGAATTAAAATGAACAAATAACTAATTAATACAAACTATATAGACATATTCGGGGAAGGGGATAAAAACTAATAAAAATTACAAAAACAAATGACAAAAAAATCTAATTAAAATAGAAAAATAAATTAAAATCTAATTCAAATGATTAACAAAAATTACAGTAAATATTAACTGAAATAGAAAAAAAAAACAATATTTAAATTAATTATAAAAATAATTTTATTTCTGTTAACTACCAAAGACACATTTATAAGACTGCTGCATCACGTGGTTCTTGCTTGTTTGTGTGTCAGATATGGACGAGTGTCTGGACCCGCTGCAGTGTCCCGGGCAGCAGTGCCTCAATTCTCCGGGCTCGTATAAGTGCGTTCCCTGCAGAGACGGACACAGCATGCAGAACGGACGCTGCTCAGGTCAGAGATAAACCACAGGCTCTTCGGTCTGTCTAAATACTTACTTTGCACACTGTCAAGTCGTCTTGAAGTTCTCTGAGTGCAAACAGCTGCTCTGCTGGCGACTCTTAGGAGCACCGTGCCACAGAATGAAGGATGTAGTGCAGAAGGTTGGTTTTGGGAAAAGAACGGCATCAAATGTGTCAGAGCTTCGTTCCTCCAGCGCTCGCTCTATCGCTCCTCCTTCCTCTCTGTTCTGAGGAAGAGTGTGGTGTGAAAGACGGCAGATAGCAGAGCTCAGATCTCAGCCATTGATCTGCATTATAATATTAAACTTTATACTGCATCTACTACAGTGAACTAGCATGCCAATAAAAATAAATCATATGTTTTTCAATAAACGAGTCAAATGTGTTAATAAATGACTGATCATGAAATGTGTCAGTAAATAAACAACAGCATACATTGCAGTTTATCGATGACATTTTTAAACAAAACATCAAACATCAATGGAAAGATTATTTATTCAGCTTTCAGATGATGTATAAATCTCAATTTCGAAAAATTTACACTTCAGACTGGTTTTGTGGTCCAGGGTCACACATGAGTAAATGCCCGGCTTGTATGTGTGTGCACTGTCTCTGCTAACCCGTGCTGTTTGGTTTCCCCTCAGACATTGATGAATGTGTGAGTGCTCAGGTGTGCGGGCTGCAGAGCGTGTGCGTGAACACGGACGGCTCGTATCGCTGCGACTGCTTACCGGGCTTCAGAGCGGCCGGACCGCGGCGCCAGTGCAGAGGTCAGACAAATATTACCGCTTTATACTCCTGTTCTGTTCAGAGTACTGCTGTCAAACGATTAACGTCCAGGGTCACACATATAGTACTTTGAGTTTGTTTCTAACACACTTCTGTCTGGCTCAGACATTAACGAGTGTTTGGAAGGAGATTTCTGCTTCCCGAGCGGAGAGTGTGTGAACACGGACGGATCCTATATGTGCGTTTGTGCACAGGGCTACAGGAGCAGCGCTAACGGGACGTCCTGCCAAGGTATGACACCAGACGTGATGCACAGCCAACATCAAGCTATCATTTCTCTCTAAACGTGTGGGGAAATGTTATAGCGTGACCGGCGCTGTTCTCAGCGACCTTGAATTTAGATTTGGACTTTGTCATTAGGGAGTCGTTTCAATCTCTCAATTGTGAAATGTTCTTCAATACATAACTGCATTAGTCAAACGGCTGAAGTAAACATTTCTCCTTTCAACACGTCCACCACACACCCTATGAGATAAAATCAAGATGCAGGATAATTGCGCAGAATGCAATAAAGGGAAACATCTGCACATTCACGCTCATGTACTGAAGGCAACCTGTAATTGGAGATCATTTTTATATGTATTAAATAATTTAGTATTTAATAATTTATAATGTTGTAAATTGTTATTGAAATTATTTAGTTTTACTTTAGCAATTATAAAAAATGTAGGTCCTTGCTTTTTTCTGCAGAACAGTTTTTTTTTGCACATTTCATTATTTTTGAAACCTATGTGTTTTATTGAGACATTTCATTTTAAACGTGTATTTATTTTAATGACATTTTAAGGATTTATTTGTTGACGTATATTTATTAATTGACACATTTTTATATTATAATATTTAATTATTTATTTACTGACATTTATGTGTGTTATTTACTTTTCTATTTATTTACATTTTATGAACACTTTTAATTTATTTATTTTTAAAAATTTATTTTAATGACATTTTACTGATTATTTGTTTGTGTATTTATTTATACATCTTTAATTATTTATTTACTGACGTTTATTTATTTCTTTTTAGGAACTTTTAATTAAAAATGTATTTATTATTATGGCACTCATAGGTGTTTTACACTGATGTCTTAAAGGAACAGTATAGGAAAAAGCAGCCTGTTTGATTCAGAGGGTCAGAGAGAGGGTGTAAAATGCTCATGAAAACTAAATTGTGGAAAAGAATAGGTGGAAAATAAAAGACACATGTTTTTGCACACTTTTTGGCCAATCATGGAGCAATGTTCAGTAATTTGGCTAATTTGACTTAATGCGCAGTTATCCGGTCTCCCTGTTCCTGTGAATTCAGCTCCATCTGAATCATCCAGAGCAGAGCAAAACTGTTGTGAGACTGAGCATTATTACTGATGGCTTCTGCATGGGATGATCTCATGTGTGTGTGTGTGTGTGTGTGTCCAGATGTGGACGAGTGTGTTCAGGAGGGAGTTTGTCAGGACGGCCGCTGCAGCAACACTGAGGGATCGTTCCTGTGCCACTGCCAAACCGGCTTCACCACCAACCCAGAGAGAACAGCCTGCCTGGGTAAAACACATGCACGCACGCACACACACACACACACACACACACACACTCACATGCATGCACGCACACACACTCACATGCATGCACGCACACACACACACATGCATGCACACACACACACACACACACACACTCACATGCACACGCACACACACACGTTTATTTTTGTGAAAAGTGGGGACATCCCATAGGCGTAATGGTTTTTATACTGTACAAACTGTGTGTGCTATTGCCCTACACCAACCCTACACCTAAACTTAGCCCTCACAGGAGACTTTGTGCATTTCTACACACGCACATGCATGCACACACACACACACACTCACATGCACACACACACACATGCACGCACACGCACATGCATGCACACACACACACACACACACTCACATGCACACACACACGCACACACACTCACATGCACACACACACACACTCACATGCACACACACACACACACATGCACGCACACGCACATGCATGCACACACACACACACACTCACATGCACGCACACGCACATGAAAAGCGGGGGACATGGGGCAATGTCCTCATATGTCACCTTCACCTTGTAATACCTGTCATACCTGTGTCATTATACAAATTTATGTCCTGATTTGTCACAAAAACGTGCACACACACAAACACACTCCAAATATTACTATCACAACATTTCTAGGGGTTTTATTGGGGAAACATTCAACCAGTATGATACAGTTGAATACTGGGAAAAAAAAACTGAAATTAAAATAAAAAAGTATTAAAAACTACTTCTAGAGCAGATATATGAATTCATTTTAATACAGTTTCATTAATATTTCCTTTGAATTGACAAGAAATGACATCCAATAAAGCTGCTCTCAGATTACATAAAGCAACTATCACTTTTGTGGCCTGGTTTGTTTTTTATTGTTTTTTTAACCATGACAGTACTGGCATCTGCAATTCTTAAAATAATTTCATTTCATTTTGAAAATAAAAATTGAGGAGCCCTGTACATGACATGATGGGAAAATAATACAATATTGTGGCCAAATGAGGGACAAATTAACACAACATTATGATTTAACTGAAGCAATGAAACATATTACTAAAATGTGGATATTTAAGGGAAAGATTTTGTAATGTATCACCTGAATGTATTTTCGATTTTTGGTTTTATGTCAAGTTAATATGTTTTATATAATAATATAATTGTATGGATTATGATGCTGAGTTTGTGTTTGCCATGTAAATAGCCCTGATTCTAACATGGCGTTAAAAAATTAATACACAAACAAACTAAACTAAAATGTGCCCATAAAATATATTTAAAGTAAATAAAAAAAGGTATGGACATGATTTTAAATTAAACTAGAGATTGAACTAAATTATTTTCAATTATTTAACTTAAAACATATATTTACATTTATATTACATTTACATTTAGTCATTTAGCAGATGCTTTTATCAAAGCGACTTACAAATGAGGACAATAGAAGCAATCAAAACCAACTAAAGAGCATTAATATGCAAGTGTTATAACAAGTCCCAATTAGCTTAACGCAGTACATGTAGCAAGGTTTTTTTTTTTTATTGATTTTATATATATATATATATATAAAATCAGTTTTCGGTAACACTTTAGATTAGGGAACACTTATTAACTATTAACTTTTTCCCCTCAAACTCCTAATTTGCTGCTTATTAATAGTTAGTAAGGTAGTTGTTAAATTTAGGTATTGGTTAGGATTAGGGATGTAGAATAAGTTATTAATATGTGTTTAATTACTACTAATACATTGCTAGTATTCTAGTAATATACATGGTAATAAGCAACTAGTTAAGAGACCCTAAGATAAAGTGTTACCCAATTTTCTTCTGCATGTCATGTGAATAAATAAATCAAATAAAATAAAATAAATTCTTAGGGAAAAGTTCACAGTATAATTTTTCTTTTTTTTTGTTATTTCTTATTGAGTGGAAACTTAAAGTCTGGGCACATTTTGCAGCCCTGTTAAAAAAAAGATAAAGTCATTATAGAGACGTAATAAAAAGTGTACGTTTTACACTTTATTTATTTGGAGTGTGAAGCTCCCACACGGCGAGTAAAGTGTAGCTGTGTCAGTCGCTGTGGTCGTTCAGGGATGAGTGTGTGTGTGTATAGGCAGATCTCAGCTGAGGCGTTTGCTCTGCAGATGTGAACGAGTGTCTGGACTCAGAAGGGCTGGTGTGTGGATCCCAGCGCTGTGAGAACACCATCGGCTCGTTCAGCTGCGTGGCGTCCTGCGAGCCCGGATACCACATCACCGCCTCCGGAGAGTGTGTGGGTGAGTCCGACAGACAGCAAATCACACACACGCACACACACATACACACACACACACATACACACACACACACACTAGTACATGCACACACAAACACACACATACACACACACACACGTACATGCACACACACACACATGCACACACACACATGCACACATGCATACACACACACACACACACATGCACACATGCATACACACACACACACGTGCGGAATGACAGCTGGGTCTCTCTCGCAGACATTAACGAGTGCGCTAACGAGACAGTGTGCGGACATCATGCCTTCTGCCAGAATCTGATCGGCACGTATCAGTGTCTGTGTGACCAGGGCTACGAGTCCACCAGTGATGGACAGATGTGTGTGGGTGAGTGCATGACAGAAATGTGACCCTGGAGCACAACATCAGTTTTAAGTCTCTGGGGTATATTTGTAGCAATAGCCAAAAATACATTGTTTGGGTCAAAAGAATCCATTTTTCTTTTATGCCAAAAATCATTAGGATATTAAGTAAAGATCATGTTCCATGAAGATATTTTGTAAATTTCCTACTGTAAATATATCAAAACTTAATTTCTGATTAGTAATATGCATTGCTATGAACTTCATTTGAACAACTTTAAAGGAGATTTTCTCAATATTTAGATTTTTTTGCACCCTCAGATTTTCAAATAGTTGTATCTCAGCCAAATATTGTCCGATCATAACAAACCATACATCAATGGAAAGATTATTTATTCATTATAAATCGTATTTATTTATTCAATTTAAAAAATCGACCCTTATGACTGGGTCACAAATAATATACTTAAAAAAATATATAGTTTAAATTTATTTTAAATGCAATTAGTTAAACTTTTTTGACCCACTTAAGTAGGACTTCAGTACATCTTTATATACAATTTATTTTGTCTTTGAAATATGGTTAAAGTTACTGCCAAATGAACTGACATGCATTTATGGCATTAACTAAAAATATACATTAATATAATTTCTATACTGAATTTAATTAAATTATTTAAATATAAAATTTAAAAAAAATAATATTATGACATTATTACAAAGTGCACTTTTAAAAAGTCTGTCTTTTTTCTGTGTAATGGTGGAATATATATATATATATATATATATATATACAGTGCCATCCAAAAGTATTGGTACAGTAAACACATTTGTAAATATGATTAAAAGATGAATATGAGACAAAACTACATAATGTCTCATTTTATTATATATATACATTCCACATGTCACGTGTGGTGCTTAGTATAAATAAAATAAAATGAAAGGAGGGAATGGTGTGCTCATGATTTAACTAAAACAAGGGAAGAAATGAATAAAAATTGGCCACTTACATAATAAATCTAGGGTATTATTCCTGTTTCGGCCACACTACTTTAAAGTTAAACTTAAGTCTACTTAAGTGTGTTAATAAACAGTCTTGAAAATGTCTCTCTTTAAGCCACATAAGTGGGTTTATATTTCATTAATATATTTTCTGCAAGTTAAGTTTTTTTAAAATGTACAGTTAAGATTTTAAGCACACTACAAGTGCAGCTTCAATACAATTAAGCACACTTGTGTTTCACTTCTGTTTCTCCATGTAACCCCTGCGTGTCTCTTTCAGACATAAATGAGTGTGAGACGATGCAGGGTGTGTGTGGCTCTGCGCGCTGCTGGAACGTCGAGGGCTCGTTCACGTGTGAGTGTGAGAACGGACAGGAGGAATTCGACCCGCTCGCAGGCCAGTGTGTGAGCAGAGAGAGCGCAGGTAACACACACACACACACACACACACACTCTACTGTACATCCAGCAGAAGCACAGTAACTCTGCTTCAGTGCTGCCCTCTGCTGGTAGTACAACAACTACTGCTAATAATAATGATGATGAAAATAATAACACTTTCAATGAGTTTACTTTACATTGCTGTAATAAAGGTGCTTTATATAACATAAACAATATATCAATAAACACAATGCCTCTGTTCCAAAAACAAGTCAGCTGCTTGACTTTCCGCTGCCTACAAATGTAGCAGCCTATCCAGTGACTGATTCATTCATAGGCAGCAATTATGTGTCATACAAATAACAATCTTCATGCAAATATTGGGTAAAGAATCTTCTTTTAGTTAGATTTAACTATATTTAGCAATACATTTGCTATTGAAAGAATATTAGGTAACACTTTATTTTGATAGTCCACTTTAGACATTCTACTAACAGTATGTAACTTTGCAACTACAAGTCAACTAGCGGTCATTAGAGTATTAGTAGACTGTCTGCTTAATATCTGCTAACACTTTATTTTGATGGGTCCACAACATACAACATACTGACTCTCAGAAACTTTGCAAGTATATATCAACTTATTCTACTAACCCTAACCCTAAACCTAACCTAACAGTCCACTCTGAGAGTTAGTAGACATGGAGTAGCATATTAATGAGAATTAGTTGACAAGTACTTGCAAAGTTACTTATTATTAGTAGAATGTCTAAAGTGGACTATCGAAATAAAGTGTTACCGAATATTAATCCCTTGGAAAAGCATAAGTACACTTTAAATGCCTTTAAAAAAAATAGTACTTGTTATGCAAATAATGTACTTTAAAAGAATATACTTAAGTGTGAACTGAGTTTGAATTTTTGGACACTTAACTGGATGTTATTTACAAATAAATAAAAATGTATTTTAGTTTACATTTATATTAAATGCAATTAGTTAAACTTAAGAGTGATTTTTGACCCACTTAAGTAGGACTTCAGTACATCTTTATTTGTAATTTCATAATCCCTTAAGTGTACTTCTTTAAAGCATTACAAAATATTATTTAAACAATTATTTAAAATGTACTTTAAAGTACAGATGTTTTCTACATCATTACAAAGTGAACTTTAAAGTCTACTTAAGTTTGTTAAGAAACAGTCATGAAAGTGTCTCTCTTTAAGTCACTTAAGTGGCCTTTTATTTAAGTAATATTATATTATTTGCAAGTACAGTTTTTTAAAAATATACTTTCAAGATTTGAAGTAAACTAGAAGTGTGGATTGGCTGCAGGTCGGTCGGAGCCGTCTGGCGGAGCCTCCTCTTCCTCGGCTGGCCGTGGTTCGTCTGGATCGTCCGGCTCTCTGCCGCAGACTCGGCCTGGAGAAACAAGGGAGTGTTACTACGGCGTATCGCAGCCGTACTCCTGCAAGATACTGGCCCAGAACACCACGCTGCAGGAGTGCTGCTGTACAGCGGGACAGGGCTGGGGCCTCATGTGCCAATATGACGTCTGCCCCGAGACGGGAACAGGTGAACAAACACACGCTAACACTGAGCAAATGCTGCGGCAAACGAGTCTGAAAAATAAGTACACTTTAGAATACTGTGAAGTAGTAATTACAGAAATTATACACTTTATAATGATATACTTAAGTGTGAATGAATCAGTGTTATTTTAGAATCATTGAGGTACGACTTTGTGTGTGTGTCTGTGTGTGTGTGTGTGTGTGTGTGTGTGTGTCTGTGTGTGTGTGTGTGTCTGTGTGTGTGTGTGTGTGTGTGTGTGCGCGCGCGTTTTTGTGACAAATGAGGACAAATGTGTATAATGACACAGGTATGACACAGGTATTACAAGGTGAAGGTGACTTTTCAGGACATTGACCCATGTCCCCACTTTTCAAAACGCTTATAAATCATACAGAGTGAGTTGTTTTTTTTGAGGGTGGGGTTAGAAATGCACAGTCTCCTGTGAGGGAGAAGTTTAGGTGTAGGGTTTTACAGTATAAGAACCATTACGCCTATGGGATGTCCCCACTTTTCACAAAAACAAACGTGTGTGTGTGTGTGTGTGTGTGTGCGTGGTGGTAATTTTGTAGGGGTTTTTTGTATCCTTTTAGTAGTTTTATTATGTCTAATATAGTTTTTTATACATTTTTATTTCAGTTTTAGTTATTTTAGTACATCATGATAAACTACATTAAAATGATAAGTGTTGAATAATTAGCTGAAATAATTTTTTTATATTAAAATGCTTTTCAGTTAAGGTTTATCTTATTTAAAGTAACAATTTAGTTTAGTTTAGTTAACTATTATAGTCAACATTTGAAGTGGATCAAAAAAGTTAATCAAAGCTGTCCTTGTCACGGTGCACACACGAGGGAGGAACAGGAACACTCAGACGAGGGTGTAACTCAAACAATAAACTTTACTTCAGACATCAGGACAGGACATGGCAGGACAAGGCAAGGCAGACACGGACATCACACACCGGGGTTAACGAGTAGACCAGACGAAGTCAAATTGAACAGACAGGACTATAAATAAACAGGTAAATCATAGATAATGAGACGAACACGGCTGGACAAGAATTAACTAATGATAACATTTAACAAGGACAGGAAACAACCCAAATAAGGAAACATGAGGCGGGAACACATGACACACACGACAGATGACTGACAGTCCTAAGACAAGAACACATTTTGGGTTTAGGATATCTTTTATGAAAGGTTTTGATCCACTTCAAATGCTGACTACTATATAATAATATTATATATTTATTAGAGTTAGGGTTATCATAAGAAAATATAAGGTTGTTGGACACTTAATTGCATGTTAGTTAATGAAAATTATTTATAGTTAAAACATTTTAAAATAGTTAAAATTTCTTAAAATAAATATATTACATTTATTTTATGAACTGAATTTACGAACTTTAAGAACATTCTTAAGTGCATTTTAATGTTATTTCATCATTCAAAAGTCTCTTAAATTTAAATTCAAATATACTTTTATAATTTCTATTGAAACGTGTATGTCGTGTATTTAAATATATTTGTAATTACACATTTCTAAGTTTAAAGGATCTACACATTGTTGCAATTTAAAAGGCATTAACTTTATGTTAGTAAACACACATCAAAATAAGTGTGCTTCATTAAAACATGACAAAAGATTATTATACCATAACGATTTTAAATGTACTTTAAATTAAAACATTTAATTTGATATTAGCACAGTGCACTTTTTAAAAGTCTACTTAAGTGTGTTAAGAAACAATCATGAAAGTGTCTCTCTTTAATTGCACTTAAACTTCATTAATATCATATTGTCTGCAAGGACAGTATTAAAAATATACTTTTGCAAATTCAAGTTTTCACAAAGATGAGTTTCTCACTATTTCCCGTCATTAATATCTCTCCGTTCAGTGGAATTCCAGTCGCTGTGTCCCAGCGGAAGAGGGTACATCACCACCGAAACAGGAGCGTTCAGCTACAAGGGTAAACAGACTCTCACATAAACATCCCGTAAGTCTCTAAGCATTGGCTGTTTCTAATCTGAGTGTGTTTGTTCTCCGGACAGATGTGGATGAGTGTAAGCTGTTTGACCCGGAGGTGTGTAAAGGCGGCGTGTGTGTCAACAACATTCCCGGCTACGCCTGTTACTGTCCCAGCGGATTCTACTATGACACGGATCTGCTGGAGTGCATCGGTCAGCCTTCAAAACAACAGTGCCAGCTGGGATAGATATCAGCTCAGCAGACTGATGTTTCTGTCTCTCTGTCTTCCTGTAGATAATAATGAATGTGAGAGTGAGGAGACCTGCTCTGGCGGTCAGTGTGTCAATACACTGGGAACGTTTTACTGTACATGTGAGCCTCCTCTAGTGCTGGACGACACGCAGCGCAACTGTGTCAATGCAAGCGGCCTCACTGAGGGTGAGAGATAATAAATATCTTAATTTGTGTTTTGAAGATAAATGAAACTCTTATAAGTTCTGAGAGTGAGTAATGGATGACAGAACTGTCCCTTTAAGAATGGAAAAAAAACAAAAGTGGCGATGTGTCAAATGACAACTTTAGGACCTTTTTAAAGTTTATTTGTTGTCTGTCTGTCTGTGTTTTTCTCAGATGAGAACTTAAATTTCTGTTGGCGTCACGTCACAGCTAGTCTCGTGTGTCAGAGTCCTTTGTTAGGAGCTCAGCTGACCTTCACTGAGTGCTGCTGTTTGTATGGTGAGGCCTGGGGTCTGCAGTGTGCCCTGTGCCCCCGCAGAGATGAAGGTACACACACACACACACACACACAACACACACACACACAACACACACACACAACACACACACACACACACACACACACACACAACACACACACACACACACAACACACACACACACACACACACACACACACAACACACACACACACACACACACACACACAAAAGGACTGTGTGCCATTCAGAACTGGATTCTCAATGCATCCCAATTTGTTTACTTATGCACTATTCTATTTCGTTTTTTAGTATAAATAGTGCGAGTAGTGATTTCACACTGAAAATTTCACAAAGAAAAAGTGCACTTTAAATACCTGGATGGTGCACAAAACAAAAAACAAAGTGTGGAATGTTGGACACTTCATGCACTCAACAGTCACAGCTTTAATTAATAATTATAGCTTGATTATCTCCTCCCCCTCTGTGATGTAATGACAAAATAACCTTATAAATTCATACATTACATGGTTGAGTACATCGTGTATAAGTGCATAGTGTATAGTGTATTTGGGACACATCTAATGCCTTTTCAATTCAGTTCAACTCCTGAATTTGTATTTGATTTGACATCACATTTGAAATTTACCTATTTAATAAATTACACAGGCAGTGGAATGTTTTTTTTAATTTTTTTATCTGAAGTCTTCAAAATCAAGCCAAACAACATTAATCAGGTTTACAAACTTTGGGAAAGCAGTGTGCTTAAATGTACTGAATGTGCACTCGTAGTGTACTTCAAATCTCAAAAGTATGTTATTAAAAGCTGTACTTGCAGATTGAAATAAAAGACCACTTAAGTGATATAAAGAGAGATACTTTCTTAACACACTTTAGAAGACTTTTAAAAAGTGTGCTTTGTAATGATGTCAAATTAATAGTTTTACTTTTGAGTACTTTTGAAATCATGTTTTAATAATGTTTTAAAGAAGAACACTTATTTTGATGTGTTTACTAACATACTAAAGCACATGTAAAGCACTGGATCACTGTATATTCTTAACTGTAGCGTGTTATTTGATATTATGTTTAAGGTTAATATATTTTAATTGTACTAAAGTGCAACTTCATTCCAAATATGAATTGCAAATATATTTAAATGCAAGTTTCAATAGAAATTACATTAAAAATGCTTGTCAGCAGTAAGTTTTACCATTTGAAAGACAATAGCAGTAATTGTGAAATTACATATAAACGTGGGTCAAAAAACACTCTAAAGTTCAACTAACTGTAATATATCATTTAATTGTGAATAACATGCAGTTAAGTGTCCATAACATTACATTTATTTCACACTTAAGTATATTCTAAGTGTATTATTTCCGTAATAAAAGTGTACTTCTTTTTCAGAGATCCTTTTTTGATTGTTTTGTCTGTTTAGTTGTTTTAGTTTTTTTTTATTTTCCATCATTCCAATGAAATTAAGTTCAACGTTGCCCAAGCCTCACACACTCATTCAGTTTCTCTCTGTCTGTCTCCTGATTAGAGGCCTATGAGGCTCTGTGTAATGAGTTCGGTCCTCCTCCTTACTCTCCTCGTTACTACGAGCGCTTCGGCCCGGGGGCCCTGCCTGGAAGAGGAGGGTACCGCCCGCCGTATAGCCCCCCAGAGTACCCCGAACCCCTGCCGGGACGCCCCGACTACATATCTCCTGATTACGATGACTACAGTCCTGTGGGAGCGGGTGGACGGCGGTCCGGGCTGAGAGGCAGACCGCCCAGCTCCTACGGGCTCCCAGACGCCCCCTACAGGCAGCCGGCCCCGGGGTGAGTGGGTCATTCGAACGATACACGACTGCAGTTCTTTTCATACGCTAATTACCATACACGACATACACTGATTCTTGGCCTTTGACTCAGGTTGCAATTTCACAAAACACTTTTGGCAAAACACAACACACAATTCTCTATGTAACTAGGGGTGTGCGATTATATATCGTCTGCGATAATATCATAATTGTTCTTTTAACGATGTGCGATTTGACATTATCGAGTATTTTGCAAAAAACATTCCTACAGAGTGAATGCATTACATGAAGTCTAGTGCGTTTAGAGTGTGTTCTTTCACGGCAAAAAAATGCATTTAGAATGATCACAAAATTCAAGATATGGGGACAGAAAATATACATATTTATATCATTTCATATAGTTCTATCAATATCGCAAGAAATAGTGCTGTTTTTTTTTTCTCCAAAAATTACCATGATTACAAATGTAATTTTATACAACAGCTCAAAGCAAGAAGTTAATTAAGAAACTTACGTTTTAGACACCATATTGCGTGTTTTTGTGCTATTTCAACAACAGAAATAATTCCAAACACAGCCACAACGCTGTTTTGCATCTCTGAGCGTGTTTTGTTCCTGAATGAGTCAAATATTTTAATCATTCGGTTTAATCGCAATGACTCACTTATTAATAGTGACTTGCTGCCACCTGTTGGCGATTTCACATAGTTCCTTTTTATTATTTAAATAATAAATAATAACAGTATTCAACGTTTTATGTTTAATATATCAAAACATTATTTATGCATTTGTAATTGCAGGTTAAATGCATTTGTTCTGCAGTAAACAGTAGTGTGTAAATACATCTAAATGCCACTTCAGACGCAGCTTGTGTTTCCTCTGCATTGCAAAGATTCATTTTATTGATACTGATTTCATTTGCTTGTTAACAGCCCAAATGTCTTATTATTCTAATTCACTGATTAAATGTAATAATTGTACTCAAAAGATAATGTACACTCTCAGAAAATGGCTTTATAAAGGTAAAAATGCCCATAACAGTTCAAAAATCAATTTAAATTAATTTCTATCAGTGTGAACTGACCACCATCCAGAATATGAAGAATATCACAAACTTTAGGAGTCAGCTGTCCACAACAGTCCTTAAGATATCAGCACAATAACACACTATTACGATATTGTCTAATTATCGTTATCGATAAATTCCCAGAAAATATCGAGATATTAATTTTTGGTCAAAATTGCACACCCCTATATGTACTGTAACACACAAAAATCTAACAGGAAGTATCTTGATTTCCTTTTTCAAACACAACCAATCAAAATGCCCCACTAATGCATCAGTGCCTCACAATAACTCCTCACATATGCTTCACTGAAGACCAAGCAACCATACAGTAAAGAGGTGTTTACAACGGTGTTTGCTTTTGAGATGTGTTTGTGATATTTTGAATGCAGCGCTTCATTTTGCAAGAGATGTGAGGCGTTTTGCATTTTGTGTGTGCAGTTCTTGAATTTGTGTGTAAGGTTTGGAAAAAAAGAGGCAAAGTTTTAGAAATGTGCAGTTAAACTGTAATACCCTGATTGTGTGTAACTGTACTCGACTCATTTCCAGTGGAAGTCGTTACTATGAGGAGGAGGATGATTATGAAACTGCGCCTGGCCCTCCCTTCGGTGTCCCGGATCCTCGCCGCGAGCGAACATTTGATGCGCGACCCCTGCCGTCGCGTCCAGATGGGCCTCCGCTCAGTTTGGCCCCGCTTCCGGAAAACTCCCCGTACAGCGAGGGCGAGGGGGAGGAGTCATGGAGAGCCCCGCCCCCATTCCCAATGTTTCCTGACAGACGGGAGGGACCGCGACCAGTCTATGAGCGTGAGTCTGAAATTAAAGTCTAACCTAGTGAAAAATAAAAATACTCAAATGTATTTGAAATACATTTGTTTTGTGCTAAGTGTTCTACAAATACATTTACATATTTATGTGCTTTATAAAAATACCCTGCCTACTAAACTGGTATCTTTAAATTAGAAAAACAAATGTTGTGCTTCATGCACTTTAACTGTGCAGAAGTTGTCCAACTAAAGATATACTGAAGTATATTTGATTGCGCTAAAGTGGAACTATCGCAAATATACCTCAGGCACACTTTTTAAATAACCTTATTAATAGTCATATTAAAAGACATTTTAGGCTTAGTATTAAGAAATGTGTATTGTGCAATAAAGAAACCCTCCTAATAAAGTTTGATTATAATTTTATATCTGTAAGTCTTAAGTGATATGTTAAAACATATGTTAATGGATTTGAAGTACACTTAGTATGAAATAAATGAATTTTAAATAAATTATGACATTTCTGTTATGTCATAAAAATTACTGTTTTTTTACTTATTAGAATAATGCACTACAAATAAAATGACAATCAATTTCTTTACATGTGCTTTAGTACTTTAATCAACACATCAAAATAACTACTTCTGTAAAATATAGTAATAAAAGTGTACTTAATTTAAACTTACTTTTATTTATTTAAACTACTTTTTATTTCTGCGAGTGATATGAGTTTTTAATGCTGTTTTATAGTTTTTTTGGTTGCACTTTATTTTAGGGTACGTGTACTTAAAGTGTACTTAAAGTGTACTTACCTAAGAAAGTACTGGTAATATGGGGTAGGGTTAGGTTTAGGGGTAGGTTCAGGGTTAGTACCTATTGTAATTACTATAATAAGTACATAGTCTGTACATGAGGAACAGGACTGTAAAATAAAGCGCTACCGTTTTTTTTTTTTTTTATATATATATAATTTTAAGATTTGAAGTGTACACTACAAGTGCACATTCAGTATTAAGTGCACCATCTTAAACAACTTAAAACCATTTTAAGAGCAGCTAGCCAAGGGTATTTTTGTGAAAAACTCTGCACTCGTATGTGGTGCATGAACACAGAAGAAGCCGTGATCCTGTGTGTGTTTTAGGGAGATACGAATCATACGGGAGTCTGAGTTCAGAAGAGTGTGGCATTGTCCACGGCTGTGAAAATGGCCGCTGTATTCGCGTGGAGGAAGGTTACACGTGCGACTGCTACGACGGCTATCAGCTCGACATCACTAGCATGACATGCATAGGTATGCGCAGATTGTTCCTCACTGCTCCTCCATTCTCAAACAGCCTTACCACTAAAGATGTGTGTGTTTGACTCCTGCAGATGTGGACGAGTGTGAGGATGAAGACACGCTGGACTGCGTTAACGCTCGCTGCGTGAACACGGAGGGCTCGTACAGGTGCGTGTGTCTCAGGGGCTTCATCATGTCCCGAAGACCCAACCACTGCATCCCGGCTTGATCGAGGACTGCATTTAAAGACTTACTAATTGTTGTTCCCTATTTCCACCACGTTGCTGCAAATTGTTGATTTTATGACAAGACTTGTGTGTATATCCAAAAGTCTAATACTGAAGCTTTACACACGAGGCTCAATACTGTTGTACTCAAAAAGATAAATCGGTAACACTTAAAGCCTTTATGTATAATGCATTATAAAGGTATTTGTAATGCATGTTGTAATGCATTATATCTTTACATAAATAATTGTAACCAAAGTTAAAATGCATTCTAATATTTGACGGTTTGTTTTTCATGCATCATTCTTTTCTAGACGTGTGTTCAGTGAATAGCTGCATTATAATGTATTTTAACTCCGGTTCATGGGATGCATTATGAGATGCATTACAAGACATAATTAATGCATTAAAAACTTATCTTACTTTTATAATGCATTATATATAAAGTGTTATCAAACAATTATATATTAATATACTTTTTCATTGGTTTAAATGCAGGCCAGATGAGCTTGAATGTCATAAATATCTACGAAACCATAAACTAGAAGTGCTTTTTTAAGTGTTTTTATTTCATATTTATATACCCATATCAATGAAGGCAATTCCATGTACACTATATATAAATATATGTATTTTTGTCAGAATTTCACCACGTTGCTATTTGATACTGTAAAATCTCTTTTCTGTCTTTGTTCTGTCAGAAACCCCCGTGTCACGTAACACAAAATGCACTGTATTTGCGGGGAAATGCAGTCGTGAACTGCTATTGTACATTTTAAGACATCTCAGATGTTTGTTACATGTTTGTGTGTACGTTTTTGATTCTTCTATGTCGTCTGGAAATATATTTGCACACGTTCCCACCGATCACGAAGTGTTTGTTTGTTGATGAACCTCCTGAAAACCAAGCGCTTCATGATTTTTCCTCTAAATGTGGCTAATATAATTGAAATCCCGTTGTTGTCATTCTTAGGCCGTCTCTCTTTCTCTCACGTGCTTTGTTTGAGAAGGTTTGTAACCAGCTTATCTCTGCATGCTCCTAATGTGCCTAGTGTTTACATGAATCCAGCTCATAAGTCCTTTTATAGGCCAATCCGCCCACATCACTCAGCCAAGCCGATTAACGGGTTCACTTCGCTCATAATGTACTTCGGTGGATTGCAGCGAGCAGCGGAATATCAGCTTTCACTCCATTGTGGCTCACGTTACCGGCCAACAGCGTAGTGGAGGATTTCAGTTTTCCCTGCAAACTTCCTCTGATCCTCCTTTGTTGATAGTACTCGAGTGTGTTGAGGTTAAACACGGCCTGAACTGGACTGGCATGAGTACAAATGACTCAGTCACTCGCAAACACACAAACATAGCCATGCCAGACTGGAATTGGCTGCTGAATGTTTATGGTGGAGTTTTAGGTCAAAGTTCTTGGATTCAGTTAAGTTTCCACTGACGTCACCGTGTAGTGACACAATCATTGATTTACAGTCATTTTAGAAGAGAATAATAATTGTGTTGCTGTGGTGGGTGAGTGAATCTCACAATGAAATGCGTGGGTCATGTTTAACACCAAAATTTATTTGAGTTTTTTTCTTGCATTGTGTGCATTGTTTTGCTTTTTTTTTTTTTTTTTTGGAGTGCGCTTCATCATCATGACAAATTAATTTTCCCACACAATTATCCTTAATGTAATGCTACATAAATACACAAATAAATAATCTGATGAAATTCATCTTTTCCAGACACATTTTTTTTAATTGACATTATAATTCAGTACAACAAATACTACCATGATATATACTTCTGTACTTTACAATTAAAATAATTTAATTTCTAATGTTTTTTTTTCATATTTTCCTGAAAAAAGTATCAGTTTCCACAAACATATTAAGCAGCACAACTGTTTTCAACATTGATAATAATCAGAAATGTGTTTTGAGCAGTAAATCAGTATATTATTATGATTTCTGAAGATCATGTGACACTGAAGACTGGAGTAATGATGCTGAAAATACAGCTGCAGATCATTTCATTTAGTCATTCGGTCATTTAGCAGATGCTTTTATCCAAAGCGACTTACAAATGAGGACTACAGAAGCAATCAATTGTAGTATTAAAACAACTAAAACAGACTCAAAACTAAAAGCTAACACTTTATAAATACTATATATACACATTTAAAAAAAAATAAGAAATTAAATAAAAATGACAAATGCATACAACAAAATTTCTCAACTTAAATGAAAACAAAAAATAAATTTAAAAACAATTCAAAATATTAAAGAACAAAAGGTGTAAGATTATAATAATTATTCTAACATAACACTAAGCCAAACACCAAAAAACTACATATGTGTACAAACACACACATACATATATACACATCTGTGAATTCAATATAGATATATATATATATATTTCCATTTAGTTTTAGTCCTGATCACAGGATTAAATTACATTTTAACATATATTTACATAGGGAACAGTTATTTTGAAATGTAATAATACTTCACAATAATTTTTTTCTGTATTTTTGATCAAATAAATGCAGCATTGGTGAAAGACTACTGTGCAAAAGTTTGCGATCAGAAATATTGTTTTTAAAGAAGTGTATGTATCCACAATGACTTTTGGGAATTTTTATTCAATATGTATTAGATTAATATTTATTTGAATTAAAAAAAAAGATAAGATAAGATAAGATAAAAAAACAACAACTGCAGATCATAAACACAAATGTTATAATATTTAACATACAAATACATTTTTCCCTCAAATTATCTGTATGCAGATAATACTTACTTTTTTCTTTCAGAAACAAAACAAAAAAATTACAGATTTTTGATTATGATTTTATTTGATAAAAATGTCTTGTTTTATACTATAATTTCTTGATTTTTAGGTGAAATCTGACCCTGCTATTTCTTGAGAGTCTCTGTGAGTGTGTGTGTTGATGGGGTTTGAGAGTGTGTTGCTGCTAGTGTTAGTGATGTTGAGAGTCAGCGATCTGTCACATTTCCTCTCTCTCTCATGACACTGCAGTAAAGAACACACCGACACACACCGCATGCGAGCGTCTGCTAGAGAAACACGAGTGTGAGCGCTGAGGGCCACATGAATTGTCTGAATTTGTTGCTGAGGAGGCCTCTCCTGGATTAAGGCCTGTGGGGAAGGAGACAGGTGTTCCTGGCCGGCCTAGACACTAATCCTCTCACCTGCGCTGGGTCAGAAATGGGTCAGTGTTCCGTAACACTCCAAAACAGGGTCATCACCTCACGCCCCAAACCGGGTCAGCATCTCACAGCCGAGCAAGCCGAGTGGCCCATATTTCTAGGAAGCGCTCTAATCCTCCTCACACCACAATATAACTCTGTGAGTTATGTAAATCTGCTCCTATAGTGAGGACAGACACTTTTGTGGAAAATACTGAAATGATTATGTAATGGATGATGGGCAGCTGCTCGGGTCTCGTGTTTTGTCTTGTTTGCTCCGCGATAATGACCATCTGACTGCACATGATCCCACTTATTTCATGCAAAATCATAATAAATGCATAGGCATGAAATATTGATTGCAGAGATACTGAATATGAACACAGCTATGTAGTGTTATTTGAGTATATCTGAGATACTATGAAGGTATTTTTATTAATATTTTGAATTACACTCAAAAAAATCCATAAAAATAGGGCACAATGTATTGCATTGTAATTAATTTTCTGTGTTGATTTGTTTTACATTTCTTTGCCCTGTATTTTGCATTACATTAGGTTGTGTTTTAGGTTAAGGTTAATTTTGTGTTTTTGTGATTTTTATTAGTATATATATATATATATATATTATTCATTTTTATTCCAATTTTAGTTATTCTTGGTACATCAAGTTAAACTAAATAAAAATGAGAAATGTTGTTTTTTTTAATATGATATTTTATTTAAGTTAAAGCTTATTTCATTTCAAATAGTGCAGGGTTTTTCTTTAAGATATCAGTAGTTTTTATTCATTTTTATTCCATTTTTATTCCTGTTTTAGTCCTTTTAGCACATCAACTTAAACTAAATAATTATTTCAGTTAAATTTCATTTTACTATTATCATTTTAGATTTAGTTATCTATGATAACCTTGCGAATATATAAGGGAGACCAGATGAATAATCAGTTATTGTTGCCATGTAAAGTGATCATTATTCAGAAATATTGGACAGCTGAATGCTGCAATTGACCAGAATGAAGTATTTGCAGGATGGATCATTTATATTTACAGATTTAATAATCAAAAGGGGAAAAAAGCTCCAAATATTGTGTTTGGACAGCAGAGTCCAATATTTTATTAATTCATTTTACCATTTAACCCTAGAACTATAATGTGTTTACGATTTTGACTATTTTTTAATTAATATATTTAAAACAAAGAAACATGCATTTTCTATAAAGATTACAATGAATACTAAACATTTCAGATGCTGCACTATTTCTAGGTCACTAGTCAAATTGTTCACATTGATCATGTGACTCTATGGACAGACATTCAGATGTTGTTCTTTCACTGAAGCATGAAAATGAGAGTCGGGTTGTACACAAACGTGTGGATCTTTCAACTTTTCACTGTAATTGTGATGATAATCATTTGTGCTGAATCATTTGTATATTTACATGAAGTAATGACTCTTAGAAAATGTATCTCACTTCAGTACTGCATGTAATAAGGTTACGCAGACATAAGCTTTGCATCACAGTGTGTGAGACAGACAGGTTTATGATTCTCATAGTAGGTCACTGGAGTACAAACAGTGCAGCTAAATACTGAGCCTCAGCACTTTTTCAGGCATCATGTAATCCTGCATCTGCACAAATCCTGACCTACTGACTGAACATCCACCGCCGCGCTCCCAATCTGACCACTACCAGAAATAAACCTGTGTCTGATGCCTTCGTTTGGATCACTAATGAAATTCATTTTCATTAGCCTAAACCAGTGCAATTAACCAGTAAAATTTTACACTAAGGCTTATTTGGTCAAAATTGCTTGACCGCATTAGTTAGGGTTATTATATTTAACTAAAATTATTATTTTTTTTTATAAAAATAAAAAATTAAACTGAAATAAAATCAAATAAAACTTATTTTATTTCATCTAGTTATAAACTCTTCTCAGTTTAATTTAGTTTACCTAGATGCACTAAAGTAACTAACTGAAATAAAAATGAATTAAAACTACATAGACATATTTAAAAAAGCTAAAATCACAAAACAGCAAAATTACTAAAACTAAAATGTATATATAAAAATAAAAAATAATTTAAAATATTAATAAAAAACTATAATTGTATCTCGATACTAAAATAGGTTTACTTGAACTAATAATAAAGAGTACTTCTATAGTATTTAAAAATCTTTGCTAATGTTAATTTCAACATTTAGCTATACTACAGTTTTAAAATCAAGAGTTGTATCTGTTGACATTCATTAATGCACTGTGAATTATTAATAATTATCTCAGTCCTTCAAGGTATCTTGGAGAGGTGAGGTGTCCAAGTCGCAGCATCTAGCTACTGGGGTGCCTCAGGGCTCAGTTCTTGGACCACTTCTCTTCTCCGTCTACATGGCATCACAAGGTTCTGTCATTCAGAAACATGGCTTTTCATATCACTGCTATGCTGATGACACTCAACTCTACCTCTCATTCCATCCTGATGATCCGACGATAGCTGCTCGCATCTCAGCTTGTCTAACAGATATTTCTTGCTGGATGAAGGACCATCACCTTCAACTCAACCTTGCCAAGAGAGAACTGCTTGTGGTTCCATCAAACCCATCATTTCATCACAATTTCACCGTCCAGTTAGGCACATCAACCATAACTCCTTCAAAAACTGGTCCTGCTTTATTTAACATCAATAAGATCAGGCCCTTTCTTTCGGAACAAGCTTCACAACTCCTTGTTCAAGCTCATGTTTACCTAAGTTCATTACTTCAGACTTATGTGCCTCTAGAAGCTTGCGTTCTGCAAGTGAACGTCGCTTTATTGTGCATCCGAGAGAGCCACAAAATCACTTTCACTGACTTATAAATTAAATGTTTCCTCCTGGTGGAATGACCTGCCCAACTCTATCCAATCAATCAAGTCCTTAGCTAACTTCCATCTTTATTTGACCCTCTAACTCTAGCACTCTATTCTAATTCTATTCTTTAAAAAAAACGTGCCCCTTTTAGGCTTGCACTCTATTCATTTACTAACTGCTTGTTTTCTTTCTTTTTTTTTAAGTAACACTAGCTTGCTCTATTCTTTTTCTATTCTCTGTTTTCTTTTTATTTATTATATAATCTAAAAAAAAAACCTTGCTAAGTGTACTGCGTTTGGCTAAATGAGACTTGTCATAGCACTTGCATATCATTGCTCTTTTGTTGATTTTGGTTGTTGATTGTAAGTCGCTTTGGATAAAATGAATAAATGTAAATTAACATGAACAGTTGTATTTTATGAATTAATGTTAACAAATAAATTAATCAATAACTTGCAATACAGTCATTAGTTACATTTTATTTTAAGGTGTACAGTGTAATTATACATTTAAGTGCTGAGTAATATTAATTTACTACATACATTTTCTTGTAATTATGTATAATTAATTGTTATTACAATAGTAAGTGCGTGTAGCATGTGTAACAAAGACACCTTCAAATCAAGTGTTACCTAGTCATTTATTAATTGTAATATGCTGTAGAAAATGCACTGCTTATTGTTAGTTCATGTTAGCTAATGCATTAACTAATGTTAACAAATGTGTCCTTATTGTAAAGTGGTACTAATTTTCTCTCTCAAAAACCACTTAACACACTTTACTATGTAAAAGACGTCAACTAAATGGTTTTTACTGTAGTAGCTAAATTAGAATCAGCATTTAACTCCAATATATTCCCCAACTTTACACTGATATGGATTGAAAATCAATCAATGATTTGAGTGACATTCGATGGGACTTAAACTAGCAGAGATCCTGTAGTTCCAGTTCAGCGGACTCAAATTGGAGTCTGTTTTGAGGGTCAACAACGGAGGCAGCAACAAGGATATGAAGCAGATTTGATGTGGCAGGAGTGGTTTGTTGGTGTTCGCAGCCAACTGCAGATAAGGAATATCTTAATATTTATTTACACACAACAAAGAGCCTCTGTGGAAAATGGATTAAAAATGGGGGGAAATAGTGTGGGGGGGGGGGGGGGGGGGGGGGGGAAGGGGTGTAAAAATGATGAAAAAGCATCATCTCAATAACTCTCCACAGGTTTCATTGTGTATTGAAGCCCATATAAGAATGCATTCTTCAAATGTGTTGCTTTACGAAACAACCGATTTGCAGTTGGCTTGCTTGTATTGTCGTTTTTGAGGATTTGACCTGTCAGTTATGAGAGCTCATCAATAGGGTTTTAATCAGCATGCATCTGGATTAGATTAGACCCGCCCTCCGCCGCGCATCACTTACATAAACCTGACACTCTGCAGCTCCTGCTCAGTGTGCAGCTCCGTTCCCTTCTTCACAGACAGTCCCTGGGGAACAGTAGTGATGGACCTCAAAGAGTTTTGCCTGAGTGAGAACTTCCAGTTTCTAAACCAGCACAAGTAAGCAGGACTATTACTGTTACAAATCCAAATGCCTTTTTATATATTAATTTTTATACCCACACTCTGTAAGTGTTGTCGTATGTGTTACATGTCAGTTGCAGCTTTCATTAATTAATAAAGAGTGTTTCTTAAAAGGCAAAATTAACTTTTTGTGCTTGTTGTAACATTTTTGCAACTCTTTGATTTGACTAAAAATGCCTGTAACGAAGCTTCAGTTTACAGTTTTAATGGGCTGAAACGTTTGTGGTGTGTAATGTGATGACACAAGGCTGTTTGAAGATTTCATGTCATTGCAAATATGTAAATAATGCTTTATTTTTCATTATGTATCATAAATGTGCAGTGCACTATGCAAGGCTTAGAACGTTATTTAAGCTTAACTTTAAAACTGCTCTTTTGAATCTCAACTGCATACAGGCATGATGTTTTTAAGATGTGCAATATTTCATTTTAAGGAGTTTGAACTGACTAAATTGGTATGCTAGAAAAATAAAGTAATATATTTAAAATAAATGTATTTCATACTAAGTATAGTTCAAATCTATTGACATATCACTCGAGACTTACTGATATAAAATTGTAATTAAACTTATACTGCTTGTGCACAATGCACATTTTTTTAATATTAAACCTAAAATGTGTTTTCATGTCACTATTGATGAAGATTATGTGAACACTATCGGTCTTTAAATACAACATATTTAAAGTGTACCTGAAGTATCCTTGCAATAGTTCCACTTTAGCAAAATCAAATATATTTCAGTAAATCTTTAGCTGGATTTAAACACTATTTCCACAAAATTAGCAGACTTTAAGTATACAAGTTTAGTATACTAAAAAGTACAACTGCAGGGTATTTTTTTATTAAGTACATAAATATGTAAATGTATTTGTAGTAGGCTATAGTCAGCATGAAATACATGTATTTCAAATACACTTCAGTATACTATTTTTTCACTAGTGTAGTAAAATAACGTAAAAGTCATTAATTAATAATCTAACTCATTCATAAATATTATATGTTGCTTAACAGGTCCGAAGTTCATGCAGTTTACATTAAAAAGATGAATATATAAGGAGCCTGCACTATCTGTTCAAAAGTAGGACATGATAAGTAATCACTTTGGCCTCTCATAGATGAGTGTAAATGTAATTAAAAGACAAACTAACCCTTTTAAAACTTGCTCCACCTCACATCAGTCTTTTGGATGCGTCCTCCTCTGATGACCCTCCGTCCCCGACCGATGCACCGCTCAAAGCCGCCCCGCTGAGCCCCTCGCTCGGCCTGGACAGCAGCGCGACCCCCTTCAGCCCCGGCAGCGTGTCGGACAGCAGCGGCTACAGCGTTTTCTCCAGGAACCCGTCTCTGAACCCCGACTCCCCCGTCAGCTCCAGCTCCATCTCCAGCAGCAGCGCTGCGGCTCTCTTCCAGCCCGTCGGTCACTACATCGCGTCCCTGAACCCCGGGCCCAAGCGCCTGTGCCTGGTGTGCGGAGACTTCGCGTCCGGCTATCACTACGGCGTCGCGTCTTGCGAGGCGTGCAAGGCCTTCTTCAAAAGAACCATTCAAGGTAACGACTGCAAGCCACAAAACATCATAAGACTTAAATCAAATGAAAAAAAGTAATATAGCCTAAATATAAACAATAGAGAGAGAGAGTAAAAAAGTTATATATTTAAAATACATTTATTTCATACTAGGTATAGTTCAAATCTATTAACATTTACTGATGATAACTCGAGTCTTATTGACATAAAAATTATAATTAAACTCGATATGCCATACTACTAGTGCACAATGCACATTTCTTAATATTAACTCTAGAATGTAATTTAATGTCACTTTTGATGAGGATTGTATGATCTTTGAATACTTGAAGTGTACCTGAAGTATACTTGCAATGGTTCCACTTATACTAAGTATATCTTTAATTGGACTCCAGCACTACTTCCACACAATTAAAATGCATTAAAATTGGTTGTTCCAATTGAGCAGACTTTAAGTATACCAGTTTAGTGTACTAAAAGTACAATTGCAGTATATATATATATATATATAGTATCAAATACATTTAATATATATTTATTTTTCACTATATAGTGCAATAATGTTTAAATATTTTAAATATTATAATTATAAATATTAATTATGAAGTCACTGGACAACAGAATTTGCTTATAAAAATGATGTGAAACTTAGATGTGTGCATTTTCAACAAATTATTGATTTGCACAGTAATTAGTTCATGAAAATTAGTGTTCAAGTATGTGGGTGCATTTTTAAAGCAGCAGTGCTGTTAATGAATGCAATGATCAATATGACACGAGTTAACTATCTGTCTGACATTGATTTGTGTGTGAAGACTCACTGCTGTTTTAATCAAAGCACATTGTCAATACAATTGTCTTGATTTTGATTATTTGGAATGGTGTTTTTAAAATAACAAATGAAAATTCAGTTTTATTATTATTATTTGATTAACTGTAAAGCTGAGATAAAAATGTTGCCAATGATTAATAATTAGCCACTGGAATTTCTATTACATTTATGTAAGGTTTCTATTGTATTGTGTCTGTTTTTTTTTTTTTTTTTTTTTTATGTCTGTGCGTATGCGAATGTAGTAATGTAGTAAAAGCATGGGTAATATAAAATCAGAATTGTTGGCACATTTTGTCAATATTGATATATGTTGTGGTCTACATGAAAACATATGGGGGAGTTTTGTAAAGGTTTCTGATGGATGCAGACAGAGTGTTTTATTGGCTTTGGCCTTGGGCAGATAGAGCACAAGTGTGTGTTAACATATCAATATATTGATGAAGTGTTCAATCACATAATGGATGCTCTCATCCCACAGAGTCTTGTCCAGCATCAAATCTATTGATCAACGTTAACCGTGGAAATTCCAGGATTTGCTTCTCTGGGCTTTAATGAGTGTTGAACATTCGTCAATACTCTCGCCTCTGGGAAAGCACCAACTTTCCACCTCTTGCCATGATTATTAAATTATGAGGCAGTGCAAATCAATAGTTGAACTCTGTCTGGACTCCTATGGATTTCTGTGTGAAAGCTCAGCTTGTGAAGCATGGGACAAATGGACTTTATGTTTGATTGAACATGTGATAAATATATCACACTTAGTAGAGATACAGTTCTCAGTACATACAGCTGAGCGCCTGTCTTTATGGCTTTTTAGTTAAAAAATAAATGGCATTCACTAACAACATTAAAGCATGTGTGCTTACATATTGAGTTGTGCTGCTCACACAGGCAACATGAGTTCGAATCCAGCTTGCAACGTTTCCTTATTTTGATTTACCTCCGAATACAAAAGTGCAATGAGTTTTGCTGTGCTGTACGTCTGTTGTAATTCTGGTGTGATGTGTTGGTGTTTCAGGAAACATCGAGTACAGCTGTCCGGTGGTGAACGACTGTGAGATCACTAAGAGACGGAGGAAATCATGCCAAGCATGTCGTTTCCAGAAGTGCCTGCGTGCCGGCATGATGAGAGAGGGTGAGCTCCTCTGAAACCTGACGCTAAACTCACTATTATTTGACCTTTATTTTATCTTTAGATGTTTGCTTTGCGTGGCTAAAATAACATATGTTCATATATGCCTATATATATATGAATCTAAAAACACCGAGACCACTTATATTTAGTATTTCTTAGTACTGAATACAATAAAAAAATGCAAAGATATTTGGGCGTTTGAGTGAATATTGCAAATGTACTTTCTTTTTCTTTAGAAAAGTATGGTAAGAAGTAAAACTAGAAAGATTATATGGTAACATCAGTCAATAACAATGAGCAATACATTTGTTACAGTGTTTATTCAATTTTAAGTCTCAACTTTAAAAGTCATATGAAAAGTTGACTATGACTTTAAATGTTGTAATTATGACATAATCATGTTATTATGACTTTAAAAGTCAAAATTATGACAAATTGAAATTATGGCTTAAAAAGTCATAATTATGAGATAAAGTTAAAATTATGACAATAAATCATAATTATGAGATAAGAAATGATGACGTAAAAGGTCAAAATTATGAGATAAAACTGCCAAAAATACATTTTTAAATTTCATAATTATGGCTTAGTATGTCATAATTTTGACTTTTTATCTCATAATTATGATTTAATGTCATAATTTCTTAACTATGACTTGGCAAAGCATGATTTAGTTTGTTTTCATTTGGACACAGTGTCTATCTTTCTATTGTTTAGTGAAGCTGTTATGACAAGAACAGTGAACACAAGTACACTTTAGCAGTAAGAACTAGTCATGTTTATTTATGTTATAATGACACATTATTTTCCGTGTGTATGTGTGTGTGTGTGTGTGTGTGTGTGTGTGTGTGTGTGTGTGCAGGTGTGCGTATGGACCGCGTGAGAGGAGGCCGACAGAAGTACAAGCGCAGAGTGGATTCAGCGCTCTCTCTCTTCACCAAAACACCTTACGCTCATCCCAGCAAACCGATCCGTGAGTCTCACCACACACATACTAACATCCACTAAAACAGCCTTCGTTCAACTTTCTGCACATTTTTAAATATTAACAAAAGAGCAGCGGACCTGAGCATGAAGGCCAGCATTAGAAACTGTCATCAGTGGATTATGAGTGGTTGAGGATTTAACCTGATTAACGGTTTAACATCATCAATAAAACATCCTCATCTGCTCCTTTCCAGGAAACAAAGTGATCTCTCAGCTCCTCGGATCTGAACTGGCTCCTCTGAGAGCCGCCCCTGACCCCGCGACCCCTGACAGTGACCTTAAAACACTGCTGACCTTATGTGACCTTTTAAACAGGGAGCTGCTGCTTATGATCGGCTGGGCCAAACACATACCAGGTACAGAGCCAGTGCTGATCTGATGCTTGTATACGCTGGTGAATCCTCATCCAGATGTGCTGCGTGAAGATAACCGCTGGCCGTGTTTGGCAGGTTTCGCCGGCCTCTCGCTGGTGGATCAGATGGCGCTGCTCCAGAGCGGCTGGATGGAGACGCTGGTGCTGAACGTGGTTTGGCGATCTCAGGGTTCGGCTGACGAGCTTCAGTTTGCGGAGAACCTGCGACTGAACGAGAGCCAGTGTCGAGCCGCAGGACTGCATGATCTCTACACGGCTCTGAGACACCTGACCTCCAAATACCAGCAGATGGGCCTCAACCAGGAGGAGGTGCTCACTCTCAAAGCCATGGCTCTGGCCAACTCAGGTATATACGTGTATAAACCTCTTACATTACAGCTTCAAATTCAAGTGTAAGCTTGATTAAAAAATAATAATGGTGTGAGTGCGTGTGTGTATATATATATATATATAAAGAAAATTAGATAAAATTAAATGCATAAAATTATTTTTATTATAACATTATTATGCAATTATATAAAAAATGAATATTATTTAATATGCAATCTTATATTATTATTTTATTAATATGCCCTCTTAAATGACCTCTCAAATTAGTTTAAGCTTGATAATCAGTAAACTAAATTAATTAAAATGTTATAATAACATAATAGCTTGTTAGAAGTTATATATATTCTCTATATATATAACTTTTAACACACACACACTTGTATTATTACATTTATTATTCATATTTAATAAAAATATTATTTATTAATATCTCGTTAGTAAACTATTATATTATTACAGAAAATTAATTATAAATATTGAATAATAATATGTATTACATTCATATATATGGACAGAGAGAGAGATTTTTTTAAATGGAAAATCATTACAGCATTATATCATTATACAAAATTAATCTCAAGCATTGAAGCAAAGTCTTTGGATCCAAATATGTTTGAGGTTATCAGCAGCTTAAATATCGTAGCATGAGGTTATGTGTTAATTAATGATGTGTTAATTGTTTTGCTCTCCTGATCCATGTGCTTGTATTGATGCTTCTTGAGTAGTGCTGAGGGATTTCCTAAACTCGATCGCTATCTGGTTTGTGTGATAGGAGTTCATTCTGCTTTATTTTAGTTCCCATTTTCAGTCTCAGACTCACTGGCCAAGAAAAACCAATCAATATGAACAGAGCAGTTCAGAGCACAGATCAATACATCTGTCCCAGCACCATTATCTGCGTCTCGCGTCCGACCGCAGGGCGTTTACAGTCAGACACCCAGAAAACTATTGTTTTTACACTTGACACAGAAAAACCTAAAGAGCTAAAGCCCATTAAGCACCAGTCTAAAACACTTAACGTGGCTTAATGCATTAAAACGACCAAACTCATTGAAAGTAAACAGTATTAATAAAGTAAACTATTTACAGAAAAGCAGATGCGCCCAGAATGTGAAAGCAGCGTTTAATTACACGATAGGTGTTTTCCTCCCATAGAAAACTGTTATAAGGAAAACACGTAAAGTGGCTTAATGCATTAAAACAGTTTTAAAAATACCAAACCCAATAAACATTATATATATATATATATGGGCAGTTGATGTATCAATGTGTCCAATGGTGTGACGTAAAAATGTTGAAGCTAAACCTATCTCATGCTATTTGTAACTCTAAGAATGGAGATGCATTTTTCTCATGTTATTTGTATATCAAGTTTTTTTTTTTTTCTACATTTTTGCTATTTAACACCATAGGACACAGTCCAATTTTTATTTGTCAACTACCCATATATATATATTATAAATAAACAAAATTATATTTTTTTCTTTAATGCCAAAAATCATTAGGATATTGTGTAAACATTTGATACAGTAAATATATCAAAACTTCATTTTTGATTAGTAATATGCATTGCTAAGGACTTAATTTGAACAACTTTAAAGGAGATTTTCTCAATATTTAGATTTTTTTGCACCCTCAGATTCCAGATTTTCAAATTTAGTTGCATTTCAGCCAAATATTGTCCTATCATAACAAACCATACATCAATGGAAAGATTATTTATTCATTATTATATATATATATATATTTTTTTTTTTAATTGACCCTTATGACTGGTTTTGTGGTCCAGGGTCACATTTGTAAGTCGCTTTGGATAAAAGTGTCTGCTTATTGACTAAATGTAAATGTAAAATAATACTGAGCGTTGCGTTCATATTATGGGCTCATATCTGCTTGTCTGTGCATAGAATGATTTATTAGTAACGTTTATTGAGTTTGGTCTTTTTAAAGCCCTGTTTTAATGCATTAAGCCACGTTAAGCGTTTAAGACTGCGCTCCAGCAGCCGAGGGCCTCTAGTGACCCCTCCGACACTTTCTTTCAGACGCAGAGAACGTGGAGGGCGCCGAGGCCGTGCAGCGCTTCCAGGATGGGCTCCACGAGGCCCTGCAGGACTACGAGAGCAGCCAGCGGCCGTCAGAACCTCACCGCGCGGGACGCCTGCTCATGACGCTCCCGCTGCTGCGACAGACGGCCCTCAGAGCCGTGCACTGCTTCAGCCGGCTGCACACGGACGGACGCGTGCCCATGCACAAACTCTTCCTGGAGATGCTGGACGCCAAGATCTAGAGCAGGACTGAGGTGTTTAACCCCTTAAGTGTCACCACAATTTCCGAACATGACATGAAAGTGCACTATCCAAACTTATCCAAAAAGGTTGGACTCTTTTTTTAAGAAGACAATCAGAAGTGGAATCATTTCAAAAAGTTATAGAAGTTTAAATTACTGTCAAGAAAATGCACTGTACCACATTTTTATTTTATATAAAAATAATAATTAACAAACTATTTTTGAATCCAAAATTGATATAAAATTAAAGCCTTATGACTAAATAAGTTATGTTCCAAATTTGAAGTTGATATAAAAAAATTGAGGTTCCTGATTTTATTTAGGGTGCCATCCAAACTCCATTGAATTATTCACAAATATCTAAATTTATCTGCTATTACTTTTTAATTACTATTAAAAACTAATTAGTACCATTAACTAATAGTATTAGCTAATTATTAACTAATAACTAATTAATACTATTAATTACTCTGCTATTACTATTCTATTACATCTATCACAGAATAACCACCACATGTGACCCTGGAGCACTAAACCAGCCGCTGGGGTATATTTCTAGCAATAGCCAACAATACATTGTATGGGTCAAAATTATTGATTTTTCTTTTATGAATTTATGAAAATGCATTAATGCATTTTGTAATATGACACTTGACCCCGCCCACTTAGGGGGAGGAGTCCACCAAAAGATATTAAAGTACCATTTCCATGGAAAAGCAATGTCTGTTTTCAAAGGATGAATTTTGAGATTACTTAAGTATAAAAGACAATGAATAAAAGAGCGCCAAGCGGCCAACAGGTGGGTCGGTGCCACTATAGAGCAGCTGAAGCTCCACGTGGAAATCAGGGTAATCACGTCCAGTGTGACGCTTAACGCAGCTAAACCAGTCTGGCAGCTAAACTGCACTTGATGACGAGAGCTTCATATCACTCTCCATCTCACTCAAGCACAATCTTTCACTGTTTATTTGATTTCTATGGAGATGACCATTTGATATGGTGTCAGCGATAGTTTAGATGCAGTTTGATATCAATGTTTTTCATTTTTTCTTCTGTAGAGGTTTGTCAGTCTAGATTTGGGAATTCGGTCACTATTGAAGACGCAGAACAGTCCCGGCGATCAGCATCATAACCAGCAACACAAATAGTCTGCAGTGCATCGTGAAGCTCTTGAGCAATATGCCTTTCTATTTATTGTCTAATTTATCTGCTGTTATTTATATGAAAATAAATTATTTTTTGGAATTTTCCGGAGTGCTTTTTTCAGATAAATGCATGCATTTACAAACACAACTTTAAAAAGGTTAATTCAGTGTGAATAACTATATAGAACTATATTATTAGAAATGTATTCTAAGATAATGAAAAATAAAAACTGTTTATATATAAAAAGACTAGAATATATTATATTACACAAAACAAATTAATAATTAATTATAAATACTTAAATATTATTTATAATTTGTATCATATTTTTAATATACCTCTTAAATTATTGTAATAATTTTTTTGCTGATAATCAGTAACACTATAATATAAAATACATTAAACATAAAATATAAATTATATTATATTACACAAAACTAATTATTAATAAAGAATAATACAAAAATGTATTTATTAATAAATAATATATATTTGTTTATTATTCTTTATTAATAATTATTAATAATATCCATTTGAATTACCTCTTAAATTATTATAACAATGATTTATTTTACTGATAATCAGTAACACTACATTAAAAATGTATATTATATTACAATTAAATTGTATATATAAAAGACATAAAATATAATATACAAAACTAATTATTAATAATGAATATTTAAATATTATATAAATTATTAATATATCCTTTTAAATTATAATAATGATGTTTTATATTACTGATAATCCATAATACAATTTATTAAAAAGTATATATTATATTACATTAATTTCATTTTTTATTCTGTCAGTGTTTGTCAATCTAGATTTGATAATTTGTCCATCTATAGCCTTACTATTTATTATTCTAATTAATTTATATGAAAAATGAATTATTTTATGGTATTTTCAAAAGTGCCTTTTCCCCCAGATATTGATATTTGAATAAGTGCATTTACAAACACAATAACTTGTGTTCTAGGAGGAATACAGTAAAAAACAATTATAACTTCTCAAATGGTTGATGTTAAACACAATAAGGTTATTTGTAGTCACAACTTCATCACCGCCAAAAGAGTTTCAGATTTATTTAGGAATGATACTGTTGATGTAAAAACCAATATACCATAACAATATCTGGCAGAGACACCACATTTCCAAGCTTGTCATAAACAGGGTAAAATACTAGGTTATATTTGAATAAAAAAGGAGCTGATATGAATACAGTGAACATTCAGACTTCATATTCTAACATGATCATATTCAAGCTGACTCTCAGATGTGATTCATGTTTGTGACATCTCAAACACACACTGCAGTGCATTTACACACAACAGTCCTCTGAGGCGGAACGGAAAGTGCCAGCTGAACTCGTGTGTGTGTGTGTGTGTGTACAAACTGTGTTGAAAGTTTGCTGATTATATATACATTGTGCTGCCTGTAACAGAGCTGTACACACACACTATTCATCTCTCGCTCTATTTGTCAATGCATTACACATGGATTTGTTAGTTATTAACATATGCAATTTAATATAAATATTAAATGTTAATTTATTTTTGTTTTAGAAGAATTGCTTACTTTACAGCGATTAAAAATTCAGATGTTTTTATTATTATTATTGTCTTCAGACAGTATAACTAGTGCTCTCGTTAATTTATAATGCACATTTTCTGTTTTCAAATATTAAAAGTGAATTTTCAGTACAATTTAAAATAAGCATTGGTTTAACCTAATCGGTTGTGTGCATCTTATACTGTAATATATATATATATACACATCAGCCCATCCTGCTCTATAGACTGAGCAGGCGAGTAGTAAACATAACCCTGTCCGTCTGAACAGCACTCACACACAGTTTGAGTTCATGCAGTAATATTAGCCAGTGTGACACTAAACAACACACAGCCTCCAGATGATGACATGCAACTTCTGCTTCATATTAGACACACCCCTATCCTGTCATTGGCTGGCTAAACACAGCCCAGCCCCAGTCTCACTCGATTGGATGATCAATGTTTAAACAACACCAGCGACAGCGTTAACACCTTCCAGTGATGTTTAGTTGCATAAGTTTGGGAAGTGTGTTTACATGCCAAAGTTTACAGCCGGTCCATTTTTGTATATGACTAAACAAATCTGCTGTAAATGTACAAATGAAAAATACTTTGCTCTTCAATGTTTGTTTTTGTTCTGTTTTTTGAAGTCTTGTGGAAAGGGCAGTTTCTCCTGATTTATATGTGATATTCCATATTCTCATAACTCCACATTCTATAAGGCACCCTGTGATACTGAGAATACTGCTCTAAAATAAATACATTTCGTAAATGCTATATGTTATAATTCAGATTTTTTAATTATTCAGTTTTTGTGAATAATATATATATTATATTCAATACAGATACAAGTTTATTCTCAAAAATTAATAATTTAAAATTCTGAATATATATATACATGTGTGTGTGTGCGTATTCTCTAATATTGAGAATACTGCTCTAAAAGTAGTATAGATATAATTATGGTAACACTTTATTTTAGGGTCTCTTAACTAGTTGCTTATTAGCATATTACTAGAATATTAGCCATTTATTAGTAGTAATTAAGCACATGTTAATGCCTTATTCTACATCCCTAATCCTAACCAATACCTAAACTTAACAACTACCTTTTTAATTATTAATAAGCAGCAAATTAGGAGTTTGAGGAAAAAGTCGTAGTTAATAGTGAATAACTGTTCCCTATTCTAAAGTGTTAACATAATTATTTGTGTGTATTTATACAAAAACACTTTTCAATGACTGATTCTGTATTTCTGTTGCTGGGTAGAACATTCAATCTAATCCCTTTTATTTTTTTCTTCCTGTGTCCAGTGTGTTGACTTTCCTCTCAGAAGCTGGTTTCATTCATATGAGGTTTGGGGCTGGTGGAAGATGAAGAGGCGGGGCTTTCTTGCCCCGGTACATTCTCATTGGATGGGCTGTCACTGGTCGGAGAGGTCAGGGGTCGTCTTGGAGACGCGGGCGTTTGTGATCTGGCTGGACTGAGCGGTGAAGGAGCAGGACTTGGTGCTGCTGAAGCCGGTCTTCTCATGGATACTGCTGCTGCGGCGGATGAGGATGATGATGATGAAGGTGTGGAGAATGACGGCTGCATTCTGAGGCCGAGTCGCGCTTCGAGCTCGTTGCACACAGCTAAACTGCGTCTGCCCGTGTCCAGGCCGGCCGTGTCCGAGCTCTTGGCTCTCTCCTGACAGCGCTCCACAAAGCTGCCCCTGCGGATGGAGCCGAGGCCGTCGCTGCTGGCCAGAGACGACTGGCTGAGGCCGAGGTGCAGAGGCTCGCGGGGTTTACTGAGGGGAACCAGCTGGGCCTGACGAGGCAGACTACCGGTCAGAGGAACCGGACCCCGAAAACCACCGGTAGCTCGACCCATTTCACTGAACTGAGACTGAAGACTGCGGGGAAAGACATGAGAGACAATATAAATGAGCAATACTGCCATCTACAGGACATTGAGAGGAAACAAGGGTCACACTTTATTTTACAGTGTCTTGGTTACACCTGTATCGACTGTAAAAATACAGTAAATTATGCAGAATTACATGCAACTTACCCTAAACCAAACCCTAACCCTCTAGTAAATACATGTTGTTAATTAATATTACTCAGTACTTATATATTAGTAATGTCAATCGATTTAAATATTTGATTGTGATTAAACGCATGATTGTCTTGAATTAATTTATGATTAATTGCAACTTAATTGCATATTTTTATTTGTTCTAAAATGTACCTTAAATTAATTTCAAGTTTTTAATCCTCTAATCAACATGGGCATGGACAAATATGGATGCTTTATGCAAATGTATGTTTATTATTAGTGAAACCACGCATGAAGACTAGACATGTTTAAAAGCTCATAAACGTTTTTCAAAGAACTTGTTCATGTCTATTAGACACATGAAAAAAAACAAACATTGAAATACCAGGTTCTCATTACTTCTCTTTCTTTGCACGGAGCAATTTACTTCTACACGTCTGTTTACATTTTCACAGGACAGGGCAGCTCTTCTTCTGAACATGCAAAATGGACATTTATTATTTATTATTACATTTGTTTGGCTCTCTGTGCCCACATACTGTATTTTGAAGCAGTCAAATTCTCAAAAAGAAAACTTTTCATCGATATGTTTTAACTGTTTCTGTTGTCAGACAACGGAATTAATATGAAGAGTTTATTTGCAAAAACATAACTAATTTACAAAAATCTATTTTTTTAATGTTATGTTTTTATTGTGTTAGTTAGCGGGGTTTTTTTTAGTTATTTTTAACCTAGGCAAAAAAATAAAAATCTAAATGCTTTTAACAATTCTCAAAATCTATAAAATATATGTATATATAAGAATATTTACACTGTAACAAAGACACCTTAAAATAAAGTGTAACCAAAACAGGTTTAGTATAAGAATTTTATGTAAAGCTATTTAAACTTATTTTATTATTGAGACTGTAATTTCCATAATAATAAAAAAAAAGGTTGTAACTGAATTTAAGTTGCATTGGGTCAAAAGATGCATTATTAAGAGAAAAAAAAAAAACAAGTTGCATTTCATTACATTTAGAAGTAAATGTAAAATACTGTTAAATAAAACAAAACATTTACATGATTTTAGAAATTTTAGTTCCACTCGCTCCACAAATATCCTTCATATTTAACGGAATAAGAATAAGAACGAACAGTTTTAAAATAAATTAAGAATAAATTATAGTGCCATTCATTATACACAACATTTATTATAAACTAATTTAAAGGGAAACTGAATTAACGGCATGTGGGAAACAGACTACACAAATCTAACTGAATTAAAACTGAATTAAAGTTAAATGTGAAGAAAACATAAACCCACGAGAGAAAAAAACACTTTTACTTACAAACCAGTAATGTCTAATTTGCCAAAAACTAACTTGTGTTGACCTATATTTACCAGTTTTTCTGTTTGATTGACTGCATTTAGTTTGATGATGTGAATGTGATAATACTAGAACTAATGTAGCGTGCACGGGGGGCAAACACTTTCACACACGGCCATGTGGGTTTGGATTTTGTTTTCCCTTCATAATAAAAAAACCTTCATTTAAAAACTGCATGTTGAGTTTACTAGTGTTATCTTTGATTAATATTTACATTTGTTTGATCTGAAACATTAAAGTGTGACAAACATGCAAAAAAATACCAAATCAGGAAGGGGCCAACACTTTTTCACACCACTGTATGTGATTGCGAGATCTTTACTGTATGTGTGATCTTGTAGGGGCTCGTTTGAGGGTGTAGGACTGGAGGTGTGTGTACCTGCACATGGAGTTGCGTGAGGAGTGTGTGAGAGACGCGGCAGGACTCATGTCTGGTGTTCGGGTCAGTGCCAGATCACACTGGTCCAAAAGCTCCAGTAACTCCTCTTCAGTGGGACCGCCGAGAGCTTTAACACACAAATACAAAACAATTCGCTTTTTGCCTGTATTGTGTTTCAAGGAAGCACTTTAAACACAGGCCCTTTCTTTCAGAACATGCTTCACAAATCCTCGTTCAGGCTCTTGTTCTGTCCAGGCTGGACTATTGCAATGCTCTCTTGGCAGGTCTTCCAGACAGTTCTATCAAACCTTTAGTAAATGCATTACTTCAGACTTATGTGTCTCTGGAAGCTTGCATTCTGCAAGTGAACGTCGCTTTATTGTGCTGCATCCCAAAGAGGCACAAAATCACTTTCACTGACTTTTACATTAGATGTTCCCTCCTGGTGGTATGACCTGCCCAACTCGATACTTAGCCATCTTCAAGAATCGGCTAAAAACACACCTCTTCCATCTTTATTTGACCCTCTAACTCTAGCACTTTAAAAAAAAAAAAACACTTTATACATGAACTCTATTCATTCACTAACTGCTTGTCTTCTTAAAAAAAAAAAAAAAAAAAAAACACTAACTAGCTTCTCTAATGCTTTTGTATTGTATCTATTCGTTTTCTTTTTATTTATTATACAATTAACAAAAGCAAAAAAAAAGGCCTTTTTCTATTCTATCCGTTTTGTTTGCTACATATACTGCGTTAAGCTAATGGAGACTTGTTATATCACTTGCAGTTCATTGCTCTTTTGTTGATTTTGATTGCTTCCATTGTCCTCATTTGGATAAAAGCATCTGCTAAATGACTGAGTGTAAATGTTTCCTGCACATATAACGTATTTCACATTCATTTATTCCTCCACTCTCACCTTTGATATCCACTTTCCCTGCGATCTCCATCGCCGTCGTGAGGTCCCACATCTGGATGCTGCCGTTGCTGTGTCCACTGAAGAGGTACCGGCGGGGCCTGGACCCAATGCGGCTGGATCCCTCACACTCATGCACCACAAACGCCGTGATGGCCGTGCCGTCCACCGAACGCACCTCACACACCCTTCAGATGAGACACAGATCAAGTTTAGCACTCTCTCAGAGTGCAGTACCTATATTTGTGTTGATCAGCATGTTGTTCAAGGGTGTTTTCATCAGCTAATTTAACTAGTCAGGTGCTCTACTGTTAAAGCATGCTGGTTTGTCTTTGAAACGGACCTCTTTCCATTGGAGGAGAGCCTTACGTAGAGTTTATCAGTGTCGGGAACCACACGCTGGATAAACACCTGCTGCTCATCACGCTCCCCATACGGACCTGCGTACACAACACATTATGACCCATGAACCAGGAAAATTAATTTAAGGGTGATTTTATTCTGAAGGAATACTGTCATTTTAAGCCATTTTTGAGGTGTCTCACTACATCTTACCTATTTCAGTGCCAGCAGCACAGCCTCCATGGCCGTCAATATCATCCAATGAGAGGATCTTAAAGGAAGTGAGGGGGGTGGAGCCAGGCTGAGTGGAGATCATGCCTCGGAAACGCGTCACCGTCCAGGTACGGACATGATTGTTGTCTGCACACACTGTAGCAAGGAAGATATTTGATTAATTACTTTTTCATTTGCATATGGAAATAAAGCATTTTGAAAAAAAAAAAGCAAGTTGAAGAACAAATATTTGAAGAATAATAGTTTTTGCAGTTTTAAGAAATTCTGGAGTTACTGTTTTTATCCAATTTAGCATTAAGATTTATGTTGAATTAAATAAAAAAGAGAAAAAAGCGTTGGTTGAGGAGTGTGGGATTACAAATTTATTAAAATTATAAATCTAGGTTCCAATGTAATAGTATAACTATTTATATAACTATATATAAACTGAAACAGTGTGTTTTACATTTTGAGGTAAAGATGATGACATTCTTAGATGAAGTCAGGCAGCCCAGGTGTCTGAGACATTAACCTTTTGTCTTTAGGCACTTCCTGACCATTTGGGTGATACTGTCAGGCTGATTGGATTAGCATTTATACAGTTGAATAGTTATGCTGATTGAATTAGGACTGGTAACACTCTAGAGTCTGGGGCGGGTTCCTAAACCTGTATACTTCATTTACATGCTTTGTTCCGAGTGTATCCACCTCTATGTAAATCCCTCCCCCTTGAAATGTATATAAACTACAATGTATACTGTTTGAGTCAGACTTGGATGACTACAGCGACTACTGCGAGTTCTCAATAAAGAGTAACTTATCCCAAAGTCTCCTGGTCTCTGCTTTGACGAAGGAAAAAGTTTCCAACAGTTTTGGTGCCGTGACCCGGATAGAGCTCCTCACCTGAATCCAAATTGAAACTTCAAGCTCAAAGATCTGACTGCATTCCAGACTGAATCTTCTGAATCCAGATTGAAACTTCAAGCTCAACAAAGATCTGACTGTGTTCCAGACTGAATCTTTCTGTAAAACCAAGGGTTGGTGAGTGCCACTCTATCCAAAAGAACCTTTAAGACCAGTACAAATGTATTATCCTCTGCGCCGTCAGAGAAGAGTTAACAGACAGCTGTAGGGTTTGGTTAACTAAGTTATCCTCTAAAGTTTTCTTTTAGAGATGAAATTTATCCTCTGTTCAGGCAGGGAAGATTAGCATTACATGTTAATATTCGTTATCCTCTGTCTAATCAGGGAAGGTTGTTTAACAGACTAGTTTATCCTCTACGTTGCTAGAGAAGGTTTATCCTCTGTAAAGTTAGGGAAGATTTATCCTCTGCTTTACCAGGGAAGGTGATTTATCCTCTGTGTAGTCAGAGAAGATTCATCCTCTGTTCAGGCAGGGAAGATTAGCATTACGTGCTAATATTTGTGACCCTCTGTTCAGGCAGGGAAGAATTGGTTATCCTCTGTTCAGGCAGGGAAGATTAGCATTACGTGCTAATATTTGTGACCCTCTGTTCAGGCAGGGAAGAATTGGTTATCCTCTGTTCAGGCAGGGAAGATTAGCATTACGTGCTAATATTTGTGACCCTCTGTTTCGGCAGTAGCGTAAAGTGCTAGTAATTTGCGTTATCCGTGGCTCTGGCAAGGAAGGTTAACAATAGTTGATGTGTTAACAAGCATACCCTCTGTTGAACAGAGAAGTTTTAGTGTTTTGATTGTGTGGTAACAAAGAAACTCACAATATGTTTAGAAAGAATGCTAGACTGATCCCCACAACTGAAAAAGGTGGTCTAGCGACTCCTTTGTGGTCAGATAGCGAATTCAAATCACTGTTAGGAGTACAAATGAACCTAATAGTCACTGAGAAAGTTAGACAAGAACTAACGCAGAAATATGAGATTCATCCAGACAAGACTTGGTCAGTAGATGAGTGTAAAAAGGTACTAGGAGCATGTATTCGCAAGAACGACGTGAAAGGCATTATATGCTGCCACAGAGAATTTGGTTTAGCGCTAGCTACACAACAGTCTCAGCGTAACTCAGAGCTAGAGGAACAGAACAAAGAGCTCCGTGCTAGAGTATCCTCTTTGACTAAGAAATTGAACCGAAACAAAGCTTCAGCAAAAACTGATGTGGAAGAAGTTAGTCAGCCTGATAACAATTATCCTGACTTAAAAGCTTTCTTTGCAACAGATGTAACCATCCAATCAGTAACTGATGTGCCTGTAGATTCAGTGAAGGTATGTGGCGCTAGGAGAAGATCTCAGGGAATTGAGGGAACTGAAAGTGTTCCTCCCAACTCTTCTGTTGTCCAAATACAAACTGTTGCCAAAGTGCTAGGACCTAAAGATATAGAGAGACTATCCCAGAGTTTACCCTCAGCACGCACAAATTTTTCTGAATTTAGAAGAGCATTGATCAGCAAAATGCGTCTCTATGACATGTCCTTGGCAGAAGTCACACAGCTAATGTCAGAAATTCTAACTGAATCTGAATTCAACAGTTTTGAGTCCGCTGTTACTTCTGAACTACAACATGCCAGTAAAGGCGATTTGAGAGAAGGTGTTTTGAAAATTCTAAAGAATATCATGGGACCCAAAATAGACTGGTCCAGAATCACTAACTGTGTGCAAAGGCATGAAGAAACTGTAAGCGAATACACGGAAAGGTTTTGTCAGTCAGCTGCAGCATACAGTGGAATAGCTGACACTCCAGAGAAGGTACTGGATCATAAAGGACCACTAGTTCGAACATGGTTTGATGGCCTTTTATCAGAGCACAGATCTGCTTTGCCATTCTTAGATCTCACATGGTCCACTGGAAGCCTGCAAAACAACTTGGACAGGTTAGCTACTTGGGAAAGAGACTTTGATGTTAAAGCCAGAGTAAAGATTGCAGCATCATCCTATAAGGTGAATACAGAGAACCACCAGAAACGTAAATGTCCTAAGAAGGAGGGCAGTTGTCATTACTGTGGCAAAACTGGACACTGGATGAAAGAGTGTAGGAAAAGTAAAAAGACATTAGGAGAAATTAACAGCTTTACTCAGCTCCTACTCAGTCTACTTACTTCTCTGAAGCAGCCCCTCCCCACTTCACCGAACTGTTGGAGCAGCTTGCTCAGGTGTTAACTGTTAGGGCTGTGAGTGCTTAACTTCACTAGTAATGTACAACAAAGATGAAAGATCCTTTGTAATTTAAATAACAGGAAGGTGACTGTCACTTCCTTCCATTGAGAGAACGCTAGCTAAGTACACTCACAGCCTTCAAAGCTATACTACAGCACACTCCAGTCACTCACCTATCCTCTCTGGGTTATGATGTTTGTTATGACTGATGTTCCATTAGAGGATGGAGATGTCGCACAGTAAAGTTCGTACACCAACTACAGGGACAAACTAGGACACACAGACCAGTGAGAGCCCAGGGAAGAACCGAATGCAACAGGCTTCGGGGGCCAACCCTGCGGTGAAGACTCCCTCATAGGCCTTCCCCATCCACTAGTCCATCCTTACCTCACTGTTCCTTAGGTGTCGCTGGAATTAAGAAATAGGGAAAGAAGGAACAACAATAGCAGACTCAGAAAAGGATACAACCCTAGTATTTGAACAAATACTGCTCTATCTGTTATTTTTTGTTTGTTTTCTTTCTTACTCTGTGCAGATACCACTTGATGGCTGTCCCGAGACCCATACGCACCGACCTCCTCACCTGCGTATGAAGCCACAACCTCTAAAAGACAACTAGACCCACTGCCAAGCCAACTATCACAAAAGAAAAAAAAAAATACACAACGCAGAGACTCACATACGGGAACTTCAGTCATCCATCAACATGATCAAGATTGTCGTACTACTAACCATCATGGACATCACACAAAGTGTAGACTCCAGAAACAACATATTCTTAGAGCTGATGAATATGTCAAAAAATGCCTTGTTTGCTGAAAAGAATGTTTGCATGCCACACCCGCCTTCAGTAGGAGCAGGAATCCCATGGGTGGCACACTCCATCTCCAACAAGAATACATGTTTCAACATCACAACTCCCCCAGCTTCTCCGTGTTGCATTCCTGGATTACCATCCTGCAACCTAACTTCAGCTACTCCCATCATGACAGATCTACTCTTGCCAATTACTTTTCCTTGGTGCATGGAAAATTATGCTCCAGCCTCGACTCCCTTGGGTAAAATTCCTCGTGAACGGTGCAGCTTTGTGGTCGAAATGAGAACAGAATCCCATGTGGACATTACTCCATCAGCAGGAAAAGAGGAAAAGGACTTAGAAGAGTGTCTCCGCAGGACACCATCCCTCCCGAAACTCTTTGCAATAAATCAGTGGTGTATGATTCCTCCACCGACTGGCACTTTTTGGTTATGTGGAACTTCTGTCTACAACATCCTACCCAGCCAATTCAACGGCAGGTGCACCCTGGTTTATGTTCTACCGGCTATCAGAGAAAATACACACTCCATCCCAAGCTCTCCACATCTACAAAATTCAGCTTCTACCACGAACAAAGACGATGGCTGCATCCTAGGACTCACTTGTGCACAAACATGGTGGTCAAGAACTCTTGGAGCATTAATACCGTCTTATGGTGTCATGCAGACCCTGGATCAAGTCAGAAGCTTATCGAATTCTGTACAGAAATTGGCCAATGATACGGCTTTGGCCCTGGGTAACATCACAAACACTCTCGCTTCGCACAAGATGATGATCTTACAGAACAGAGTGGCCTTGGATTACATTCTTGCAAAGCAAGGGGGAGCCTGCACCATTATCGGCCCTGAGTGCTGCACCGGGTTAATGGATCCAACAGAGAACTTGAACAAAATCCAACAAGACATTGTTGATCTTTCAGAAAAAATACACAAGATGACTGAAGATAATTCTTCATGGTTCGGAAACTTAGGTAAACCCTGGCTGTGGATCAAGGAAATAGCAATTCTTCTGTTGTTTCTCCTACTGGCGTACTATCTATGCGTCCACAGTATCAAGTGTTTCATTCAACAAATGACTCACGCGTCTCACGAGAAAATGACAGTTCCAACCAGAAAAGACTATTACCCGTAAGAACTTCACGGACCTTAATTGCATGTTTGTTTCTGTGTCAGCATGCAATTACAGAAAATCAACACAGAGCATGTGCTATGTGCCTGTAACGATCACAAGTTACACGAATTAACTTTTAAGTGTCTAAATTTGTATTTTGTGAGAGTTATTAGAACTCTCAAAGGGGGAACTGTGGGATTACAAATTTATTAAAATTATAAATCTAGGTTCCAATGTAATAGTATAACTATTTATATAACTATATATAAACTGAAACAGTGTGTTTTACATTTTGAGGTAAAGATGATGACATTCTTAGATGAAGTCAGGCAGCCCAGGTGTCTGAGACATTAACCTTTTGTCTTTAGGCACTTCCTGACCATTTGGGTGATACTGTCAGGCTGATTGGATTAGCATTTATACAGTTGAATAGTTATGCTGATTGAATTAGGACTGGTAACACTCTAGAGTCTGGGGCGGGTTCCTAAACCTGTATACTTCATTTACATGCTTTGTTCCGAGTGTATCCACCTCTATGTAAATCCCTCCCCCTTGAAATGTATATAAACTACAATGTATACTGTTTGAGTCAGACTTGGATGACTACAGCGACTACTGCGAGTTCTCAATAAAGAGTAACTTATCCCAAAGTCTCCTGGTCTCTGCTTTGACGAAGGAAAAAGTTTCCAACAGGAGAGACCCCCCACATGATTGTAAAGCGCTTTGGGTGTACAACAATACACAATAAAGCACTATATAAATGCATCATTCATTCATTCAAAGAGAAATATCACCTGTTAAAATTACACAAGTGATCTCATCTTTTTCATACTTATTAAATGTAATAAGAACTAAATATAAAATGTTTTTAGCAATTTTTGTATTTATTTTAATTATTACTCTGTAGTTTTTTTTTTTTAACCATGTATTATTAATTAATTAAAATGCACATATTCACGTTATTTCTTAGTTAGGTGTAATGCAGGCATTCCACAACTTTTTGTCATCTAAACCTTATTCACCAAATATATTTGCTTTAAGTACCCCTGATTTTAAAATAAATATTTCAATAATTAAGCATCACTTTTGCATGTTCACGGTTTCTTTGATGTTGATTAATGATCACATGGCATGCAGGTCATCTTTTTTAGTAAGAATTTTATTTAAAACAAAGACTATAGAAATGCAAAGACGGTTCACTCCTATACTTATGAATGGGAGAAAACGCAACGTGAAATATGGATAAATAGTCCCACCTTCTAAATGAAAGAAGCAAATTTCCCATAGGAACCTGACTAGACCAGCCAATGCACATGCACAGTATAAGCACTTCATGACTGAGCATACGCATTGGCTGGTCTAGCCTGAAAAATAAGCTTTTTAAACGCTATTTAAGCATAATAAACAGCATTCATTGGGCCATTAATTTCAGATTTGTGTTGCTGATTTGACATATATAATTTAATTGGGAGTTCAGCAAGCAGTTTTTGAGATTTCAGGATTCCCCGACTCATTAAGGTTAAGAAGGTGTTGCAGATATGGCCGCTGAGTGAAGAGACTATCCTCGAAAGGGAGCTTGTTTTAAAATGATTTATTTTTTTATTAATTCTCAGATTTTCATTAAACTCACAACCCCCCTGCATGAATCCTAGTTTGGGAAACCTTGATGTAATATAATGTTTCATGCACTTTATGTTGTAAATTACAATGAATGGAACACGTACAAGATAATGCCATTTAAATCAATGTGATTAACGAGTTAAATCAAAAGTAATCTGATTATATTACCTAAAATGTGGAACGGATTAAGTTGCTGACTACAATTTTTGTCATAGAAATTGTAATACTTTTGATCCCTATTATAATCTGCACATAAATGAGCATGACCGTTTATGAAGAAATATTTCACTGATTAAACGTAATAAAAAATTAAATGTTTTTGCAATTTTGTGAAAGTCTCTGTTTTTGTTATTCAATTTATAATTAATGTATTTTACAGATTTTTTTTTTCTATTAATCGCAGACTTTTGTTCCTTACAATATTCTGTACAGAAGCAATAGGTATAAGAAAAAAACCCTCTTTACCAGAGATGAGATGTTTCTCAGACAGCATGATCTTGGTAACAGGGCTGCGGTGAACGGAGAAGGTCTGGAAGAGCTGTGGACCGGACCCCACGGTCTCTGGATGCTGCACTATGACACGCACCGTGCCTGAACTAGTGCCATACGCAATCTCGATCCAGTTCCCACTGTCACCTGAACAAGCACAAGAGCACACGCATACAGGGTTTAATAGAAATGACATTAAAGTGCATTTTAAATGCTTGTTAGTACAGTCTGCAGAAGTTATTTAATTTAAAAACATCAGTTATTCTTTCAAAGTATATTATTTCAGTAATAAGTTCTCTTTTTAAAAGTAAGCTGAAGTGTATGTCTTTTTCTCAATGGGTGTTTTGTAATTGTGTGATCAACTGGAGTGCTAATAGTTCAGTACTAGTTAAATATGGTTTAGTGCTATGACTCCGGTCTGGCTGTGTGAGATGATAGGCTGGCGTTACTTGTTTTGGGCGTCAGGTAGACACTTAGAGCAGTAATAGCATCTTCACTGGGATCTCGATACAGCTCAGTCACCAACAGATCATTATCCTTCATCCGCAGCGGAAACTTCTGCACATCTGAAAGACACAGGAATGCACAGTGTGTCAGTGATCAGCTCGATCAACCATCTGAATGATCATGAACGCATAAGAATTTTTTTAATGTATCCAAAAAAAATGTTTTATAAAAGCTCAAGCAATTAGAAATAACATTAACGGCAAATAATATTATATTATTTTAGCTGGAAATTCAACAATAAATGGTTTGTATTTTTAGAACTGCATGGCAACACCAATTAAATACTTTAAAACTAAAGCTACTTAACTTCATAGACCAAAATCAAAACCTGAAAACATAATATATTAGATAATTATTAACTGATTATCACCTATATAGTAAATAGACCCATTATTGCATCCCAAAATGAGGAACGATCCGGCGGTGTCATAACTGTTGATAGGAACCACATCCTGGTTCTGCATAAAGAGAGGAGAAGAAATCAGGAAATGAACACTTCTACTTGTTTCGATATTAAGAAATCGATTACATTTAAAATGTGACACTGGAACAAACGCAGAAATTGATCACAAATGTCATGCATCTGTCCGCTCTCGTTACCTGCCAGTGTTTAGTGACAGCGTTCCATACTCCCACTTTGCCCGTGTGGCTGGTGGCGATGAGCTGATTCCCAACGAAGAACAAAGCCTCCACCGGCACATTCAAACTGAACACACCTGCGGGGTCAGAACAGACAAGAACTGTGGTTTCCAAACATTTGCGAAAGATCTAAAAGCATTGTATGAAACGAGAGCTTACCAATTTCATTGCCATTTCCATCGGGACAGATTGCCCACAGTATGATTTCTGTGCCCGATGCGACGGCAACCATCTTATCATTGTCCCCTAGAGAACCGCCCATGACTTTGGCATTGAGAGCCACTCGGTCAATCACCCAGTCCAGCCGAGGGCTGGTGAACACCTGCTGCCATCCAGTCGACTCTTTAACCCTGAGCACAACAAACAGGCGCCCCGTTAAAAGGGTCACATGTAAATCCCAATCATTACTACATGTGTCATTCAAGGAGGAACCCTACCTGTAACAGACCACAAACTGGGCATAAGCCACAGCAATCCAGTTATGATGACCACATATGATTCTGACCATGCCTGTATCAGAGATCAGACCTAAACAACACAGATCACGTGATTCAAGAAACTATTGATAATCACCATTTTAAACTGACAGGAGTAAACTAAGGATGCACCCAAGAGAACTAGAGTAAAACCACGTGAAATAAAACAGAAAAAGAATAAAGCAGACAAGAAATGAGTAGAATTGGTTAAAATAGAACAGAACAAAATGAACAGGAATAGAAATAAGTAGAACTGAGTAAGATATAAGAAAATAGAATGGAATAAAGCACAGTACAATAGACAAATCAGAGTAGAAATTAGTAGAGTAAAATAGAATTAATAAGGGTAAAAATGATCTGAGTAAAACAGAACAAGCCAGAGCTGAAATGAATTGAACTGAAATAAAACAGAATTGAACCGAGAACAGCAGAACTGAAAAATATAATAAAAGAACAGAATAAACCAGAGAAAAATGAGTAACCAAGTAGAGTACCACTGAGTGAAATAAAACAAACCAAGGTAGAAATTAGTTAGAATAGAATTAGAGTTCAACAGAATAAAATAATCTAGATTTGAAGTGAGTGAAATAAAATAGAATAACAAAACAGAATAAAATAAACCAGAGTTGAGACGAGTAGAACTGAGTATAATGCAGTCTGAGTACAATAAAACAGTAGAACTAAACTGAATAGAATAGAAATCAGACGAGGAGTACAACTTAGTAGAGTAAAACAGAATAAAACTGAATGAATCACAGTAGAAACTATCAAAAACTAAACTAAAATAGAGCAGAATAGAATAAAATCAGAGTAGAAATGAATAGGAAATTAGTTTAATACAACAGAAGCATATAAGAACTGAGTAATAGAATTCAAAAAGAATATAATACATCAGTAGAAATAAGCTGAACCAAGTACAATAGAATAGAATAGAGCAGGACTGAGTAGAATAAAATAGATAACATACTAAATCAGAGTACAATATAATAGAAAATAACAAATTAGAATAGAGCATACCAAAGTATTTTTTTTTTTGTGAAAATAGAACAGAACAAATTTTCATAATAGAAAAGAATAAAATTGCCAAAAGTAAATCTGAGTAGAATATAATAGAACATAATTAAGTAAAGCAGAATGCATTGAAGCAGAATAGCAGAGAAAATCGGAGTGGAACAGAATTGAATGGGGAAAAGTAAATTAGAGTAGAATAGAATTCTAAAGGGAACTACAGACAAAGGCAGACCTGTCATTCTCTCCTCTATGGCAGCTTTGCCCAGTATGCCAGCGTTGCCCAGGTTAGGTGGCATTGTGTTACTCCTCCTCACAGGGGCCCTTTCCACCGGCCCCGCACGGCCTCCCATGAACTGGGGTCCTGCCACACTGTGCCTGTTTCTGCGCTTCACCGGATACACTGTGGCACACACAATTAGGGCTGTTACTAACGACTATTTTGGTAACTGTGTAATCTGTAGATTTTTCTGATGATTAATCGAGTAATTGTAATTATGTTTTCTTGTAGTAATAACTTTATAGTAATGGCTTAAAATACATATATAATAGCAATGAGGCGATAATAATTAGTTCAAATAAAGCATCAAAATTCAACAAAACTGTTAAAATACATAATGGCCCAGTTTCCATAGCTCAATTAGGACATTTAAGTAATTTTATAAACATGCTTAGAAAAATCTTGAGACAAAACAAAGGCACTGATATATTTTAAGATCAGTTTATTTCAGTCGAAACAGCTCAGACTTGACTTAAGCCTCGTCTGTGAGACCGGGGGAATGTGTTATAAACAACAGAGCTAAGGTGCATTACACATTATAACACCTGCCAACGGCCTGACGCAAGCCTTGCTTGGTATTGACATTTCATTTAAATGTCCACTTAATCTTTAGCCATTTCTTTATAACAGAAAAGCCACTGTAATTTCTTCAGTATGTGGACATCAAATAAACTCAGAACGAGGGGCGAAGCTTTTATTTTGAAATTGTGATGAACAGTTATATTTAGAAACATATTGATGTATTCTCCTGGGTTTGCGTAAGTTTATAAATTATTTACCTTACAAATCTGATGAAATAGCACACGTTGCGTTCCCAGACGAACATTATAACAAACCCAAACTCACAACATCATGCAGAGATCGAGTTAAATGCTAAGAGTTTGTGTGGAGCAGCGTTTACTGTGACTGGAGCCGCTCTGACACACGTACTGTACCTAACCTACACGCATGGAAATAATCAAAGCGCATAGATTTAGTCTTAATAGACTCATGCTTTAATAGGATTTTGAAACGGGTTTAATATGTGGAATGCTTCTGGTATTTTGCCGATCACTCAACACAGACTAAATGCATTCGAAGATATTTTAGAATCGATGAGTTTCTCGAAAGCATGCCGTCTCTCTAAACAGTGCTGATCTTTGTGTCTGTGCTCAGGGTTTGTTGGGTACCTGGCGGAGGCAGATAGCCATTGAACAACACGTTCCCGCAGGAGGAGCGATCCAGCTCATCACACAGCTGCAGCTTACGCACTGCGGAGGAAAAGACACGATTAGATGAGGCTCAAAAGCATCAGAATAATAATAATAATCTCACCCAGCGGCGTGATCCCATAGAACTCTGCCTCGTGCATTAATAAGTGCACATCTATAGACCTGTCATAGAAACAGAATCACTTACACACTTCATCTCACAGTGTTATTAATTATCTACTTCACTAAAATACAGCCGCACCTGGGGTGAAGCTCTTTAGTGCGCAGGAAGTTGAGAATAGGAGCAAACACAGACGGATCTCGGTCAATGAATATCTGAAAAAGACAAATACCAGGCTACATTAACACACACACATACTAAAGACAGGTCGTGTATTATTATTATTATTATTATTAGCATGTATAACAGAATAAACTTTACCGCTCCAGTCTCATCTTTAAGTGTTGATATTCGTCCACTTAATAAACTAGAAGTATTAAAAACATGTAATTATGTAGAAAAAGCTGCTGTATTATTAAATCTGTTCTAATATGACCAATGCCAAAACACAAACATCATATAACAGTTATTATTAATAATGTTATAAGCACTTATATATACCAAATATGCAAGGGATGTGTTCTAGTTGAGCTTTATCTGATCTAAAAGCACAAACCTTGAGAAGAAGGAGTCAGGAACCCATGTAAGAGTCTGTCTGGAGGAACTGAACCTGATTTATATATAAACACACAACAACAAACACACTTTTAGACCAAAACATGTAAACATATGCGTCATCCATGCATTATTATTACTGTCTGCTGGACTCACAGCAAGTTAAGTCGGATGAATAAAAAGCAATACTATAACACATTCGAGTTTCTAACATAAAGTAGCATTTCTAAAGTAATAAATGAGAATATTAATAAAGTATTAGGCTTGTTTCGAGCAGGATGTGCTGCTAGTTTCATACAAAACCTCTTGCCCCCGACGTTAAGATGAATGATCTCGCCGATCCTCGCCATGATTTTCGCTTTTAAGACAAAACGTTCATAGTTGATCGTCTTCTGAAGTAACTATTAATATTATCTTCATCATAAAAAGCTGTTTAATTTGACTAGCCGTAGCACGGAAATAGCCGAGGAGCGGAAGTGGAGACGCGCCGACCTTCAAAATAAAAGTCCCTACACTAACCTCATAAATAATAAGCCTCACGCTCTCGTCCTCCTCAGATTAAGTAGGCTACAAGAAAGACGTGTGTTTTATGCATTTCTTTGATGGGAAAGGGGTCAATGCCTAGTTCATGATTTTAGAAAGAGCTTATTCTTATAGAAACGGATTAGTAGTTGATTATTTGCATACTTCGAAGTCAGAGCATCAATGTACAACATTGCAATCCAAAATCATTTAGTAGTGCCTATTTTTTATCATCTAGGGCACATTACTCATTTTTGTCATGCAACATTAGTAATGCACCCTAGATGACTTCACGAAAGCATGCATATTTCTCACCTTTAATTAGAAAAGGCACAACAGCAAACATTACCACTCAGATATCAGTAATAACTAATAAAGACTGAAACTGTAGGCATGACCTCGCATGAGTTGGTTTGCAGCTGGTGCCACACTTTCTAAGGTGACTTTTGTTATGAACTATAGGAAATTCATCAATATCTGACCTCTCTGAACAGCTGTGATCACATTCCTGTTTTTCTAATTTCATAACTAAAGTTAATGCATGTGTTTTAAATACAGTTTATTAGTATAAGAAGGCCTCTGAGGTGTATTGCATTTTGTTTGCTCAGTGTTTCAAACTTCACAACAGTATACATTTTTCAATACTTTCTTCCTGGAATTCATTTTAAAGGCACATTTTATGTTCATAAAGGCATTTCTTATATAAAATGCATGCCATCCATTTATCCAAAATACAAACATGATGAAATAGAATATATTTAAACATGCATTATAAAATAAATATTAATAAAAAATTATTCTCAGGGGCATTTCGTCCATACATTTGAACTCTGTAAAGCATGTACAGTAATACTCACAAAAAACATCTTGAAATTTAACAGTTTTTTTAAAGACAATTAAAAAAATAATAGTAATAATAAAACACTGCCCAAACTAAGAAAAATATGCAATTTGGTGCAGATGCTGATATTTATTTGGACAAAACGATATGAAATTCTGATGAAATTTTAGTCATCACTCTCAAAACATAATGCAATGCAATGCAGTGATGATTGAGAGATGAACAAATAAACGCTCCTTGTTACTCACATTTGAACATGATTTTGCTATAAAACAACAAAAAAAAGTCTGGATAATCAAGTAAACCTAAGCTGTTTCAGTCCAGTAAGTGTTGATCTTAAAATATAAAAGTTATTATGCTTACTTCATAAAAATCAATAAAGATTTGACAGCAAAAAAGACACATAAAGCACTAGATGAAGGTGGACGCTTGTACAAATAAACTCCATTTAACTGCTAAAAAACTGAATTAGATGACAGAAGGCATGCAGGAGATAGTGTGCAGACTGTACTCTCATTGCTTCTGCTCTGAATAAATCAGTGTTCTCCCTTGGGTTTTTTGCATATATAAACATGCATTGCTGGAATCTCTGTCATGTACAGTACTTACAGTGCTGTCAGCAGTGCTGGGAATAATGCATTACAAGTAACGTGAGTTACATACTCATTACTTTTTCATTTTTTTTTACTAGGAGATATCTGAGTTACTTTGTCAAATAAGTTGTATTTCCAACTGGGATAATATACCTGAGTACATTATATAGATATATATTCTATTCTATTGATACCCGAGATTTCAAGTTGGGCAAGACATAAACTTTAAATATGGTGGAGGAGAGAAAACATAGCAGTATACTGTGAAGTTTTACTCGTTTTTCTCACAACATCTACACTGCTTTCTTCTGCCACTACAGTCATGTATATTTCCGTATATAAATAACCATTTAATGCATACTGTATGTATTGAACACAGCAAATTTATTTGGTTTCTATTTGGATGATGGATTCTATTATTGATTGAAATCATGTTACATGTGCGACCAAGCGCAAGTTTTTCATTTTTTGAGGTTTAAATATGCAAAGGATGCATTATTTAATGAAATATGCACTAATTTGCAATGATTTCTACAAAAATCTAAATATTGGATGAAGTCAGTTTCAAAATTCTTAATTCAGAAAGTACAGACAGAAAAGAATATATTTTCACAATTCTGGGGGGAATAAAATGTTGTATACAAAAAAGGAAATTATATACGAACAAATCCTTTCATAAAAAATTACAGGATCCAGACAGGAATAAAAATGTAAGGTTTGGTGTGTGCAAGTGCAACTGAAGTGGAGATTTATGGCTCAGTGAAGGAGAAAAAAAACTCTATATAAAAAAAAAAACATGTATTGTAATGGAAATATTGACAAATAGATAAAGTGTTATTAAAAAAAACTAAAATAAAACACCCAACAGTGCCTTTTGGGTGGGTTTTTTTCCCACTAGTCTGAGAAAAAGAAAAGGACTTTATGAAAAACCAAAAAGCCAAAACTCAAACTTGACAGGTGCATGAAAAAACAGTGTTTTTCAAGAATCACACGTGTCCCTGGAGCACAAAACCAGTCTTAAGTCGCTGGGGTATATTTGTAGCAATAACCAAAAATACATTGTATGGGTCAAAATTATACATTTTTCTTTTATGCCAAAAATCATTAGGATATTAAGTAAAGATCATGCTCCATGAAGATATTTTGTAAATTTCCAACCATAAATAAATCTAAACTTAATTTTTGATTAGTAATATGCATTGCTAAGAACTTCATTTGAACAACTTTAAAGGGGATTTTCTCAATATTTAGATTTTTTTGCTCCCTCAGATTCCAGATTTTCAAATAGTTGTATCTCAGACAAATATTGTCCGATCATAACAAACCATACATCAATGGAAAGCTTGATGTATAAATCTCAATTTCAAAAAATTTACCCTTATGACTGGTTTTGTGCACCAGGGTCACATATCAACTTGTGGAAAATGTGCATCCTAACCCCTTTAAATCATCACAGGTACGTGTTCTCAATAACCACATCTCTAATCTGATCAACACTGTGTGGCGCTGGAGAGCAGGATTCCTCCTCCTGGACACAAACAGGACTCTCTGTCTTGGGACAGCTGGTTTCTTCCACTTGAGGGGAGCAGCAGAGCTTCTCCTCACACTCCTGCCCACAGCGCAACCTGCAGGTCGAGCCGCCACGGGCCGCGGCTTCGCTCCGGATGAACTCCGGCTGCACGGTGCAGTGCTTGATGCCGAAAGCGTTCAGCACTGCTGTGATCCTCCCCATCAGATCCGCACACTGCACTGCGTTCATCCCGGCCGGACAGTGAACGTGCAGCGAGGCCACCACCAGCGCCTCCGACAGCTGCCACACATGCAGCTCGTGAACCGACAGCACACCTGGGACTCCAGCGAGCCTCAGCCGCACCTGAGCGACAGAGAGATGCAGCGGCGTCGCCTGCAGCACCAGCAGCCCGTAGCGCCGCAGCCTCGGCAGGGCCGTGGAGAACAAAACCAGCACACAGACTGAGGAAAAACCTGCGTCCAGATAGACCAGGAGGTGACAGTCGGAGTGAAGCCGATGGCAGTGCGCTGCAGACAGCAGGAGAACCAGACCATTACTCAAAATCAGGACTGAACTCAGAAGATCCTGGATCACACTGATCATGGATCCCAGCTGCTGCCGTCTGAACCCGGATCTTCCAGGAGCACACTGGGAAACTGTCGGGTTACAAATTAACAAATTATATATGTGGCATGTTGAGATTTAGGGATCATAGTACATCTGGTAACACTTTATTTTAGGGTCTCTTAACTAGTTGTTATTAGCATGCATATTACTAGAATATTAGCCATTTATTATAGTAATTAAGCACATGTTAATGCCTTATTCTACATCCCTAATCCTAACTAATACCTAAACTTAACAACTACCTTACTAATTATTAATAAGCAGCAAATTAGGAGTTTGAGGGAAGAGTCGTAGTTAATAGTGAATAACTGTTCCCTATTCTAAAGTGTTACTGAACATCTCTATACATATACTCGTCAAAAGTTTGAAATAATTATATTTTTTAATGCTTTTGATAGAAGTTTCTTCTGCTTATCAATGCTTCATTTTTTATAAAAAATACAGTTAAAAATAGTAAGACTGTGAAATATTATTACAATTTAAAATAGCTGTTTTCCATTATAAACTGTAATTTATTTCTGTTATCAAAGCTGTATTTTCAGCATCATTACTCCAGTCTTCATGATCACGTGATCTTCATGATCTTAAAATGAAAATATTGTGCAGCACAACAGTTTTCAACATTGATAATAATCAGAAATGTTTCTTAAATCAGTATATTATTATGATTTCTGAAGATCATGTGACACTGAAGACTAATGATGCTGAAAATACAGCTGCAGATCACAGAAATACATTAGAGACATATTCACAGAGCACAACACAGCTATTTTACATTTGAATAATATTTCATAATATTACAGTTTTTACTGTATTTTTGTATCGTCTTTAAATGAACATGCTCTCACCGGTGAGCTCGGTGCAGGTGGAGTGACGTCGTTCTTCTGGACGTTGCTCTGAATGCTGAATGATTTCCTGAGAACTTCCACCAATCCTGGAAATGGACATTTGAGCGTGACTGGACTGAACTGGATCAGAGATGCTGGGATTTGTTAGCTCAGCAGAGCCGTCCTGACAGCCTTGATCTGGATCCAGAACACTAGATGCTTCCGGGTTGCAGAACATCAGTGCGTCATCCTGGAGAGCACCTCCTACAACACAATGATCATCAAGATCCTCTGCAGCAGATGCTTAAAGGATAAGTCCACTTCCAGAGTTACAGAGTACAAACTTACTCACCCCCATGTCATCCAGGATGTTCATGTCTTTCTTTCTTCAGTCACAAAGAAATTAAGTTTCTTCCAGGACTTTTCTCCATATAGTGGACTTCAATGGCGACCAACGATTTTAACGTCAAAATGCAGTTTCAGTGCAGCTTCAAAGAGCTCTACATTAGACTTTTTAAGCACAAATGCTTAGCTTGCTCTAGCTCTGCGATGCGTGTCTTTATTATCTGATGTTGGAAAGTTCACACGTGATGCAGGCGAAGCACCGACCCAGTGTTTATAAAGCGAACATGCAGAAAAAGGAAACGGCCCTTTACAAAAAAGGTACAACAACGATGTCCCATGATTTTAAAGTTGGAGGAGAAAAGGAGTTTTTAACCGAAGTACAAAGACCTTTCCAACAGGATTACGTTCTGTGTGAAGACGTGCATCGCAGAGCTAGAGCAAGCCAAGCATTTGTGCTTAAAAAGTGTATAAATATGATTTGTTTTCGGAAAATGAACAATCGTTTCATTAGATAAGGCCCTTATTCCTCGGCTGGGATCATGTAGAGCTCTTTGAAGCTGCACTGAAACTGAATTTTGATGTTCAAATCGCTGGCCACCATTGAAGTCCACTATATGGAGAAAAGTCCTGGAATGTTTTCTTCAAAAAACTTCATTTATTTGCGACTGAAGAAAGAAAGACATGAACATCTTGGATGACATGGGGGTCGTGAGTACATTATCATTACATTTTTACTCTGGAAGTAAACTTATTCTTTAACATTACTGTTCATAGTAAACTACAGAGGCCACAGAATACGAATTCATCATACTGAAGAGGAAAGTGTCCATTGAAGTATATTATCATTACCTAATGGAAATGGTTATTTGCTCATTTCCATCAAAAACAAACAAACAAACAAACAAACAAACAAACACACTTTTTCAAAGGTATTTTTTTGCATTCATTTTTCCCCATAGGGATTTTGAGAGAGAACGAACTACAATCCCAAGAGGCATTGTGAACAACATAATCAGATTAAAAACAATGGAGAAATACAACTATTCATTTAAATATGCTGATTAGACACGTTACGTTTATTGCAAAATATGCCTATTTAGACAAGAATTTAGTCCCAGTCCTCTGACTGTTGGAGATTTCTGTGCAGCATCATGGGTAATGTAGTTTTTCACCAGGAAGTCCTTCGCTGAATAGAATTATTTTAAAAAATAAGTTGAAATAATGCAAACGGATGGCTTCAGCAAAGCATATATCATTGACTAACAAACTAATTGCTCACAGTATGTCTGTCTTTCATGGTGTGGAGTGCATTGTTCAAAATCAATTCCCTTAAGGAGGAAATGAATGAGTTTTAACTTCAGGTACCCAGCTGTTGCACTCCAAATTTGTTAAACAACAATTTTATCTGTATATTATCTTCAAGCTGAATGGCTCGACTGACCAATCAGAAACAAGTATTCCACACATAATAGATGGTTCTGTTCAAACACACCTTTGCGTTCTGATGTAGAATGAGGGTCATTTCGCATCAGACTCTTACTGATCCCATCAGCAGCTTCATCAATCCCTCTGCTGCTGCTTCTTCTCCAGGACAATACAAGTACATTGAATATCAGACTCGTTCCTCCAACCACAATGGACAGGAGTGGGTGTTGAATGGGTTCTGGCTGGACAAGATGTGTGAGAATCTCCAGACTAATGGAGACACACTGAGATGCCATGAGCAGAGCTGAGATCAGGATGCCGAAGGGTTTGAGACGCATCCTTCTGTAGTCCTCAGCATACGGTGGACTCGGACCTCCTGTAGAAGAGAGGTTTGGATGGGATGGGCCGGCAGCCGTGGAGGTATCAGGTGAGCAGGGAGAATTAGAATAATGCTTTATTGCAGATAGAGCCAGATTTATGAAAACATAGAGCGTATGGAAGCTGTCCACCGCGATGAGGAGAGATCTGCAAATTTGGCCGACCACAATCTCAAAGACCAGAAAGCCCAAGGTTAAGACCAGCACGCACATGTGAGAAGAGCCGTATATCCTCGCCATCGCACCTGCACAATAACAAGCAATGGTATATTTTAAAGTCACTGTTAAATCCAGGAGTGTCTGTAAAATTTCTTCACTGGTGCATTCTCTTTTGACACTGAATTTTGAGAAGATTGCGAAATGTAAACTCCGAATTCCAAGAAAATGGAATAATTGCGAGATTTAAACTCAGAATTCAGAGGGAAAAAGGCACAATTGAGAGAGGAATTCTGAGAAGAAATTGCAAAATGTAAACTAAAAAAAAAAAAAGTCAAAATGTAAACGGAAAAAAATCAGAATTACAATAAAAAGAGTCAAACTTGTAATTTTGTAATTTAGAGGGAAAAAAGTCAGAACTGCAAGACGTAAACTCAGAATTCTTAAAAAAAGTACAAAGTCCAAAGAAATAAAGTCAGAATTGCAAAATGTAAACTTAAAAAAAAAAAAAAAAAAAGTGAGAGTAAAAATCGTGTAAACTTGTAAACTTTTAACTTGATTTGTAAAGAGGGGGGAAAAATCAAAATTACAAAAAGTAAAGATTCCAAATGTGTTTCTTGGTGTGATGCATGAAATCTCAAGTTAAATGTTTCAAAAGCTAAAGAAATGTGTATTGAGTTTAGGAAAGAGTCCTCAACGATTATTAAAGGGTAGAAGAGTATAAATACCTTGGAGTTGTTGTAGATCACAAATTGAGGTGGGATAAATGTACTGACACTGTGAGAAAAAAGGGTCAGCAAAGACTATTACCTTAGGAAGATGGTGTCGTTTAGTGTAATCCCTCCATTGTTAAAGGTGTTGTATAACTCTTTATTGAAAGTGTATTGACCTTTTGTATTATTTGCTGGTTCGGGAATGTTACGGTGGAACAAAAGAGTGTGTTCAGGAACATTTTAAGTACTGCGAGTCAATTACTGGTATCCCTGTGATGGGTTTACAACAAATTCATCAGACTAGATGTCTTGGTAAAGCTATGAAAATTATATCTGATAATAGGTACCCACTGCATAATGAGTTTGAGCTTTTGCCTTCAGGTAGAAGATTTAAAATACTGGTGTTGTTTTAAATAGGGGAAACAATCTTTTATATCACAGGCAGTGACATTTATGTGTGTTTCTTCTTCTTCGCCCCTTCTCTAAATGAGCAGGTCTCATTCAGTGTTGTTTTATTTTATTTTTATAAGTACTGTGAAATTTATGTTGTTTTGTCTTTGTGAGAAACCTCACTGAAACTAAATTTCCCCAAGGGGATGAATAAAGTTACTACTACTAGAGGAAAGAAGGCAGAACTGCAAGATGTAAACTCAGAATTCCTCTCACAATTCTGACTTTTTTTTTTTTTTTAATTCTGAGAAGGAATTGCAAAATATAAACTCAAAAAAAAAAAAAAAATCTTAATCGTGACAAAAAACTTGTAAACTTGATTTGTAAAGGGAAAAAGTCAAAATCACAAGATGCAAACTCAGAACTGCAATAAAAAAAATTAAAAATTCAGAACAACTCTGAGCATTTTTTATTTTCTTACTCTGAATTCAATTTAAACTGAAAATGCAGAAAAAAACAGCATTGTGAGATATAATATCAGAATTTAGAGAAAAAAAGATAAGAAAAAAAGGTTAAATTGCTAGATGTAAACTCAGAATTTGGACTTTTTTTATTTATTTATTTCAAATTCAGAGGAAGACCTAACTGAGAATTTTCCAAGAAAATAAACCCGAAATTCCGAGGAGGGGGGAAATATAAACTTTCAATTCTGAGAAAAAATTTAAGGAAAAAATAAAAGTCAGAATTGAGTGATATGAACTCGCAATTCAAACTTGGTTTTCTTCACAATTGCAAGAGAATGTAATAAATTGGGCTCTTAGATTAGATTGATAGAGATTCATTCACAAATCTGATTCTAAACAAATGATTAAAACACAAATGACTTGATTATGAAATATTATCAGTGAACGTAACTCATGATGATCTCCACCATCACAAGGATTTTTCAGGTTAAATCACCCTGGTTCAGTCAAACGTACAGAAGGAAGAATGTGTTTATTTCTCTGGTGTGAATGTGGAGGGGTTTGCTGTAGAGAGTCGAGCTGAATACTAAGTGTCAAAGATGAGGCTCGGTTGCCATGACCTCTATCAGGACTTCAGCGCATTCAGACTGTACGGATCACCGGAACGCTCTTCTGGAGACGCTCCAACCTGAACTACAATACAAACCCTGGACTGCATGGAGAAAAACACACTAAAGCAGCAAGAGACGGTACAACAGCTAATGTAGCTTTAATTATTATGTGCTTATAGCCTGGAATGGATGGAGAGACGGTAAAGCCTTTACGCTGGATTAAACAGGTATTAACACTTATATTAACTGCCACTAATAAGCTGCTGGATTTATTCAGTGCTGAACAGAGCAGGAGGTTCACATACATCAAAAATATACGAGTAAGGTTTGTGACATTGTTGTTATGGCAATTAAACACATGCTTAATTGCCCTCACATCTATACTTTAATTTTTTGCTGATTTCAATAATATGACCCTGGACCACAAAACCAGTCATAAGGGTCATTTTCTTTTAATTGAGATTTATATATCATCTGAAAGCTGAATAAATATGCTTGGGTGCAAAAAAAATAAATATTGAGAAAATGAAGCGCAAGGCATATTACTAATCAAAAATAAAGTTTTGATATATTTACGATAGGAAATTTGCTAAATATCTTTATGTAACATGATCTTTACTTTATTTCCTAATGATTTTTTGGCATAAAAGAAAAATGGATAATTTTGAGCCATACAGTGTATTGTTGGCTGTTGCTACAAATATACCCCAGCGACTGAAGACTGCTTTTGTGCTCCAGAGTCACATATTGTTATAATTTCTTACTAGATAGATAGACACAATCACTTATAATAATAATAATGCAATGAAAATCAACAATTATGAAAATATAATATTAAATATAATAATCTACATCAAGGCTCAAAACTTTTTCCTATAGTATTTTAATTTTTACAACTTGTTTGAAGTTAAAATAATTCCGGGGGAAAAAAGTGTGACAATTGCAAGATGCAAACTCAGCATTCTGAGAACAAAAAAGTCAAAACTGGGATATATTAAAAAAAAATAAAATAAAATGAGTATTCTGAGGGAAAAGTCATATCTTCCACGTATTTGTGCAGTTAAAATAACGCTATATTGTAAAACCACAACATTTCTCACTCAAGCTGGTGTATAAATCAAGAATATACATTTTTTTACCTGTTTAGGACGTCCTGAGCGCTACAGGAGGGTCTTCAGAGCAGCATGAGATGAAAGAGTGAGCGACCGGTCATGTGAGGATCTTCTGAAGGAGCGCAGCAGCTCACCTCACATTCTCACGGCCTGCATTCACAGCTCCAACTGATATGCAGGAAAAAATGTCCACGAAGGGAATTCACATGAAAGGCTGTGGCTCGGTTTAACTCTCTCTGCGCCTGAGGGAATCCTCACACAGCTCTGACAGAGAACACAAGGCTAACACGTCACATTGAGTTTGACGAGCGAGAGGCTCTTTAAAGCACTAAACCAACAGCAGGCCACAATCAAAACACTGCGACGGACCTAAAAACACGCTTCACATTTAACATTTACCCGGCAAGTTGTGAAGTTGATCAGTAATTGTGGAAAATGACTGCAATACTCTGATCTTAATGACTAACAGGAGGCAATGTACAAGTTCTGTTCGGTCCTGCTTTGAGCAACAAAAGCTGACTTTTAAAGAACAGTGGATGAAGAACAAATATCGGAGACTACACTGAAATAAAATTGAATGTAGGATTTTCTCAGAAATGAAATTTCACTAAGAATAGTAACTGCAATTTAACTTTTTTCATACTTTATTTTAAGGACCGATTCTCACTATTACTAGCACACATATTGGCTGTTTATTAGTTGTGTTATTGTGAATGACCATATTTTAGGTCCCTTAACCTCTACCCATACCTAAAATTAACAACTACCTTACTAAATATTAATAAGCAGCAAATTAGGAGTTTGAGACAAAAGTTGTAATTAACAGCTAGTATTGTGAGAATTTGACCTTACAAGAAAGTAAATAGTATTTTCTTGAAAAACCAATAATCTATTTTATACACAGCTTTGAAAACATTTATAGTGTATATCTATAATTATTATTATTTTTTTTAAAGGAACAATGCTGCAACTGCTAGTAAATGTCACAAATAATTACAAAGAGACTGCAAGAATTACACTGAATTAATTGAGGAATTTTAACACGAACAGCCTGTCTATCTATGGTCTACACATCTGAGGTCTCTCTGTTCTCATGTAAGAGCGAGTCCCTGAGGATTACATGGAAATTCCATCAAAGTAGATTTATAATAATAAGCTCCAACAGTCAAATACCTTGAAAATCCCACCCAATATACCAAATACTGCATGACTGAATGGCTTTAACATAATGAAGAAACGATGATTTAAAATATGTCCCAGAAGCTCAGTATAATTGTAAGAGATGTAGCAGAAGGGTGTGTTGTTGTGGTCAGGGTTTGAACAGAAGCCTGGTAATCTCAAACAGATTGCTCTCCTGCGGCAGGGCCGTTTGATAGTGTTTGCATACATCTGAGGGTGTGTAACATACCAGACCACCTGAAGCACCGCTTGCTTTCATGCAAACCAGGGGCTTCCACCTGTGCAAACAACAAAGATCCTCAACACTTCATTATCTAACATTATGGTTTTAAAAATGGTTCACTTTAACCTCAAATTAAATGACATTCATTTTTCTATTTTCTAAAACCGTAGGCCTAAATTTACTCATATTCTGAGAGTTAAAGGGAATTTTCTTCATAGTTTTCATTAGAAAAAAAAAAAAAAAAACTAGAATAACTAGAACGTCTTGCACATTCAAGCTCAAAAGGGTTTCATCCACTCTTAAGTTAAAAAAATAAGGCAGGTAAAGTCACTTTTTAAATAATTCATGCTGAATGGTATAAAAAAAACTATGTCAAGTATAAATCCTAAGAAAGCTGTTTTATAAAAAGCACACATGCTGTTTTTGTCATTACATGCATTTATTTGAGAGGGAAAAGTCATACACATCTCTTTGTGTTTACCAGTACAGTTTGATTAATTTAACAGGTAATTTTAAAAATTACTAAAAATAAAGCATTACAAACATCGGGTTGGGGGGCAGCACAGAAGTGTTGGTTTCGAAGTCAAAGACAATCTGGATGTAGAGGCAAAGCTTCTCTGAAGCCTGGCAGATAGACGCCAGAGTCGACATCAACCAGACGCTAAAGAGAGAGAGAGAGAGAAACTGAAAAGCACCAACCACAGAGGCTGGAAAGGTGGAAAGTACTACACTGATCAGCTCAAGCCTCGCTTCTCGTTTGCCCTAGAATCACACGTTTGTCTGACGACGGCGACTTCTCTCGAGGTAAAGTGTAGTCTCTAGTGTCTCCAGCGGCAGTAGCTTCACACAAGCGTAGTGTTTTCTTCATGAAGTCTTGTGCTCTGCCTCGTTTCACGCCCGATTTACATTATATACTCTCCCAGAGCTCCAGCCCTATTTATATAAATCAATCCACAGAGCCCCGCCCCTTTCCCAAACCCCCACCAATCAAAATAGGAAAACTTTAAACTTAATATTTGCTCTTTATAGAATCTGAAAATATACACCAAAGAGGGAAATCCCACAACAACAGCTTAAAAAAAAGATGGGGAACATGAAGAGAAAAAAAAAAAAAATCACAACAGACTCGGGTTGTTTAAAATAAATACAAACTGATTCAGCCAAGCAGCCAGAATAAAGAGGTTTAAAGGCAAACGTGTCTTGTCCTGTCTTCGGATGGGTACGTACGGTGACAGGGTTTTACCGATGGAAGACAGAATGAGTGTTTGAGATAGTAAGAGAGAGTGAAAATGGTACAGCTCGTTCATTCGTCGATGTCCGAATCATTCAGATGACTCGCTAAATTGTTCCACGTAGGTTTCAGAGGCTTTCAGAAGTGCTGGTTGATGAAGGGAACCTGGTGAGATCTCAGATCAGAAGTGGGTGTTTTGACCGATTCCTGAGTAGCAGGAACCAACGGAATGCAGATCTCAAGTCTTATATTGTATTAACGAGACACTAATAATGACAAACACACAGAGACTCGCAACGATGCTCTTGCGAAACAACGTCTGCCCACTTGACCATATCGGATAGCCAAAACCAATGAAATGTCTTTGCATGTTCCAGCCGGTTAGTCTCTGTCCTGCATTACAACCTCCAGTCCACCAGGGGGCGGCGGAGAGCAGCACTGCTGTGAGGCGCCACAGTCGACAGCGTAACGGCGAGGAACAGAAGAAGGTTGGCGGTTAGCGAGTGCGTGTGTGTTTCTCCGCATGTGCGTCTTTGGTAACTGTGAGAACATACAACTTTACAGCAAATGTTTGAATCGCAGAGGGGTTTTCCTAATTTCAATCAAAGTTGGACACTGGAGGGAAGATGAGTCCTCTGTGTTCTGATGCAACGATTGGAAAATTAGTGGAAAAGACATGAGAAAGACTGAAAGAGACCCGAGGAATATGAGCGGATGCCGTGTGGCGAGAACAAACCGGCCCTTCTGATTCACTCTGCATGTGTGGATCCTGAGAAGAGACAAAGACGGGTTAACTCAACCTACCAGACTTACTTAAAAGCACATTAAGTTATTATTCCAGGAATTCCTTCATAAACATGGGAATTTCCTTGCATTACCTTGGTTACAGCATTACGGTGCATCTCTGCTGGTGTCCAGACTGGCATCAAGGAGAAGCTCCTCTAAATCCTGCCCACAGCTCAGCTCTGCTGTCACGCTCACTGAAACACACACACACAATCATTTTCTGCATAGTCTCAGAAAGACTCACAAACTCAGGTGTTATCGGTTTGAATTGGCTTGACGAATCTTTAACTAAATTAGCATTTCTGAATAAAAATTATGAGCTAGTTCATGAATCACTCGGAGAGACTCACAAATTCAGGCATTATTAGTTTGAATCAGCCTGATGAATCTTCAAATGAACAAACTTATTATTATAGCAGATCAATCACAGCGCTTGCGGTCCGTGTAGAACTGATGTGCTTTTAAGGTTGAGTATATACTGTATTCTATATACAGTACCAGTCTAAAGTTTGGACACACGAATGGGAAATGTGTCCAATCTTTTGACTGGTACTCTACTATAATATAAACACAAAGAATATCGGCTGAAATATCGATATCAGACTTTTTTTTAAACCTCCATAATATCGGTATCGGGCCCAAAAACACATATCGGTCAGGGCATCGGGCTCTAATAAATCAAATATGCAATTTTATTTTACATTTGATTACTTTATTCAATTTCTGTACCTAAAAACTAGTGTTAGACCTACCTTAAAAACCTGAAAAGCACAGTTTATTTTATTGGAATCTTTGCTCTGTTGTATTTATTTGTGCTGTTGCTTGTAATTAGATTATTTGTTCTTATTTTCTTCATTTTTATTTGACAATATGGTATTTTTTTCCCTAAACATAGCACATACTGAACCGTACAGAAACAGTGACTGTAAAAACGTGATATAAACAGAATTGTGAGTAACTTGAACCGTTACATCCCTAGAGAAAATATCTGCCGAGAGGATTATCGGTGCCCCCCTGCCCACCCTTCAAGAACTGTCTACATCCAGAATGAGGAGAAGGGCTCAGAAAATCACTCTGGATCCCTCACATCCAAGCCATCCCCTTTTTGAACTTTTGCCATCTGGCCGGCGCTACAGAGCCCCAAATACCAGGACAGCCAGGCACAAGAACAGTTTCTTTCCCCAGGCAATCCACCTTACGAACAGTTAAATGTTCCCCCCATTGTGCAATAAAATGTGCAATAACCTTATATTTATTTGTTACCGCCTACACCCTAGTACATCTAACTCTATTCTATCATCTATAGCACAACTGTACATTAAATTTATTTTATTTTTCAAATTATTTTTGTATTTATATTTACATGTGTGTATTTTTAATTCTCATCATATTTTTTTATTGGCTCTGTGTACTGGAAGCTTGTGCTTGACAATAAAGCTCTTTCTGTCTGATAGTCACATCAGAATTGGTGTGAACAGGTTTTAGGAACAATGTAAATGTAATTTAATCCAAATAAATGTAAATGTGCTCCAATATTGTGGAATGATGCAGTGGAAAATCAGTGGTAATCCAGCGTAACTCACCATGCTCCATAATGCAGCTGGCTGGTTTGGGTCCCTCGAGTTCAAGCAGGTGAAAGGCAAATTCTGGCTTCAGTCCGTTGGGCAGCGCTAGTCCCGTACACACAGCGGGATGACCTTCAGCTTCTTCTGTGGAGACCTGGTCAGGAGATCCCGTCTGAGCACTGCAGTCTTTCTCATCGAGGGGTTCGTGATCTCTCGTGACCTCCTGCAGCAGAGAGGCCTGTTGCTGCTCATTAGACTGCACTTGTTTTTCTCCGTTAGCACCTGGCTGAACCTCCCGCAGCTGTTTGGCTTTTGGCTTTAGCGTCTCATCTCGGGATTGTCCTGAAACTGACGGCTCTGTTTGGGTGTGCTCCGTGTGAGAACAGAAGTTCTGTTCCTTCTCGCTTACATTTTGTAATGTTTCTGTGTTTGCATTTACAGTCAACTGCTGCTGATCGGCAAGGACGGTGTCCTTCTGGCGTTCAAATGGCGTAGCAGGTTCCTGTGCGATTTCTGATGGTGAAGTTTGAGACTCCTTCACTTTCTCCTGCTTATCCGCAAGTGAAGAGGCGTTGAGCGGTTGAACAGGTGCTGGTGTTGTTTCTGCACGTGATGTTGACGTGCGGAGCTCAGATGCTGTTTGGTTAGATGGTGCATCTAAAGGTGCTTTTATATTAGTTTGTGTGGATGTTTGGCTCTCCGCCACCCTCTCGCTGATGCCTTTCGCCAATGCAGTCATCTGTTGCTGCTCCGGAGGGCTTTCCACACGGGTTACCATAAAGATTTTGTGTCCTCTGCCGGGACTAGACACTGAAAAGCAGCGACCAGGAGATGCTGGGGCTCCGGGGACAGTGCTGGCTTCAGTCACTGTTATTCCCGCTGGAGACTCTGGTGGAGGAGGCGTCGAGGCCACGGCCTTACAGGCGCTTATTGCAGGAATCAGTATGGGAGGTGTGATGTTTGCAGAAGCTTCTGGCTCCTCAGCTGTGTCCTCATCCTCAGTGTCAGAGTCAGAGTCGTCTTGTAGTGTCGGTTTTTGATCTTTGACCTCTTGGCTGTCAGATACACTGCCCTCATCGGTTGCATCTCCCTGACCTGCGGTGTTTTCTTCCTCGATTTTCTCAGCAGATGCATCTTCATCCCCCTGTGTTTGGTCCTCCGTGGCGATTTCGGCCATTGAAAAAGACTGCCTCATCTTTTGCTCCGTCTCCTCCTTCTCTTTGGCCAGGATGAAGTTCTTCTTGCAGCCGTTCTGAATGTCTGCCAGCAGGGCGCGCTGTGTCTCAATGAAACTCTTCACCTGTGAGAAAAAAATAGACAGTGCGGTTATGCAATAAAAAGGTCATAGATTCATGTAATGAACACTGTGGTATATAATTAAGTGTAGTTACTGAAAAAATATATGTATATCTATATATACAGTATGGGTTAAACATTTTCAAATGTTTCTGAAATAATTCTCTTCTGCTCACCAAGGCTGCATTTATTTGATCAATAATGCAGAAATATTACGATTTAAAATAGCTGTAAAAACAGATGTGAACATATAGCAAAATCTAATTTATTTCTGTGATCAAAGCTGAATTTTCAGCATCATTTCTCCAGTCTTCAGTGTCACATGAAATCATTGTAATATGCTGCTCAAGATACATTTCTGATTATGATCCGTGTTGAAAACAGCTTCATATTTTTGTGGAAAGTTATACATTTAATTCTTTAGGATTCGTCAAAGAACAGAAAGTTCAAAAGAACAGCATGTATCTTAAAAACATTTAAATATATGAAGGCTTCAATGAGCATTTCTGATTTTAAACTCTTTAACTTAATATATCTAATGTTATTTTTGCGATTTAAGTTTAAATCAGACACTCCATTAAAAAGGTCTTATCTGTCCTAACACTTTCACGCACGTTGTATGTTGTGAGATCAAGAAGGATCATTAAACTAATCTAATGACAATGCAAAGTAACGTCCGAATAAAAACCATGTTGTGACCTGTTAGTGTTGCAGCAGTAGAATGAACGTAAATACATGCAGTTTGAACTTATATGAAGCGAAACCCTTTCCCCTTCCCATTTAACAAACACTCACCGTCTCTTTCTTGGGCTCTCGGTCCAGGTCGAGTCGGAGCAGTGATGTGTTGACTTTAAAGGCGAGCGTGAGAGCCATGAGGCCTCCGGTTTTAATTTCATTCTCCCGCATGTCCAGCCGGATGAGCCTCGGACTATCAGCGATGAATTCTGCGATAGCCACCGCTCCTATCATACGAACAAACACACCGGTCATCTACACATTCACACACGCTTAACATAATCAGAGCTCGAAAATTCCACATCATCTGCATTAGAAGAAACAAATGCATTGTTTATATGACAGTAACTTCACATTTGGCTCCAGACCTCACCTTCACAAGAGAGTTTGGTGGAGGCCAGACCCAGTCTGAGGATGGACCGGTTTGCTATGAGTCCGTCTTTTAGTTTGTGCACTCCTTCGTTCCCCACTGCGTTATGACCAAGGTTCAGTGTTTCCAAACTTTGAGTGAAAGGCTACAGCAACAGAGAGCAAACGAGATGGATCGGTAAAAGCAGAGAGAGGTGGAAGAAGAAACTGAAAGTGGATTAACTCTGCAGTGTGAGATTTTATGATTATTTTACGAAGGCATCTAATAGTCTTCTGCTGTGAAGTGTGTGAATACAGGCTCAGATACTGCTTTAAAATCATGTAGCCTGTTCTGAGGACCAGCAGGGACTTCAGTGCACAAGGCTGTGAGAATGCGTGTGTGTGTGTTTTGTCCTTAATTAACAAAAAGACGGCAGGGCCCACATAAACACAAGCGGTACATGGTCAGCAGCTGGCAGACCTCTCAATCTACTCAATGAGCATCTGACTGAATGGGGCCGAGCTCATCTCTTTCTCATGTGTTTGGGGTGGATTTGCTCTATTATGGCTCATTATACAATGAGGCATAAGAGGCTAGTGTTTTGTTTACTACGGTCTTTTGAAAGAAGTCTCTTAAGCTCATCAAGGCTGCATTTTTTTATTTAAACAGTAAAAACAGTAATATTGTGAAATATTATTTAAATATAAAATAGCTGTTTTCTATGTGAATATCTGTTAATGTAATTTATTCCTGTGATGTAAAGCTGTATTTTCAGCATCATTACTCCGGTTTTCAGTCACATGTTTCTTCAGAAATTATTGTAATATGCTGATTTGCTGCTCAAGAAACATTTCTGATTATTATCAATGTTGAAAACAGTTGTGCTGCCCAACATTTTTGTGTAAACGATGATATTATTATACTTTTGTTCAGTTAATACTTTAATCCAGCAAGGATGCATTAACTTGATCAACTGTGGCAGTAAACACATTTATAATGTTCCAAAGATTTCTATTTCGAGTTTAAACGCCTATGCAAGTGTAAATGTTCACAATAAAAGATTTTAAGTCAAAATAATGCTTATTATGAACCAAATGTTACATTTTCTTCTGCCCTGTTGGTTGATTTCTGCATTTTATTTCACCAATAACTTTTATGATACAGATGCAGAGACATGCACCTGATATTATAGGTTTATCTAACTTGCAGCACTATTTACAACAGTACAAATATTACTATTGCAGCAAAACCCTCACTAAACTAGAGCTGACACGATTATTCAACAACAAAAAAAATCAAAATCAACATTGTTAAAAATAGTTTGTAAATGTGTTAGTATAGTCTATAATAATAATTAGACAAATTTGCCAGAGTAGTCGATTAATCATCCAAATAATTAGTTACTTATTAAAAATAATTGAGATACAGCCCTATCATGAACTAGATATTGTACAGTCAATTGTCATTAAAATATACTGATCAATACATTGATTAATAGTTAATCAATCAGATAATTAATCAGACATATTCAAATTCAATAGTTACTTATTCAGGAGTGCCTCAGGGGTGTGTGAGTTCACCTTTTCTTTTTACTTTGCATACAGATGATTGTAAATCTGACCGTGTAAACTCATACATACTGAAGTTCTCGGATGACGCAGTGTAATTGTCTTTATTGGGGAGTGAAGATGATCTTAGCATGCATCAGTATTGTACAGATAGATTAGTGGAGTGGTGTGAGAGGAATTAAATTGTTATAAATGAAAAGACGACAAAATAAATTATCTTTGGACTTCCAGACAACATGTATCAAACAAGAGTGACTAAAAACACTAGGTTAGGTGTTAGGCTAACCATGATTTGTAATAGCACTTGCATGTTGTTGCTCTTTTGTTGGTTTTGATTGCTTCTAATGTCCTCATTTGTAAGTCGCTTTGGATAAAAGTGTCTGCTACATCACTAAATGTATACACTGCTTGAAATAGTGTCTGCTCTGCATATAAATACTTGGGTGTCTATGTGGACGCTGCTTTATCATGGAGTGCACATACAGAGTATGTTTGTTGTAAAGTACAACAGCTATTTATTTTCTCAGGAGACTAAGGTCTTTTGGAGCAAACAAACAGATTTGCTCATGTTTTTTTCAATCGGTAATACAGTGTTGTACAATATGGAATATGTGCTTGGTATAGCTGTCTCTCTGGCGAGATTCTGAGGAATGGAAGGTACTTAAGCATTTTGCATTGTAGATGGATGTGTACCAATGTGTATTTTTGTGTGTATGTATTGTATTGTGTAAAGCGTACTGCTGTGAATTAATGTTAGACAGTAAATGCTACGGGATGCGAGACAATTTTTGGAAGAAATTCCAACAATAAAGTGAAAATTGAAATTGTATTGAATTAATAGTTAATACAACATTGCTACTATTTTTGTCTTACTAAATGATCATTTTATTTTCAAGCATTTAATTATATTTATGTTACACAGTACACAGCTATTTTACAATTTCTGTTACATCTTGCGTGTATTTACTTCAGTAATAACAGTTCATTATGCATAATAAAACCTAATGTCGTTAATTAATATTACCTAGTACTTAATCGCATAATTACACTAACAACAACACCTAAAATAAAGTGTAACCCCTATTTCTTAATAGAGCGAGGCAAGGCAAACACACACCTTATGAGGTGCAAGTTGAAGGAAAAACTATATGAATCAGTTAAGAGGAGAACAACTGCACACTCACTTTTGGCTAGTAGCCTTTTTCAAGGTAACCCCTATTTATTTGAGGTTTACACACTTGTTACAAACAAATGTGTGTCAAATAGTTGGTGTGAATAGGTTTGGGACAAAATCCATTGGCGATCCGCTTTGCTATGTTGTGTTGCTCTTGGTTTGAATAAGCCCTAAAGATGTGGATTTGCTCATGGAAACTTTTGTGACACAGTTGAGTGTGTGTGTGTGTATGTGTGTGTTTACCAAAGCGGCGGCCAGGTATCCCATGCCATTGTGTGTGAGCTGGTTGTTCCAGAGCACCATAGTGACCAAACCCTTCCTCTGCTCCTTCAGACCCTCACATATATACGCCAACCCTGAGGACACGAGCAAAAGCAAATACAGAGGGTTGAACGACAAGTACAGGCGTTACTGAAGCAGGAGACCAATAACCAAGATACGGAGGAGATCTGAGGTCAGACCTGAGTCCAGTATGTGATTGTTTCTCAGGTCCAGAATCTGGATGTTGTAGTTGAACTTCAGCAGATTCCCCAACTGAGCCGAGTCCTGCAGACCGTTCAGCTTGTTTTCGGCCAAATACAGCTCTCTGAGGTTCATATTCATCTTCAGTGCTGTGGCTGAATACACGCATGAAATAAACAGTCTTTTAACTGCTTCATTCGCCTTTCATTTTGGGAAATGGTTAACATTGCAGTAACTGATGCATGAATTTTTAATGCCTCTGCTTGCATGCCTTCTGTCATCTGATTGCTAGTTTTTACTTTATCAAGTAAAAGGCCTTTTAGAATAATTGCACAAACGTCCACCTTCAGCTTGTGCTTAACATGTCTATTGTTAACTTAACTTTTTATTACAGTATAGTAATGTTACTCACTCACTGGACTGAAGCAACTTAGGTTTACTTGATTATCAATTGATCATCGTTTACAAAAATCAGTAAGTCTCAAATATTATCATTCTTTTGAGGAACGTTAATTTGTTAATCTCTCAATCATTACTGTATTGCATAGCATTATATGTTTTGATCATCAAACTAAGCATTTAAATCTCATCTTACTAAGACATTATTGGAGATATAGAGATGACTGATATTTATATTTAAAAATATCTCATTGGTTTACATTACAAGCATCGGAATTAAGAATTTCATTATATAAACATCAGCATCTGCACCAGATTGCATATTTGTGCTAGTTTCTGAATAACTGAGCTGTTTTTACTCCATATTCTCACTATATCAGACTATACGAGCTATAAAAGCCTAATGCATAAAACATGATATTCAACAGAAAAACTCACTTTTTCTGAAGAAAAAAAAAAAAAAAAAATATGAATATGTAAGTCCTAAGAGGACATGGATTCTTTTTTTTCTTGTTATCACGACTTAATTAGCTCGTGATCTCAACATAAGTTTTTTTTTTTTTTTACAATGATCGTTTGATTTTTAAAACAATGTGTCATGAGTCTACTGTTGCTATAGTAACGAATGCAAATTAGATGCGCATATGATCGACAGATCGCAGAGAACTATTCTAAAATCTTTTAGCGCTACTTGGATTCAACTCACTTTATTTTCCTCATTCGTTTGAAATAAAATTAAATATAATTTTATGTTTGTGATTTTTATTAGTCATATAGGGATGCTGTTTGAATATATGTGTGTGGTTTCCTACAAAGAAATGTCGAAAGTACAAAAGATTACAACACTATATAACATCACTAAATTGTTATATCAGCCTATACATATTTTTACATATATAAAATCACATTTTGTCAATATACATTAAAAATAGGGTCAAAGATGTACATTACAAATACGTCATTGAAGCGCGTCCTAGATAAACACAGCATAATCCCCGCTTATTAACGAACAATAATGTAAACCTACTTCAAAGATGTAGGTGCAAACAGAATACTATACAGTGACGTCAACATAGTTTTTTTATAAGCAGTTAATTTATCACACCGAAAGCTACTGCGGCAGTGAAAATGTGATGACTCGCGCATCTAGCAAGAACTTAACGATACACAGATACACAAAATAATCGTAGGCCTATTAATTCAAGCATTTGACATTTTTGAGAATTAAAAGTCAGTAATGAACAATACTGCACAAATTATAGCGATCACTTTCTCTATCCCAAACGTGTACAGCAAGGTGGATATACAGTACACAACACCCCAGAGGTCTATACTGCCACCTGTTGGTGCAGTTGCAGTTATGTCGACATCACGAAAAAATTAAGTCACAAGAAAATGTCAAGGTGTGATAATGAGAAAACTTTTCTATGAAACAAAGTAGCGCTTGCTTACCATTTTGAATAACAGTTATGTTGATTCATTTTAAGTGGCTCGTTCTGAAAATATAGATATTGAAATGCTTGGGTAAGATCACGTAACATTAGAACAGCCTCCTGTCTGTGCCACCTTCGTTTACATCACTTTCGCTTTAATTCTCGTGCACAACAAGTTTTTGCTCAAAACTAACAAAATTAAAAATAATTTCCACGGGATTAGGTTGAGCAGACGTCCCGTTTTTCCTGGTACAGTCCCGTATTTCAGCTCTATTTTTAGTGTCCCGACTTATTTTGAAAAAAAAAAAAAAAATCATGCTTTGTCCCGAATTTCAAAATTTCTTTATGTCTGGGTAATCAGATCGTTCTGTTAAAGCCAAAACAGCCTATTTAAAGTCTGTCATTAATGTTAATCAAACAACAAAATGTTAAATTTAATTAAACCTACTGCATTTAAAAAAACGAGGTTAGTTACTCTGTATCGCTATCGTATTAGTCTTAGGGTTTGTGATTTGCTTTTTTTATTTTTTTTATATATAACTATATAGGCTAGATATCGTGAAATATAATTTCTGATATCGTGGTCATATTGCCCACCTGTCCAGTATTCCACCATGAGAAATCTGGTCACCCTACACAGCAGAGACTTGGTGTCTTTTTAAAAAAAGGGACATATATATTGGTATCAGCATCGGCTATCAGCCAATAGGATTTGAAAAATATGGGCATATCGGATATCGTGAACAATCTAATATTGTGCATCCCATATATATATAGATAGATATATAGATACATAGATATGTCGATTCAGTCCAGTAAGTGTTCAGTTCAAATTATTACTAACAATATAAACATTCTTAGGTTTAATTTATACAAATCAGTAAAGCACAAGCTGAAGATGGACCTTTGTGCAGTTATCGCAAAAGGCCTTTTACATGCTAAAATCATAAACCATCATTCCGACAACAGAAAGCATGTACTACAGTTTTTTTTTTTATCATGTTGATCATTTAAAGCACTTAGAAATCGGTGTATCACATATGATACATTAGGTTTTATAAGGTTAACCTCCACAGTGTTCCCAATCATTGGTTTTTCCATTCATTACCCAGCAGCATGAGCGGTCGTCCTGAGATGCCGGCGTTCTCCAGGTGCAGGACGGTCAGACTGCCGCTGATCCGCAGAGCTCTGGCCACGAACGGAGCCGAATGGTCCAGCAGCGGGGTGTTACGGGCGTCCAGGTACTGCAGAGAGCTCGTCTGGAGGCACACAGATGCATGAGGAGTGAAGCGGAGCAGATCGACTCTTCATTAAAGTGTGAACTGAGCATAACTCAAGCCTCACCCTCCTCATCATGTGCGAGGCGGCCTGCCAGCCGCGTGTGCCCATGTGCTTGTTGCTGGAGATATTGAGATGAGTGGCGGATTCATAGTACTCTATCATATCGAACAAAGCGGATGCTCCCTGAGAGAGAAAGAAACACGTTCTTTATTCTGTATAGCATTTCAGAATTAATAGCAGTCTGTTCTGTTTATTCTGCAGAAGGAGATTATGAAAGGAATGCAAAACACAAACACATGCAGACCACCTGAGTTACCATGACAACAACCTGCTGCATCGGTTCAGAAACTGATGAGGGGAAAAAATATACACACACATATACATACATATACACTCACTGGCTACTTTATCAGGTACACCTGTTCAATTGCTTGGTAACACAAATTGCTAATCAGCCAATCACATGGCAGCAACTCAATGCATTTAGTTATCTAGATGTGGTGAAGACGACTTGCTGAAGTTCAATCCGAGCATCAGAACGGGGAAGAAAGGGGATTTAAGTGACTTTAAACGTGGAATGGTTGTTGGTGCCAGACGGGCTGGTCGGAGTATTTCAAAAACTGCTGATCTACTGGGATTTTCACACACAGCCATCTCTAGGGTTTACAGAGAATGGTCCAAAAAAGAGAAAATATCCAGTGAGCGGCAGTTGTGTGACGAAAATGCCTTGTTGATGTCAGAGGTCAGAGGAGAATGGGCAGACTGGTTAGAGAGGATAGAAAAGCAACAGTAACTCAAATAACACTCGTTACAACCAAGGTATGCAGAATAGCATCTCTGAACGCACAACACGTCGAACCCTGAAGCAGATGGGCTACAGCAGCAGAAGACCACACCGGGTGCCTTCTCTATCTTCTGATGGCTACTTCCAGCAGGATAATGCACCATGTCACAAAGCTCAAATCATCTCAGACTGGTTTCTTGAACATGACAATGAGTTCACTTTACTCAAATGGCCTCCACAGTCACCAGATCTCAATCCAATAGAGCACTTTTGGGATGTGGTGGAACGGGAGATTCGCATCATGGATGTGCAGTCGCCAAATCTGCAGCAACTGCGTGATGCTATCATGTCAGTATGGACCAAAATCTCTGAGGAATGTTTCCAAGGCAGTTCTGAAGGCAAAAGGGGGTCCAACCCGGTACTAGCAAGGTGTACCTCATAAAGTGGCCAGTGTGAGAGAGAGAGTGAGAGTGAGAGTGAGAGAGAGAGAGAGAGAGAGAGAGAGTGAGAGTGAGAGTGAGAGTGAGAGTGAGAGTGAGAGTGAGAGTGAGAGTGAGAGTGAGAGAGAGAGAGTGTGTGTATATATATATATATACTAAAATTATTTCAGGAGAAACTTTTAAAAATGTCCATTAATATTTTTCTGACTAAAAATGTCATCTAGTATCATTAGTATAAATATAATCTAATTGCCATTTACACTCAGTGCTCACTGATAGCCGCTGCCCTAACTTTATTTTGTTTTGATTTTGCCTTCTGGGATTTGATCTGGATTGCCCCCCTTGGGGTTAAAGTGCAATCAGAAACAACAAGCCAAAAAGACAGTGAAAATGTAACATAAAATAACGTAACATAACATAAAGGTAACGTAGGCCTAACATAAGACGTACAATTGTGAGACGCCCTTTGGCCCAAATCGTGAATCAGTATTCAGAAAGACACAGAAAACAAATAACGATTGCTAACGATTGCCTGTTACATTACCAGTGTTTCCCACAGACTTGGACTTTATTTGTGGCTGCATATGCAAATTAATTCTCTGCCAGCAGGAGGCGCTTGTAGAGCAGGAGAAATAGAGGTTTCTTCAGTAACGCTGTACACAAATTAGCGCTCTGCTCACAAACGCTGCTTTATCAGACATTATGCAAGATGAAATGAAAATGACATTCAAAATTTTCTGATGAGAGTCTGTTTCCTTCAGAAATGCAGTGATATTAAAGACACTCGCACCGTGATTCGATTCTGAAACGTGCAGCGCTTGCTTATTCAATGAAGTCAAAGCTTTTTGAAAAAAAAATCTATTTGTGGCGGTCAGTTTTGATATTGTGGCACACAAATAAATCAATGTATGGGAAACACTGCATTACAGAACATAAAATTTAACTTAGCCTACCACAGAGTAAGGAGAGATGACTGAGGACGATGACGAATGATTTGCAGATCCTGAACACCATGACAAACATCTAATCTTGTAAAATGTGTGGTAAGTAGGCTACTGCCGCTCCATAGTAAAAACATTGATTTTCAGACATTGATCTGATTTTCATTCAAACAAGTCGACATAAACTACACATTCGAGTTAATTGATAATCGATTTATCGGCCAGCCCTAGACTGTTTATATAAAAATACTAATACTAATTTATATATATATAATTAATTAATTATAATGTAAATGTAATCTTTTTGTTTTGGATGGTAACATGTCCAGTTGTACTATATGGTAATATTCATATAAATGTGTAAGGATTAGTTGTGGTTTTTTTATTTTATCCTGGATGAAGCCCCAGAATGTCTCCCATATGATGTCGTAAGTGCTAAGATTTAGTCTGCATGTCTATACATGTGCACGTCTATATGTGTGTCTCAAGAGAAAACATGGTTTTGTTTCCAGCATCTTTACACTAGATATTTACACTGCCCTCTGAGCAGCAGCATGAGTCACACAGTGATCTAAGACAAGACGAGACAAAGAGAGAACAGAGAGAGAGAGAGAGAGAGAGAGAGAGAGAGAGAGAGAGAGAGAGAGAGAGAGAGAGAGAGAGAGAGAGAGAGAGAGAGAGAGAGAGAGAGAGAGAGAGAGAGAGAGAGAGAGAGAGAGAGGACAGAGAGAGACAGAGAGAGTTTCCATTACAGATTTGAGATATTTTATAAATGTCAATAAAAAACTATTGCAAAATGACAGTGTTTCCATTAACCCATGTTATGCGACTAAACGTAACTTTTTCTCTCGCAATAAGTCACAGCGACAGATGTTGGTAGGTTTACATATATCGCAGCCACCACACTAGCCATGAAGAGTCACTTCTGGGCCACTTCTGAAACACGCCGAGGCGCTGCTGGTATAAACAAGCATTGACTAGAGTGTTGGGCCGTAATGCAGTGTAAATAAGGGCTTATTCAAGTTAAGGGTAAGCCCCTTATATTTGTGAGCGGCCATGCATGAGGTGTTTCTTGGAGGTTAAAGAATGATCATGTGACTTATACCACCTCATGAGAGAGTAAACTTTTTTGCAATATATGGGAGTTTTTGCGAAATTGACACGTTTCCATTGGGCTTATTTTCCAATTCGCAATTTCAATTTGTGCAATTTGAAGGGTAATGGAAACGCAGGTAGAGAGAGAGAAAAAAACATTGTATGGAAGTCAGTGGAGACCAGAAAGTGTTTGGTTTGGCCAACATTCTTCCAAATATCTTCTTCGTTTGAATTCAAATAATTTTAAAAAGGAGAACCAGAAGCTGCTTGGTCATTCTCAAAAAGATCTTCTTCTGAGTTCAACAGGTTTAAAACATCATGAGGGTCATTTTTGGGTGAACTATCCCTTTAGGAACTAAGTGTATGATTTGTGTAATTGTTTCATCTGTATTAAAATAGACAATATTATCACTTTCTTAAAGGGGTCATATGATGCGATTTCAAGTTTTCCTTCCTCTTTGGAGTGTTACACAAGCTGTTTGTGAATAGATAAGATCCCTGAAGTTGCAAAGACTAAAGTCTCAAAACCAAAGAGATATTCTTTATAAAACTTAAGACTGGACCATGCCCCCCTAAAACGGCTCATTCAAACATGGCCCACGTCTACGTCACTGTGTGGGAAGATTTGCAAAACACCACTCAAATGTATATGCAATGAAAGAAGGCGTAACTTTTATTCTGGCTGTAGTATTGTTGCTGCCGCCAGCGCCATGTCACTGGAGACGCTGTTTATAGTTGTGAAAGTACTTTGTTTGGGCTTCCAAAAGAGGACACAACTAGAAATCAGTGAACCAGAACCAGAACAGTTCAACCCAAATATTAGAGTGTGTGCAGCGCATTTTACGGAGGACTGTTTCCTGATCCTGGGAGAGTAGCCTACAATGCTGGCTGTACAAAGGCTGTTTCTATAAAGTGGGGCAATTTCAACTTTGCAAGGACAGTCTGGTGCTTCTGACTCACAGCCTGTAAGTATGTTTCTGCTACTGACGATTCAAACATGAGTTTTGAGGTGTGTAGAGTAGTGCTTGTTGTTTGTCGTTTCTCCGATCACAAATGCAGACGTGGTAATGTTTAAAAAGACAGTATAAGTCATTATAATCTGTAATTATGCCCCCACTGGATGCAACAAATGCCTCGTTTATAATGGGTTTTATTGTTTTTATGTCGTCGCCCCGGGATACAGCAACACAATACGGTGAGAGGCGTAACATTTCCGTCTCACGCTTGAGGTATTCAGCCAATCACAACGCACTGGATAGCTGGCCAATCAGAGCAGGCCTTGCTTCTCAGAGCGATGAGCTTTGTAAAAATCGACGCGTTTCAGAAAGACGGAGCATAGAGGAGCAACAATAATGTACAGTATGTGGAAAATAATGTGTTTTTGAACCTTAATCCACATAAACACATTGCATTACACCAAATAATGTTCTTTTTAGCAACGTCATATGACCCCTTTAAATAATGCTAAACATTTTGCACTATTCTGCTTGGGGTATGTGACAGACTGGCCCATATTCACGCTCTGCCGAATGAGGACAGAAGTGAAACTCAGCAGTGTTTAATTGATCAGATCTCTGCTGAGGTGCAGCATATGGTGTTGAGCTCCACCCTGAACACACACACACACACCCTATAAGTCTGCATAGTGGAGGCGGAGAGGCTCAACATTTCTGGAGGAGCCAAAAAACAAGAACAAGTACAAAGCAGTTCATAAAGAGGGTTTAAATGTAAAGAAGACTAGGAGCAGCAGGAGTGCAGCAAATACTTAGACACAGAAAAACAACAAACATGCTGATTATGGTACTGCGGCAGGGGACAGAAACATACCGTGGCCAGACAAACGCCAACAACACTTAAAGGAGTAGTTGGAATTAGGCAGAAGAAACTGATCCCAGACCAGCAGTTATGGGCAATAAAATAAAAAACTAAATTAAAATACAAGCAATTAAAAAAAGAATTACATTAAAATACATAAATTAAAATAAATATCAATAAATGAAAAACAAACAAATAAATAAATATATTAGTGCTGTCAAACGATTAATCGCATCTGAAATAAAAGTTTGTGTTTACATAATGTGTGTACTGTGTATATTTATTATGTAAATGTTAGTGTTAATTTCGTCAACGAAGACTATGACGAAATATTTTCGCTGACTGGCTTTTTTCCCCATGACTAAGACGAGACAACAATAAGGTTAATAAACGATAACTAAGACTAGATCAACACGCAATTTCGTTGACGAAATGAGACTAAATTGTATAAAAATAAAATAAAAAAAAACCTCTTTACTTTTGTCAAAAAAAGGAGACAAAATGTTATTGCAGACTACTGTACACGGCTCTACTACGTGAGATTTCATGAGTGCGGTTGCCAGATATCAAGAGTTCAAGTCCCCGAATCAGAGCTTCGCTGTTTCATGGATACAGTTTCTGCCACGTTTTTTGTTTATTTTAAGCAATCTGGCAACCACCCACATGCGCTCGCTCCTCCTTGCAGAAGCGCCGCCGCCGCTGATCTGAAAACACGACAAACATGCTGGAGTTTAGCGTCTAAATAAAAGCGTCACTCAGCCGGTGATGAGATCTCGACTGTATTGTTTGCGATTGAGGTTGCTGTATAATGCACTTACTCAAGCGCTGTTGTTTTAATACAGACATAGGCTATTGCAATGATAGTGGAATTACTTGGAATATCACTGTTATAATATTTTTTTGTTTGTTTTAGCAGTTTTCATAGTGTAGACAGAAAGCGTGCATGCGTATTTGGTATTAATTTATATAATAAAACGCCTATAATAAGTCAGTACACTAGATGAGGTAAAACAAACCATGTATGAGGCCACAATCTATTTGTGCTTACTGGTGAAAGTGCAATACCTGAAATGCAAAAGTTAAATTTCTCAAATGACAACAATCATTACAAATACAAATTTGAGCAAAAATATTTTTATCAGTTTAATCATTATACGGCATGACGAAAATGCGACTAAGATTTGACTAAAACCTTACTAAAATGCATTTCATCGACTTGAACTTAACTAAACAAAAACAGGACAAGGTTGACTAAACATGATAACATTCGAGTAAGACTAAGACTAAATTAAAAATGGATGCCAAAATTAATACTGCTGTACGGTTAATTAATAATAATCTTATTGCTAAAATGTCAAGTTTTCATTGACTAAAATATTGAGACATTTAGTCGACTGAAACTTGACAAACTAAATAGGATAAGGTTGACTAAATATGATGAAAACTAACAAGGACATTTAACGGGACTAAGACTAAAATTGAAAATAGCTGACAAAATTAACTAGTATATATACACACTCATACATCATTTTGAAAATATTTACATGTATATATTTATATTTAATAAAAAAATATTAAATATATACATGCATGTGTGTGTATTTAAATATACATAAATACACACAGTACACACACATGTAAACAAAAACTTTTATTTTGAAAGCGATTAATAGTGATCAATCATTTGACAGCACTAAAATATATACATCAATAGTGACCGTTAGAATGTGTACACAGTACATTTTTTCATTGAAAAAAAAAAAAAAACTAAAAAAAATTTAATGCATTAAAATCAATTAAAATAATATCAATGAAATGAAAATAGTGATGGTCAGAATGTGTGTTCATAGAACATATTTATTTGAAATGAATGAATGAATTAATTTATTTATTAAAATACAATAAATAAAAACAAACAAATACATACAGAAATAGTGACTGTTAGAATGTGTACATAACACATCTTTTATTTCAAAAGAGCTATGACACTCCCTTAAGATTGAGTGAGTGTGTTTGTATGGAAGATGCTGAGATCCACCCAACTTATGACTTATGGGTCAAAACGATTGCCTTAACTCAAACAGTAGTCAGAGGCCAGGAGTGACCTCAAGTAACCTAGAAACAGACCGAATCTCCAGAGCTCCTGATATCTGTGTTTATGTTGGACAAGCACACACCGTGTCAGAACAGCACACACGTATTCAAACACAGAGACACATGCCCGACGAGCATAAACGGCACTGATAAATGAAATCGGAGCGCTGCACTCGTCACAACAGAAGCTCAGACAGTTTTAAAGATGGAAAGAGAAAGAAAAAGAATGACCCTGCGGTCATAGAGCTGGTCAGGAAATGAGATTGGAAAGAAACTCAACGAGGTAAAATAAATAAAATACCACTCACATCCTCGTCTAAGTTTGTCTGTTCCAGATCCACCACTTTAAACTGCACCCTCTTAAAGATCTCCTCCAGAGATTCACACGCTTTATAGTCCAGCTTCTCTCCTACAGAGGAAAACACACGAGAGAGAAAAAGACTCAATTTTTGCACTGATATGGCTCTTTATATTCTTTTATTTTGTAAAAACACAGATCAAAGTCAGACACATAGTGATGATTTGTCTGCTACTTTCTTATTTACAGTAAACTTGAATCATCTGATGGTGAGATCAGCTCATCTACGGACACACACCTATTAACTACACAAACCAAACAAGGACAAAAATCAGTCTTAACAGGTTGAACTCAACGGAGAACCTGTGTGTGTGTGTGTGTGTGTGTGTGTGTGTGAGAGAGTGAATGAAATGGGTTCTCAATGCATTCTCATGACTTAACTGTTCATTCATGGATTGTGTAAAATTAAATATAATATAGATAACATTCAACATTTTGTGATTGGTAAGATTAAAAAAATATATTTTATTTTTGAAAAATATTATTACAGCTGTTTTCTATGTGAATCTATGTTAAAATGTAATGTATTTCTGTGATCACAGCTGTATTTTCAGCATCATTACTCCAGTCTTCAGTGTCACATGATCTTCAGAAATCATAATAATATACTGATTTACTGCTCAAGAAACATTTCTGATTATTATCAATGTTGAAAACAGTTGTGCTGCTTTATATTGTTGTGGAAACTGTGATACACTTCATTTTTTCAGTATTCTTTGATGAATAGAAAGTTCAAAAGAACAGCACTGATTTAATATAGAAATCTTTAGTAACATTATAAATGCATTTACTGATCCATTTAATGCATCCTTGCTGAATTAGTATCAATCATAATATGGAATGGAGAAAAATGGAATTTAGGGATTTTTTGAAAGCTGGTTCAAATATTTAAAAATAAAGGACTCATGTTTCCAAGACTTTTCATTACTTGACTACATTTCTATGACTATCCCAAGACAAAACTCCCTGAACTTTCAATGACCGTGCAGACACTGAACATCGTGATAAGGAGATTTTTTAGCTCACCTTTGAGTTCTAGGCACTCGTTTCGCTGTGTCAGGTCTTTTAAGTCCTATGGAAAAAAATACAAATAAAAAGTAGAGAGAGTTTACTATTGAGAGATGAATATTATTGGACAGGGAGGTCATTAATATAACTCGTTTAAAAAATGTGTGTGCACCTACACCTAGAGACACAAGAAAAGTGTGTGTGTGTGCTGTAACATGTCTCTGGGTTACCGTACACATTGACAAACAAATGGACTAAGAGCTGAAAGCATGCCAGTATAAATGCTGAACTGATAGGTCTGAGGGTTGTGTAAACACTACGATGTCTGTGCTGTAAGACAGCAGGGGGCAGCAGCCCTAATCCTGTTCTGTGATCAGCAAAGACTCTGAAGCATTCAGAGTCAGCACCTGACATTTAACGCTGACATGCAAGCAGCATCTGACCCTGAGCTTTCTAGTGTGACTTCAATGAGCCTTGTGTTTCTGCTGTTACACAAGCCATCTGCGGTCTTCTTTACTCACCAATCACAGACAGCACTTGTACAGGAGAGGAGGGAAACTGTATTAAATATATATAGTTTTTATTTAACCCTTGTTGCATTTCTCTCAGTTTGACCCAGAAAGGATTTCCCCCCCAAAAAGTTAATGTTATGCTTGTAAAACTGCTGATACATTTCGTGTGATGCTATATTATCACCAAATGTTGTCTTAAATCTTTTCATCAGTTTGTTTTCTTTCAGCTAGCTCGGGTTTTGCATTTCTTTTTGGAAGTATAGGTTTCATTGATCTGAGCTCTAGCACTGCAGTTTTTGAGCGAACATTCACAAAATGATCCACAAATAATGCTTTATTAACTCAAACACTGAGGTGCAATGAGGCCAATGATCAGTCAGGTCCAAAAAGAAATACAAAAACCTTTGCTCATTGGAAGAAAGCAAGTTGATAAAAAAAAACAAAGTCCAAGAGCTGGTGATAATATAGCAGAATGAGAGATTTTTCAGAAAGGCTGGTCATTTTTGACCAGGAGCACCAAATTAGGAAAAGGATTTTCACAAGGGTTATTAAATGTTTACTAAAATAATATTAAGAATAAAATATATATTACAATAAATATAAAAAAAAAAATTGGGTCTTTCTGTCAGTTTTATCACAGACATGAGAGACAGGAATCTATAATGAAAAAGTCTTCACAAATTCTCAGAAACGTCTGCTTTTTTACATGCCAGTGTAATATTATTGTGAAATTATTTTGTTTGCTCATGTTACATGCTTTAATAGATTTCACATTAAAACTAAAACTGTCAATCAAGCATCTTAATTGATTGCAAGCTAGATTTATTTGACTTTTTTTAAAGAAAGAATTGCACTCAGGAACATTCTTAGCATTTATCTTAAAAACTTCTTGGCTTTCATGAATACGGCTCCTGCAAGGTTTACCGCAAAAGTAAAAAAAAACTCAGTATAATAGGATGCAAATGGCTGCAAAGTTTACCTAATTATTGAGAACTGATCTCCAGAAACACGACAAATCCCAAAACAAAATAAGATTATTCTAAAACACTAATTTTAGTAATGTTATACAAATGATTAATCCAGCTGTGCCATTTGGGAACTGTGCTAGGATAAATCACATACACACACACACTCCTTTCGTTGCATTTACATAATATGCTATAATATACACCCTCCATAAGTATTGGAACAGTAAAGACAAAACTGCTCTGTTGTCTGTGGAGTCAAGACATTTGCAAATTTGATTAAAAGATGAGTATGAGACAAAACTACAGAATGTCACATTTTATTATTAGCCGTTTCAACACATGTTTTACCAAATAAAAATAACAGCACTTTTAGAGTTCATCCCTCTATCTGATGTGAGCATAAGTATTGGGACAGTTGAACAAAAGGCAGATATAAAAGATTAAAAGCTATTATTTAGTTGCAGATCCCTTGCACACAATCACAGCAGTGAGTCTGTGACCCATAGACATCACCAGACTCTTGCTCTCATCCTTTGAAATACTTTTCCCAGCCTTTAATGCAGCCAATTCCAATTGTTGCTTGTTTTGGGGAGTTTCTGTCTTTACTCTCCTCTCCAGCTGGTGAAATTCATGTTCAATCAGATTTAAATCTGGAGCTTGACTTGGGCAAACTAAGACTTTCCATTTCTTTGCTCTTATAAATTCCTTGACTGAACTGGCAGGGTGTTTTGGGTCATTGTCCTGATGCAATATGAAGTACTTCCCAATGAATCTGGTGGCATTTTCTTGAATATTGGTAGGCAAGATGGTTTTGTACCCTTCCAAATTCATTCTGCTCCTGTCATCATACATTAAGTCATCAGTAAAGTTGAGAGGGCCTGTTCCAGAGACAGTCATGCATGCCCATGCCATGACACCACCTCCACCATGCTTTACAGATGAGGCTGTATGCTTGGGATCATTGCAGTTCCCTTTTTTTCTCCACATTAGTGCTTTCCCATCACTTAGATAAAGGTTCATCTTTGTCTCATCGGTCCATAAACACAGTTCTAAAACTCTTCTGGCTCACCTTTGTGCTTTTTTGCACAAACTCTAATCTTGTCTTTCTATGTTTGGTGCTGGTCAGAGGTTTGCATCTTGCTGTGTAGCATCTGTAATTCTGTGTCAAAGTCTCCCGAGGACAGTAGATTGTCAGAGCATCACCCCAGCTTTCTGGAAGTTGTTGGTGATTTTACAGACATGTCTTTTAGGGTTCATTTTCACAGCTTTTATGATTTGTCTGTCATCAACTACTGTTGTTTTCTCAGCCGATCAGGTCGTTGTTGGTTGCTGGTGGTTTCCAATCTCTTGATTTCTCCATGCCCTTTGTTTCTGCTAGAGCTCTAACTGACTTCCTCTTTTCTTTTAGCATCCAAATTGCTTGCTTTTCTCTCAAAGTCAGCTCCCTCGTCTTCATCCTGGTTTGTGTGTGTCATCATCGAATGCAAGATTCAGAATACAGAAGTAATGGATATAACTGATACGACACATTCCCTGCTTTTAATATCTGAAGAATTAATGCAACAGGACACAGCTGATCACTTAGAAAGACCTGTGAGGCAACTGCTCCAATACTTATGCTCACATCAGATAGAGGGATGAACTCTAAAAGTGCTGAACGTCTTAGCTGGTAAAACATCTATGTGTTGAAACGGCTAATAATAAAATGTAACATTCTGTAGTTTTGTCTCATATTCATCTTTTAATCATATTTGTATATGTCTTGACTCCACAGCCAACAGAGCAATTTTGTCTTTACTTTTCCAATACTTTTGGAGGGCACTGTATAACATTATAAAAAATATAATCTGTGCAGAGAGTAAATGGACATAAAAGGAGCATTAATCCAAGTATCTCTTTTTCAACACATAGGCCTGTTTGTGAGGTAATTTTTCCAAGGGTGACTAAGCAATTAGGAGAGAGGAACACAAGCGGAGACTGAGGTGGTGGAAAAACACATACGTACACACGCACACAGTAATGACCGGCTATTTTCTGCCCTGGGGACACCCAGTGGAAATTTACCATCATCCCCTTGGAAGGGTTTAACTGACTGATGCCTTTCTGGACAACTACAGGTTACACAAACCGCACAAAAACACATTGCACGCACAAAAAAATCTACACTTGCAGAGAAAAATCAAGGAGAGGAAATGTAACAGATGGGAAACACAAAAGAGCGGGACATGCGGACGGAGGGAAAGAGGGGAGGAGAGCGGCAGCATGTGCTGGTTGGTGAGCGATTGTGGGTGTTAGCTGGCATCTCTGTGCAAACATCAGACCACGATAACAGGATTTCTCTCTGTCTGTCTGTTTTCAGTGACTCAGCGAGGAGCAGACGGGAGAAACTGATCTGCTTCGCTCCCGTCTCATTATAACACCTGCCGAGTCTCACCTGAAATCTTGCATGCATTTTTTAAAGTTGGCAAGAAATTAAAATTCACCGTCTATCATCTAACCCTGGTCTGTTAGGACCAAAATTCTACAAAATGCTCTTTTTTTATTTGCAAGCAAGTCATGACTAACGAAATATGCATAGTTTTGAAGAGATATAACTATTAACATTACAGATTTTGTGTTTGGGTGCATTTTGAGTCGGGTATTAATTGAAGGCGTTACACAATGTTAGAGAGACTCTCACACACTTTTAGGACTGAATTTTGTTAATAAACATGAAAAATTTATGAATTATTTTCCACCTCATTGTGAAAGTTATGAATGTAAAATTATTATTTATTTTTACGTTTGCAGAGTACCATATATATTGTTTGAATATGCAAGTTTCATAAATCTGGACTAATATTTAAAGAAACATTTATATAGAGCATTCCTCTGTTCCTTTAGAATTTAAAATATTTAAATAACAGTGTCTTTTGAGAAGAAACTGCATTAAACACTTAATAAACAGTGGTATCGGTTGTTTTTGCGCTCATTTCATACTGTATATCGATATTAACAGTATTGCTTCATACCGTATTGCTTATAAAAATATATCTATATAAAATCATACAAACTCGATAAGCGCCCAGGCCTACATGGTAATAACACAGTAACATTTAAAGCTGAATATTTTGTGCATTCACTCATTATTAAAACTTCTTGATCATCTACAATACCAACATTTCTACCCTATATTATTTATGTTTTTAATAATCCAGTTCACTTTTGATACGCGTCACAATATGCAGTAAAAGTTCTGTCGCTACTACAGTTTCATTATAACTGTAAAGCATTTTAAAGTTCCAATGAAATATAGATGTCACAGATTTATAACACTAGTGAAGGTTTTCCCCCCTCCCTCTTTCTGATACTCTTCAGGTTGATGTTTGGTGCTGAGCCATTAAGACGCTTATGTAACTGTGCTTTGTGCTATTGTGTCTGTGATCAATTTGACCCTTTTAAATTCATTACATTAGTAATTATTGCTATATTTGTTTCAGGAAGTCATGTAGTTAAATGTTTACTGACAGAAAACAGGCACGTTTATGTTGAGCTCTAACCAAATCAATAAAACGCTATATGCAAATGCAGATGTTAGGGAATTTGACTCTGAATGTGTGTGTGTCATCAGGACAGGAAGCTGTGACCGTTTGTTGACTCAGTATGGTATGTTTACAGTGATGCGTCTATAAGAGGCTTTCAGTAAGCATGATGCAGGCAGAGCGAGTCAGGAGGCATGTGACTGTACGGATGCCAGAGGCTGGTGAGGTTATACGTTTGTGAACAGAGCACAGATGTAATCCAGAGCAACAGACCAAATGAGGATACAATAGAGGTTACTAATGTGCGCGATCAGGCTTCCCTTTTCTTCTGAGTGTGAATTTAACACTTTATGACCTCAAGCAGAACTTCAAAGTCTTGAATAGTCATGCATTGAAACTTTTACTGAAATTATGAGTTGTATGTTAACATTTAAATTGCACATTATTATTATTATTATATAATATTCAATTACAATATAATTATATTAAAGGAGTCATATGATGCGATTTCATATGTTCCTTTGTCTTTGGAGTGCTACAAGCTGTGTGTGCATATAAGATCTTTAAAGTTGCAAAGATTAAAGTCTCAAACCCAAAGAGATATTCTTTATAAAAGTTAAGACTAAAACGGCTCATTCAAACACGCCCCCAACATGTCTACATCACAGTGTGAGCAGATTTGCATAACACCGCCCAAACGTATACGCAATGAAAGAAGGTGTAACTTTTATTCTCGCTGTAGTATTGTTGTTGCAATTGTTGTTCGTTGTGAAAGCGAAAGTACTTTGTTTGGCCTTCCAAATGAATTACACAACTAAAAATCACAAAATAATGCTCTTTTTATCAACATCATATAACCCCTTTAATATAATTATATTTCCACTCCAATTTGTCGAAATACAAAGTGTCTGAAATAAAAACTTGCTTTCATGCCAGATTTATTCAAACGTACATTAATACAATACATTAACATAAAAAAGTAAATAAAATATAATGAATGTTGCATAGTGCATATATTTAGCAAAATGCTCCTCTAAAGTTCATTTCTTCTAGTTGACTAACGACTTTATAAACATTGAATTGCTTTCCTGAGGTAAATGCATTTCGCTTGAACTAAAGCGGCTATACTTCACGTCACATTACAGAGCATAAAAAAAAATAATATTTATTGCTTGAATTGTCATAAAATAGAATGAGAGCCCAGACTTTCATATCAAAACACGCATCAATGGAAACCAGTATAGACAAAGACCTCAGTTCATTAAAATAAAGACGGATTTATATAGAGAGATCGATATCGTCAATCAGTCCAAGCCTCCACACGTTTACCTGTTGTAGCATATCCACGTTGTGAGCACAAAATATTTGCTAACAGTCAAAACATTATGATGTTTTGCAGATGTGAGAGACGGAGTGAATAAATGCGTGTTACCTGTATCTGTTTGAGCACTTTAGGGATTGGCTTGCAGTTGAGCTTCTGGCATGCTTGTCTGTAGGCATTCAGAATCTCCTCCACCGTCACATTCTGGGCTGCAGAGACAAAACCACACAAAGACAAGGACAAAGGTCATACAGAGACATACCACACAGCATATGCAACAGTCTGAATTCTCTAAGTCTGAATCCAGCTCATCTCATTCTCTAGGTTTAGCACAGCAATTGCTCCTACGATGCCTTAAAACAGCTTTCATAGGAAGGTTCTGTGACAGAGCACATGAGTCTGGACAACTGAACAATGCAAGCGAGTGAAATGGATCTGTCCTCACCGAGTGTGATTCTTGAGCACTCTCAGTAGGGCCTTTGTGTAGCCCATGAACACACACACACACTCAAAGAACAAAGCGGTCTAGACACTTTAAGCACTGGCCACAGTCATATGACTACATTCAGACTTATTGTTTTGATGTGAGACACACACACACACACACAGCACAGGATGGTTTAAGGCTATAAAATACCAGGCTCTACAGCGTGAGCATTTCATTTGCATTACGGTGATACTACAGTGTCATTTGTTATGCAAACATACTGACATAACATAAAAATAGGCGACGGAAAGGAAGCACCAAAAGCCATTCACAATGAATGCGGTGACTGTTTAAGTGCAAAAAATAATTACAAACATATCTATACCTCAGAGAAAATAATAAAAAATATATATTATTAAAACTTATTTCAAGTAGTTCTGTGCAATATTGCTTGTATGACTGCTACAGACCCAATGACAAAATGTGTAACCAATGTTTAATTGTTTATTCATCTCTTCTTATAAATGTAAATACATATGCATCATGAAAATTAGTAATAATAATAATAATAATAATAAACAAATATTCCTACTTATTACTCACATTACTACTTAAATTCACATTTAATTATGACAATATTTATAACATTTGACATTTAGAGCAATATAATAATAAAAAATACTACTAAATCAAATATTTGCATTTCTTTTTGTGCATCAATTTCACTTTGTAAGTAACAAACAATTACATCTTGAAAGGAAAATTCCGGGTAATTTTCACCCTAATGTTTACGTAAACCAGCTGTGCATGCGGTTGATTAACAATAATTTCATTAAGACAATAATTTCGACTGTGTGTATAAACAAACGAGAAGCATGTTTACAGTAAACAGTCACAATGTAAGCTTTGCAGGCCTGAGGGTTGACAAGGAAATGTAAAGCTTGTGTTTCAGTGCTTTAAGCTTTCTTCAATATTTGTACTGAATTTCTTTACTAAATATGACCCCTAAATCACCCCAATTTTTGTAACAGGAGCTGCATGTAAATAATGATTCACAGAGCGTTACACCACATCTCCCACGTCTCTTCTGGTTATCTTTGCAGATATTTAACTTAAGCTATTTACTAATTCATACATGACAGGACTTAAAAGACTTTTTATTTAATAATAGGCTGAAATTTGAATTCATGCAGATTTCAGGAATAAAGCTGTGTTATGTTTACATTGACGTGGCTATACTGACTGCTAGGCTTTCAAAACAGTGCAATATTAGCACATTTTACATGTTTAATTATTGTAAAAGGCAAATGTGGATTCTGCTTGTTTTTTGCATGTCTTGTGCGCATACAAACATACAAACACAGCAGAGGACTGCTGACTAGAGATGACGTGCTGGGTTGATGACTCAGATAATTACATGATTGGATGCCGTCCTTCCACGCTTGCTATTATCTATTAAGCTGCAGACCAATCACGACCACGATCACTAAAATGGGCTATAAATATAAACCAATACATGACGAACTAACGATTTAGCTAAGAGTGCATCATGAGTCTTTCATCTTCTCCTCAGGCAGTCTAATTAAACTAAAGTCTGCATTAAAAGATTTCCAATGGCTCATTCTCCATGAGCGGAGACCTGGAACGCCTTTTGGCAATTCAGCAAAACTTCTTTAATCCAGTATCTAATATGTAAGCAATACCAAAACAAAGGCCAATAATTACAGCACAAACACTAATGTTGCACAAAGTGCTTAGTTAAATTCCAGAAGTTTTTGGTTAACTGAAAGTTTGCAAACTGTGATGATCATCCACTGTTTACTTACAAATATGCCTATATGCCTTACCTATCCGGAATACTGGATCCCTGTCAATCTTCAAGCAACAACTGAAAACTCATCTCTTTCGGCAGCACTTGACTTCATCCTAAACTCAAAAAAACCCTCAATCTTTCCCTCTATCTTTCTCTCCGCTTACTAGCTTGTACTTATTTGAACAATGACTGAGACTTGGTGTTACGAGCACTTCCTCTGTCTGATTGCCTCTTCAAGATGAATCGCTTTTTGTATTCCCCAATTGTAAGTCGCTTTGGATAAAAACGTCTGCCAAATGACTAAATGTAAATGATTTCATCTTTTACAAGCAGTGCTGCTTGTCAGTTTGTCACCAGTGCTGCTTGTCAGATGTCAGTTCTAACACAGTGGACCAATCAGAAGACCCTGGAGGCGGGGCAAGCGTAGCAAGATTTTGTTTACAGTAAATTGGTATGGCAATTTTTTTATTTGATGGCAATATGGCGGAAGAGGCACTCATAATGGCTGAGCCAGGATACCTTGAATGATATAACATTTATTCAAGTGATTATCACAACCTGTTTCTTTAAAAAAAAAAAAGAGCCTGGAGATATATTATATTAAATATTATGATAAATATTTCTGTTATTGCATCACGTCTCAAAAGCACGTCTCCAGACCCTTGCGTTCTGTGCTGCGCTTTTTAAAAAACCATTCCTGAGCGATGCGTGTTGCGTTTTTAGACACAAAGATGCATTCTGTGTGAACGACCCCTTGATTGCTCACAGTTCGATCAGATTGAGCTCTGCCAACCAGTCACAGCAGCTGATAAAATACACTCACTCAAGACAAAAACTGCAGGAAAATGAGGCCTTGAGTGCACTTAGTACAACTAACCTCATAGATTATCACAGGAAATAATCATTACTAGTGAACATTGGTCTTAGTGAAAGTGGTCAATATTTAGAAGTTCAATTATGTGGTTTTATCAGCAATGTAGTGAGCGTTTGTTAGTACAGAAGTACTCAACTCAGTGACAAGGGATCATGGTATAGAGTTAATCAGGGTGTGTGATTTCCGCACCATTCATTTAATTTCATCAATTCGTAGCAGTGAATGAAGAGGTATCATATCGATCACAAGTGCAGTATGGAGTACCTCAAGGATCAGTACTAGGGCCGTTACTTTTCATGCTTTACATGTTGCCCTTGGGAGATATTATCAGGAGACATGGTGTTAGCTTTCACTGTTATGCTGATGATACTCAGCTCTATTTTTCTTCGCGGCCCGGTGAAACACACCAAATTGAAAAACTAACAGAATGCATAGTCGGTATAAAAAAACTGGATGACGAGTAACTTCTTACTGCTAAATTCTGAAAAAACAGAAGTGTTAATTATCGGACCTAAAAACCCCACATGTAATAACCTAGAATACTATCTAACACTTGATGGCTGCTCTGTCATTTCTTCTTCATCAGTTAGGAACCTAGGTGTGCTGTTTGATAGCAATCTTTCATTTGAAAGCCATGTTTATAGCATCTGTAAAACTGCGTTTTTCCATCTCAAAAACATATCTAAATTGCGACCTATGCTCTCAACATCAAATGCAGAAATGCTAATTCATGCGTTTATGACCTCAAGGTTAGACTATTGAAATGCTTGACGCTTGATCAACAAACTACAGCTGGTCCAAACTGCAGCAGCTAGAGTCCTTACTAGAACCAGGAAGTATGACCATATTAACTCTGGAACAATCTACCTAACACTGTTCGGGAGGCAGACACACTCTGTCAGTTTAAATCTAGATTAAAGACATATTTCTTTAACCTGGCTTACACATAACACACTAATACGCTTCTATTATTCAAATCCATTAAAGGATTGTTAAGCTGCATTAATTAGATCAACCGGAACCAGGAACACTCCCCATAACACATGATGTACTCGTTACATCGTAAGAAGAATGGCATCATGTACTTACATCAAAAAATGATGTACATTGTGTTCATATTGCAAAACACTTCTGCTGCTGTTGAAGTGGGATATGGGTAAGGTTAGGGGCAGGTTTGGTGATATGGGTAGGTCTAAGTGTGGGCTAAGATGCAAGTTACAGTGTAATTATAATGTAATTACATAAATATATGTAATTTCATTCAGGTATTTTTATAAACATATGTACACATAAAGTGTACTGTGCCAAATGATTAACTTAAACGCAAGTACATAGTAAGGCCACCTAATATAAAGTGGGACCGATTTATTCATCCCAAATTGGCCAGCTTCCAGGACAATTATACTGTACTGTAAAGTCCACCTTCATGACTGGACTGGATATGCAAATCATAGAGCCCTACATTTGTGACACATAACACTAAATGAGGTAATATAATCAATAAAAAACATTTTAAAAAGGTGCAAAATATGCTGACCATACATTTCCAGTCTGCGTGTGCGTGTTTTATGAACATGAGGGCAGAGTCTGTGCAGGGCACTGAACGTGCTCCATGTACTCTGTGTACAGCATGTCCTTGGAAAAGCATTCACTTTTTAGTCTCAGCGTGGGTAAACGTTCCCTGAGAGAGAAAGCCAGAGAGACTTCCCAAAATAGGAAAACTATATCAAACACTCCTTAATATTTCCAAATGCGCACAGATAAATGCCATCTCTTTTCACATGTTGACTACGTGACAGCTGGCTCCTTCAGCAGTGTCAGCGCTGGCATTGAGCATTAGATGAAATCATGTCATGAAATGTCTTCAAAGAAAAGAAAAGCAGGCATGTTTTTAAAGAGCAGCCTTGGTATTTTTACCAAATATGCACATGCCATCTGGGTAGGTTTCATAACCTGAAAAAACATCCAAAAGCACGTGTATGTGTTTACCACTTCCAGGTTCCAGATCAACTAAGATAAATAGACCTGCACAGTGGTGAGATTTCAGCATGGTACATTTGAAAATGTTAGCGTGATAAAGATCAACCACAGCGCTAAAGCACAAGTATCTCCTTCCCTAATGCTACATGCACTATGTATATAAATCATGGCATCATGAGAGGTGAAATCAATGGGAATCTGTCCGTCAGCAAACAGCCTTTTGGGAAACCTGTGGTCTGCATTCCTCTGAATGGCGTCTTTCCAAAAGCAGCGGTGGAGAACACTTATTAAAGTGTGCTGCTGAGCTGGCCAGACGTCTGAACTAAAGACTGCTACTTCAGATTAAAACTCATTACACTTCGATCGATGCACAGAGCGCTACTGCAGTACACAATCCTAGAAAAACATGCAGAAACTTGAAACAATTCACACAAACTGAAAATTGTCATCATTTACTCAAACTTGTGTCATTCCAAACCTGATTGACTTTCATTCACGAAATAAACACCAAAGAAAATATTTCAAAGAATGTTGCGAATCAAAGAGTTTTGGTTAGTAGTCCCTTGAAATGTACTTTCTGATGGCCAATACTGATGCCAGCAGGGTCGCTGATAGTCGATGTAAAGGGGATATAGGCTATATTTAATATCACACTATTTCAATGAAATATAGTAAACATGTTGCAATTAAATATATATTTTAGACATGTGGCTATATAAAATAACATGATATATCACAATAGTGAACATGCATGATATTTGTTATTGATACAGTCTTATGCCTAGTATATTTATTTGACAATTTTATCAAATTGTAGATGAATGTAGAAATCATTCTTCAACTCTTATCAGCTAAAGAAACCTAACCCAGGGCTTGACATTAAGCAACCATGTGGTTGTCCTTCGGACAAGTAAATTTGTCATACTTGTCATACTTGTCAAAGGAACTTTTATGTTGGATGAACTGTTGAGAAACAAATCAGTTCAAACGGTCTGTAAGCACATCATCCCAGAGAAAATAAACCAGGACTATTCAAAGTCAGAAAGCAGCATGCAAACACAAATTATGTGAAACAATATTATCTCCAGTAACCAAAGCATTTGATCAATTTCATCAGTGGCAGATAAAACAATAAACTAACTCAATGAACTTCAATGACGGAAGTAGTTGACAGCAGTTCAGAAAGCTCACTTCTTTGCACATCTCTTTATCTAAACCACCGCCATCTGATTCAATCACATACATACTTGCACATACTTGAATGTATACAGCAGACGTCAGAGCAACAACCATCCGTGAAATAAAAGAGATTGTAAATTGTAAAGGCGTTAAAGTGCATATTATATAAAGTGCAAAATATTAGAAATATGCACTTCCAATACTGGTTTACAACAACACCAGCACATTTCCACCAAAACTCAATGGTTCTGAAGGTCATTCAGAAGTTCACACATCTCGATGATAATTCAGAGCACAAAAATCATGTTCTGGAGCTAGCGGTTAAAGCTAACCTCAGAATATCAATTGCCAGTGTAAATGAACTGTGCCACTTTACTGTGAAATACATCCCTGAAATTCTCAGGAAGAGTCTACTCGCCTGCCCTGAAGCATCTGGATATTAACTATTAATATTAAGATTAATAAGTGAGGTAACAAGCCAGAGGCCATCTCAATCCAGCTCAAACCACATAAACCCATCAATACCAAGTTAATACAACTAAAACCATCACAGTTATCCACATCATAATTATTCAAAATAACAAAAGGGACAAAATTATCCAGATTCTGAAAATATTGGAATTGTTTATCATTTAAAATTACAATGTCAACTTAAATTTGGTAGTGAAATTGGTCGATTTTTGATAGTCCAATAATCCAGTTTCTAAAGACACATTTTGAAATTCATTCCAAGAAACACGTCTCATCAGAATCAAAACGTTACATTTCAACATTTGAGAGATCAAGACGGCACATTACACAAGTTTATAAAAGTGCATCCTTCAGGCAGAACGGTAATTAGGTCTCAGTTTAAACAGATTCTAGGAGTTCGGTTGCTCAAACTGTTAATGACAGCAAGGCCTGGGGTCTTCCTCAGAGCGAAGATAAAGACAACTCCTTTGAACTGTGCACTGCCGTTTGATAAGGATGACATGTAAACAAAAGCTAAATGTTGGCAATTAACGTGAGGTGCAGTCAGCAGACAAAATCGAGCCCCTCGGGGTACAGACGCAAACGCTCGCACACTTGAGCAAGACAGTATGCTGTCCTCCTTCTCCATCAAACAAGCCCAGACATCACTATGTTCATGGCACGAGACAAAATGCACCAAACAAGCCGTCTTTAGAACGAGTGTTTCTTACGGGCACTTTTTGCACTACTGACACACTCATTTATCCACTAACAATGTTCAACAGTGGTTTGCTTTCTTCATGTCACATGATGTCTCATATTTCACCTCAAGCTTCACTGACACAGTCCTTGATAAACAAGAACATTTGCAAAATCTTTATTAGGAGCAAAATTGTTGATCGTGATAAATGAAGGAATCACATAGTAAATATTACAATAGTATATTAGCATTTATTATGTTTAGCTCGAATCATAAACTGTTCTAAATCTAATAGCTTTATCAAATCATTTTATCATTCAATATTTGTATCATATTTTCATATTAAAATCAAAACTGCATCTAAGACGAGGGTTCAGGAGGCCTCAACATGACAAAATTATTTAAAATAAGACCAAATAAGAATTAAATGAACTAAAACCACATGCAAAAAAAGTCAATAAATATTTAAGTTTAATTCACCTACTCAACTTTTACCTAAAAAAAACAAAACAAAAAAAAAACAGGGTTCCCATGGTTGGATATATGAGGTTGGCTAATTTTAAAAGTGTGATTTCTACTAGACATGGAAAAGTCTTATAACCTTAGAATGAAAAAAATCTCAATCTTATAGTAGATATTTTTATAATGAATGTGTATTTCTAGTTGTGCCAAGCACTAAAATATAGGTAGAAAGTGAGAGTAAAAAATACAATGCAGAAAAGATTGGACTACACTAAATATATAAAAGCCATTTAAAAAATGGCTATAAGAAAACTAATGATGAAGGCATTGTAAAAAGTTCCCAAGACCGTTATGAGGAGACCGTAAATCAACAAAATGAAAATGTTGAACTCTGTTTAACCCCTTGACATAAGAGTTTAAAGTTGAACAAAAACTCTAAAAACTTTTAAGTATTTCTTGAAAAGTGCTGGAACTCTAATAAAGCTCCAATGTTTCAGACTCAGCAAAAATTGCTCCCAAAGCCAAAGCACCACAGACCAAACTCAAGATTGTGTCATGAATTACAATCTCCTCTGTAAGCCTCCCAATAACTCACAGACCAACAATGTGTAAGAAAAGAGAAGCAATCTTCTATTTCTCTTACCCGTCTGAAATCACTGCTTTTGCTGTAAGGTTGCAGTGACAGCAAAAGTCAGGCTTTACAATGAAGAAAGGCCATTCGTTTGGGCTGGTAAAAGGACCAGATTTGCTCATATTCATGATGAGGAAATGCTTTAATTCAGTGACCTGATCAGCCACTTTTAAAGAGCAAACCAACCTGTCTAGTTAGCTGGCCTGAAATTATAAAGCATAATAGAAATGACACAATAACACAACTAAAGGTAGACAGACGTATAAAACTCTCAAATGGTACCTGAAATTATTCCAAAAAGAGTGTTTTACCGTCAAGCCATAAAAGATCATTTTTTGTTTCCCCAAAGAACCATTTAGTTCTTAAAAGAACAAGAAAAAATCTTTTTTTACTACAAAGACCATTTTGTGCAAAGGAAGGTTCCATAAAGATTCTTAATAGAAAAGGAATGGGGCCTGAAAATGCAAACTTTTGAAAATGTGTTTCAAAGTACATGTTTTTGAAAACAATATCGTTATCGCATGCATATTACTGTTCAGTCTATAGGAAAGTGACATAGCCAATCACTGGCCTGGCATGCATAAAACAGCATTTTTAAGGATGTCCCGAGCTGATCTCAAGGATAGGGATTGGGGCCGATCAACTATTTTTTTAACTGATCGGTATCGGCTCTCCTAAAGCCAATCTGTATTTTATGTCAGCTATCATGCTGGTGACGGGCAGTAGGTGGCAGTATTTGCTTTCCAGCAGATTTGCCAACCACCATTAAAAGGAAAAGATGCTCATGTTCTGCCGCCATTAAAACCAAAAGATGAAGACATGTGCATCCGTGAGAACCAGTGAGGTCTGTTCTTTGCGTCTCACAAGTTTGAGCTTCCGTGTTCAGTACATTTGATATGCACTTTTGTAACGATATCTCATTAATTTATCATCACTTTTATCTGCAGTCAGACTATCTGAGATGTCGTTCCCATAACTAATTGGTGTTTGGTGATGAGTTTTTGGCTCTGCATATAAAGTCACACCAGAGGTGTTCAGCTGGGATCAGGACTTGGCTTTCTGCAGACCAGTCCAGTTCTTCCACACTGACTCAATCAATCATGTCTTTTTGAACCGTGTGTTATACACAGAGACACGGTCATGTTAGAATAGAAAAGGGTTCTGTCCAAACCGTTGCTATAATATTAGAAGCACGCAATTCCCTAGAATATCATTATATGCTTAAACATTAAATATTGTATACCCAAAGAAATTACTAAAGTAGTCAAACCTGTTCATTAGAAGGGGGTGCCAATACTTTTGGAACTATAGTGTATATACATAGTGCATCTTATGTACACACACAGATTTTTACTCTCTGCACAAATCTGTACATTGGATTGATTTTAATATCTTTAATGTACTTGAATTGTGCATCAAACACTAGGAATATAGAAGAATTGGATCAGGACTTGGTATTGATCAGAAACTCAATATTCAATGACTAGGATCGGATCAGGAGCACCTGAACAGAAAACCTGATCTGTACATCAACATCACGCTGTCGTGGATCCATGTGAATGGAGATTGTTTTGACAATGTTGTCGTCTACACAGTAAACTTTTCAAAATGACAAAGGAAAGATCTTTCCGTTTTTAGTACACCGTTGTTGTGTAAACGCACCATAAGCTTTCCAAAATTTCACCATGAGTTTTCCAAGGTTGACCAAAGTATTCCTGCAATAAATATAATTAAAAACGTATACTTTAAAAAAAAAAAAAAAAAAAAAGGCATATCCTTCGCCCCCAGTCATATCCGGAAGGGCCTTGGAGGCCACTGGCAAACATGAGTGGAGCTCTCAGGGACGCCACGGGGCAGTAACATCTGAGCGATACGGTCCAAAATAGATCTTCACACCACCTCATGCCACTGGACCTCAAAGTCATTCACACAGCAGTGCCACAGTCACAGGGGCCAGTGTGTGTGTTGAGAGAGAGAAAAACACACCCACGCCAGCCGTGCACTTTCCCTCGCCAAGACACATCAAAAATATCTAAATGAAACCACCAGTTAAAAAGCCTCTTCAATATCTTGTTATATGAGCTTAACGAACAATAAGAGTGATGCAGCAAATTAAATTCATACCACATTAAATAAAAACTAAATCAATTCTATAAATAACTGAAATAGATTAAGGGGAAAAATAAAAGGTACGTTTTCTAGTCAGATTTAGACAGGATTCCTGTCTGAGTGATATCTGTCCTAAAGAAGTCTCAGGAATTTCTAGAAACAACCAAGGATGTAAATTGGTGAATGGATTGACAAAAATGATCAGCCATATACATTTTTTGCCAAGAAACCTTCTTTGTCACATACATTTCTGGAAGGAAATCCTGTGACAATGGCAAAAATACATTTGCAAAAAAAGTAAAAGATAAAGCTGTAACTTCATAAATTGTCAATGTCCATATGAATGGCATATGATGCAAAACAATAATAAAATTCAAAACAACAAACATGGATCATGTGAAAATTCAGCTTTGCATCACGGGAATTAATAACATTTTACAATATATTCACATTGAAGTTGCAATAATATTTCACAATATTACTGTATTTTTAATCAAATAAATGTAGCCTTGATGAGCATAAGACACACAAGCTTTGTATGAAAAAGCAAAACTTGACCCCAAACTTTTGAATGAGAGAAAAATAAATCTAGTTACAACTAATTAATTTCATCTGAAATATTAATTCTGTTTATTATCTGCATAAATGTGAATTATAAATACTCTTTATATCTTAAAATGTAGTACGTCACCACTGCAAACGCAACCGAGTAACATAGAACAAGCAGCTTGGTTTCTAATCTGATCCACTGGCTCTCTCATGAAGTCATTTATAGGAGATACACAAACACTGCAGTGTTTCTCTGAGACCAAGACTCTGCGTCTGAGGAAACGGTGTAGGAAACCAAGCTACAAAAGTGGGAAGTTCAGCCTCAGAATATAAGGAAATTATAGAGCGTACAGTACAGGCAGGTGACTTAACTACTTCCTCATACCTAAATAACAACAGAACAATGTGTGACTGAAATAAGACCAGCCAACACCTGTGAAAAACTTCCCTCCTAATCCTTCTTAATGACAAAAGAATATTAGAAAGCAAGTTAAAGAAATTAAAAGCTGTGAGGAAAATGCACATGCTACTATGTGACAATTATGAGCCGTTGAAGAGAATAAATGTTTAAGTTGCTTCAAATTCAGAGCAGTAATTTAACTATTGCAATTCACAGTATTTGCAAGCACAGCCCTGCTGAAGCGACCTAGCATACTGTGCCCTGCTCAAAGCCACAATGATGGCGGAGCAGGATAGGGATCGCTGGAACTACAGGGACAACATTACTTGGAAATGAACCAGCAACCTTTGTGCTTACTAATCAGATACTAAAACATTAGGCCATTACCGCAAATAGCCTGGGATAGCTGGACCTGGATCCATTAAAATGTGCATAAACTGTGCAATTCAAGGCTCTCTTTTCCATGAAGAGGATTGTGTCATGAATACTAAGTAAACTGATAATACTCTGAACTAATAAACATTACTAATGATCTTTCAAACAACGCATAATACAGGTAAAACCTCACAATATGATTACGTGTGTTAAACTTAAAGCATTTTTTGAACTCGTTTTTTTTTACAGAATAATATAAATGTACATAATTATTCACTGTTTATGTTTGTTCATATGTTTATTTAGGCAACTTTAAATGTTAAAATCTGACAGAATATGTATTAAATATCTAAAAAAAGAAAAATACTGTAAAACTATTGTTCATTGTTCACAACACTTAATGCATTAACACTGGCATATTGTATATTATTGTTATTGTAAAGTTATCAGCTTTTGTCAAAGGCTTGACTGTGTTTATGAGGTGCAGAGTAAAGTGTTCATGCATCGTTTAAAAAAAAGCATTAATTTTGCATATTTTACCCTTATTCTACACCGCTGTTTCTGTTCTCGCCAAAACGGCCGCTTGAGCGCCTGCTTCTATGAAGCCCCTCCCTCAGAAATACATAATCAGGCTCAGATTGGTTAGCTGGCCCAGTGTGTTGTGATTCGCTAACCGCCTAGTGCACTTTGTCAGGAAATGTCACGCCCCCTTACCATTATGGGTAGATCTCAGGGGCAAGATTTATGTAAACATCAGGGTTAGTGATGTCACAAACCCGGGAAGAAGCTCGTTGTAGTCCCTACCAGCTTTTTTTGTAGTCCTTAAACAGCGATTTATTTAAAAGAAAATATTTCACTTTGAGCGTCGTAACTTTGTAGACGTTTATGCTCTGACAGCAAAATTACACACTAACCACAGGTAAAAGTGAAATCATAATCAACCACACTTTTAAATGTCAATTAATTACAGATACACCCCCTATTATATGTGTCATTATAATTTATACTACATATAATACAAGTTCCTCACTCGACAAACTTTTAAAGGTGACTAAACTGTACACCGTTTAGCCTAGTTTTGACAAATGATATAATGTTTCCAGTCATCTACAAACACAAAGACAAATATTTTTTAAAATGTTGAATTTTCCAAGTCCCTTTATAATGTGACACTGCTAACTAAGTAAACAAACAGCAGCTGTCAGACAAAACACCGTTTATTGTGTCTCAACAGCATCATTGTTTCACTTTTGAGCTTCCACAGACACAAGCCCCAGACGATACCTTGACCAGTGCGATATACAGAAAGGAGATTCCCTGCAGGCTAAAAAGAGACACACCTCGAAAACCTTTGGCCTAGAAAGCACAGAGCATGCTGTTATACGTTTGCAGGCTCAAAAACATCTGACACGTCGCAGCCAATCGAGCAGAACAATGTGCGGGGACTGGATCTCTCTGTTTTCCAAGAGATGGACCGGCACTCGGCCTGCAAGATGCTGATTTCTCAGAATGTGCTTTACGCAACACCCACCGTCTGGAAGAGTTGGAGAGGTTTCTCCATATCTGTGAGACAGCTGCCCGAGGCTCAGACGGATCGCAGGAGATCTCTGCAGTTGTTATGGAGCCGCTGAATGACCCTGGAGGACTTACGGCTCAAGTGTCACTCGGATCACGGGAGGCTTTCAGGAAAAGGCCTGAATCGCTCAGAGCGTAACAGGTAACAGAAGCCACATTCAAAGCCTTGGCTTCAACTCAGCAGGGACCGAATAGTTGGAGCACAATTACACAAAGCTTTTAGAGCGGAGCAACAATGCAAACTGCATGAGATGAGCTCTGCACTCGATAATTGAGGGTTCAAAAGTGATGCAAGAACTGTAAAGGTCTTACCGTGTCTCCAAGGGTCCTTCGGCTCAACCGCACCAGAGACGATGTCTTCGTCTGACGGAAAGGTCACCCGTTTGGACCCGTGCTTACTCCCGGCTGCACTGCCTGGTGTTGTAGCTGCTGACGTGGTTTCTGAGGGCACATCCTCACCATGTTCTTCCGGAGGTTGCTGTGAATGCAGTTCTAGGAGAGTTTCTGGTGTTAGAGAGTTCTCACAACTAGAGGCACTTTCCTCACTTTGGGCCGTCGGCTCGAATTCCAAAACACCATTTTCATCCAGACTTAAATCCACCCCGATATCCATCTCCCCATCATCCCCACCTCCAACAGAGCACATGCTCACTGGTGGTTCCTCAAACATGCTTATATCCTGTTGCAGATCACCTGCAGAACCATTAACAGGGTCGGCTGACCCGTTGTTTTTACTACACGGCGCTTTGAGCTCAGAGGAATCATCGTCCTTCAAATGGACATCTTTTAACCTGGACAGGACAGCAGGATCTCCATCCCCTGGCAGGAGGCCGTCACGGGGGAGGATTTCATCCGCCGTGTGTGATATAGTGTTGTCAGACACATTGCACAAATCTACAGCTTGCTCCTCGCAATTCATTTTCTCATTTCCAGGGAGCTGGAGCACACGCCACTGCCCGCCTCGCACTAAAACGTCCCTCAATCACCTACAATACAGTTCAAACCAGGGAGAAACACCTCAATATCTCCTTAATAAGTGCATGGCATACTAAAAGTTCACATCATAGCTTTAAATGGTGGTCCTCAATTCATTCATACGGTCTGTGTAGTATTGATTTAAAGGATTGCATAAGGCAATTCCCTCTATCCTATATCTCAAGTGTTTTCTTTAGCAATCCTGTGTTCCTAACAAAGCTGTAAACACCTACAACATCGTCCAAAGTCACTTAATCCACATTAAAAGAGAATCTCTCACATGCACGTGTTCTTAAAGTCCACCATTAACACTGTACTTTCCTCTCATGCTGTCCAAGAATAAGTTAAACACTGATAGATGTATTTCAATCTGAAACATTAGACTTTAAAAACCAGTCGTGTGATGAAGATTATGATGAAGATCAGGCTTTATCCAGTGGCCTGCTCTCCTACAGCAAGACTAAAGTACTCGAGCTGACTCTTTAAACCAATGATCTAAAGTGCAAGAGCATGTTTATCTCTCCAGTCGTGTGTTAATCTGTCAAGACGAGGAATCCTGTCACTTTCCGTGTCGCAGTCAACACAAATAAAAACAGGCGTCACGCTCTCCTCCACAAACGGCCTCGTTAGCTCCGTGTAAACACCCTACTCCGGCCGCCCGGTGTCAATGATGTTAAACAGATCGGAAAACGCACAGACAGCAGGAAAAAGAGCAAATGATCGGCCCCGGTACAGCTCCAGCCCGGACCGACCGTGTGTGTGTCTGTTGACTCTTCACGGATATGTCATCACCGCAGGATGAGATTTCAGCTGCCGCACTTTCGCGACTTCAACTCGCGCGTTTGTTTATGAGGACGTGCACGCAAGAAAATCACAAAGTTGCTTGTGTGTTGTTTTTCTTCGGCAGATTTTCATTTGAAGCAATTGTGTTTGTGATTTATCTATATTAGCATTTATCGTAAATCGCTATTAAAAAAATAATAATTAACGAATCAGCTGACATTTGAACTTTGCCAAACAGCTGTCACGTTGGATGGTTTATGACGCGTGTTATTGAGAAAAAAATACATATATATATTAATATATGTAAATGTAAAAAATATATATTGCACTCTTATTTAGTCTATTGGGTAAATAACATACACTCAGAAAAAAATGACTCCAAATATAGTAGTCATTTATCCAAAGCGACTGACATATGAGGACAATTAGTATTAAAACAACTAACTAAAAACAGATCTAAAACATTATAAGTACTACATATACACATTTTAAAAATAAAGAAATGTTAAATGCATACAACAAAATTTCAAAACGTAATATTGAAATGAAAAACAAAAATAAAGCTAACAATTAAAAATATTAAAGAACAAAAGGTATGATTTAACATAACACTAAGCAACTACATATGAGTATGTACAACCACACACATACACATTTATAAATTCAATATATATATTATTTCCATTCAGTTTGTTGAAGTATTCAAATAACTCAAAACCTAAAACTTAATAAAACCATTTACACACATTTACCACATGCAACTAGTAGCAATACTACACAATAATGTCTGCATCTGAAAGGTATAAAAAGTTTGCTTCACAAACTTTCTGTCTTTATTAATCTGGAAGCATGCTGTGAGAAGGCCACCTGACTTTTACGTAAGTGCTGGCAAACTTTTACAAGTACACTACATTTGCATGGACTTCCCTGCTGAATGCTATATGATTCCCCTTTGATTACGAGCCAAAGTTTTTAAATCCTGATCATACAGTGGCCGAGAAAGTTCAACGCGCTGCAACTTCAGAAAACACATGCAAATAGAAAAAGCACCAGCAAATCAAGAAAACATCTTCATCGGTTTGACAGCAGGTGGTGCAAATGCTCTCAAAATGCACTGCAAATGCTCACAACACAACCAAATAAATTGTATTTGCAGTGCGTTTCTTTGTTTGGTTGTGTTGTGAGCATTTGCAGCGCGTGTGTTGTAAAATTGAGGAAGCTGTTTTCTTTATTTGCAGGTGTTTTATCTATTTGCAGCTCGTTGAGCTCTCTCGGCCACCATATGATCAAATAGTTTTATAAATCTATAATTTCTTCAGCTGAAAAAAACAACAAAAACAAACATTTTATGTTATTTACTATCTGGGGTTTTATTATTAATTTTTTATTTATTTGATTTGATTTGTTGATGCTTTAAAGGACTGTAGATCTGAACACGAGTTTGTGTTCACTGTAAGATCTACAGTTCATCCATCTCACCACTAGAGGTCAGCGACACCTTTAATTCTAATCTGATTTCTAATGTAATTCTGATCTCAGTGCCCATAAAAATAACATTACTGTTGCCAACAGTATACCAAAGTAGGAATATATATGAATGCTTTTCTGTACCTGTTTAGTACTTTATCTCTATAGAATTTTCACAGTATGAGGGATCTCTCTCTCTCTCTCTCTCTCTCTCTCTCTCTCTCTCTCTCTATAGATATATATATATAGATAGATATACACACACATGGAAGTAAGTGTGAATATATATGTTCATTTGATTAGTTTAATCCAGCTGTACAAATCAAATAATCACAAATGGCTGTTTTTTTAATCCTTGCGTCCCGCCTCCCTCATGCCAGGCTAATATTTTATACCATAGCGGCCCTTTGTGGGCCCTTGGTGGCCTGTTCGCTGTCCCAGGACTTGTTCCCAGTCGTAATATCAACAAGCCTAGACATTCAAAACTCTTGGCACTATTGTATTCCTCTATTACAGCTCTGAAATTACTAACCAAACCATTTGTACGTACAGGCTGTAATTATTCAGGCCTGTCTAATGTGCGACTTGACCCTTCATCTGTGCAGAAGACAGAAACAATTACCAGAGCATTTCAGCATCCCGGGACCGCAGCTGTAGCGCGGTTAGCAGCGGTTTAATTTAGCAAAGACGAGAAACAGAGACCTCCCACAGGTGGCTGAAAGTAAATATTTTAACATCAATTTGGAGGCACTCGCTTAGCTTGTTTTTCACTGTGATTTTTCTGGGCTTCCTCTGCAGTTATTAATGGCTACTTGTGCCACTGCCAGTGGTCCGGTTTGAGGAAAACCAACTGCATCCTCTGCACCGTTTCTTTACCCGACCGTGAAAAGAAACTGAGAGCAAATGTGGGAAAATGTGAAGACTGATGTGGCATAACCACGATTCGGTTCATTTCTGACAGACTCTTCGAGGAGGATGCTCTTCCTCTGTCAGGTGTGGACATGCCTTATTTGACACCACAGGAAACCGCAGATCTGTTTGAACTTCCTGTAAGGTTGCCATGGCTGCGCTTTTTAAGTATCCCTCAGCATTTGATTTATTTTGCACATTGCGTAAATTGAAAACGGATCCAACAATGATCCTTGTCATAAGGGAGGCTGCCGCCTTTGTCAGGACATTACTCATGCGCTCTTCTCCAGAGATCCATTCGACCGACTTCAGTTTATCTGCTGCGGCCATAAGAAAGCCATAGGTCTTGTGGAGGTTTTAGACTGAAAGGGTCAAAGTTCACAAAATGTGTTCCAGTATCAAAGGCACTGGGAGTATCGGGAGAAATCTGAAGTGTGTTTATCCCATCCATCTCTTTGTGAACTGAAAACAGGACATCACAGGAGACGACTCAATCTTAATGTTTGTGTTGGCTTTCTCCTCGAAGAGCGCGGTGGGTTTCGGGGTGTGTCTTGAAGTGATTTTCAACAGAACGGCTCTCTCCACCTGTTTCTGCGCACCATCTATCAGGTGTGTGTGCATGTGGGAGGCAGGTGCACAGGAGCGGGAGTGCTTTTACTGTTGGGCTGTCAGGGAGGCCCGGATCTCCCCCAGCCAGCTGTAAATCCACAAATGTGGCGAGTTGGAGGATTTTACTGTTACTCTATCTCAGCCCCCCAATGCTTTGCTTTATGGAGATGTCAGGCAGAAGCTGGGGGAGAAGGCATTGGGTCCCAGGGAAAGAATTCATCTTCTAAATAAACCAAATCCAAGAGTTAATCGCTAATGCTTTTCACAAACTTAGGGAGTGAGAATGAAGCGTCGGTCAATGAAGTGCTAAGAAACAACTTATTTCTTAAAGGACAGCTGAGCTAAAACTGCCTTCTTTTATCTGTACTGCTGTACTTTATTAAAAGGATTCATGTGTGTTTGCTTCAGATTTAATGTATGTGGCTGCTAAGTAACTGTCAAAACAAGCCATTCATTTGTGAGACACACATTGCTGTTAAAATACATAAAATAAAATACGTTATAAACATTCTGGAAAATTTATTTCATGCAAGCAATCAGTTTGATTTGTCAACCTGATTATATATATATATATATATTTGGTCGGTAACACTTTTGGAGAAATGTAGCATTCCATCACTTGCTCCCTAATGGATCCTCAGCAGTGAATGGGTGCCGTCAGAGTCCAAAACAGCTGATAAAAACATATGTCTAGTCTGAATCAGGAGAGAGATATGCAATATTTGCTAGCAAAAACAGCCTAAAACTGTTCTAAGCAAATGTGTGGCTGGATTTTAATGTGAGAGACAACAGGAGATGGACTTTTTCACTGGAGGAAGTGTTATTATGGATTATGGACTCACATTTTCATCTGCAACATAGTTGTACTTTTATTATGTTTGTTTGTTTGTATGTATGTGTTTTTTACATAGTCTGCACTTGTCTTGGCATTCAATGTGGACAGCTAAGAATTTCATTGTACAGGGAAACTTGTTTTTCCTCACTGTGCACATGGCAATAAAAGCTTTGAATCTTGGTTTGAAATTAAAACGTCTTCATGGATTTGTTTCTTACGAGTATAAACATGAAGATGTTAGCTGATGGACTGGAGTGGTGTGGATTATTGTGATGTTTTTATCAGCTCTTTGGACTTCCTTCTGACGGCACCCATTCACTGCAGAGCATCCATTGCTGAGACACTGATGCAGAGACACATTTCTACAAACCTGATGAAGAAACACACTCATCCTGATCTTGGAGTCAGGATATTTTCAGAAGATTTTCATTTTGGGGTGAACTATTCCTTTAATACCTTTGTTAAGCAAGGATGCATTTAATTGATATTTAAATATATATATATATATATACACACAGTACATCAGAGAATCATGGATTTAATGCAGCATCTTTTTAAAGAACAGCTGATAAATCTGCCTTCATTCAGTCAAACTACATGGACTAAAAGTGTTTGTTTACTTCAGACTGAATGTACAGTATAAGGTGTTCTGTTCTGTTGGTGTGTTTCTGTGTAATTGCAAGATTGTTGATTTTTTTTCTCTTGTTTTCAGTCCACTTAGAACATCTTTTCAACAAGTTGCAAGATTTAAGGTATCATGCATCCATTTTCCTTGACTGCATTATTGATTGTTTCAAATAAGACCTCACTTCAGACTGCGAATTTGGGAGATAACTTTAAAGCCAAAGTCATTGGTTTCACAACTGTTTGTCAGCAGTAACATTCAGTATAATTCATTACAGCATAACCTGACTGAATGCTCATCCTTACTGGCAATGGTCATGAAATCCCCCCGCTGATGGTATATAAATGAGGTGCAATGAGTCTTTTCATTCTGCGTTTTTAAGAAGATGAATTTTCACGTTTATTTCTAATACTATGAAACTAAGTACGGTGTATTGGACCGCACGCTTGGTCCGAGAAAGAGAGCGAGAGAAATATAAAGGTTAAGTTGAATGTTTTCCAGTCCCTAAGGACGCTCTTTAAAAACAGGCAAACATGTTGGGCTTGTGTGTAATGATTGCATATACACGTGTATTTACACAGATGGTACATATTTAGAGAACCTCACATGAACACGCACATGGCCTAAATGCAAAGTGTCAGTCTATAAATAAATTATAGGCTGTGATTTGTTTTAGCATAAGGAGAAATATTCATAAACACCTTCATTAGGGGTCAGTCGTGGGACAATATGAAATTTGACGGTCAATATGGTTTTTTGGTAGCACTTTTATGACGAACTGTTTTAATACATTAACTGACATTAACTAACAACGAACAATACATTTGTTACAATATCTTTGTTAACATTAGTTAATAAAAATCAAATGTTAGTAAATAACATTAATGTATACAACTTTTCATTTTAATAATGTATTAGTAAATGCCAGAATCAACATGAACTAATAATAATATATGCTTTAAAAGTATTTTTCATAGTTTGTTAACTAATGTAGTTAATAATGTTAACAAACAGAAACTTATTTTAAAGTGTTACTGATCTGTTTTTAAAGAAATTAATATTTTTATTCAGCAAAGACGCATTAAATTGATCAAAAGTAGCGGTAAAAACTTTTATAATGTTGCAAAAGATTACTATTTCATATAAAAGCTGTTCTTTTCAACTTTATATTCATCAAAGAATCCTGACAAACTGCATCACAAATATTTGGCATTATCAACATTAATAATGTTTAATTAAGAATGTCTAATTACTCGGTATTCATGTTCAGTTAGAATATTCAAAAGACATATTTATATATGCCTAATATATAAAGTAAAAAATAGGCAGACAGCTGTATGTCGGCTAAAAACATCTCTTCCATATTTATTTGACCCTCTAACTCTCTATTCTAATTCTATTTTATCTATTTTTTTAATTAAAAAACTCTAACACTATAGCTTTCTATATTCTTTTTCTATTCTATCTACTTGTTTTCTTTGTGTGTGTGTGTGTGTGTGTGTATACGTATATATGGCTAATTGAGATTTCTCATAGCACTTGCATTTTATTGCTCTTTTATTGGTTTTATTGGTTATATTGTCCTCATTTATAAGATGCTTTGGATAAAAGCGTCTGCTAAATGACTAAATATAAATGTAAATAATAACCAGAAATGTATTTCGAGCATCAAATCAGCATTAGAATGATTTCTGAAGGAGAAACGATGCTAAAAATGTAGCTTTGATCACAAGAATAAATCACATTTTAAAAAGTAAATCAATAGAAAATTGATATTACAAATTATAATAATATTTCACAATATAAATGTATATAAATCAATTCAGCCTTGGTGAGCAAAAGAGATTTATCTTAAAAACATTATAACATCTAAATATAAAACAGTATATTTTACATACTGTATATATATATTATTTTTTAAATCCATAAAATTTACTTTTTTTAACATAATTAAAAATCAAGAAAATATTTGATCATTTTTTACTTGGCTACAGAAAATGCTGCACATGTTTCAATACTGCATGAAACCTGAAGATTACATTTAAGGTGGCGCTTGCATTTAAACCAGGTTTTTAAGAGATTTCTCAAGACATCCTTATTTGTGACTGACCCCTATATAAACACACGAGGCTATTTGTAAAGCGATACCCACGCTGCAGTTCGGAGACGTGTTTATACGTCAGTGTAAATGCAGAGTTCAGTCAACACAGACATTAATCAAATCAATCTTTCGACACACACGCACGGAAATACAAACACCAGCCCTACATGCTTCCTGTCACTTATCCCATCAGTTGTGCATTCTGGCCTGTGGCCCGCTGCCGTTTATTAATGAGCTAAAGGACTCGGATGGCAGACAGGCGTTAAACCGCAATTTGCTCTCACCTTTCTCTCTGTGTTTACCTCTCTGTCTCTCTTTCTCTTCCTCCCAGTTTCCCTCAAGCATTTCTTGGGCCGCGGGACAAAACGGGGGTGAAGGAAGAAGGGATAGGCAAGTCTGTCTGCTGATAACTTCCACATGTCTGTAAGGTTTTCAAATCACAAAAGCACCTCTTCTCCTTAAGCCCCGACGAAAGCAACAGAAGAGATATAAAGCCATGGACCTATTTGATCTGCGACCGAGCACCTGTGACCAGTCAGTGCAATTTCTCTTCCTTTTCCATGTCATTAGAGAACAGGCGGCCTGATTTCCCTCCTCTTCCTTTCATATGGCCATCTGCACGTCCATTCTTTGAACTCTACCTGTGCAGCGTGACCTTATTTCCTCTCCAACATGTGATTAAATGCTCTTTATCTCTTCCTACGCCCCAAATCTCTGACCTGAAAGACACTCAAGTACCAAGAATGTGAATGAAAGACTTCTCGATATGCAAGCTATACGTAAGAGCAAATTCAATGGCAGGGAAAGAGTTCAAACGATTTCCCAAAGAAATAGGCAGGGATGAACCTGGTGTCCTCAAAGATTTCCGACAACAAAACACATGAACTTGTAATTATGACTTCAGAAGTGCATTAGTCAAGTATTTGCCTATAACTACTCCGCCTCGCCCCTTGCATCCTCTTAAATATTAATTTCCGTCCTGAATGTGTTTGAGAGAGCTTCCTGCACCAGTCTCACTGGTTTCCCTGGGAAAGATGTGTAGGAAGCGGAGTGGATGGAGTTGCTGTGTGTCCTGGCGCCGGAGTGCATCCAGAGAGTCGTTTAAAAACCGACGGAGGGTGGGGGTCTGCATCACTCCGTTAGTTTGCCCCTCGCCATCAGATCGCTCTCATTACTGCTGCTCTTGACTCAAGTAGTTGTGCTTGTTCAGGACCTCGTCCATGGGATCTGTTGTTTGCTTTGACATCTGGGGGAGAAAGTGGGGTCCTGGAGGGAGGCTCAGTTTTGCTGTTTAAACCTCTTTCTCTCACTGGTAATATGTCAGATTTGTCATCTAATAGCACCTGTAATAAGTCTGAAATACTACTTGCATATGCCGCTCTAGTAAAGGACCTATAGGCCTACTTGAGAAACATTAAGGCCTATAATTGTGTCTGTCTGCACACTCTGCCTTTTTCATCATATATCTATGCTTTGGATGAAAACTTGTTCAGGTCACATTTCACCACAAAAACAACGGAGAAAATGAGCAATTATTTTTACATTTCCACAGACCATCATAAAACCATTTTTTTTCATTACTCTCTACTTTCATGATAATTAAGCATATTTCCCTCTCCAGTTTTCATTACTTTAAGGCATACTGCGAAAATCTTTTCCTTTTTCCATTCTCATTATTGTTGATACAGCAATTCTGTAATGTGTTGCTGTGAAATACTTCAATACAATATGTTTTATATATATGCATTAGCATAAAAATACAGTACAGCAAATTATACTATACGCTGCATAAATATATATATATATTTTTGCATTTAGTTTTTTAAGTAAAATGATTAAAATATAATATTAAATTAACGGCTCAATTCATGAACTTAATTGTTTTAAAAGCAGGCTTTGTTTTCTATATGCAAAATAAAACTTATAATTTATTTAGTTAGATTTTAGGGTGAAATATCATTATTCCAGTGCAATAAAATTAATTTTGTTCATGTTGTTTTTATATGATATAGTCAAAAATCATTTAAAATCAAAAGTAATCAAAAATATAAATAGTAAAATCAAAAGTCAAATCAGCAATAAATACAACAAAATAATATAATTTAACTTACAGGTCGAAAACATAATGAACAGCAGAATCTGACTAAATACTGTACAGAAAAGACTTGGATTTGTGAATCATTTTTTGAATCTATTTATTTACATGAACCGTCAAAACAAACCAGTTCACAAGAATGAATCTGATTTTTCTGTGCTAAAATAGGAAGACTCAGACTTCAAGATTCGCTAGACTCGAACACTAACGTTACATAAGAGAGGAATCACCGTTTAGGACGAATCGGTTCACTAATGAATCAAACCTTCCAATACTGCATGGAAGAGACTAATTATATTAGGAGACCGCGGTTGATTATTATTCCCTCAACTCACTCGACCGTAATATTGTGTGCTCATCGTGTATCATTAAAACAGCCATTTCGTGTTTTATCGTGCTATACCGCTACTGTTTTGGAAAAAGAAGTTTGTTATGCAAACGTCTTAGTCGCATTTTCACAGTAAGCCTAACTAAACTGTGTTTCTGTAGCCATAGCAACAACAAGTACGGTGATTCAAGACAGATTTTTGACCTTGTCTGAGGCCTTGAACCCAATTTTGTTCCAGGTTTACACATGTGCTGCTTAACTAAAGTCAGACTTGGACAACTTGACTGCAATTATAATGCTACAGTTTATGAATCTGAGGGCAGTCCAGTCCAAATAAAGCACAAAATTGACTCTGGCTCTACCAATGGGATAGCGGGAATATAACTCAGGCCGTGCTAGGGGACAAAGGCAGTGTTTCTGTTTATTTGCATTTTGGACACAATGTGCACGGCAGCATAATTGCTGAGGATCCTCTCAGAGGTGGTCCGGCATGATTTGAGATGAAGGTAGGGCTGATTTTAGTGGTTTGGTGATATTTGCTGTTTACCGTAGTAATTAAGCCATTTCTGAGCAGTGGGTCTCAAAGTACAGGCCATGCATCCCTGCGTGCCAGTTTCACAATAACATTCAGCCTGACCCGAGTCTGCTGATAGCGTGAGAACTTCTGATATACGTAAGTGCGTGTGTGTGAGCGATACGGAGGATGTGTGTTGTTGTGAGTGTGTTTGTGTGTGGGATGGCCAGTAAGGAAGTATTACGACTTAGCATGTTTGGTTTTCTCATTCTGGCAATGAACGGCGTGTCATTTATCTTATTGTACCATAACCATGGCCAAAAACAGAAGGGAACTTACTGATTTCTGACTCTTTACCTTGTGAGACTTCAGGCCTTCCACTGAAAATCTGCCAGGCTGTCTGAATCAAAAGATGATCAATCTGTGGCAGTTTGCTGACTTGAGATATCCACGTTATGGACTAAAATAAAACCTTGTGGTTTGATAAACCTACATTGAAAAAAAAAAAAAAGTTGCAAGTTTTTGTACTAAGTACATTCACACATGGAATTTAGTAAAATCCACTGTCTAAGTTAAGTGCAATAACCAAGTACATACGTTTGATTTTGCTCATTTTAGGGCAAGTTTTTACACTATAGTAAAAGTTACCTTAGCTATGTTCATTGAATGAAGCAATAAACACTATAGTCATCATATAACCATCCTTCAGCCCAACCACAAGCTCTACTCTTCAGCAAAGGCTAACCACAAAAACATCATCAACAGAACTGTCCAACACTAAACACTAACAGGCCTTTGCCCTTACTCAAAAACTCAATTTCTCCCAAAAACTCTCCCAATTCAGTCCTACATAAAGTATTAAGTTCAGTGTTTCAGGCAATGCAACAAAAATGAATTGCGTTAACTCGTAGATTTAATATGTGATTAAAATGTTAACTCCTAAGCACTCTTTTCGCTATAATTAAATGGACGTGGGCTTTAAAATGATGACAGAGTGGTCAAATTCAATCAAAAATGTCACCTTTAGATGTGTTGCAATGTCATTTGATGTCTTTGACTTTAAATCTGATGTGGTGACTTATTTGATTCAAAGGCTATAAAGAAGTGGAAGATGATTAGTAAGTGATGGCATACTTGAAGATTTCTATCTGTTTCTCACTCAAAGCAGATGTCTTGAAAACATCTGGAATATACAGGCTACTGTTATGGTACTTTTATGGTGATGTTTCATCATTTTGGAGCCCCAGCCTCTCTATTCACTGTCGTTTGGAAAAGAACAGAGATTCTTCAAAATTGCCCTTTTATGTTCTATAACAGCATATGGGTTTAGAACAACACGATGGTGAATAAATTGCATTTTTGGTAAACCGTCCCTTTAATATGGCAGCATATGCATTGGATTTGACATTAATATTTATTTACCACTTGCCATTAAACTGTTATGCAGAAATTCAAGGTGATGTAATTTGCTTTCTGATAGCGCAAGGTAGGTCTATTTTATTCTTTTAGCTATTTTGTTTTTATGCAGCTGTTAAACTTGATACATTGGCACCAGACCCCTCTCCTGTGACACAAAACACATCCACCTAGTAAAATTAAAACTCCATAATAACCTTTTATGACCGACACCACTGACCTGCTCCAATGTCAGCACAGTTAAACCATGTGATACTTATTGCTTTTTATTTTGAACCAGTGCCACATCACAACCTGGGGAGGCTCTTTATAAAATTCATTTGATGCATGGCTGGTCCATTATAGTGCTAGAGTTCCACCGGGTGCCTTTTTACAGCCGTGAATTGAGAATTATTCAGAGAACGCTTCCTAATATCCATTTAGTTCCAGACTCAAGTCCATTCATGCAGTTATAAAAGTGACCTACTGTGGCAGTAGACTTGTAAGTGTACACCTTGATCAACCAGTGTAATACACATAATGTTGATATTTAACTGTATATATTACTGTTATTTTTGTTCCTTCAATGATTTCTTCATCCCTTTGCATTTGTAAAGATGCACTGGCTAGAAAATGTAAAAATCTGTTTTTATTTCTGTGACAGTGAACACAGTTATTATTCCATGCCATTTTTGTTTTTTTGAGCCCGACTCTCATTACTATCATTAAACAGTGATGTTTGATAAAGGTTGAAACCACACTGGGAGGTCTGTGTTTTTGCGGCCTGTGTTTGTTTCTTTCCTCTCACAAGTTGAGTTGTTTTGAGTGGCTTGCATGCAGGTTCGCAACTCAATCTACTGCATATTTGCAAAGAAATCAAGTGGGAGAAGAAAAGATGCATCCCACATATGTTTTCCACTGACAATGATATTTTTCCTGACTTTGCAAATGTGTCATGTTTTGCTACCCAAACATTTTTCACTATTATTCTATGCTATAATTATTTGAATGTAGCCACATCTTTGGAAATAATTCACCTGAGCTGCTCTCATCTCTAAGTGCTGCTGTGCAAACTAGAATAGGGCGAGAAAATAATAAGTTTGAAAATATATTGATGTTGGATGTCAGTACTGGAAATAGCTGCGAGAATTGCTTAACGTTCATCTGGGAAAACAGTGTGCATTATCTCACTAGAATTGTAACGTAAATCATTTATAAACCTTTGCCAACACAGGAGAATACATAAAATAATTTCTAAATATGCCATTTATTGTATATCGTGATTTCCAAATAAAAATTTCTGAGTTTGCATGTGGCCAAATATTAAAATTTAATGGATTTAAACATCGTTTAATCACGCTGTAATGTGAAACGTCACCAGGCCGGTGGCACCCTCTGCAGGTATTTGTTATAATACATAATGTACTTAAATTAGTTATGTTAATATTATGTATAGGCATATTACATTATGTATTTTAACAGTGTTGTTCAATAAAACCATGCAGTTACTTTGGTTTGATATTTTATTTGAGCCAGTTATTATTGCCTCATCGTTAGTTTATATATAAATAGTAAATAGTCATACTAAAGCCTGGTTTTCTCTTAGGCCTGTTTGTGTTACTAAAAATATCAGATTACTCAATTGTGACCCTGGACCACAAATCCAGTCATAAGGGCCAATTTTTTGAAATTGAGATTTATGCATCACCTGAAAGCGGAATAAATAATCTTTCCATTGATGTATGGTTTGTTATGATCGGACACTATTTGGCCGAGATGCAACTATTTGAAAATCTGGAATCTGAGGGTGCAAAAAAATCTAAATATTGAGAAAATCTCCTTTAAAGTTGCTCAAATTAAGTTCTTAGCAATGCATATTACTAATCAAAAATTAAGTTTAGATTTATTTACGTTAAGAAATTTACAAAATATCTTCATGGAACATGATCTTTACTTAATATCCTAATGATTTTTGGCATAAAAGAAAAATTTATATATTTTTGGCTATTGCTACAAATATACCCCAGCGACTGGTTTTGTGCTCCAGGGTCACACTTGTCAAAATAATTAGTAGATTACTTGATTACCAAAATAATCATTAGTTACGGCCCTAGATTAGTTAAAATATTTTAAATTACAACTGCATTGGTTTGACTTTTTGTAATTAAAAGACAAATATTTTGTTATTGAAAATTTCTTAAAAATAGTATTAAAATATTGTCTCATTCTAGTGAACCAGGTATCTGTATTTTGTCTCAAGTGTTTTTTCACACCCCTAGTGTCGATAAGCGGTGATATAGCTCATAATTTTCCAAGTGTATGATATAGCTTTCATTCTTCAGGTTAACCATATATTCATGAAAAAAAAAATTCAGTTTGAATAAGGAAAGCAATAACTATGCCATAGTATTCTTTCAAATGTTTAAGTTGCCACAGTCATTGCATGCTAACCGCCAACCCCCTGCCCCACCCCGCCCCTGGAAAAAAGTTCAGGCTCAGGATTTTTTTTTTGCTTTAACCCCTGAATACGTTGAGTAAATTAAGAATTACTTTGTTCCATTAGGATGGTCTTCAATGGAGAAAGACATTTTTGACAGCACAATAGTGTAGTTAGGGTATCCACCAGCAGGGGATAAATCACACGCAATACACCCACGAGGCAATTCACAGGTCTTTATGTTCCTATAATCACTGAATTTTAAATAGTTGGTCTCCAAAGGCACAACAAGCAAGATATATTTGGTGGCGAAAGAGGCCCTGAAATGAGATGTTAAGAGGAATTTGCTAGTGTCAGATTCTATAAACAGAGGAGCTGATTTGGTTTTGCGTGGGCTTCACAGATCAGCACCTCTCTTTGGGAAGAATAATGAAGCCTACTGGGTGTTGTGAGGATGTATATCGTCCCTATGGTGCTTTTTTTGATTGCTTCTTAGTCAATGGTCTGTTTCACGCAGAAAGGTAGGCTTAATAGTCATTATGAGAATGGACTCATGAACCCCTGTCCCAGCTGACGTCTCCCTCTGGACTGGGTGTGTGTATGTTGTAGTGTATATGTGTGTGGGGTGTGGGATAATGTTGTCTTTCACACTGCAGGAAGAGTTTCGAGCCGTGGGAGGAAAAGGCATTTAAAGACTAACACACATTTCCATGTCCCTTTGCTGATTTTCCTGGATGAGCATCATAGGACTGCACATTATCACTTCTTTAAAATCCCTCTCGGACTTGGCAGCCACTCTTGGGATGAGGATGTATCATGATTTTACACCTTTTGGGCCTTTCGGCATCCAAAACTCAAGGTTCAAAAGCCACTGTGGTCCTCTTGCTGGTAACTCAATACAAAGGTTTTATGTGTAAATAAAGTTTATATTCTTTGTCATATTTTGGAGATGTTGCCAAACCATCTTCTTCCTTTGAAAGCGACGCGACCGCAGATGTTAGAAGCTTCTTAATGTGTTTTACGATTCAGAGCGGCCGACGACGGATGGAGAGACTGGGGAAATAAACAGGCGCAATGAGAGGAAAACAGATCAGAGCCGGGAAAGGGGCTGAAGAATTGCGAGATGGAGGGGTAATCTGTCGGGAAGCCGGAGTTTGGGCTGGACGAATTCACAGATGTTTTAAAGTGCTAATCTAATCTCTCTGCCAGGCCTCTTCTTCTTAACTCCTTCCTCCTCCTCCTGTCTTTCTCGTGGCTTTTCTGGAAAGGATGGAATACGCTTTAATACTTCTCAGGAGCATCATGTACTGTGCAAGGTAATCGGTTGCGGTCATTCATCTGCCTGTTAGCGGCCATGTTTTCGAGGAGGGGGACATGTGCAAATGTAATGAGGGCCTTTTCTCTTGGAAAGGATGGAAAATAGGGAAAAAAGCTTGTAGAAAACCCAGAGCTGACTAAAAACAAGTGGAGAACAGAGAGGAGGCGAGGGGGGGGGTGATGTTTTTTAGGTAATGTCACCCTTGGTGACCATCTATCATATTCGATGAACTCGAATTTTTTTTCTCAGGTAGTCAATTTATTAATTGAACAGCTCTCATTTACTCACTCACTGTTTTGTTTCTTTCACGACCAGAATTCCATAGTTATGGACGTGATAAAATACCAACGAGGATCACGTTGCGTTCCTGCTGTAAAAAGTAAAAACCCCACATATATCTAAAATTATACTCTACTGTAGTGGAAAAACTGACTCTTGCCTTGCTCTGGCCTACTGCTCTTCCTCTTCCCGTTTTCACCCCCTCTTTTTTACTGGCGGGAAATGAGGAGTCTTTGTAATACAGTAGCCACGTTGAAATATTGTGACGGCTCCCCCCAGATACATAGGAAGCGCTTGTTCAGGGAACAATTCTTATTGCACTGAACATTTTAGTGAAATCAAATACTGCTTGTTGTTTAACCTTAAACCCGAGACCACCCAGCCAGAACGGGCTGGGATATTCCTCACATCAATTGTTAATTTAGGATGAGTGGTTATTAGGGAAATAATGCAATTATTGTTCTGCTTAATTAAATGAATTACATTTGAAATGCTTAAAATGGCTATAAATTATGATCTAGAAAATGTCAACTGAATTTGGTATGTGCATGCTGATTTTCTGACTGCGAGCTTTAATCCACACCTGTCCACTCCCACAGAGCAGTACACACTGTCCTTGTTAATTCTTCTCATTGAGCAGAAATCAATCCTGCATTTTTTCCCATTGAGCATAAACCAAACAAATTGTCAAGTGTACACAGAGCTGTTTATTTGTTTCAATATAATGTCAAAAAAATGTAGTAATCCTTATTGTATGTTGCTTTTATTTTCTTTAAGAGTCATAAATTAAATCTCAAATTACATGGGTGGCTGCACTGCGTGTTTAAATTGAATGCTCAAAGTTGCCATTATCATCAAAGAGCAGGGAGAGGTGGTGCTTTCAGTATTGTCTTGAAAAACTTGAAGCCTTGAAGTTAAAAACATTGAGAACCGTTGGTCTGTTTAATAATTTGTCTGCCAAAATTATGTAATGTCTTTGAATTATCTTCATTTGGGTTTTGACTTAAACAAATAATTACAGGTGATTAATTTCATGTAATTAAATTAATCAAATTATTAATTGCATGTAATTCAATTAATCAGCTGGTTAATTTTGTGAAAGTTTTCACAACAGCATAAACTCATTAGTCACTCTTTATTTGGCATGTCATGAAAACTGGCTTAAAATAGATATAGTCTTATGCTGTTGACAGTGCTATAATGAGAAGGCCTGCTGTGCCGCTCGGAGGACTCTCTGTTTCTGTTTACCGGGCTGATGTACTGGGCACTGTTGCTATTGACCCTCGCTCCTGTCTAGTCCTTGTAGCACTTTGTATGTGAAAGTCATAAAACACGTTCTATGATGATTCCATCCTGGCAACCAGCCTCCCACCTTTCCTGCCTGCCGCTGCTCTGTGGGCTTCATCTGAGGAGTAAACAGCCGAACAGCTGTCTTAACTTCTCTTCCTTCCGTTTGTTTCATTTCCAACTATCTCTCTTTCCCCTCTTCCCTTTCTTCATTCCTTGCTTTTCTTGTCCTCTCATGTTGGCCAACAGGCTCTCAGTCATGCTGTATTCCTGCATGCTATATTAAAGGGGCCATATTATTCATGGTTATAGTATTTAATTTTTTCCCTGAAGACCTCTTGTAATGATAGTCAAGGTTTTACCTTGGTTTATTTTAACTGAAAACCTGAACCAAATTATGATTTTGAACCTTCTGTCTGGCTCTGAACTGACCGTCAGTGCCACGGTTCCTACAGTACATTCTACTTAGGCTTACAATGCTTTTAAGATATGCTGCCCAGGCTGTGGTGTACTGTATCATTAAGATTTCTATATGTTTCTATATGTTTTCTATACACCTTTGTACCTTTGATTGGCTAACCTCCATAGTAGTTGACCCTATATAGTGGACCATGCTCCTGAATACTAAATAGCTGATATACTCATGATGACAAGGTTAGGTACGGTGGCCGAGAGTGTTCAATGTGCTGCAAATGATAAAACACCTGCATGATAGAAAAAAAACACCTGCAAATTAAAAAAAATATCTTCATCAATTTGACAACACACGCTCTGCAAATGTTCACAACACAAACAAATAAAGAAACGCGCTGCAAGAACAGAAATGTGCTGCAAATACAACACAAACAAAAACAGAAATGTGCCTCAAATATAAATATATAACATAGTTAATTTTAATTTTGTTGAGGTAGGCCTAATTTTGTTGTGGTTTGGGCTACTTGCACGTTTCTGTATTTGGTTGGGTTGTGAGTAGTCTCACATAGCCAGACCTTCAGACTGATGGCTGAAGTTCTGGGAACTTTGGCCGCTTTGAATGGCTAAGGCCCGCCCAAGAGGCCATATGACTGACAGGTAAAGCAACCAATCACATTTCATTTTGTTCCATGTCACGTTTCGGGGCGTGGAAATGTCGCCACAATAACAGACAATAACAGTGTGTAAAACTCTCTGACATATTTTAAAGATTCTATGCCGCAAAATTCAGCGTTTAGTTGCTCTTGATAAGTGTTTGTCGTCAGTTGTAAACACGACGGCTTTCTTCTTTCTTGAGGGGGTTTGGCATCACGGTAGTTTTCCAATCCGACGAAGACTTCGAAACTCCTGAAGTGTTTCCAGAAAAGTGTGCCATATGCATCAGATGATTAGCCAACGTTCTGTGGGCGTGACGTCTGAGGCTGAGACTAGGTTGTATTTGCAGCACGTGCTTTCAAACCGATAAAGATTTTTTTTTTTATTTGCTGGTGCTTTTTCTATTTGCATGTGTTTTCTGAAGTTGCAGCGTGTTGAGCTCTCTTGGCCACCGTAGTTGTGGCATCATACCCATGTCAATTTCTAACTAAGCAGTGTAGTTTCCATAAATAGTCAGGGTGAACTATAGAGGAAGCTTTTCAGTGTTTTTCTAGTATGTCTGCATAAACCTAATTTTCCAAAAGACCACATAAAATCCTGTTTTCAACACTTTGACTTTTGTTTTCACAAAAGCAGGCAAGTAGGTATGTTGTGAACCCCAGTCCAGTAGGGAGCACATTGAGTTATTGTAATTCATTTTGGTTGCTTTTTATTGCTTTTCCACAGAGAGTTCCTGAGAGGCTACAGGAGCCATCCAGGGCTTGTACATGAGACATAGGCAGGCAGACACAACAACTGAGTCAACACAGGCTGAGCCCAGGGTACCTGTAAAAGTTGAGCTCACATCTACCTGAGCCAAACCTCTTGCTCTAAAGTTTTGGTGATATACTGTATCTCCCATAGCATCCACTCAAATCAGGGCACTGGCCGAGCTACACGTAGTCTGGCAGACGGACCTTGGAGAGAGGGAGAGAGAAGGCAAAAGGGAGGAGGAGCAACGAATGTGAATTCCAGCCGAGCGGGGATAGCATCCGCATCGCGAGACACCTGTAAAAACATCATTTTTCATCTCGGGCTGTGGGGGAAGGAACAGACTGAACATGGAAGAGAGAAAGAGATGAAGGATTTTTGGTTGGTCCATGTGTGCATGTGTCTGATTACCTTCACTACCACTAAGTCCTTGTCCAGGTTCTTGCTTTAGGTTTCCATTGCCCACAAAGCCATACTCTGCCCTGCCAACTTGTTTGGTTCTGGGGTAGCAGGTTTACCAGCTTGCCAAGTTGGTTGAAGCTTATTCAGACACCTTGTGGGGGTACCAGTTTTCCATGACGGGGATCACTGACCAGGGCAGTTTCTCAATACCAAGTATGCAAAGTTCGGACGTGCGTCCTCAGTAGTTCGGACTTCGCAAGTTCGGATTGGAGTGTGAACTCCCGAGGACGGGAGGACACAAGTCCAGTAACTCTGCAAATGGAACAGCAGCATACTTGATAACGTCAGTCAGCTCGCCTAATTTATCTACAATGTGTTACAATACGACGAAATACGGTATCAAACACCACTGCCTCTTTTTGTTTTCATGTAAACATATTAATAGCTGCAAAAATTTATTTCAAGGAACGTGCATACATTACAGTGAAACAAAACTATATCAAACAGCGTTGCCTCTTTCCTGTTTCATTTAAAATATTTATAGCCACAAAAATGTGGTTCATAACTTTTACACGCATTATAATAAAACGAGATGATATCAAACACCACTGCCTTTTCGATTTTTTTCAAAATATAAAACACAACCCTCTTTTTGTTTTCGTTTTAAAAATATAAAACATTAATATGTGGTTTAGGTAATATGTGCGCATATACTCTGATTATCTTCACTGTGTGTATTATAAAATGAAATATGACAAGCACAACTCTGCCTTTTTTGTTAAATGTCAGGTTTAATGAACAATAATAGCCATTATAAAGTAAGTATAAAGTATAAGAGACTTATGTAATAGGACAAAAGCAAACAATTCAGTCAAATGTATGTAACGTTAACAAAGTCAGCGCTGTATTATGATTAATAAATAAATAATTTATGAAACATAACTTTGTTAGATATAAGAGAGTAACGTTACATAGAGTTATGTAGGCTTTTGGGGTCATTTGAAATGTGGTAATGAACTAAACTGAATTGCTAAATGACAGAGCTATGAATCCTGTCAGCTAAAATGGTTGGCAATAAATTAGTCTGACCTATACTTGGAAAGTAAAGAGGATGGTCTTTGAGGAAATACATGGGAACATCCACAGCCACAGCCATATCACCCTGCAGCCCAAGACCGGTTGCTCACTGAAGCTAAGCAGGGTTGAGCCTGGTCAGTACCTGGATGGGAGACCTCCTGGGAAAACTAGGTTGCTGTTGGAAGAGGTGTTAGTGAGGCCAGCAGGGGGTGCTCACCCTGTGGTCTGTGTGGGTCCTAACGCCCCGGTATAGTGACGGGGACACTATACTGTCAAAAAGCACCGTCTTTCGGATGAGACGTTAAACCGAGGTCCTGACTCTCTGTGGTCATTAAAAAATCCCATGGCACTTCTCGTAAAGAGTAGGGGTGTAACCCCGGTGTCCTGGCCAAATTCCCTCTACTGGCCCTTGTCTATCATGGCCTCCTAATAATACACTTGATTGGCTCTATCACACTCTCCTCTCCACCTGTAGCTGGTGTGTGGTGAGCGCACTGGCGCCGTTGTGCTGTGGCTGCCGTCGCATCATCCAAGTGGATGCTGCACACTGGTGGTGGTTGAGGAGAGACCCCCCCACATGATTGTAAAGCGCTTTGGGTGTACAGCAATACACAATAAAGCGCTATATAAATGCATCATTCATTCATTCATTCATTCAACATCGCCTCTGCAGAAGGTTGAAAATGAGCACCTCACACCTATTAATTCTGTTCATAAGCTTTAAATGCATACCCAGGCCACGTTTTGACACGTTGCAGACTACTTGCATACTATGAGTGGAAAGGTGGGTTCATTGGGGACCCAATGAACACCTTTCATACGTAATTAACATACGTTTTATAGAAAACAGTGTATACCATTCAGATAACTCTTCAGATCACAAAAACACATTTTATTACTTGATATGTAATATTTTTTACGTTAGGACCAAACTACTGAATGCAGCTTTAAACATAACAGAACGTTTTATCACTTCATATCCTGTTCTGTTCTTTTCAAACAATATTACTTGAAACTGGAGTGTTGCTCAACAACATTATGTCTAGACAAGTGAAGACTTCAAGCACAACGGTTTGAATACTCACAGCTTCATTCTCTTTGTCTTGGCTTATGCTGAGGTCTCGTCACTGCCTGTGGGTTCCTGAGTAATCAGCAGCTTTTGTTTACAGTAAACATGAAAAGAAAGATTGCATAATCATAGAGGGCTAATTTTTAAGGGGACTAATTAGGCTATTATAAATTGGGTGTTGACAATTGAGTTTATCAAAGGTGGCAGAGATGAAAGACAAACAGGGTGTAGAAATGCCTGTAGGTAGAAAGCATTAAGTGCACATAAATTGATGAATGCCATTTAAATTAATTTTCTTTTATGAACATAACCTATGCTTTCCCATGGGTGCTGTATGGGCCTCGCTGTTGATTTATGGCTCTGGGAATGTGCTGTATACATGTAAATATGTCAAGGCCACTGCAGTTCAGTTCATAGGCCAACCCGACCCTAACACCTGGCAAGATAAGCTCTGTTTGTGATGGCAAAGAGATATGGAGATGAGAAAGAAGACACCACAGGTCAAAAGTCATTTTCATGTAAGTATGTGGCTTTAGTGTTACTTTTAAGATGTTTCATGTAGTCTTTCACACATTCTTTTTGATGATGTGGAACTTTTGACATCTAAGTTCAAAATATAATTTTGATCTGGACCTTTCTCTCTCTCTCACACACACACTGTAGAAGATTGATGTAATGAGCTATCTGTAATTTTCAATCTTTACCTTTTCAGTCTCCAAAGGCTTAAGGAACTGAGAATACTTAAGTTCCTCTCATTTATTATGAGATGAATGAACATCAAGACCGCTGCAGACTGGGTCCAAGATCCTCAACAGGATGAAAAACAGATGTTGAGTAAGAATCTATAATGAGGGCTGATGAACTTATGCGGACATTTTGCAGTGTGTGAGAAGTCTCTTCCTATCACTTCAGATCCCTTCCACCAGATAACTTTCTCTCTACATTTTTACTTCCATCCTGAAATGACTGTACGTTGCTAAACTTAACTGGTCTTAACTGGCTTAAGCTGGTCTAGCTAGTGTCCCAGGGCACGGAACCCTCTAAAACAATTAAAGTTTTAGAAAAGCAATTCAAAAGAAATCAAAGATTGAGATAATTAGAAATGCCTGATTAGTTTGCTGTTTATTATTACACATTTCACATTGGCTCTAGACAATTTCAGACCATTCTCAAGGCTTTTGTTTAAACTGCACATAAAGCATCACACTAAAATATAATCAGCTATTCATGGCAGAACATCGGAATAAGATCTGACTTTTTTTTTTACCTGTTGTCTATAAATACAAACAGTTTGGTCAACACTTGTGTGATAACTACATGATGACAATAGACACAAAGTTATGTATAATACCACTTAGCAAGCTTGAACACCTATGGCACATAACATAACATTTGGCACCGTGGAATGTTTAGGCAATTTTCTTTGTTTCACAAAGCTTCAATTGTAATGAAAGAGCCCTCATAGTTCAGTCAATGCCAATATAAAGCTGCCATGATTCAGTGCTGTGGTTTTACAAATAACAGATGAGTAGCACCAGTTTTAACTGGCTTTAAATGGATCTATAAGGCGTTCTGGTACTTATATATCTGCAGTATTTGTCAAGATTAAATATTCCATATTTTCTGCTATTTAAATAGATATATATTGATGCATTCTTAAATTAGATTTACTTTACTACCATAGAAGTATTTGTATAGCAAATGTTTCTTTGGACTGAACCGAACATAAAAAAATAAGAGGTCACCATAAATAATAGCACTAACACATTCAGACAATAACATCATAATTTCTTGGTGTCGTGATTTTTAAATAGCTCATAAGGAGAAGTGCCCTGTAATCAGTTATAGTCTCTGTCACAGTGCATACTTTGAAGTTTCTTTTGCAACCAGAGATGAGGAGTTCAGTTTTCTTATTGTCTCCCCTCAGGTTCAAGTCTGTCCAGCGCCAAATGCTCAATAAGAGTCCACGGTCACTTCTTGGTCCCTTTGAGTTGTCAATGATGTAATGATTACGAGGGAAAGACGCACAAAATAGGAGCAGGAAGGACACAACAACAATAACATACTGTAGCTACTGGACACCTACAAGACAGAAAGCTGGAGTGTACTACATAAGACAGACACGTCACATTGGGACTGAGTGCTTCTAAGGGTCGTTATTCACACAAATACAATGCTTCATTGGACACAAGAAGTCAAAGCTGGATTCCAGAGGACTACGGGAAGGTGCTCATGTTTTTAGTATGACCATTTTACCTTGCTTTCTTTTCTCACTTACTGCTTTTACTCCTATTTTTCCAGTCCACCCTTCTTATCTATTCCATGAGCATTTTTCTATCGACAACCGCAGCCCTCCACCACCATGTCTTGATAGTTTTTCAACACCACACGTTCCTCCTGGTCCAGGTAGAGGAGGGCGATGGGGCTAAGGGCCGTTGGCACACAGCAGGCCCGCGGCACGGCTCCGTTTACAGAGTTGACCAGTGTCTGCACCATAGCATGGCTAGATGAATTCATATGGTCAGCCAGTGGGAAGCGGCACTCTCCTAGGCAAAAGAAAGCATCGTAACCGGACGGGGCCACGATCCATTTATTCCAACCTACATCTTTGAAGTCCACGTACAGCGGGTGTCGACGGCAGCGAGCGCGGGATAGCCGTTTGAGCTTGGCAGCCCTCCCACCATGTCGTTTCACTCGCCTTTCATTCCATCCCACCCGCCAACGTGTGTCAGAGCCCTGACCCCTATCACCCTTAAACCTGCCCCCGGTCCATCTGCCCCTGCCTCGTCTGCCAGCAGGGGTCTGCTTTTTGAGGGGCACAAAGGGCTCACTGCGGCCATCGTGACTGTAAGTCACCAGTAATGGCCTCTGCCTTGCCCAGCTGTGCTCATCCTGCCCGGTGGACCTGCTCAGCCGCAGATGTCTCTCCTTGGAAAGGCTGCTATTATTATCAGCAATAATGTCCAGAATGAATGACAGGCTCCCTGACCTCTCTGATAGATTCTGAAACACTTCTCTATCCAGGGGAAAGGTTTCCCAGAGTTCTCTGGTCTTTCGATCTCTAGTCAGTGGGCGTGAATGGATCAGTGTTGGCTTTGATGCAGGGTCACTGTTGGAAAGATAAAGGCTGACCACGTGAGAGTCTTCACTTGATCTCTCGTGCAGAAAACGGAGCTCTGCCGACACCACGCTCTCTTCTGTCGGAATGGAGGACAGATTGAAGCCAATGTGAATGCTGTCCCCTGACGTTTTCTGCTCTTCTGGAACACTCAGGACTGTAGAATCTAGATGAGAGAAAAGGGAGACAAAGTTCTTAAGCTGTGAAATAGTTTCTTTCCATCATGTTCAAACACTTGATTTCTGGGTAATGGCATAATTGTCCAACTAAATAATAATTGCACATCATTTGCTAGGAGCACTTATGAAAATAAGCCTCGTCCTTCTTAACTTGTTCCAAGGTGTCTACGCTGATGCCAAGACTCGAGTGAAAAATATCAGAACATTGAATCCATGGGTAGCTTTTTCAGTTTGCATCCTGGCACCAAAGGCAGGTTAATTGACTTCCACACGTCTCTGTGCTGTTTACGGTAAATTTAGCCTTTTACGACTGCCAAGGGAATCTGTGTTCCTATGACCTAGTGCAATAGCTGCTCATACCTGTGTGGTGAAAGCATCGGACTGTGTTGGCTCCTTGCACATGCTGGGAGGGGTAGCTAAACTCTGGGTCTCCAACGAGATGGTACTGTTGAGTGTGGAATCGATACAGGTCTAGAAGATACTGGGGCACCCGTGCCTCTGTACTGGGGTTGGGGTGTGACTGTAGGCCCAGGCGGGTCAGCAGGAGGTTTTGAATGGTATGGGCCAAACTAGGTTCCAGAGGACTACCAAGGTTTTCATGAGTCTGACTGGGACCCTCCTGTTGACCTGATGAGACATGAGGTAGCAGCAGGATCATCAGAACCAGTAGGTTAGCAGGGAACATGTTGGACCTGTGGAAACATAAAAAGAGGAGCCATTGTGAGACTACTTTAGATATTTTTTAAAAAGTTTGTTTCTCATTGCTATTTTGAACCCCATTGACTTTCACTGGATGGATAAAAGCCGTCATAAAGGTTTGGAATGGCACAATGACAGAAATTGTATTTTTGGGTGAACTATTACATTAATTGATTGTATTTATTCCAGTCAATTAATGAATACCTGACTCAGAAGAAATAATGGTCAACATGTATTTCTTGTCCCATTTAGTGTTGCAATTGACCATATTTTTAGCTTTAGCCATTGAGCCATGTGTCTTTGTTTTGCCTTATATGTTAGCTGATTTAGCGCTAATAGTCTGGTTTGTTGCAAAGAGTGGTAAGAAACTATCGCTCTGTGTTTTTGTTGTTGATTTACTGGTATTTGTTGTTTTGGAGACCGTAATCGCAGAAACAGTGTCATTAGGGGACTGAAGTAGTTTTACAGAGATTATGGTGTGTGCTGTTTGATTTAGAGGTCTACAATGGGCCTGTTAGACCAATTCATTAAGCCTGTGTCTCTTTAGTTGATTTAACTGACAAATGAGAATAACCTAGGACATAGACCATTGGTGTGCTGTGTTCTTGAAAAGCATGCAAACCTACTTGCTTGCAAATTCATATAGCCTCATGCAGGGCTATGCTACGCTACATTATGTACATTATGTGGCGTGACTTACTCTAGGATGCTCATGAGGCACATGATCATTCTTGAATGATTATAACGGTCAGTGCATGATGAAAGTAGATTTGAAATTTGCAGTTTGTTGACTTTGTGCTGCTGCCAGTGACCCAGAGAAAATGACTCATTGTCATTTGTGTGATTTCATTTGAACTATCCTTCCCATCGGTGCCATCTCTAAGCCAAAATAAGCCTTCAGTGGGTCCTTTACAAATACGTATGTTGGTGTAGTTTGTGAGAGGTGTCATAGGGGTAATTTGAGGCCTTTGATAGAAACAATGTTAAATTAATATTTTGGGTTAAATACAACTCTATCAACAGCTTCAGCTAAAATTGAATTACAATGGAAGCCAATGGGGCATCCATTGTATGCTTGGCTTTATTGTCTTCTTTAATAACGGTCAACACAGTCAGTAGTTACATACTGAGGGATTAGTCTAAATGATTTCTGTGGTTTCAATTAGCTTCCATTGCCTATATAGAACTTATCTCGTAATGAGAAAAATATGTCTCTACAAGGTGCTGGGTGGTCTCACACAGGCCAGGAACACTTACAACTGAGACAAACTAAATGGTCTTTTGATGTAGAATGTGCTCAAGTCAGGACTTGCTGAGCAGTGACTCCTTAGGGAGTCTTGGATTACTCTCAACTGCAGGTGTTAAATGCACTGGAAAAGAGGATGTATACCGTCCTCCCGCTGTCCTCTACGTCCCCTCCATCTCGCTCACACTCATTCACCAAACCCCAGCTGAATCCTCAGAGGACACACAGGATAAGACAGTCCCCCACGCCCACAGCATCCGGCAGTAAAGTAGATTAAGTGACTTTTACCCATCTACTTGATTGTTCCGCCCAGTGAGAGCTCACAGAGGTGTAACTTCCAGATGGAGCTGTTCTCTTGAATGCCGCCTCCCCACTAAACCTTCATTAGACTCCTTTGCTTCTGTCTTCCCCGCAGTCCCTCCCCCCCATCGGCGTGTGTTTGGGCCACATACGTGTTATGGTTTCTGTTGTGATTGGATTCGACAAGTAATCACTTCCTCTACAGGGAGAGCAGTAATCAGACAGAGGGGGCGGAAAGAGGTGTTTATTAGACCCCAGAACAGACAGCGAGAGGTGACCGCAGCAGAGGAAAGGTCGTCCAGACTCGTGCCATTACCAGAGCGACATGGCCTGTCGACCTCAGAGTGGAGGGCAGGGTTTCTTTGCATTCACTTATCTCTTTCAGGTTTCTTTCCACATTTTTCCCCCCTATTTTTATTCTTCTTATCAGTCCTCTTCCTGTAAAGCATGACTTCCAGAATTGATATATTGTTAAACAGTTCTAGGAAAAGCAAGTTCCCTCTCTCTCATGTTTTCCCCTTTCATATTTACCCAGAAGTCAGCAGTGTTGGGCCGTAGGGGTCACAGTGCCTCTGCTTGTTGCTGATTTATCCTCTACTGCTGTCTTCGTGTTTCACATTTCACTCCGTACCCCGATCCCTCCGCTCTCCTTTCCTGTTGTTCTTCCTTTCGTTCATTCCCTAGACTGCTTCTCCCCAGCTCGCTCCCCCCTCCCCATTTTGCCATTTTGTTCTTGAAGGAACACTCTTAAACATGAATTGCGCTATGTTTTCAGATGCAAAAGGTACCCACACTATATCTTGAGTCCCCATGGCACGTGAGAAGTCGCAAATGGTAGAGCTGTGCCTCTGTTCTGCTGCATTAAAGACATAAAATCATTAGAATAATATTGCAGGTAGCCCGCAGGGGTAGTTTTATTGGAGTATATTAGCACAAAACTGTAATTTATCCCAGCTGGACCAATTAAGAGATAATGACAGATTGTGCCCCATAACATTCAGTGGAACAATCCTCTTGTGACCGTACACACATACACACGCACAATGCACTGTTACAGACTGAAAAACACACTCCAGAACTGATACAGTTATAGGAACATACACCCACTTTCTATGCAGCTTGCCAAAGGGTCAGCTAAGAACAGACTAAAGTGCTCTCCAAGGATGAGTAGAGTAGACCAGACAAGAAATTTCCTCCCAGAATCCTCCCCTAACCCCCACATAACATTCTGTTATCAATTTGACTGATTTGACGGTCCCGAAACCCTCAGACAGTGTTGTATTATAATCTGGCAAATGCAGACGGATCTAAATGTATGATCTATTTTAGTTAACACAACATTGTAACATCCCATTTTGTAAGCTCTGAAAAGACACATCACATATCACAACTTCCTTTTTCTGCCAGATTGTGTCTTTATGATTTATCCAGTTAGCAAAGGGCTTGCCTGTTTGTTTGCTGTACATTTTATCCCCTAAGCCAAAAACATATATTCAGCTCTCTGTCAGCCCTGGACAGCAAGGATCTACTCTCCACAGTCATTTCTTCTGCATGCTCCAGCAAGGCAATCTTAGCAGTCCGCAAGTCTTTTACAGAACATTGACTGCTTTTTGCCTTCGGTGGAAACATTGACCTGCCTGTTTCACATGTTCTGAGGATGCATCTCCACTATGAATCTGTCATTGGGTTTGGTGAGTAACACGTGTGAATTTTTAGCACAGAGACAACAGCTTGGTAAGGAATGGGTGGTTGTTTGACATTTCAGATTTGAGTCACACACTGCAGAATATAATTTTGTTAATCACTATTGTACATATTGTCTTGTTTTCCATTGTCTACACATCCTTTAAACAAGATCATTTGACCTGAGAAGCGAAATTCTTAGATACAACTTGTTTACAGCAAATAAGGAAAAACCATAGTAAAGTTTATATGATTTGTGCATTTTTGTTATACAAAGGGCTAATAAAATAAACTTAATTCAGGAATTATTTTCAAATTTTCTTACACAACTTTGCTTCTCATAGTCAATTTATCTCAGCTGAAACAAGTTTAGATATTCTACACAAGCACTTGTCACTAGTTTTGCCCGTGGCACAGGATACAACTGATGTTGCAAGCGTCAAGGTGTTCTGCTGCGGAGGTTGGTACTCACATCCAGGTGAAGTTGGAGGTGTGCAGAGTCCATGGTTTGTCCTTGAGCTCCAGCGTTACAGACCCTCTCCTCTCATTCGCTCCTGAGGACGGAGTGGACGCCGTCTGTCTCTCCTGGGTTAGTGAATGTACCTCGTCAGCCTCTCCAGCTTGTCCTCAAGCACTCATCCTCTTCTGAGTGTCAGAGAAGTGCGTTCTTAGAAAACATCCACCGCTTCTCTGACTTCCCTGTTATGCCAGGACCAGAACGCAAACTAGCAGCTGAGAAGGAGACCAGGATAAGGAAATGGATGAGAGGAAGAATTGGAAGTTTGTGCCAGCTAAATTCCCTTCTGTCCCTCTGGCTTTGTAGCTGACTTTCTCCCTTCCTCTCTCAATCTGTCTGTACTTCTCTTTTGTGCTCTCCTCCCCTTTTTCCTCCCTCTCTCTCTCTTTCTCTCTCTCTCTTACCAGCTGGTAAACTCAGTTAAACTCTAATTGACTTTCCTGTCCATTCGGATCCTCCCTGATAGTGATGTCACCGATGCCCCCTCCCTCCACCCACCTTTTCCAAACACACACACAAACAAAGATAAGGTCAGGGCTGATTTAAATACACAGTACAGGTCAGATTGCCATTTGCAACTTTACATTTGGGTCTAAATGTTTCTTTTGCAGGAAACAGGAAAAAAACGTGAAAGATAAATTTGAGCACACAATGGGCGGCACGGCCAGTTAATCTGACATTATCTGAGCAAGTGTTTAATCTGGAGGGAGTCATGAAGGTGAAAGAGAACTAATGATGATACAAGATTAATTCACTGTCATTGGTGCAAATGAACAGCCAGAGGGTGCCAGGAAAACACATCTATCACCAGCAAGAGAGAGAGAATGGGGCACGAATATAATGAACACAAAAAGAAAGAGTGACGAGAGAGGGGGCAAGGTGTGCTCGTCCTTCCGGTGGAGTGGACTGCATTGGTATGCATCTGGCAGGGCAATGAGAAAATGTCTGTAACCTCACAAGCATCGTCTGACAGATTGGATTGCATCTGTTGAATCGGTTGAAACACCCCGTTCTCAACACACACACTCAAATACAGAGAAACCGGTTCGCCCATGCAAGGACACTACTCTCCAGAATTTTCTATGGACTGTATGGTGCACATTATTCACAGGACTGTATGATGCAGATTTTACATTGGACATCAAGTGGTAACTAAAAAAAATCAGACATTGCAATTCATTAACATGAATATAGAACAAGAATATGACAGATTTGGATTTGAAATGTGACTTTTAAACATTTTTAAATTTTTCCCTTCAGTTTTCCATTTTAGAATTTAGTTTGAAAATTTGAATCTTAATATTTATAGGTAATTTCACCTCCAAAAAAAAAAAAAAAAAACCTTTCTGTTAGTGTCTAAATTTAATGTTAATATCATTTATGTCTAAAATTATAATAAACACACAAACAAAAATATTTTTGTAAATTTTTATACATAAATTGCACAGGCACAACAATATGCAGTCTGAAGTAGAAATAATTTCATGCTCTCTGCTTCCAGTTATTCACTGCGCAAAACATTGTGGGCACCACAAATTATATTCACTGCAAGTGAAACCACAATTATTATAGTCAGAGTTTATATTTTCTTTATTTTGTGTGGTTTCCCTCGTGGTTTTCTGTATAACGACATATCATGCAACCTGTCTAACTTGTCCTAACCTAATCTGACTAGTTCCAACTACCTGACAGTTGAATTTGTTGCAATTACTCAGTTTGATTCGATGCACAGTCTAGATATGGGAAGAGTTGTTCCTAAATGCAACCCATTTTGGTTCAATGAGTCTGTTGCTGAAAAGAACTGTTGGCTGAATGAGGGAGTTTGTCTAGAAATAAAAAGGAAGGAAAAAGAGCAAGACTACTGTTGGATGATACATATGAGGATCTTCCTGTAGACTTGCTCTCAGTTGATGTTCGCAGTCACTGTTTGAAACGGTTCAGAGAGAGAGAAATGTCATCGCCCTCACATTTCCTCCTCAGAGTTGGGAGAGTCTTCTGCATTCCGACACGGGTGGGGCATCCTGAATTAATGTATTTATTTATTGGCCGCGATGTCCTTGTGCAGATCTGTGAGAATTTATTCACAAACTATTCCTCTCTGTTGTGGCGTGCTGTTTCTGGCTTGTGGTCGGCAGGAAAATTACATATAACCGAATGCAACCCTCAAATGTCACTGGAAATATTTCTTCTTAATCCCTCGAGATGCTTTGTTGTTTGACTGCCACCATCTGCTCACTCAATAAACTTTATTATTATTTATTTTTTTTTTTTTACATGTATTTTCAGTCCTAGCATGTACTGGCACGAGTTTCCCATTCCATGAATTACTCATCATAGCCATATAGGGAAACCGGATGAGATTTATTGCTAAACTAATCGAAAATGTGACACCCGCCCCAATGATGGCCATGATTTAATTTCATATTTCCTTCTCTTCTCCTCTTACCTTCCACTCTTTCCCCTCTATCTCGTTATGTTTTGCTGTTCAGCTCTGTCCATATGCTCACCCACCAGAGGCAGGAGGAGTTCCCGTCCACTTTAACCTCTGATTTCTGAGGAAAGGAAATGTGGCCCCACTGGAAATGATATAAGAGGCGTTATAGCTTTACATTCATGTAAACTGGCATCATTTTAAATTCAAGTTGATTTTTTTCAGGGACTAAACATGATATTCAAAGTTCATTTATTTGTCACATACATATTACTGTACATGCATGTGATGTAGTGCAGTGCAATGCTTATCCACGGTGCCTTGTTCCACAGTAATACTGTATTATGTACAGTATATACCAGTTTTGTTTTTTTGTTTTAAATAAAAAATGGATACTACCACCATGGACATTGTAAAAACAGATATGGACAAACTGATGCAATATTTGATATTGATGCTGCTCTGTTTGTTGTTGGGGGTTGCACTTTATTTTGATGGTCCCCTTTAGAAATTCTGTTGACTGTAAATAACTTTGTAGCTTGTCAACTAAATCTCATTAGAGTAGTAGACTGCTAGGTTAGGGTTAGTAGAATGAGTTGGCATGATTAAAAAGTTCACTGTCAAATTGTTTAAAATGGCCAATTAAATCAAAGTAGGCGTGGTTTATTGTTCACAGAAGCTGAACATGAATTCCAGCACAACGTTTAGTTTTAGTGTTAAAAGAGTGCGAGGTAAGAAAGAAGCTAAATATTTAATATTTTACAAATATGTTAATGTCAAATGACTGACCGTGATATCCAGTGATGCAAACTATTCTATTCTTTTTTTTTTTTTTTATATAAGCTTTATTATTCATGTAAAGGAAATAAACATAAACAAAGCCTTTTTTTTGACACATTAGGCATACAATTAAAGGGTTAGTTCTCCCCAAAAATTAACATTTACTTTGGATGCCTATTTGGAAGTAAAGATAGTTAGGCAATAATGGATTACTTGTATATTGTTTTTCAGATCATTCTGAAGCTTGAAACTTTTAGGTGAAAAGAGTTTCAATGGAGGGGCAGAAACCAAAGAAAATATCTTTTGTGATCCAAAGATGAATGAAAGTCTTATGGGTTTGGAACAACACAAGGGTGAGTAAATGATGACAGAATTTGCATTTTGGTAACTTTTTAGGAGTGAATGCGTGCGTGTTATTTGCAAAAAGCTCAAATGCATTTCTTTAAAATAAATTACATTTATTTTACTTTTACTATTTTTCTTTATTTTTATTAATTCCATTGAATTCATTTAAACCCGTTCTATTCTTTATGTAAAAAGGGCTGCATTATAACGTCACACCTTAATGTTCAAGACATGTTTATGATGACCTAAGACTTCAGATTCATTCTGTATATGTTTTACTTGCATTTGAAGAGCTCAGTATAAACAAACCATTTCAAAACAGAAAAGAAAGCAATGAAATGAGCTGGTGCATGCAGGGACTTTTAGTTTGATGGTATTTAATCTGAGTTTATTTAACACAGGTGATTAACTTGCTCCAATAATTCTCGCTCTGTGTTTTTTCTTCCACACAAATGGACAAACACGGCTTGCTTTGCATTCGATAGAAATTCCAAAGTGCATTCTGAGATAAGATTCCTTTCTCTTTAGGTCAGTGTTTGTTGAAAGACAGAGAGAGGGAGAGAGTGATGAGATTAGGATGGGGGCGTCCCATGCCTCGTTCCCGTAGCCGCTCTTTGAATGAGACGGAGAGAGACCAGCAGCTTCCTGAGTGTTAATCGCTGTGCTGCCAGCATACGTTTGGCAAGCCTCGCTTCTCTGCATTACATGATAATACACGGCTGGCCATCATAGATATATAAAGACACACACACACACACACACACACACACACACAATCTCATTGTATTGTCCTGATACTCTACCTCTCCCTCCTCCACAACACATTCCAATGATATGATCGGTGTTTAAGACCAGGTCGTCACATGGGTAAACGTGCACCAGGGTGTGTGTCTCTATGTAAACATGTCAGGCTTTTTGTCCCATTTTGTTATCAATGATTTTGACAGTGATCTAATGCACATGAGCTTGGCGTAGGTGGATGAGAGTCTGTGTTGGCGTCCCCTGAACCTTCACCTTGGCCCTTAGGGGCCCTGACACCTTCTTTTAGAGACACAATCAAGCATCAGTTCACCCAAGGGAAGGTGTCAACAAAACAAAGATTTCAAATCCTTGTTAAACTTCAGTTCCTGATAAACTAATGTTCAGTCAATAGAGTTTATGCGCATTCCCTTTGACTTGGTGGTAGTTTCTTAATTTATTCCATACAAACAAAAACAAGTACTGGGTTAAATATGCAAGAACTGCTGTTGATCTGTACAGTTTTCATTTAATGAAGCTCAAATTTGATGTCATGTCAACTTACAAATTCCGGAAAAAAACTCAGTGAATTAAGAACAAATGCAATTAAAATGGCTTTGGCAAGTAAATAAAACTTAAACAATAATAAATATAAAATCAATAAACTAACCAAAATAACTAGCCATTCAATCAGTAAAATGACCACTAACTTTAGTATTCTGCATGGATTGAATTGCTACATACGAATCTGAAACAAATAAGCAATTAAACCAAAGTTAGATTTTACAAGTTTAACCGCAGTGAAAAAAATTCAGATCAGGGCCCATATTCACAAAACATCTTAAGGATAAAAGTAGCTCATAACTTGCAGATTTAGGAGAAAATCTTAAAAATAATGGGCGTGTCAGTCTATTTTTGTTCTAAGAGTATTCCTCAAAGCATTTTAGCGCTAAAACATGCTCCTAAATCTGTGAAATGTTAGGAGTAGTGAAGAGGACTTCTAAGTCACTAAGACCAACTCGCAACTATCCTAAAATGGCAATCTGCCTCGGAACGTCAACATTTTAGAAATATTTGACGATAATGAGCTTTTATAAAGGTATCGCCTTTGGTTTTGGAGGTTATCATCTCCAAATCTTACTTTGATTATATGCTTGTTTTCATTAACCAATTGGGCAAGAAGTAACAGCTGTTCTTGAGTCCAGTTTGGTTTTCTGTTTCATGTCTTACTGCCATGATTATTCTACTTTGTTAATTATGTTGGCTATGCCTCACTATTCCTCACATGATGTGGCAGAGCGAAAACACACACTATAATCCCATATTCTTATCTCAACAGCCTCAGCTAATGTGATCAGCATTCTCACCACTCAGGTAATGTTTACTGCAGCCGTAAGAAAAGGCTTCAACTACTCTTAAACTGTTTGACTGCTTCTCATCCTGATATGAACTCCCACTGAGTGTGTTTTCTTGTAAGAACCTGCTGTTAAAGCGATACGAGCTGTCATTCAAACACTCAACGTGACGATATATTCAGAACCTGCTGATACGCAGACGTTTAGTCTAATCTTGTTGATTAGGAGTCTCAGCTCTCAGTTTGCGCTCCTAAACGATAGCAAGCGGCACTCTTGTCCAGCAATTAGCTCTAATCTAGGAGGCAGGAGGAGCATAAAGCATCGGCCAGCCCCAGGGGTGAGGGGGGTCAGAAAACGAGACGGAGGGGCTTTCAGAAGAAGAGGAAGATTAGAACTAACAGGAAGTGCACTCTCCTCTGCTCATGTAAACGTGTCTGGGTGACTGGACGTCTGAAATAAATAAATCGGCCTTGTGGGAGACATCCGTAGCAGCGGTGGAATTTTTCCTCCAAAACAGAGAAAGCAGCGCGACACACGCATAAGCACACAAACCCTGGAGATCCAAACAGGAACACCTGCGATTCCCTGCACCACATCCATGATCCGTGTCCATGCCGACCATCCATACTGTGTGTAAACTGTGTGTATCTATCTATCTATCTATCTATCTATCTATCTATCTATCTGTCCGTCCGTCCGTCCGTCCGTCCGTCCATCCATCCATCCATCCATCCATCCATCGTCCGTCCGTCCATCCATCCATCCATCCATCCATCCATCGTCCGTCCGTCCGTCCATCCATCCATCCATCCATCCATCCATCCATCCATCCATCGTCCGTCCGTCCGTCCGTCCGTCCGTCCATCCATCCATCCATCCATCCATCCATCCATCCATCGTCCGTCCGTCCATCCATCCATCCATCCATCCATCCATCCATCCATCGTCCGTCCGTCCATCCATCCATCGTCCGTCCGTCCGTCCGTCCGTCCGTCCATCCATCCATCCATCCATCCATCCATCCATCCATCCATCCATCCATCCATCCATCCAACCATCTATCTATTCGATGTTATTAATAATAATCAGTCTACACAATTCTTCTGCCAAGTAACAGTTCCAGTAAATAGCTTATTCACATTTGTAGACGTTTTATGCTGGAATATAGTAAACTAACCGGGTGCATTAGTGTACTGTAGAATGTGCAGATCCGAGAGTGTGTGTTTAAGAGTGTGTTACAGAGCACGGCTCATCCAGCACTAATTATAATGTAAATAACACAACAGTGTGTAACAGTATCTCACATTATCCCTTGCAGTTAGTGAGCAGTAAGCTGTGCAGTATGTTATGGATAACTCTATAGAGACTTTAGACTCTTGCTGAAAAGACCAAATCATCAGTCTCTCTTTTGTCCTCATGGGTGGCCTCTGGATTTAATGCACATGTCCAGAATCTGCCATTCGATATCAGAGAGATATACATCGCACTCTAAACACATGGAAACTCAGCACAGTTTGGGCTTCAGACAGAATTTCCAAAATAAGGCTGTGTGTGACCCATCGTAAAAAATACTAAAAATCATCAAGCGATTGAACTTTTCTTGGAAACTGCGTCCACGCAGGCATGCTAGAGAGCTGATGGAATATAAAACACCACTCCAGTCTCAGATCTCTGATCAGAAATCCCATTGAAAGGATGATGGCCTAATCCAATATCACTGGGATCAAGTGTCTCGTGAAAACGTCCTTCAAAACATCTCAAATCAGAAAGATAATGTTTCACCTACAGATGGGAGGAGGTTAAAACACGAACAAGAGAGATAAAAATGACAAAAGGCAGATTGAGAGAAATGACAGAGAGAGAAAAACAGCAGGCCGTAATTCAGAGCTGGTAAGACAGCGCAGGACGGACGGTCCACATTGCTGGATGTGTTATTTATGTCTGGTGCGGAGGCAAGGCTGTGATCCCGGCCAGATGTGGACGGTTTCCAGAGGAAAGAGCCTGCAGGTGCTCACATGTGCATTCACACACCTGTGCTCCGCTCCTGTCACAGCCTCCCTCCGTTCCTCTGCAGGTCACTCACAGGGCCTCCGAAGGTCGAGTTGAGACCCCGTACCATGCGGTACACAGAGACCACAGGCCAAAAACAGCTGCTTGCATGTGTGGATGATATAGTTTTAGCAGCAGTTTTCTTTCAGCAGAGTTTAGTGTCTGGCCGTGGTAAACAACAGGACAAACTCATTATGTGTCAAACAAAGACAAAGGGTGTTGGTAACTTTTATTATTTTGTCTTCTATTCATCTTGGAAGGGCTCTTGCATCATTTAAATTACTTTTATCTCACTTGTATATTAGTTTAAAGCTTCCACTAAGAAAAATAGTACATTGCAACATAAAAAGTCCAGCAATAAGACAAACACTTTTGAAGTATTACAGTTTTTATCATTTGCTTTGGCTTATTTATTTTTTTCAAGTGCAATTGCTGCAACTTTTATTTATTTATTAAATTTTTCAAATGAGAAATAACTCCATTGTATGATTTCAAAATGTAGTAACCCATTTAAATGCGTTTATAATATTATAGAAATGTAAATATTTATATAATGTAATGTAAATGTTAATGGAATGCCACTTTGTTTGTTGACAATGACTTCCGTTTTCTAGCTGAATGATATTGTGTATCACATTTTAGGTAGAGATTAGGTAAAAGTTTACTGGGGAAAATCAGAGCAATATTTCATAGAAAAACAATATGCATATATTTGTATTTATGCAGTACATTTGTTTTTTGTAGTAGCAGAAAACATTCCATGTCATAGATAATTATGGAATATACATGTCTGATAGATTTTCATAATTTGAAAAAGAAAAAATTCAAGTTGCGACAATTTTGACAGTCAGCTCATCAGTTTTGATCAGCAAGCCATGTGCATTCATTATTGTGCAAATTATAGATAATTCTGCTCATTTTTTGCACGCAAGAAAGTAACTGTTCAGAGATCTATACATATATATAATTCGACTATTGAGCCAAAATGAGTGAGAAAAACTGATTTATATATTATTTTTTAAACATACTGTTTATTATATAGAAATATATGAAGGCTCAATACAGCAACTGACCAATCAGAATCAAGTATTCCAGGACAGAATTTAAATGCGAGTCTGCTTTCTGCTGTTAGCTCATTTGTAAAACTATAGGTGCTAAAATAAACACAGACAGCATGTGCAAATACATGTGCAAATCACTCTTCCACCGAAGTCTAGGGTTCGGCATGGCCTTGTTTGACTGGAAGGAGACCGAGTGTAGTTACGTGTGTATGTGTATCTGTATATGTCTTCTGTTCCTTATCTAGAGCCAGTGTTTATTCAGATCCAGACTCACTGATAGGATCAGTAAATACGCTGGCCAAGAGCGACGTGCCCTGGGACCCAGCCAGTGCATCCCTCCATCTATTCCCTTTCCTCTCTGCCCTTTTATTTTGTCTTCTTCCCATCTCATCATCCATCCCGCCTGGATCGCCTCCAGCCCCTAATCATGAATCCTGCCGCTCTTCCTCTTCTCCGGTTGATCGTACAGAACAGACAATGTCAGGTCGGCCCTACTTAATTTGGACGAGAGACGGAAGCGGCGGCGGCGTCCCGCAGTGACTCTGGCCTGATAATGACTCACGCGCTTTGGCTGATGAAGGTTGGTGACCCCAATTTGTGAGAGGGAGGAGAGAGGGGCGGATACGTCGACGTCAGCGGCTCGACCAACGGCTGGATGTCCTTGTCCTGACTGACGTAAATCAAGCGCTGGAGAAAAAGATGTCAGGGGAAGAGGAAAGGAGAGAGAAGGAACAGTGTGTTGGGAATGAATGTGCATGTTTGAGACAAATTATAAGAAAAGAAGAGATACGAGAGCCAGATCTCAGCTGTACACTATCGAATCAAAAGACCAGTTACACAAATGCTCGTATAATGGTTTCAAACATCTCTTACAAACTTTCTTAACGCTTGTGCTTAAAATATTCTTGTAAATCTCATTTTGCTATATTATCACCAAATATTGGACTCAAACTTGTCTTCTTTCAATCAGCACAGGTTTTGTATTTCTTTTTGAAACTGATTGTTCATGGACTGCATTGATCTGAGCTTATACACCTCTATTTTTAGGTGAAAATCAATATTTGTGGACAATTTTGGCAACGTTCACTCAAAAAGGTGGTGCATGACATGTGCATAATGAATGAAAACAACTTGATAAAAAGATTGAATCTTACATTTTGTGATAATATAGCATAATGAGTGATTTACAAGCAATTCTTGTAGGCCGGTCATTTTTAACCAGGAACACCACAAGTGTAAGGTGAGAAAAAAGTCCCAAAATAAATATATTTGACGTTGAGTGAGGAAAGTAAGTAGGTTTTGGTTGTATGCGATAACATAGAATTTTCAGGAAAAAGAAAATCCTCTCTGGGTCAGAATAACACAACATGAGGTTTAAATTAGATTTTTTATTTTATTTTATCCAGAGTAATATTCCTGTATCATCACAGTTTTGCTATTTAACTGCTGAGTAACATAGTCAAACCACACTAGCACACATTCATATAGAGAGTTACAGTCATCCAGACAAGGCTGTTTACAAGTCTTTACTTGAACGAAAAGCTTAAGCAATGAGCTTGAGCTGGAAGAAACCAAATGACACTATAAATCAAATGTTTTTTTTTTGTTTTTGTGCAAATAGGTTGATTAGGAAATGAGAGATTTAAAGGGATAATTCACTCAAAAAAAAAAACAATTCTAAATAAATTTTCACTCACTCTCCTATAATTTCGAACAGACTTCTGCAGTGCACAAAAAACAAACAAAAACAGATATATTGACAAATGTTTTTGGTATTAATATCAATTGCATATTACTGCAATGCAGACAATTATTTTAATTTAAACGAAAAATGCCACAGTAAAAAAAAAATAATAATAACAATAATAATAATAATTGTTTGAAGGTTTGTTCTCTTATATACAGTGGACAATCTTTGCATCATTCAGTGTATTTCATGTAATTTTACTGTTACAGTAAACTTGCCGTTTTGTTAATTATTCTCTGTGTGTCAGCTCACAATTAATGGTATTTCATTTAAATAATAGTATTTCTTGTTTTTGACAAATTACATACATTATGGTCATATATTACATCTCATGTTTTTAAATACATGTTTATTGTATTATTTTAGTGTCGTGTGTTATCATTGTTGTGTGCTGTACTGATGTAAATGGCACTATGAACCTTCTACTATATATTAGTGTTTAGATGATCAACAGCATTATTGTGTTAAACTGTCAAATTGACTTGTTGTTCTGTAAAGTTGTTTACTTTTTTTTTTTTTTCTTTTAAGACATCATAAGACATTTCTCTGAATTTCTTCTTTCATGTTACCCATGCAGAAGAAAGCAATGTGTCTTTAATTTGACTTAAAACCCAAACCCATCCACAGAAAAACTCACTGGAGTAAAATAAGTGATAAAGAGCCTCTCCTAATTTCATCTGCCTGCCACTCCACCGATCAACACAGCTGTGGTCAGGAGACAGATGAGAGGATGAATGCAGGAGAGAGAGAGAGAGAGAAGGGAGGATGAGAGCAATGTAACAGCTCAGAGGACATAGGGATGGGATTATGGGAATCAGGCTGACGTGCCTTTTGTCAGAAAGAGTCCTGCCATATTTTTATTTCATATTTGGCACAGGGACACTTAAAGGAAAAGTTCACCCAAAAATGATAATACTGTTGTTATAGATTCCGCAACACTCAAACATTTGTCAAAACGTATTTCTGTATCCAAACAACACGAGAGAGTGAATGATTTATCATGGAGTGCTCATTTAAAATCTACATTTCTTCTGAAATATATGTTTGACCTTAGAAGCAACTAGACTGGTTTTCATAAAGAAAACACACACACACACACACACACACTAACAGTGTTCTTTGTGTATCCTGTCCACAACATTCCTGGAGCGATTCAATGTAACTACTTGAATAAATTGGGGGCGATTCATAATGTGTTTTGACAGAAAGCCCTTAAACTGCCTCTCACCAGAGAAGAATGCCGTTCAGCGTCAAAATGAAAATAACTCTGGCATGGCAGGGCCCCAGTTTTAGGACTTGGACCGACAACAAATGTACTGGCTTCCAACAGGAAACTGCTCAGTAGATATTGCTTGTCTACGTCCTGTTTTTGTCTAATTAGAGAATTATTATAGCAAATTCTTAACAGCTTTCTTTGTCTGCCTGTCAGGCCCAATGCTTCCAACATCAAACTCCCTGAAACCTGTTCACTACAGACAAATACTGATGCTATTGATCCTATGTTCTCCATGCAGTTTATATCAGTGGTGACCATATGCATTAAGGAAAATCAGAATTGCACACATACAGAGCACAGGTATCTTGAATATTGGGTCCCACTTTATATTAGGCTTTAACTAATATGTGTTTACATTTAAATTAATCATACAATGCACTTATTGTGTACATACATGTTTTTACATTGTACGTATATTTTTAAAAATACCTATGTGTAATTGCATCTGTAATTAATTTCTGTAATTACATTTATAATTACACCTTAAACCTACCCATACCACCAAATTCGTCCCTAACCTTACCCGTATCCCTTCTCAATAGCAGCAAAAGTGATTTGCAATACAATATGACCACAATAAGTACATTGTACTTATTTTTTTAATGTAAGTACATAGTAGTTAAGGCGACTTAATATAAAGTGAGACCGAATATTGACCGATTTTGAAAAGGACCACTAATGAATCTCACTTCATGACTTGATTTTCAGTATTATTAAATTTGATGCAAAGTTATTTTAGTATCATTGAGATACACTCAAATATATATATATTTTTGTATTTTTATATTTTTCCTTTTAGTTTTAGTATTTTTTTTTTTTGGTCTTTTTAAATTATATAAAACTATATTAAATTATTTATTTAAAAAATATGCATTTTATTTCAATTTTAGCTTGTTATTTTAGTATATCAAGTTATTAAGCTAAATGAAAAATGTAGCAACTAGCTTAAATAAAACATTTCATTCTATTTTATTTCAAGTCAATTTTTTATGGTTTATGTTTAGTTTTAACTCTAATAACCTGCTTTGGTTTTAAGGGCAGGTTGAGCATCAGAAACACAGCTAGCATTAGAATTAGTGTTAGGTTTACACAAGATCCAGACTTAACATAAGTTGATCCAGACTCATCCTCCTCAAGCCGCACCGCTTCCCAGAACCCAAAACATTTAGTTTTTTTCAGACTGATACTGGTCTTCAGAAAGCGTCTCCATAGCTGGTTATCATGTTCCCATCGGATAATGCGTGGGAGAATGGTCAAGAGAACTTCCCCATAAGAGAGAGTTTAATGTCATCTAAAGCAACGCGGTCTCTCATTAGCGCAATCTTCCTGTGTTTAATCCCGGAGGGGTGTGGGGAGAGACCCTCCACTTTGATTCAGATAAAAGCAGCTATCTCTCATCTCTTTATAATTAGGATCTCCCCTTGTGTGCAGTCCTTCCTGGCGAGACAGAGGCCGTGTGTCCCACCCAATCTCCACCTGTTTGCCCAGCAAAAAAAGCCTTTTAGTAGAGTTTGCTAAGACAAGAATCACTATTATAGAGTTTACAACAGACCTCTATGATGTATTACAATTCAGTATGTAACTTGTCCAACATTATTTGTATTACAGTGCCTTCTGATGCCTTCATTTAATTTTTGAATTTTTTCACATGCTATTTATGTGGATATTTTATTGATTTTCAATATGAAAAGACATCCTGAAAATAGTATTATATTTAAAAACTAATACTGGAATTATCATACAAGCATGATATTTATCTATTTATTTATGATGTGAACATATTTTATGCACAACTAATCAAAATTGTGGCATAGTTTCCAATATAAACAACAATTGTGCCACTAATAAAGCAAACATTAGTCTACTGGGGTATTAGTAAATGTGCCATTGAAGAACATGCTTGATAAGCACTATGAGACATGAAAAGTATGAAATAAATTAAAATAAATAAAACTATAAATAAACTACAAATAAAACTATACATAAAAATATACTTTAAAAAATGTCTCTCTCTCTCTCTCTCTCTCTATATATATATATATATATAAATATAAAATGATGAAGAAAAATTAGAAAGTGAAACTCATTGGAAAAAGTGCCTCATTTTTGCAAAACTCCCCAAAACTTACCTATTTATAAAATTCACTGCAGTTATCAACTGGAATGAACACTAGTGGCAGTAAAACGCCGACAACTTTTATTCCTTTTCACACAAACTATGATTATAGGGGCAGATTATTAATTAATACAGACATATTTTTGCTATGGTTCCTTGCACAATACTATATTATGAGCTCAAAACACTTTTACTATAATGCATGATTAGTAAACTAATACATTTTGGTGCTTGCATCACATAACCAACTCCATATATATGGCTTTTCTGTAATAGTAAACTTGCTCATTAGCGCACCCGGTACAGCATTTGATGACATCCACTTATGATGTGTAGTGCTCGATATGAGTCCCATGAAACTTGAGTCACGATAAAAGAGCTCCAAGACTTGTAGAAACAAGCTAAAATGACATGGATGCTCCAGCAAATTTGATTTCTTTGCTTTTGTTAACACTATTGAACAGGTTTAGTGTAGAGCGTTAACCTTTTAGCATCACCGAATGTTTCATTCCTAGACCGATGCAATATGTACGACAACCAACGTAATTAAATGTTCCTTGATTTACGTTCATCTATAAAACGAAATACGCTTTTAGCGCCACTCACTGGACAGCACCTTTCACTTTGAAAGCATTACAAAAATGTCAATTTAAAAACAGTACATACTTTGAGATGTGCTGGAAATTTGTGGGAATTAAAAAAAAGCCAGAATTCTCTTTGTTAATTGACAAATTAAATAGTAAGACTGCAAGAAGTGTTTTCTTTTCTAATTGTCCACAGAGTAAAAAGTAACATCCAGTCGTGTTTTGAAGTGTTTTACGGGGGCATGGGTTTCTGTTAGTGTCATCGACCTTCTTCTTTGTCGTTCTTCAGGAGTGTGATCGGTTCACGGGCCGCATTAACTCCTGCAGAGTCACAATCACTGGAGCAGCTCCAAAATTCCTTGAAAGCAAGTTAAACAAAGCTCAGGCCGACCGGGTCGAGGGTGACTCAGAGTGCCTCTGGCCTTCACAATGGGCACAGAGCGGTAAACATCCCAAAGAGATGGAGCCAACATCTCTGCCCCAAACCAAACATTACAGACAGTGTGCTGACCGAGATACAAAGTCAAATACTGTACGATGCCTTTGTATAGATCTGTTAGTTTATTCATCTTTCATAGGAACTCAGGGCTGCTATCCTCCTCAGGTCCCATTATCTGTGAATCACAGTGATGTTCAGGTGAACTAATCGCACGGAGGAAACACTGGATTCTAACACAAAAATAGATCTAGAACAATGCAGGTGATAACAGAAGGTCACAGGATGATGGACGGACGCAGCCGTTACAGATTTCACATCAGTCATGTGACTCCACTGAAAGGTACATGCAGTCATCGCTGTAGAAAACATTGAGTTATACGTATGAAAATATATGAGCTGAGAGCTTTTGGCCATTCATTCAGCTGGCTGGTTTTGTAGAGATGGTTCAGAGAGAGACCGCAGGGTCTGTGATGTATTTTTGTAAGTTATCACAGACATGTTCCTGCGCCTGGCAGGAAGAGAGAGAGGGCCGCAAACAGGACGGACTGGAATGTGCTTCCTGCTGGCCAATGGAGCTGGACAGGGCAGATTTCTTGTACCATCGCTGACTCACATTCTCACACACACACACACACACACACACACACACACACACACACACACACACACACACACACACACACATATGTTGGTTTTTGTGGTTTATGGGGACTCTCCATAGGCGTAATGGTTTCTATACTGAACAAACTGTGTGTGCTATTGCCCTACACCAACCCTACACCTAAACTTAGCCCTCACAGGAGACTTTGTGCATTTTTAGATTTTCAAAAAAAACACCATTTAGTATGTTTTTTTAAGCCTTTTGAATTACGGGGACATAGGCAGTGTCCTCATAAACCACCTTCATATTGTAATACCTCTGTCATACCCATGTCATTATACAAATTTGAGTCCTCATAAACCACATAAACATGCACACACACACACACACACACACACACAGACAGAGGGGTGCTTTTTCACTGTAAATCATCAGGCTGCAGGCACAAAACATGCTTCCCATGATCTTAAAGATTTTTGATCTGAAGGCTTGAATGTTTGGAATTACATTTAAAGAAAAAAAGTAAAAATAAAAAAAAAACATATATATATATATATATATTAAATGTAATAGTGGGTATGAAACAGGGTTATAATAGTTAACTAAAACTAAAACTGTAAAAAAAAATTATTTATATAATAATAAAATTATATATAAGCAAAATGTATTTTAGTTTAATTTGTGTAATAAAATAATTAAAACCTAATAAAACAATCTAATAAAAATTAAAGAATGTATTACATTTTATGATATTAAAATACATTCAAAATTTAAAAAATTATAGTATGTCAATGCTCCTCTGGATACGAAAACTAAAACCATAAACATTTTTGTTGCTTGAAATAAAATAAAAATATCAAAAAGTCTTATTTTGACAAAACATTTTTGATTTTCATTTTAGTCATTCCATTTTAGACATTATATATATATATATATATATATATATATATATACACATACATTATATATATAATATATATTATAATAATAATATTATATATATATATATATATATATATATATATATATATATATATATATATATAATTAATGTTAAATTGGCCAATCTAAAAGAAAAAATACAGGTTACCATAAAAACATAAAAAAAAAAAAAGTTTATTAAATCAGCTGTTTTGAGAAAACATTTATAATTTTTAATTTTAGTTTAACTTTGTGTACTAAAATAAATATAGACAAACAAAAAATAAAAATAAAAAAGACAAACACAATAAAATGACTCATTAAAATGAATTCAAATGCTCTTCGGTTCACATAAAAAATAAATCAATAAAAACTTTCAACGACTCCCATATGAGGAAAAAAAAGAATTGAATTAATGCCTCACATGTAGATGCTAATAGAGTCCATTCAGTAAGCATTAAATAAAGCACTTCTGTGAGCGAAAAACAATCCAAAGAAATGCAGATCAATTCGATGCACTTTATTTGACTGCAGTAGTCCTTCACTCGTTCCTTGATGGATTCAATGAAACATTTAAAGTAAATGAAGGGGAGGAAGATGATTAAATGTGAGCGATGAACGTCTTACGTAAGCGGTCGCAGACCTGCATCTCAAAACATGATTACTGCTGGCTATAGGTGAGCAAAATGACTAGCGCAGGTACGGTTCATGACTTGAAATATGAAATTAACATTGCATGTCCTTGTAAGCTTCCTGATTAAATTATGAGGAGCTGAGAGCACACAACAGGACGGGTCTATCTGTCTGTCTGTGTGCTGTAGGATGAGTCATCAGACCCAGCCGCTCTGCCAGGCCAACTTCACAAACAAAGGCACAGTCATTGAACAATGTCTAATGATATTCTAATAAAACCGGCTTTGGTAAACAACCTCGTACCTTTTAAGAAGATTGAATGTCATTGATTCTCCTCGCTCCATTAGCAGGATAAACTCCTGTGCCCTTAAAAGAAACTCTTTGGTCACAAATAGATGACTAATATGTCGGACGGCTGCTTTTTTTGTGTAGCTGAGTTTTCAATGAAAAACTGTAACACAATCATTTGACAACTGTGTGCTTTTGTGCAGGAGGACGCATTTTCAGAGTGACATGCAAAAAAGTAAAGACTCGTAACTCCAAAAACTATAGCAAAGAGAGTCAAACGGTCGGTATCGTTTGAAAGGAGACTTTTTAAAACTGAATTTGGACATTCTCATGCTGAGAAACTGCTAATAAACAGCATAAAATAAAAAAAAATAAAATAAAAAGTGTGTTCAAGGGAAAATTTACATAATATCAGAATATCTTCTTTTGTGTTCAGCAGAAGAAAGGAACTCATACAAGTAAATTATGACAGATTTTTTTTTTTTTTTTTTTTTGGAATTAACTATCCCTTTAAGTGTTTATTTTATTAAATTTTATCTATTTGATTCTGTAGATTTCAGTTACAATACATACAGTCATGGCCAAAAATATTGGCACCCTTGGTAAATATGATCAAAGAAGGCTGTGAAAATTAATCTGCATTGTTAATCCTTTTGATCTTTTATTTGAAAAAAATACAAAAAATCTAACCTTTCATTGGATAGTAATAATTTAAAATGGGCGGAAATATCATTATGAAATAAATGTTTTTCTCATTGGCCACAATTAACGGCACCCTTTTATTCAATACTTTTTGAAACCTCCGTTTGCCAGTTTAACAGCTCTAAATTTTCTCCTATGATGCCTGATGAGGTTAGAGAACACCTGACAAGAGATCAGAGACCATTCCTTCATCCAGAATCACTCCAGATCCTTCAGATTCCCAGCTCCATGACGGTGCTTCTTCTCTTCAGTTCAGCTCACTCATTTTCTACAGGGTTCAGCTCAGAGGACTGGAATGGCCAGCAGAAGCTTGGTTTTGTGCTCAGTGACCCATTTTTGTGGTGTTTTTGAGGTTTGTGTTTGGATTATTGTACGGTTTGAAGATCCAAACATGGCCCATTATAAGATTTCTAACAGAATCAGTCACTTATTGATTTTTTATCTGTTGGTATTTGATAGAATCCATGATGCCATGTGTCTAAACAAGATGTCCAGGACCTCCAGCAGAAATATAGGCCCACAACATCAAAAACACATCAGTATATTTCATTGTACACATGGGGTACTTTTTATCCCCGTGTTCACCAAACCCAGTGTTTGCTGCTAAAAATTTTTTTTTTATTTGTTTCATCTGACCATAGAAGCCATAGTTCCAGTCGTGTCTGATAACTGAATATGCTGGAGATTGTTTTTGGATGAGTGAGGAGAATTTTTCTCCCTAACAACATGTGGTGATGTAGGTGCTGTTTCTTTTTTAAGGTTTTCTGACCCCAGGACTTACTATTTTCTTCAATTCTCCAGTTGTCGTCCTTGGAGAGTCTTTAGCCACTCAAACTCTCCTCCTCACCGTGCATTAGGACGATATAGACACACGACCTCTTCCAGGCAGTTTCCTAACATTTTATGTTTTCTGGAATTTGTGAAGCTCAATTATCTTTTGCTGCACATCAGAAATATATTCTTTGTTTTTTCTCATTGTGATGGATGATTAAGGGAATTTGGGCTTTGTTTTCTCTCCTGTTTATATTTCTGTGAAACAGGAAGCCATGGCTGGATAATTTCATGTTCATAATCATCCTGGAGTACTCAAAATTGTGAATATGAATGGGAATATACTTCAGAGATATTTTACTCATAATAATTTCTAGGGGTGCCAATAATTGTGTCCAACGTGTGTTTGAGAAAAACATTTATTTCATCATGATACTTCCCCCCATTTTAAATTCTTATTATCCAATGAAAGGTTAGATTTTTTTAAATAAAAGGATTAACAATGCAGATTAATTTTCACAGCCTTCTTTGATCATATTTACCAAGGGTGCCAATATTTTTGGCCACGACTGTATTAAATTACAATCCTCTTTCACTTACATCAAACTTTCCAGATTTATTCTATATTCTTAAGATTTTTAATAAGGTGTTTTATTCATATATAATTCACATTTATTTCTCAAAAACATGGTCAAAATGTTTATTTTTGTTTTTTTTGACCGTATTTTCTGATTTATGGAGTGACAAAAAAGACAAATCTGAAACCCTTTCTGTAAAAACCTTTCGTGTTGATCTGGCTTTAACCAATCCAACTAGAAATATATGCAAGTAACATTTCAGCAAACTTGTAACACAAAACAACTGTCATAATGTAGTGATTAAACTGGACTGTATGTGGTGATGTGTCCTGATATACTGCTAATCTTTCTAAAACACAACTCCATCTGTTGGCTTTGACCTCACAGCTCATGCACTCTTGAGGATTCGTTAATAAATCAGCATTGCCATGATGTCAGTTTCCTGCGGCTTCAGAATAATTAGTCGCAAGGCATTTATAGTGCACATTTTTGTAATGTGATTCATGTGCAGTTTGGATTAGTTTAATTATTAGACCGGCTACTTTCAAAATGAAGGCTGTGCTGTTGGCTTTGATGGAGAACCTTTAACATCCATTGAAACTTTCCACAAAAGGTTTTTATTGTAAAACAAGGTTCTTTAGATTATTAGAATGTGCTTCACACAAAGAAACTGTTCAATGAAAGGAAACCAAAAATGTTCATTTCAGAACAGAGCTCAATATTGCAAAAGTTTATTACAAACAGCAGCATGAACAACAATGAACGCAACGAGACCCACTGCACTTTAACTCCTGTGCATGGCCCTCACAGTTCAAAAGAGCAGGAAAGCACATCTTGGCTCCTCAGGAGCGCCTCTCTCTGGACCCCCAGAGGAGTCTCCAGATCAGAGACCTGGAAGCGCAGCACGTCGATGTCCGAGGCGCCGAACCTCGCGCGCACGCGCACGCGCTCGTGCATGTCGAACTGGACCAGCTTGTCCCTCATCAGCGAGAGAGTCCACAGAAACCTCTGGCGCAGCTCCGAGCGCAGCCGCTGCTCCTCTTCATCAGAGGAGGAGGAGGAGGAGGAGCACAGCGCGATGAAGCGGGGGGAGCTCGGGTCGAATCCGCGGCTGTTGGGCTCCGGTCCTCTGGGCAGCCGCAGGACGCTCACTGCAGTCTTCATACCGCTCCGTTAAACACCTGCTTAAATCATACACACATCACGAACTCTCCTGCGGTAAAACTGACCACACATAACACACCTGGAGCAGGAGCTGCTGTTGTTTACCTTCCTCATTCAACACGAGCGCATCTCAACATCCGGCCGGAAGAGCCTAGATCTTCAAAATAAAAGTCATCGAGCAAGATACAAAGAAGTCTTTCAGCAAATATGCGTTATATTTATTAAAAGTGACAGTAAGGACATTTTATGCTAAAACATATTTCTATTTCTAAAATTGCTGTTGTTTTGAACTTCATCAGAGTATCTTGAAAGCATGCATCGCGGTAGAGTGGTCTACAGCAGGGTAGAGTGGAGGAAAACGCCCCCTACTGTTTCCCAAAAATAACCACAAGATAAAGTCGACATGCATTTTTATTGTAAACTACTTTGACAAGAATGATGTAGAAGTATTCACCATGAAGCTTACACTGGTGATGCACCAAAACACATTTGAGAGTAAATTATCTAATTTTCAGAAAAGCGTTTTAAAGCGTGTTGTTTTGTAGAATAATAGTTATGAGAACAGTAGGGCCTGTAGATAGGGACTACATGTTATTTAAGAAAAATATAATTCTATTTTCAGAATATAATCATCATTGTTTTTCTCAAACGTGGGATAACCCCCCCCCCCCCCCCCCCCCCCCCGGCTACTGTAGTTATTCTGTTCTGAACATCACATCCTTCTTCCATCAAATGTATTCTAGTTGGTTGAATAAAAATATTTGGACTTTATATTTAAAAATTACTTCAAGTTAGCATCAGGTAGTTAGTTAGCTAGCCACAACAAATATTTTATAAACTGGCTATTATAATTGTGTAATTCATAAGGAGTGAGAGCCAGAAGAGCGTAAGTGACATTTATGGTGGATATATCAGATGAAAGCTCTTAACGAGCTCTTTCTACTAGCAAATACTGCCATCCATGAGTACACATGTTTAATAGAAACAACTGAAATCAGTACACATCAGTTTTGGCTCTCCTGTAAAGTTGGTACGCCTTTCTGGTTATCACCCCTTGTTATGTTCTTTTTAAATTTAAGCTAAAGCTGCCTTTACTCTGATTTAGCTGTAAATGCATTAAAGTAAATTGCTTTGTGAGACAGGGGGCATTTTACACCAGCCATGGGGGCAGTTTACCCACCTGTGGGGCAAAACGCCTCCTTGGTACAAGTTTAATGATTATTAAAAATCGAATATCATGAAAACTCTGGTTCCCTATCGATACTCCACTCGTACTGCGTCTTGCTAAAGACGCTATGGGAAAAAGCCTTTTTTCTCCTTTACTGAAGCCTTATTCAATCACGCAGTGAAACTGCACGATCATTGGTTCGTGCAGTGTGTTAAAAACGAACCAATGTGTCGGCAGCGGAGCTGCATGAGCCTATGGCGACGGAGCCCGCCAGATCCCGCCAGAATGGGCGGGGTTATCTGGCTATATAATCGGCCGTCTGGCCATAGGATCCTCAGATTTCTTCTCCTTCAGCGACGACATCTCGCCTTCGCTGATCCCAAGAAGCCGCCTCGCCGTTGACACGCCTCGCAGCTGAGCCAGAGACCTCCTGCCAGCTGAGACGCCGCTTTCACCGCGCTCCAGCCCCGCAGAAGCCCCGGTCTGTTCGCTGCCGCCATCCGGTGAGTGCTATAAAAATGCATATTTATCGGCGTTGTTGCAAATGCCGCAACAGCGAGTGTGGCTCGTGCAGGGGATCCTGCACGATGCAAAGAGCAGTGAGCGCGTGCCGCCTGTCTGGGTCTCGCCCACGCACTGACTGCGCGCTTACTGAGACAGCTCGTTCGAGTATGAGTCTCGCTCTTCCCGCTCGCTGTCCGTCTCTGTGGAGGCAGCTCCGCTCTCCCGTTTCCTCTCTCTCAGCAAAGCTCGGAGAATGAAACATCAGAGCCACGGAGCTTCCTGCAGCGCTCGGATCCGCCGGTGTTCACACGTGAGAATCAGAGCTCCTCCTTCATTGGGCGGCTCTATTCTCTTTGGCGGACCGGAGTGGAAAGTTATGTGTGTGCGTCACTGAGACTGCGCTCACACAGGCAGCCTGCTTTCACCGAAAGCCGGGCTTTACTCTGATTTGCTCGCGGTCCTCTATGTAGCAGGCCCCGCCTCCCCCCTTCTCTTCTCCCAGTCAACTCGGAGACAGGAACAGCGAGTGAGGCTGAGCAATCAGGTTGAGTGATTTTTCGCGCCGGCTTAGCCCCGTGTGTTTCACTCTGCATACAGCGCTTTGATCTGCCAGCGCGTGTGGATTAGCGCGCCTCATTACATTGAGTGGCTCAATCCTTCTGCGCGCATTGTAAAATGCTGCGCTGGGCGGCCACCCACTCACGTTTATTTTCTCCCAGTCACCTCGGAGAAAAAGACGGTAAAATCGCATGGCTGGGCGTTCAGGCTTGAGTGATTTTTCGCGCCGGCATAGCCCCGTGTGTTTCACTCTGCATACAGCGCTTTGATCTGCCAGCGCGTGTGGATTAGCGCGCCTCATTACATTGAGTGGCTCAATCCTTCTGTGCACATTGTAACATGCTGCACTGGGCGGCCCCGACTCTCGCGTTTCTCTTCTCCCAGTCAGCTCGGAGAAGGAGACGGATAAAAAAAAAAAAAAAAAAAAAGGCTTGAGTGATTTTTCGCGCCGGCATAGCCCCGCGTTTTTCACTCTGCATACAGTCTTTGATCTGCCAGTGTGTTTACACTAAGTATTAGCGCCTCTTGCAGCTCTTTGATCTGCCAGCGCTACTTTCATTATGAAAGCTTCAGTCTGTCCCTGCCGCGCTCACGGTCCCTTTCTTCAATGAAGGTGGCCACGCCTCCCCTGCTCTAGTGTTTCTACTCTCCCAGTTATCTCGGGGAAGAAACTGCAAGCTCCAGGGTTCGCGCGATCAAGCTTGAGTGAATTTACGCCAGGGCAGCCCCGCGTTTCACTCTTTGATCTTGGCTCGCCTGCTTCAGTGAAGATGGCCCCTCCCCTCGTCCGCTACGAGCGGATCTGAGAGGATGCGCGCGGCACTTTTGATCTGCTGGTGTGTTTACACAATGGTAATTAATACCCCTCTTCTAAGAGTGGTTGATCCTTTTAGGCAGATCGAAAGCAAGTTGTCACTATGATTATAACTGACAGCTTCAGACTCCTGACGCTTCTGGGCTGTGCCCACGGCCCAAATGGCCTCTGTCATGCCTCCAAACACCCCGTTTAGCTCCGGGTGCCGATGGCAATGAGTTTGTGGTAAATACTGTTGTGAACACTGGGCCCTTTCAAAAAGCGCCCACACAACTGATCGCTGTTATAGCAAGGAAATAAAACACAAACATTTTCAAAAGGGAGTACATTCCTCTCCCTCTTATCACGAGCTTCAGGTCCCCGCTTGGCGGCCTGCCACTCGAGTTTATCCTGCCCCTTGCCACGCGGGCCAAGGCCTGGAGGGCCATCCCCGGAGTGTCAGAATGGGTTATACGGATAATAGAACGAGGTTACTCACTCCAATTCGCTCGCAGACCCCCGCGCTTCAGCGGCGTGGTCTCCTCTTCTGTAGACGGCTAGAACGCTCACGTTCTACGTTCAGAAATGATGATGCTGTTGAAAAAAGGAGCCATAGAAATGGTTCCTCCAGCTCAGAGCGAATCAGGCTTTACAGCCATTACTTCCTCGTTCCCAAGAAGGATGGCGGCCTCCGGCCCATCCTCGATCTCAGACGCCTGAATCGCGCCCTCGTGAGGAGGTCGTTCAGGATGATCACACTGAAGCAGATCCTCTCGCAAATTCGCTCAGAGGACTGGTTCTGTTCCCTGGACCTGAAAGACGCATACTTTCACGTCCAGATAGCCCCCCCATCACAGACGATTCTTGAGATTCGCCTTTGAGGGAGTGGCTTATCAGTACACGGTCCTTTCCTTTGGACTGTCCCTGGCCCCACGCACTTTTACGAAGTGCATGGGCGCGGCTCTTTCCCCTCTCAGGCAGATGGGAATCCGCATTCTCAATTACCTCGACGACTGGCTCATTCTGGCCCAGTCAGAGGTACAACTACTCTCACACAGAGCCCTCCTCCTCAGCCACCTAGAATGCCTGGGGCTCAGGGTCAATTTTGCCAAGAGCGCGCTGTTTCCCAGCCGACGGATGTCGTTTCTGGGAACAGTTTTGGACTCAGCTCAGATGAGAGCTGTGCTAGCGCTGGAACGCGCTCTGGCCATTTAAAAGCTCGCAGCCTCCTTCCAGAGCGGCACCGCTCGCCCCGTCAAAGCGTTTCAGAGGATGCTGGGCCTCATGGCCACAGCATCGCCGGTGCTACAGTTGGGCCTGCTTCGCATGCGGCCCCTTCAGCGCTGGTTGAAACCACGGGTTCCACCCCACGCATGGCGACATGATCGCCTACATATCAGGGTGAGCCAGGCCTGTGTAACAGCCCTGGTCCCCTGGAAGAACCCACGATGGTTCAGAAAGGGTGTGACCATAGGGATGGTCTGAAGCAGGAAAGTTGTCACAACAGACGCCTCCAACATGGGTTGGGGGCGCTGTGCGAAGGCAAACCGACCTTTGGTCGAAGGCGGAGCAGAACCTCCACATCAACTGCTTAGAAATGCTAGCAGTGTGTCGAGCCTGCCAGTTTTTCCTGCCAGAGCTAAAGGGACGACATTTGCTGATCCGCTCAGACAACATGTCAGTGGTGTCCTATGTAAATCACCAGGGAGGTCTCTCCTCGAAGCGCCTCTTCCTTATGGTAGAGCGACTTCTGGAGTGGGCTCAGCTCAACTTGCGCTCGCTGAGAGCAGCAAATTTGCCGGGCAGATTGAACCGAGGAGCGGATATGCTATCACGGAGCAACGTCCCCTCAGAAGAGTGGATGCTCCATCCGCAGACGGTTCGAATGATCTGGAGAATCTTTGGCAAGGCCGAAGTAGACCTTTTCGCCTCCAAAGACAACTCTCACTGCCCAGCCTATTATTCGAAGGCCAAGGACGCGTTGGCCCACGACTGGCCCAACCTCCTCCTTTATGCATACCCTCCGATCGCTCTGATTCCTCAGGTCATCAGGCGAATCAGGGAACAACGACACAAGGTCTTGTTGGTGGCCCCCCTGTGGGAGAACCAGCCTTGGATGTCAGAGCTGACCCAGCTGCTAACCGCAGCCCCCTGGTCCGTGCCCCTGAGACGAGATCTCCTCTCTCAGGTGAATGGTTTGTGGCACCCTCTTCCCAAACTGTGGGCGCTTCACCTCTGGCCGCTCAACGGGAGCCTACCAGCCTCCCAGAGCGAGTGCTAAATACCATTTCTGAGGCTAGAGCCCCGTCTACGAGACGCCTCTATGCCCTTAAATGGGCGGTTTTCTCCAAATGGTGTCTAAACCGCGGTGAGGACCCCCCTACATCTGAGTTGGCGGTGATTCTGTCCTTCCTGCAGGAACTGCCGGATAAAGGACGCTCTCCCTCCACACTCGGGGTGTTCGTATCGGCAATAGTGGCCTTCCACGCCCCTATTGCGGGCCAATCAGTGGGCAGGGACAATGCTATCGTCCGTTTTCTAAGGGGTGCCAAGAGGCTGAATCTGCCTCGGCCCCTTACTGTCCCTACATGGGACTTACCCACTGTGCTGAGGGCCCTGAGGGGCCCTCCTTTTTGAGCCGCTCCAGTCCACGAACCTTTGGTCACTGTCGCTGAAGACTGCTCTGCTACTAGCACTAGCGTCAGTCAAGCGAGTAGGAGACCTGCAGGCGCTCTCTGTGAGCCCCGCCTGCCTGGAATTTGGGCCAAACGACTCCAAGGTCGTCCTAAAACCAAGGCATGGATACGTACCTAAGGTACTTTCCACTCCGTTCAGAGCTCAGGTCATCAAACTCTCCGCGCTTCCTCCCTCCGAGGAGGACCGGGAGTTAATTTTGTGATGCCATGTTAGAGCCCTACGGATCTACTTTGAGCGTTCCACCTCCTTCAGGCGCACGGAACAGCTCTTTGTTAGCTTCGGTAACCGCGCCAAAGGGCTTCCGGTCACGAAGCAGAGACTCTCTAAGTGGATAGTGGATGCCGTTACGCTGGCTTACTCTTCCTTGGGCCTTCAATGCCCCATTGGAGTACGAGCCCATTGACTAGAGGCATTGCCTCGTCACGGGCCTGGTCTAGCAGTGTGTCTATTACAGACATTTGTGCGGCGGCCGGCTGGGCCTCGCCGTCCACATTTGCAAGGTTTTATAAGCTGGACGTACCGGCCTTGCAGGCCAGGGTCCTATCTGCTTAGATGAGTATGACTTACGTTGTGGGAATAACCCTAACGGAGAACTCTTGACTGCACGGGCACTCAAGCTCTCTGATGGGTTCCTTGCATATCTCAGCCCTGAAAGTGCTGAGTATGCGAGGAATGCATGGAATGACCCGGGCCGAGCGTGACCCCTACGAGCTCAGCTCGCTTTAGCCCGAGTATACTATTATACTTCCCTCTGAGCATGGAATGCTTATGGAGGTATTTTACACAGTCGTTCCTCTACCATAGCACGGCGTGATTGAATTGTGTTCCCATAGCGTCTTTAGCAAGACGCAGTACGAGTGGAGTATCGATAGGGAACGTACTCGGTTACTATCGTAACCTCGGTTCCCTGAGATACGGAACGAGTACTGCGTACTTTGCCGTGCCAGGTAGCTGCACGACTCAGTCGTCGCTTCAGTCGAAGTAAACCTGAGGATCCTATGGCCAGACGGCCGATTATATAGCCAGATAACCCCGCCCATTCTGGCGGGATCTGGCGGGCTCCGTCGCCATAGGCTCATGCAGCTCCGCTGCCGACACATTGGTTCGTTTTTAACACACTGCACGAACCAATGATCGTGCAGTTTCACTGCGTGATTGAATAAGGCTTCAGTAAAGGAGAAAAAAGGCTTTTTCCCATAGCGTCTTTAGCAAGACGCAGTACTCGTTCCGTATCTCAGGGAACCGAGGTTACGATAGTAACCGAGTACGACATTGTTCATAGGCTGTTTTCATTGTGTCACAGTGGGGCGTTTTCCTGCACTAGACACTAATGTTGGAATAAGAACCAGTAATGATTATCAAGCACCAATAATATCTGAGCAGCAAATCAGAATTATAAATTGTAATATTTTCAAGTATTTTTGATCAAATAAATTCATCCCAGCAGATTTGCTTGTGCCATATGGTTTTAACTAGCCTATGTTGAATTCACACTATATATGTTTCTTGTTATTATCAATATATATATATATATACATATACAAACTCGTGTGGTTCTTTTCACGTCATGCATTAAAATCGTTTAATGCACAGCTAGCCGTGGATTATTCCTTATTCATATATATCATACATACATAATTATTAATTATAATCATCAAATTTTGTCTTGTTAAAATTTGCCCTCATCAAGATCTGTTTTTGTTTCTCTATTTCCGTATTTCAGTTTCATATATTTTTTCTTGTTTCGTTAATATTTAGTTAACAATTAATAATAGATAATTACTAATTATAAACATTAATAAATAACCACATTAAATATGCCTTGATCAAGATCTGTATGATCTATTTTTTAACCTTTTTTGTATTTCAGTGTCAATTTTGCTCGTTTCTTCAATTAATCATTGATGATAAAAGTGAATTTTCTAATCCTTTTTTAAGCAAAATCAGCAAACCAGGCATCCTTATATCTTAAAATGATGGCATTATAGCAATATCTACCATGGCATTTACATGAAAGATTAGAATGAATTTTGAGAGCACATTAATTTAGTAACTGGAGCATGCAAAACCTTCATTTCTAGTGTTATCGAGCGCACCCATTTCTTGTAAATTAGGGGACAACATGTGAAACTGCTGCTCCTTTAGTTTCAATATTCTGTAATATATCACATTTAAAGCCATGCATTGACCAGACTGTCAAAAGTCCAAATGCAACTCAAAGCTACACCCATTTCATCCTTTGCTTCCTCTTATTCTGTTGTCTTCCTATTCTTTTATTATCATTATTTAGTAAGAATGGCCATAAGTTATGTTGGTTTGCATGATGACATCACTTCTGATCGCATGAACTTCCTCAAACCTCTCAAGCTGATCTTGTGCACTGAAGTAGTGCCCTCAGACCACCTGCACGCTCTTTTCAAATAAAACCACTGTAAGTACTGATCGTCTCACATTTACTCTCTTAATCATGCTTTGAATATGATAGAATTATGATATTAGCTTGCAGTTTACTTCGTAATACGCACAAACGTGCTAAAATCCAGACATGACAACTGAAAGTGATCCTGGGAAAAGTGGAACTGATATTAACTTTGAGCTGAGGACTGTGTGCGTATATGCAGTGTTTTGATCTGTTGTATGAACGTTTATGAGATGTAGTGTGCGATACATTATGAGATACAGTATTTATTGTCTGCGTATGTGCCGGTTGTAGTTTATTTCCTTGAAAGGATGGAGAAGAATGGAGGAAAACCGCGTCAGCAGTATTATGGGTAAGTCTCTGTTGCAGTTTCATGATGCATCGTCTCTATCAAACACAAAGGAACTAGTGAACAATTATGTAACACAAAATAAACGTTTTAATGTGGTAGCAGAACTTCAAGAAGATATGACAGCTAAAAGTAGAAGATTTTCATATTTTTCCCCAGAGGCTCAAAGCAAATGAGCGTTTATTGTCATTCAGCTGTGACAGTCATGGTGCTAATTTTACATTAAATCTTGAGTTGTGACATTTATCCCAGCACACACAGGATATTGCACATTACCACACAGCTATATATATATAACAATATCTGCTGAGATTGTACACTACAGTACATATCTGACAAGAAAAATATATCATTGAAGTACTATAAAATACTATAATAATCTCTGCACACAGCTGTATTTATTTATAATATAATATATTGTGTGTGTGTATCTCTCTCTCTCTCTCTGTGTGTGTGTGTGTGGTTTAAATGTTTAGTCAAAATATAAATTCAAAAATACAAATAATTTCAATGCAACAGTTGATTTATATTTAAAGATATAGTTCACTATGAAAATTACCCCATGATTTACTCACATTCAAGTCATCCTAGGTGTTTATGACTTTCTTCTTTCAGATGAATATAATCAAAGCTGTATTAAAAATGTCCCAACTCTTATAAGCTTGGCAGTGAATGGCTGTTGAGATTTTGAAGTCCAATAAAATGCATCCATCCATTATAAAAAGTGCTCCACAAAAATGCCTAAATGTTTAGTCAAAATGTACTAAAAAGCCTAAAACGACTTGAGGCTGTAAAGGTGTTTCACCAGAGTACTGAGTTAAGGGTATGAATACTTATGCAATGTACTTAATCCAGTTTTTTTATTTTTAATACATTTACGAAGTTATTCTGTAAATTCTGTAAAAAAGTTTTGCTTTGTCAGTATGGTGTACGAAGTGTAGATTGATGTGGGGAAAAAAATAATTTAAAGCAGTGTAACTTAAAAAAAAAATTAAGGGGTATGAATACTTTCGCAAGACACTGTGTGTGTATATATATTAATGTATTTTAATAGTTTATTTTAAATACAGGAAACAAAGTTTTGTTGAAGTGCTTTAATCTTTGTCCCATTAAAATGTGTCCATTTATGCAACGAATGCTTCTGTGTATTAGCTGAATATTACATTAACTCTGTAATTTCTTTGCATCATCAGGCTGGTTTCGTCAGCGTTTTGGAAAACAAAGGAATGATTCGGACCAAGTCAAACCATGTACATTTTCTCAGACGTGCTCCTCCGGACACTCCAACACCAGCAGCTCGGCGTGCTCGTCTTCCTCCTCCTCTTCCTCCCCGAAACCCTCCATATCAGCCAAGCCATCGGCCTCAGATCAGCCTCTGCCCTCCGTGCTCTCCTCCCCCTTCCGCTCCTCTCTCAGATATGACGTTTTTGTGTGTCACAACGATGAGGACAGTGATCTAGCACAGAGTCTGGCCTCTTTCCTAGAAGCTCCGTCTAAGGGCCTGCGCTGTTACCTGCAGGAGCGGGACTGTCCAGCAGGAGGCGCCGTGTCCACTGAGCTGCTGCAGGCCGTGCAGGACAGTCACTGCTGGCTGTTACTCATCACTCCAAACTTTGTGAAGGATGACTGGTGCTCGTATCAGATGCACCAGGTCCTGTCTGAAGGGCCCATGTCACAGAGGATCATCCCGGCTGTAGTAAACATGCCCAGATCACAGCTCCCACTCGAACTGCGCTTCCTCTTCACTGTGGATCTGAACATGAACAAAGAGTTTGGATACACTGTAGTCTACAAGGCGGTGCTTCAGTGTGAGTATTTTGTATCTACACAAGTATTGGAGACTCTTAGTGCTTGCAGGTTCAAATCCCACAATGCACAATATATTATGTCTTTGAATTGCATTTAAAATTCGTACCCATAATCACTCAGAAATTCCTAGTAAATTTCAAAAACAATTACAAAACTGGCAGGTACAACATTGAATTGAAATAAAAATAAAAGCTGCAATAGTATTTTCTTGGAAAATGTACTCAAATAAGCTTTGTTTTATTGGCAACTTTACAAAGATTTAACAAACTAATACATTAAATGCGATGCATATGTGACCCTAGACCACAAAACCAGTCTGAAGTCGCTGGGGTATATTTGTAGCAATAGCCAAAAATACTTTGCATGGGTCAAAATTATACCGAATATTGCTTGTTCCATATGTTATCCATGTTTATACTTTTAACTGAAAACATTTTTCATAATGAACAGATCCATGCTGATTCTAAGCTATTTGAATGAATGCATTACAAATTTGATTATATGATTACAATCAAATAAATGCAAATAGTTAATAATAAACTATGCCATGCCATTTTTAAAGGATTTGTTTATTTTTAAGTGCAGAAATCTGACCCGTTTCATTTCTGTATGACTGACAAATATGCATCGCATTAAGTTTATTAGTTTGTTCATTTTAAAATGTTGTAATGCACATGGAATTGTTAAATGCAATTCAGATACATGAAACAATTGAGGCCTAAATGTTTTTAAGTGCGGGTGATCAATCAAGACGTTTGAAGTGATTGTTCACAGGAAAAGTACATTCCATCATCATTCACTCGATCCCATGTTGTTCCAAACCTCTGACATTTTTTTCCATAGAACAGAAAACTCTTAATAAATCATTTTTTCCTGGCTATTCTTTTGCATACAGTGAAAATGCCACTCAGGTGAGTTGAGGTTGTAGTTGCTCACAAATGCACTATTTTACAACTACTTTGCAAAACTAGACAAGCTGTTGACAAGGTGAGAATAAATGGAAATGAAAAAAAATAACTTGAATGAACCAGGAGTAGCACAAAACAACCTCACCAAAGAACAAAGTTACATCAAATTAGACAAAATTAAAGCAAACAATATAACAAAAAACCTTTCAATTATTAATTAAAATATCACTATGACGCAAATCTGTTCACAAAATGAGATATTTTGCTGAATATCCACTCTTGATGAAATTGAAGGGTGATACTGTCGAGTTCCAAACAGGACAAAAAAAGTGCCGTGCCATAATCCATAATCCAACTCCTGTGCACTTTTCCTCTCTTCTGAAGTCACACAATAGCTTTGTGTGGACAATTTGAATAATTTGTCACTAACTGAAAGTTTCACTTTCCTTCTGAAGTCTCAAATATCATGCTTTTACACATTCAAACTTGAGCTAGCACAACATATTTACCCCCTGTTTCTGTTCTCTCATACAGTATAGTAGAAAAGTGCTTTGCTCTTCTGGGTTTGTGCAGCCATGAAACAGAGATAAAGCCTCATATCTGTACACCAGACGGGGATGTTTATATTTTACACTTTCCCACACTGATTTTGCTCGACACTTGTAGACGTTTTGTCACATTTTGAAACAAAATATAGATTCTCAACAATGTTTTTCCTTTTTTATAGATTTGAAGGACATGTCTGAGAAGGAAAAGTCCAGCAGTGCATCTCAGTCAGACGGCTATAAACATTCATTGCATTGACCGCAATGACAAGATTCTTCACTTCCGAGAAGTGGCGTGCAAGCAGACAAGCTGTATCGTAACTCTGTATCTCCGTCTAATGTCTCAGAATTCGCAAAATTAGATAAAAGATGAATAATGTCAAAATTGGTTCATCTAACCGCCATGCCTTATACATATATAACACACACTACCGTTCAAACGTTTGGTGTCAGTAAGATTTTTCTGCTCACCAAGTCACCAAAAAATACAGTAAAAATTGTAATATTGTGAAATATTATTACAATTTAAAAAAACGGTTTTCTATTGTAATATATTTTAAAATGTAATTTATTCTTGTGATGCAAAGCTGCATTTTCATCATCATTACCCCTGTTCTCAGTGTCACATTTCTTATCAGTGTTGTAATGCTTTATAGTTTTATTGGAAAGTGTGATGCAAGTTTATTTTAATGAATTTAAATTCAATAATGTGTGTCCTTGCTGATTAAAAGTATTCATTTAATTAATAAACAAGCAAATAAATACATATCTATTTTTGTATTACTTGAATTGTATCTGTGTGGTTTATGAGGTTTTTGCATGGATTGCCCTCCTTTTGTTTTCTACAGTGAGGGTGTCTATGAAGATATTTATATTGTGTTAAATAAATCTTGTGCAACGAGGCCTAGATGGCAACAGAAAGTCATAATACACAAGCTCAGACATGCTGGGGCATATGTTTCCCTTTCTGATTTTAGGTCAAAGTCAGATTAGAAGAAGAGCTTATGTAATATACCCAACAAAATATTATTTTAAAATCATTCTCACTCGCATACACCCACCCATGCATATGTGCACAAAAGGAAATTAAAGCAGCTGCAGATATAAATGACTGTAGCTGCATTTAATGCAATGAGTATAATGAAGATTCACATCAGTATTAATAGCATATCTCAGATATTACTAACCACAGAGAGCTCAGGACTGGTTTTCTGCCTGTCATGGATGGCCGGATTTGTGCCTTAAATAAGATGTTCACTGTCATTTCAGTGCTTTCAGAAAGGTTTTAAGCCACAGTTGGACATGCCATGTAAACCAATAGGACACCTCAAAGAACTGCAAAGGTATGATTAAACGTTCTTGGCAAATAACATGTCACATGCCGTAATCCCCTCTGGCAAATGTGGCTTCAAGCGTTCAACACATTAAATCCTTAAATTTCTCTTATTTGGATCATTGTGAAATACTGTAGACTTTCCTTTGTCATTCAGTAGCTGCAACTGTTGGAATCAGTGTAAGCATGATGTGCATCAGAGCATCTGAGAGAAACACCGCTGGTTTGTTGGGGATTAAACAAGATTATGTTGCATTTAAAATTAAGATCACACTGAAAGAGACTGATACAATGCTTATTTTGTTTCTTGACTTTATATATATGTTTTGGTTTATGCCCATTTTGGTTCTGCATGTGCATGTGATTGAACACTACGCATTGTGTTTATGAGAAAGTGACAGACATAGCTATTTTGTGATATTTAAAAAAGAGTAAGGAATACATCATGTGAATTTGTAGCTTCACAAAAAAAAATCAAGGGTCATTTCAGAAACTTCCCTGTTTGTTTTAAAATGTTTGATTTTCTAATATTGATTTTTTTTTCTGAAGAAAGGTAAACATGTAGAGGGATGAAAGCCAAAATATTAAATGTCATGGACGAACATTTACTGAGTAATCCGCTTTTATTAGATTCAGAGCCAAATTACGAGAGGGTAATAATGACTTCAGTAAGGTGGCAGCATCATAATGTTATTTTTACGCACAGATTGATAGGTTTATTAGTAAAAATGTGTTGACTTGGAACGTGGAAAAAGTTTTCATATATAAATAAATGACCTTGATGTATTTATTTAACATTAACAATGTTTAGAATTACATTGGCTTTTACATTGTTTTTCTTAAATATATAATATCATTGTATGTATGTACTATATTGTATGTCGCTTTGGACAAAAGCGTCTGCAAAATACCTTAATTAAGAACTAGAACTAGAATAATCAGTGATCTTCAGCGGCTGTGGCTTTCCGTCGGCAGTACGGCATCCGGTTATATCCAACCATCTTAGCTTGCAGAAATGGTTCATTAACTTACAGTATTCTGATTACAGTCTCCACGGAGGAACCTGAATTCTGTGAATCGATCCATCTTTGTCTCTTTCTTATTGTATTTTCTTGTATGCACTGACCATTATGGATTGACTGAAACTCATTATTTCTGTTGTGAACCATGAAGAGGTGAGCTGTTGCCAGTAATCTTTTTACTTTAAAGCCATTCTTAAAGGAATAGTCCACCCATAAATTAAAACGTACTGAAAATGTGGTCACCTTCAGGCCATCCAAGATGTAGATGTGTTTGTTTCTTCATCTTATTAGGAGAAACAATGCATTCCATCACTTGCTCAGCAATGGATGCTCTGCAGTGAATGGGTGCCGTCAGAATCAGAGTCCAAACAGCTGATAAAAACATCACAGGTATTCCACACTAATCCAGTCAATCAGTTAACATCTTGAGAAGACAAAATAATCAAATCCATCAAGGCCTTTTAACTTCAGACCATTGGTTCTGGTCAAAATACGAGTCCATAATCCATAATAACTCCACTGAAAAAGTCCATCTTCTGTTGTCCTCTCACAACAAAATCCAGCCACATATTTGTGTAGAGGTGTTTTGGCTTGTAAACGGTACTTGATCTCTGCATATTTTTCTCCTGGTTCAGGCTAGATGACTTTTATGAAAAGCATTATGGACTAATATTTCAGCTAGAAGGGATGGTTTAATAATAATAATAATAATAAAACATCTTAATGATGTATTTGTTTCTTACAAACATGCAGCTTTTCACGTCTCAAGACATTATCTGATGGACTGGAGTGGTGTGGATTATTGATGTTTTTATCAGCTGTTTGGACTCTCATTCTGACGGCACCCATTCACTGCAGAGCATCCATTGCTGAGACACTGATGCAGAGACACATTTATACAAACCTGATGAAGAAACAAACTCATCCACATCTTGGATGGCCTGAGGGTGAGGACATTTTTGGGTGAACTAATCCTTTAAGTATGACTTTAAAATAGAAAGATTGCTGGCAACAGCTCACCAGAAATTATTAGCTTCAGTCAATCCATAATAGTCAGTGAATGTTTCTCAGGACAAGAAAATACAATCAGAGAGAGATAGAGATGGATCAATTCACAGAATGCAGGTTCCTCCATGTAATATACTGTAAGTTAACTAACAATTTCGGCAACCAATTATTATTATTCTAGTGTCCAACAACATCATTAAAGAAGTATATATAATTCCAGATAATATTTGTTAAGTGTAATTGGTTTTCTCTGTGACTGACAGAATGACTTGCGTAATAATGTTGCCAAACCTCTTTGGACAGTATCTGCATTTTGTCCTCTTTTCTTTCACGTATCAATGAAATGATTAACCTAAGAAATCAATATCATTCAAACCCCCACTTCAGTTCTGTTATTAGGGTTTGAGTGCTGAGGAGAGCGGAGATCATACATGAACACGGTAAGTCTTTGCCACATTGGTTTATTTTTGTGAATAATTGAAATGTGGACATTCCTTTTAATTTAATGTACAGTATATTGATAATATGTTAATGATCAGATTCGCTAAAACTATTTTTTTGGGGGGCAATTTATATTTTTTTAATTATGCAGTTTTTGGACTAAAATAACTCTTTCAACTGATGTTTTCACATTTTCATCGACACTGTTAGATTGAAGCTGGTCATGAGTTGGAAAGCTCTTCATCTCTGAAACTCTTCAACTTTATTGTTTTTCAATTTTAAAATACATTTACTGTTGTGACTGTTCATAGGCCTTTAACAATGAAACTGTAATGCTTTGGAATTTGCTCTCACGAGTCACCACCAAAAACTGAATGTATAAACAGTGTTGCTGAAGAAAAAAAATATGTGTCTAACCGTGCTTATAAAATAGCAAGAAATAATATTTATTTATTTAAACTGGAAAATGAGTCAAGACAGTGACAGTGTAACTGGAACATAAACGAATATTGGATTTAAAAACACAAAAACCACAGAGGACTTTGCCTCCTTGTTTCAAAACACCACAGTGTGCCAGTCTTACAGGAATATGTGATGGAAACCATTCAAATTTCTCTACCAGTCTGTGCAGAATCATTTCCCTAAAACGATGTTCTCAGAGTGTATAGTTTTTTGCAGTACTGTGTTAGCTGTGGTTTCTCCCAGAAGTATGCACTCTGTCACTTTTTCTTTTTTCTGTCACTGTTTCTTCCTTTTTTGGCATCTATTAACACTACACTATTATCTGTATTTCTCATAGTAGTTTATTAGTCAAAATAGCCCATGCATCTTGGCTACAAAACACCATTTTAAAAGTGTTGCCCAAGATTAAAGACCTTGAACACGCTGACCTTCAGTGACGACAAAACAGGGGTAAGTTGTCACGCTGCAACCTACCATTACAACCAGACACAAACATGTCCATCAGAACACGCAACGAATAAATAGCCTACGCAAGTTTTCAGTATCACCACAACATGAACGACTGTCATGCACAGCCCTCTATAGTCGGCCCCGTTTGCGCATGAGCAGTCGGACGATGTGCAGTGGGTACACTCTGTGCAGTACAGTGATGTGACCCACTGAACGAGTCCCATGCAAGCAGCGAGAGAAAGATTATCGGGAGCCAAAAGAAGCGACCGTTTCCGTTCTGAGCGCTTGAACTAGACGCTAAAATCAGTGAACTAATCTAACGACGCCTCACATCTGAAGAGGAAAGACGCCCGTGAGCGCGCACTTAATAGCGCAACTTTGCTCGTAGGATGTGATTGTACAGTGCGCTTGATCTGGGGGAGAGGGGGGGACTATCTGGACAGTCACATTCACTTTACGGACTATCTTTGTGCTTTTAACTATATCTAGGTACGTGCATCCTGGTAAGTTGATTTAAGTCTCAATCAAGTAAGTTTTAAAACCTAGTGTGCTGAGTACTCCATGTTGATGATGCCTGAACATGCTGTCTATGTAGGCTGCTCACTGCGTTCTGAGACCGTTAAACATTAAATTCTGAAAATTACGCACATGATTTCTGAGTATTTTGTTCCCATAACTTTGTTATTTCTCTGCGAAACACTGTTTCACACTCCTCTTTTCGCTTTTCTTTTTCTTAAAGGGCTGTTAAACCCCTTGTCGTGTGAGAAAATTCACATTTAAGCTTCTTGTTGCCAGTTGTGCAATAGCTAATCCGTTATAGGTGGTGATGACAGTTAGTTTTAGTTCTGTTATTGACATGATGCTTTTATCTCCAGATTTAAGCTGGTAGTAACTTGATTGACAACTGTGGCTTTCAAGCAAAAAAGTGTCTAACTTTCTTTAGAACCAGCCTGACTAACCAGCAAACCAGTTTAGGTTTGATTTTTTTAGGTCAAGGAAACAGTGGTTATGAAAAGTGGTTTGAACCTGGCACTTTCACTTACCACTTTCATTTACCCATATGTTTAACAACTAGAATATCATGCATGAAAAAAAATAAAATAAAAATGGTTTACTGGGCTACGCTGGTTTATCTGGACTCCCAGCCTGGCCGAGCTACTTTTCATCTAAATGCTGGTTTTTAGGTTACCCTATATATATATATATATATATATATATATATATATATATATATATATATATATATATATATATATATATATATATATTTTTTTTTTTTTTTTTTTTATACTCTCATGAGTGACTGGTGGTCTTCCAGAAAGCTTCTCCTCTCTCGTACCCTTATGAAAGTCAGGGTCTGATTGCATCAGTCTATGAATGACTGGCTAAGGCCAACAGATCATGTAAACATTAAGAAATGATTAGCAATTCACTCAAGCTTTTAAAGGGCACTTCAAATTGCATTACACAGTTTTCATCAATGTATTGAAAGGCAATTGCATGGTAATGCATTTGTAGTGAGAATATGAAACAGGATGTTTGAGGTGGCTCTTCCGTTGAGGTTGCAAATTGGATTCAGGTTTATCTGTGTGCATTTTTGTTTAAAACCTCTAAAATGCGACGACTCCTGTTGCTAAAGGATGACTGAGCTGAGTTTCAGATCTACGCCTTGTATCCAGGCATAATAACCTTCAGCTTTGAGGTGCAAGCTTATGATTTGCTTGAACATTGCTGCATTGCTCAGGTTTTATTTTGGTCATGACGATTCACAAGTTCTTCAAATGTCAAAAGGCCTGCTCCTAACTCAAAAAACCATTGCAACAGTTGCCTTTGGTCCTGCAGATAAAGGGTCAAGCTCTGCATGATTTTGAGAGATAGTAGAGTGACAGTTTAGAGAGTGCTTCTTCTCAGACCACGGGTCAGACAGAAGATCTGAATGCTAGCTGTCAATTTCCCTTTCTTGTTTGCAAATGACTTTTAGCCTGTTTTCCACTTCCTGAGCAGCCTTATGCTGAGACATGTTAAGTCAGAGATTCTCTTTTTTTTTTGTCAGTCGAACCCTTTAGACTTAAAATATTTACTTGATAATAAGTCGTAAATATTTACTTTTTTAATGTAAAATATCTATGTTTATATAAGGCTGCATGATCAAAACTTATACTGTAATTGGGCATATTTTGCGATTGAACTGCAACATTACATTCGATTTTATCTGAAAATGCTGTCACATCCAGACACAAAAAATAAAGACTATTCTGCTTTTCAGGTTGTTGTATTTGTAAGTCGCTTTGGACAAAAGCGTCTGCTAAATGACAAAAGTAAAGTAAGTAAAAGTAAAGTAAAAAAATGCTGCTGCTGACAGCACAGGCTTTTTAAAGGAACACTCCACCTTTCTTGAAAATAGGCTAATTTTCCCCAAGAGTTAAACAGTTGAATTTTACCGTTTTCGAATCCATTCAGCCGATCTCCGCGTCTGGCTGTAGCATTTTTAGCGTTGCTTAATCATTGAACCTGTTTGGGGTGTTAGCATCTCACTCAAAAATGACCAAATAGTCTCGATATTTTTTGTACGTAATCAAGGAACTTTGCTGCCGTACCAAGGGTGCAGCAGGTGCAATGATATTACGCAGCGCCTGCAAATAGTCCCCAGCTTTATCATAACTAGTTACTTAGCTGGGGACTACTTTCAGGCATTGCATAATATCATTACGCCTGCTGCACCCATGGTACGGCAGCAACGTTTCTTGATTATTACGCCGGAATGAGAGTATAGTTCCTAGCCATATCGGCCTATAACACTTTAGAATACTGATCCTTTGTTAATGAATAACTACACAGGAACAAGTCACTAATGCACTATTAACATTGTAGTAACTACTATTACCAAACAAGAAACTCTGATTATTGATTTAGTAAGTAATAGTGCTCAGTTGAAACTGGTAGTTCACTATTAGCTAATCAATAACTACTATTTGTTATATATCCTGGAGAACTACTAAGAACTACTGTATACAGGTTCATAATGTGAATTATGCATAATGTATAATTAATTCTAAAATGAAGATGATGGTAACCCATTAGTAATGACTCAAGTGTTACTACATCCTTCTGAAGAAACTACTAATTATTTGGATCAGTATTCTAAAGTGATTCTAATAAATTATTATTATTATTATTATGTATTATTCATATTAATTATGAACCTGTATACAGTAGTTCTTAGGGAGGTATGAAAAAATAATAGTTACTGATTAGCTAATAGTCAACTACCACATTCAACTAAGCACTATTACTTACTAATTCATTAATCAGAGTTTCTTGTTAGTTACTAATAGTTACTAGAGTGCTAATATTGCGTTACTCATGTGTTCTTGTGTAGTTATTCATTAATGATGGAAGAGTATTCTAAAGTGTTACCAATCTTTCTGTCAGTACGATGTAACTACAGAAGAGTCAAGTTTTAAATAGGAAAAATATTGAGATGCTAATGGTCTAATCAGATTCAATGATCTATGCTAAGCTACGCTAAAAGTGCTACCGCCAGACCCGGAGACCGGCTGAATGGATTCAAAAACGGTAAAACTCAACTGTCCACAGAAGAGAGCGGTTGTCTTGTCAGTGCTGCCGCCGCCGATTTGGTGCACTCTTTCGGGGAAATAAAGGTTTGTATAGGTTTTGTTTATTTTATTTATAAAGTCTTTAATGTGGTGTAAATGATATTATTTTACGCAACACAACACAAGGAGAAGATGTCAGTGAGCTCTGTCAGCAGCAGTCGTTTGCTCTGGAAACGCCTTTGCCTCGCATAACAGATGAATTTTATTCGTTATAATACTGAGTGTAATTTAATTTTACGTTAAAATATGTTCTCTAATTTCAATACTATTTGTTTTTGGGCAGAATTTGGACTCAGTCACATCATCTCATCAAGTGAAACTCCACCAGCTCAGATTTCGGTGACACACCGCCACAAGAATTAGCAGTATTTCGGTAAAAAGCAATTACAGAGAACGGTTGAATACACTTAAATTAAAATGCTTTTTTATTTCTAAAATAACTATGCTGTATACAACCAAATAAATTCAATTTGTCTTGTGTTTTGTCCATGGTGTTCTTGCTTAATAATAAATGTTCATCTTTTGATTATTGCTGTTGCCTATAGTAATTCCGTGTGTGATTTTTAACTTCCAGCCCATTTTAAGCCATTAATATAATAATTTTTAAACAAATATATTAAACAACCCAGCATGGTGGGTAAAAACGTTTAACCCAACCAGCTGGGTCAAAATAACCTAGCATGTGTTCCAAGTACCTATTTCCATTAAGACTTTCATATTCCCAAATAAGAATTTGAGAAGCCTTGTGTTTTTCAAACGTACAAAAAAATGTCAATGCTGCAAAAACCACCCACACAAAGCAATAATATCAACATAATACTCAATATAGCTTGTTTAAGTGCACAGTGGTGGCATGGTTCTCTCCATGTGTTCCTACCTGAGGTTAAACCTGAAATGGTTACATTACCAACCATGAGCACTAAACTCCCACCACCCATTTTTCTGTTTGCTCTCAGTTTGCCACACAGACTAGCATTGTTTCAGAGGTCGGGTTGGACCGCGGCCTTACGGCCTTGCAGCATGTGGTGCTCATTAGATGCACCTTGAATTTAAGTTCTGTGTTTTTTACATGACAAGCGTGCAGAACAGAAGTGGAAGATTTGAGCCATCCAGAAAGGTGATAGGGTTTAGATGTAATTACACGATTTGGGATTGATGTTAAAGTTTTACTTTAATTTAGTTAGGTGAGGAAGAGTGGTCATTCATATTCAAATATTCAGGGAACATCTGTCCACAGCATTTGTGTCTGACGTCAGCACTTCATTAGTGGACTGGACTTTTGAATTTTGAAGAAACATTGTCTGAAGTGAGATTTCAAATCCTAAACGAGAAGAATTTGTTATTAAGGGATGTTAAAATGTTAGAGCAACGTCACAATGTAGTTTAAATGTGACTCATTAGAAAGTTCAGTTTTGTTTTTCAGACTTATTGTACATAATGGGTTTTTGCACAGGTGCCACACTTAGGCTATTTATTATGAATTAGAGGTTGAACGATTGATGGGTTTGCCGATTAATCGGCACAAGAAACGAATGCTAAGAGTAAGAATAAGAGTCTGTTTCTAACATTAAGTTTAACAACAGCTGTAGAAGGATTGTTCACTTTAGATGGTTAATGGTTATGGTTAATAATAAATTTTTTTAATTTTTAAAGTTGTATTTGTTATCATTAGCTAATGCACTATATTACCATGACTGACCGATGTACATGCCTAATTAAAATGTTAATATTTAAAAGTATAGTACATTTTCATGGTTTCATGTTTTTGTAAGTTCAGCACTTTTTACTTGCAGTGTTATATTTGTTTTTATTTAGTATCCATTTGAAATACATTGTTAATTATTCAGTAATCGGTCCGTGTGATTATTATTGGTCTATTATAAGTAGTCTCATCTTTCAGATTGCGCCAGTTCCAAATAAAATAAACAACTGACATGAAGTACCTTAATGAATTTAATTTAAAAAACAGACATTTCATGTAACTGCTGACACCATTACAAACCCCATGTTCCTCGTATTAATTATTTCAAAGTTCGTTATCTGTGAGCTGTTGTGAAATGAAAATGTCTAATGTTTTTCGCACTTTGGTTTTGCAAGTTTTAGACCATTTCCACCATGTGGCTTATTACTCAGTGCCACACAAATAAAGCGTACGTGTTTGCTTGTTAATGTAAAATGTGTTAAATCTATCTCACTTAGAATCAAGTGTTTAAGAGAAGGGTCTCTTATGTCGAGCATGCTGGGACACGCAACAGTTTTGCTCTGACTGCTGAATGATAGCTATGTCTGGACGCAGAGCCAGGGTTAAACTGGGTAAGGGGAGGAGCTGTGAGCTCAAGCCTATCAAGATTATTGGATTCTATTTCCAGCAGCTCATAGCTATTTTTAGGCCATCTCTCATATGGATTGAAACAAACTATACCACATAATTTTAACATGCATTTAAATTCATTTATCTGCAGTTAAACAGTATTGAGAATATAGTCGTTTAATACTCTTTTCTCTTCCATTCTTGCAGCTTATTGCTTACTAGGTTATGTGCACTTTAGAGGAGTTTTGTCTTAGACTATAGTTTTTTAGGCTTGTTCACATGCTCATTGTCAGAAAATTTGCTGCTCTGTTTTGGAGCAGCAGCATGAACTTAATTTTTGAAGTTGCGGTTTATTGATACTGTACTGATGGTGAGTTTGCAAATTATGGTTTTTTAGTTAACTCGGTGAAAATAATCCTTTTGTCATGGCTCATTACAACTAGTTCCTTCACATCAAGTTTCCACAGACATTTCGAATGATGCAGTTGCACAACATGAACCTCGTGTTGGCATAGTTTGATATTTGAGTGAGACTGCCTGGGAAAAGTATGTGTCTGTATATATATATATATATATGACACTGTAACGGATTTATGTCAGTATGAAACAACATACTAATTCTGACATGTTCTTCCGGGTTGAAGAGTGATGAATTCCAAAGATGTTCTGAGGTAGAAATGTTCTTTCCAGATAAAATATAGTGGTTTGAAGGACAGTGGCAAAGATAAATATTTAAAATGATGTTTAATTCATGTTTTAGGACTGCATTGTGATTAAAAGTGTATTTAATGTCATCTTATGATTCATACATCCAAAATTGCTGCAGTTTCCAGCAATTAATATGAATCACTGCAGTTTGGGTTTCTTCTGTAAATGATGGTAAAAACATATGGTAGACTTTTTTTTCTTTTGCTTAGAAAAAGTACAATTAAACAGCACACTGTCTAATGTATGAAACAAAAAGAAAGCTAAATTTAAAGCTGTATTACAGTTTTGTTTTGATGCTTGGAAAGCCTTTGATGCTTGGAAAGCCGTATGTACATTAGACATTTTTCTCACATACTTCAGGCACAGGCCATTTAGAATATAGCGGATGAGTATGTGTTGAGTATAATTTGAACCAGCAGGCCTGAAAAGAAAGATCTAATTGGTTTAGAATGGGCCTGTAGAAATAATCTTTTAATTCTGTCATCATTTAATCATCCTCAAGTTGTTGCAAACTCGTATGACTTTCTGTGGAGCACAAAATTAGATTTTGAAGAATAATTAATAAATTAGTAAATGTGTGTGTGTGTACACACACACACCTATCTTTATGTTTCTCGATTTGAATTAGTTTTGATTCCCAGATTTTCAATATGGTCCCATAACTTTGGCCAGCACAGAATGTGATTAAATAGCAGTTAACATTGTTAAATCTGCCTATAAACTGGGAAGATGGAAAATGAATCTAGCTTGATCCCAAAAAATGACCTTGGCCAAAGACTTTCAACACAGCACCTGCCCGCCTCTGGACATGAGTGTGGCCAAGAGAGAGATTCATGCTAGAACTGATGAAACATAGTGAGAAAGGCTATATGGGAAATGTCAGGGAATTATGGAAAGCAGAGTTAATAATCATACTTAGTAATCCAGCCTTCAGATATTATCAAAAAGGATTTACTCACAGGATAGTTGCCAAGACCATACCATCCAATTGGGACCACATATGTCAGAGAAAGTGGAAGAAACCATATACATATGCCTTAATTCTTCATGGCTTCCACAAAGTGCTGGATTTTGGTCCATATTGACATGATAGCATCACTCAGTTGCTGCAGATTTGTCAGCTGCACATCCATGATGTGAATCTCCCGTTCCTCCGCATCCCAAAGCTGCTCTGTTGGATTGAGATGTGGTGACTCTGGTGGCCATTTGAGTTTAGAGAACTCATGTTTGAGAAACCGGTTTGAGATGATTTGAGCTTTGTGACATGGCCTGCTGGAGGTATAGCCTTCTTAAGATGGGCACACTGTGGTCAACAATGCGGTGGCCTTTAAACGATGCTTAATTGGTACTAAGAGTCCCAAAGTGTGCCAAGAAAATATCCTAACACCATTACATCACCACCACCACAAGGCAGGATGGATCCGTGCTTTCATGTTGTTTACACCAAATTCTGAACCTTCCATCTTAATATTGCAGCAAAAATCGAGACGACTTTGAGTTCTTTCCAATCTTCTATTGTCGACCCAGGCTCACTGGAAATACATGCTTGTGGCAATGTTTCTGTAACACCTTACTGCATGTTTTGTAGCAGTTTTAAAATGAAATGTCCAGTGAGTGGTGCTAAAACACGTTCAACATGTGACCTTCATAAAACTTTTGCCATCCAGAGAGAGGTGATAGGGGTTAGGTGAGGAAGAGTGGTCATTCATATTCAAACATTCAGGGAAGATCTGTCCACAGCATTTGTATATCTGACGTCAACATTTAACTAGTGGACAGGACTTCTTTGTACACACAGTAAGAATGTTGAACAAGCATGGTCTTCAAATTTCAGATTTCAAATTCTTCAGATTTCAAATTCTTCAGATTTCAAATTCTTCAGATTTCAAATCAGATTTCAAATTCTAAACGAGAAGAATTTGTTATTAAGGGATGCTGTTAAAATGTTAGAGCAACGTCCCAATAATGTAGAATCATATAATATTAGAATAATTTAATCAGATTTATAAAATGTGTGTTGAGCTGCACAGCTAATATGTCTACTCAATATAATTAGTACCCAAATGAATAAATCGAGTTCAATACTTGGTACACAATACACAATGATGGTAACAAACAGTGGACAGAATGGGTCATTCATGTCACAGCAAGTTTCTAAACCTGACAACAAAATCAACCATAAAACAGCATAAATACAACTCAAAAACAGTGAAAATGTAATTTCATTCATGCCCCAGTGCATGATGGGAACAATGGTATCATAACTTTAATATTTACTCAAAGAATCAATTCCAAGTAAAATATACTAATAAGCTCAAATTGAGTACTAATATAGAATTTACTCTTTATTTTAAATTCTTGACTGAACTAAATTAATGTAGAAATTTAATTTGTTTTTCTGTAGTATTTACTTCACCACCAAATCATTTTTATCAGTGACGGTCATAACTATTTTAGCATGTTTTATTGTTTAATGTAATGTATGTATTTCATTAATACGTTTAATTGTTCGGCATGAATGAGCCATAATGTGTTATCATACATTCACTGTAAAAATATATTATGTGATATGATATCTACTTAAAAAAAAAAAAAAAATTAAAAATATCACACAATATTTCTGAGTAGTTTTTAAGGCTTGATTGCTTTAATGGATCTACCTGAATAAATCATGTGCAATGTCCTAAATTATTTAACCTGTCACACAATGACATTAAGTCCTGTCGGGCATTCATGGCCTAATGGATAGAGAGTTGGACTTGTAACCCGAAGGTCATGGGTTTGAGTCTCGGGTCCGGCAGGGATTGTAGGTGGGGTAACTAACACTCTCTCCTCCCTCAATACCACGACTGAGGTGAGACCCTTGAGCAAGGCACCAAACCCCCAACTGCTCCCCGGGTGCCACAGCATTGGCTGCCCACTGCTCCGGGTGTATGTTCACCACTGTGTGTACACTTGAATGGGTTAAATGCAGAGCACAAATACTGAGTATGGTTCATCATACTTGACCACACACCACTTCTCCTTTCTAATATTAGTAGTGAAATGTGCTCATTTATTTTAAGTTGATTTGCAAAATGTCTGTAAATTTGAGTAAGGCCTATTTGTATTTGGCTTTGAGTTACCTTGTACAATTAAAAGACTGTAGACAGATAGCTCAAAAAGGAGGAAAAAAACAACAACAAAAAAAAACCTTGTAACTGCACTGGTTTTAGCAAAGCTACTCCTCATCGAGCAAAGCATCATGTCTCATTGTGTTAGTAGGCCTACATGCAGCAATCCACAACCACAATCCATTGGTGGACAGTAGTACTTTTACTTCGTTACTGTACTTAAAGGAGTCATCGGCTGCAAAATTCACTTTACAAGTTGTTTGAACATAAATGTTTGTTGGAAGTGTGTGTACACATCCATCCACCCAGTGTTTTTTGGTAAAGGCTAGAAGGGATACGTATGGCGCTACTGGGCATGCGCACATCAATACAGCGTAATGTTTGTCACACTGTGCAACAATACTTACTGTTTTTTCATTCCTGTAAGGGGTAGGTTTAGGGTTGGGGTAGGTGTTAATAAAACACAATCTAATAGGTATGCAATTAATTTCATAGTTCATTTCTGGTCGGAGCTGTATCCCTTCTAGCCACAATCGTGTTTTTTTTTTTTAAATCTCTATTTTAAAATCCCCTTTCTCAAATCAGGCGTCTATGTTCGCATGAATCATTCGTGATCCAGCTTCATCTACAGAATAAGTGAGTATAAAGTTATGAATCTTTCCAAATCGCCTTTCCTAATAATGTGCTAGTCAGCCAGTTTCGCGGCTGAAGTTTAACGGCTGCTCGTCACCCCACGGAAGAGAGGGGCGGGGTCAGCAGAGCTCATTAGCATTTAAAGCAACATGGATTAAAAAAAGGGCTTGTTGAAAACAGAGCTTATTTTGACAGGAAAAAAGGTGTTTTTTACTCTACCATTGAACAATTTTAACCAAAGTATGTTACAGACTTTTTATTAAGACCCTAAAGAATCATATCAATGGGCATCCGATGACCCCTTTTAAATGACTTTTGGTGCTCTAGCGGTTAATAAACAGAACTGCATGCGTCTTGCGGAAGAATATTGTAGCCAGAGCTACTTCTCTCTGTTAATGTCTATGACGAATTACGCAGGTAGGCTACTGAGATACTCCGCAGCGTTACCTACCTGAACCAGTCTGAATATAAACACTTAATATAGGTCTACCGTAGTGATTCAGGTCAAGCCAAAAACACAGTTTGGAAAATGGATTCATGGTGTACTCGCTTTTTATATTAATTTAGCAAATTTTGAACACAAAAAAGTTACGGACTGCAACTTTAAGTAGGCTACTTTTTTCAAGTATCTGTACTTTACTGGATTAGTTTTATTTTGAGTAAATTTTACTTTTACTAAACTACATTTCATAAAACATATAGTTACTTCTTATAATACATCACATGCTCCGAGACGCAGAAGCGGTGTCTGATTCATGAACAAACTGATTCTTTTCAATGAACGTGTTAAATCGGTTCGCAAATCACACCTAACGATTCATTCACGAACTGGAATGATCTGATTGCAGCTGTTCCCGAGTCGACAACTCACTGATTCAAATGATCCGTTTAGAGCGAGTCTCCAGTGAACTGAATTCAGTTGATCTTGTGAGCACATGCGTTTAATGCTGTGAAAAGTTACTAATGTTGCATTTTAGGATTAATTATTGTAAATAAAAATAATATTTAGGTCAAAACTATCAGTTGTTTGTGAACTAAATCTGTTGTAAAGGGTGATCTATTTAAGCTCACTGAAATGCTTGAATGCAGACAGATCAGCATCAGTGTCTCTATGTTTTAGGTCAAAATGAGAACATCAGCAGTGCATTGATTGAGTCATTATGCATTTAACCTGTTTAATACATCCTTGTGAATTTGATTTGGTGCATGAGTTCTCACAGAAAACAAGTCATTCATTTGCATTTTTTAGGTTATTGGAGAACATTGTCTTGTGCTAATTCAGAAACCTTTATATTTTTGCCTGTTGAACGTTTAGTCTAAGAAAGGAAACAGGAAACCAGTATATAGGGTGTGTGGGTGATCATGCATGTGCACGTGTTCATGTACTGTAGTGCTCGGTCTGTGAGTGACATCGATTTATTCCAGAATCAGGACCAGATTAACTGTGTTGCATTCATCCTTTCTTTAAGCTCTCTTCACTCCCTCTCCGACTCTGACACACAAACACACTCTTTATATGATACTGGAAGTATCATATAAAAATTGAGGAAGTGAAATATACACAACAGACAAGAAAAACGATCGCGAGGACCGTTTTCACTTTACATTCATGTGTGTCTTCTTTGGGTTTTTACCTTTTTGTTGTGGTGTCTTGCACAAACATGAGGTGGGAGGAGAGAGATAGTGAACGTGATGTGATGTTGTGTTTCTTCAGGAGAGCAGTATGGACAGTTCAGATATCAGAGGGCAATCAGAGTGAAGATGACCTTAAAAGCAGCCAAAAGTGAGTATGCAAACACACATACTCTAAATAGTACATATGTATTTGGGTAAGGCCGTTGAGATGCTTCACTTCATCTAGAACACTTTAAACAGCTTTGTGTGTGTGTGTTATCGTTAAAGTTTTACTACAGTAAAACAGCATTTAGGAGCACAGTTGAAGTCCAGTTTGAAGTCCAGTATGTGCCACAACATACTGTGTAAAAATAGGCATGAGAAAATCAATTATGATCATTTATGGCAAAATCTAGGAACATAGTGCAAGTTACAGTTGGGCAAAAAATTAATTAGTCAGCCACCAATCGTGCAAGTTCTGGCTCTGAGAGATGAGATGAGAGAGGCCTGTAATTTTCATCATAGGTACACTTCAACTATGAGAGACAGAATGGGGGGAAAGAATCCAGGAAATCACATTGTAGGATTTTTAATGAATTTATTGGTAAATTCCTCGGTAAAATAAGTATTTCGGTCAATAACGAATACACACACAGGTATATACAAATGTATATATACAATATATGTGCAAATGTATATGTATATATACATATATATATATACATACACACACACACATTTCGTAGCACGAATTGCTTTCACGCCCCACAACTATTTTCTCATGTGGCGGAAACCTTTAAATGAATTCGATGGTATCGAGTCAGAACAACTGTCACACATGTGAGACTTACACTCTTATACCACATGTCCTTTTTCTCATGCACTGATAATAAAAAAAAAAACCCTCAAACGACAACAAGGGCACATTAAGATGAAACTTTAACAATAGGATATTTGACACATGAATCCTCTCAATATAACAAACTGTGTGCAGACACTATGTCAAGCGCTTTATTGATTATATTATAACAGAACATAATCGAGATTGGGAAATGTGGAGTTCATTTTCAAAATTGCAGAGATTGATATAGGGATAACCATACTAATGGATGGGAGAAACTGGAAGAATTTCTGAATTTGTGTAAATGATAAGAATTAGGAAGAATCAAATTATAAATCATGTATTGCTATTGTGTTAAATACAGCTCTACAGCTGTAATCATGTGAGAAACAGAAAATAACTAATCTGATTATGAATATTATAAAGTGTAATATAATCTAATTACAAGTACTTAATTTTGGAATCTTTAGGATTACAAGTAATCAGTTACAACACAGCACTGCTCACATATTGAGCATGCTCACTAATTTCAGAAGCACCCTTGGTTAGGACAGGGTTAACACTGCTTCTGCTGTGTTACTGATAACCCTGCATTGGGGTACCAAACTTCTTCAGCGTGAAATGATGTGATGTTAGAACATTACATCTAGATGATGCAACAGTCACCCAATCGCGTGCATCGTATTCACGTGCTTCGGACAGTTACGAAAACATAGAGCATTGTATAAACTGTCTTTTCATTGTTTGAGTGGAAAAAATGTCAAATGGTGACAGATTCATCCTTACTGTTCGAAAATCCATTCTGGAAAACTAGTTGGAAATATATAATATTCAGGATGCACAACTCTACAGCTGTTATGCATCGTATATATTCCAATCAGTGACACTGCAAATATGCAAATAAGAACATTAACCTGAGATAAGTTTGAAATGTCAGATTACAAATACCCAGGATTGATTGTTAACCCCGGGTAAATTACGAGCAATGTGAAACGTGGAGATATCCCAGGATTACCTGGTTGGCATCCCAGTGCCAGTTTTATCAATCTTACATTATGTGACCCTGGAGCACAAAAGCAGTCATCAGTAACACAGATATATTTGTAGCGATAGCCAACAATACACTGTATGGGTCAAAATTATCCATTTCTCTTTTAGGCCAAAAACCATTAGGATATTAAGTAAAGATCATGTTCCATGAAGATAGTTAGTAGATTTCCTACCGTAAATGTATCAAAACATAATTTTTGTTTAGTAATATGCATTGCTATGAACTTCATTTGGACAACTTTAAAGGCGATTTTCTCTATATTTAAATTTTTTTGCTCCCTCAGATTCCAGATTTTCAAATAGTTGTATTTCAGCCAAATAGTGTCCTATCATAACAAACCATACATCAATGGACAGATTATTTATCAGCTCTCAGATGATGTATAAATTTCAATTTCAGAAAATTGACCCTTATGACTAGTTTTGAGGTCCAGGGTTACATATATGTATTTTAATTAATAAAAGCTGTCTCTCTATTTCTTGTTCTCTTTTAGCATGGTTTTTAAGACTCCTCCCGGTTGTGCTCTTCTTCATCTGTTACTATTGCTCCCAGTTCTACTTTGACAGGTTAGTGCCACCACCTGCTCTACATGGTATCAAATACATTGTTTTCATTGGTTATTATTATTTTTGTTCTTCTCAGGCTGAGACATGCAAAAGCTTTCAAGGTATATTTATGCTAACTACTGATTTGTTCTTTCCTTTAAGTTATGGAGGCAGCGGAAAGTCCCCTCAGCCCACTGTTTCTCTGTGTCACAACTATCGCTTGCAGAGGAAGTGGGAAAGTCTCAAATTAAAGTATGTTACCTATTCACATATATTCATATTCACACGTACAACCTGTTTTGGGGAAACTAGCTTACTGAGCTTGAAAATTGGAAATTATGATTATGTCATCATTTACTCACTCTCGTGTCGTTCCAAACCTGACTTTCTTTTTTTTGTGGAACATAGAATAAGATGAAATACTTCATCACACAGTGGAAGTCGGTAGTAACCAAACCTTTTTGGTTACCAATATTTTTTAAAAAGACATGAAAATGAGCAAATCATGATTTTTTCACAAGGACAGCAGTATTTATCTGATGCAAAAACATTGAGTTTAATAGTATTAACACGTGTAAGCTTGTCAGTCTTTATTTTTTATGAAAATGATTTCCTCGATCGGAGTGGTTCAAAACTTGATGACTTAATTTTAGAAATGCAATCTAAACAAACAAACAAAAACATTGACTTCATTCAGTAAATCTAAATGGTTATTAAAAAAGCCAAGACTGTTCGGAATCAAAATCGACCATAATAAATGAACTGGAAAATGCATTTATTTAAATCTATATACTAGATGCAAAGTTGAACGAACACACACAAAAATGAAGTGACAAGGCTATATAAAACATCCAACATCCAGTGCAAAGCATTAAAAAGTTAAACACACACACACACACACACACACACACACACACACACACATACAGGAATTTACACATAAATAAGAGTTGCATGATATCTAAATGACCTAAAACAAAACAAACAAAAGAAGTACATAATTGTATTGTTTCCACTTTTCTGTTCTGATTTTAAATTTACATTTACATTCCACTTATTGTTATGTGACTGTAAGTTGCATTCCTACTGTTCTGTCCTGGTCAAAAGTGACACGAATGCCCAAAGTGTGACCTTTTTTCCCAAGCTTTGGAGGGTTAAATAGCATTTGAATAGAATTATTACAAATTGACATGCTACCTCTTGCGGATTGGCATCTGTGTTTTCTGTATTGTAGTGTTCTCCATGTTATTGTTTACACAGCTGGCCGCTCCCCATCTGAGCATGTAGAGTCTGTCTCACCATTCTCCATCTGGAGTTTACCTTTTGCATGTATGTATTTGTTTGTTGATTTGCCTGCTATCAGATTTGGCTGCTAATGCTGTCAGATCTAGGAAGACTAACCTTTTACTATCAAAACAAAAATCATAGTGTTTCAGTTCAGTGTTGAAACCAAGGAGCATTCAATGGCAAAAGTTCAGCTTGCTCAAACGACAAATCTGTCCACATTAATTCAGCATTGGGACCCACATTACATTAAAGGAATATTTCACTCATCTTGTGAAGCAAAAAGCTTATCATTTCTTGTTACGCTATTTTATTACCAAATATCGGATTAAATATTTTTATCAACTTGTTTTGTTTCAAATAGCAAATAGTTTTGTTGGTTTTGGAGCTGATTAATCACAGGCTTCATTAATAGCTTATGCACCTCAGTTGTTGAGTCAACATTGACAAAATAATCCACAAATAATATTTTTTTCCCTCAAAAACAGAGCTCAGATCAATTTCCAAAAGGTTTGAGATGTTAACAGCCCTGGGGCAATGTATTCAACGATGCATTCAAAATTGTTTACTCTGTCACAGAATACAGGCACAGAAATGGGTGAAAATGGACAGCTTTTTTCCTAACAGCAGCTCTTAAAAGCCATCAGGATTTCTCCTCCAGCTGGTGTAACCAGAGAAAAACAGGGCACTTAATGAAAAAGGACACTCCTCTCGCTCTCGAGCGGTGGGAGCGTGTTAAAGCCTGGCAGCACTGTAAAACCAACACATTCACGTGTGATGATTCTGGCTGTGCTGTTATGACTGACTAGCTTAGTTAACCCTAACATGTCAGTCAAAGACAACACAGCCAAACTAGTGCCCTGTGTAATATATATCCGTTTTATTTGTAAACTTACATGTAGTCATCACTGGAGAATGCTGTCTATGCATTGTTTTTACAATGAAACTTCACAATGTAATATATATATATATATATAAAACTCACCAAAACTGCGTATTTTGACATGATTGTGTGTGTTTTCGTCCGTCGAACCTCTACTTCTGCGCTGTCTGAAGCGGCTCGGTGTACGTGTACAGCCGAATGAGCAACCTTTCAAACTACTGTATAGCTACTTCATTGCACCGTTTCTGCGGCGTAACCCCAGGTATGTCGCCACATTCGCGAGTTATGAAGAATAAAGAAGAGAAATGTTAATCATCCGAAATGAAGCAGTAATATCTTCTCAGGCAAACATTATTAAAATCGTGTCTAGGGACAAGCTGGCCATCACACTGCTCTGACCTTATCAGTCTGTTTGTATCTAGTATTTGATGCGCTCTTGTCACTTATGAACATCTCGGTTACGTACGTAACCCTCGTTCCCTGATGGAGGGAACGGAGACGTTATATCATAACGACATTAGGGTCATAACGACACCTCTGATATTAAGAGAAAACGGCAATGAATATTGGCTAGTGGATTTTGCATACCTGAGCCACTCCCCGTGCATACGGGTAGAAAAAGGCGACAGGTGTATCCACTCATCAGGTTTTACGCTGAGGAGCCGAGACCGTATCCCTGGCACCCAGCGATGGTTTCAAAATTGTGGCATGCGGACATAACGTCTCCGTTCCCTCCATCGGGGAACGAGGGTTACATACGTAACCGAGGCGTTCCCAATCTGTCGGTCACTATGAGTTAAGTCGTGACGACATTAGGTGTCCATGGAAAGCGCCACAACCTGAACCTGAGAAAAGAGTTTCTCTGCACGGGGGAGAGCTTGTTCTTTTCCTAGTTGACCCGAAGCCCCAACTGGCTGAGGTGCCGGAGCTCCAGGTCCCTGTAATCGCACAACTGTTCTCGCGTGCGGGCCATGCTCGAGACAGTTGAGGGTCTTGATGCCCACTTCCCGTAACGGGGCAAGGGCACCCTCCATGACTTGCGTAAAGACACGGGGGGACAAGGAGAGCCCGAATGGGAGGAATCTGTACTGCCATGCCCGACCCTCAAACGCAAGCCATAGGAACAGTCTGTGTAGAGGAAGGATCGAGACATGAATGTAAGCGTCCTTCAGGTCGATCACTGCAAATAAATGCTGGATGCATTTGATAATGCGCTTCTGCGTCAACATCTTGAACGGGAGCTTGTGCAGGGCCCGATTCAAGACTCGCAGATCCAGGATTGGTCGAACGCCAACGCCTTTCTTGGGCATGATGAAGTAAGGGCTGTAAAACCCCTGTCTCATCTCAGCTCGAGGGACTGGCTCGATTGTATCCTTTGCCAGGAGGACAGCAATCTCCTCGCACAAGACAAGTGCGTCTCGGACTGCCACCGAAGTCTCGAGAGCACCGCTGAGCTTGGGAGGTCGCCTGGCGAACTGAATTGCATAGCCGAGTCGTATTGTGCGAATGAGCCAGCAGGACAGGTTGGGCAACGCAAGCCACGCCCTTAAACTCCGTGCGAGTGGCACCAAAGGGACAATTGACATACCCACGGTGGTGCAACGGAGGGGCCAGAGATGCGTGGGGTGGCATCGCGTCTCCCGACTGCAATCTCTTGGCAGCTGGCAAGAGGGGGCGTCGCGGGCGAGAGTGAGGAGGCAGTACATCACACACTGTCAGCTCGCGAGCCTGAGAACCCAGAGAAAAAGGAAATTGCTCTTTCTTTGAGAATGTGGGTACCTGGCCCTTCAGCCAGCGGCAGAACAGAATGAAATTATTCTCCCCCTGCCCTCCTTGACGCTGTCCTCGCCATCTCCTGAGATCGAGCAGCTTCCTACATCTCCGGGTTGCCTGTGTCAGGGCCGCTTTATTGCCTCTTTGGACGATATCGGGGCCAGCTGGAACATGGGGGGCACCGCGCTCCCGCGAGAGGCTTGATGTGCCGGCCAAGGTGATGATTCAGCACGGGGGGGAGCAGCTCTGGAGGACACAGGAGGGCACCCGCGGCGACAAGCAGACTGGGGCTTGCCCTGCAGCAGAGCGGTGGCTGCATCACGCAAGATGTTTTTGACGGCCTCGGTCTACTTCGGTACTGCCGAGAACCGCTGGGCACAGTCCTCAGCAGTGTCACCGAACAGTCCAGCCTGGGAGACGAGAGCAACAAGAAAGTGTACTTTGTCGACTTCGCCCCTCTCAGCAGTCTGTGACATAAATGGCGCTCTTGGCGAGACCCGAGGGGGCAGCCGCGCTGAATCTTCATCCTCAGAGAACGATTGCCCATCCCCCGATTCCGCGATCGTCATCTAATTCTCTATCGGCGCGCCGAATGAAATACTGGGCACGCCGTAAGACGGCACAGCATAATCACCAGGGAGCCGCATAGAACAGCTGCTGCGGGAGGAGTGAAAGGTCCGTGGGGACTGTCCCAGGCGGAAAGGCTCTCACTGGAACCCTCAGATCGCCCAGAGCACTAGCCGATGGTTCTCTGCTCATGGCAGAGAAGCCAGCGCGGGTAGTGACAGAGGGAGCCCCTCCCATCCCCGGGAGGATAAAAAGGCGCGATCGCAGTGCTGCCATGGTTACACGCTCAAAACGAACGCATAAACCATCCACGAACACAGCTTCAGCGTGCTGGATGCCCAGACACTGAACACAACCAGAACAGCTTCCAGACAGATGATGAATGGCTTTGTGGAGATCAACAGGTTCATCCACTCGGCTCCGAAGCAAAAATCTGATGAGTGGATGCACCTGTCGCCTATTTATACCCGTATACACGGGGAGTGGCTCAGGTATGCAAAATCCACTAGCCAATTTTCGTTTTCTCTTAATATCAGAGGTGATTGGTGCTCCCAAGTGAATCCCCTAATGTCGTCACGACGTTCTCATAGTGACCGACAGATAGGGAACAGCTATAATCATGATGAGCTCGTCTTCAGAAAAAGATTAGATTATTTGCTTAAGTCAGAAACAGCGAATCTCTTTAAAAACTGGCTGTTGTTCTCACTACATTGCATTGTTATATTTCGTAAAATATTTACCCGCCAACTGGCAACTGACACTGTTACATTTACTCGCCAACGCTGATTTTTACTCGTATTTGACGCTTGGCGAGTATTAATTTTGGCCATATATATATATATATATATATATATATATATATATATATATATATATATATGCACACACACACACACACACACAGACACACACACACACACACACACACACATACACACACACATTGTATAAATATTTGTTCCAAAATATCTGTTTGGAGGCTGTGTTAATTACTACGATAGTAATTAAATTTTCAATATAAATATAATTTTCATACAATTAATATTTTCTAATTCTATTTTAATTTAAGGTTAAAAGTCATTAAGTCAGTTAAATATATACACACAAAAAAGTAAATGTCTAAAATGAATTTGAGTAGTTTGAGGAGTAGTTTGTATTTGAGTCTGTTTTTTGTTTCACCGACACAGCATGAGCCGAAAGACTGAGCTCTTTCTAAAGCTGGAGGATTTCTTCTGGCGGGAACATCTGTCAGCTGAAGCTCTGCCCTATGGTATTAAAGGCAACGGTATGTACAGCTTCAGTTGCTCCGCTCTCTTATAATCTTTACTTTAATACAATGGTTAAATCTACTGCAAAGTCATTATGCTAATGCTTATGTTAAATCTGACTTGAGTAAATGATCGCATAAATCTCATTGCTGAAACCTCACATGCCCCCGAAACCTTTCAGTCAACATATATAAAGAAGTTTGTTCTGTTCTGTCTGTTCTGTAGCTGGCATGCTTTTGCTGCATGCTGCTCATGTTTCTGCATTCATGTTGATGCATTCATAATGGTGCACCTTGTTCAAATACTTTCTTCTTTGTCTCTGCAGAGCTCCTGCTTCTGAAGGTCTTGGCAGTGACTTCCAGCTACACAATGCCAGCAAAAATTGAGAGGTGAAGTGGGGCCGAGCTGCTTTCACAAGTGTCTAAACTCTGAACTCGAGCTCCCATAAGCTTGAAGAAACCCGTTCCTCAGATTCGGTCTTTTGCTTCAGTTGCACTGTGGCGTGAATTACTCCATGCATTACAACTTAATTACAGTAATGCTCTTGCTCATGTTCAAAATTATCTTACTTAAAGGGTTACTTTACCCAAAATGAAAATTTTGTCTTTAATCACTTACCCCCATGTCATTCCAAACCCGTAAAAGCTTTGTTCGTCTTCGTAACACAATTTAAGATATTTTGGATAAAAACCTGGCAGGCTTGTGACTGTCCCAAACAAAAATAACGACTTTATTCAACAATTTGCACCATTTTGGAGAATATCCGCTGGACGCAAACTGCGTACGCTGTTCTGTGTCAGTTGCATCACACGGATACGCTGTTTTCGTTCAGATCAAAACGTAAATAAAAGTAGAAAACTTATCCATGTGGTGCGGCAGAATGAAAGGAGAAGTAAATCCCTGCAGCTCCTACTTAGTGCTGGCTAATAGTGACTAAATATGCAAGTGGGTTACTCACAATGGGGAAGTCGTGGCCTAATGGTTAGAGATTCGGACGTGTAAGCCCATCCAAACGGCTGTGTGTGCACTTTGGATGGGATAAATGCAGAGCACGAATTCTGAGTATGGGTCATACTTGGCCGTTTGTCACGTCACTTTCACTTTCACTTTCACAATCACTTATCCTGTTACCAATTCATTTTAATTTGTACTTTTTAATTTGATCAGTTTTCTCTATTAATTTTGATATTTGTTTAATGTTCATTGCTAAAGAAATAAAAAAATGCTAAAAATTCACTCACCCTCAGGCCATCCACGTTGTAGATTAATTTATTTCTTCATCAGATTTGGAGAAACTTAGCTTTCCATAACTTGCTCAGCAATGGATGCTCTGCAGTGAATGGGTGCCGTCAGAATAAGAGTCCAAACAGCGGATAAAAACATCACAATAATCCAAACCACTCCAGTCCATCAGTTTACATCTTGTGAAGAGAATAGCTGTGTGTTTGTAAGAAAGAAATCCATCATTTAGACATTTTAATTTTAAACAGTTGCAAAATACGAGTCCATAATTCATAATAACCCTTCCTCCAGTGAAAAAGTGCATCTCCTGTCATCTCTCACATCGGAATCCACCCACATATTTGTTTAGAGCTATTTTGGTGCTTAATCTGTGCAGATTTCTGTCCTGATTCATACTTTTTCACTGGAGGAAATGTTATTATGGATTACAGACTCATTTTTAGCAGAAAGCAATGGTTTGAAGTTAAAACCATCTTAACAATGGATTTGTTTCTTACAAACATGCAGCTTTTGTCTTCTCAGGATGTTAATTGATAGACTGGAGTGGTGTGGATTACTTGTAGATTATTGTGATGTTTTTTATCAGCGGTTTGGACTCTCATTCTGACGGCACCCATTCACTGCACAGTGAGACAGTGATGCAATGCTATATTTCATTTCTCCAAATCTGATGAAGAAACAAACTCATCTACATCTTGGAGGGTGAGCAAATTGTCAACAAATTATCTTTGGGCAAATTATTCCTTTAAATTGTGTTTAGATGTTAGAAATATTTAATAGAAATGGCATAGAAGATAAAATCCTTTCTGTAATATTTAGGTTGACAATTACCATTTTCTGAACTGAAGCATTTCTTTTCACTACAAAATAAACTGTTTGTGATCTTTATTGTGTACCGCACTCATGGAAAGTGCTCTGTGTGTCAGCAGCTTAGATTGCAGGACCTGTGCAGTCATTGGAAACGGCTTTTCCATAAAAAACAGTTCACTGGGGGAGATCATTAACAAATACGACGTGGTGATCAGGTAAATAAAACCTCCACCTCCATTTGACCTTTCAGTGTTTCTGTTACACTGTCTTTATTTAGCATCAAAGACTCCTCATTATTTAAAAAAGAGACTGTTTTCTAATATAGGTCCTCAGAAAGTTTTAGTAAGAGCTTTATGAGCCTTTTAGTTATTTTCTCCTCTCCATCTCTTGTTTTCCATTGTCCACTTTTTTCTTTCCATGTACAGCGTGAAAGCCTTTCCATTAGTCTGGCTTGTATTTTGCATTCTTGTTTTATTGTAAGTCTGTTGAGTGGCATTTAATAGCCTCACTTAACAATACCTCCTGCAATTAGAGCTCTGCTTGGCTACTGTTTCTCGACCTTTGTTTCTCAAGCCTCTTTATAGCCTTGGAATGAACAAATGCTATTTTATTTTTTCTAAGCCTCTAACAAACGGCATAATTTGGCTGGGTTTGTTTTTCCATGGTCTCCCGTCCTCGCCGTGTACTCAGAAGCTAATCGTGGCGGGGGAGGAGAGCCGAGCCGCTTGACATTTGGTGTTGAGTTACAAAACCTGATGCTTCAAAGTTGCCATTAAGCAAAGATTTGAGAAGAACTCCATCTCCTCTCTAATCTCATTTGTGAGAAAAAGGGTGTTTTTTTTCTGCATGGATTCACTCCCATGAAAAATAAGCTATAACCTGGGGGTTAGTTGATAAGGATGTGCTTTTAGTGTAAGTCCATGACGTCCATAAAACTGTGGAGAGCAGAGATACTTGTAAAACTTTTGGTTATGCTCATAAAATAAATAAATAAAATATTTGACATATTTGAAGTTTATGAAGTCTCTTCTGCTCCCAAAGGCTGCATTCATTTGATCAAATATATATTAAATACAGTAATGTTATGGACTATTACACTTTAAATAGCTATTTTTATAAATAACAGTTCAACAATATAATAAAAAATAATATTACAACTTTATGCATTTCTTTACTCACTTAATGCATGTGGCGTGAATAACAGCATTACAAATGAATTACTGCTTTTGCTCATGTTCAAACTGATCTTGCTTAATGTATTAATAATATATTAATATAAATGACTGTCTGACAGGAGAAGCAAACCTTGCTGGATAATAGTGACTAAATATGCAGGTGTGTTACTCACAGTCGTGTTACCCATAAGGCCATGCAAGATCTCAATGAGTTTGTTTCTACATCAGAAATGTGTCTCTGCATCAGTGTCTCAGCAGTGGATGCTCTGCAGTGAATGGGTGCCGTCAGAATGAGAGTCCAAACAGCTGATAAAAACATCACAATAATCCACACCACTCCAGTCCATCACTTAACATCTAGAGAAGAGAAAAGCTGTGTGTTTGTAATAAACAAATCCACAATTAATTAAAACGTTATAACTTTAATCAGTTGCTTCCAGCAAAAATATGAGTCCATAATAATGCTTCCTCCAGAAAATGAAGTCCATCTCCTGTTGTCTCTCACATCAAATTCCAAGTAAAAAATTTAAAAAAGTATAATAATTTAAAATAATTAATATTTTTTATCAGCAGTGACAGTAAAGACATTTATAACAAAAGTTTTCTATTTCATAACAGTGCTGTGCTTTTCTACTTTTTATCCATCAAAGACTTCTGAAAAAAAGTATCAGTTTCCACAAAAATATTGGGCAGCACAAATGTTTCCAGCACTGCTAATAATCAGAAAGGTTTCTTGAGCAGCAAATCAGCATGTTTTTTTCATGAATAAATTACATTTTACAATACATTACAAAAGAAACTGTTTAAGTTGTAATAATATTTAACAATATTGCTGTTTTTATTGTATTTTCAGCCTTAAAGGAACACTCCACTTTTTTTTGGAAATAAACTACCCTAGAGAAAAACAGTTGAGTTTTACCGTTTTTGAATCCATTCAGCCGATCTCCGGGTCTGGCGGTAGCACTTTTAGCTTAGCTTAGCATTAGATAATTGAATCAGATTAGCCCATTAGCATCTCGCTCCATGGATACCATGGGTGCATCAGGCGAAATGATATGACGCAGCGCCTGAAAGTATCCAGCGCCACTAAATACATTAAATTTAAACTCATTTAATACATTTTCATTTAATTTTAAATGGCATGCAGTTAGTTGACTTTAAACATTAAATTCAGTGCACACTTCAGTATATTCTTTGTAAGTGTAATATTTCTGTGATAGTTGCTCATTAAAAGTATGCTAAAGTTTTAAAGGGTGGCTCTTCACAGTTTTGAGCATCCTTGACATAATTATCAGAGAGGACGCTCCACTCCCAATGGCGGATGTTTTGGCTGTAAATCTCCCATTGTTTGCTTTTAATTAGCTTTGGTAGAGTTTCATCACAGGCCTGGCTCTGCCTCAGGAATGTGTGCTAGTGAAATCTAAACAAATTATATACACACACACGGTTTATGGTGAGATGTATTGCGGCCTTCAGGTCCCCCTACTCAGTTATGAGTTATGAGTTATGCGCGAAGAGATTTTCTTTGGAAAAAAAAATCATATTTATTTTTCTCTTTTTAACTTTCTGCCAATTGAGGAAGCATTTTAACACAACTGTAGCAAAGACAGAGGGTGTAAATTAGGTCTGTAATTGTCTTTATTACGTATTTTAGCTTTCGCTTGATTCCACAGGGAATAATGGGAAATGCAGTTTGGCTGCACAAGCCTGTCATCTCATAAATCGCCTTAATGAGTGTTTTCTGCCAAGCTTTACCACTCCTCCTCATCAACAGTGCACAAATTGTGTACAAACTACATTGCATGGTCAATATTCATAATTTATGACCAATACCAATTTGTTTCCACTGTCATTCCTTAATTGATATGTTTTCAACAGTCCCGTTAGAATTATAGTATTTGCACGCACACACATTACACAGCTCTGATTTTATGATGCTGAATTAAAATAATATCTATAAAACTTTCCATCACACATCTCAAAACTTTCAATGACAAAAAAAAGTCAATGTAACAATTTGTATCATTGTAAAAATGTATCAGTTGAATCAATGTAAAAAAAAAAAACTATCTGTGTACAGGAGAGAAAAAATAAATACTTCATTTAATGATAAAGAACTTTAAACATATGTTTATAAATAAGCTTTTGTTCACTTTTTTTCTTTCTCAGTTTGGATGTAGTACAAAACATCTGGCTCATGTTTGCATTTCGTCTGTCTCTGACCATAATTCTGGCTAGGATTGGGCATGGGATACTGTGATGCATGTGAAAACAGGCTGAGAATTGAATAAATAGTTGTAATGAGGCTGAGAGGAAGATAGGAATCATGTATTTGTTGTGTTTTTCTGCCGATTAAGCAGTAGTACAAGACTTCTTCACCTTACAAATGGTGGCCAAACACATATTTTGTGAGAAAGCATGGAACAGGCACAATTTTTGGAATTTGCACCAAAAATGAGTAAAATACAAGTGCTGGATTTCATTCAAAAAATACAATCCAGGAAGGAAGCAATGCTGATTCCGTCTCTCCAAATCTGATTTGACCTTTGACCTTATTATTCACTTCTCCCATATCTTTCTGTCAGGCTGAATGATGCCCCGGTGAGAGGCTATGAGGAGGACGTGGGTAACAAAACCACGTTACGTCTGTTTTATCCTGAATCCGCCTCCCATAATCCTGGTATCCACAATGACCCAGACACCCTGATGGTCCTGGTTCCTTTCAAGCAGCAGGACCTCCGCTGGCTCAAAGAGATCCTGTATGATGAGAAGAGGGTCAGTCTGTCTCACCTTTTTCCCTCATGTGCCAGCATGCACCTGGTTTCCCAGTAATCATGAGGAGCTATGCTCGATTCAGGTCCGAAAGGGTTTCTGGAAGCCTCCGCCCCAGATTTGGCTCGGACGGTCTAGTCAGATCCGTGTTCTGGACCCATATTTCCTTCGGCTGACAGCCAGCAAGCTGCTTCAAATTCCCCTGCAACCACGCAGACAACAGGTGAGATCTGCACACATGTCCAGGATTCGAGGAATGATAAACACCTTTATTGCCATGGACTCTTACTTTGGCAGCACTCTTACTTTGGCAGAACAGATGTTCCAAATAATATGATTACTATTGGTGTCATTTCAGGCATGCATATATATATATACATATAGTACCGTTTACATATTTGATAATAATGAAACGTTTGCAATGAGGCTGACCTTTCCCTCATCCAACCAATCTCACTCCTGAAGCCTAACTTTTAGACGCTGCATGCAGCTGTCCATATTTCGGACGGAATGCATTTGTATCTGCTGTAAATTATGGTGTTCCAGTTTAAATGGTGATTACTGTGTGAGGCTGCTGTTTTTTGTTTTGTTTTGTGTGAGGCTGCTGTTGCGATAGCTATGAAGATTGTAAGTTTTGTTATCGCTACATTAAAAATGCAGCTCAGTCTCGACCTTAACATTTGTCTCACATATCAGTTAGCTATTACTCTGACATGAAGTCGATTTGAGAACTGTTCGAACTACAAGTAGAGCACAGCGATTAATGTACAGTAATATTAGTATCACTCAGCTCAAGTGGAGGCAGCGCTAAACCATAGCTAGTGTCAGCATGTAACAGCCTGTTTCAAGACGGAGAAACACCTCGCGTTTAGCCCATCAGCTGCTTCAAACATTTGAATGCTGAAATGAAGATTTCATTTTTCACTCATGACGAGTTTGCACCCCTGATCCAATGTATTTTAAACTTAAAACCAGAGCTGAATCTCCTATGCTACGTGGGAGGAACACTATATTTGCATTATGCAAAATGCACAGACAAATAAGTTTCTGATTGCAAATCTTCCATGTGAAAGTGGAAGTTAATATGTTTTTAGCAGATGAATTCCGTGCAAATGTTTTGGGACTGATGAACTTTTTGTTTCTTTGATGAATAGAAAGTTCAAAAGAACAGCAATTATTTGAAATGTTAATATTTTGTAACATTATTAATGTCTTTGCTGTCACTTTTGATCAGTAGCGAGGGTCAGTTAAATTCTCTTTAAAAAAATAAACAAAATTAGTCATACTGGCCGCAAACGTTTGAATGGTATCGTGTGTATTTGCTTTTCGTTTGCATCACTTACAGTACTGAAGGTCAGACTATCATTCTTACAGATCGACTTAAACCATAAACGATGCTGTTTTTAATAAAATCACAATCCAGTTGGCGAGCGAAGCCAATTTTCACTCGCATGTGTTAATGCTGGATTCTGCTTGTTTGTCAAAGAGAGCCAAGAGGTTTGTCTATACGGTCAAATTATCTGTTGTGTTTTTCGAATCCACATGTGTCCTGATAAATCCACAGAGATTTACAGAGCCAAAGAATTACGATCAGAAATGTGTCTGTTTATTTCTGGTCCGTGCCAGTAACAGCCTGGAAACACAAGAACACTTCCTCCCCACCCAACTCTTCTCTCTTTCTCTCTCTCTCTCTGTGTCAATCTGTCTTTCTGCATCATTTTGTCATCCATATTTTTAAACTAATTGCAGTGAGTCACACACACACATATATCTCCTCTTTCCCTGCTGTGTACTTTTTATTTTTGGAGGCACACCCCTCCACATAGTTCTGTCAGGCGACCATTTATCAGAAGTACCGTCTCGCTTCTTATATTCCTCTGGCTGCTTAAGAAGGTTGACCTCGTGTGTACCGCGTGGACAGGGACCCCTGCTAACTCCGGGCTGCTGGCCAGAAACGCAGAGACAGCGCGCTCGGGAGGCAGGCAAACTGAGCCGTGCTCCGTCAATAAACATGAGGAGCATTGTGGGAACCACACGTGTACATACACAGCCGCTTCTGGAGCTGTTGAAGGAATGAATGAATGACAAAACCACACAACAAAATTAACAAAACTTAAAAAAAAAACTTAAAATGAAAACAGAAAATATATAAATTAAAACAAATTAAAAATATTAATATAAATTATAATAGCATATCGATACTAAAGTAACTAAGCGTATAGCTACTATGAGTTTAATAGTAGTAGTAGTAGTAATAATAATAATAAAAATATTTATATGTGGGCATTACTATTATTATTATTATTATTATAGACACTTGGGATGTTTTTTTAAATTTGAATAAAATTAAAACTAAATGAATTTCAAATCACATGAGCCAATATTTTATTCACAATAGAACAAAGATAACAAATGTTTAAACTGAGAAATTTAAAAATTTTATGCACAAAATGAGCTCATTTGAAATTTGATGCTTTCTACAGGTCTCAAAATAGATGGGACGGGGGCATGTTTACCATGGTGTAGCATCTCCTCTTTTTCTCAAAACAGTTTGAAGACGTCTGGGCATCGAGGTTATGAGTTTCTGGAGTTTTGGTGTTGGAATTTGGTCCCATTCTTGCCTGATATAGGTTTCCAGCTGCTACAGAGGTCGTGGTCATCTTTGACATATTTTTCATTTAATGATGAACCAAATGTTCTCTATAGGTGAGAGATCTGGACTGCAGGCAGGCCAGTTCAGCACCCGGACTCTTCTACTACGAAAACATGCTGTTGTAATAGCTGCACATACTGCTGAAATTACATGTCATCTGGAGGGGAGCATATGTTGCTCTAAAACTTTTATATACCTTTTCAGCATTCATAGTGCCTTCCAAAACATGCAAGCTGCACATACCGTATGCAATAATACACCCCCATACCATCAGAGATGCTGGCTTTTTAATTGAATGGTGATAACACACTGGAAGGTCTCCCTCCTCCCAGAGGACACAGCGTCCGTTATTTCCAACAAGAATGTCGAATTTGGACTCGTCTGACCATAGAACACTTTTCCACTTTGAAACAGTCCATTTTAAATGAGCCTTGGCCCACAGGACACAATGGCGCTTCTGGACCATGTTCACATATGGCTTCCTTTTTGCATGACAGAGCTTTAGTTGGCATCTGCAGATGGCACGGCGGATTGTGTTTACCAACAGTGGTTTCTGGAAGTATTCCTGGGCCCATTTAGTAATGTCAATGACAGAATCATGCCGATGAGTGATGCGGTGTCGTCTGAGGTCCCGAAGACCACGGGCATCCAACAAAGGTCTTTGGCCTTGTCCCTTACGCAGAGATTTCTCCATTTTCTCTGAAGCTTTTGATGATGTTATGCACTGTAGATGATGAGATTTGCAAATGCGTTGTAATTTGATGTAGAGGAACGTTGTTTTTAAAGTATTCCACACTGTTTTTATGCACTCTTTCACAGATTGGAGAGCCTCTGCCCATCTTTACTTCTGAGAGACTCTGCCTCTCTAAGCCTCTCTAATCCCTTTTATAGCTAATGGTATAACAGACATGACATCAGTTAACTTAATTAGTTGCTAGATGTTCTTCCAGCTAAATCTTTTCAAAATGTCTTGCTTTTTCAGCGCTTTGTTGCCCCTGTGCCAACTTTTTTGAGACCTGTAGCAGGCATCAAATTTGAAATGAGCTAATTTAGTGTATAAAAGTGTAAAATGTCTCTGTTTAAATATTTGTTATGTTTATCAGTGCTGTTGCATAATGTTTACAGCCACATTTGGAAAGGAAACATTCTAATGATGAACATGATGAAATGGTAACACTGTTGTGGAAAGGGAGGCTGAGATGTGCAATGTCTTTGAGGAGATAAATGAGTGTGTTTTGTGTGGGAGCGCACAGATTAGTAGCTGGGAAAATCTTGGAGCAATGTTAAAAAGCTAATGACTTGGAACGAGAGAGAGATTGACGCAACTTAAGCAGTCATGGCTGGAAAAACCAAGACGCATTACTTACTTTTACTACTGTAAGTGGAACGTTTCCAACTTAAAAGTTGAAGTCTGGCAATAATTTACAGGGAATACATTGGAAATAGTTCATTGCATTGTTTTGATTGCAGCGTATGTGTGTGTTAAATGTTTATAGAATGTGAAAGAGCTGCTGCTGCTGCTTTTTTTTTTCTTTTTTTTTAACAGCCAATAGGTTATGTTACACTACAGGCTTATTCTGAGATGGCTACAAGGGGGAGTAAAGGAAGGGAGATAATTTGATTAGACATATTTGTATAGAAAATAAGCAATAAAATCTGCTATAGATGACTTGAACTAAAAGCTTTCACGGGGATATAATTCTTTCAGAGGAGAGATAAAGCTGTCTTCAGCCACCCCCTGCAGGAGGACAAACACTATTAAACACACTTTACCTGATCAGCTCGTTCTCCGTTTCTCCGTCAGAAACTAGTCCACCCCACCACTGGCATTCTGGCTGTATTTGTGGCACTGAACTACTGTGACATTGTGCACATGGCTGGATTTGGATATCCAGAGTCCAGGAACCAAAAACAGCCCATCCACTATTACGGAAAGGAGACAATGAAATCCATGAAGGTTAGTATAAAGCGTCCGTTTGCAATGGAAAAACTGAGTTGTGGTTGGTGCTTTGATTCTCATACTGCCGTATACTGTATGTCACGTTGCGCTGCTTTACCGAATGTCGTTGTTGTTGTTTCAGAATTCCTACCATGATCTGAATCAAGAGGCTCTCGTGCTTAAGAGACTGGAAGACCAGGGAGCTATTTTATATCTTCATCCTCATTCCTGACACCCAACATAAACACACGTATATACAGCCCTAAAGACAATATCTTCATCTTCGGACTGATTTGGACTGAACTAAAATGTCCAGCTCTCACACTGCAAAGCTATTAGTTGTTTCTGTAAGGTTTCTGCATTTCTGTGTGATTTAATAATTTGTATCTGACCTCGAGTATTTATATAATTAATGCATCTTTTCTGCTTATTGTTTTGTTTCCTTTCGGGAACTTAAAAATAAATATCACCAATGGATATTTTGTGAACTTCTTACAGTAAGTATTTATTAAAATTAATATTTTTAGATGATGATTTAATTACTATAAGCAATACTCATAAGATTTATGTTGAACAAATGGACTGTCAATTGACTGTCTCCTGCTTCTCAGACTTTTCTCATCTGGAGTTTCAGAAGCGATGTCTCAAGTTGTGCTCAGATTTGTCAAGATAAAAAAAGTCTCAGAGAAGAGATCTCAATATTTATCATCCAAATCCACACTAATACAGCTCTGTATCCATACTGTAGTATGAAAGTACTGTAATTGCATGCATTTTCATTAAAAATAAGTCATTGTATGAAAAACATCTGAGACAAAAATGAAACAACTGTGAGCTCATTAAAAACAACCAAATACATACATAAAAAAAAAAAAAAAGCTTTTTTTATAGTTCCCATATTTAATATATTTAAAGGACAAGTTCAGAACAGTAATCTTTTTCCCAGATTGCCATATCGTCCTCACTCTGTGCCAAAAGGCACTAGATAATTTGCAAGCAGGGGAACAAAACAACAACAAGAAGGATAAAATAACACTAGAAGGATAGATCAGCTAATTTCTTTTTATTTAATTTTAATTTTGGGATGAATCTTTCAAATAAGATATTATATTTGAGCATGCTGAGATATTCAATATTTCTCTGAGCAGCAGTGATTGTGAAGTCATGAGCAGGATATCTCTAGCAATGTCTCACATCACCTGGAGAGGGCGACCGATCTACGTGACTCCGTAAGCGCGCTCTGTTTACAGAGAGAGAGAAACATGAGTCTACATGCATGCGCTCAAGCACATCATATGTACATGATGGCCTTATGTTCACTTTCTGCTTCTTGTTTCAATCTGAAGTGGAAGGAGCTGCCTTTCTGTGTGAATCTGATTCATTACTCAGAGCTTCACAGAGGAGGAACATCTGGAGCTGTTTCAGGCAGCAGAGTGTTTTTTATGTGCCTAAATGTGCTGCCAGACTACAAGGCCTCGTTACTTACAGCCCTTAATATGACTGATGTTTGGTCTCAAAGCCCAATACTGCAAACATATCTAGTGTGAGGTGAACTTTTGGTTCATTCACATGGATGTTGCAAAACATGAACCACCAGTGTCTTTCATAAATCAGAGCCATAATTGGAGGTGGCACATGAAGGCATCACATGAACGGTCCAGACTGTTCTAGAACATTTTTTTTTTTCAGCCAGGGTGAAAAAATGTCTTAACGATAAGATTAAAAGTACTAATAGATGTTTTCATATTTTCGCTTCCCTTAAAGTATTCTAGGGCAGTGTTTCCCAACCTTTTTTCTGCCGTGGCACAGTTTTGATATGTAACAAATCCCACTAGGCATTATATTAAAAGAAAAAACAAAAAGGGGAAAAGGTTTGTTTGTTTATTTATTTATTTTTTCAGTAATTAATCACTGCGTTATCAGAGTTGGTATTTTGGCTTTATTATGATCAGACACTTAATTTCTGAAAATCATACTCAAATGGATTTAACAAGGTTTATGAAGACCGGATAACAGTGATATTTGCTTTTTGGACAGCGTTACAGATATTAATGAAATAAAGGCCATATGCTTTAAAGAACTTATTTTGATGTGTTGCCTAACATACTAAAGCACATATGGACTACTTCATTTTCTTGTTACATTTTGCAGTATTGTTGCATCAAGTTTATATTTTTTAAACACACAATTGTGAATATAGAGGTATACACTGAAGTCCTACTTAAGTGGGTCAATCATATTTAAATAGTTTAAATACATTTTAATTATAATACATACGATTAATTTAAATTAATTGTAAATAACACAAATACTGATTATCTGAAAACATTGCATTCAGTTCACAATTACTGTAAGTAGCTATATTATTTTTGTAAGCTAAAGTGCACTTATTTTTCAAAAGGGCCGTCCTTTTAGGACATGTCTGATGCATAATTTTTGGACGAAATCTGATATGTAATTGTATGGACTATTTGAGATGCTCATGTCATAGTCATCCACCCCTTTTGCTATCAGATTCTTCTCTGTATTCTCCATTAGTACACACATATTTCAGTTCCATGCCAGTGCAGACAGAAACTGCGGCTGGATTTTCTCTATGTAGGGATGGGCTGCCATTTGAAGTAGTTTAGGGCACAACAGAGTAGCTGAAGTGCGTCACTGGCCCTCTTCTTCTGAGGCTGGAGTGTGTGAACAGCGGCGGTCTCATTCCCCCTGCAGAATCAGTGCGGAACCTGGATGCATTGCTTTGCCATACCTGATTGGTCATCCTAGTCAGTGTTATGCAACACACAGTTACATAATCAAAAAATATCTGTTTATATGACAACTGAAAACAAGGTCAGTGCAAGTTACCAATGGGACACCTTGTTAAAACATGCCTGTAGATGTGGGTATATGTACGTTTACATGCCAGATTGCATCAAGATTGCAGGTTTTGATCAGAAAATACCTCAATGTTTTTCATCAATTATACAGGAATATGTACAATTCTTCTTAAATCAGTGTTAGAGTAGTTAGTAGCCTATTTGCACATTTAAAATTCAGGTTTAAATGACCCATCGGCTGGTAAATGACAGATTTGTGTGATATTTAAATGCTCAGCTCTGTTCCAGTAATCAGCGTAGCTGCCTTGCATGAAAAGTATATGCAAATGGGAAGTACCGCTAGAAATTGGTTGCTCTTCAATAATTTTCTCCTGCAGTACGATACTGCTGCATCATCATGATGCTTGCGTGTAATTCTTGGCTCAGATGCACAAAGAGCTGCTGCTTTTTTTTCCATAATTGCAAAATCAGCTCTCTTTACACACTTGAACCGTTTGCATGTGCCAACAAATCCGTTTGATACTTTTGCTTTTTTTGTTTGCCGATGGCGTTTGAATTCTAAAAGCGTTCTTTGAACGTTAAGACAGCGTTGAGCAGAGATAATGTTGTGTACCTGAATGCTGTATTGCGCTCAGTGCACCCACACTCTCTTAACAATTGTGCCAAACCTGAACTGGTCTTATTGTCCCCATGTGATGAACCTTCCCACACGTTGTGTAGAGCAGGGATTGTGCAGGTAAAAGCACACACGCACTGATAACACGGTTTTGGTGAAGAGGTAGATATTGGGTTGCTCTTTTTATTCACATTCTGCTATTATTATCAGAAGCAGCTAATTTGATATCTAAAGATGGAGACAAGTGAGAGAAACTGGGAAACGTCCAATTTTCCTACCTAACTTGAAGTCAGGTTATTTGCAAATGCAGTTAACTTTAGTCATTTAACAAATTATTTTGTCCAAAGCTGCTTACAGCTGAGAAACTTCTTTAACTCTCATTTTCTATTTTGATATCTGAGAGACCCCAGGGCCTTTTAATAGCTCAAAAACACGCTTAACATTAAAAGTCAGTCAAGCAAAGTCTTTAAAACCCAAGAAATAAAAGTCTGGTTCTGGTTCTTTTTAGTCCATGTCTTCTGCCATTAGTTTCTATGGCATGCATATGTTGAAATGTTATGAAATCAGGAAGTCTCAATATTATCGATGCCATTTTTGTGCATACATGCTGGAATATTAGCACTCAATTTCACATACATATTTAAGAATAGGGGTTAACAAACTTATATCGGCTTAGACCTGAAGAATTTACTTAAAGTGCCCCTGAGATTTTGAGTTAATATTTCAATAATTTAATTGGATCATTTTCAGTTTTGTCACAAAATATTTTTACTGGACTCATGCTGAAGCTTTCATCAGATTGCCCCAAAATGGACGGAGACCATTTTCGCACTATGGCGGTCAAAAGTTATTGAATGTTTTTGATATATTGAACCACTTGCATGCAACACAATGATGTTGAAGTGAAGCTGTATCTTTCCACCACTTTGATGCACAGAATGACAAAGCCAACTTTGAAAGCATAAGATCCCACCCTCCATGCAAATCACTCTCCAAAGCCACACCTTCACAACACAAGAACGCACACAGGCAGAGCAGAGGGTACCCAGCAACACGATGAGAGACGGTGTCAATGCTGTCAGATTAGCTCATGTCTCATTCACTGGTGAGAAAACATTACAGTACAAAGCGCATAATATTACAATAATAACACCATCCATAATTAACTCGCTGATGACGTTTCATATGAACAGGATACATACATTGGCAGGCAGGTAGGACAGCCTTTCGTAGTCCTCGGACCAAGGAATATTAATTGGACGAACATTTTATGGCCCTATGTCTTCCACACATTATATAAATACATATAAATACATTTAGAGCGCTTAACTTAGTGATTGCCATTGAGATGTGAAGAGACTTTCAACCAACGTAACAAAAAATGATTTCGAGCCAAATCACCTACCCTGCCTTTAAGCATATTGAATGTGCAAAAGTATATTTTTAATAAACTGTACTTTCAGAAAATATTAAATGAATGAAATAAAAGCCTACTCAAGTGCACTTAAAGAGAGCCACTTTCTTGACTATCATTCTTAACACAATTACACTTTTACAATGTTAATTTTCTGACAGTGTCAAATTATTTTTTACTTCAAAATATATTTGAACTATTGTTTTAATAATCGTTTGCCTTGTTTTACAGAAGTACACTTATTTTGATATGTTGACTAACATACTAAAGCACATGTAAAGTACCAGATTACTGTATAATTTAACTGTATTGCTATTTGATATTAAATTTAATGCATGCACTAAATTACATCATCATTACAAATGCTCATGTTTACAAATATATTTAAATACACAACAACTTTCAATGGGATAGACATTAAAGTATAGAGTAAGTACTAGATATTTAAGTATTTTAAATATATATTTTAGTCATATTTTTGTTAATCATAAATGCTTGTCAGTTCATTCAGCAGTAACTTTAACCATATTTCAATGACAATAGAAGTAATAATGAAATTGCATATAAAGGTCTGATTTAAGTGAGTCAAAACGCACTCTTAAGTTCAACTAACTGAATTTAATGTAAATTTAAATTATAATACATTTTCATTACTGTAAATTGTAACATGCAAAAGTGTGCATTGTGTTGTTGAAACACTGGGAACGATCTTGTCTAAAACTAGTGAAATTTTGCCAAAGGGCAGAAAATTGCGAATAGCATCTTAATTGCTCATTACGTCCTGAAAGCATTGCATATATGGTTCCTTTTTGCATGTGTGATGCTGGTAGGTTTGCACAGGGTTTTCCTGCTTTACAGACAAACTGATGACAGTCAGTCACTCTTTGTCTACGTGTCAACATTCATGATCTGTCTATCTAGCTGAAAAACTGGATCACACGTGGTGGGTTTACACGGGCTTCACGAGTATCTTCAGCAGCCGGATTTTGAAATCACTGCTTTGATTAGAGCCAGCGGGCTCCTCCTGCTTAACATGTCTCATTGGTTTGTTTGTCATTACGTGCTGTGTTTCTCTGGCTGCGGTCGCTGAGGTGTAGCTCTGTGACTCTGAACCCAGCTGTTCAGACGAATGCCCTCATGTTTTGCCCTCATGCCCTTTGTTCAGTACACATCATTTGTATACACCTGATCGAAAATGCACAACTAAAGACTGACACTGCCCTACATCTCCACACAGACAGACATGCATAAACTAAAAATCTGTTTCATGTGCGTGCACGACTTGCTGTACATGAAAATGGTAATTTTTCAGTTATAACTGTGAAATGTGCTTGTCAATTAATCAAAAAGTAATTTCAGGGCATGAAGAACAAATATGTTCTCATGTCAGACCGCCATTTTCTTCTTCTTCTTCTTCTTCTCAGAAAGCAGTGACGTAGTCAAAACATCCAGTAGTGTAGAATATGTACTCGCTGGATCTCTGCAGTCTTCTCGTAAATACTATACTGCATATTTTGCACTCTTTTTTGGACAGTATTTGTTGACTTTTGATAATTAAGTTATTTATTTACGCATTTTTTTTAACCAGGAAAGGAGTGGTTTTGATGCACAGTTACATTTATTGTCTCTTATAACAACAATCCTTTATTTAAACCCATGAAAATGCAGATCCTGTTGTATATAATAGTGAAAAATTTGTGACTGATCTAAAAAACACATTTATTAGTTGATGCATTTTTCTAATCCTTGAGAACTGATAGTTAATACAGATTTTATTTTTTAATTGTACTTTTTTATATTATATTATATTATGTTATATGATAACATGCACAAAACTCCTCCAAAAAAATATGGCTCTACTCAAAGACCCTACATATGAATAAATGTAATATATTTTCACATCCTATTTATTGCATTATTGTTGTATTGTTAGATTTGTTTTAATTTTAATGTAAAAACAAACAAACAAACACAAATTTTTACACCTAGAATTTTTCACCTATATTATTGGGATCTCTGGGCTCTGGCCATAAATACAGTAAGATCAGTCTGACTAAGGGTCTTCTGCAGTTCTCATTCTCTGATACTCCTTAAGGACATCCGAGATGTAAATACAGTGAGTTCTCATAGACATGTGATCCGTAACATGTTCTTTGAATCTCTTTGTGTGTGGCCAAACACAGTAAAATATATTTACTGTAAATTGATTGGTGCAGCTGATGCCAGGCTCTCGTCAAACTCACTGTGAAGTTTCTCTGTCATGGCAGTGCCAGCGTTCTGCAGCAACACTCGTGATATGATTATGAGCATCCAGAAGGTGATCCCACAACAACACAGATGTCCTATATCCAAACATGCTGCGTTCAATGCGTGCATGGGAGTTCAAGGAGTACAAAATGAGGAGTTTTAATAAATCTTTGTTTTACGAAGACACTACACTAACAAAAAGGTGTGATGAAGTAGGGGAGATGGGGTGACTGTAATACTTTAACAAAACATTAATGATTCAACATATCAGTTCTCACTCTGTTTGAGAAAAAGAAGGGCGATTCTAAATATTACTAGATTTTTTTATGTTATGTAAAGTTTTTATGTAAGTGTTAAACAGGATTCTTTGTCATTTTAACTGAAATTTAATTATATAATTACATTTACATTATGGAAGTGTACTAAGTGTACTGTAATAATGTATTTTACTGCATTTTATTATTTTTTTTTCACTTGGGAGATTCATATCTGATGCAAAAAAAACTAATCCTATAATAAATTATTATAGACCACATTTCAACCAGATTTCAACTCCATGTATAAAACATGAATAAGCTATCTATATATTTATCCGGAGGACAGATTCAATAATTCATCTATCATCTTTTGTAGCGTTACTCCTCTTTTCCTCTCTCCTGTGGCTGGCGTTCCAGGAATAAGAGCCCCAGAGGTTTTCCGAACACTAAAAAGGACAGAGAGTGAGACAAATCGAGTCTCTGAGGACATGAGGGTAACCCTGGGGGAAGAAACACTGAGATTCAGCTGCTGACCTTGTCCCTGAGCTCCTGGACTCATTTACACACAAGCACTCCCAGCCGCATGCACACAAATTCTGCTCTTACCGACACATTCCAGCCTATTGATTCTATACGATTTCATCCTATTCAATTCCACTCCACTGTAGCTCTCATCCATTCTGAATACTGAATAATAACTGGCACATTCAGTCTGCGCAAACGTGCTCTGCTGTCTCCAATCACAGATGCCTCTGTGTCTCATGGGATAGTGTTCTGTCTGTTTGTTTTCTGGGAAAGGACTGCAAGTGAGAAATCATGCTAAAGTATGACTTATTAGCTACAGTATCAAAACATATTTTTCAAAAGATATTGTAGTATATTGTAAATGAGTCATTGAATCATTTATTCAACATATTAAATCAGAAATAGTTAATAAGAATAGATCATTGACTCATTCACTCAACTGATTTGTTCAAAAACGCAGATTCATTCAGCGACCAAACGCTACTGTTTAGAGACGTACAATTCTGATGTGCTTTATTTGGAACTATCTTTATTGGTGAAAGACTGAAAATACCAAAAAATAAATAAATACATTTTGAAATGAACAAAACAGGTTATTAGGGTGTGTTTTACAAGAAAATGCAATTTTAGTCTTTCTACATGTGAATTTCACATTTAACTCGATGTGATACTTAATTATTAAATTATTTGTCAATTGTTCTAGCAATTTCCGAGGTAAAATTGAAGTAAAAAAAAAACAAAAAACAGTAGAAGACCATTTTTTTTCTAGGACAATATTTATGTATAATAACCAGTGTAATGTTTATTTTGTAAATTGTCTACCTATGTATGTAATTATTATAGAAATTTTAAGTAAAACTACAAGTAATAGAAAAGTACTAGAGGCCTTAGGGTTACACTAAGTTTTAATAATCCACTTTAAGTTATTCTACTAAGTAACTTTGCAACTACATATCAACTAACTATAATTAATTTGCTACTACATGTCAACTAACTGTCTTTAGTGTATTAGAGTTTTAGTAGACTGTTTGGTTAGTAGAATAAGTTGACGTACTTGGAAGTTACTTATAGTCAGTAGAATATCTATTGGGGACCCTCAAAAGAAAATATATGTAAGCAGATATTAAGCAGACCATCTACTTATACTCTAATGAATGCTATTGACATGTAGCTACTTATAGCTAGTAGAATGTCTAAAATAGAGTTACTGTTCTTAGTAATAAAAGTTAAGTATAATAAGGAAGTATAGTTCCTCAAGAGCTTCACACTCATGTGGAGGAGTGCAGACTCATATCGCAGTTCTGATGGTACCAGAACAATACACACAGTACCTGTTGACCTCTGCTTTTGATGTGTCAGGAGAAATATTGGATTTGCTGCAAGCTGTTCCTCACAGAGGATTTCTACAGTTTCAACTATTTGGCTTCAGGCTATGTGTGTTCCTCTCCTACTCAATCTACAGCTACATTTGTGCTGTTTAAAATAATTCTAACCTCACATGAGTCTGAAGGCAATTCAAATGGAGCAAGTTTATGTGCATAAAAACAGAACCAGCAATTATTTAAATATTTTTTTTTATTATTTTTTTAAATTAATTATTCTGACCACCCATTTCTGCAAAACACAGTGCAACGGTTATATAACACTTATACATTATTATATAATAATAATCATATTTATTATCTCCATAAGAAAATTGATTATATATACAATATTTATTTATTCCATGGTCTGTCTGAATACTGGATTCTGATTGGCTGGAAGGTATGCAGTAAAACCGTTTAATGCACTGTTCCAAGTCAGTTTAATCATCGTTCCATATTAATGCGCTGCTTTAATTGATGCACACTAACCAACACGCATCATTCGCACACACACACACACACAGAAAGTTGGAGAGCACAGAATGCGCTGCACACACACATACACTTGCTGTTAAGGCTTCCTAGCCTATATACTAGATCGCTACATTATATTCTTTAGCAACGATGCTAAAATTGCTGTTTTTGAAGTAATTGTTTGTAGAGAGAGATGCACACACTCAGCAAGCAGGTACACACAACTGTCATCTCTCTCTCTCTCTCTCTCTCTCTCGATCGATAATTGAAATACATGCTATAATTCATTCAAATAAATGTGGTCTTACTGCACTATTTCATTTCTTTGTATGCTTTGAACCGGGCAGAATGCTAGAGCTAATGTGCCGTAACTGACGAAAATAACTGTCATATTTACCCATTTGGTCAAATATTGCACTGCAAAGAGCAATTCTAGTTTTACCTCGTCTATAACTTGGCAAATTACCATGGAATAAGCGGGATAATCAATGGCTAGCCGTGCATTAAAGGATTTTAAATACACTTCGCGGAGGCAAGGCTTCTTCTTTGCCTCCACGTCATGCATTTAAAATCCTTTAATGCACGGCTAGCCGTTGATTATCCCTTACATATATACATATATATATGAAATGGATACCCCCTACATTTTGAGCCACCGGAGTGTTTTGCAGTGATGGTCAGTAGCGTCGCTACTAGTTTAACTACAATTCTCAGTAGCGTGATGGTAGCGTCGCTGCTTTCTGAATCAAATAGCTTTTCAGTAGCTAAGCTCTTTTTTTGATCAAGTAGCGTGGTAGCGTCAACAAAAGCTAACGTTACTTTATCCAAAGAAAGCATTTTGAAACTCGAGCTCAAACCGTAAATATAACTGTTACGGATCACTGGTCCTGGATCAGCACAGACACTAAAGCCCTTAACGCCATTGGCTCCTCAAACTGTCAGTCAAACCTCATTATTCCTCCCGCCTCTCTCGTCAATGAAGTGCGGCGTGCATTTTGGAGCTTCTCAGCTTGTTTGCTGTCTGAAGGTAACTAAAGAACTGTTGATTGAATAAGAATAAGTACAGCGCTTTCTTTACTCAAAAAAACACTATTTATAAAGGCTAATGTTTTTTTTTTTTATTGTATTTGAGGAGCGGAGAAGAGTTTCTTAGTCTAGCATTTGTTGTCAAGTCACAGCCAAATAGCTTGTGCGAAGTCCTGAATCTTTCATAATATGATAAGTACTTTGGCCAAATAACAGAAAAAAACTTAACGCCCACATAATGACAGAAAACTGGGGAAAACGGGACACGAGTCAGGAAAAACAAACAAACAAAACATTCACTGGTCAAAAGCTTCGTATTTGAACTTGATTTTGGTGAAATGTTTATTTTAATATAATGATACATGCAACGATGCAAATAAATGTAGCCTATCTGAAGGCCTGTACATCTATATGGTAACACTATGCAATACGATTTCATTAATGTTAGCTAATGTATTATCTAACATGAGCATACAACGTATAAAATACATTCATTACTGTATTACATTAACATATATTCATTACAGTATTTGTTAATGTTAGTTATTGAAAATAGGGTCATTCATTGGTAGTTCATGTCACAGTGCATTAACAAATGTGAACAAATAACTTTTGATTTTAATAATGCATTAGTAAATGTTGAAATTAACATTAAGATAAATGGTGCAGAAGTAATGTTCATTCTTAGTTCATGTTAACTACACAGTTAACTAATGTTCACTACTGAACCTTATCGTGAAGTGTTACCATTTATAAAAATGTATCTTTATACAATAAAGCCACTATACCAATAGGAGGTTTCCGGCCGACAGCAAAACATTGATTTTGTCTATGTCACAATTTGAGGTCAGTCCGGCCCTGTATTTGATACTGATTATGTTGCCAAATTGGTTTGGAACAGATGTTGAATAAACAATTAAACTGAACATGCCTATCTATCTGCGTGACTGACAGTTTTATTGATCACTGAGAGAGCATTGACTTGGTATGACGTTGGTTCAATATAATTTTTTTTTTTTTTTTAAATAGCTTGGATGTAGTACTTTTGCTATGTTGCTGTAGCTTAGCTTTCTACATTTCCCAGGGCTGTAGCTTTAGTGTAGTGAAGCTTCATTTAAAGAAGAGTAAATGTTAGCTTAGCTCACTACATTTTCCAAGTTGCTTGCCCAACACTGGTGTTTTGCCACTTCTTGTGGCATTTTGTAATCCTGCAACAAAACCACATTTTTCATGAACTTGATAGAAAAGTAATGCATTTTATTTTTGTCACAGAAAATATTCTCATTACTTTCAAACTACTCAGCAAAGGAGTTATTCGACAGAGGGAGAGAAATGGAAAACAGGACAAAAAATGATGAATGTGGAAAAAGAGATGAATGTGGATGAGCAGGCTGTTTCTGGGTTTGTGGTTGGTAGAGAGGGATCGTCCCGGCCATGACAGTTTCATTCCCCAGCCAAAGACCCAGTTCAGCTCAGTTCTTCCCACATTGTGCTGCTGTTTTCTCTCTGGGTCTTTATTAGATGGTCAAAACAGAGCTGTTGTCTCAAAATATTTTAATATATGTTTCATTGCTTTATTTCATTTCTTTAAATTAGTCTCTTCTAATGGTAGATTGAAGTTGTCATTGTCACACTTTTTATTTTATTTTATTAATCATCCCTTTAATATGAGTTACTTCCTACGATTTGGGACTTTGATGAATGCTACTTTTTAATTTAATTTAATTTTATTTTATTTTATTTTATTTTATTTTATTTTATTTTATTTTATTTTATTTTATTTAATTTTATTTAATTTAATTTAATTTAATTTAATTTTATATAGGGCAAGGAACTATTTATCTTTGAAATCGGAGGGAAAATTTAATTTCTTTTGATAATAATCATCCCTTTAATATGAGCAATTTATGATTTGGCACTTTGATGTTATTTTGGCACTTTTAATTTGTTTGTTTAGCTTGGTTTTGGGCCAATTTGAGAAAGTTTGTGTTCTGAAAGTCTTTGCATTTTCATTTATGATGATCATCCTCACTTTAATATGAGTTTATTCCTACGATTTGGTATTTTGAAGAAAATCCAATAAGTAAACTTGGATAAAGAAAAACAAAATCCTTTACAATGGTTCCTGTCTGGCAGAGGTAAGCAAATGTGATACGCAGAACCCTGGAGTGGGCTCACATCCATCTATTGATGTTGTAATTAAACTTTAACTAGCCTCAGTTTGAATGCTGAGTGAAAGATTTCAAGTATGAGAAGAGGAAAAGGGAATAAGACAGACTGAAACACAATCTCTCTCTCTCTCTCTCCCTCGTTCCCATTCGCTTTCTGACAGCAGCACTCATTCTAACTCCAGTCCTGTCGAACTGGAATACACTTATTAAACCTTTGGCTCTGGTTGGGTGTGTAAAGTCAGGATAAGTTTGTGATGAGTTTTGCAACTGCTTACGGTAGTTGTTTTCAGTAGAACTGATCTTTTCTTCTTCCAGCCATGCGGTGAATGTTTCTTCAGTCATTTAGATCTCACAAATGATCTCAAACAAAGACAACCCACAGAAACGTGATGACTTCAAGAGGGAAAGTAAATGTTTTTTATTGAATCATATCATTGAAATAAGTAAAAATAAATGTTTTCTTTGCACTTTTTATGTTTTCATATTTCTGTACTCTGTGTAACTGTGACTCTTTGGGGGACTCAAGCAGCAGATGCTGAAGCAAGTTAATGTCTTCAGAAACAGGCCTAGGGCATTGTTCTTAAGTGAGACAACAGAGAATAGTGTGTGTCAGAGAGAGAGGCAGGTTTGAGGTTTAATAAGACCCTTATATTGTGATCACATATATCACCCTCACCCTGATACAATTGACAGAGGCTTTGAAGAAATGCAAAATGCAATCAGTGTATACATTTTATCGGTTCATGCATTCCCTGGGAATCAAACCCAGGACCTTGGCATTGTTGGCATCATGTTTTGAGCATAACATTTTGAAAACATGACTATGAAATTATAGAAAAAAATGGCAAGACACTTTTAAATATGAAACTATAACTGCTAGTAGGTGGCAGCAAGTCACTGTCTTAATGAGTCATTGAATCATTCATTCAACCTATTCATTCAGGAACAAATCAAGGGACTGTCTTTATGAATCCTTACACCATTCCTCAAATGATTTGTTCAAAAACATGGATTTATTCAGAGACCAAATACCACTGCTCTTCAATTTCAGTATTTTAAATGTTTTAAACACATTTTGTCTTTGGTTCTGTGAACATTAAGAACATTCCATTTTATAATTTTGCAAACATTATTGGAACGTTACTTTTGAATTCAGAAAATATTACATGAATGTCAAACTGAAATTGAAGTTTAGAAAATAAAGTGTCCATCAAAAATATCTGAATATTTTTTTTTGTGCTAACGTTTTGAGAACATTATTAAAGACCAGATAACTTTGAACAACAATTCTATTAATATTTCATTATTTTCAGAGAACCTTGCCAGAATATCCATAAACTTTTTTTTGCTGGCTAGAATCAGTGTCTCATTTCCAATCATGCTGTTATTGAGGGAAACCAGCACTCTTGCTCCTATGCTGTTGTTTATACTATATGCTATAAATATTAAAAATCAAGAACTCACTTGATGCTTAAAGTTGCAAAATTCACATTTTCCACTTGCAAAAGTGGACAGTTCTCTCACTCTTTAGAGGAAGTCTGGCATCATCTCATCATTTCAGTTCAGCGCTTATAGCGGAGAAGGCAGGAATGGCTTATGTTCCATAATCACTGTCTTGGATAAAGCATATGGTATTGCATAATTCAGAAGCCACAGAAGAGATTACATCACTCTGTAAAAACTGTGAAAAGAAACAGAGACAAAAGGGCTGGCAGCACAACAAAACAGTCTATTATTAACAAGGTCTCTTTCCTTTCCTTTTCTTTGTTCATTCATCCCAAATATAAAAACATAAGGTGTCCAGTACCACAAATAAGTAACTGCTACTGTGTTTTAAAAATAGCTGTAGGCTAATCTGTCTGTAAGTGTGGAGCGCAGATGTGGTTTAGAAGACAATGAAGATCTCAGTTGAATTTAGGGATCTTCCTGCCAATGAATGTGTGGACAGTAATGTTGTCTGGTCAAAAATAGCCATAGGTAAAGATCATGTATGGTTGTTAAGGGTCTACCAAGAAAATTCTGGAAGAAATCCATGCAAATTGGTCGAAATGTGATTGTTATTCAAGTTTTAGTGACATTTTCCCCTCCAGTAGGTTGTAAACCTCTGTGACTGAATGATTCATTGACTCAGTGAGTTATAATTGAGATCAAACAAATCCTTCAGACCGGTTTTGAACCAGATAATTCGCTGAAAAGACCCAAAACAATGATTCGTTCATGAATCGCATACTGCTACTTCTGTCATGAACTCTCATAAACAATGTGTTATGTTTCAGTGCATACATAAATATGTAAATTATAATGAAAATGTTCATTAACATTCGATATCAGGAATCTTATTCATTATATATCAGATTTATCGTTATTGTACAATTGCATGTTTTATGAAATGCTTTCTAATGCATGGAAACATAATCGTAAGCAATGATCTTTTGTAAATGTCACTCTGCTCCTCTGAGATTCTGCCTTTTCATGGACACTTATATATAGATAGGGAGGAAATGAGGGGCCACTCGATGATAAAGGCCTTTTAGAGAGATATTTTTATTCATAAATAAGGCTCTTAGGCCCTTTAGCCTAGCTGTACAGGTCTGCCTAACCCACTCCCACATATACTCCAAAACAACTTTCACAATATACTCACAGTGCCTCAACCAGCCTTGTCAAGCAATGACGCACATACACACACACACACACACACACACATAATAAACAGTCTGACTCATGTTCTCTGGGCCCAAACTGCATCTAGCGGACCACAACTTTTGTGTTTATAATAGACTTACACTCACACACTGAAAACACTCGTATTCTGAGTAACGTCTAAGGCAAGCTCTTCTAAACTACCCTGCATGATGAGCTTGCCTCTAATTATCAAGTACAAAGTTATAATAACATGCTTAATAATGTAAGAGTACTTCTCTTTTTTCTTCTCTTTTAATTTCACAGATAAATAAATTAAATATGAATAAATTATTAATAAATAATTAAGTTTCACCACATGACATTTTGACAAAATCTCAATGATACTGAAATAACACTGTTCCAGACAAAAGCCTTCAGATGAATGTTGTGTAGTTTCTCTCACTCTCTCTCAGCTCTGCGTGGATCCTGGACTCTGTTTATGTTCTCTCTCTCACTCCTTCCAGCCATGTATACCATCAGCTCCAGATCCTTTCGCTCAGCTTCAGTCCTTTCCCTCACATTGTTCTGGAGAAAATTCATGAGACACCTTTCCAGGAGCTCCTCAAACCCCGACCTCATCCTCTCTTATCCCTCTCGTTTCTTTTGAGAGATTATTGATTGTCTATTGATGGAGGTTTTCCTTCTCGGCTCAGCCATATGTTCTTGTTCCAAGATTGATGGAGCTGCAAGAGAAACCCTGCAAACCATCTGAAGTTTCTTTTTAGCACAGCCATTTTCCACAGATGCTTTGGTCCTCTGCGTAGTGTGAAAACCATCTCTGCGATGGAACAAACTCACGTTATATGATGTTGCAGTGCTTGAAATCCATCTATTTTGGCCGTCAGATTTAAGAGCATCTGTCTCTTTCAACACTCAATTAACCGTAATGGCTGTTCAGATAAAATATTAAAATCACCACAGCCTTTATTTCAGCAGTTTAGGATATCATTACAGTCTGTTAAACAAATTGTATGGTTTGCATCTTGCATGCTTTCCGTGACCCTGTCAGAATGAACCTGAGACCTATATTTTAAGCCTGCGGTGAAAGGCTCTGTTGTATGTGATAACACTGAGAAATAATGTTCCAGCAGGAAACACTGTGGGTGTCAGATTACTTTTCACTCAATAGATAAACTTATAAATGCTCATGCATTACAAACACATCCTCTTTGCATCATGATGTGTTTGAGATTCAATAAGCCTACTATAAATATTATAAACAAATGAAATGCAGATAGAAATATTGACTCTAAAAATATAATTTCATCAATTAAAATGTAATAACATCATTACACACACACACACACACACACACAAATGTATTTGTCATTTTTACTTTTCTTACATGCTTGTATAGTTTTTTAATCATTTTAATATAATTTTTAGTTATTTTAGTACATCAGAAATTAAATGAATAATGCATATATATGTATATATAATTGCTCTGTTGGCTGTAGAGTCAAGACATTTATGTGAATAAAAGATGAATATGAGACAAACGGGGAAGTCGTGGCCTAATGGTTAGAGAGTCGGACTCGTAATCCAAAGGTTGCGGGTTCGAGTCTCGGGCCGGCAGGGATTGTAGGTGGGGGGAGTGAATGTCCAGCGCTCTCTCCACCCTCAATACCACGACTGAGGTGCCCTTGAGCAAGGCACCAAACCCACAACTGCTCCCCGGGCGCCGCAGCATAAATGGCTGCCCACTGCTCCGGGTGTGTGTTCACGGTGTGTGTGTGTTCACTGCTGTGTGTGTGCACTTTGGATGGGATAAATGCAGAGCACGAATTCCGACTATACTTGGCAGTATGTCACTTCACTTCACTTCAAAACTACAGAATGTCACATTTTATTATTTGCTGATTCAACACATAGATGTTTTACCAGCTAAGAAGTTCAGCACTTTTATAGTTTCATCCCTCTATCTGATGTGAGCATAAGTATTGGAGCAGTTGGCTCACAGGTCTTTCTAAGTGATCAGCTGTGTCCTGTTGCATTAATTCTTCAGATATTAAAAGCAGGGAATGTGTCGTATCAGTTATATCCATTACTTCTATATTCTGAATCTTGCATTCGATGATGACACACACAAACCAGTGAAGATGACAGAGCTGACTTTGAGAGAAAAGCAAGCAATTTGGATGCTAAAAGAAAAGAGGAAGTCAGTTAGAGCTCTAGCAAAAACAAAGGGCATGGAGAAACCAAGAGTTTGGAGACCACCAGCGACACCAACAACTACCTGATCGACTGAGAAAACAACAGTAGTTGATGACAGACAAATCATAAAAGCTGTGAAAATGAACCCTAAAAGACGTGTTTGTAAAATCACCAACAACTTCCAGAAAGCTGGGGTGATGCTCTGACAATCTACTGTCCTCAGGAGACTTTGACACAGAATTACAGATGCTACACAGCAAGATGCAAACCTCTGACCAGCACCAAACATAGAAAGGCAAGATTAGAGTTTGCAAAAAAGCACAAAGGTGAGCCAGAAGAGTTTTGGAACTGTGTTTATGGACCGATGAGACAAAGATGAACCTTTATCTAAGTGATGGGAAAGCACTAATGTGGAGAAAAAAAGGGAACTGCAATGATCCCAAGCATACAGCCTCATCTGTAAAGCATGGTGGAGGTGGTGTCATGGCATGGGCATGCATGGCTGTCTCTGGAACAGGCCCTCTCAACTTTACTGATGACTTAATGTATGATGACAGTAGCAGAATGAATTTGGAAGGGTACAAAACCATCTTGCCATATCTTTTATATCTGCCTTATGTTCAACTGTCCCAATACTTATGCTCACATCAATGAGTGGGATGAACTCTAAAAGTGCTGTTCTTTTTATTTGGTAAAACATCTATGTGTTGAAACGGCTAATAATAAAATGTGACATTCTGTAGTTTTGTCTCATATTCATCTTTTAATCAAATTTGCAAATGTCTTGACTCCACAGCCAACAGAGCAATTTTGTCTGTACTGTTCCAATACTTATGGAGGGCACTGTATATGTATATAGCTGTGAAAATGAGCTTTAAAGGATCAGTCTGGGTCATCAGATGAATCTATCATGTGTTAGACTTACACAACAGTCCTAGCTCAAATCCCAAGTCCAACCCTCCTACATTGTGTGTGAGTGTATATATATATACAGTATACACACACACACACACACACACACACACACGTATATATACACATTATAAAACATGCTCCAATAGGCCTACTATACTCTTTACTGATTCATTTTTCCATAAAACATTTTTACTGTGTGTGTGTATAAACCAGATATCATGTTAATTTATAAATATTGTGATTTATTAATTTATAAATATTGTGATTTATTAATTTATAAATATTCATATGTTTTGGGGAGTCTCTACACATCACATTTTCTAAAGAGTAAAACAGAATTCTGAAAATCATTATTCATTTTTGTCTTGCCTTTCCTTTCTGCTCTTGACAGTTCAAGAAAAATGATGTTTTGTATTAATGACCATAGAGCATGATCAGTTTCTATATTAATAGACTGAAGGAAGTGAGGAAGCGTGACTGAGCGGTTTCTCGGCTCTTCAGGGAGGACTGTCGTTGCTTCAAGGCTTGTTGTGTGATTCATTTGAAGGAGTCTTGTTTTCTAGTGTCTTGTTTTCTAGACTCTCAAATAAACCGCAGAGTTTAAAATGTCTGGAGGACTGCAGAAGAAACTTTCTCTCAAAGATTTCAATGTAGGAGGGTTGGACTTGGGATTTGATCTAGGACTGTTGTGTAAGTCTAACACATGATAGACCCATCTGATGACTTACTAGACTGATCCTTTAAAGCTCTGATATACAGTATATAGAGACCACATAATACCAACCGGATCATGCTGTAAATAAAGCTCAATGAAAGAGCAAAACTAAAGGATAAACTCTATGATGTGTGATGTGTGGGCGTGGCATAAAATGGAGGCGGATGAACATGAGCTTGCAAGGGGCGGGGCTTAAGCAGGCTTTATAAATGAAGAAAAGTCAAAGTCGTGACGTATTGTCAAGTATGGTGACCCATACTCGAAATTGGTGCTCTGCGTTTAACCCATCCAAGTGCAGTGAACAAGTGAACAAATGCACGCACACACACACACACACACACACACACACACACACGTTGGTTTTTGTGGTTTATGGGGACTCTCCATAGGCGTAATGGTTTTTATACTGAACAAACTGTGTGTGCTATTGCCCTACACCAACCCTACACCTAAACTTAGTCCTCACAGGAGACTTTGTGCATTTTTAGATTTTCAAAAAAACACCATTTAGTATGTTTTTTAAGCCTTTTGAATTACGGGGACACTGTCCTCATAAACCACCTTCATATTGTAATACCTCTGTCATACCCATGTCATTATACAAATTTGTGTCCTCATAAACCACATAAACATGCACACACACACACACACACACACACACACACACACACACACACCCGGAGCAGTGGGCAGCCATGCTGCAGCGCCCGGGGAGCAATTGGGGGTTCGGTGCCTTGCTCAAGGGCACCTCAGTCCTGGTATTGAGGGTGGAGAGAGCGCTGGACATTCACTCACCCCACCTACAATCCCTGCCGGCCGAACTCGAACCCGCAACCTTTCGATTACGAGTCCGACTCTCTAACCATTAGGCCACGACTTCCCCCAGAAGTCCAGCAGAAGTCTATCTGTTCACCAGAAGATCCAGTTAAAACATTTTGAATAAACATTACAAGGTCCAAACATTTTGAATTGGACTGTGAATTCATCACAATAAGATCTATAACATGCATTTAAAAAACAAAAAAACAAATATGTTAAACAGTAAAGTGCAACAATTGTACACAGTATATGTCTTCTTTTATGGCAAATTCTAAGTAAAATGCGAAAGCTACTCACATATATGCCTGTCACTTACACATACAGAGTGGTTAAGGAAAATACATTACGCCTTCTTCCGATGTGGTCAGAATCCATCCCTGAATGTGTTTCAGTAATCAGATTTTATTAAGTGTGTCTTAACCTGACTTTAAATGAGGTCAAGTGACTGTGAATGATTGTCAGTGCATGTTAATTCCAGGTGTAAGAAAGCCTTGCTCATATCTGTGCAGCGGACTCTGAAATGATCCCAGATATTACAGTGTTTCCACTCACAATCCCAAGCAGAACGACTGGCTGGCTGTCGGCAGTGGATTTCTCTCTCTTGCCAACTTCAATTTACACAAACAAACAGCGCTAACAATTCTGCTCTCTACGTTTCATTGCATTTCTTAACAGTGCACGACGTCTTCACAGTGCGTTTTCTCTGCATTTAAATCCACTTTGTTTGCTTTGTTCAGAAAAGGAAGTGTTGCATGTTATCAAAAACAAGAATTGACATTGAAAATATAATTTATTTATATAATGTTTGGATTGTTGTTACTCATTTTATAATCAATCTAATGGATATTTCACACCTGTTATTCAGGTGTATTCGTTATTCGTTTCTCATGACCAAATATGGTAATGATTTGGGAATTGGGAATACCCCTAGTCGCTGGTCATTAATATTTGTTTTGAAACATTGAGAAGAGAAAGGAAGGCCAGCGTTATCTTATGAGCAGTGACGCATCCTGTATACAAATCCATATGATTGCGTAAATATATACATCTTGACATCATTGGACAGCGTGTTTTCATATAAATATATCCCTGTGAAAATGAGTGGACATACTGTATACAGTACGGTAGCCCCGTCATCACTAGGGAAGTATAGTTCCAAAATATACTTGGACATATTTAAAAAGAAAAAAAAAAAGTTATTTAAATTAACAACGTAAAACATAAATGCAATTTATTATAGTTTGGAAGGTTTTATGCACTTCCCATTGTGTCTACACCATGGTAAAATCATTATAATGCACAGCCTCAAGTTGCTTATTTTTCTTATGAATTTATTTTACAGAAGGCTTATTTGAGTTTCACAGGCAATATCTCTGGTATTGTACAGATCGATGAGACATTATGCTATTTTATACCGTAAGCCATCTGGCATTTGAACCATTGCATATTGTTCTTATTGGTTTTATTAAACTGTTTTATTTGTTGTTAACAACTTTCATGGAGCATGAAGACGGATGATGAGGGATATGCCCTGTGAGCATCAGTTAAACTCAGAGGTATTAATAAATTGATATCTCAAAGCAGTCAGCTGTGCTCAGGTGCATCTTCCTCAGAGGAACTTCTTGCACTTACAAAAAAGCATGAGTGATAAATTTAGATAAATGTAGGTACTTTTTTGTGTCCCATTTTCTGTAGATAATTAATTTCTGCTCATCTCTGAATAATGCATATGCACCGTGGGCAGAAGGAGCGCTGTCTGGTAACATATGGCTGGAACGATGTGTATTGTTTAAGAAAAACATGAGAACTACACCCTTCAGAGCCAAACAGAAAACGTCTCTCAGCATCTGCTACTGGAAAAATGAAAGAAATCACATTTTTCTTTAAAGGTTCAAAATTTACAACAAATTTAAATATATATTTTATACAGTATATTTATATAGTTTATATACAATTTCCTATAGTGCACATGGAACCCAAAATCTGATGTCGTGTTCAATTACTTTTTTTTTTTTGTCTATTCAATGAATTACTTGTTTATAAATGATCATCATCATTTTCACTAATATAACCACGCACTTTGCTTCTTGCATTTGACATTTGGCATTTTAGTCTATTACCCATGTACAAAACACAACAAACAAACCAACCAAAAAAACAACAGTATTCCCTTATAAGATTCTTTATTTATTTTATTTATGTAAATAGCCTGCATATAATATTATTCTGTGAAAATGATTTGTCATAGGTGAGTTTCCTCTAAAATGCATCTTTAAAATACTGCACCATTGTCTCTGCTGTGAATGGAGCTCTCCTCTCACCTTAACCCAGAATTTAACTGTACAATTTTTGTAGAAAGTGTTTGAGTTTTTGAAGTCTGCATGCCTTAGAAAATACCCTGTTTAGAAAGTGTGTGGAACTTGCCTTAGGGTTCATGCTTTGAAACTCAGTTCTTCAGACCGCTTGGAAATAAAACTGACAGTCTCACGCGCGTGGCCTCAAACTTGCACACAAATCAAATGTGATAAGAGACGAAATATGAGTCCAGGAGCGTGGACTGGGCAAGATTGAACTTCACAGAGACAATGCATGTGCGATATTTCCATTCGTTGCCGTTATTTTAGTGCACTGCAGGTTTTCAAACCGTACATCTGCCACTGCAGCGGTTGTGCTTTAGTCCGGTGCATTTTCCAGCTTCCATCTTGCATCAATTTCAAACACATGCACTTTGATATGAGGGGGGAATTGGTAATTGTAATGCATAATTATAATGCAGATAAAACATACAATAGAATAGCTTAACGAAACCAACGTCGCGGGCCTTCGCGGTGCTCAAACACGCAAGCGTTGTGTTCGGCTCCTAAGAGTCTTTGCATTGGGATTCTATTAAAGCTGATTTGCTATGGTTAGATTAAGGGGTTTGACCTCTGGGTCATACAGTATATGGCTACTATTTTGTCCTTGAGGTACAGGGCGTTGACTGATACCATGAAAATCTGCACATCAGAGTTTATAAAGCTAAAATATGTGTAGTACGCGTAGGTGTATAAATATATACGGATTCTCATCTGTTTGTGCGTCTAACCTCGATCTACACATCAGCTCGGCTCTCTAGAGGAATCGGGGGTCGTATTGCATGGCTATTGCAAGGATATTTCTCCATGCGAGGGGAAAGAAGCTTGCCAGTCTTCTACAGACTGAGTCCTTGAGTCAATTTGGAGCAGGGTTTCCCTCAAGGGTTCTCCTCCAAGCGGTTGGCAGAGCCGTTGTTGGTCTCCGCAGGCTTCTCGTCGTCTATCTCCTGATCATCCCGTGTGGTTTGGCTGGAGAAGGGATCTGTGTGCTGCCTGAGGTCGGGGCTGAGGAGCGGACTCTCTTTTAATCGAGCAGAAAGTTCTTTAGCGCTACAGGTTGGGGTGTTGGTCTCATATATGTCGTGGAAGTTGTTGTAGTCGACTTCGTAGAAGCCCTTTTCCAGAGAAAGCACCGGGGTGAAGCGGTAGCCCCACAGCACTTCCGAGTCCAGGTAGGAGCTGCGTGCTTGGCACGTCATGCCTGGATTCGTGGAGAACAATATGGGCACAGACACGCACACAGATGCAGGTACGCACAAAAACACATGAACACGTGCACACGGTTATATACACACACACACACACACACACACACGCACACACACAGAGAAATGAAGGAGGGGAGAGAGGGAGAGAAAGAAATAATTTATGAGGCTCTCAGTGTTTACAGTGCTGTACAGGTCAGATGATATTGGATTTACAAGCTTTTGCGGTGAGATATGGGCCGCATCAGTTTGTGTGCTGCATTTCACAATACTGAATTACTGTATGCCCTTATATATATATTAGTATATATCTAAACAAGGAAAGAGCTCAGAAAATCAGTAATGTGATAGAAACAATGTTTTTTTTTTTAATGGTGGTTACTACATTTCAGAATTTACTGAATAAGACTTAAGTATTATTATTAAGTATTAAAATATATATATATAGACTTGGATATATAAAATCTCAGTTCTTTGCTGCTTATTATTTGCATTTTCATAAATAAACAGTGTGTGTGTGTGTATATATATATATATATATATATATATATTATTTGGGCTTTTTCTCAGACAATATTGCTACATAATTATTAGTGACTAATTCAATGAATTAATTAGTTCATATTAATATGCAAATCATATAATTATTAAGATAAAAAAATATTCATTGAGAGTCCAAATTCCTACTCAATGTGTCACATAATGACATTATAAAAACAACTTATCCACTACCTGGTAAGAACATCACAACATGAATTACAATGAACTAAATATACAATGTTCATTTAAACAGTTTTTTTTTTTGAGATTTGTAACATTTAATAAATAAATAAATAAAAAAAATCCCACAAAAATGTTAATTATATTGAAATTTTCATCACTGATTTTATTTGCACACAATATTGTGCATTCAGTCAATATATTACACAGCTAATAGCTCTATCAAAACTGAAAGAATAATGAATAAACTTTTTTGGAGGGGAAAACACAGCTTTGCTGCCACAACATGCTTCCTCAGATTTGATGGTGAACTTTTGAACCCAGACATTTACCTGATGAAAGTCATAACTGAAGTAGAACTGTGTGCTTGATGCGTGAAAACAATGATCATTGGTTCTCACGTCAAGCATGCACTTTTGAACTTCCGTTTACCATATTTAATGTGCATAGATCAAATACAAATGTAATGTACTTTTTAAGTTGAAATAAAATTGTAAGGAATAAAAAATACTGTTTTTTTAATTTTTAGAAATGTAATGAAGTAAAAGTAAAAGTAGTCAAGTAGTAAATTGTACTTGAATAAAGTAAAAATCCCCCAAAATAATACTTAAGTAAAGTAATCAAGTAAAATTACTCAGGTATTTTACACCTCTGGGTGTGTGACATTCTGTAGCATGAGCTGGAAGCCAAAGGGATTACAGTGATCAAACGGCATATTTCATTTTCTATTTGGTGCCGTGTGTAACTATGTGTGTTTTCAGTTACAGCTATTTGAACACAGCGTGATACAGAATTGTTGCCCCATGACTTCATGTTGTCATGTAAACCTGAGTTAATGTGCTGTGTGCGACCCACCTCCATATCCGTCATGTCCATTTTTCATACACAGGATTCAATAAATAAATTAATAACCTCAAGATGATCATTATCTTTTCACGTGAGCAAATTATACACATCCTCTGAAACAGCTAGATGATGAAAGGAAATTCCCCAAATTTGTATGCATGTCTTGCGTCTATTTTGTTACAGCAATTTGTGTTTTGCTCTGAAAGGGATCATGGAAACTCAAAATCATGCAGTAATTTTAATGCAGACCTGTAATTATGGAAAAGTCCTCGTTATTAATCACTGCATTTATGTTTTAGCAAAACATGAAGAATAATACGAGACTAAAACCTCTTGCTTATAGCTATAATAGTAAGTGATGCCATATATTATAGATAAAACTGTAATTACAGATTATGGAGAATTACACCATTCCAGCATTTAAAGCCAACAACATCACAATCTACGTCAGTGCTTCTCAACGGGTGCGTCACGACCCAAAGTAAATGCTAATTACAAAAATTTCTGCAATTCATAATATAATTATGCGGTGTTAGCAAAATAAATAGTCTTAAAAGATGATTTTAAAAAGTTGGAGACTCTTAACAGATTATTTATTATTGATGTCAAAGGTAATACGTCCAGTCACACTCTATGCTATTGTGGTGCAAATTCATCTGTAACTTTATAGAAACTAAAGTAATAAAACAGATGATAATATGGACAGGTTGAGCAATATCACACAAGTAGCAGTGCGATATGGCTGTATAGATGTAGGCAATCACATCATCATCGTAATATTCATTGTATCACTCCACCTGCAGTATTTCTGCCCAAATCCACTATAATGTTATGTTTTTGTGTCACAGAATGTAGTTTTAAGAGTTTTTTAGGGGACAATTAATTGTTTAGACTTCAAATATATGGTTTGTTAATAAAGATAACGAATATTTGAAAAGTTTTCGGGGATGTGAGCTCCAGGGCTTCATGAACCCACCGAGAGAAGCCTCACCTCGGCCAGATGGAATTTTCAGCTAGCTTTGATGTTTCTATAGTGGGAGATACATGAGAGATAATTCATTTTGGGTGAATTTAACAGACAGTGTTTGGTCTCATTGATCAATTTTTTGTTCCAGAGGAAATATTTTTGGCTGAGAGCAAAATCTTATAACTTTATGTTTATGTAAATTGAATGCGCTTTCCTGTAGCTCAAATAGTAGAGCATGGTGCTAGCAACGCTAAGGTCATGGGTTCGATTCCCATGGAAAGCAAGAGCTGATAAAATGTAAAAACTGTAACTTGAATGCAATGTAAGTCACTTTGGATAAAAGCGTCTGCTAAATGCATTTATGTAAATGTAATAATGCTCTATATTAGAGCACAGCCTTTGTACTTTTGACTGAATTGCTTAGCAACTTTTATGATGGATATTGTTGTTTATAAAATATTATTCAATAAACAATATTTATATAATTGTACTATTTAATAATAGTATTTAGCATTGAGAAACGGTGTGTGTGTTCGTGATGGTGATTTTAGTTACATTGTTCGAAGAGACAGTTTTTATGAGAGAGTCAGCAGTAAAGACTTTTATATTGAAAGAGACAGAAACGCTGTTGGAAACAAGCACGTTAATTTTACTTTAATCAACAACTTGTAAGACGTAGCCAAGAAATGCACTGAGCAATGCTGTCATCGGAAATCACCCTTAACAGATGAAAGTATTATACGACAAAGATATCGCTTACCTCAGCAGACATTCAGACTAATGTTTTAGTGTGAAAATGAGATTGTGCTGAAGAATGAACGCTGTATCAGATGCAGGTAATATGACTCTCTCAGTCAATCTCTCTCTCATAATACTCTACTCCACATAATACAGTGAGCTTTTAATACAGTAATTGTATAAGCAGTGCTTAATTTGTAAATTTCGAGGTCCCGGAACAAAGCGGGGTGATGAATCCGGCATGTGATTAGAGGAGGGAGAGATAACGGAGAATTCAGCCGATCACATTAGTGGACAAGTTTAAGTGATTAACAGCGTGCATCAGTTGGTTTTATTAGGCTTCGCACATGAAAAACCTGAAAAAGCCATGAAATTTTGAAACAGCAATTTCCAGACCGGGGATGGGGGGAGGGGGGTAGGCTACTAAAAAATAATGGAATTTTATTTCACAAATGTCTGTAATAGAGTTATAATTATTCCTGTCTAGAATTTCGTAGTAGTGCCTGCGAAGGTGCGTGCAGTGGACTGAGCGCTATGGAGAATTTGGTTTTCAAACTAAAGTAAAAGACCGCTTCTTAAACCAGAGAAGGTTAACATGTTGATATTCTTGTAGAAAAAAAAAAAAACATGCATATCCTGTCAGCGACAGCCAGTTTAGTTTTACTTTTCATTTTGAAAAGCTTGCTATATTTGCTGTTTACCTAACATTATGGTTTAGAGGCTTTCCTTATTTTGTTATATTATTTATTTGATTCCTCAGTGTTTGCTAAACGTTCTGTAATTTAGGCTATTAATCGATAAATAATAAAGCATGTGATGTGTCCTATGCCTCCTCTTATTCCTTTTTGTTAATAAATGTTATGTAAGGTAGTTTGTCATTGTAACCTACTGTTTTATTGTTGTTGTGCCTTTTAATTAAGAATAACAATTAATCATTTTTTTATTTTAGTCTTAAAACGTGAAAGGTGTAAGCAAAACAGACAATTATCTTTTCTTGTAAAAGGTGACACCAAGATCGTGAATTTGAAAGTGAAAGTGCACAAAAAAAGGAATTCCTGATTACAAAATTTAAATCACAAATAATACAGATGAAAAAGAACGGGTTGAATGTTGAACACTTTCGTTACCATATAACTATAATATAAACTATGATAAAAGTTCATCAGCATGCATTGATTAATCAAATGTTGTAGCAAAAAAAATTAAAAATATGTGCCAAATTAGGCTATGTGCTTGTGCGACAAACTGAGAAAGTCGCAAAAGTGCAACCAGTGGGAAGAATGAGTCTAGAGCCCTGTATGGGTAAATAAATCCATACAAACTAGCAGATTCAGCTGGACCGCATCTTCTCTCTTTCAGTCTCTCAAAGCGGCTTCACATCAGCGGATCTCGTCTATGAGCTGCTGCACGCTGTCTCTGATCCAAGACTTGCGCTCGCATTTCAGGACAGATGTCAAAATTGTCACTTGCTTAATCGGGTCATTGTTGCATCATCACAAAAATGTGTAATTTGCACGTGTTTTTAAGCAAATCGGTACTGGCGCGCTCCAGAGGCTGTTTCAAGGCTGTCACATCCATAGCCGCCTTGCGAGTATCATATTGAGTTATTTTTCGTAGTTTGTGGTTGAGTTGCCAAATACACACAAAATTAAGCAAAAATGGCCGTCCTGGCCAGTATCCAGGTTTTTCTTAAGTAAATGTGAACAGCTGAGAAAGAAAACACGTGTATAGGCTATGGATCCGTGCATTATGTCTTGTGTGAGCAGAGCAGTTCACATGTCGCATCTTTTGCGTGCTCAGGTTCTTTATTTCAAATGTAGATGTGCCGCAAGCGCGGTCATTATAGAACATTTTTCATATTATGCACATTATAGGTCAGCACGAATGTCTTTCATTGGCGCGTGAGGAGGGGGATCCGACAAAATGAGGTGCCGGATCGGATTTCGGATGTCCCGGATCCGGATCCCTGTGTATAAGCTGTTAAACTGTCAAATTGACAATTATATTTTAATATATTATATTATATTATATTGTGCTATATTACATTATATTATATTAGATATTAATTTATCCACAAACGTTAGCTAAAATGCACATATAGTAAAAAAAAAAAAAGTTGACGAACATTTTTGCTTACTTTTGTACAAACAAACTTGGTAGAGTGTTGGTTCACCCCTTGATGTAAAAATGGATCCTGAAGCAAAACCAATTGAAAACCAGTGATCTACATTGTAGCATTGATTGAAACTGAACTGACTCCCTCTGCTTTTGCGTCATGTTTTAGAACAGGAACGGTGTGTGGGTTTGAGTGTAACACATTTAGCATTGAGTTATACTCTCTCTCTCTCTTTCTGTCTCTCTTTCTGTGTGTGTGTGTGTGTGTGAGAGTGAAAGAGAAAGACATGGAGAGGGTATGTTGATCTCAATAACCTAGCAATGGCCAGTTTCATGCACTGATGCTTTTCAAATCTATAAATAAGGGCACAACACCTCAAGGCCAGGGGTTCCTAAGTCTATTTGTGGAGAACAACGGTGATACTGAAATCTGCTGACACATATGAGTACTATCATTTCTCCTAGGATAAGACGCACCATTATGGGAACTGCTGTGTTCCCATGCAGGAAAACCTTGTACGATTCTCCTTGTCATTGTCATTCTCATAATTTAGCTTTAATATACTACATTTTGCATCATATGCGTGTTGAAATCTTTGTCTCACTGTGCATGGATTAGAACACTTAAAAAGAGCCGTTTTATAACAAATGAAATGCAATACGCCTAGGTAATTAAACAAATTCGTAAGAAATTTTCAATCCACTAATTATATGGTTACTGAACAAGCACTTATCTAATGCTTCTAGTGCGGCAAACTAGAAGTAGAAATGAAAATCACTGCCTTCAGAGGACGCCAGAATTCTCTACAGGTTTGTTTGAGCTTTAAAGGAAAATCCAGCACTAATAGTCAGTGTTAAAATTTAAACTGCTCAAGCACACATCAATAACCTTCAAACTGCTTCCACAGTTCATCTCTTAATCAACACACCACCTCATGAAGTTGGCCTTTAAAAATCTACATTAGTTATAGAACATTAATTCAAAGCAAGTTCTTATCTATGGGTTTGAGACTCATTAATAGCAAAATGAATTTGAAAGTTAATGGACGCTACTTAAAAACACAGATAAGCCTATCTTAATGCCACTGGACATATTTAGTAGATGCTGTTAGTTATGAGCACTCAATGGGCTGCTGTGTTTCAGGCATTCATCATGTTGACAGGGAGACAAGCATTTAATGACCAATTGATTTTAAATCCATATTGTTAGACATATGCTTCTAAACTTTCAGTGTTAACTGTACTGCATAATAGCTAGTTTGGAATAACCAATCTGCAAATCTTGAAGCAAATCTGTGCTTCATAATTCAGATTCACTTTGAGACTTGACTGACAATGTATTTTAAAAGTGTTTGATGTGTGGTAAAACGGTCCGAATAGTATTTGCATCTTTCTGAAGAGTTATTTTTACAATCAGCATTTCATTGCAATGCATTTGCCTTCTCAGCAATTTGACTCTCATGCTTCAAAAAAAGGCATTTTAGAAGGTAGCATAATCAAAGCGCCTTTGCTTCAGAAGCGTGCCTGTTCTGCTTTAGAATTCTGCCTATGTAGTTAGCTCACTAGCTTTTGGAACAGAGTGGATCAAATATGTTTGCATGTCATGTTCTGCGGTGGGATGAACCTTTCATTATGGAAAAGCTGTTGTTCGTGATTATATCACTCAAGATCAGGCATTTCAAAAATGAAACACTGCTTATGTTGCAACAATTAAATTATGCAAATTACATCTGATTAACCATCATCAGAGTCTCATCACGTTCATTCAAATTGCAAGCAGTACTCAAGAGAATTACTATAGAACTCCTGACCCTCAGTACTAGAAAAATAATAGACTAGACCAATGCGGCTATCCATCATACCTGTCACACGCCAGGGCTAAATTAAAACATTGCTATATTCTACAAATCAGACATCAGATTGTTTGTGACTTAATGCACTCACCAGGTCATTAGCGCTCTACTGCACATCAAAGCCATCATCCCTCATTAGCAAGTGGGAGTAGACTTCGATCTGAGAGAGGCCAGCGATCCTATTTGTAGGTTTATCCTGGCCTGTAGCACCCTAATCTATACCTGGTCATCTGTCAAAGGCATAATTTACAAGGCTTTAGGAGATCAAATGCATCATAGCCCATAGCTATTGACGTGCTTACGTATGCACATCTTCGCAGTGGAAAATGGAAAACATTTCAAAGTGATAGGAAGGTTGAGGAGATTGCTGATATGTCATATGGCATCTAGGGCACAGAGCAAGGTTAGTGTAAGATTAAATTCTCTCCATTAGGTCCTTGGATATTTCAGTCAATAACAGCTGCATGTTTGTGTTACAAAAACTTCTAAATGTGCATTGTTTTTTTTTTTGCATTGTATGTGAAGGAAAATTTCATCACACAATGCTTATCACCTTTTCTTTGTTGAGTCCTCATTGGTATTCACTGCAAAACAAGCACAGAACAGGATGCCTTCACAGGGAAGCATGTACAATGAATTGGATTTAGATTAGCAATGCAAGTTCTCTGTGGACAAACGCCCAATAAATAATTTGAATTGCAAACATTCACCTGAGATATCTGATAAACCATGGGAAATGTTTCAGCCTGGGAATGAATCTGCAATTAGTGTAGACACATTAGACAGTGGAGGCCTCTTTATTCCCTCAACAGCCCTGAGAATAAGGAGATCTACTCAAATCAATATCGCACACAATGTTCTGCAAGGTCAACCAAACAGTAGACGAGAATAATATATCTATTTAATCCATTCACTTTCATACGTATATTCAGATCGCATGTTAGCTGCTGAAGCACAGGTATCACACTAGTATCGGTTAACTTTGTACAGACCGTGCTTAAATGTATTTTTGCAGTTGATTATGTTAAGCAGACTATGACAAATTTTTTACGTAATGGACTAAAAATTAGATGCAGATTGTACAAACTGTTACAGTAAATCAACATCAGCAGCATTATTAATAATCAATTTGAATGCCACAACACCCTGGGCTCTCTGTTGTGTTATGGATTGTGTATTAGTCCAAATGTCTTGAGGTATAATACCAAAACTGTGCTCTCAAAGACATTTTAAAAGCAGTTTTCTCATTGAACTGCCTGACCTTTATTGAGTTTCACTGACCTGAGAACTGGAACAACGCTAATTAAAATGAAGAGTGGAAAAAGAAACTTTTTTGCTCCAATAAGCTTTCCAAAGGATCCCCTCCAGCAGAGTGGAACATACCCGGAGTACTTTCATCACCTTTCACCTCTTTCCACAACTCCAGCCTGGACAGGTTTGCAAGGACATGGCTAGCCAGTCAACAAGAGGCTCTCAAACCCACCTTAACTCATGTGTTGGAAATATAGCATTAGCATCAATATTGAAACATTTATCTTCTTGTCAGTTCTTGAATGTTATTTTGTGTAGTCAGCATGCTTAGGGAAGGGATGACTCAGCACTGTCAGCAAATGAATAATGTGTTGCAGTTTTGTATATTTAAACGACTGACCTCTAAGTCTCTCGCTTACTGCAAAAAATCATGGAAAATTCATTGAGGTCAACCGCTCTACAGAGCTTGGCAGTTAATGCACAACTTGCTCCTTGAAGCCATTGCGAAAAACTGATAGTTTCTAGGGTTAATGCAAAGCTTCAAACTGTCATTTGTTACTTATGGAGACTATGACACTTTTTAGGTCAACAGTTGAATTGCTTGAATTCAAGGAGAACATACCTGTAGCTTCGACCATGCCCTCCAAGATGACGACAATCTCAAACTCTTCCTTCTCCATCTGTGCCCGGGACATCTCCCAGAAAGGACTCTTCTCATTGATCTCGTGGGAGATAATGAGAGGCGATACTAGGAAGAGGCGATCGTCTCCTGTGTCAAAGCCAATGTTGATGTCCGTCTGGTTGAGCGGAATGAACTCTCCCTCCTTCGTCTGCTGTGAACGAATGAGTTTGGCACGGATTGATGCTTCCACAATGTGTGAATTACGCAGGTCACCCACTCTGAACATCAGGCACATCTTGCTGTCCCTCACCGAGATCACGGCCTTGTGGGAGAACATCAGTGTCTCTGCTCGGTTCTTGGGCTGTGAGATCTTTACGAACATGCAGCCCACCATCATGGCGTTGACAATGGACCCCAAGATGGCCTGCACCAGTAGAAGTATAATCCCTTCTGGGCACTTCTCCGTGATGACACGATAGCCGTAGCCAATGGTGGTCTCGGTTTCGATGGAAAAGAGAAAAGCAGAGACAAAGCTGTTGAGGTTTTCAACACAAGGGGTCCAGCCCTCTTCATCTGAGTGTAGAAGATCTCCTCGTATTAGCGCAATAAGCCACCACAAAAACCCAAAGAAGAGCCAGTTGACCACGTAGACCAAGGTAAAAATGAAGAAACTGAGGCGCCAACGTAAGTCGACCAGTGTTGTGAAGAGGTCGCTGAGATAGCGATAGGTCTCTTGAACATTTCCGTGATGAACATTGCACTTGCCATCTTTCTGTACGTAGCGCTGGCGGGGTTTCTTAATAGGATCGGAGATGAGGTGGGTGCGATCTGTGGGGATTTGTGCTTCCCTCAGGTGCTTGGGGAGTTTCTTCACCTGCTGTAAGGAGGTAGAGAGATAAGTAACAAATTCAGTTACAAGATCAATGTGACACAGAAGCTCTGTCTTCTTGGATAAGGACTCGATTCAAAATAAGGATGATGATAAAACGGACTACAGTATCAGCAAGTCTGAACCTGTAGACCTATATTAAGCATCAGTGTTAGGGAGACTGCTAGAGAGGCATAATACATGCAGGATGTGATGCTTCCTACAGGTCCTCTGGTGTTGCAATCTAGTCCCATTAGACTCATTCAACATATTTTGCAAGCCAGATCAATAGCTTCCATCTGCCTCTTCTATCTCTTCACTAAGCTACTGTAAGCCAGACAATGTCATTGTGGATGGCACAGTTGCCAACATCAAGCATAGGTATCTTCACACTGTTCCTTTCTAACAATGGAAGTGCACTAATATCTTTGCAACTGTCATGACATTATCACAGTACATCTCAGCACATACAGAACATGCAGATTACTGCAGCATAAGAGTGCTGGTGGCTTTTTCTTTTTTCTATTGCTGTTTTTTCTCTCCCATGACTCTCTATCTTGGCCCTAGTCCATTTCTGATTCCTTGTTCTACACCAGCTCCAAGGGACACTTCCCCCATTACCTTCCTCTTCCCCATGGGACACTGGCAAGCCCAGATAAGAATCTTTGCCCCCTCCCAAGTCCATAACACTGTGCCCTCCACATGAGACAAGGACACATTGGCACATTGTCTTTCCATTTGTGGAAGATTGTGCTTGGTTGTTAATTGAAACGTGGTATCATGTTAAAGTAGTGGCAGTCAATTATAAGCAAGCCTTAAAGTGCTTAGGAGAAACTGGAGCATACAGAGACCTCCTGCTGCGTACACACCTGCGGTCCCCTATTTTCTGTCAGATAAGGCCAAATATTGGGCAAATAATAAAACCAATACTTTTTGTAAACATTGCAAACAAATACCCTCGTCTAGGGCCAATTTCCCGTGTTTGGTGTGCCTCCAAATTTGTACTTCAAGTTAGCTATTATATTCAGTATTCCTCATCATTCAAGTCATAAATATAACAAATGTCAAAAATATGCAGTTAGAATATATTAACTATGTCTAAATAAATGATTTCAATGTATACATTTAAATAAATTATACATAACATATTCACTTTTATAAATATATAAGTATAGTATTTAGTTATTGCACAGCTCCCTGAAGTACTTGACTGAGCATTGTGTAATCAGCTATTTTATATAATCAGCCCAATATATTGATCACTATACAATGTCCTGGCTGTCAATGAGAATGTGAATGGAGCACAGAAATGTTTGATTAAAAAATGGCATTTAAAGTTAGAATTATTGTCTGAATTTCAGTTAATTAAGCACTTAACATAATCAGTCATTGGCTTAGGGTTAGCCTTCCTTTAACCTCCCGCATTATGATTTATTTGAAGGCCACTGTATTTAACTTCTGTTTTGATGGACTAATGATTAAAAACATTAAATAAATACAATAAAATACATTTCTCATTTTTATTGTATAATCTAAATTCTCAAGTATAGGTGGTCGTTATCTACGGCCATGGTTGCAGTAGATATTCATTTAACATTACTGAAGCTGAAAGTGATAGTGGGGACTACTGACCTCTCTTGGAGTCACTCCTATCTCCATGTCGTGGTCCATGTGGACGCGAGAATCACCTGCCATCCTCAGCTTCGACTGCAAACCTGAAATAGAGATAAATAACACAAAAGAATAACAATCTAATTGTTCTTACTGTATAGCAAAAAAAAAAAAAAACACGCTATGATTTTAAACATGTTTTACTTTTAATGAGCGGGGAAAACTACTGAGTGCACCTTTAATGAATGCTTATTCAATGAACCTTGGGATTTACCGCTCTAAGCCTTGATACATTACCCTTATCCCATTCAGATGGATAAACGTCATTACATGGATTTATTGTGCCCTATAGGAATATTGAATGGTTTGTTTTAGGATTACCACTGTTTATAGATTCACACGAACAAACAAGGCACATTCAAAATCAGGATTAATCTGATCAGCTAATGTCTCACCCTCTCTCAATTAGGTGAGTAAACATATTTATCATGTCAAACGCCACGGGAAAAGCTGTTCAACCATGCCTGTCTGATTTTCTAATGAGCAAACAGAAAAACTAAACCTGACTGCTCAGGTTCTCACATTAAATAGAGTGTCATTTTAAATACGACATGACATGACTTCGAGATGGAACAAGTCATACACACACGGACACCTTTGGGGGAACATCTTCGATGGTTACTTGAAGGATTAAATCAAAACTCACAAGGGAGATGTACTTTCTGAGTGTACGGATTGAGTTTAATTTGTGCCTAAAACAGGCTGGCAGTCTCAGCTGCTCCCTGCTCCCAAAAGACTATCTGCATCAGCACCATCATGCCATGAAAGCTGCTGCTGCTGTCTCCGTCATCCAGTCAAACTCTGCCTCATACACACAGAAGGAACGCCAACCTGGGTGAGCACCTCTGTGTGCTCCTCGCTGCCTCTGGCAGCTCACTATCTCCATTCTGACACATTTAGTGTTCACCCGTCAAAGCTATTGAGCCGGGCCTGAACAGAAAGTCTTACTGTAGCGTAGGTTCGATTTCAAAACCTACTGAGTTGTCTTGCGGTTTACAGCATCCAAACTGAAATGGAACCTCATTAGTATTTGGAAAGGTTTAGTTAGGGCAGGAACTCTGTGTCAAACAAATAGCCTCGAGTCTGCTGTTAGCATGTCGCTAAGCTAACAATATGTTAAGCATAAAAATAGACACAAATGTACTAGAAATAGTCAATTTTAATTGGAATTGTAAGTATTTTATTGAAACATTAATGCATTTAGAAAAGTGGCAATAAAGAGAGTTTATAAAATAAAATATAAATAATGTTAAAAAGTACAATTAAATAGCAAAATAATGTAAAATTGCATTATCAGGTTCCCTACATGCCCTTGATTTTGGAGCAGGGCTGTAAGCTTACTGTACCTATGTTTCCATTAACATGTCTTTGTTATGGAAAACTGGATTTTGGTTAGTTTTAACTTACAGATGTTATGACATGGTGCATTAAGCAATGATTCAGCTCCAGATCCTGGTCACTCCCACACTGCACCTGTGCTCCTGTCGGTAATGTCACACAGCTTCATCTATGCTAATCGCTTACATAAGGTGCCTAATGACAGTGAAAAACTCCCATGATCCCCAACAGCCCATCTGCAAGTCATGCTAGCCATGTGCACTCCCTAATTCTTCTGAAAGCTGTTTAGGATAATAGTTAAATAACCTTCAGATAAATGATGGTGGATTCTCCTCTGAAATATAGAATGTGAAAAAGAAAGAGAGTGAAAACCAGAAAGAGAAAGTACAGCCTATTTAGGGGCATGTTTTACAAACCCCCCACTGGTTTTTCCAAAGGAGATCTTAAAATAGGTATCGATCAGCTAGGAGAGTAAATCAATGTAGAGTAATCAGGTGAACTGATGAACCCCAGGAGCAAATTACCACAAATGCTGGTGCATATTTCCCTTCCATGCCTTGTAATGGCCACACACGTTTTCAGTGCAGAGAAAATTACCCTCACTGTGAATGAGATAATCAGCGCCGTGTAGACCTAAACACACAAAACCTGGCGCTGTATTGGGCAACAGCTGATCTCTGAGTAATTAGTGTAACCTAAAACGAATCCCTGTTGCAAAACAGCTAAACTCAATTTGTACTTGAAAACAGTAGTGAAAATTTTACAGAAATTGGCGGCCGGTCTCACTGGAGATTTGAGTCCTTTGTTTGACCCTCGTTCTTATTTGTCTAATTCCACTCTACTGCAGTGACATCACTCATCCCTATTTGCACGGCCCTGCTTGCGCGCAGATGGCACGTCAGAGCCGCCATCCACTCAGGAATACAGTGTTGACTGACAGGTCTGCAGTGAAAGGGCACACTGACGTGACCCGCATCCGAGATGCACATGGAGAATACATCACAGACAGACGGCAGGCCTCCGCAACGTCCCCTCCTCTGCCATTTCCACATTTTATGACGAAACGGTCCCTGTGCAACTCCATATGACTTTGATGGTTGCAAACTGGTGAGGTGAGCCAGAGCAGAGTCTGTTCCCTCATGCTTATCTTGCTGTTCTGAAGAGGTAACAAGCTCCTTATCAAGCTTTTAGAATAGCATGCTTTTTGTGGTTTTGGAGTCTGGTTGCAAGCCAGACAGAGGACACAACAGAGAGAGAGAAGCTTATATTCAATGATTCAACAGTTTTGTCGATGGTTCCATCAATACTTTCAAGAAAGAAATGTTTGGGGGCAAAACTATAAATTGTGGAAATTATGAATTGATTTTATTGACTTTTAACAGCATAAATGCATACAAATAAATGCACCCTAACAATAAATAGAAAGTGGATAAAACTAAAAAGAGACAAAGATGATAAATAATTCTAAATAAAAACAATGGTAATATTTTATTAATCGTATTTTTTATAAAATACTAATAACAACAATTATAATGCATAATGCAATGAGTTTTATGAGCAACACATTTGAGTGCTGTGCATCTACATATTTAATAAATTCAATAAAAAAAAAAAACACAAATCACAAGAGTCATTCATTTTTGAATCAGCACTTGGGATTTGTTTTTCACTAAAAAGAACCAGTTCATATGATTAATTTGTTAAAGAATCAGACTGCACTGGTCACACTGAGTATGCTTTTTGACCTTACTGAATCATTTGTTCAGGAATTAGTTGAATTAGTGGTAATTAGTTGAGTATTCTTATACAATGTGCTGTCTATGAATGCATGAGAATTGTTAACAGAACATAATTCTACCACAATATATTTTAATGGTGGAGAATGCGGGCATCACATTTTTACATTAACGTGAGGCTGTCAGACTGCTTCAATTGCACTGCAAAAATGCTGCTGCTTAATTTGTCGACATCAGCCTTTTTTCACAGTGAAAGGTGATCTCTTTCCCGTGAGTAAGACACCACAAGCATGCACTTGTATCAATGCTAATTAGTGTTTCAATGGTACGGTTTTGCTTGGAGGATTCAGCTGCCGTCGGAGTTCCTCGCTCATGCTCTCACCCCTACATCATTGCCTCTTAGAGCAGATCAGCGCAGCGATCAGGGAGACACTTCATTTGCTAGACCTGCGGATTTCTCATCAGACTGCAGAGCTGTTAACCCGCCCCCCAAACAAATAGGAACAGCTGGTTTATCGCAAAGAGAGACATTTCCTGCAATGTCTGGGGAATGACCCACGTGTTTTGTCAACACACTGCAGTACCAGTGATGTCCAACAACCCGATCTACTCAAACGCATGGGAGAGTAATGACTGGTGGGGGAGGAATAGAGCTCATGCTGCAGCAATGCATTTTACTACTCAGATACGAGTCCATTCATCCATGTCCTGCAGTCAGGGTCTCTTCCCTTTTTCTTTTGTAGGAGTAAGCGATTCTGAAGAGTCATCAAAACAAACTGAACAAGCCAGACTTTTGAATGGTGAAGACATACTGTAGTAGAAAGCTTTCTCCTTAGACTTTCCACCTTAGCATTTCTGTAGCTGTGTTCAATTCACACAGCCAGTGCAGTGTTCACGGCTGCCTAAACTCTGAACAAGGACTTCTGTAGCAGCTGAAAAAGTTAAAAATAAATAGTTCATTTGGAATGCCCTGCAACATCATGATGGATTTATAATATACTGCATGTGTCTTTTTTTATTGATGGCACTGTTTTTACAGGGCTTTAAACTAAAATTTTGCCACACCTGCCAAGGGCTTCAGACTTGAGAAAATTTACCAGCCATAAATATATGTGACCATGGACCACAAAACCAGTCATAAGGCTCAATTTTTCGAAAATGAGATTCATACATCACATGAAAGCTGAATAAATATGCTTTCCATTATTGATGTATGGTTTGTTAGGATAGGAAAATATTTGGCGACGATACAATTATTTGAAAATCTGGAATTTGAGGGTGCAAAAAACCTTTAAAGTTCTTAGCAATGCATATTACTAATCAAAAATAAAGTTTTGAAATAGGAAATTTACAAAATATCTTCATGGAACATGATCTTTATTTAATGTCCTAATGATTTTTGGCATAAAATAATCTAAAAATCTGGTTTTGTGGTCCAGGGTCACACACACACACATATATCTATATTTTTTACTAGCCATGAAAGTACATATGCATTATTTGAATAAAAACAGGCAGGACAAACTGGAAAAACACATCTAATTGGAATTATTATTATTATTACTAGTAGTAGTGATAGTAGTATTATAGAAATCAAAAATATTATTAAAATTAGTTACTGGGCAACTGTCATTTAACACTGTTTCATTTCTACTAGTCAACACTGATTTTTACCCACATTTGGCACTTGATGAGCATTAATTTTAGGCCCTGGTTTTATACCTGTGAACAATTGTAAAAAGCACACCAGGAAATAATTAAGCTGAATGAAAATCCGGACACATCACTCACTCACACAACATTTATGTTAGCTCAATTTCGTGTGCAGTGCCTGATGGGTAAATTTCCCTCTGCACTCCCTATGAAATACCAACCTACACCTATTAAGAAAACAACTTCATTAATTTGACAACACACGCACTGCAAATGCTCACAACACAACCAAATAAAGAAATGCACTGCAAATAAAATACTTTTTTTCTGTTGTGTGCATTTGCAGCACCTGCTGTCAAATCGATGAAGACGTTTTTTTAATTTGCTGGTGCTTTTTCTATTTGCATGTGTTTTCTGAAGTTGCAGCGTGTTGAGCTCTCTTGGCCACCGTACAAAATAGCATTAGAGCACAATTCCAAAACAGCGCCGATGGGCGTGGAAATTTCTGTGGGTGATTTACTGACAATGCGCAAATTAAAGAACACAGACACAACATCTCATATCAATAATGATCAACGCAGCCTACCAAGTGTAGCACAGATTATCGTAAGAATATACTCAGATTCAGATAATGTGTTCTTCTTGCGTTCCAAATAAATTTATACGTGTGGAAAAAATATTCTCTATCTGTAAGGCGCTCTCTGTTCTCTGTGGTGCCTCCTCTTAGCAATAACAAATGCAGCCATTTCAAGTGCAAAATAGTTTAAGGCACGCTTTTTCTGGGTGTCACAAACGTTAGTAAATCGCATTGCATAGTTCATTTTAATACTCTCCTCCCATAAATTTTGCTCTAAAAGGGAAACTCCTACAAATGCATACACGCCTTTTCAGCAAAATTCTTCACTGCGTGTCTTTAGTAAATCCTGACATTACTATTTTAACGCCAAAAGACGATTTGCGCTGATGCCAGATTTACTAACAGCTTGCATCAGCGCAAATCGTCTTTTGGTGTTAAAATAGTAATGTCAGGATTTACTAAAGACACGCAGTGAAGAATTTTGTGTAAATCATTATTTAGTGTGAAGTATAGCACACAAGCAAGGGACAACTTTTATGATGCTTTTGCATCCTTGTTATGTTTGACAGCATTCGTTTTATTTGCAAGGAAAAGAACAACTGCACAATTTTCTAAATTTCATCTTGTCCATTCAACAGAAAATAGATAAAAGTAATTTGTATAGGGAATGACATGCGGGTGAATAAATCATGATAAATTGCATATTTTTGGGTGGACTTTCCCTCCCAAACTAGAGGGAACTTAAGGTGCTTTGTAACAATTAAATCACAATAAATAAATTAATTGAAAATGAAACTGAAAAATGAAAAGTTTGTTTGTTTACCAAAAATTATGATTGTTTACCTGTGTGTCATGTTACCATTAATGGAAATCAGAGAGCCACAAACATTCAATTAAAGTATCAGGGTTTACTTATGAGAGATTGTCATATACAGTACCCTCGGTTCAGACACTTCGTCAATGTTATCGCTTCAGCATCGTCTCCAGTGTGAGTGTGAATGTGTGCAGACATGCATGCATGCACAGTGGAGAGAGTGGGATGATGGTTCGCCTGTCTATATCTGAAACAGTTATGACACTTTGAGGTTAGTCGGGGCAAATGAGTTAAAATGCCCCTGGAATGAACAGCATCCAGCGCGGCTCGCTGCCAGCACTGCATTCACTCGCCTGTGTGTGTATGAGTGTCCCTATCGCTCTGAATGACACCAAGCCTTCAAGCAGACATCCTGTCCACACTAAGGACAATTAGCCTAATGAAAGTAGTGCGTCTCGTCCTATCAGTGACAGGAATAGCAGCGGCTGAAACTAAGCCGGCCGCTGTCTTTGGAGTGCTGGCGCCGTGACAGCGACCTTCATCGCAGTCCTACACCAACGCAAGTGATGCTCCAGGAAGTTCAGATGGACGGCCAAATCACACCCACTCCAGAAGGCTTTATAGGGTGTGTGTGAATGCATACTTCCCTGGTCCAGTAACACTCACTCAAGAGCGCTAACAAGGCCGTGGACTCTAGGTGGTCCTTACTGTGTGTTTGTGGGGGGTGGGTTGTGTTAAGTAGAGAACAGGCTCTTCGACACTCTCTCCTGTGTTTATCAGATGGCCTGTCAGCTCCCTGAAGTGATTTGCAGCATCGAGTCTGCCAAAGTGAGCGCCGCGTCGAACTGCCCTAATTAGCATTCTGGAATCACTGAATCACTGCTTCAACACGACCGCTTAAAACACCTTAAGTCGGGGTCTGTCAATAAAGCGGAGTACAAACGGAAAATGCTAAATCCTTTTTCTTTTGGGAACGCTTATAATCCAGTGATAATGGACTCTGGGGAATCTCTTGGAAATAATCAAAATGTCAGCACGCGGGAGATGATGATGATTGGCACAGGAGAATTGAGCGTGTTCACTTGCAGGCAGATCCTCCTGAAGACAGGCCATCTGTTCTGCACAAACACACTGTAAATCTGAGTTCACTGTTCTGGAAATTAAAACCCTTATTCTCTATATTGAGCAAGGAGGTCTGTGCTACCTATAAGATGCCATCTGTTTGCATTTCCATTCATGGGTCAACAACAAACAAGCTTGAAACATTTAGACTATACAATAAGGTTCTATTTGTTCAAATTAGACAAAAACTACATGAACTAACAATGAAAAATAATTCCATCAACCAACATCAGAGAACTGTAAACATGTCAATTTGTTAAATTACTGAAATATTAAATTACTGTTCATTAGTTTACTACTTATTAACCGCAATGTTAATCTCAACATTTATAAACAGATTGTTAAAATCAAACTAAACTTTTAATATTATTTAATGGACCTGAGCTAACATAAACTAAAAATGAACTGTATTGAAATCAAATCGTTATTATAGCTATGACAGGAATGGCTGGCATCTAACAATGCCTTGGAGAAAAAAAAAATCTTAAAAAATAAAGCATATGCTTAAACCCAAATAAAACAGTTATTGAATAAGCACGTGTCCTATTGTGTATCCTAAACTGCTGAAACATTGGTGTCTCATATTATAAAGCAGTGGGAAAGAAATCAACCACATCAGATGTAACTCCTTTTGTAATCATTAACATTTGTTCCTCAGTAACTGTAACAGATTGCAGTTACATTTATTTAGTAATTAATTTACGTAATCCCATTGTATGTAACACTATTGAAAAAAGACAATGGAGCTTTTTGACCTGCAACATTTCACTAACGTGATTGCACTGTAAGAAGCTTATTGACATTGACACACTACCTGCATGTTTGTTGCACCACATAACTTGAAAATGTTTGCACATATTTACAAGCAGTTTTGGGAAAAAATAAATAAATAGATCAAACAAATAAGGCTCAGTTGCTTGACTGACACAGGAGGTATGCAAGTGGAATTGCAAAAAGAACTTAACATACTTTTAAGTCACGAAAAAGGCTAGGTGGAACGATGCTCTTCTGTCTTTGAAAGCATCACAAAACAACAATTCTGACATTTCTAGTATTGCAGCAGTGACCTGAGTATATAGTGCTGCATCGATCTGACATTGATCACCTTCTTGGCTTCTGAATGACAGATGCAAACTCTCACACACACACACACTGCAGTTTTTCACATTTCTTGTCTCTTTGCTGAACAGCCAGATAGGACGTCTATTTATTGCACTGACTGGATGTTGCTAAAACAAAGCAGCTGGGAAACGTTTGATGGTGGTTTTTGTAATATTTCTCCAAGCACATTTTTTCATGCTTATAAATCAATACATGCTATATTTAGCAAAGGCGCAAGCTTGTTTTCTTTCAGATAAACATCAGATGTTCTCTGATTTGTTTGCATAAGTGTGCCGGTGGCATTGTGTGTATGCATCTCAATGCAAAATCAAGGCCTGAATGTAACTACAAATCTGCCATTTAGCCATGTCTCTCGTTCCTTCATCTTCCCTGTTCATTATCTGTTATGTTGGCTTTTATTGCACACTGTCAGTTTCACACAGACACCCGCACACACGGCCCGTAAGACCTGCTGTGTTTATGAGGCAGAAATTGAAGGAATGATTCTCCATTGCAGCGTGTGTTTTACGAGTGCTGGTTTAAAGGATGTGGCAGTATTACTTCCCTCTGTGTTGCTAGTATCAGCTCTGTATGTCACAGAACTGTGGTCGCGTTTGGTGACAGACTGGAGAGTAAAAAGACGATCTACATTCAAATGTGATGCTGCGTTCACGTATTTGAGAATTACCATAACTCAGGGATTCAACGATGAGCTCTTCACATCCTTAGACTCACAAATGATTTGTTTCTATGGTAACACTTGTAACACCGAAAGGCTTCAAAATACCTAATCACTCAATTAATTCTCTGTAAATGAATACCTTGATATTCCATTGTGAAATATTAAAAAACAATCAAAGTGCACAAGCAGTGGTTATAATGGCCTACCTTCAACTGTTGGAGCCTCTGTAGTTTGAGTGTTTTACATACAAATCCAAGTTGACATGTCTGACAAAGATGTGCATGGTTAATATCCATATTTTTTTATTTTTTTTTGATGGGTTATATATCATGTCTTTTATTTTATAATTTCTTAAAGGTGTAGTTCCTGTCTTTTATTTCCTGGTTTCCTTTCCTTGTGTGTTCTAGTCTTGCCATTGGTTTATTTTTCTTCATAAATCTTATCTTGTGATTGGTTCATGTCGAAGAGTCTTGTTAGTTTGTATATACACTATAATGCTCATATTTGTTGTGTACTCTCTATGATTATGTTTTTGTGGCTTTTCTGATTGTCTTTATGTTTGTAGCGCTTAAGAATTCAATGTATTACCAAGAGGGTTTCTTGTTCTTGTTTTTAATCACAACATCACAGTTAGGTAAAAGTAAATGCATAGTAAATAGTAAATACATCAATAATACATAGGCAGAAAAAGATACATAAGAATGAATATTAAACGATTTCACTATTTTGGTTTGAGTGCCATTTTTTTCCATGTCTCTGATTAATATTTGCAGAAATTCTCAATTGTTCTTTTTTCCCCTAATTAAAATATACATCGTTGGCAAAACATTGTTGTGACAAGCAAATAAAATAAAATTTTTATTGGATTTATCTTCAATATCAATGTCCAAATTTTTAATCTTTTGTAATATCTCTTTAACAAAAGGTAGTTCCTCAATGACATCATTTTTCAGTAAGTGACATCAGCTGATTGGAAAACAATAGAGTAAGTGCAATGAATTATACCACTAAAAATAACAATTCATATAAGTAGGTATAACTGCAAAACATTCTATCCAGTTCGATTTTTTTAAACAAAATTAATATTACAAATATTACAATTCTGATTACAATGGTTGACTCTTAACTTTAGTGTTTTATTTACATTGTTAGACATCCTGTTTTTCTCACCATTGTTTAAAGCTATAAAAATAAACTTTAATTACCTTAAATGTTAACATAAAATTGTTTAATATTTAAAAAAATATATATATTTTATATATATATATATATATATATATATATATATATATATATATATATATATATATATATATATATATATATATATATAAAGTGCAAAGTATACAGTATAACATGAATGACCCAGCAGACGATTTAATCTCAGACCTGTCCTTTAAGCAGCTAGACACATACTTTGAAAGCATACAGTTCAATGCAGCAGGAAATGGAATTCCTCTCCAACCGCAGCTGACATGACAATACTCTGAATGTATTAGACTGAAGTTTTATCTAATTACAGCCAAGCAGATGGATTGCGCTCGAGGACTTTTCTCCTTGGATCTTACCTAACACAATACAAATGGAACACGCACTTTGGGAGCAAATGAGGTGCAAATTACTTCCATCTGATTCACATCCACACGCACATCGACGCAAACACAGTTCTTTGCGCACATCTTACAAAATCTATTTCTTTCAAGGTAACCCACTATCAAATTATGTGAAGGGACTTCACATCATGAGATCAACTAATCATTGAGTTTTCAAGAACCATTAGCCAACAGAATTATTGCTTGTGCCAAACCATGACTTCAGAGAGACATATTTCTGCTGCACAACCAGGCCTGCATGAGTTTTCTATACTTGCTTTGCTTAATATGCTATAATTTACCCAAAAATTGAAATACTGTCATCATATATTGATCTTTGTGTCATTCCGAATACATATGAACTCATTTATTTTATGGAACTCCAAATGAAACATTTAAAGACTGCACTGGTTGCTCTTGTCCATGCAATTCCAATGATTGGGAGGCTTTCTAGCTTCAAAACGAACACTAACGCATACTAAAACCTTTCCACATTTCCTGTGTACTATATACTGAAGTCTGTCTAAGAAACAAGACCAATTTAAATTCACACTAATTGCAACAACAGCCTTCCAATTTTCTCCATTTATATTCCATGGACAATTTAAAGTTTGAGGGAGTAAATACTTTGCATTTTGGTTAAACAATCCATCTAGTAATTCACACTGATTCGTAATTTCTGAATTGGCAGTAGGTAATTGAGAAAGGCCTTTGGTGTGACGCAGTTGTTTTGCTCAGAGTTAAGGGAACTGTCATGAAGTTAATGGGGTCAAAGGTCACTCCATCAGAATCAACTGTGTCATGGCAAGCAGAGACTTTAATAATGTGTATATTCTGATAAACACTGCCAATTCTGCAAATGGATTAGGCTGAACACTTCTTATGTTTGCCTGCATTTAGATGCTTATATGTGTGTGTGGGTCAGACTTTGCCTGTATTGTAGGGAACAAATATCCCCACAAGGATAGTAAAACCTGAAATCACCTCCATTGTGAGCAACAGCCAACGATCCCCATGAGGAAAACAGCTTAATAAACATACTAAATAATATCTTAGGGAAAATGTAAAAGGCTGAGAGTTTACGTTAAGCATAGGGTTAGAGGATGCAGAACATCATTGGCACAGTACAGTGAATGCATTTGCATAATGTTTATGTTTTAGCGGCAACTGCATGTGTATTTAAACATGACATGACTGTAGGTAAAGTGAAACCGTACAGCACATTTGCTATTACGTATATGCACGCTGCAAGCAAACTCTCTGAAAAATTCACAATCTCACACTCATTCCCTCTCCTTGAAGCAACGATCGAGCTGGCTTTTATTATCTTCCCCTTTATCGAGCAGCCGCTGCTTTGTTCCCTGCTTTTCAGCACAGAGTTATCTGGAGACACAAAGTGTGACAGGACCAGAGAGGCTAGGAGGAGGAAAATCTTAGCAGTTTGTAGCCGCAGCCCCAGGCGAGAGAACTAATACCCCTATAACGAAGAATCAGAGAAAATCGATATGACTCAAATCAACACCAGCGACTTTCCTCTCTGAAAGTGTGCACCCAAGACCATTCGGTTACCGCAAACGCATCTCCACGTGAAAGCATGTGCAAACTCTCTCTTGCACACACGTGCATGCACACACATGCAACTGGCGGAAATTCCTGCAATGCACTAAAACACGTGTCCCCGGGAACGCTGGCAAAAATGCCACCTTACATGCTGGAAGGCATTTTAGATCCATCCTGGATCTAGGAGCAGGGTCGCCTATGGAGTAATCCTGCGATCCCTACCGGCTCTCTGTCCCTCTCAGCATGCTCCTTTTCAAGAGCGACGAACAATATTAAGACCCATTCAATAGTGACTGCGTGACACAATCGCACTCAGCCGGAAAACGGATATTCTAGCCCGCGTTCCTCCCTCTCTTCAGACTTACCTTCATTCGAGCGCAGAGGTAGCTGTGCAGTGTCAAGGGAAGCATGTTAGGGCAGCTGCGCTCTGTTCTGACTCCAGCTCTGATGTGCTCATCTCAACTGCCTCACTGCCTCGGCTCACACAGCGCTCCACCACCTCCTTACCTCGCTCTTCTGGAGGATGCGAGTGAGAGAAAGAGAGAGAGGGAGGGATGTGAAAGTGAGCATGAGAGGATGTTTCCTCCCCCACAGCCCCCTGCTCCTCCGTTTCCCCTCGCAGGATTTGTCCTTTGCGTACTTGCGTGTGCGTGGAAGCATCCTAGCGCACAACGAGTTGGATTCTGCGGGCTGAGGTTTATGCAACTGCGTAAAAAGACTTGTCGAGAGAGAGAAGGAATCCTACTAGACGTGCAGGATAATCAATTTCTCTCATTTTTTTAGCTAAAGAACAGCCTGAGGGTGAGATACACCACAGTGCAGTAGGAAAACTGGAAGATACTGTATGTACAGAAGCAGAGAGGAGGCGCAGGGGATTGAGCGAGATAAAGTTGAACATTTGCTTGTCGCCCCTTTGCAAGGTCGTCAGAGCGGTGAGCAGATGTTTCGGGAGCAGTACAACAAGGTTAAACATGTGGCCGTCTACCCACACACTTCCAATATGCGAATAAACTCTGATTTATGACTCTGCAGTCTCCCCACACACAAATGCACGCAGTCGCACATGTCGTAATACACATCATCTGCCCAACGGCAGTAGACTCTGTGGCTTCTATGGGATCTGTTGACTCCCAGCCCACGTTTCAGTGTAGGCACAATATGGGATTGAGTTTTGGGTCACAAATGGGATCCATATCAGTTAATTGTCCCCTGTCAGATTTTATAAGAGATTCATATGGGCTAATTCAGATAGGGCCAACATGGAGCCCATGGACAAACCCATTTGGGGCTCAAACCTTAAGCCCAAATTGTGCCTACTTTGAACCCACCATGAAATGTTGGCTTAGAATGTCAAACCAATGAGTCCAGTATTGGATTATGGCGGCCACTGGTGGAAAGTGCATCATAGAGGTGCAAGGGGCCCCAAAAATTATGCATGGGCCCCTCTTGACTTATCATCCATCTGCCTTGAGAAGGAGCATGCTGAGAGGGATTGTGGGGACCACAGTATTACCGCATCGACGACCCCTGTTCAACTGACATGACAAGCATCTGCTCCTTATCCACAATGCCATGGATCTAAAATGTCTTCCAACATGCAAATAAACTCTGATTTATGACTCTGCAGTCTCCCACACACAAACGCACACAATCACACATGTCGTAATACACATCATCTGCCCAACGGCAGTAGATTATGTGGCTTCTATTTGATCTTTGGACTCCCAGCCCACGCTTCAGTGTAGGCACGATGTGGGCTTGAAGTTTGAGTCCCAAATGGGATCCATATTAATTAATTGTCCCCTGTCAGATTCTATAAGAAATTCATATTCAGATATGGACAAATCAGTTAGGGGCCCAAATTGTGCCTACTTTGGACCCACTATGAAATGTTGCCTGAGAATTTCAAACCAATGAGTCCAGTATTGGATTATGGTGGCCATTTGTGTAAAGGGGATCCCGTTTGTGCAGGGGATGACAAAGATCGCGGGGTTACCCCATCGGCGATCCCTGTCCCAGCAAGTGTCTGCTTCTAATCCATGATGCCATGCATCTAAAATGGATTCCAACATGCAAATAAACTCTGATTTATGACTCTGCAGTCTCCCCACACACAAACACATACAGTCACACATGCCGTAGTACACATCATCTGCCGAAAGGCACTATATTCTGTGGCTTTTATTGGATTTATTGACTCTCAGTCCACATTTCAGTGTAGGTACAATATGGGATTGAGGTTTGGGCCCAAAATGGGTTTATACACAGGAGTCAGTGAATTAGCCCCAGTCAGATTAATTTGGGCTAATTCAAACAGAGCCGACATGGATTCCATGGACAAGCCCAAACCCCAAGACCTTATCATGCCCACATTGGCCCCACAATGTAAAACCAATGAGCTTAGTATTAGATCACAATGGTCTTTGGCGTAAAGAGTGTCCCTCCAGTGCTGGGGCCGCAAAATTTATACATGGGCCTGGTCTTGACTATCCTGACTTAATTTGTGCTTTTTTACTCTTCATAGAAGCAGCAGATATTCAGTTTTCATACGTTTCAGTGCTGCACACTCTCGCATTAATGTATTTACACAGGAATCCAATTGTGGAAAACAATATATCATGTCCTTGAATGTGGTTCATTGATTTATGTGCACAGTGGACCCAATATCCAATGTGCACCGATTGACATGATGGAGGGGCAGTATAAAAGAGCCTGTGATTTGTAGAAATATTTGTAATATCCCTTGTGAAACCGAGTTACAATTTGGTATACTTTAAAAAGAGCAATTTTTTATTGTTTTCAGACACCTAATTGCATGTTATTTATGTCATTGAAGATGTATGATAGCATATATTTATATTAAATGCAATTTGAAATTGGGATGTTTTTGACCCACTTATAATTACTTCCATTGTCTTTGAAATATGGTATACTGCTGAATGTCCTGACAAGCATTTATGCTAAACTAATATATACTATAATGTACTTTCTATTGAAACTTGTATGTCTTGCATTTAAATATATTTGTAAATGCACATTCACAATGATAAAGTTGCACTTTATATATTTAAATTATATTAAGTTTAAATGTAATATAAAAAAAACATACTGCAGTTAAACTAATTATTAAGTTCTTTGTATGTGCTTTAGTGTTTAGTTAATCAGCACATCAAAATAAGTGCACTTCTTTAAAACATGACCAAATATGATCAAAATGCAACATTTAAAATGTATTTTAAAGTAAAACTTTTAATTTAAATTATTGCAAAGTGCAATTTTTGTGCACTTAAGTGTGTTAAGAAACATAGTCATGGAAGTGTCTCTCTTTAAGTACACCCTTTTATTCTTTTCATTAATATTGTGTTATCTGCAAGTATCGTTTTTTTCCCCACTCTTTAATAAACATTTAATAATTAAAATGCACATTCAATATAGTTAAGCACTTGTCTTTTCACAAGAGACAGTGCTTAAATTGCTTCAGTTTATTAATTTTTGCTTTAAGAAACAGTACAATATAATATATAATAGTATAATTTCCGTGTCTATGAGCAAGGATGGTAAAATGCAGGTTGCATACTTTAGAGGATTCTTTGCCAGTCGAGCAGCTGCCTTTGAAGTGAATGAGAATGCTAACAGAAAATTATAGGCCTCCTAGGACTGGTTGGGATGTTCAAATGTACAGAGCAATGTTATAGTGCATATATAGCAATATTATACTTAAGTAAGCACACTTACAGTATTTTGTGTGTGCATCACATTTAAACGTCTTGTAAACTCTACAAGCTATGCTTTGAGAACAAACAGTGGATGAAGACACATCACAGTGCTTTATTTATATATTTCTCTGTTTAATGTGTGATAAAGCATTACTTGATGCAGCATCAATCAGCTGACCCTGTAATTGTAAAATCAATAAACATTTTCAATGGGTTATCAATCCTCTAAGTGTAATCAAGAGCTTGGTCCTTCATTATTCCAAGCTTGTTATTTATTTATTTTTCCTCACTGAATCACTAAGAGACTTGAGAAGATTATAGAGATGTGAGAACAGAGGAAATAAAGACAGTAGATCAATGCAATATGTCATACATCTTTAATTCTTAATTTCATTGGCTGTTGTGAAACAATCCGTAATATGTAGAAGTGCTGTTGAAACAATCTGTAATATGTAGAAATAAAACCGTTTAGTAAATGTACTTTTCAAGACTGAACCAGCATTTGGTTTCATTCACATTCTGACCTGTTTCTCTCTTTCTCTCTGTTTTGGTTGTCCAGTATAAATGAGCATGAATTGACCCTGTCAGTGCAGATTTGATCTGTTTGAACTGAAACATTGTGACCTGAGAAAACAACGGGAGTGATAATAAAATAATAAAGACAAAACATACCAAGGGCAACAACAACAATCAGGACAGGATGATAGAAAAAAACAGAAAAAACAGCTTTGTTCTGTAGCAGTCTGTCAGTAATTTGTTTTGCTCTGATCACTGAATGTGAAAAAAAGGCTTTAAACACTTATTTTCAGAGAATATCTTTATTCAGCACAACTTTTGCCTTTTCATTTTTATATTCATACATTTAAAACCTTATAAAATCACTACCCCGGCACAGCAATTCTGACTAAATTTCCCCTTGTGGACATGCATTCCTTAATAATAATAATAATCATCATCATCATCATAATTATTATTATTATTATTATCTTTGAGGGGTATAGTTAAGGGGAATTATTATACAGTGTAATTGCTTATATAGATATCAGATAGACAGACAGATAGATAGACAGGCAAACAAACAAACAATAATTAAATACATAAATAAAAATGTACACACATATGTAAATCAGGAATATGAAACTATACAAACTATACAGAGTTCTGGCATGGAACTCTAAGCTGGCACAGTCCGATAGGTCCAGCTTAATTTGACCTAATGGTATCATTATCATATGGCTCAGCTGATTGGTTCTCTTCTGTATCGGTAGCCAATGAGCTCATTGCTCGATATCCAAATACCTGGCTTTCGTTTGCTGTAGCAGTTTGGCAGTGCACTTCATAAACCCCCCACCTTCCCCAGCTCCACCTGTATAGATCTGCTACGAGGTGATTCATGTATGCTATAGGGGGTTATTTCATGTATGTTATATTTGCAGCAGCAGTATTTCTTACATGCTCACAGCAGCATGTTGGGGATGTATTGACTTGAGCAAGTCTTGGTACTTGTTCTGCCTCAGCAGCAGCAGCAGCATAGCAGATCTATTCCACCAAGACCAAATACATTAACATTGTCATGTACATTACCATGCCAATCCCTCCAAGAGTTGTCATGACAGAAATAATAAAATAGCAAAATTAAATAATGCCTCCAAATTATCAAAGGGAATTTATCCTAACTATCATAGCTGAGAATTGTGTGGAATGTGCAATGAGAAAATCACTTTAGGAGGGCAAAAAACGCACATATGTTAATTTTGTGTAACTGTTGGCATTTGGCTCCCCAAGGATTCAATTAGCTGTGAACATAAGGTGATGATAGAAACAGGAGAATGTAAATTATTTAAGACCTCGTGCTGGGGTTAATCTTTTTTCTTGACTTACAAAATAATACTTTGTCAAGGTGTCGTGGTTAGACGCGTCAGTTATCGCTGGGGGATTGCGCTGGGGAACGGGAGCGGTGCAGGGAGACGAAGAGTCCAGAAAGTGATTTGCTGATGCCGTACTGAGCACTATGTAGGCTGCCTGCAGAGATGGAGAGATACTGTTCACAGTGCTGATTATGTGAAGTAGAAAATGTAGACAAAACAAGGCCTTCGGCCAATACGGGCAGTTGACTCCTTGGGTGCAACAGTAGTGAATCACATAATCGGTTAAATGCCTGATTTTATTTCACTCTGGTGTTTCAGAGGCACAGAGGAAAAGATGATAGTGAGCAGCATGTGTACCATGAATATCGATGAAGCCATCAAGACCGCTGATGTTAAAGATATTTTTGAATAGTCTTTTAAGTCTAAAGAGATCAATAGTACTTCATCTCATGTGTATACTAACATGTCCAGAGCAAAGCTCCAGGCAGGGGGAAAAAAATTGCAAAAATTAGCAAATCTCAAATTATCATGTGGTTGCCAGACCAGTCACGTTTTGCAGTTCGACTGATTTAATCCATCACACCTTAACTTACTTTAAACTTTGACATTTTCCAGATAATGTAATATTATTTATTACAAGCTGTTGGGGGCAGCAGAGAGGATAATAACAGATTTTTAAAAAGATTAATAAAGTGGTGCTGTGATGCCATATTTTGTACAAACTTGTAAGTTTGCCTCACCCTGATTCTCTCATCAAAAACCCAGTAGGATTTTTCCATTGGTCTTTGGATCATTGCAGAAAATAAGCTCTGTGACCAACAAAAAATTATGATTCCTACACATTTTAGTTTTTTGTCATGATAAACTTGATCCCTGAATTTAGAAGCCTAAATACAATCACCAAAATAAAAACCTAAAAGTAGGCTATAAATGAACTACACCAAGGTCACATTGACCTTAATAAGGAAGTCAGTGTATTTACATGCATGCGTTTGGCAGCTGCTTTTATCCATACAGTGCATTTTATAAGTTGGAATCAATCTCACGATTTTGTCAGCATCACGCTCTCTGCTTTGAGCTACGGGAACTCGACAGGTAACATTTGGAGGGAATGTTTATGTTTAGGGGTGCTTATTTTTTTATTCAAGCTTGATAAATGTTCAGTAGCGCTGCATAGTGATATCTGCCAGACAAATGTTGTTTAATATCTGTTTTCTGAATAATAACAAATCTTGTAGTCATTTATTGTAATGATGGCATGTTTATTATCGTGCCGTCTGGTCCGGATGTTTAGTGAGGGTGTTTCTGGATCCAAGTAATGGAAATTAAATGCAGTATATGTTGAATATTCAGCAGCTGATCAAGCAAACTGATAATGTATATTAGGAGCTGTGTGAGAAGGGGAAATGTAACTGTTGAAGCAGAAGTATGATACACTTCCACTGAAATATTCGACTTATTGACTGGATGATTTGGGGACACACGCCGCTGCCGTCTTTAGACTGATTTTACTTTAGAGTGAGCTGCAGACTTTAAAGTGTAGCTAATATGCCAGACGGTCTGTTTTGAGTTGTTTTCCAGCAGAAGTTTGTCTGAAGGAATCTTTGGCTAACCATTGAAATACCATCTGAATGCAGAAAATTGAGTATAAATGCAGGCAGTCTGTGGGAAACCTTATGTACTTAAGTACTTTTATTATCATTTCTTCTATATGTATATTAAATATCCCAGGCTACAAAAACCATTGAAGCAATGAGCTCAATATCACCAGTCTGCTCGTTTAATTTGTATATATTGTGTGGGTTGTGTGTCTGTTTTTTGATGCATTTGTCTCCTTGTTATTTTGTATGTAGACAGGCAGAAGCAATGCTCGTGGTCAGGATCTTGTCTTTTACTCCCACACGCCAAGGAAGAAAATCACCTTATTTGTGTAGCGGATCTGTACAAATCAAACAGCATTAATTTGACAAATACTTCACATAGCTCTAAATTACATGAATTGTTTGATAAAAATGAAATGTATAGCTGATCTATTTGGAAATGCGTGTGGAATATTACAATATGGTGAAATTGGTGGGTAAAAATCCAGTGAATTTGTCTTCAGTGGCTCAAGTCCAGTCTGTAGGTCATTTATTCAAGTGTCTCAAGTAGACATTGGTTGATGAGAATATTGTTCTCAAGCATTTTTCTGCGGTTGCTCAGAGCGCTTTACTGAAAAGATGATGTATGGTCCTCGGCCTGAACCTGATACAGTTTTTAAGACTTGTTGAACTAGGAAAAGCCTTTAAAAAACCTTTATGAAATGAATTATAAATGACATTTATTTCACACATTTAATAGAAGTAAAATATTTATTATTATTATTTTTTTTTTTTTTAAAGATAAAATAGTACACAAGCGCCTCATTTTGGAATTACAGCAGAGTGAAGGGTGGAAATTGTTGTAAGTATTGATTGATTGATTGATGCAAGGAAAATGCCAATCATGAATTCAATACATTTTCCAGTTGCTCAAGGATTGTCCATCTTTGTAATTCAACTGTGCAATATAGGATGACATGTTTGCTAATGTCAAATATTATGTTTACACATTGTTATATTATGTAAAATTTTAGTCAGGGATTTTTTTTTTTTTTTTTTTTTTTCAGTTAACAATTTTAGTTTCAGTTAACTATAATAATCCTGGACTAAACATTACAAACATGCACATTAACAATTACCTCATATGCATGCATGTATATATATTTATGTGTGTATTTTATTTTATGTATTTCTCTTTTTTCTGTTAAGGTTTTAATTTTAGCTAATTATAATAATCCTGGACTTGACAATAAACATTACAGGCATGCACATTAACAATTACCTCATTTACAGTATGTCTGAAAAGGCCGTTAATCTCTTTGTTAGTTTTTTTTTCCATGCATCGTATATAGGAAAGTTGGCCTCATATTTAATGTTAAAACATACTCTTTTGTGTCATACTGTGTATTTTTTTGTTTTTTCCTCCTCAAAAGGAAAATGCATCATATTTATTGTTATAACATACCCTTCAAACCCCATTGTTTAGTGTTTTCATTAGTGGACTGTTTGTTTTGGTCAAGTTTGTCATGTTTATTGCACTTGCGCTTTTACTGCTGAACTCTTCTATCGGTTTGCTGTGAAATAAAAACATAAAGCACAGTTTGGCCCCCAGTTCAGGAACATTTCTAAGGGTCCTTTACAAGGTCTCTGTACAACACAGGTTTGGCAAAGCTGACCGGATTGACCTCAGGTTGAGCGGCTGCGAATGCCAGCATGAAGTACTAGCAGAGATCATGGAGCAGGCGGAGGAGAGCAAGGGCACATACATCAAATTAATTAGATTGGATCCTACATCGATCTAACTGGAAATGTTGTGGGCGACCTGGAGCTTTGGCCCTCAAAATCACCAAATCATTCCCACATGTAACTCCATTAGTGACGTCCAGTTGCAGTCTTGAGGGTGCAGTTTTTCATTTGTAGCCAGGATGCCATGCTGTCTATTAAATCTATCACTCTCTAACTTTGTGAGTTGTTCTCCAGGTTAAAACATATAGAGGTGACACCTAGAAGATAAAGATGTATTACTAAGAGATCAATTTATTATAGGTTTGTCAGACCCCAATGCAGCATGCAAACTCTCACAAAATGGTACAAAAGCTGTCAGTGAGCCGGTACCCTTTCAAAGCTTACTGATATGTTGCTGAATAAAAGTGTTGATTTCCTTAAAAAAATAAGGATAATTCTATCAAATTCAACATGACATAAAAACTGAACTTATTTACTTTATGCGTATTCCTGGTCTTATTTTGAGTGATTCATCAGTGCTCGTTAACCAAAGAAAAAATAAATAAATTGTGCAACAGAGGAAAAACAAAGGAAAGTGGAGTCATCGATGCGAGGAACAGTATTGTGATTATCACTACTTCCAGTGACACCAAATTGTCGTATTGTTTTTATTCCACAGAAAACTGATAAAAAACAATACTTCAGAAGACAAATGAAAGTAAAATAGTGATTAAAATAAACATTGAAATCCTTGACTCAAGAGTTTTTGACTATTTTTAGTGATTATTTCTCAAAGGCGTGACATCAATGATGCACATTTTCCTTTTGAGGTGCATGAAGGGAAAAATAAATAAATAAATAAATAACACAGGCCACGGGAATGTTTGAACATCCAATAAAATGTGCATTTTCCTACTGACGATGCAAGGTAAAAACTAACAAAGGGATTTACCTCTTTGTTTGAAAAAGTCTGGGTGGGAGGTCATGAGAAGCAGTTGGGTTTGAGTTTTAAACAATGCATCTCAAACATCCCACAGAGCAGTAAGGAGTTAATTCATTTTTTATTTTTATTGAGTTTTTCAAAATAATCTGCATAGACAGTAATGGGTAAAGCATTGACAGTGTGCAATGTATAACAGAAAAAAAGAGAGAGAAAAGAGGACGAGAAACAAAAACAAAAGCAAACAACAGCGATGTGGTCTAATTCAAAACAATATTACAGTACCATCATGCAGACAGTTAAGGACACATAGTAGACTTACTGTATAATCAATGCCAAGACAGTTCAAAGGAATTACCCACAGCTTCTGAAATGATTTGGATTTACCTTTTAATATATATATCCTGTCTTTTCCATAAGTATGGATTCTTTAATCAGAATTATCCAGCCTTTGATAAGAGGGGGTTCTGTCCCAACCCATTTATTAATAATCAATAATCAATTTCTTCCCCAACATCAGCAAAGGTTTAAAGACATCTAAGTATTCTAAAAAAGAGGAGGCCAAGACACCCAGCAAGCACATTAATGTTTACATATTATAGATAGTTTGTCACAAACACCATTCCAAAAATCAGCAATCAAAGGACATTCCCAAAGACAATGAAAGAATGTGCCGATACTGTTATTGCATTGGGACATTGGGGTGATACAGTATTATTTATAGTTAAGTTTTATAATAAAAATAATGTGGCATGGTTGCAACCATGTTTAAAGGTCAGCATAAATGTATTTAGCTTAGACATGATGGGTTTGAATACTAGGGAGTACAAGAACTGATACATTTCTATCTTGAATGCAATGCATTGAAAGTTAGTTTGGATAAAAGTGAATCCATAAAAACTTTATCTCCACGCTGAAACAAGGTAGTGGTAGCAAGTCCTTGATTTGTAAGCAGGTTGAGGGGAAGATGGATGAAGCCAATGGGCAATTCTTGAGAAAACCTATTTCAGACTGCAAAGATTTGAGACTAGCGTTAAAGTTCAGGAGGACAACGATAATAAAACATACTGCCAAAGCTGCACAACAATCCACATGTCTTAGAAAGGCCTAGTCAAAAGCCAGACCTCACTCTGAATGAGAATCTGGGGAAAGACACACATTAGTGTATACAAATTGTCCCTATTTGAACTGAAAGTGCTGGAGCAATTTATTTTTGAGCAATTTAATTAAATAGCAATTTTGCCAAGGGGAACGGAATAAAAATCCCATATATTTAAGAATGCAATCCCATATATGGGATTGCGTTCTTATATTTATTCATTTATTAAATTTTTTTGTGAACAACTGTTTGTTGAGTTTATTTTTTGGAACAGTAGTACAAAACAAAAAGCAACTGTTCAGATTTGACCCACCACAACCCATCCCACCCCTTGGTTGACTTACAAAATAAATAAATAACATACAATAAATAATAATAATAATAAACACATTAATTAATATTAATAGCTAAACAAATAACAATAAAATATTTTTTACAAAGATTTTAGAAAAGAAGACACAACATTAAAAGCTGAATGCCATGAATTTACAGTTTTCACGTTAGATCCATGTATACGAGAAGTAGAGACTTCCATTGAGATAATGTCCAACAAACACACCGTCCAGGTTCATCTGTCCATTCTGTGAGGAGGATTCCAACGGTGACCAGCAATTTTTTTTCTGCTGTGAGAGCAGCTAACAGTAAAGATCTTTGTTGGACGGACAAGGTGAAGGTGAAGCCATCAGGTAAAGAACCACCAATGAATAACACTTCAAACAAAACGAAAAAAAATCTGCAAAAAGAGGCCAAACGTACGGAGCTCTACTCAAGTGAGACTAGGTTCATGAGCACGTCACGTGACTCCCCTCTATTTATTTATTTTTTTAATACATTTCAAAATATAAAAAAAAATTAAATCAATTCTCTCAAATATGTTTTAAAATGTATTTATGTTAAGATATTTTCTTTCTATATGCTTTTTTGTATTTTTTTTATATTACTGACATATATTTCAAATTATTATTTTTTTAAGGTGTTAAAATAAAAAAATAAAAAACAACACTTTGCTCTTCATAAATTTATATACGAGAAAATACATTCACATTCTAGAGCTTGGTACAAGACCATTATTACAGACAAAACTCGATTACATGGCCGGAGTGTAAAGCACTGTGAGTGTTATTGTCACCTGACTGACGTGTTTTTCTCTTTTATCCTTCTTAACAGGAATATGTGCATCATAGTTGATGTGACAACAAAAGCTTGTAGGCTGGGTGATTTCAGTCCCTTTTTGTCCTTGTTAGTAGAAAAAGCTGTATCATATTTGATGTTATAACATGCCCTTGAAATTCAGTTGTTTTGTGTTCATTGTGTTCACTTGCAGTGTTGAACTTGTTTGCAAGGTTTATTGTAATCACCATTTCTTTAACATTTCACTTCTGTACAGTTTATTATTTTGTAAGAAAAAAGAAAAGCACAGCACAGTGTTATCTCCAGTATACGTCATTGCTGCTTTCACTGTGTTCCCCGAGTACTGAGGTGGAAAATATTAAGAATTAGCATAATTATGAGTTGCAAACTTTGAAGTTGCAACTGAACAGCTCTTCAAATCATAATTAAACTGAGAACTTCAGGAATAATATGCTACATCAGTATATAAATACAAATTAGGTTATTGCCATTGTCCTCTGTATGATGAGACATGAGTGTCTTTCCCTAAACACAGAAATCAAATAGTAACATTTTCTTAAAAATATATATAAATGTATTTTTATGTCAATTACTTATGATTAGATAATAATAAAATAAATAGTAATGACACTGAATGTCATTTGCTTTGTCAAGAGTAACGCATTACTTGTTAAATTACAAGAAAATATCTAAGTTACTTTTTCTAAAAAGTAACGCTAGTTACTTTGTTTTCCCATTTATTAACTGACAAGTCTCTTGTCCCCATGTTGGCAGAAATCAGAAGTACAGAGGCGTTGTGTGTGAACATGATGTTACTGTAGTTCTAGACTAAATGTGAATGTGCATTAATTCATCTCACTCACAAAAAAAGAGATTTGTTATTCATCAAAATTCATTTAAAAAAGTGAAATACAAACTCAGAATATAACGCAAACCTGCAATAATTAAATATTTTTAAAAAACACAAAAGTATCTAATCGCATTTTATTAACCAATGTCTTTGCTGCTGACATTTGATGATCCAGATCAACCATACTAATAAGTAAAACATGTTTTAATTAAATTTGCTATAAATAGAACTTCTTATATTAAAAACAAACAATCAAGCCCTGCTCATATCATAAAAAAGTAACGCAAATGTAATGTAATTAGTTACTTTTTAGGGAGTAACGCAATATTGTAATGCATTACTTTTAAAAGTAACTTTCCCCAGCACTGATAATGACACTAAATGCCATTTCTGAACCATGACATGAACCATGATGCCATTTTTTGTACCAATGATATACTTTTTGCTAATATTTAGAATTAGATTTGAATTGCATACTTTTTGTATTTATTTAAATGTTAGATCAAATTTCCTGTTTTAGTTGTAATAAATTTATAGTTGTTGTTATTGTTATTATTAGTAGTAGTAGTAATAGTAGTAGTAGTATTAAACATCTCTAAAGTTTATTATTATATTTTTAGTTTAGCTTATTTAGTTTTGGTTAATGTTTTTTTTTTTATTTTTTATAATGGGATGTTGTGGCAATTATAGCTAAAATATTTTATATTATTTATTTTATTTTAATTTATTTTTAGTATTTTATTTCATTTAATTTTAGTATTTTATATTATCACTTAATTTTTTATGGTTTTAATTAACCAAAATGTCTTTCTTTTTTCTGTCTTTCTTCTATGCAACATTAATGAAAGTCATAAAATATTCTGTGGGACGAATATATTCTGAGATCCTATATATATATATATATATATATAGTATAAGTGTGTGTGTCTGTGCGTGTGTGTTTGTGTGTCTGTCTGTGTGTGTGTGTTTGTGTGTCTGTCTGTGTGTGTGTGTTTGTGTAAGACACGAGGGTGAGTAAATGATGACAGAATAAACTGTCCCTTTAGGAATCTTTTATTTGCTCTACTGTAGATGACAACATTACTGATGAATGTATAGTCAGGCTACATATGTGCTGTTCAATAGTTCAGTGCACTTTACTCACCCGCGGAGCTGAGTTTCATAATATATCACACTGGACTGTCTCATTTTAGCTTGAAGTGGTGTTCAGCGCCCACATAATAGAGTATAACATCAGTGCTTGTCATGTGGATCAGTTCTTCACATTAGCTGTGCGTTTAGCAGACTATACAGACTTCACAGTTAAATGCAGGCCTGATAACAGAGGTTTCATCTGCATCTCTGAAGTCTTGATGAAGCTGATTATTCTTGGGTACAATGTGTTTGTTTCTGCTCAGCAGCGACTCCTTTCAGAAAGCAGTGGAACTGCAATGGTTCCACTTGCAGGTGCCGTAAATATTCTTAAAGCCCTTAGAGGTGATGTTTCAATACATGAGACGTGGAGCAGGAAATCAGGCTGTTTCTCAGACGCTTTCCTTCTTGAAGTAAACAAGGAGCTGTTGGCTAAAATACAGCCTCTGTTTGCCAGCAGTCCTTGGCCTTGTCTATACTGACAGCTTGCTGCTGGCTAGACACCAGGTCTGACGGCCGTATTTATCAAGCCAAACGAGAATCTAAAAAGGATCTGGCACATTATTAAGTACTATGTATCTATTTTATGAACTCTTTGTACTCTCAGAAAGTGAGTCAATAAAAAAGAGGCTTGAAATGCAGAATCAGCTCATTCTAGATGAAGAAGGAAACGCTAAAGGACGCTGAAGTGACCAGCTGATTTAGATTTGTTTTCTCGACTCTAAAGAAAGGTGAGTTGCAGTTTTTACCTGCAATTTTTCTCTCCACAGCTGAGACGCCAGATTTGTTAAATCTGTAAATCAGAAAAAGAAACAAAATAGAAGAAAACTACAAGCTACACATTATTTAATAGATAGACAGACAGACAGATAGATTAGCTTTCTAATCTTTTTTTAGATTAGATAGCTTTCTATTCATAAAAGAATCCTGAACAAAATGTCATAGTTTCCAAAAAATATTAAGCAGCAAAACTGTTCCCTGTTGAAAAAACAGCATATGCTGGTATGGTATGTTTTGAAGCAAGGGATGCTGCTTTATTCTGGTCCTTTGCTGGTTTAAGCTGGTCCTTAGCTGGTTTGAGCTGATTTAAGCTGGTCCTTAGCTGGTTTAAACTGGTCATGTGCTGGTCCGACCACCTTAAGACCAGCACATGACCAGCTAAGGACCAGCTTAAACCAGCAAAGGACCAGAATAAAGCAGCATCCCAGCTTCAAAACATATGCTGTTTTTTTTTTTTAACAACACTGGTAATAAATCAATTTATCTGAAGGATCATATGACTCTGAAAACTGGAGTAACAGCTGATAAATATTCTGATTTGCATCACTGAATTAAATTATATTTAAAAGTATATTAATTATGTATTAGCCTATATATGTATGACACGGAGAAGAGTGAAAACTCCTCATATGACCGCTACAGAACATCGGAACATAACGAAACAAATGCACATGATCTTCTTCCGTCTGTTCTGCAAAATGTAAACAAATGTAGCCTGTATTTCTGCAAGCGTAAATATTGTGAAAGTATCAATATTAATTGTGTCTAGGGAAAGACATTCCTCCTGGAGCTAACGCGGGTTTGGCGGGTGTTCATTTCACACTCTGTGACAGCTTATTTAATGAATAAATTATACATTGTATTTAATGTGTAAGTACAACAAACTGGTAATGTCATTGTGGTATCGTATACTGTAATCGAATCAAGTGGGGAAGTCGTGGCCTAATGGTTAGAGAGTCGGACTCGTAATCCAAAGGTTGCGGGTTCGAGTCTCGGGCCGGCGGAGATTGTAGGTGGGGGGAGTGAATGTCCAGCGCTCTCTCCACCCTCAATACCACGACTGAGGTGCGCTTGAGCAAGGCACCGAACCCCCAACTGCTCCCCGGGCGCCGCAGCATAAATGGCTGCCCACTGCTCCGGGTGTGTCTTCACGGTGTGTGTGATTTTCTGTGATGTTAATTTCACAGGATCCTATGGTCAATTGAGGAAATGTGCACATTTAATGCACTGTTACTTGATTTCGATAAATGTTTCATGTTTTATAGTGTAAAAGTATATAGATTAACAGACCCATTTCAATAGCTTGATTCTTCCTCAGTGTCTTAAATCTGAATGTGGGTCTGTTCAGTATTAAATGAGGTCGGTGGATTCAGAAAGTTTGATGGTTTTGACTGATTTTGCTCCTAAACTTTACACCCCACAGCTACAGGATCTTCATTGCATCGCAACAAAATACTGTAGCAGTTGCACATACACAATGAGCTTTAATTCAGCATATCTGCATTTTAAACAAAGTCATTTGTTTGGGATACTGTCAGGCAAACTTAACAAAACACCAAAATGAATTAACACAGTATCATTCATTCCATGACAGTTAAAGGAATGGCTTGTTCCCCTGATGTCAAGTCAAGGTTGGTTTATGAAGTAAATCTGGTTTTTGCTGGTATTTAAATAGAAACCATGACCGTACAAAGAACTTCATACACTGACCATGAATGATAATGACTTCCAGGACTTTAAGTAAATGATACACAAAATGTATTATGAAAATATTTAATAAAAAACTTATTAAATAGATTCTAGCTTAGAAAATCATGCTTATAACGTGTGGCTCCTAACACTGCTCACTGACTATTGGATTTAGGAGTCAAAAAGCAGGCAACAAAAGCAGAAAATATGGGTGGGAGTGTCGCCTGGAGCGTGTGACTCAATCGAGTCGTTCAATGGAACTAAGTTGGTCATTAACGTTCATACTTCAGTAATGAAATCCCCCCTCAGCCACCTGGCACAGGTGATTATATCATTATGATCACAGAAGGGTGAAGAGGAATGTTACTTTGCCACCTCGACTAAGAGGTCAATGCTTCTGTGAATAGTTTGAATGAGGGAAAAGTTAAAAAAAGTTAAGAGTTTGTTCATTTGTATGTAGCATTGTATATAAAAGTGTGTCCTGCTGGCCGTTTAACGCATTTAATTTAAAAATGATTTGTGAGGTAGAAAACATCCAGGTCATAGAAACTCAGCATTTTCTGAACAGAATGACAGCCGGTTTGTTGTATAAATTGGATTTGAGACTTACAACTGTTTACACAAATACACAAATGAGTTCACATCACATCAGAAAAGTCAGTGTGGAAAAACTTCTTTCTTGGATCAGTGGTCTTGAATGGCAGCCTAGGGCAACATTTCGTGGTTTGGTATTATTGAAAATCTTATAATGGATTTTCCATTGAAAGCTTCACTGAGGTAAATTTGGTCTTCGGCATGTCAAAGCGCACAAAGGTATTGAACTGAATGAGGATTATAGACAAATGACTGGCAGGAGAACCAGGGTACCATACACAGAGAGTTTGCACCTGAAAGGTCAAGATCAGTTTCTTACTCTTCTGAACTGAGATCTAAACAACAGCTGGATCGTGTGAACCTCCAATGAAGAGCCTTTTAGACTCTAAAGGTTTCTGCACACTGAGTCCGAAATTTTCGCACATTAAAAAATAAATACGACCTCACGTTGTGTCAATCACGTTTGCACACTGCCTCCGAAACTTGCGTCCGTCAAAAAAAATCAGGTTCGATTTTCTGCGTTTTTACATCCGTAGCATGCATTTTGATAGGAAAGGATGGGGAATACGAAAAAACGGAAGGAAGTGACAAAATTTCCCAGTTCTTCCTAATTCTTGTAATAAGACAGACTACTGATGCAAAACAACAAAAACGGTGGTAATGCTTGTGGTAACGACACATTGCTCTGTGTTTGTCCTCAAGGCTCTCTGAATTCTAAAACATCATTGCTTTAAATTGATTCAGTTAACCAGTAAACACAAGGCCAATTTGAAATCCAATCATAAAAGAAAACAGCGCTCTGATGACAAATGGAAAATCGCAATAACATGCAAATCAAAGAATTTAGCATTGCTTTGAATGTCTAAAGTGTTTCTTGCTAGTTGTATGATTGAAGTTCTCTCAAACAATACAAATCCTGTTATTTACTCACTCACATGTCATTCTGTCATTTCTACATCAGTGGAGCACAAAAGAAGATACTTTTTTTTAGAAATGTCACTTTTGTTTTTTTTGTCCATCCATACAGTGAAAGCCAATAATCACCAAAACTGGTTACTAACATTCTTCAAAGTATGTTCTTTTGTGTTACACTAAAAAACAAAGTCACACTGGTTTGGAATGACATGAGAGAGAGTGATCTCGATACTCAAAAGTGTTTACGTCACTCGCGTGAATAAGAAACATAAAAAGCAATAAGAACCATTTTGTAGATTCAGTCTCTGTGGAAAGAGAAAGGCTTTGAGCTCTCAAGTGAAACCACTGTCATGTTCACTCACTATCCAAAGAACAAAAGATCAGAGACTGAAAGATGAGCGATTCTTCGTCTGAAACAGCAGTCAGTCTGTGAACTTACACAGTCCTGGGATTCATCATCTTCTGTGTCATATAACAGATGACTGACATCTTTTCACAATCCTTCAATGACTAACATCTGATTTGCATTTCTAGAAGAAACAGTCTGATAAAGTACATCTGATTGATTGTGAATGCAATGATTTCTGTTTGTTCTATAGACTTTAAATTAGATCCGAATTATGTACAATACTAATGTGATCTCATCAAAATTTGCAGAAATTCATAAGTAAAGTGTGTTTCTAGCATGTTCGGATTGATATTGAAAATACATTCCTCATTATTTGCTAACAAATGAATGTCTTGCTATGGGATTGTGTCTGAATATTAGACCTTGGGTAACTTCTCACTATTAACTAGCATGCATATTGTCTATTAATGCTTATATGAATATCTTATTCTGCATGACTGTATTGCAGATCCCTAAATCCTAACTAAACTTAACAACTACCTTATTAACTAATAATAAGCAGCAAATTAGTAGTTTATTGAGGCAAAATCATATTAATAGTTAGATAATAGTGAGAATTGGATCTTACAATAAAGTGTGACCAAACTTTGTATACTGAATAGTTTTTAGCGTCTACCAAAACATACAAAAAAGCAAATATGCACAATAGATATTCCTCTATAGATCCCCAATTCAAAACCACTGGAGTTGCAGCAAAGCGTGACATTTGACCTTTGTGGTTTGCAGCCTGCTGGTGACCCGCAACATTCACAGAAGACTGATTTATCACTGCAAGCATCGCTTAATATAACATGACCATTGGTGCTGACGAATATTTATGGCAAAGCAATAAGTGATTTTGTGGGGGTACCGTTAACAGTTCAGCGGTTACAGCGTGTCGTGCGGGAGTTTGTGCGTGTTTTGATAAGTACTTCCGTCTTGAGTAAATGTACCCTGCATGCTCCCCTTGCGCAAAGCATTTTTGTGTATACATAAACAAGGGATAAACACGGCATGACTTTGTGAGTAGGAGGGAAGCCTACAAAAGGGAAGAGTCGGGCATGAGTTGTCAGAGACACCTGGATAGAAAGAGAGAGAAAGAGAGAGCAGCGGAGTGTGAAAGAGTTAAGGAGGGACACAACTTATTAATGAGTAACACACACATGTTCATTTCCAATTTCCTGCTTTAGCTCACATTTAAAAGCTGGGAAAGAGCGGACGAAATCACACAAGCAAGAGAACCGGAGAGCGAGTGAAGTTTTGGCACCTCGACTTCTGTAGCAGGTAAGCTGAACATCTCTACATCTGTGATGCTTTCTTAGGTCTGCAGTGTAAAGCTCCGCTCATCCGATGTGCGGTCTGCTTCACTCATCAGCACCGATATCCCTCATGGTATTTTGGGAACATTAAATTCATAAATCTGCACAGCAGATGATTGGTGGCGGATGGGAACTGCGGGTTCCTCTAGCTGGGCTGAACAGTTGCTATTCTGTGCTGTAATTGAGCTTCGGAACAGAGTTGATGTGTATTCTAATAGACTCTGCATTAAACATTAAGCACACTCCAGAGATGGAACAAATGGATCTGGAGTGAACCGAGCAGCACTCAGCCGCTCATAAATGACAGATAATCAGAGATTACCCGCAGCTAACTGCCCTGAACACGCTGCCATGCGACGCCAGCATTTATCAACGCTTTTATTTACTGTTGTAATTAAGTACAATGAAACATTCAGAATGTGACAAGTTGTGAATCAAAGCCTGCGGCGGAACCACAGGCCTGTCAAACAGACGAAACTGACAGCTTAGGGCTTATTGATTAAACTGATTTGCACTTGTATGCATAGCTCATAAAATAACAGAATCTGTTTTTAATTGTGGTCATATTTTAACCTCGTAGAACAACTTAAATGTGTTTTATCACTTGCCTTCAAATTCAACCCGGGGTCATTTAAAATACAAAAATGTACCTATACATACATTATACATACATAGGGGCAGTAAAACATCAACCACTTTTATTCATTTTCGCACAAATTATGATTACAGCATCTGATTATCAATTCACTTGAGCAGTTCCCTGCACAATACTACGTCATGAACTCAAAACATTGATGCCATTCTGCATAGATCTAAGAGATTGACCAATGGCTAATAAACAATAACATGCGCACTCATGCAGTGATTCTTGCACTAAGCACAGCTATAACTACTTTCAAATGAATTCTCGTAATGACCTAGAGAGAGTGAGAGAGAAAAAATACAATGAATTTGTTCAATCTGATATCTGTGATGTAACAATAAAGAGCCTCAGCAACTAATAACACTGCAACTGTAATGTGTTTCTCAAAGTTATTGGGAATGTTATTCGAAAAGGCCCAGATTCTAAAGATTTGTTTACTGTTTGCAAAATGTGAAATCAACCCAGGTGTTCATGCACGTACGGTATGTGGACATATTTGGCTATCTTGTCTCATGCATAACAATAGGCAGTGTTTATCCCTAAATACTTCAGTCTGTTGGACAACATGTTCTCTGTCGCTGTAGCCGAGAGTTTCCGGTGTGCTGTTTTGTTTTGCCTTGGGTCTTAGTTTGGTTCTAACAAATATCGCTTCACTCTCTTCCCAGACAGATCCTCAAAATGACTCATTCCTTGAGAGAAGTGGTGAAGGAGTACATCTCAGAGCGGCGAGTTCGCAAATACCGCCTGGTGACCAAAGACGGCCGCTGCAACATCGAGTTCGGGAACGTGATGCACCGAAACCGCTTTGCCTACGTCCTGGACATATGGACCACCTTCGTCGAGACCCGATGGCGGTTTGTCATTTTGCACTTTGTGGCATCCTTCACCCTCAGCTGGTTCATCTTCGGCCTCCTCTGGTACTGGATCGCCAGAGACCACGGCGACCTAAAGTGGCAGAATCCACCCGCGAATCACACGGCCTGCGTTTACAGCGTCAACACACTGACTTACGCCTTCCTCTTCTCGCTGGAGACTCAATCCACCATCGGATACGGAAACGTGTACGTCACTGACGTCTGTCCCGGAGCCGTGGCTCTGATCATAATTCAGAGTCTTATCGGAACCATAATCAACTGCTTCTGGTGCGGCGTGGTTATGGCCAAAATCGCTCTTCCCAAGAATAGAGCCAAGACCATAAACTTCACCGACCAAGCAGTCATCTGCCCTAAAAAGGGCACCCTTTGCCTTCAGATCCGAGTGGCCAACCTGCGCAAGACCTTGATGATCGGTAGCCAGGTTTACGGCAAGCTCCTGAGGACCACGGTCACTCCAGAAGGTGAGACTATCATCTTGGACCAGGTCAGCATTGACTTTATGGTGGACGCTGGCAAGGACAGCCTGTTTTTTGTGTGTCCTTTGACCCTATACCACATCATCGACAAAACCAGCCCGTTCTTCGACATGGCGGTGGACACTCTGCATCAGCAGGAGTTTGAGCTTGTGGTGTTTCTCGACGGCACGGCCGAGTCCACCAGCTCCTCCTGCCAGGTCAGGACTTCTTACATCCCTCAGGAGATCATGTGGGGCTACGACTTCCTCCCAATCATCTCCCGGAGCAAAGAAGGAAAATATAGAGTGGACTTTTCCAACTTCGCCAAGGTGGTGCCTGTACCGACCGCTCATTGCGCCTACTGCTACCACAACGAGCCAGGACACCATCACCACTCCATCAGTGGCGTTGATAACGTGGGCTTTGCGGTGATTGACATTGAGACGCCCAACGTCACCAAAATGTAAAGCTTTTTGACTGACATGTTCTGAGCGACATTGCAATGTCTTGCACTATACTAGAAACACTGGACACGAATGCTTTTGGTCTCTCATAGTGAACACAAGAAGCAAGATGAGTGTTTTTTCTCTGAAATTCTCCTTATCTACCCACTGAAAAATGAAGTGCAGTGGCACTTTGTTATTTTCTGGAATGTACTTATTATTTTAAAGAGCAGCTAGTGTTCAAAACTCTTTGTTTTGGCAATATCAGAAATATAAAAGTGTAAATTGTCCTTGAAGCTAGAAGTTTTTTCTGTTACAGGGTCATTGGGAGTGAGAGTATAAACTGAAACTTCATTCATATGAGATTGACTGTTATTAATCGGTCAATGTATAAAAGTCTAAGATGAACTGATTTCAAATTCCAGTGAACCAGCAGATGCTTTTACGCTCTGAATCACTCTGGGATTGTGTATTTCTTTGTAAAATTAGTAGATATTGTTAATATTGCACTATTGTGTAAATGCCATTTGTATTTTGTATTTATCATTTTGTAAATCATGCTTTTTTAAATAAAAAATAAAAAAATAAAAATAAGAATTGGAATTTGTGGATTAGTTATTTGAAAATGGCTTTATAAAAATCAACCAGCATTTTTTGTATTCACAGTTACAAAATGACCACATGAGGGCGCACAAGACAAAAAAATAATGACAAAGAGTCAGCTTGACAAACTCTTGGTGTGTGTAAAAAACATATATTCATGCAGTATCCATTCCACACAATATATATATTACAAATGGATGTATACATGCATTTTTTTAAATGTATATTGATAAAATCCATTGCCAGCTTACCCCTTGAAATATATATATACATATATATATATATACGTTTAAAAAATACATTATATAATAATATTAATAAAAAATAAATACATAAAAACATTTTTATATAATAATTTCCTGGTCCCTATAGTTCCCCTGGAGTCAGCAGGGCCCCAGTGTGAATCCTGCAGGAAAGTCTCATCATACACAGCCAAACAAAGCAGTCAGTGTCACAGCTTTTCCTTTAGCTGGAAATGTGTAAAGCATGAAGCATAAACGTGGAGAGTTGTGCGTAAGGAAGGGTGGTGCGTGATGGAGCACTTCTGTCTGAGGCTGTGGTCCGCTGACTCACTACATGAAACATCAAATAATAAAGAGGTTTTAAACCATATGAAACATCGGATGGAGATAATACCCTGAAGAGCTCTCTCTGCCAAACACTTGGCATTAATATATCTTACCTTAGACTATCCATGTGTTTGCAATCCTTTAGCACTGACATTACCTCACAGATTTCTTTAGTTTTTATAATTTTATGTTATTCATGTCAGAATTTCCAGTGAGTGTTTTTATTTTTATGATCTAGTCTTTTCCTTACCAAAACAGTAGATCAAAATCCAAATAAATTAATATTCACCAGATTTACTGCCATTGTGGTCCTCAGATGTGCCTACTATTGTTTATGATCAACCAGTACTGGATTAGATGAAATATCATGTAGTCTTGACCATAAGATTGATTCATAAACAGTTATGTTGATGCCAGGTACATATTTTCCTATTCATCTGTTTACAAGAGTGATTTATTATTTAACAGCTGGGATACAGATGACATTATTTTTATTTGCTCATATGAACTCAGTGTAAGCCAGATGTTTAGTTTAGCAGTTGAGAACACCACCCTTTTAACGAATTTGATCAACATATCATTTCAACCAAATGACACACAGTACAAAAAAAGTTATATGGAGAGATTTTTAATGTAAAAACATTTATTTTGTCACATTTTACCTATACAACAGACCCTTTTACAAAAGGTGATACTTAATAAATTGCAGAAACAACAAAATTAACAAAAAAGATTAATTGCAATATTTCATATATATTTATATAGTAATAAATTTAATATCCAAATACTTGCATATATAAAATAGCACAATTCCTTCATATCTGAGAGTGATCCCTTAAAGAGATGAAGAGCTGGGATTTTTCAATCAGCTTTTTTTTTATCTTAATGCTACAAAATACACAAGGGGAGATGCTTGTATAACACTGTTTAGGCACAGTAACACGATTTGGCTTTAAGGCATTGTTATGGCACTTTGGGAACCATTACTTATGTAGAATAGATTGTCTCTAAGCACGTTTGGTAAGGCATTGCTTTTAAGGAATAAAAATATCAACTACATATCAAAATAACCTTCTTATTGTCATGGCAACGCACCAAGAACTTTAGAAAAAGCATTTTCTGAAAAATACAAGAAAACATTCATAAACTTATTGCCCATATGTACAGATACAAAACACCTACATAGTACAAACTACCTTCAGTAACTGATAAAAAAGTTTGCATTTTGACCGAGGTCAACTCGTATTAACGTATGATTCTTAACACTGTCACATATGAAAATAGCTCTGCATAATTTATACAGTAAGATGCTTTTAATGCCTAGTTGACCTTTGATCAAAAAAAAAAAAATACTAGCAAATAGGTCTGACAAACGCACAGCGTTCGCGAATCTCTGGTTTCAACGTCTCGTGCTGCTGTTTTAACGGTCGAAGAGGTACTTTGCGTGATGCCCACGTTCCTTCAGTCCATCCAAGACGCAAATCTCACGTGAACTCAACACTTTTGCTGTTTTGAGATGAAATCGAGTGGATTTTCACTGGCCAATGAAACGGGACACCATGCGTCAGAAACAAAAAGCAGGCTTCGATCCTTTCACATCAATGCCATCAGCATAGAGGAGTGCTAAAGATGAGTAAGAGAGTTTAGCTTGAGCCAGCTAGCCTGAGAAGCTCCTAATAAACAATCAGACGCCACGTCCTCGGCGAGGAGGACAAACGGCGCTTGAATGCCAACATTTTTTCCAGTTGCCAGATTTGCTTTAGAAAAGAGAGTTTCAGTCACGACTTGAGAAGATAAACTCACGGGTTTCGATAAAATCCAAAGGGAAGAGTTGACTAGGTCCAAAAATATAAACGCTGGGTTCACAATTGTATTAAACACACAGGGTGAGTTTACAGTGATTATTTTCTCGGTCGTTCGCCGACTTATACATAATAGAGGTGGTCTTTATTGGCTAGAAGGGAGTCTTGCCCGTCGGTGCAGCTTTTCGGATGTAGAAAGGCACAAGAAACATGCGCACGCTCTCCAAAACAAACACCAACCCAACGTCCTCCAATAAGTAGTACTCCGTTTTAAAGAGGATCAGCCATTTTTTGGTCCGTTTTGCTCTACTTTCTCTTTCTTTTCCAGCTTCTTTCAACGTTGCTTCCTTCTGCTAAGTCTCCGGCCACAATCCCTCCAGTTCTAGCTTGCTTTTTTTTTTTGTCTTCGCTTCGAGTGCAGTTCAAGTTTTGGCGTACGGGCAGTGGGGTGAAAGGTGAAGGGTTTTAGTAGTAACTGCCTAGGTGGGAAGGCACGTGCGAATTGGCGTGACGCGACACGCTGGGATTGGGATAAATCCCTCCTGTTGGAGAGCTCCAGTACGGGGTGGCAGGCCCGAAGAAATTGGAGGAGGTGACGGGCATGGAGGGAGGATGGGGCGAGACGAAGTTGACCTTCTGCTGGTGAGCGTGGTAGCTTGTCACGTAGGGCAGGTCGGTTGGGTATTTGTACATGGTGGATTCGGTGGGATGGGGCTGCAGGGCTTGATTGATGCCGTGGAAGTCAAACTTGTAGGCATAACGCTTGCCGTGTACTTTGGTCATGATGTTTTTGTCGTAGTAGTAGCGCAGGGCGCGGCTTAGTTTGTCGTAGTTCATGTTGGGCTTGCTCTTGCGATCGCCCCAGCGACGCGCCACCTCGTCGGGGTCCGTCATCTTGAACTCTCCGTTGGTCCCTTCCCAGGTGATGCAGCCGGCGTTGGCGCTGTTGGAGAGGAGCTCGAGCAGGAACTGCCACAGCTGGATTTGACCTGAACCTGGACAAACACACAGACACAGTGTTTTACTAGTGACACACAATATGTGACCCTGGAGCACAATGGGTCAATTTTTCAATAAAGAAGCTTTCCATTGATGTATGGTATGTTTTTGGTGAAATTTGAAATATTAATATTTTAACAGTCTCTAAATTGAAAAGGTTTTCCTAAAATGCAGCGCAGCTAAGTGTGGGCCTTCATGGGTTGGTTACCTGGGTTGGCGAGTCGACTGCTAGTGGGTCCTAAAATTTGGTAAGGATCTGAAAGGAAAGATAATGACCTTTGAACTGGACAAATATCACAATTTAAAAGTCTTGAACTTGCTTTCCAGTAGCTGAACTGGTGAAAAATATTACTATTGCAAAACCACAAAAACAAATGAAATTCCCAGACAATTTAAAAATAAAAACATACTGCAAAAGTACTTGCCACATGCATAAATGTGGAATGTTTTTGAACGCATGCGTGGCAGAGCATTGCTGCTGCTTACCGGGCTGAGGCCGAGCCTGTTCAGTGTTCTTGGACACGTTCTGAGACACCACTGTAGGAGAGCCTGAGAAATGGAAAGAAAGAGCGAGACAGAAAGAAGGAGAGAGAGAGAGAGAGAGAAAGTTAAGCACATTCGTCGGGCGAGCAGACGCACAAGTCTTCATCCAAAGAAAACACGGGCAATAGCTGGCCCAACTGCTAAGCACTTATGGGCCTCTACAGTGTTACTGTCCAGATTAAAGCCTCAGACTCAAGCACACTGTCTGACCACATACATCAAGACTCCAGACGGACGTCTGGCACTCACCTTTGCCGCTGTGCATGTTGTTTGACCAGCCTGCCCTCCGTACAGCATCATAAGACGCATCTGGAGAGAAGAGAAAAGAATAAGAGGGGTTTTCGTAACCTGCTTTTGTTTTTCCAAAAGCTCAGTATGCTTTTGGAAAATGTGTTAATGTTCCTGTGAAATTTGATTTGTTTTTCCTGAGATATTTTGGACTGATTATAGCAGTTTATATCCCACTCAAAGTCCTTGCCAAAAGAGCTTTTTTTGTTCATATTCACTTTTATTTATTTTATTTTTTTTAAGAAACTCTCTCAAACTGTTGTGCATGTCTGAGTCAATGAAGATGTGCTAGAGAGCTGTTTGGTTGGATCTGACAGACTCACACATTCATACAGAATATCTGTGTGGATGTAAGCAATACTGTAGTGGCACACATCAGGCGTGTTATCATCAAAACTAAAATTGAACTTAATAACATTTAATTAAAGCTATATTGACAGATTAAAAATATTTATAAAAAAGTTCAAACTTAACCATTCAAATATAATACAAGAAAATTATTAAAGAAAATAGATTCATCATTTTTTGTTTTTCAAAATATTATCAAAACCTATAATATTATATCAATGATAATTACATAACACAGTTGCTATTTAATTTATTCCATTATTAAGTTCCATTATTATTATTATTATTAATATTATTGAAATTTATATTATTATTATTATTGATTCTATATTTATTTTTTATTTTATTAATATTTATTTTAATAATAGTTTTTAATATTTTAGTTATTATCAATTGTTCTTTTTATAGTTTGTGTAATCCTGTCAGATGTAGTTGATTAATAATGAATGAATGAATGAATATCCTGTTAAACAAATGCACAAAAATGTCTTCTGAAACGGCAATCTGAGAAGCCTGTGTGCTTCCTGTAAGGGTGTTTTTATTCCAACTCTGGAAAGGCATTTGTATCAGTATCTTAGGAAAATTGCCAGAGTCTTCCCTTCTCCATTCTCAAACATACTCTTAAAACATTCCCATCATGCCTTGCAGCACTTCAGGGATCCCTCTTTCCCGAACGGAAATTAAGCAATGACTGGCACTAATCAAGTCTCTATATGGCCTAGAGGGACGTTTGGCCTTGGTTACGGAGTGAGTGTTTCCTCTAGGGCTTACAGGGGCTCTGTGCACGACCATATGAGAGCAGATCGGATCAAACCTCCAGAGACGGCCAAAAAATGCTGGCCCAATGCTAGAATACTGAAATGATGTCTTTAGAAGTAACCTTTGTGGTATGACAGTCTTTCGAGTTAAAGCTTTAGTGCACAACTCCAGCTGAATGGAGCCAAAGCGTTTGGATTGGTGACATAATACCGCCCTCTTCTGGTCACTGCACTGGAAATCTCATCCAAGCTTTGGGTGGAACTATGAGACATTAACCTCTGAAGACAAAGAAAATGTTTGGTTTGGAAAGTGCTGATAAAACGACATGGCCCATGTTTCAAAATCAAAACAGGATCTGCAGCCAGCATCTCTCAGCAAAAGCCGAATCCAAGAGAAAGGAAGATGCTAATCTCTAAACACAGAGAGTGAGAAAGAGCACGACTTTCACTGCTCCTGCTTAGCATTAAATCCTCCGCCGAACCTGAATGAGACATTGCTCTTTAAATACAGCGTTCAGCACATTGTAAAATAGTCTGAGCAGTGATCTGTTCTGAGGATTTTTAACTTTATCCAGATTAAAGGAATGAGTCACCAAAAATGTCACAAATATTTAAGAAAATTCCACACAGAAATTTCCACACAATGACAGTTTATAATGACCATGTCAAGAATAAAAAATGAATACATGTATGAATAAAATAAATTAATGAATGAATTAAAAATAAATGAAATAAAATAGATAATTCCATATGGAAATGTCCACGCAATGACAGTTTATCAAGACCATTTCAAGCTTGAAGAGTAAAAATAAATAAATAATTAAATAAAATTAATAAATGTGTGAATAAAATAAATTAATAAATAAATTATAAAATAAAATAAAATAAAAAAAGGTAATTCCATACAGAATTTTTCACACAAGTTTATAAACCATCATCAAAATGAACTAAAAAGGCTAAAAAGTGGTCTAGGCTAACGTAGTTTTATCTATGATCTGTTATGATCCATTTTAACTTTATCTAGATTAAAGGAATAAATCAAACAAACAAACAAAAACATAAATGTAAACAAACAATCATCTTAAAACATAAAACATTAAAAGTGTCCTAGATGTCTGATGTCTTCAGAAGTTATAGCTTTGTGTTCAGATTGTCATTAAGATATTTTGCTGTCAATGATATTTGGTCAAAAATCATTTCACTGACGTCACTCAGATGTGTAAAGACTCTTCAGAAACCCCCCTTTTGTGTTACGTGGGAGATAACATCATATGGGTTTTTAACAACATAATGAGTAAAAAAAAAAAAAAAGTATTTCAATTTCATTTGCCTTGAAGGCACGTCAGACGAATAAAGTGTCCATTTGTTTTCACTATAAATATTGAATCTGCATATCTGTAACAGTGATTTATCAGAGCATCAGGCGCTACACATCTGGGCACCGAATTCAGGTGATATCTGGGAAAAGGTGCTTTCCATTTAACATTCTTCTATCACTCTTTGTCCTCAAACGCTCACTCTTTCTCTCTAACGATCTTCCATCCTTCACTCTCTCAGTGTCTGTCAGATCTGATCTGGAGCTGGGCCGGAGAGAAGAGAAACCGAGAGAGAGAGAGAGAGAGAGAGAGTCCTGAGAGAGTTACGTTTCCTGCCTGCCGAGTCTCTCACACAAGCTCTCTTTGTTTTACTGGCCTTTTTTTCCCTCGTTTTTGCATCCCCCTTCACCAAGAAAAAACACACAGCAGCCAGGAGAGGAGAAGAAGGGTCACAACGCGATGGGGAGAGCAGAGAGCAGACGATACACATCATCGGAATTCACAAAGAAAACAGCGGCGGTGGCCGTCGCTAATGTCTGAGGGATGGAAGAGAAAGACGCACGCATACAAGCGCCAGATCTGTGCTTTCGGAGCGGTGAGGCCCGTGCTCCTAATTCAATCACATCAGAGCTCAACTGAGAAACAAGAGACAGACGTGCATCTGGGATAGGGATAGAACGGATAGAGCGGTCCTGATTCGTTTGCTTCACTAGGACAGTACGCTGTTCTCTGCCATGAATATGAGTGCAGAAGTTGCACGGGTTTAGTGTTGTTGGTGTGCTGTGTTTGGGTGTGGCGACCAGACTGCTCTGCTGCTCTCTAGTCAAAACAAGATTCTCACCCAGCCAACCAGCCGTCTAGACTAGCTCAGTTTTTAAACAGCGCAGAACAAGTCCAATATATGTGGCCATTTTTAACCAAACCAAAGTCTATATGCGATTTTACTTTTTGTCTGAGTGGCTGTTTATATAGAAAGCACTCTTCAAATTCATGCTTGAAAGAATAGAAGAGAAAACACAGTGCGACTCATAGGCTCTGTTCCAAAATCCAGTGAGTTGCCCTGCTCTCTACGGCTTACAGACAGCTACCATCTAAGTCAGCATCCCAAATGAAACAGAAACCTCATAACTGAGTGATTTAGGCAGTAAGTGCGTTACAGAACTAACATGGCAATACTCAGATTAATATCAAAAACACACAATAGCACAATAGTACACACAAAATAATAAGCAATTAAATTAATTATATAATTAATAAGTAATTAAATTAATTATTACTATTATTTATTTAATTATTCATTCATTCATTCATTACAAGAAATGCTAATCATTTAACAGTTTAACTTTAACAGTAAAAAACTTGAACTTTACATTCATTTAAAAAATCCTGAAAAAAATATATAACAGTTTCCACACGCCTTATAACTGTTTTCAACATTGATAATAATCCTTTTTTTTGTTTTTTTTTTGCTTGAGCAGCAAGCATTGGATGATTTTCTGAAGTAATGATGCTGAAAATTCAGCATTTAATCAGAGAAATAAATTACATTTTACTATACATTCACATGTATAACAGATATTTTAAATTGTAATAATATTTCACAATATTACTGTGTTTTTGATCACATAAATAAGCCTGGGTGATCAAAGAAAAAAAAAAAAAAACTTGTCAAAATCATGTTAAAAAAAATACTGAACATACAATTTGGAACCTATTTTTATTTTTTTAACTTTTGAATGTGTAATTTGAATAATTACACAGTTTTATTATATACAAAAATGATATTTGTATATTAAAACTAAAACATATATACAATTATTAACACACTGCCTTAAAATGTGGCCATCTTAGAAGGCAGCATAATCAAAATAATGCATCTTAAAAGGCAACATAATCATTCTTGACTACATTTTGCAACAGCTTTGCATCAGCAGTGTACTTATGATGCCTTAAAATACAAATTGAGTTTGAAACAGAGCCATTTAGGACACTAAATCAGTAGTTAAGATCAGTGTAATATGGCTTTAAGTGGAATATTAATCAGTATTAATCTTTAACTACCCGTGAGAAATTGGCTTAGAAAAAAAATGGCCTGAGATGAAAGGGCAAGTGAAAGTAAATCCAGCCCATAAATCTTGCTATCAAACGTTTAATCTTCAGTTGATAAATGGAGACCTGTTAAATGGCCACTTTTTTTGACGAGTTTACCATTGCATTAAAAGCACAGCTCCAGGGAAGGGTTATGGATCACTACATTTCAAAATCAGAGATATTTAAGCATTATACAAAGGATGCTCAAGTAGTTGCCCATCAGAGCACATGCACTTAGTGCTGTATATGATTGACAGCTGTGAGAAGAGGGTCAAAGGTTTCACAGCCGGCTCAGCACTATCTTATCTCCAGGCTCACTGTACTAATGACCCTAAAATGTGTATAGAACAGGTGGTCGGACTTCTGGCTTTTATCAGGCCAGCTCTGCTCTCAGGACTATCAGTGTTTTTGCAGCCCTCTGCTTCTGAAGTGGGAAAGCCCAAAGTGCTCCGTTCTCCAGAGAGACTGTCAAACGTTTACTTAAATGGTTTATTGAAAGCGATTTCCTTGATGAGTTTGAGAGCTTGATTTCATTTGGATGTGTATCTTGTGTTATCATTGGAAAGTACACAAGTAAATTAGGTAAATGAGTCACAGCAATCGTTGTCTATGATCTCTGTGTTCGTGTAAGTACGAAAATCAACAGCGCATAAGCCATATAAACTTTGGGTGACACAATTATAAAATGTAGTAGCTTTTTTTCATTTCATATCCAATCAACCCAGTAGCTTTTCGAGAATTCAGCATCTCTGTCATAGAACTAAAGTTAAAAACTTATCTTTTTTTATCTTGCCGTTTAAATTAGTTTGCTATGAATTGTTTATAATAAATTGTCTGTAGTTAATTCTTTTATATATTTTATGTTCGTTTTTGTATGTTTTAGTATTTTATATTAGATGTGTTCTATATGCTTTCTTTTATCTTTTAGGTTTGATATATTATTATTGTTATTATTATTATTATTTACTGGATGTGATGTTGAAACATATATATAAAACAATCCACAATATCCATAAAAATCCACAGCCCAAAGCTGTCCAAAAAACACATTATTTCTGATTATTATAATTATTTTGCTGACTGGTAATATGTGCAGTGGTTTATGCAAAGACCTTCTAACTATAATAGACAGGCATAATTACAATTTAATTTCATAACACATTCTCAAGCATGATTTGAGATGTTTCAAAGTACATTTGTGCTTTAAATCTTAAACATTTCTTCTTGAATTTACATCTAAAAAAAAAAATTTGACTAACACAAGCAACAATTGATTTTGGGGCTGATATTTATATTATGGTAGACTGAAAATGTCATTGTACTTTATTTATGATGTAAAACACATTTTCAATGCTATAAAATCAGTCTAGGTAATTTCCGCACGTACAATAACACCTCTAAATCACTGTTATTATGGCACATGTGTCTTCCATTAACATCTCAGTTCAGTTCTGCTGTATTGTTCCCAGAGACACCTGTCTCTCTGCTCTTTCTCTGTCTCTCTCTTTCTTGCACGTGGCTTTTGTCTTGCTAATTGTCTTTCTGCTCTGAGAGCCTCTGCTGTCCATGCTCAGGTGGAGATTGAATGGTTGATGCTTTTTATTTGCGGCACACAAAGACAGCACCTGCTGGGCGCTTCGCCTTGGCCCGGAGCCCTGCTCTGATACACACTAGAAAAAGATGGAGGGAAGGGACAGGGGCCAACTAAACACTGCCCGATGCCATTATTTTGATGAAATGATAAGACTCACTTCCTCATGTCATATCCTTATGCATTGTTCACCTAATGTGCCTTTTTTGCCTCAGAATTAGTAATCCACAGATGGGACCACAAGGATGTCAAGTGAAACTGTATTAATGCTATTTTATTTGCAGAACAAATAAAAATATTGTTGGAGCAAGACAGAAAATTATTTTGAGGACAACTGGTTTGTCATACCGTCTTTGGCAACCAAACGAGGAGACTGGTCGGTATGAGATGGTGTGTTGTATGATATTGATGAGCTGCCTGCAACACATAAAAAAATAAATAAAAATAGATATTAGAATAATAAAGATGTAATTAATTTGGTGAGGTTAAAAAATCAGTCATTAAAAAAAGAAAATACACTTGTATGCAATATACATTCTCTGGCAAGACTTCAAATTTAGCTTTATATAAATGTCTAGTCTATTCTTCAAAATTAAATTATTAAATTATTATTAAATGCAGTGAGGCTAAAAATCAGGCAACAGAACAAAATTAAATACACTTAAATGGAATATACTTTCTCTGACAAGACTTACAATTTAGCTTTATACAATTTAACTTATGTTATGCTTAATAATAATAATAATACATTGTATTCTATGCTGTAAATAACATAACTTTAGCATTTTAAACACATTTTTGGCCATCCGGTTTTAGATTAGATCTTTTTTCAAATTAAAATCAATTGGATTTTTTATTTGGGTTTATAACCATGTGATAACTATGTAATTACATTGTAACAAGTAAACTAAGTGCATAATCCATAACAAGGCACTTCATCAAGCAATAACTATTTACCACTGATTCTCAACTTTCATTTCTTTTCACACAAACTGCTCAGTTTTGTCATTACAATCCAAACACAATCTACACTTTTCACAGAGAGAGGCATTCATGTGCAGTCAGAGAGTATTTCCAGTGAGCCGTCCCTGAAGCACTCTCTTAATTTTAGCTGCTTTAACTCATAAATCAGAGCAAAGGAAAACAGAAGGAAAATTGCACTGGCAAAACATGAGTCTTCTTACTATGGATGCAGGCTGATGGTTATAGCGGGGGGATTCTCTGTTTTTCTGAATGAGGAATCAGAAGGGATGACATTTCTTTGTTCTTTGATCAGCTCAGAGAAGATAGCAGGGTGTTTTAATAAATGTTTGAGTGTGTTTAAGAATGTTTTATGGGGGAGGAGAAAGCATCGAACACATATTTTAACCTCCAGGCCCCTAAACCCCCCAAAGTGATGCCTTTGGGGCCACAGAACAGGGCAGTCTTTGTGTGGGGTGCGATCCCTACACAGCAATCAAAGACTGCTGTTCCCATACAAAAATAACCCCCACACATCCATGTGGAAGAGAGAGAGAAACTTGTACAGAAAAACAAGGGCTGAACTGAAGGAAAGTTCTGTGCATCCCTGTTAAGCAGCAGCTGAGTGTTATGTGTGCATGTGCTAATGCTAATATCTATATTCTTTTATACAGAATTTTTACACATACCAAAAGTTTGCTGACAAAAAAAAAAAAAACTAAAAAAATGAACAAGAATTGTACAAAACCAGATTTATACTTCATGAATAAATAATCTTTCCATTGATGTATGGTTTGTTAGGATCAGACAATATTTGTCTGAGATACAACTATTTGAAAATCTGGAATCTGAGGGAGCAAAAAAATCTGAATATTGAGAAAATCCCCTTTAAAGTTGTTCAAATGAAGTTCATAGCAATGCACTTTACTAATAAAAAATGAAGTTTTGATTTATTTATGGTAAGATGTTTACAAAATTTCTTAATGGAACATGATCTTTACTTAATATCCTAATGATTTTTGGCATAAAAGAAAAATCAATAATTTTGACCCATACAATGTATTGTTGGCTATTGCTACAAATATACCCCAGCGACTTAAGACTGCTTTTGTGCTCCAGGGTCTCATAGATAGATAGATAGATAGATAGATAGATAGATAGATAGATAGATAGATAGATAGATAGATAGATAGATAGATAGATAGATAGATAGATAGATAGATATGTACAGTGTGTGTATGTCGAGATAAAGGCACAGTTCAGCTCCGCTCCCCTCCTGCAATGAAATTCCAACAAATTCTCAAATTGCAGCCAAATTGAAAGCACATTGGCAAGTGGGAGGCAATCCCTAATAAAATCTGAATAACTGACCAACAGCAAAGTCAAAACAAAACCCCCTCCAGCACCATCGAGCTCCAGCAGCTGTACCTATTCACCAGCTCTGCATCTTCGGCTCGTTCTGATGCATGTGTGTGTGTGTGTGTGTGTGTGTGTGTATTTGTGTACTGTATGAGTCAGCGTTTGCTTGCAGTTTGGCCAGAGGCAAGACTCGACCCTGCCCTGCTCTGCTGTGTATAAGCAACGACACGGAGGAATGTTAATCAGACTCTATGTAAACAACACAGCATGTACACAGATGTGTATGAAATGATTACGCTGCCGACTGTCACACTGACAGATAGCAGCCCGATGGATGCGTGTGTGTGTGTGTGTGTGTGTGTTTGCGGATCCAGGCCCAGTACGTGAGCAGAACCAAAAGGCTTTATTGTGATTGTGTTTGTTTGTGTTGCGAGAGGAAAGAGATCATCTTTGGTTTCAAACCCTGAGCCCTGGGGCTCTAATGAAATCACTCTAGTAAACATATGGACCTACATACATGTACACACATGTAAACTACATAAAACATGGTCCTCTTAAAGAAACAGTTCTCCTAAAAAAAGGTACATTCACAGGTTGTGGTTTATATTTTGCAGAATGTTTTTCAACGTCAATCTATATAATTTGGTACAAAATCATTAATTCAGTTAATTATTCAGTGTATTATTAATAATAAATTATATATATATAAATGTCAATCTGTAGACCTATAAAGGTTCCAAAAAGGGGTCATTTTTGGTTCCCAAAAACCTTTTTACTGATCAGTTCTTGGGAGAATCAACTTTTTGTGGGTGAAGAACATTTTAATAATCTAGAGAAGTTTTTAGTGGAATGGAAATGTTCAAATTTCTTCTTGCAACCAACATGGAGATAAATTACTTTTACTTTGAAGAGTGTGAAACTTTGAATTGCTGGTTCCATAATTTTTGTTTATGTTTTTTCAATGTAAATTTCACAGATTATTTTATGAAAATGAAAATTGAAAATCAGTGGGTTTCAATGGGTTGCTATGGACCTTTGTTTTGGACCATTGACTCAAAACACTGATATATTTTTGAAGAAATCTCCTTTTGTGTTCCAGAAATGAATAAAAAGTATTAAAATAATATGAGAGTGAGTAAATGATATTTGGTGGGGTGAACTATGCATTTAAAGTTACAAACAGCTAAAAGGAACACAAATGTCTTCTGGCTGAGAGTGAGTAGCCTCTGGTAGATGGGACCATCTCTCTTATTATTATTTGATTTTGACTCGGGACGTGTTCCAAGGCAATACAAATGGTGGAGCAAAGGATTACCAACCATTTCTTCTGTTTCCAAAACACACAGGCTAAATCAAAGAAAGAGCGGAAAGCAGATCCACAATGCCCGGCGCGTAAGCTCTGACTCAGTCCCGGGGCAATCGTCCCTAATGAAAACTCCAAAACCGACTTTTCTTAAAAAAAAAAAGAAAAAAAAAGAAGAAAAAAACACCTGACAGCTCACAGACAAGCTGGGCTCTGCCCTGCAACTCACAATGGCTCTCTGTTATACTCCGAGTCTGTATGCAGGCCCACAGCCTGGCCACCAGCACAAAACCGTTGACACCCACGGAATAAAGTTCCCATTACCTCACAGCAGAATCCATCACTATTTTTTAAGGAGGACCGTTTTAACCGCTCAGCCCTGTTGGGACTCCACCCACCTCAGAAGCGGGCTGCTGTCATAATGTTTGGATGGGCCAGCTGCTCTCACCATCCCAGCAAATTGCATCTAAATGCGACCCTTCGGAGAATGCGTAGCTCTGTTTGCCACCGTGATTCTCGTGCAAACAATTCACACACAGATGCAGCGTGTCCTCCCGACAGTTCGCTTATAGATGGCACTGATGTTTTTAAGTGGATGAGTGGACTTAGTTTTCGCCAAAGCCGTGGGATTCTTGCCAAAACATGCAGGGAAATAACATAATAAATCCTTTGGAAGAGAAATGGGGCAAGATGCCTCTGTTGTAAATTAGGGATAAACTTTCCCGTGCAGTGTGTAGGCAGGGGCCTCGCTGGCCCGTCTCCTGAGGCCATGCACCTGGGCTTCATCTCTCTAAGTCTGGGGTCGAGAGCGCTCAGGGGGAGATGCTCTGGAAGAGATGGTTGCTGAAATTCATAATCATTGCGACTCTGCCAAACCAAATGCGTCCAGTAAAAGTCAAGCAGGTGGAGCGAGACAGGAGCCCTCCCTACTAAAGCCTTCGAGTGGAATAAAAGTGAACGTAATGTGCAAACTATTAAACAGTATGTTATAAAATATTGCTGTAAACTTGATCTCAGTGTGGTTTGAGTGACTGTGCCACAGCGTGGCTAAAAACAACGACAGCAGCCATGTGGAATAAACTAGGCTCCATTTCTTGCATGGATAGTCATGCATTAAACAGTTACAATTACTTCCAAACATTTTACTGTTGTGGTACTATTATTACAAGCTTTTCTAAATAGTTTGGGAACAATTTATTGGTCAGTTGCTTGGCACCTCATAAATAGTCATAAACAAAATATAAACACTGCTCTAAAACGTCTTCGGGGTGATTTTTGATGACATTGCAATTAAGCTGATTTTGTTTTGAAGTCATTAATGTATTGTGTCATGAGACAAAGTCAGGCCATTGCAACTAGTGTGAGATTAGTTATTACATTATTTATTTGTGTCAAGCTGTCCCTCGGGCACCGTCCTTTCAAAAGTACACTTTTATACCTTATATTAATAACTTTAAATGTACACTCTAAAAAATGCTGGGTTAAATAAAACTCATGCAGCGCTGGGTAAAATATGGACAAACCCAGCCATTGGTTTGTTTTCAGCCAACAGTAGGGTTACATGTTTAACCCAACCTTCTGGACAGTAACCCAACCGCTGGGTCAAAACAACCCAATCGCCGGCTTTGTCCATATTTTACCCAGTGCACATATTATTACCTTTTGAAAGGGTACAATCTCATAAAAAGGTACAAAAGCTGTGACTGGAATGGTACACTTTCAAAAGGTACACCTTTATACTTTCTTTAACCCCCCGAAATTGCATTTTAATCCCCACAAGGTACGTGTTAGTCCCTAAATGGTGCATATTAGTGGCTACCATTCAGTGAAAGCTTTTTATTTTTTCTACAGCTTTTGCACCATTTCTTTTCTGAGAGTGTGACAAAAAAATGAAATATTAGGGTTACAATCTATTCTGACATCATTATGCGAGGCATAGAAAAGCTGCATGTTACACATTTAAAGGCACAAAAACACTAAGAGAATGGCAACAAAAGTGAAAGACCCAAATTAGCCAATCTCAAACGAATACAAAGAGGCGGTGGACTTACTTTCCCTGAGGTAATTGAGATGTGAGAGCAGGACCTCCGTGTTATAAATGCTGGTAAGCCTCAGGAAGTCCTCTTTGCTCATCTTGCAAAGCTCTTTTCCATCTGTGTTGTGGAACATGGCTGTGTCGATCTCCCGAAGACCATACTCTTTAATGGCCCAGTCTAACCATTGCCGCACATGGTCTGGAGACCAGAGAGAAGGGTCTGAAATGGAAATCACAAATTAGCTGGAGACTCAAGGATTAGATAGTTTACATTGGTTTATATCACCACTTTAATGTGAGGACTAAAGCAGTGAGCAGATCTTTTTTTGTCATTTACAGAAACATTCAGCATTTTCAGAGAAACAAAGTAATCATTTCTGCTCTATTAGTGGCTGCAAATGGAAATCCCAAAATAACGACTGTTCTAAACACCCAAAGGTCACGCATTATTACTATTTTCAATAGTCAAAAATCTTGTTTTCTCCAGCAACTTTCATTAAGTTCAGATTATCATTAATATCTTGTGCAAAATCTATTGCGATCTCAAGAAAATAATGACATGGCTACTGATGGCTTCTTATGTTCAGAAACAATATTGTTACAGTTCATTTTAGTGCAGCTTTTACACCTTAAAGGGACAGCTCACACAGAAATGTATCTATTTTAAAATGTAATATGAAAATATTACATACAGTTTCAACCTTTCTATTATTTGCTATGCTTTTTTTTCGTAATATATCATGAAATTTACTAGCAATTTCTGAGTGAAAGTTGTTTCTACAGAATTTTTCCAGTGTATTACATTTGTGTCCCCTATAAATGCAGCATTCAATCCACAGTCAGTACCTGCTGGGACGATAACTCTCCTCTCATTGGTTGTCATGTTTGGGGGCGGAGCACACTTCTCATCCATGTAGCCAGTATAGCTCATCTGAGATGCGTCGGTCCCACCCACCATTTTATTGCATTTACCCACACTACAGTCCACCGGGGACTCTCTGCTAGAAAAAAAAATAAAATCAGAGTCAGAACGGCTATTGCTTACTAATGCTTATTTCAGACAGAACTATTCACGAGCACAGAATAATAGCAACAAAGGGGTTTTTTGTGCCATGCCTGGATCCATTGATGTGGTCATACTCTCGTTTGACATGAACCCGGCCGGGTTGGTTGATCCACTCCTGCTGAGGGGGGATAGGGTTGATCTTGTGAGGCTGACCGTAGTCCTGTGCGCCGGACGCAGTCATGTCTGTCTTGGGTAAGGGAGCAGCAGCAGCGTACGGAGGCTCAAACAGAGACTGGTCTTCACTCACCACTGACAGCGCCTCCTGGAGGAGTGAACGGGCCGAAACTGTATCACTGTTTCTCATTAAAGCACAGAGCCAATGACAAATGACTTCCAGTTCATCATGTGTAACCAGAATTAAGCAAAACAAATTGTAAATTGTTTCTTGCTGAAGGGCAGAATCACAGATGCTGGGTGCAAAAGAAGCAGTGCAATTGATTGCTTACACATAACCACACCACTGCTACGGATACAGGAAAAATAGCTTGAAGTCAACAAGGAATGCATCTTGTTTTACTTGATTTCCGTGTGAAATAGGATAAGGAAAACAAATGTACAGAATAATTTTTCTATTGAATTGCATAGAAAAATGAAGTCAGGTGGTTGAAGGGGAGGAGCTAAAAACAGGGATGTGTGATGTCAGCAGAAAGGAAAGTTGTTTCGGAGGTGGAGCAAGTTATTGTGTTCTGATAAAAGATTATAAATGTACTTTTTCTTGGAATAATGTGCACCAGTGCATTAAACACAGTAAAACCTGAAATGTGCATTCATTTCAATTTCACGTGGACTTTTATGTACCAGGTGGTATTGTAAATAAATAAATAATTAAACAAATAAATGAATAAATAATAAAAATAAATTCAGTCACATGCTTTAGGGTTATGACAAAAAAAAAATGGTGTAGAAAACTTTTCATTGAGAAATTGCAAATAAATTTCATAAAATAAATACATAGAAAATTTCACAATTAAATGCAAATAAATGTCAAATTTTTACTTAACAAACTGAAATAGTATTTTCTTGTAAAACATACTCCGATAATCTTTGCCGTAATTACAACTTTGAATTTATTTATTTATTTTACTTTGTACACTGAAAAAAATGGAGTAGAAACAATTTTCTAGTAAATCACTAGTAAATTTCACAATTACAAAGAAACTGCAAGTAAAAATTTGAATCAAATATGAAAAGTCTTATTTACAATTTCAAGAAACCATTCAAATGTCATTAACCTTTGAGAAGCATTTCAAAACATGATTTTCAATAAGTAAATAACTTATTTTACTTAAATTCACATATGTCCATGTTATATTCAATCCAAAAAATAAATAAAATGTAGAGTAGGACTTGACTTTATCCAGCATGAATTACACAGCAGAATGAAGTCAGGAGGTTGAAGGGGGAGGAGTTAAAAAAGAGGGATTTGTGATGTCAGCAGAAAGGAAAGTCATTTAGGAGGTGAAGTTATTTTGTTTCGATAAAGAATATGAATAGGCTATAAAAGTTTCCCCCCCGTTTCCCCACACTAAGACCAGGGATGTGCATTACCAAAGTAAATAAGGTAATTTAGCTTTTTATGTTGACTTCAACAGCTGTATTTATTATTGTGGAAAATAATCATCATCATAATAATTACAGTTAACTTATAACAACTGTCACACAAAAAACAACCGTTAACATCACATTGGCCACTAAACCTTTTTGTTTTGGAGAATAATTTCAAGATGTGACTTTCAATACAAGATTTCTCAGTCTTGTCCATGACTCATATGTGAGACAGAACAGAGGCAGAGGGATCTGTCCAGGGTCACTTCTACATTTGCTCTCATTGCAGGCGCTCAGCTGGGGTGATGTAGTTTTATTAAAGAAAACAAACGCGGCAGACAGGCCCCTCCGGAGAGAGCAGCGTCTACACGTGCATGTGATTGTCTCCATTCACATCTCAGTCAAACCTTTCTGAAAACTATCTGTTTGTTGAGTTATAAACATCTGTCAAACCCCGTAACGTTCACTAAACTTTATAAATGAGTAAAAAATTAAGATATACAAATACAAGGCATTGAAAGATGTGAATTGTTGTGGTTTTCGAGAGCGAGTTTAGGTACCGTTTGATCCCAAAGGAATGATTCATCCTTTTTTTTTTATAGAAATATACTTTTTGTAAAGCATACAGCATCCAAATATCAAGTTGAGTGCATTTAACAACTCATACTGCTGTTTTTATAGATTACAAGTAAATAAGGGGATCATGGGCCATTCTTTTCCCCTCTTTGGATTTTGAACTTTTGTAATAGTCGTCATCAATTTGATCAGAGTCCCACGGACCGTATCGGGGCGACCCACAGCAGCAGGCCTGTGGCATGATAAGTATGGCAGGGTTAAGGAATGCCTTCATGGTGCCAGATAAGGCCAGAGCTGCTATTATGACTGTTACACATTACTTACATGCAGACATATCAGCCTCCACCATATAATTCATGATTGGCAGTCAGTCTTTCCCAAGATTACAGAGTGTTGTAAAAATAGGAAAATCTAATTCCACACTCACGCTCGTATATACGTACAGACAGGCCTGTCAAAAGGCAAATTCCGTCATCTCTATGAAACAGAGTGCTAGGCGATGGTCAGAGTACAAGTGCAAGCTTCTTGTTACAATGAGGTTAAAATACTCACAAAGGTGCTATTTTCTTTAGGCTATAAATTGGCCGTGTCTGCATGGCTCGCTTAAACCATCCAGAACCACAGACTGGTTTGGTGTTGTAGATTTATGGTGAGGTACGCCAACAGCTGAACACACTGCATAAATAATACATTATGCTACCGTATGTTATGATTCTCACCAGGAAAAGCAATTAAAAAAAAAAAATCATATCAGAAACCTAACAGCCAACTTAATCATCATGGGCCGTCCCGCAGAAGATGCGTCATTCGATCGGGATGTGTGGACCCCGTTAAAAGCACAGTGCTATTTTTTACAGAACGCATTCCTGTTTTTTTGTTTCAGGAGGAAAAGGAAACGTGACAGGAAACGAGATTGTGTGGAACAGAAAATACCGGTGGATTGAAACCCCCTCCTCATTGTCGACTAAAGTGTATAGATACAAAACTGAATCGAGAGAGCTATACGTGTCAAATTCCAATGAAATAACAGACAAACTCCTCTAGATTAAATTAATGCAACTGTAGACAAAGTTTAGTTCTAATATTTGATGACTGTTTTTGAATGTTATTGTGGGTCGCACTTTATATTAGGTGTATTTTATACACTATATTCTTATTAAACTTTAAAGCATAGGGTAAATTAGTGCTACGGTCATAAAAAATAATAAATAAACAATAAATGTCATATGTGAATCTCTCAAAACAGAAGATTAGCATTCACAGAACAAGGTTACCAACCAACCCAATAATTTTCAGTCCCCAGTGTCACTGTGTTTATATATTACTGTATATAAATTGACAAAGTATGTGTGTGTGTGGTTCTGTGGTTTTACTGTAATATATATATATATATATTACAGTATAAACTGACAAGGTACATACACAATGTCTAACATTTTTATGTGTGTTTTTGTAAATTAATATACAAAACTACACAACCATTAGCTTATATCTTATCTTAACTGAGATATGATTTATGGTTTTGATTTAGTAAAATTTCACAGAACAGTAGTTAACTACAATGAACAATTTAATTATGTGTTGGCATTGTTATAATAATAATAATACATTAATAATAATAATTTGTAACAGTAATAATAATATTTATTTATTTAGTCATTGTCATTTTTAACAGCCAATCACAACAGTACTGATTATATAATAATAACAAACACAATATTTTTATTCTTAATGCCAAGAATTTTACACTCTTTGAAGTGTTGCTGCATTAACATCATCCTTTTTCTGTCCCAGTCTCCCCAGTACAATCGAAACAGTCTATTTAACATGATACAATCTAACACAAGCATGATGTGCACAGCCCCAAACATATACCACACCCAAAACCACTTATATGACCGCAAAAAAGGAGTGTTTGAATCTCCAGCCCTCCACTTCACACAAGAGTCAACAATCAATCAGTGATCGTTAGCTCATTTGATGCTCAGAAATAGCTATTTCATTCAAATATCGATAGCTGTTTTTAATCACAGATTCGATATGCGGATTATTATTATTATTATTAAATATAAAACTATCGAAAATGCACGGTGTGGACCACACACTGATAATTTGTTTGTTCATTTGTGTTAACAACCCATTCAAGAGTATTGTACAGTAGTTATTATTAGTTATCAGAAGAAGGGAACGACTGTGGAGTAATATTTTATTGTGGGTGGGCTCGGCGTTTGAACTATATGAATGGTTGGAAAACCTCGGCACGATGCCACTCCAATTGCGCAGCCACATCTCCAACCTAAAGCTTTATGATTTATATAAACCACTGCACGCACACACACACACGCCACGGTATGCTGAAAACACAAAGCAGCCTCGTCGAGCACCGGACTTTCGCTATTTTAATCCTAAAAACGAAACGTTAGATTTTTTACTCCATCACAAATAGCGGGTCTAGCCCGTGCGTTTTTACGAGCGTCCGAGTGTGTGTCGAATCCATCTGAACGCTCGTATCCTCCGCTATAGTTCTCAACTTCCAACAAAGTTTCGACGAAAAGGAAAAGGAAACTTGGAGAGAGAGAGAGAGAGAAGAGGAAAAGCGCTGCTCGGAGCGGCTGAAAAGTCCCAGACAGGCAGAACTACAGGCGTCTAAGCTCTCAAACTCTGCCCATCTCAGAAAGATCCCTCTCCTCCACTCTTACCTTAATAGTTCCGTCCATTTTGCGCAATTTTCAGTGGAGCCCGACAATATTCCAAACATGACACGCGTCTGAATTAATTCCAGCCCCTGATATGTGGCGGAGCGACAGAGACAGTTTCGCCGGATGGTTTTTTTCCTCTAAATTTGGGAAGTGAAGTCACTGCGCTTGAGAAGGAAGCCGTCTATGTGTGTGTGTGTGTGTGTGTGTGTGTGTGTCACTGGCCCTGCCTTCATCACGGCACCCAAAGCAGGATATTTGTCCCGAAAAGATAAGACACCAAAACAATAGTGTTTCTTTCCTTTGTACATGTTTTTGCCTGGAAATCTTTACAGGACGCCTGCCAGCTCTTTACATTCGTTGCGCTTTTTCCGACATTAAAAGTACTCGATTTGGTAGAAACACTGCGTTAATACATCGAATGCATGTTAAAAATAATAACAAATCTTAAATAACAAATTCGATCAGCCTGACATCAAAATATAAAAATAACAACTATACATCTATCTCTATATAACAACTATATAACTTACGAGATCGAATAAACATATAAACTATACAATTATGTCATAACATCAGGATCGGTGTTCCTCTATAAAGGAAAGAGCGAACTGGATCTACCTATGCTGAAGTGAAGAATGTGACGAGTCTGTCCGAACTTCTTTCGCTGCATAAAAACGGGTTTCCATGAATAAAACAGAAGTCCGTGTGCTCCACCCGTGCGCGCTCCTCTGAATGCACATGAACAGCATATCTCCAGCAATAGTATGGACCATATAGAGAGGCTGATACCTCTCGTGTGCTTGCTGCTCGACATTTCGCTAAATCAGCAACATATGGCCTCACATATTTCATATCTTCATGGGAAATGAGGGGAATCGTCTCTATTCTAGACTACATTTACTGTACAGGCTACTTTCGTCCTGTAAAATAACAAAAATTCTCTTCACATTGTTTATCACGATAAAATACGGATTTTGCAGTGTACAATGTCAGAAAAAACAACTATTTTGCACCAATATTATATGGTAATAATACCATTATATTCATATGAATACATTGCTTGTCATTCCCTTTTCCAAATGCAGAGTCAGTCTCCTCCCCCTACATTTTCTCCGGGTGCGCTCTATTACCCAGCGCACTTTAGACGCGCAGCCAGCCCAAAACGTGACCAGACCCCCGGATCCTGAGACCCCCTGACTGAGAGGGCCATAGGGGAGCGAGACTGAGTCTGCGCCGGCTGGCTTGCACAGTTTGCGACATGGGGGTCTAGAGGGGGGGAGAGGCCCCCTCGAGAGCGCCACATCTGGATCCTGCTAGGGGTCAAGGCTTCTCCTGCCTGAGGCCTGCACAGTAATTAACGGAGACACCTTGTTTAACCATTTCGAGTCAGGGCCCCTCTCTCGTGCACAAAACAACTCTGGCTTTTCTTTCATTCAAATAAACGGCGTTGGCATATATTAATCCATGTCTGTGTTCTGCATTCTTGGGGAGGGTGGAGGAAGGTGACAAAGCAGAAATACGGAAATTGGGTTTTTGGTTCGAACTAACCATTTACCCACTATTATTTATGGCTGAGTAATACAGATTTGGATCATCATATCAGGGTTTTTGGGACATGTGCATGCGAGTTGCAGTGGAAGGGTGGACATCATTTCACAGAGCGTGGGACTTGATAGCTGAAACATATGTTTCCCTAGAGGGGCTGCTTAGACTCCATTCTTTTAATTAAAACACCATTATCTTTGAGCGCATGACGAGACGGAGATCTGGCAGAGAGGGGTCACTAATGACAGTATAATTATGTTTTATGGTCTCCATTTCGATTATTATAAATGAGACGTCTCTTTACTTGAGACTAAACTATATATCAGATAAATAGTGAGCACAAGTGTTTCATTCAAATTTACGAACTGCATTTGTGGTGAATTAAAGCAAAGAATTGATGGATAGGATATTCCTTGTTTGAGGACAACAATTTAGACATCATCTGCTTATTCAAACCAAGGCTGTTTTCAGATACAGTGCATTTTCAGCTCTCAAATTGTAATTATAAATTGTCCAGAAAAAAAATGAAATTTTATTTATGGAGCAAGCATCTTCGTGAGGTGCATCATTAAACCTAGAAAAGTCAGGCTCTTTTCTCGCGTGGCACTTGCCCAGGTCATTATGAGTCCAGCGGTAACAAACATTGTGGAAGGCCAATAAACAGATGCATGTTGGTTTATGTAGTGAGCCACAGAACATCTGGCTCGACGCTGGAGCTTGACAGCCAGGCATTTCTCCCAACCACGACCTGTGGGAAGCCAGTGGCCCAACGCTACTGGAAAAACCCTGAAGTGCCGGAGTAAGACTAACCCAGAGTGAGACCAGAGGCTTCCTCAACTTTAAATGGAAGAAAGAAGGGGGGGGGGGCAACGTGATAAATTGACTTCCGACTATACAACTACTTAAATGGGCTACTAAAGTCTACAAGCATAGACCTATTTTGTAGATCCTCTATCTATATCTATCTATCTATCTATCTATCTATCTATCTATCTATGGTTTTGCGAAACTATTCCAGCGAGGCTGTCCTGATCGTGATTCTCAGATTTCTCAAGACCGTCACGTGCGAAGAATGATAAGAACATCGAAAAATAGAGGCTTCAGCACACAACAGCAAACTGTCTGGCCTCCTGCTTCGGGCCGTAATTAATTTGAGATTTATTTTTATTGGAAAGCCCCAGTCTCGCCCGGTCTTAACCAAACACAAACCTTAACCCTTTGGCTTCACCTGAATGACGTTGAATATTTCTCTGAAACTGGCCTTTCTTGAGGCGTGCTGAGGTAAATCCCCTTTCCCGCTCAAATCCTGCCCGCCAGCAATAACACCCAAATATGAGCGTTTCTCTGCAGCATGCAAATCAAAGAGGGGGATGGGCGCATACTTGTAAAAGCATTTCTGGAACATATTTGTTTAATATTTGTCAAATTTGACCAAAACAAAAACTTGGGTTTGCTTGTATTAGAAGAATGCTCTAATACAGACACCCCAAGAGTGTTTAAAAATAAGAAAAAAATCGCATAAAATATAATAACAAATATATTCCCAGAGACTTCTATTGCTCCATTTTATTGTTGTTTATGCGTGGCCCAACTCCACTGCCACGCAGTGCACTATTTATTATTCAGTCTGTGGAGAGAAAGCTGGATTTCAAAGAGAAGGTTTTCCCTCAACATTCCTGCTGCTAATGTCTCGAAACAACTCGAGGACTGTTCGTGGGTCTGTGGAGGAACACAAACTATAGCGTCTGCATGAAAGCTCCTTTATGCAGGGGGCAATAAGTCTCCATAACATAACAACTCGGCTCTGGAAAGTATGCTGATTGTAAAGATATAATGAATGACTTTAGCAGGCACAATACTTCATGTTCATGGCTCTGTCTGTGCGCTGTGCACTAAGCCTTTTGATACATTAAAGTTATTGCTGTGGCACTTCGCCATAAATAACCATCCAAATATGCCAATGTACCTTTCAGCCTCTAAAAGAAGGAACAGTGATAATACAACCTACCTTTCATAAAGAGGTAGCCTATATAAAGTGAACAAGTTCAGTAGAAGTGGCATAATCAGTGTGGGCTTTTACATCCATCTGTAGAGATTCCTTAAACAGTTCGAGTTCTATATGGAAACTGTGAATGGTTGGTCGAACTTGGTTCATGCAAAAACAGATGTCTGCCATTTGCAATGTTTACATTCTTTAAGACCATGTCAAGAGAGAGAGAGAGAAAGCACCACGTCAAATACAATAATGTGCAATAAGTAACATTTGTGAAGGTCAGCGCTGGCCTGTCCCTTCGTTCAATGGCCAGATCAAATTTAAGACTCAGCTAGACAGACAGTGTACTCTCTGTGTTGTAAACCAATTAAATCATTCGTCAATCTAAACGTCTTTCATACTCTATCGTCCATTTTTGAGTCAAATATGGCACGATGTGAATCTGGAAAACCGCGTTTTAACAAGCCATTTACATCAGTCATCAATGAAGCTGGGAAGAGGAAAAAGGCGATTTAGAAGTTCAATCTTGTTTCCTCTGACATTACCTGCTCGTAGTGACGATGTTGTCTTACCTTGACGTAAGACGACGTGTCGGGGACGGTCTGAAACATTTTCTTTGGACAGAGAGCCCAGAAATGTGTGATGTTCACTTCACGGCCCTTCAAACAAAACAGATCCACAGGTCATCTTAGAGGAAGCTGGAGTTAACCCAGTGCAAAACTAACAAATAAACAGGCCCAAGTTATTTCCAAATTGTATCTTAATTCTGACTTAATTCTGGCTGCCGCCCTGAGACAACTGTCCCAAATTAAGCTCTGAAATGTAACTTTATTTTAGTTTGCATCTGCTAAATTCTGAACATTTTACAGAGCAAACCAATTCATCGATTATCTTTTAGCCATTCATTAATTCCCATCTCTCATTTATTTATTTCTCTGAATTTCACGGATTCTTCTCAAAATTGACTTCCGTCTCAGATTCTAGGACATGCATTTATTCGTGCCCTACAGTGATATTTTACTTTAGAGAAAAAGAGAAGCTTGTTTATCTGTATTCTCTGAGTTCACCTGCATAGTGTATAAATTGTAAATCAGCGCAGCAGTGCTTGTGAATAAGATGGGCACATTGGTTTCCATTTAAAGCACATACAGTAATCTAAACAGAGAGGTCAGATCTGGTCATGAGCTTATATGCTTATATGCCTATACCTTTCATCCCTCAGAGGTTTATTTTTTTTATTTTTTTTTTTTTTTTATTGAATGCACAGGCCTCTACTAATTAATGGTTAAATATACTTAAAAAAAAAAGTCACAATAATAATAATAATAATAATACTAATACTTTTCATATTTAAGATCAGTTTATATATTTATACGTTTCTTTTTCCATTTCTTCATCTTTCGTTTTTGACCGTGTTTATAAGTTTATATAAGATAAGTCAATTTGTGAAGTATATAGGCCCAGCCCCCTTCACGGTCAGAGCAGCCACATATTGAAACACTTTTCGTTTTAATAAGTGTAGCTTACAAAGTCTCGGGTGAAAGGGCACCTCGGGGACGGTGTCTTTCGCCTTTCCTTCGGCATGCAATTACAGAGCAGACTGGCACTCGCATTATTTAACATTCCACAGCAGTTCAGCAGCACTGATGGCCATATCAAAACACAGCAACATCAGAACTGTATTTCTGGCAAATCGTCCTGACCACTGACAAGGTCTTAAAGTTTATTTATCCTTCTTTAAAGGCCATAGGCTAATCATTAAATCAGGATTTATCAGAACAGCGGAGGGATGACGAGTTAACTATTGCATCCTGAAGTAGCCTAAATAATAAATAAAACTTTTTAGTTGCAAGGTTTTTTTTATTTTTATTTTTTTTACAGCAGAACACCAAAAGGCTTCTCTCAACCAGTTTACTTTCCCCTTTCCCGATCAATCAAACATTCATTATCCATGCATCATTATGCAGCTATAAAATAATCTTTGTTTCAGTCCACTTGTTACAATAATTTATTTCTGTACGTTCAGTGTCAATACGACTTTCCTCACCGCTAATTACATTTAAAGTGATTTAAATGTGTAGTAGCCTAAATTTATAACTGCAGGTTGTCACTTTGGTTTTTACTTAAAATTGCAATTCAACTATCAATTTTATTGGGTTGTAAGCGCATATAATATACGAGAACATATTTTAAATCAGTTTGTGCATATATCACAGTTGTTTACACACTTCACATTAGTTTGAATAACATAACAATAAACGAAGAACGACGGACGCATACTTAAGTGCAACACGGTAATAAAGGAAATTAAAAGGCTTTCGTCAGCTGTCTGCAATCGCGATAAGGAATGAGATGTTGTCATGTCGATACCTGAACATACTGACCGTAATGAATAAATCAGGAGTCTTATAATTCGCTCGAGTTATATTCGCAGCATCAGACCTCGGGCTCCTGCGGGTGGGAGATGGGCTCGCCTCATAAACTTTCCCAAATGCATCCAATTTCTAAACGGTAAAAGAGCATAGAATTCCGCATCTGTGGCCAATTAAGTGACTGGAGGCTCAACAGGACTGTTAAGTAACTGCATCGCCTCTCCTCCGAAGAGGACCAAGCGCGTCTAGTGTTTCATTTGAAGCGTCTTACCCAGCGCGCACGCGTTATCCATCAAACAACGTCTTTCTCGACTGTCAACACTTTGGAAACGAGCAACGAATCGACATACCAAAGTGGACAAGGAACTCAAATCATTCGCCAATGAAAAGTAGTTCCACGTGCATGTGTTTTTATCCGGAAAAAAAAAAAAATGAAACGATGATTGCAGAGAGACAAAAACTTTCAAACTAAAATTAGAAAGAACACATGCTTAACTTTTGCAGCCCTGAAGCTCAAACACAGAATACTCACCTGTCTCGTCTGTCACTGGGTATTTTTTAACTCTTTTCCAGCCTTAAATAATTAGTCCCGTCTACGAGAAGGTGATTGTCATGGATAAGTGTGAGTTATGTTGAGGAGGCGTGAGAGGAGGAGAGGAGGGATGAATGAATGGGGAAAGTGAGATGGGACAGCGGCGGCTCGCTGGCCAATGAGGAAGCACGAGCTCACCCTGAACAGCCACTGAAAGCGACATCCGACTGAAATGAGCACAGCACCATAAAACAGAACGAGAGAAGGGGAACGCCTCAAGAGCACTGAAACAAAAAAATCCGAATAACTTCTGAGGATATATAGGCTAGAAACATTCAAAAGACAATTCGAAAGCTTGACAATTTCGTTCATTCATTCACTTGCTTATTTCGTTCATTCGTGCCATCTCGATATGCGCATTTACAGAGGACACAACACAAAAACTAAACAGCAAAAAAAAAAAAAATTTGCACAAAAGCACAAAAAAGTTTTAATTTTAATTTTAATTTAATGTTATTTATTTTTGAGCGATGCCTCCCAGAATCGTCGTCTTGTGAGGATGAACGCGCTCAGTGGGCTCCTGTCACATCCACGCGTCACCCCTGAGCGTCTCTTTCCTGTTAGGTTGACCCTGTTCACTTCACTAACTCCATTTCCTCCAGCCGAGAACTCAGCGGAACCAGCGGCAGGTTTACAGTCGGGAGAGCCGCTGATGCATGACTGAACCAAACACTTGATAAAGACTCTCATGGATCTCAACTGAAGGCGGTTCTCAAATTAGTTCTGACCGTTTTTAAACAATTGATGAAAAGGCTTGATGACACTTAATGTAGTGTTCATAATTACATTTACATATACTGGGTGGACAGCAAACATGCTTAATATGCGAGTTGCTTGTGATTGCAATTTGCTAGCTATTGTAATCTATGTGCTCATGCTATTGTAATCATTTATTACACAATGGAAAATGTGCAACATGCAGGGTGCAGCAATAAAAAAAGTGTTACAATATCTTGCAAAATAATTACCGTACATGTCTTTGCTAATGGATTTTTATCAAACTATTTAGTTTGAGCTCATCCCTAAACTACATTGATAAATGTGACCAAAAAAAGTAGTAAAACTATTTTTCCCAAAAATCTAAATGCACCTGACTGATTTAAACTCTGGCATAAACAGTATTTGGAATAGCACGCCATGTTCCCGTAAGATCACATGCATAAATTCTTTTGAACAATAGCAGGAAATTGCCACCTTACCCAGACAGGAAACACATCTAAAGACAACCGTCACTACTTTCAGTGGCTGAATGTCATTCACAACATGTAAAATGCTAAATTCTTATATTCTTTAACCAACATAGAACAGTTTTATTCTCTACATATTATTATATTTTTCTTTTATTTCTCAGTGTATCCTGCCTGAGGAGATCCTGGAATTTTTACAGATGTTGGGACTGAGAACACATCATTGGCTGGATGACGCACTTCCATCCGAATGCCTTTAGACAGGAGTGAGAAACAATACACAGTGCTAGTGTTAGTTCTCAGAAACTGGTTGTTTTGTTTGTTTGTTTTCCTCTCCATTGTCTTGTTGCTTTAAAGTTGCTGTAATCAAGTTCAGTAATAAGTGAACTAAGAGATCTAGACAGACGAGTGTAGAAGGAATAATAATAATAATAATGATATTAATAATAAAAAAAAGATATTCAAGGATTAAAAAAAACTTGAAAATAAAAGTTTTTTAGAGGTTCCATGAAGAGCCATCCATGGAACCTTTCCATTAAACACAAACTTCTTTATAGTGAGTTTCTTGAGATTATTAAAATATCATTCACACTAAGAAAAAAAAAAATTTTTAAGAACTTTTCACTGAAAGGTTCTATGAGGAAGCCAAAATGGCTTTTCTAAGGCATCATTGCGAAACCCCCCTTTGAAACAAATATAATGACAAACTCAAGCTGACTAACAAGAGTGAAACTAGACCCAAAACTCTTGTTATATTTTAAGAATCTCATTCACATGATTTCATATTTTATGCATCGCTTGGTTTCACTATTGTGTTTCAATACACATTTAGAATGGTTCAGGACTGAATGATGTTTAGGCAACCAAAGGTTAAGGGGATCAGAATTGCACTCAAGGAACGGGAAGATCTGAACCGTATCAATCTCCATAAAACAGTTAAAAATGTAACTGTCTCTCATGAGATCTGGCATCTCACGAGCCAAATTCCTGCATCCCATCTATGATCAGCCCCCATGACTGGTGTTAGCGTTAGAGACTTATCTCAAAGGTCCAGCTCCACCTCCTGGGACCTCTCTAATATCTGTCTATTTAGGAATATGCAGAAACATACAGACGTGTCTGATTACATCGAGTATGTAGTAATGAAGGCCTGGGTCCTCCAGCGTAATGTCTTATTTATTTAACTGGAGGAGCAAGAGAGCAGCAGAGATGAAGATAGCTCATTTTCCACATCTCTCCATGTTCTCAAGGGGGACGCGTAAATGAGATGCCGGCACCAGTGAAGGCAGGGCAACTCTTATTTCACGCTAACCCCGTCAAGGCCCACACGCAACAAGATAAACCCAAGGGCTTTACTAAACTGAAGCACAATCAGGCTCATTCGTACTTAAACACCAGTAATGTCAGCACAGGAGAATTGAAGACGCTCTGCAAAATAGCGGGTCTCATAATCTCATATATATCTACTCCCTTAGCCCTCATAAATCTACATAGAGAATAGTTATGAACACCTGGAGAAGGCTGTCTGTTTTTTCTGTCCTCATTCATGGAGCCTCGCATGGATTTCATGTGCTGAGTGTGAACTCTCTAGATTCATGGTTTGTAATATGAATTTCACAGACAGGTGAAACGGGATCTGGAAATGTATCTTTATGCAAACAGCAGACCACTCAGGCATGTCATTAGAATTTGCAAAAGGGAAATTAAACCGCTGTGGTTGGTTTATAAGAGAGCGTTTATAAAGGTAAAGCCTAACCAGTGAAAGTGCTGGACTTCTAATAAGACACCAATCATCACGGCTGTTAGCTCCATCCAAACGAAGCAATAGATGACCTCTCAGTAATGCCATACATCTGGTTTAATCAAACCCCAGGTTGGCTTTCAGACAGAAAGATATAAGTTAGACCTACAGAGTGCGAATAAATAATTGCCAGCTATGAAGTGAGACAACTAAATTGCATAGTAGATCACATCCTTACATGTCATCTGGGGACTTTAAGGATTTTAGTTACTGAATAATGTCCGTTATGCTCCAAAGAAATTCTCTTTTTAAGGCTGTAAATTATACAGCATCGCTTTTCAGACCAATTCAAAGTGGTAATGCACATTTTTGTACCACTCTTTCAAAGAACCGGCTCATAAACAGGACTCGTTCTTTTTGGAAATCTGCCTCTATACTGGGCTCTTAAGAGTCATTTGACCTGTGCTTGCGCTGTGTTTTTACATTCAGATTGCTAAACATCTCAAAAGAAAGACGTCGTTACATCTTTCTATTTTCGATCAATTTATTGCATCTTATTGAATCGACTGTAATAGATGCTTTCGAAACCCTGCATCATGAATTTCAGTGGTTCACCGCAAGGGACAGTCTCTGTGAACCAGTGTCTATATGGTTTTTACCAGATTTTGGTTTGATTTGCTAAGTAATTTAGATATTTTAATGACTTATTTGTATAATATAAGAGCAAGAGTTGTAGTTGTAGTTATTAGTCTCATATTGGCCTGATTAACCAAGCTATACAAATAAGCTCTACAATTTAATAAACTAGCATACATTAAGCATACATTTTAGCCTATGTTTAATGGTATCAAATGATTTATTAATTGCATTTAATATATTAAACATTAAGTAAACATTTGCAATTGGTTTGTATAAGGTGCTTTTACACATGTTTCAGCTGAGTTGTCATTGCATTTATTCCGCTCTGCCCAGTAGATGTCACCAGTGGGTGGCATTTCAAGCACTTCGAAAAAGTGAATCATTTTGTCAAGCAATTGATTTAAACTATGCAACTGGGTGAGGAGCCCGAAATATACTGCAGTTTTGACTCAAACGCCAGCGTCTGCATGCAGCTGAATGCACAGCCTTTCAGAGTATACTCCATTTAACAGCATGCATGAACACATGCGCACTAAAAGTTGCATCCTTGTTCAGTGTCTGCATGATTTCTCTCCAGAAGTTATCAGTGATAAAACTGTCTTTTGTACTTTTCAAAGATTTGCATATCATTCATTTTTTCAGGGGCTATATATACTTCTTACGAGTGATTTGAGCGTAAATTACGTCACACACACTGTACGCATACCTTAGTGTTTGCATAAAAACCAAAGCATACTTTGTGTAGGCATCATTCAAATAAAGATTGCATTGATCTAAAATCAACATTTTAAGCCAGACCTAGTACCAAGTCACAATTATTATTAATTTGTTCTCATTTCATTCACCAACCCTCAGCGAAACTCTAGGGCATTAATCTTAACATTTAAGACTAGCCAGGAGAAATAAAGTCATGTGGATGAAAAATAAATAAAAATCCTTGTTGGAAAACAACAAGTCAAGGCATATGACTGCAAACCTCGTCTAAGAAAATTTAAAATCATCTCCCCTCAATAAATCCTCTGACCACTCATCATTCAACAGGCTTTTAGAAGGCCCTTAAAGAAAAGCACCAACTGAAATGAATACGCTGTCACCTCTCATTTCTGTCCACAGGTCGGCCCTGTGAGAGAGCGTGTTGTTCCCGGGGAAGTGGGACAGGACTCTCAGGTTTACCGTGCCATGCTCGTTTTCTCAGGCATTTGCTTTGAGGGCCCCTCTCCATTCCCCTAAACCCCCACCAGACGTGTCTGACAGCCTGAACTCGACATGAGCCGCTCACCAGACTACAAAACTCATTCATCTGTGGCTCTGACGGTCAAATCTGGATCCAATAAAGCAGGATACTATTGATCCCTTGTCTCACTGAAACTTGCTGTGGTGGTTCTTCACCACTAGGGGGTTCATTGAGCCAAGATTAGGGCAAGAAAATGAGAATGAAAAGCCACAATTGTGCAGTCAGCTACATTTAGTTTATCTGTGAGGTGTATGTATTTTTGTACGTCATATTCTAGCAATCTTGGGTACAATTGGGCACAATGACAACCATCAACCACCTTTGGACTTCATCTCAAACAGCATCCATGTCTTGAGATTTTGAAAAATTAAAAAAAGATTTTTCAAGATGATTTTAGAACTAATTTATTGTATTTTTCTACAATTCTACATATATATATATATATATATATATATATATATATATATATATATATATATATATATATATATATTGTATATAACGTGTGTGTGTGTATAATGCATATTTACACACTTGTTCTCTCTTTAAATATTAGTAGTTATATAACTAATTGACTAAATTAGGAATTCTGTCCCCACTGCCTCTCAGAAAATGCTTTTATCAACAATGTCAGGAAATGGCACATCCGGATACTTCAACTGCTGACAATTGTCCATAGTTTATTAGTTGCAAGACTTTCAGATTGTTTTGCAAGGCACATTATAAGTCTAATGTGTTTGTGTGCACCGTTAGGCCTTCTTGGGAGGCACAAAGTGAACCCCTCCCTCTCTCCTGCTCCCTGGGGCAACAAACAAACGTATGAAATGGGAAACAGACCTAGCCACATTCAAACAATCTGTTTGCCAGTTGAGTGAGGGGGTTTGCTGATCATTTAGTGTGGGAAATACCTAAAAAGTAAATGATTTGATGCACATATGACATGGGACGCCTGTCTGAAAGGATGAATTGGGAAAGCCAGCTTTAAAAGGGAGCTGGCCTAAAACTGTGCATGTGTGATTGACTGCAGGGGCACTGCTCTAAACGCCCTGGCAAAACCCACAAAATTCTTTGACATTCTTCGACATTCTTCCTCATCCTTAAAGAGACAGATCATTTTCTGTGGTTATGTGCCAAACATACACACACATCACATTAGATGAACATTTCTACATGGATGGTGCTGCCTGTCTATGAAACATATGCACATGTGCTTAACCCTTACTGATTCAACCGCTGGGTTTGGATTATGGTTCAGAGTTAAGCATTAGCCTCTCTTTGTCTTCCATGTCTATCTCAAAGCTAGAGTCTTCAGAAGACATTAAGTAACGTAATAATTTCCACTGACTGGTAGAGGGCAGAGTTGAGCTATGGAAGAGGCCAAAATATGTCTAAGCATCAGTGTCTGTCAAAGTATACTTTGCAATTTAGAATAAATCTATGGAGTGAATTTTGTGCCAATATTCATCAAACAAATCCAGTGTTTTGCAAATAAACACGATCTGCTTTGCAAAGAAAAACTCGACTTTCAAACAAAGGCAAAGTGATTTTCAAATACAAAACTCTATTTGAGAGAAAATGCAGAGGTATGGACAAATATATGTATTGCGTGTTACAACTGTGAGACTCATTTGCCTTTTAATGGGCAGATTTTCTCACAAATGCGTGCGGGCAGATTTTCTCACAAATGCGTGCGGGCAGATTTTCTCACAAATGCGTGCGAGCAGATTTTCTCACATGTGCAATTGAGCAACGTTTCCTCATAAAAAGGCAAATGAGTCTCACAGTTGTAACACACAATACATATATTTGTCCATACCTCTGCATTTTCTCTCAAATAGAGTTTTGTATTTGAAAATAACTTTGTGTTTGTTTGAAAGTCGAGTTTTTCTTTGCAAATCAGATTGTTTATTTGCAAAACACTGGAGTTGTTTGATGAATATTGGCACAAAATTCGCACCATATAAATCTAAATATAACAAAACATAATAACTCTAGTTTACTGAAATAAAGGTAACATTAGTTGACAGGAACTAACAATGAATTACTCCTACAGAATGTATTAAACTTAATGTTATCTCAACATTTATTAATTCATTTTTTAAGGATCAAAAGTTGTAATGCACTGTGAACTAAAATGAACATTTTTATTAACTAACACTAACAAAGATTAATAAAAGATTTAAAATGAGTGTTCATTGTTAGTTGATGCATTAAGTAATATTTACAAATGAGTGTTGCCACAGAGAATTGTATTATTTTTATGTATATAGCACTTGTCCATTGTATATTGAAATTGCTGTAGATAATTATTATTTTTTTAAATTTTATAAATGTTCTAATATTTTTTTATTATTATTCTAATTGAACACTTTGTAGTACCATCCAATAATAAAGTAATAAAAATAAAAAAGTTGCTGACTTTTTTTTTTCAATGATTACCATAAAATGCTCATAATAAATGCCAATGTACTAGGACACATTTTTGAGACTGTTAAGTTGTTTCTTGGCGTTTTTCAAAAGCTCTGACTCACACACTTGACAACATGTCTAATTGAGGGAGTGGAGCTCATAAGTACAAACACACAGACATGTAGAACCAGCAAAAGACACACCAATACATCTAGAGGCAAACACAAGCACGCTGCACCCACACAATCACATGCAAACGTGTTCTCACAGCCCCTCAGCCGCACTGACACACATTCCCTCACATCAACACCTGTATCTGCATTTATCTTTCACTTACATCTTAAGTAACTTGTGTCGCAATATAGATCGAGATGCTAAAATTCATCTGCTAAAATTTCTGCCCTTGATTTTAAATGTTCACTCATGTGGTCGCTTAATATTAAACTGAGAATATTTTACTATGGAAAAAGTGACGTGCTTTAAACTGAAGACTCATCACCTTCCCACCCTCGTATTGCTTGATGACTTTCATGGAACACAAAGCGAGTTATTATTAAAATGTCACAGCTGAACGAAAATACACAGTAATCACTGGCAGTCAAATTTAACTGCAAAAGAACTGTATGCATGACGCCTCTGCTGCTATCTTCCACAATTATCATCTAATTCCATCATAGAAATTTTTAATAAATGAGCATAAGCAGGCAGGCAGAGGCAGATAACGTGGGCAGAGGTGAAGAAGTCTTTGGGACAAGAGGCTTTCCAGCCTATTTTGAATGTGGGGGTGCTGATTTGAGCTTAGATTAAGCATAGGACAGGAAACAACTATGTTCACAGGACTGCTGATAACAGCAAAGAAGGGTTTTAATCACCAGCAAAGAGAAAGAGAGGGAGAATAAAAGAGAAGGAGAGCTTACTCCACTTCCTCATTGAATATCAGACTACAGGATAGACGCTACATCCTTAAACTGTGTCTAAAAATAGTCCTGCTGTTTTGTGGTAGGGGTAGTGTAGTTTATGTGTGTGTGGTCAAGCTATTGTCTCGTTGGCTGTACATAATACGCATGCTAGCATTAGAGTGTGTGTGTGTGTTGTGAGAATCTGGGAGTTCTTCCATTTCAGAGTGCAGTTTGATGGGAACGTGGGCTGATTATTTATGTGGCTGTAATCTAAACCCCCTTCAGATGCACCCAGTCAGCTCCCTGCAGTCAGCCATCAATTTCATCCGGAAAAAAGCAAATATAGCCTCAAGATGGTCTGCAGGTTATGACACTCTGATACAGCCTTACGTGAGCTTGAACACCCGAAAGGCATTGTGGGAACTGCCTTGACGGATGTATAAGTGGACCCTGCACATCACAGATTTGGAACCAGCTTTAGGCCTAAGATTGTTATTCAGAAAGGCTATATAACTCAATATGCTGATATACAGTCATTACAGTTTTGCAAGGGTAATGTATCACTTCAGTTAACAAGTATGAAAACAAATAAAAGGAGTCAGGTTAAATATGGTGTAAAATCAATATCACACTCGTGGGACAATGTTATATGTGGAATTACCTTCAAAATATCTGTCCAAGCCTCCGTCACTAAATTCGCAAACATGAAACTAAAGCAACGACAGCATGGGTCGTTTTTGAAAAGGCAAAACAATTTGTGATTATTTTTTATACAACCATTCAATAAATAGAATGTTAACGTTGAGTAACTTTCATTTTATTGGCAACACTGCAGTTACTTTGTTTTCGCCTCGCCAGCGATAGTTCCAAACAAATATGCAGCAGCAACAATAGTGTTTTGTTCGTGAATGATTCCGTCTTTTTGAACAAAACGGTTAAATAAATCACTTGTTTCGTTCCTAAATGAATAAAAGTTTTTAATGAATCATTTGAATGAGTGAGTCAAGGGCTCACTCAGAAAGGCAAGCCATTTATCGCCACCTACTGCAACCTGCAGAAGAGTCACAAAAATCTCTACCATTAATATACAAAGTATAGGGGTTTAGTCCATTCATGGTGATCATCAATGTTTGGGGTAACGCATTAGAAGTAACACGAGATACGTAAGAATATTACTTTGTTCAAGTAACTAGTAAAGTAACGGATTACTTTTTAATTTACAAGAAAATATCTGAGTTACTTTTTTCCCATTTATTGACTGACAGTGCATGCTGTTACTGTAGTTCTAGACTAAATGTGAATGTGTATTAATTCATCCCACTCGCAAAAAACAGATTTAGTATTCATCAAAATGAATTAAAACAGTGAAATGCAAACTCAGAATATAACGCAAACCTGCAGTAATTAAAGATGTAAAACAACACAAATGTATCTAATCCCATTTTATTAACCAATGTCTTTACTGCTGACCTTAGATGATCCAGTTCAACCATACTAATAAGTAAAAATGACTTTAGATAAACTAACAATTGTGCTTCAATGTTTTTGTATTGCTGAAGAGTGTTGAACCTTCTTCTCCTGAGTGATCATTCCTACAGTGGAAAAAAAAATGGATCCTCTGCTGATTTTGTATGTTTGCTCACTGACAAAGAAATGATCTATAAATGGTCTATAATTTTAATGGTAGGTTTATTTTAACAGCGAGAGACAGAATAAAAACCAAAAAATACAGAAAAACTCACTTCAAAAAAGTTATAAACTGATTTGCATTTTAATGAGTGAAATAAGTATTTGATCCCCTATCAATCAGCAAGATCTCTGGCTCCCAGGTGTCTTTTATACAGGTAAGGAGCTGAGATTAGGAGCACTTTCTTAAAGGGAATGCTCCTAATCTCAGTTTGTTACCTGTTTAAAAAACAATCAATCAATTAGATTCCAAACTCTCCACCATGGCCAAGACCAAAGAGCTGTCCAAAGATGTCAGGGACAAGATCGTAGACCTACATAAGGCTGGAATGGGCTACAAGACCATCGCCAAGCAGCTTGGTGAGAAGGTGACAACAGCTGGAGCGATTATTCGTAAATAAATAAAAAATACCTGTCAATCTCCCTTGGATGGGGCTCCATGCAAGATCTCACCTCGTTGAGTTTCAATGATCATGAGAACGGTGAGGAATCAGTCCAGAACTACATGGGAGGATCTTGCCAATGATCTCAAGGCAGCTGGGACCGTAGTCACCAAGAAAACAATTGGTAACACACTATGCCGTGAAGGACTGAAATCCTGCAGCGCCCGCAAGGTCCCCCTGCTCAAGAAAGCACATGTACAGCCCGTCTGAAGTTTGCCAGTGATTCAGAGGAGAACTGGGTGAAAGTGTTGTGGCCAGATGAGACCAAAATCGAGCTATTTGGCATCAACTCAACTCGTCGTGTTTGGAGGAGGAGGAATGCTGCCTATGACCCCAAGAACACCATCCCCACCTTCAAACATGGAGGTGGAAACATTATGCTTTGGGGGTGTTTTTCTGCTAAGGGGACAGGACAACTGCACAGCATCAAAGGGATGATGGACAGGGCTATGTACCGTCAGGGCCAGGGCATTGAAAATGGGTCGTGGATGGGTATGCCAGCATGACAATGACCCAAAACACACAGCAACAAAGGTGTGGCTCAAGAAGAAGCACATGAAGGAGCTGAAGGTTCGAGTTGCCAAACATCAGCCTCGAAACCTTAATGACTTGAAGAGGATCTGCAAAGAGAAGTGGGACAAAGGCCGTTTCTCAATATGCGTACTTGTCTGTACTTGTGTTCTTGTGGACTTGTGAAACGTCATCAGTCGCTGCCCAAGTACTGTTCCAATTCAAAGTTCACATCTAGCCAAGTCCAGTTCAAATCCCCGGATGTGTTCTTGATCCGCCCCTTTTACCGAGGATGCATCGAGAGGTGACTTGTGCGGACTTGATACGGGCCATAACCCAGAATTCAGTTCGTCCTCCCGTCCTCGAGAGTTCGTTCTTCTGAGTCGAACTTGGCAAGTCCAAACTCGAAAGGACGGAAGTCCAGACTCTGCGAACTTGGTATTGAGAAACGGCCAAAATCCCTCCTGAGATGTGTGCAAGCCTGGTGGCCAACTACAAGAAACGTCTGACCTCGGTGATTGCCAACAAGGGTTTTGCCACCAAGTACTAAGTCATGTTTTGCGAAGGGTTCAAATACTTATTTCACTCATTAAAATGCAAATCAGTCATGAATTGATTTGCATTTTAATGAGTGAAATAAGTATTTGAATGCGTTTTTCTGGATTTTTTATTTTTTTGTTGTTATTCTGTCTCTCACTGTTCAAATAAACCTTCCATTAAAATTATAGACTGATAATTTCTTTGTCAGTGGGCAAACGTACAAAATCAGCAGGGGATCAAATATTTTTTTTATTTCTAAGACTTTTCCTTCTAAAAGAGTTCTAGAGGGCTGAAAAGTGTAAGGCTCATTATACACAGGCAACTTTTTAAGCAATGATGCTGGGTATCACGAATCCGGTCTGTGTCCTTCTGCCCGATAGCCACCAGAGGTCGCCTCTCCATCATATTGACTCTCACACCACACAGCACACTGGACTGCATTTCCCATCATCCATTGCACGGACGACACACACACAGCTGAATACACTAATCACGCTCAGAGCTGAGAACTATCTCACAATCACTATCATCCAATCACACAGTCCTTATAAGCCTTGGACTTTCTCTCTGTGATTGCAGAGTATTGTTTAGCGTATCATAGCGAAAGCTGCTCTACGGAGCCCTCAGTTATCATAGCCTTGCCTTGCGTGTTTTCCTTTTTTTTTTTATATCAGCCCGCCTTTCCTGGATTAACCCTTTGCTTTACCGTTCGGACTCTGTTTGTACCTCGTTTTGATTATTGCTTGTGTACCTGGATTATCTCTCTGCCTTGCCCTATTGGATATTGTTCGCCGATCGTCGACCCGTGCTTGCCCTAGGATCTCTCTTGTGTCTTGCCCATGCCATATCTGTTTCCCTGTGTATTGACTATGTTTATAAATAAAGCTTTGCACATGGATCCGCAAATCTCACGTCTTGTTCGTCCCGTTACGCTGGGCAACTTTGGGCAATGTTGCTGTCAATGGGCAACCAGGCGAGACACAGGACCCACGACCGATCTAAGTACCCAAATAGAAATTTGCTACCTATTCTTAATGGAAAGTGCCCAAACAACATTGCTCAAAAAAAGTTGCTTGGAAAAATTGCTCAAAAAGCTGCCCCGTGTATCATCAGCCTAAGGCTCTAATAACTGTCATTTGGAACTGAAATTTAAAGGATTTTTTATCAAAAATTCAGCTTGGAACGATCATACTGCGTCGTTATTGTTTTCTTTATTCAAATGTGCGTACCAGTCTGTCTGGAACAAACACAGGCAGGCGGAGTGATATAACCAGTGAAAAGTCAAGTGCTGCTTGGAACGCTGCTTAACCAATCAGATTTGAGGACCGGAACTAATGGAGCATTAGCGTTATGTCGGAATTCCTGTAATTAGGAAATGAGAGTTGGAGTTCTTAGAAAATTCCAAGTTTCCAAGTTGTAATGAGTTCTATGAGGACGTCAGAATCTCATAGTTATGGTAAGTTTCTTACAAAAAAATGCTAAAATCTACTTATATCTTATGCCAGCTCTGATCTTATGAAATGGACTGTTTATTAAATTTGATGTGAAGCAAAAATTTGTTATTGGTTAAAAAACCGAGTAAATAAGAAAACTTAACTGAATGTAAAGTTTTGGAACAGTTTGTCTTTAATCCTTTTGGTGACTTCCTAATTTGCCATGAAAGCTGTGCTATAAACAGAGAGCATGACAGCTGGAGTCACTCAACTCTTACCATAGCCCATCAGTACACACACAAAACAGGCTGTTTTGAGGACATTTCTCTCAAAGGCCACACAAACACACAGATATGGACTAATATGAATCTGTATTTGGCACCTCCTCTTGCGAAAAGAGGAGTAACTGAGGAAAAATATGATCCAAACAGTTCTTCCCTCCTAATTATGTCTATGTGTGTGTGTGTGTGTGTGTACTGGTATATATGGTTTACGAGGACACAAATGTTCATAATGACATGGGTACTACAACATAAACATGGTTTATGAGGACAGTTCCTGTGTCCCCGTAAAACAAAAGGCTTAAAAAACATACAAAACTGAGTTTTATGAAATTCAGAAATTGCCAGTAGTCTCTTGTGAGGGCTAAGTTTAGGTGTAGGGTGATAGAAAATACAGTTTGTACAGTATAAAAACCATTACGCCTATGGAGAGTCCCCGTAAACCACAAATTGAGGTATGTTTGTGTGTGAGTGTGTGTATGTGTGTGTGTGTGTGTGTGTGTGTGTGTGTGTGTGTGTGTTTTAAATGTCAGATTTTGCACCACTAATGAAGAGTAGTTCTGTGCTGTTGGATGCGTTGAGGCTTGTTTGTATTGGCCCGGTCCCAGTATCTTATCAAGACTGAAAATTAATTGTTGCTTCATCGCTGGATTGCCCTCATTTTTAATCTTCTTTTCTTCCTTTCCAACAGATAATCTGCTCCACTGGCACACATTAAACTCTGCTGTCATCCATCTCCATAAAGAGACACTCTGAGATGAAACACCCGTACAATGTAATAGTTGAAAACCCAGTGCAATAGAGAATCTATCTATCTATCTATCTATCTGTCTGTCTGTCTGTCTGTCCGTCCGTCCGTCCGTCCGTCTATTATGGATAATAAAAAGTAAGTAATAAATGAATGATAAATAAGGTAAACATAGTACAAATAAAAAGGTAACCAACATTTTAGCTCACAATTCTGACTTTTTTTTCATGCAAGAAATAAACTCATAATTGTGACATAAGGACATAGAATTGCGAGATATAAAACTTCTGAGAGGAAGTCTGAATTGTGAGATGAAATCATAATTTCAGGACAGAAAAAGTAGGAATTGCAAACTAACAAGTTGCAAACAATTTACTTTTTAATTTATAGAATAAGCCTTTTCCCACCATGAAAAAAAAAAAAAAAAAAAAAAAATATATATATATATATATATATATATATATATGTATGTGTGTGTGTGTGTGTGTATGTATGCACACACACATACAGTATAATGTTTATTTAAACTGTACATATATTTTTTGTATGTGTATATATATATATATATATATATATATATATATATATATTCATTCATTTGTAAATGAATGAATTAATGAATGAATAAATCAATTAAAATACAAACATTAATGGTTTAAAACTATCATAAATTAAGTGATTACATATTTCACTCAAACAGATGATTTATTAGAAAATCCTCTCTCTATAAGAGAAAGTGTATGTTTAATACAGCAACACGTGTCTCCTTAACACTGTACACAGTCCATGCAGGGTCCTCAACTCAATAAGGGTTGAGTCACTTTGACCTTTTCTCACTGTTGGCCAAGGTTCACACCTCTACGGAGCAACACTGTATCCGATTGTGGTCAACAGCGGCCGAGCGACACTCCCTGCTCCCAAACACCCAGGTCGCCTCGGACAAACAAAGCTCCTCAGAATGAGTTCCGGCACATGTGTCCCGACCAGGGAGTGCGGCAGAGGTTAGTTAGGCCCATTGCGAAGCCTCATGGAAGGGCAGAAGCCCTAGAACCTTCAAGAAACTTGAAACATCTGGAGAAAGCTACACATTTTTCAAGGCATGTTTGTATGGCTTAGAAGGCCTATTTAGAGGCTGTTTGCACACCTCCTAAAAGGGTTTGGGGACTTAATTAAAGATAATATCAAGAGCTAATGCTGTGTGCTAAGAACGCAGCTTCTCAAAAGTCTCCCAACTTTAAGAACCTCCTCGTCAGGCCCAGATTTGGACCAAATGTGATGTCTTTACTGTACATTTCTTTTCATTCTCATGATTGCCAGCTCTTTTGTTTAGCGCTCTAAACTCTTTGGGTGATCAAGAGTCGATACTGTCATGAAGCATTATACGCTCTCTTTTGTCATCATTTCCACAGCTTTTATCTAAAAATATCTCAGGAAGGAATAAAAACAAGGCTTCAGCAGAAAAGAGATCAGCCCCGTACCTCTCGGAAACGCTACAGCCTAAAATAGACTCGGTCTTCATAAAGACCTCCTTCTTTGTAGTCGCTGGAGCAACATCTGTGGGGCAGTTTCTTTTGGGAAAGAGCCGGGCAGTGAATCAAAGTGAGCAGAGATCTCCTGCGAGAGATGAGTGGGAGGACTTTCTCTCACACAATCTCTCGCTCTTTCCCCCCTCGAAAAGTTAGAAGAACCTGCAGCATTTGGGATGATTCTAATAAAAGCTCATTAAACTCATTATGTACTGCGGTATCCTAGCAAAACTAGTCAGGATGGATAGATAGACTCTGCGAGATGATAAAGCTTTGATGTTCTGATTTATTATTTAATTTGATGACTAATAAAAGGTCTGGCAGCCTCACTTCAAGGTCGCCGTATTCTTTTGGCTTAACACTTCGAAAGCTAATTATCCCACAGTTTAGTGTGAGGTGTGATCCAGTGTGACGACAGCAGGACGGACACGAGCAGTAAAGCAGTCAGACGGAGTGAGCGATGAACATTTAGAGCTGCTTGCGAGGGAAAAGTGCTCTGTTTAATGTATAGCATGACCAGACCATGAGAGAGACAGAGAAAAAGAGCAAGGGATGTACAGAGAGAGAGAGCATGAGAGCGGCAACAATGGATAGGAAAAAATTATAAAGGGATGAGAAAGAGGGAAAAAACTATCTATCTATCTATCTATCTATCTATCTATCTATCTATCTATCTATCTATCTATCTATCTATCTATCTATCTATCTATCTATCTATCTATCTATCTATCTATCTATCTATCATCTATCTATCATCAGGTAAGTAAATAAATAAATAAGGTAAAAAGTTTAAAAATAAGAAGTTAACTGCAACATTATCTGACAATTCTGACTTTTTTTGTTTTTTGTTTTTACAATTTTCTCAACATAGAATTGTGAGACAAGAAATCACAATTGCAAGAAAAAATGCAAAATAACAAATTGCAAATAACTTAGCACAAAAAAAGAATGTCATTCAAAGAAACCAATTAAAAAATGAATTAAAGTTCATGATTAAAAATAAAAATAAATGTACCTGTTTTTAAAACATTATTATTATTATTATCTAAAAATATATATAAAAAACACTTTTGCTTATAGAGAATAATCTGTTAACTTAGAATTAAAAAATAATGTGACTGGATGATAAAATATAAATAATTTGAAAATATTTTAATAATAATAATAATAATAATATCTGATCAAATATAAATTAGGTTATAAATAAATATCCATTGCATTTCTAATCCTCAAATGGTCTCTGGCAGCAGAGATGAGTTTTGCTATCAGTTTTTGTATTCATTATTTTATTTTATATTTTATTATATTTTATGAAAACAAATCAAAATGTTTAGCATGGTGATAAAGACTGGGTTATAAAAAGACCTAACACCTAATCGATTGTAAAGTTTTTGAAAAGCAGAATTTTCCTAGTTTTAAAACTTTTGTTTCATAGAAAGAAAAAAAATTTAATTCTGCCAAAAAAAATAAAATAATAAAATAAATAAATAAATAAACTGAATGAATGAATGAATGAATGAATAAACTTTGTTACTTGAAATAAATGTTACTTGAAATAAATGTTAAAAATCATGACACTATAGACCATGACATACTCATAGATCGATTACAAAACTATATGGGTATTCAAGGGCAGGCTTTACTTCGCTACCGCTTAGTTTATTTAAACGGGGAGTCATCTCAATTAAATCCAGTAAAGTATGGAGTACCACAAGGATCTGTCCTAGGTCCTCTGCTATTTTCAATATACATGTTGCCCCTTGGTAATATTATTACAAAATACGGGATTAGTTTTCATTGTTATGCTGATGATACTCAACTACATATCTCAACAAGACCAGATGAAACTTCTAAATTATCTAAACTAACAGAGTGTGTTAAAAATGTAAAAAATTAGATGACAAATAATTTTCTCCTAATTTTCTCCTATTAAATTCGGATAAGACAGAGATATTACTTATTGGACCAAAAAACATTACACAGAATCTCTTGGATTACAATTTGCAACTAGACGGATGTACAGTTACGTCCTCTACACTGTAAAAAAAAAAAGTTGACCTAACTCACAAAAATAACGCAACCTATCACATTCAACTTTTTAAGTTAACTCAACAAGCAACCGACAACTTAAAAACTTTAGTTCATCTAATGAATAAAAGTCAGTTTACTGAGTGTTAGAAGATCTGTTAGAGCAACTAAAGATGTTTTGGCATTTAGCAATGCAAATCTTTTTTAACAATTCTCTTTCTTTTAAATATATGTTTGTTTTTTTTCAAAGCCTTCTACATAAGAGTAGCATTTGTCTCTTAATACTAAAGGCAAATATTTATGTTAATAGACATATATACTAAACAAGATGCAATGAGATGCACATATACACTACCTCAGCACACGATTCTCAACCATGGTGAGGATCAACAAATTTTAAATCAGTAAAATATGAACTCTAATCCACATGACAGCTAACTGACAGTAACAACAATAGCAGGAGCATAAATTAAGCCAGTAAAATGTAAAACAATGATAATATTTTAGTAATAATTAACATAAAATGTTTTCAAGCTGCAATGCATGCTGGGAACCTGTGCAATGTTGTTCAATGTAAAATTGTTTGTTCAGATGACTCAATTTGAAAAGTTGGGAGAACATTTGGATATGTTGTAAATACTTACAACAAATACTTGAGTATCTAAGTAAGGTAAACAAAACAACTTTTGTTAGCGACATGCTTAGAGTATTTTTGTTCAGTTCACACAAAAAAATTAAACTGACTTCTACTAAAATTTCTTTGTTCAGGCTACTTTTTTACATTGGTTAGTAGAACTTTTCGAAAGTTGGATTTTTTACAGTGTACAGTCAAAAATCTGGGTGTTATATTAGACAGCAACTTGTCCTTTGAAAATCATATTTCCCATGTTACAAAAACAGCATTCTTCCATCTTAGAATCATTGCCAAGCTTCGAAACATGCTACCTGTTTCTGATGCAGAAAAGCTAGTTCATGCATTCATGACCTCTAGACTGGACTATTGTAATGCACTGCTAGCTGGTTGTCCTGCATCTTCAATAAACAAGCTACAGATAGTCCAAAATGCAGCGGCTAGAGTTCTTACCAGGTCAAGAAAATATGATCATATTACCCCAATTTTACAGTTTCTGCACTGGCTACCTATTAAGTTCCGGATCAGTTACAAAATATTATTACTTGCTTATATGGTCTTTAATTGTTTAACTCCTGCGTACCTAATTAGTCTTCTACCACGCTACAATCCAACCCGCTCACTAAAGTTGCAAAACTCTGGACTTTTGGTAGTACCTAGGATAGCAAAGTCCACTAAAGGAGGTAGAGCTTTTTCACATTTGGCTCCCAAACTCTGGAATAGCCTTCCTGATAACGTTCGGGGTTCAGACACACTCTCTCTGTTTAAATCTAGATTAAAGACACATCTCTTTAGCCAAGCATTCACATAATGCATCTTATAATCTTGTACTGCAGTTATATCTGTTGAACATTATTATTCTTTAGCTTGGGTTGAACAAAATCATTTTTGATTGGATGGAACAGCAGCTACGCTAATTATGTCTCTATTTTGATCCAACCCTTAAACGATCTGAGATGACAAACACCTGAGAACACCTGAGTTAATAGTGTTCATCATCTGTTTGATTACGTCATTAACTGATTTTTACATTTCTGCCATATGTACATCAACTTGACATAGTCACCACTGATAAACTACTACTAAATATATTGTAGAAGCTTGATTTCCTTTAAAGCTGCCTTGCAAAGATTTATATCATGAAAAGCGCTATACAAATAAACTTGAATTGAATTGAAATATAAAATTAAGAGTTTAAATTTATGTATAACTACCAAATAATAATATTTTTTTTTATTTAAACCTGATGTACTAAAATAATAAATAAAGGTTTAAAACTACAATGAATTATAAACTATAATAAATTAAAACAAAATAATCCCCAAGATATCTGAGTAAGAGGGGAAGGAGAGAAGTGGAATGTTTCACAGGGCGAGCGAGAGGTGTTGGAGTGATAAGGGAGGTGCGAGGCATGCAGGAGGTGATGAGAGGAGATCATGTGGAGCAGAAGAGCTTCAAGGCCTCTTCTTTGAAGCCGTCATCATGCTAATTGAAACAGCATTGTGGGCACACGGGGAAGATCTGGATCACATTCACTGCCTTTTATTCAATTTGGCTCATCAGAAGGGGTGCGTCTTACCCCACCTATCTCTTTTTTTCTCCCGTTTCTCTCAGCACATGGCCATAAGTCACGCAGCTCCCCTTTTGCCCCTGACGTGTTGGCCCTTCCGAAGCCCTCTGGGATTGAATTTCCCAGCTTCAGAGAGATTCCCATCCGAGACAGTGCAGGTTGACATGCCACTTCTTCACGCTTCTCACCTTGGACTTGAAAGCACCTCCAGATTTACTTTCAAGGACCCGCATTGAAGATCTTTGACCACGCACTTTCTAATTCAAACAAATGAGAGCGGGGCAGCCGCAGAGGGCTTATCACTCACTGGCAAGGTGTTTCAGACGAGATGCGACTGGCCCGCTGATAAAAACTAAGCGCTTTGAGTGGGCAGTTTGAGTTTGATGGGAGAAAATAGGGACGTAATCATCTGGAAAATAATTTCTTACACATAATGCTTTGTATTCACCAGGGTTATTACTGAAAAAAATAAAAAATAAATAAATTATCTTTCATTAAAAAATTGCTAGTAAATTTCACAATTATTAACAAAGAAAGGGCAAGTAACACATTGAAGTAAATGATACATCTTCAAGTAAAAAGACAAAAATACTATTTTCTTGTAAAACATACTCCAATAATCTTTTTTTTTTTTTTTATAATCTTGAAAAAAACATTAGAATAAAGTATTTTAAAAATATATTTTATTTCAGATGGTTGCCAAGGAAACATTTACGAATTTCTCGTTTTCATTTAGTTTGATGAGTAAAATAACTAAAATTGAAAATGTATATATGTGTGTATATATATACATACAGTCATGGCCAAAAATATTGGCACCCTTGGTAAATATGATCAAAGAAGGCTGTGAAAATTAATCTGCATTGTTAATCCTTTTGATATTTTATTTAAAAAAAATTCACAAAAATCTAACCTTTCATTGGATAATAATAATTTAAAATGGGGGGAAAAATAATTTTGAAATAAATGTTTTTTTCTCTAATACACATTGGCCACAATTAACGGCACCCTTTTATTTAGTACTTTTTGAAACCTCCATTTGCCAGTTCAGCAGCTCTAAATGTTCTCCTATAATGCCTGATGAGGTTAGAGAACACCTGCCAAGAGATCAGAGACCATTCCTTCATCCAGAATCTCTCCAGATCCTTTAGATTCACAGCTCCATGACGGTGCTTCTTCTCTTCAGTTCACCTCACTCATTTTCTACAGGGTTCAGGTCAGAGGACTGGAATGGCCAGCAGAAGCTTGGTTTTGTGCTCAGTGACCCATTTTTGTGGTGTTTTTGAGGTTTGTGTTTGGATTATTGAACGGTTGGGAGATCCAAACATGGCCCATTATAATATTTCTAACAGAGTCAGTCACTTATTGATTTTTTATCTGTTGGTATTTGACAGAATCCATGATGCCATGTGTCTAAACAAGATGTCCAGGACCTCCAGCAGAAATATAGGCCCACAACATCAAAAACACAGCAGTATATTTCATTGTACACATGGGGTACTTTTTATCCCTGTGTTCACCAAACCCATCTTGAGTGTTTGCTGTTAAGAAGCTCATTTTTTAGTTTCACCGGACCATAGAAGCCAGTCCCATTTGAAGTTCCAGTCGTGTCTGATAACTGAATATGCTGTAGTTTGTTTTTGGATGAGCTAGGAACATTTTTCTTGAAACCCTCCCGAACAACATTGGCTGATATAGGGGATGTTTGACAGGTTTTTTTTAAGGTTTTCTGACCCCGAGACTCAACTATTTTCTGAAATTCTCCAGCTGTGGTCCTTGGAGAGTCTTTAGCCACTCAAACTCTCCTTCTCACCGTGCATTAGGACGATATAGATACACGTCCTCTTCCAGGCAGTTTTGTAACATTTTATTGGAAATTCTTAATTATTGCCCTGATGGTGGAGATGGGAATTTTCACTGCTCTAGCTCTTTTCTTAAAGCCACTTCACTAATTTGTGAAGCTCAATTATGTTTTGATGCACATCAGGAATATATTCTTTGTTTTTTCTCATTGTGATGAATGATTAAGGGAATTTGGGCTTTGTTTTCTCTCCTATTTATATTTCTGTGAAACAGGAAGCCATGGCTGATTAATTTCATGTTCATAATCACCCTGGAGTACTCAAAATTGTGAATATGAATGGGAATATACTTCAGAGATATTTTACTCATAATAATTTCTAGGGGTGCCAATAATTGTATCCAACATGTATTTGAGAAAAAAAATATATATTTCATAATGATATTTCTCCCCAATTTCTGCACTATTTGGCATGATTTCCAAAATGTTTTGTAATACTGTATAAAATTGCAAAATCATTTGTATTTATATTTTCATCATAATATACAAACAAACTTTGTCCGATGATTTCCATTTTATTAAATATCATATGGTGCGACCATCAAGGAACTACCATTTTGGGACTTTTATGTTGAAATCCATTCAAAGATAATAATGATATAAGGTCTCTTTGTCATTTGGAGCAACCACTCATCATGTGGTGCGACCAATTATAACAATAACTGTTTAAAAATAAAAAATAAAATATCTCATTTTGGTGGTTGAAATATGAATCACTGCTACAGTATGCTTAAGTGAATGGTATTTTTAAAACATTTATATCAGTTTTATGCAATTTGCAGGAAAAATAAATCTGTTAACTACATTTAAGAAGGCGACTGAAATTATAGAACAAAAATAAGAGATCATTATTTTCAAAAACTCAAATTAAAAACAAATACTTTGTTTCTAAACACTTTGATTACTGAGAACATTTTTAAAAAATGTTGAACATGTTAAGGAAATTATTTAAATTTAATATAAATCATGGTCGCACCACATGCCATGTTTAAGGCTACGGCCAATTCATCTAGATGAAAAAAACACTAAATTAACTTAATTTTAAATTTGAATATGAATTTGTGTACACAATATTTTTTGTATTTAAAATTCGAAAATCCTTATACGTCAATGACCCATATATATAAACCTAAAACAAAAACTGGAATTAAAACAGAAAATATAAAAGTAAAATATTAAAAACTATAATAGTGTCTCAAAACAACAGTGGTATTCAAGCACATAATAAACAGAGAGATGTGATTACACAACTGCCCCTTCTGAGTATGTATGTTGTTTTCTCAAACAAGGCCAGATCAGATCATAAAGAGGACAATCCAGGCTTTCTCTTGCACTATATTCTGTCACACACAGGTGGAGTCTATCTCAAATACACACATGAATATACAAACACAGGTCATGGCCACCCAGGCCTCGTCATTTTGTGTTCATCTGCTCAAAGCGACGCAGCTGTATTTAGGAACCTCGGATGATAAATAGCCTCTTTTCTGCTCTCCTTTCTATCCAAAACTCATCCTAACTCAGCAGCACATCATCGCTCCGCCCCAAAACTGCCTACCTCCCACCAGCAGCATTAAGAGGGACCTTGGACAGTATTTCCAAACAAAAACCTCTCCCTAAACCTCTCCCTGATGCTCTCCTCCTCTCCACGGCCCAGCAACCTGCTGGACAGACGTGACCAGAGGAAATCCACTCATTGTGACCCCCATCGGCTGCGCTCTTCCTCTTCCTCTGTATATGGACATGTTCCTCCAGGGCCTGACCGAATCAGCGCAGGCTGCTGGACACTGACGGAGGAACTGGGAAAACTCATTCGCTCCGCTTCCTCTTCATTGTTACGCGGTCATGTCCAGGAAGAGCTAGTGTGAATAACTGATATAAACAGTACCGGTAGCTCACATCATGTGCGTAAAAACAAAATGTGTAAAATGTGCCTAAAGCTGTCAAAAAGTCTCATATCAGGAAAACTGACCATTTTATAACATTGAATATTCATTTTTATTTGTCAAATAAATGAATAAAAAAGTTAAAAGATTTTTTTTTCTAATTATTTTATTTACTTATGCTATACTACAAATTATTGTCATTACTATTATTATAATTTTAAAAATGAGTAGCTTTGTGTTTTAGTGCGTGTGTGTGTGTGTGTGGGGGGGGGGGGGGGGGGGGGTAATGGTATAAAAGTGTTTAAAAAAATGTTTGAGGCCAACATAAATATAAAGATTGCATTAATGAACTTGACATGTTTGAAGAAATTTAAAAAGAAAATATTAATCATTATTATTATTATTATTATTATTATTATACAAATTATTAGGAGCTTTACTCAACATTTTGTGTCATTAAATCTAAATGTGTGCTTAAAATTTAAGTCTAAAAATGGGTTTTTAAGTAGTTTAAAAATATATTATTATTATTATTATTAAAAATATTAGTTGACATTTTTAGTTTAATTAAATCTAAACGTGAAGCCAACATAACGATTACATTTAGAAACTTAGCATGTTTAGTAAAATATTGCAAAACAAACAAACGGTAAATAAATAAATATAAACTAGCCTTAACACACACATTATCATCATCTTTTTTTGTAACTGATTCAAACATCGATTTAAAGGTTCATTAATGCAATTTCTTATCTGAATCTGAGTTGTCTGACATATTTAAACCAGAATTTGATTCAAAGAAGAACAGAAAAGAAAGTCTCCCCATATAAAGCCGCTGTTCCCGTAGGTCTGGATGGCTGGACACTTGTCAGATGTGGAGAGCGCGCGGACTGGTTTTGGAGGAGCGCAGTGATTGGGGAGGGTGGGACTCCAGCAAGTGCGCTTTATCCTTCCTCTCCAAAGACGAGCCAGGTACAAACACCAGCTGACAGCCAGCCCACCGCCAACAGCCTTCAGCGACTCCAGCAAATCACGGTAAGAACAAAGTTTGTTTCTATCCTCGATCGATTAGCTGTAGTAGTTCGCGCTCGTGTTCAGGACCGTCCGCGCCGGAGCTGCGCTCTGAACTCACTCTGGACCGGGAAGAATCGCGCAGTTATTCAACAGAACATGATCATACTGACGGGGAACGATCCATCTTTTTACGACGAGCTGATTTTGCAATGTTTTGCAACTTTATAGCTTCAAATATGACTTTTAAATCCATATATATATATATATATATATATATATATATATATATATATTTTTTAACTGTATGAGGAAAGAAAAAAAAAACCGTTTAAGATGTTTTCAGTTTTACATTCTGCATTGTTGCCTGTATGGTTAAAATGTCATTATAACGTAAAATTTAATATAACGTCAAATTGATATACAAAAACAAATATAGCAAACAGAAAGCAGATTAATTATTATTATTTAATCAGTTAAATTGTGTTATTGCTGAATAGTGATGTTCATTGTGTTGAATGAGAGTGTTGTGATAACCTCTGGAAGATCCATCTGTGACAGTCACCTCAACCTTTGACTCGGAGGAACATCAGTTGCCAGACTCTAAGCACTTCAAGATGTTCACTCTCTCTCTCTCTCTCTCTCTCACACACACACACACACACACACACACACACACACACACGCATGCTGCTGTTTTAGGTGAATCCTCAGTTGTTGGCCAGCTTGTCCATGTGCTCATCATGAAGTCGCTCCAGAAACAGAATCCTCACAGCTGGGCTCCGGCTCTCTCTCTAATGCCCGCTCTAGTAAACAATGATAAAGGGATGGCAGTAAGGAGACACTGACAGAATGAGAGGGGAGGGTAGAAAAGGAGGAGTAAGAAACAGACGCCAAACTCTGGTCTGTTTCTGAACTTTATTGCTCTGTATTTGATCAGTGTAATATTCTTACATTCTAAAAAATGCTGGGTTAAATACAACGCAATCGCTGGGTTTGTCCATACTTGTATTTAACCCAGTGTTGGGTGTAACACGTTACTGAGTAACTGTATGAAATTACTTATCCACTGAAAAAGTAAAGTAAGGGATTACTGTTCATTTTTAGGTAATTTAATTACAGTTACTTATAAAGTACTTGCATTACATACAGTAAATAATTTCAACAGTTCTAAAATCAATATTGAATTTGAAATGTAAATTTACCGTCTAAAGATAAAATTGAATTCAGTGGCTTTAACCCTCCTCACGCCGGCTCGTTCACTTTCAGATTGCCCTGATTCACAGAGAAACCTTACATACTCAGATACATATAAGACTAAAATCAATTGAATCTAAAAAGCTTGAATTTTACTTTTAATGAATTCAAATCAAAAACTAATATTTCTGATTATGTAATCCATATGAAACTAAAGCGAGGTACAGTCTTTCCTGTATCTGAAAACCTGAAGTGTCTACTTTTAAATGAACGAATTCAAATCGAAAATGAATATTATCTGATTATGTAGGCCTAATCCGTATGAAACTGGTAGACTACAGTCTTACCCATATCTGAGCTCATTATATGAAGTCACCTGCACGCAAACGCCCTCACTTAGACGCACACACACAAAAAGACAAGATCAATCTAATTTTTTATCACTTTTGACAGAAGACCTACTATGATGAATTTACCTCATAAGAACAGCGCGATCTGACATGACTTTATTCAGCCGAGAAAATCATTTCTGTAATTGATTCTTACCTACATTAACGTGTTATTTTTACATAAACCTGTACGGATTTTACTAGTTGGGCTTTTCCTGAACATCTTGCCAAACTGAAATGTATTGTTTAACTTTTAAGTGTATTTGTAAACCAAAGAAGGTTACATTTTTATACAAATGTTTAAGTATTACAGTTGTTTTAAAGCTAAAAGGCTAAACTATTCTATGTTTCACTCAAATTGAAAGAATAAAGAGTTTAATTTCTATTAAGGTTATTCTATTAAGCTGGACATCTTCTATTAAGGGCTTTCCTGTAGCTCAAATAGTAGAGCATGGCGCTAACAACGCTAAGGTCATGGGTTCGATTCCCAGGGAAAGCAAGAGCTGATAAAATGTAAAAACTGTAACTTGAATGCAATGTAAGTCGCTTTGGATAAAAGTGTCTGCTAAATGCATAAATGTAAGGTTTACAGGGATTTTAAGATGTAGCCTAATTAGCAATTTGAATAATTAAGTTACTTATTGAGTAACTAAGTTATTTTTCAGAGAGAGTAATTAGTAATGTAAATACAATATTGATGAAGTAATTAGTAACTGTAATTAATTACTTTTTGAAAGTAATTTACCCAACACTGATTTAACCCAACATTTTTTATAGTGTAGGTTAGTATTTTTACTACTATTTAATAATAATTAATCGTATTCTATTGAATAAACCAATTAATCATTCAGTTTATTGATTGATTGGTTCATTGACTGATTGATTGTATTTTTTAAATATTACTGGCTGACAAACAAACATTTTTGGCAATTATTTGTTATTTTCAAAATGTATATTTTATTTAATAATATTAATGTATATATCAGTATATTGCATATATATATATATATAGCTGGAAAAATTTATTGCAGAATTTGTTTTTTTTTTCAGCAATAAAGTGTTTATTTCTCTTGCTGTCTCGTTATCAGTACCACTGAAGGAGCTGTATCAGCTGACCACTATTTTTATTAGATTATACTTATTTACATGGAAGTAAACAATGGCACAGTCAAAGTCTTTTCTTTTAAAGTCATGCAAATTTACGTACGATGACTCTGCTTAGATTTATCTGATCACCACTCAGTCCGGTTGATTAAGACACACTTAAGCAACATAACTTTGCAATAGAAGAAGACTCTATCGCTTCACCATCCGTTTCCACCCTTCTGCTGCGTTTGGCTCACATCATGTCATCTTTAGCTTTGAGTGGCAGGTTATTTCTAATCCAGGTTGGTGGAGCTCATTTCTAGGATAAACAGTGTGAGATTGATTGAGGTCCTCACCTCTCGTGTGTGTGTCTTGTCTGCAGGCCTCCATCACGGCAGCTCCAGCTCGTAGAATGAGTTACTACTTGGATCCAGTTTCCTCCTGTCAGGCTTTTCAACCGCCTGACTGTCTGGGTGTAATGGTAAGACCTCCACCTTCCACTATAAATCACCTCTGTTTGGCCTGAGCTGCCCACTAGCCATGTGTCAGAAACAAGTGAACACACACACTCCTGCTTATTACAGCAAACTCAACCTCAGAATCTGTTGGCATGATATTCAGTCTCACTTTTCTGAGTTAACAGCATTTGTTGCATAAAGTTGATTAATACACAAGTTAATTTCCACTTGTCCCTTCTTTTGGGACAAAGGACTGATAAAAAGTGTCTTGAATGCACTGGTAGTTGCTTCAGATAAAAGCATCTGCCAAAAATATCAATGCAAATTTATCTTCAAAAAAGCAGAAATCTGTTTTACAGAAAGGAACTTTCAATAGAATTGAATGGGGCCAGTCCGTAAGCATTAAGATACTCACATTTTCGGTAGTATAGCCACAAGATCTTTTTTGTGCAACATTTTACTTTGTTGGCATTAAAACTTAATGATGTAACCACTGAAACCATAAAACAACTGTAAAATTGAGCATTTAAATAGTTTATATACAGCTAATAATTTAAATATAGCTAACATAGTATAAAAAAGTTTTATGAGAAAAGTTAGTGTATGTATTTGTTGAAAAAATGTAGACTAAGCATGAAATAAATAAAACTGTGCCAGTGTCTCATCGTAATATTAATTTGTTGTTGTTGTTATTATTATTATTATTATTATAATTGCAATCAAATGAAATACCACAATTGCTGTTGATTTAGCTTAACTTTTATTATTAAAGCCCTAATTAATTATATATAATATATATTAAAGGGATAGTTTACCCAAAAATTAACATTTTGTCATCATTTACTCACCCTCATGTTGTTTCAAACTTGTATGAATTGCTTTCTTCTGCTGAACACAAAAGAAGATACTTTGACAAATGTGGGTAACCAAACAGTTGCTGGTAGCCATTGACTTCCATATAATTTTTATTTATTTTCCTTCTCCATGGAAGTTTTGTGTTCAGCAGAAGAAAGCAATTCATACAGGTTTGAAACAACTTTAGGGTGAGAGGTTTCATTTTTTGGTGAACTTTCCCTTTAAATGAAAATAAATGTTATATATATATATATATATATATATCATTCAGTTCAATCAAAACATATCCTTAATATTCCAGCTCTATCACCTCAGGTTTCTTGCATCCAGGTGTTTCATACACATTTGCTATTATCTGAGCAGATGCAAAGGTGAATATCAATGTGATTTCAGTGGCATTAAATGAATGTGAACCCGCAGGTGACACCGAATCTGCCCCTGAATGCAGAATGGTGTTTGCACGCAGAACGCTGCGTGTGACTCCAGAGCTACAGGTTTTTCTCGACTCAATTTAAACAAAACGCACAATACAAAGGGTGGGGAAGAATTAGTATGGGAATGCTTAAAGGGAAAAACATTTACGTCTTTTTAACCCCCATCCACCCCGTCTAGAGGTCAGAGGGGTTAAGGTAGTTTGTTGGGCGCTTGTAAAAGAGAACATTTTAACAGTCCTGGCGAGGAGTCGGGCCGGGGCACATTGGGATTCTGCACAGGTGAGTGCAGAATCAAAGGTGTCTAATAAAGATTCAGGCAGGACATTCAGGCATCAGTATGCACAGACAGGGCTGTTAGTGTTTGAGCCGGAAAGGGTCGCATGCTAATCCGCAGCCGACCCATCCTCCTCATGCAGGGACTCACCGTACAGCTAATCTGCTCAGGTGGCCTTGTGGCTTTTGAAATCGAGACGCTTGTCTCCCACTACGGTCAAAGGCTATGCGGAGGGGGCTTCCCTCCTGGTTCATTCATTTGCATGCGCTGAAGAACAAAAGACATTCTCTGATCTCATCTCTCCCCCTGAACATCCCCTCCACCCCTCGCTCGCTCATGAAGACGAGTGAACTGAGGAAGACAGGCAGATATTGTCTGTGTCATTAGCACTACAGACTAAAAGAACAAGATTGCCTGGTGTTATTGTTTCTGCTTAAGTATCTGTTGACAGGACACACTTCATTTATCCTGAGGGTCGCATAAGAGCATTCTATAAAAATCCACTTCATCATGAAATCCACTTTTCAAATGCATCACATTTGCTTTCCTGTTCATTGGGTTTCAAAGTATGGTGGAAAAAAAGCGTTACTGTACCTCTAGGATTTGGAACTGGGTCCACGAACCATTAAAACAAATAAAATAAAATAAAGTTAATCAAAAAATTTAAAGTGTAACCAGTGTAGTTATTTCAGAATGAATGATGCTTGAAGTGCAAGCAGAGCAGTTCAAATTGCATAGTTTGCTTGCTGTTTAATAATAATTTGAGACGGGCAGCTCCAGTAGTAAGATTGAAGGATTTATCTATCAGGATTTAATCAGGATTTATTTATGTCACGGAAATGATGTAAACCCTAATAGTCCATTTACAATTAATTTGTACCTGTGTTGTATTATGCTGTATTACGCCGTGGACGAGCGCTTCTAAAATTAATGAATGGATGATTCAATTGCGGGCGCCATCTTCTGGCGAGACGTGGGAATTCATTCGGCGCTTGACTCTAGCATTGCATTCTGGGGATTCTCTAGCCGTTGAGTGTACATCGGTTGTACACTCGTTTTTGCGGTGCATTGTGGGATTGAATGAGTGCACGCGAGAACGTCCACTATGGTTTCGAACACCACTTAAAATGGATGTCCCCTCAAATAGTGCACTATTTGAGGGTATAGGGGGCGATTTCGGATACAGCCCCTGTAATCTATTTAGCAAACAAATGATTCTTTAGAGTCGTTTCCTTTACACAAATCAAAACACATACAATGCAACTAGCGTTATCAAATTCACGAAAGCTGCTTCTTATTATTTTTTTCCTGCATTATCAGCATTATTTTATAAAATTAAACAAATTAAATATCACCATGTCTTTGTTTGTTTCAGTACATTTCATGCATTTGACAGATGCATGCTTTTCAAAGCAATTTACATTGTTTTTGATATAGATTTTATTAGTTAAATATAGTAAAGGCCAATTATGATATTGCAAAAAAAAGTAACGATTTTTACAATAATTATGCATTTGGCAATTAAGTTGCATTCCTTTTTCTTTGTTTTATGCTTTAAAAGTTTTCAAAGCAGAGGTAATGGAACTGTTAAGGAATCTGAATCGTTATGAGGAATCTGATCCAGAATCATTCAATTCTTTACAATCCCCATCTTTCCTCTTTGTACATCGTCACGTTGTCCCACTAATGTCCCGCTCATCATCAGATATCCCAGCTCCCTGATTTAACCATGTCAGTGGGTTCAGGGGTGGCATTGCCCTTTGTGACCCTCCTGTACCCCATAAATCCTACAGCCGTCCTCCCTACTTCCTCCTCAACAATCATCTATATCTCTCTCCGCTCTCGACTTCTCGTCTCCGCTCCCCATGACTCCAGCGAGGGACGTTCAGACAGCCTAAGCACGATCCTCCAATGAGCTCAGCTCTATAAAGCTGCTGCCAGGTCTCGGCTGATAACCACAGTCTTAACTCATCAGCAGGTTTATCAGATGGGCAGTCGGTCAGGCTGCGGACGCCTCCCTTCATGAAGGTAGAAGGAGGTATTGGAGGTAGAAGATTTTGGATTATGTGTAAGTTATAATGTTTGTTATGCTATAACAATGTATGTTAGTAAAACATGCTTTTTGTTTTGACAAAAACATTTAAAATAAAATGGCTGGACTCTTGTTGTCCCTTTAACTTTACAGATACAATATCTTCAAAAAGCACGAGAGCTGCTCTAAACGAACTCCAGCCTGTGGCAGCCACTTGTCAAATTATTATTTGCACCACTACCAGCCACGCTCAACACTTTAGTCTTGATGAATCATATCAAAGAAAGCTTGCAGCTTCTTCGAAATGGAAAGAAGCTCTTTTTTTTTGCAGACAGATAACATTTCAAACAAATAATCTAGAGCAGACGCATGCGATCGCCCTGCATTAATCCTGATTTATTCACCACAAAGATGCTTTAGATGTGCTGATACCAGTTAACCTGTTCCTGTACCCAGCAGTGAACATCATGACATGAATCAAAACCCCATTGAAAATTGGACATGATTTTTGAGGCATGCGTGCAGCGGCAGATTTCATATCAGGTTTCTAAAACAAGAGTGCAAAACAATCTCCTCCAAACTGAAGGCCCGTTACGCTTTGGTCACAAAAACTGCATTGTTTCATCAATCTTAAACATTCTTTCCAAGAAGTTAACCGAGACTGTCAACAAGCTGAGGACAATGCCTATTTACTCTCTACACATATCTTCTACACAATTACATGTGATGGCATGTGCTTTTGGCCAAAGGAAGTTGATTTGGCTATTTCAATGGACCTTTATCTGCCACAAATTGTTTTGTAAGAGGTATTTTCCCTCAGAAAGAGCCTCAGAAGCCCGCAGATGAAGGACTGTTTGTGGATCTGTTGGCATCTCCTCGCAGAGGAGGATTTGGGAGATTGAGTGGCTAATGCTTCTGTGTGTTTACCGGATCTTATTTTTGAGGGTATTAAAAGGTCAGAGTTGATCCTGGATCAGTTTTCTTTCTGCAAAACATTCTATCTCTGACCTCTGATTCCAGAATACTGATTGTTATTTTAAATGTAAACACTGTACCCTATAAATAATCATCCATTTGTTTTGGTTTGAGCATAGTTTAAGTTCTTAAGTTATGATTTTTTTCTTTTCTCTGAGACAAAAGAGCTTGACATACTAGCAAAACAAACCAAATGTTAGATTTTAATTTTTTTTGCATACCCTAAAGGCAGAGCTGACACAAATTAAAAAATAAAATAAAAACTTTACTAACATTATAAGAGATCTTCATGAAAATAAAAACAAAAAAATGGTTATGACCCTGTGAAGGAACCAGTTGATTCAGCAAAGTTCTCTGCTAGTGTCTCTCTCTTTCATTTTCTTTCTTTTTTTTTTTTTTTTTTTGACTGTCTGACTTCCCTTTCTCCTGGCCTGACGTCAGAGTCCCACCGAGATCAAAAGAATAAAACTGCTTCTCAAGCGCTTTGCTTCAACAGAAACTCGAGCTGCCTCGGGCCACACAGGGAATTTCATATGTAAAAAAATCTTTGCCGTCCACCGATGGTAAGCGGTCATGAATGAAACTCCTTGAAAGACAAAAGACCTTTGACACAAAAAGGGTTTAGATATAACTTTCTATTACTATGCTGTGTTTAAAGTGAACTGCAAATAATCCAGTCATCTCTGTGGCTTTCCCAAGTAACAGCAGCATCCCAGCTTTGGCTTCAGTAGTTTGTGTTGTGTTTGTTTCTGTAGAGGTCGAGTGGAGGGATGGCAGTGACTGTGCTTCCTCAGATGCAGCCTCCCGCCGTGTGTCACCCACAAAACCCAGCTCCACCCAGACCCCTGTACGGCCAACACATCACCCTGCAGGAGGTGCCCCACGGACCAGAGCTCAGCCCCAGCGGTAAGACAAAACATGCTGTGTGTGTGTGTGTGCTGGAATGAGTGTTTGAGGGATATTAAAGAATCAAGGCCAAGTTTCTTAATGTATATCTTCTGATTTATAAAATAAAGGCTGTTTGAACAATCATCGACATTTTTTTAATAATTTGTCCAGCATTTACCTTTTATAGATTATAAAATTTAGTAAACATAAATAAAATAAACATTATATATAAAATATAGAATAAAGTAACATTAAATAAACAACAATAATAATAATAATAATAATTACAAATCCATTTGTTAATCATAAACATTTGTAAAATTAAATAAAAAAAATAACACATTATTATTAATACCATCAAATATTACCTTTCTTAGATTATAAACATAACATTTTTTAAAGTAAACATTAATATATTTCCTTTATATTTTGTTTATTTTATACATTATTATTTTTTTATTTTTTTATTTAGACATTATTATATTACTATTATTTTATTTTGCACAATTCATAGGTTTGTATAATATCCAAATCTTATTATTATTATTTTAATTATACCTATTATTTAGTGGCTCTGCTTAAAATGAAAATTAAATACTAAAATTAAAATACAATTTCTTTACTTTTCGGCTGACATCACAAATCCCTCTTACTTTTTTAACCCCTCCCCTTTGTCCTGGAACGTAACGCCCACTTTTCTTTGTCCAATCAGTTCCTGATCGCTAAAATCATTCCATCCAACACTATCTCTTAAAAATTCAGTTTCACTCTGAAAAGTCATATTTGAGACATAAACCGGGTGGCGAGCAGTTGATTGTAGAGTAAAGAAAAAAACGCATGACTCAGAATGAGGTCAATACACTCTTGACACAATGTAAAGTTGAGGCCTGTTTGGCGTAAAACAGATCTTTGTGTGTGTGTGTGACTGTGAAACGTGCATGTGCGCAAACACACACTTCAGATTTGAGGAGGAGGAAACTGTGAGGCATCTGGTAAAAGCATCTCTTTGGGGGTCAATGTCCCCGTCGTCCCCCAGAGAACAATGTATTCTCTGCCACACTCAGTGCATGTGTGAGTATGTGCGTGTTTTTATTTGTGTGTGTGACGTTGGATGGAGGAGGTGACTGCATGCTCTGGATTTTTTGTCCAGGACATTTTTTTTTTTAATGTTTATTCAGAATGAGAACATTCCTCCCAGTGTTTGACATCAGCATCCCTGCTTTTCAAAACGCCAAAAAAGCAGCGGCATGCGCCATCTGTATGTGCATGTATGTGTTGGGATGGATCCAGCAGTGGCACCAACTATCGCTTGACACCTCCCCAAACGGGACACAAGGCCACAAGGGTACAAGGGCGCGAGGGCTCAGCAGCGGCCGTCCTTTTCCCAAGCCTCAGGGTCCCTGGGGGATCAGGCCGGGATTTGCTGATGTTTGTTGCTGGAGCCACTCACTGAAAGCCTCCAGCTTGGCCTGAGTACGTTGCACCATCATAAAAAACGTCAACTGGAAAAAAACGACCTCTTGAACTCTTTCCTCAGAGGTGATGCATGTGAGCGCTGCGAATGCTCTTATGTTTGGCGTTTTATTTAATACGACGGGCCGTGTGTTTAGAGAGCTTTTGGAGGCCGGCAGAATCCAGAGATCGTTTTTTTAGTCATGGGTGAGGCACGGTTTAGTCAAATCTAAAGCGAAGGAGCTCGCCTGTGTGAGCCGGTAACCTCAAAACACACTCTAGAACTGTCATCCAAGCCACCGCGTGCAAAAACCGTTGGACTGCTACAGCTGCTAGTCAGAATGAAACAGGCCACCCTCCTGTCACCCAGAAGCTCTCGTCTGGAGCAGTTAGTGTGACTTTTTACCTTATACTTTGATCTTAAGTCATCAAGCACATGCATGAGAGCAGTTGGAAGCACATAAAATTAAAAAAAGTGTCAATTTGTCACTTTTTGTGGCCTATAATTAAATACATGACATACACGTTTCAATAAAAAGGATATTAAGTATATTTTAGTTTACATAAATGCTAAAACTTTAACCATATTTCAAAGACAACAGAAGCAGTTATGAAACTATACTGTATGAAATCCTACTTAAGTGGGTCAAAACAAGTTCATCTAACTGCATTTAATATAAACTCAGAATAATACATGTTCATTTAATTATAAATAGCATGCAGTTATTGTCCGAAAACATTGCATTCATTATATTTTGAAGTTATTTTTTTCCATATTAAGTAGGGAGGAATTCAGGTTAATTGGTACATTGTTCCGAGTCATCTCAATGGCAAAGTGTCCCAATTTACCTGAATTAATTTCATCTTTTTTTTGAAAGAGTAGGGGTGAATTCAGGAAAATTGGGACACTTTCTTCTTTAATGAAATTTGGCCATTAGTTTGTCATTTAAACACACATTTTGCGGCCTTTTGCACATATATTCAAATACACGACAGAAGCTTGACATATTTTAGTTTATCATGAATGCTTGTCAGTACATTGAGCAGTAATTTTAACCATATTTCATAGACAACAGTAGTAATTATGACACTACATAAAGAAGCACTCAAGTTTTACTTGGATAATACCAATATCTGTGATATTACTTGGATAATACCAATATCTGTGATTGGCAATATCACCCATAATTTGCCTGAAGTTTAGTATTTCTCAACTTTCTGACATTCTCACTCCCTTTACGCTCCACTGTCAATCCCACAATCCCTCACATAATTTGCTGATTAGGTCCTATGCTAGGCTGCTGGACCGGATGGCTGTTTATAGGAGCTGGATTACCCCCCACCTGTTGCAAGTCGTGTGTCTATGGTGTATTGATTATGTGCTTTTGTTGCTGGGGTGTTTTTTCTGTTCTCACACTGTACTCCCATAGGAGCATAGTCTGGGGGTTATTTTTTTCTCCCCTCCTTCCTCATGTTTAAGCTTTATTTCTTCCTCAATTCCCTGTCTTCCTGTCCTGTCTACCGCCTTGTCATATTGTATGTATGTTGTGTATGTATGGACAGGTTGATGGCTAATTTCGCTGGTACTTGTGACTAGTGACAATAAAGCGCTACTACTACTACTACTACTATAGAGAATGAATGGGAACCGCCCCCTCACACTCCGCTCTGGTAATGCACGCTTATTACTAATTTGGTAAATGACTTTATGATGTTAAGCGTTACCTCAGAGCTGACAGACTGTTTTTCGGTTTGGGATTACATCTGTTTTTCCGTCCCTTTCAGGACAGCAAAATCTTTCGGAAAGTTGTGACCAAATTTAGCTCCTTATGTAATTTCCAGTGAAAAGACTGACTAAAATTCTTTTGACTACATGATTTGGCTTTCCAGACGTAATTTTTTCCTCTGTCCTTTTTTAATACTACCCAATCAAGCTTATGATGTTTAACGAACTGGTGCATTATTGCTGCAAATGAAGGTGGAATTTATTCCATGACTATTAGAAGAGCAGGCCTGCATTTGGCTTCCAGGTGTGCCGTGAAACGTGTCGTGTGACACTCCATAACGCACATAGACACGCGCAGACGCCCACGTGTTTTCAGACAGCTTCAGCGGAGCTGTACTAGTCCTGCATCTGTAGGCTGCAGGCGCAGGTGCAGGCAGTTAAACCAGCGAAACGCTGTAAACGGCTTTTGCGTTCGACACATATGGGACCTGTATGCTTGTGTCAGTTTTCTGCAATGTGTCACACACTGTTGCTCCTCAAGTCCATCAAGAAGTAATTATTTGTCTGTACTATTTCACAGAGAATGTGCACTAGTAGACTATACTTTTCTATCTATTTTGTATGCAGTCTCTAGCTCTCTACAGTCCAGATGTGAATGCTGCTTATCACACGGTGTGTTTCCAAAGATAAACCATGCAACCATTATTAAATAAGGAGGCATTTTCTACATAAAATTCTAGAGAAATCTAGAGATTCAACAATGATAAAATGCCTTAAACTGAGCAAAGTAGGCCAACTATACTCTTATCATCATCAGGCCTTGTGAAAAAAGAACCATGATGAATTGTTTTGAATCTGCATTTGTAGTGTACTTCAAATCTTAAAGGTTTTTTTGTTTTGTTTTGCACAAAATAAAAGGCCACTTTAAATGGATACTTTACCCCAAAATGTAAATTTGCTGTTAATTTACTGACCCTCAGTGCATACAAGATGTAGAATACTTTTTTATTCAGTAGAACAATACAGAACATTTTTAGAACAGTATTTTTAGCTTTTTTTTAGCTTTAGTTCGCACCTCCCATCACTTTGAAAGTCAAAAAAAGCATATCCACCTTATTTTTCAACGTGGAAGTAAGCCGTTTTATAATAAGGAGACCATACATCATCTTTTTCCTATATGGCCGGGGTTTCTAAATTGTCTAAATTGCCTGGGCTTTGGATTTGTTTTGCTACTGTTGTCATATACGTACTTGCTGAAGAATTAGTTTCAATAATAGCCAGTGTTGGGGGTAAAACATTACAAGTAACATGACTTAGGACTTATCTTTTCAAGTGACTAGTAAAGTAACACATTAATGTTAAATTTACAAGAGGATATTTAGTTATTTTTTTCAACACAAGTTACTTTGCTTTCCCATTTATTTACTACCTCCTCTCCTGTCCCGTGTTGAGAGAAATCAGGAGTGAGGTGCAGAGGCACTTCATTCAGCCTGAGGCTTATTCATTTCACTTTTTGTATGAAAGGGCCTTTACAGCTGCCAGAAATATAACTTTTTGGGATCTACAGAGAACAGTCAAAGCAATGCATTTGTACATATAATGAATGGGTAGAGAGCGTGTCAATAGGAAAACATGGCTAAAATGTTCAGGTTTTTGCTAAATTAGAAGTCCTGTCCAGGAAAAAGACGACAAATGGTCACCCTTTTTTGTTATAATAAAAATGCTGTTTCACCCATTTCATTTTAATATTTAAAAATGTTACATTTCTCCACTTGTCTTATATACAAGACTTCATTGCTCAAATTACACATACCGAAAGTCCAAATGACAAAAAAGGAACACGCATACAAATACATGTTCTCACAGCTCCATCCATTAAAATTGCACTGTAAACTCCCACATCTCCCTCTCTCTCTCTCGCACACACACACTGACAGCTGTGTTATGCAGCTCTGGCACCGCTGGCTTACATTTTATGTGATTTGACAACTGGACAGTTGAATTGAGGAGAAACTGCAGAGCTGATATTTAGAAGTGTGTGTATGACGTTGTGTGGAAGCACCTTCCAGTGTGTGCGTGTGTGTGTGTGCTAAGTCTGTATCTTTTTATATAGATGTGTGTGTCTGTTTGGAGGAGAGTGCTGTCTCTGATGAGGGTACGTCCTCGCGGGCCAAGGCCCATTTTTTTTGGGTTAAAATAAACAGATGACTGGCGGGGGTCTGGGGGTTATGGGAAAGGAGGAAACAGTGATGCTAATCAGTCCTGCACACACTTCCCCCAACTGTAAAACAAAACGAGAGAGAGAGAGCATTTTTAGCTGTAAGTGCGCATGAGTGAAAGTTTAGGACTACAGCTCCACTTTGCAAGGTCAAGTGTCGAAACTAACTTCAGTTCCCCTCCAGATCATTTTATTTCTTCATTACGGTTTTCGCAAAGGCGATCCATGTTACAATGTTACAAAATCAAATGTATAGGCAACAATTACACAAGCTGAACATTCTGAATTTGCATAATTAAAGGGATAGTTCACCCAAAAATGAAAATTCTGTCATTAATTACTCACCCTCATGTCGTTCCAAACATGTAACACCTTCGTTGATCTTCAGAACACGAGTTACAGAAATGGAATTGAAGCACAATTTTGTTTAGCATAAATGCTTGTCAGCACATTCAGCTCTAACTTTAACCATATTTAAAAGACAAAAGGTGTAATTATGAAATGATATATAAATATGTACTTCTTACTTAAGTGGGTCATAAAACACCCTTAAGTGTAACTAATTGCATGTAATACACATTTAAACTATAATGCGTTTTAATTTAATTGTAAATGACAAGCAATTAAGTGTCTTTTGCACCTAGGTATATTCTTTTAAAGTTTATTATTTCTGTAAGTACTTTTTTTTTTTTAAGGATGCTAAAGTGCACTTATTTTTCATAAAAGCTTGTGTGAATCTTGCGTGAGGCATTTTTAACCGATTCATAACTGGTGGTGGTTGAGGAGAGAGCCCACCACATGATTGTAAAGCGCTTTGGGTGTACAGCAATACACAATAAAGCGCTATATAAATGCATCATTCATTCATCATAAGATTTGAGACTGAATCACACTATCACACACCAATTTGTGGCTAAATCACCATCCATTTTATTCGCATGGAAAAGAGCAGCTCGGACATTCTGCCCAAGTTCTCATCATGAAAGTCGTACAGATTTGGAATAACGTGTGGGTGATTAAAAAAAGACAGGATACTGAATGCACACGGCATTCCTGCAGTATATGATGCATTGAATAGGCCAGCAGCCTCTAACTTGTCAGATCAATGGACTGAGGAGCGGCAGCGCTGTGGCCTGTTGCACGTGTGTGTGTGTGTGTGTGTGTGTGTAAAGACAGAACGACTGGGGGAAAAGACGCCTAGAGAGGGGAGGAGGAGAGAGGGCGAGATGGAGGGACGTAATTTAATTTGCCACACAATGGGGTGAATAGCAGACACGTGGTGGAGCTAATGGAGGAGAGAGATGTGCTTTTTAGCAGTGCTAATTGATAAGAAAGAGCTTAGCCTTTGTTCAAGCAGTCCCCCTCCCTGCCTGTTTGGGACAGCATCGGTAAACCCCCATCTGCTGTCCATGGTCCGCATTAATTCACCAAACACACACACACAATACACAAAGAAAAGTGTGTCTGCTACAGTTTTATATGTGTGTGTGTGTTGATGTGTGAATGTTACATTGTTTCATGATCAGTATCACTGTGAGAAAGTCAGTAATAATCCCTTTATTTTATTTTGCTGAAATGTGTTAGCTGGTACTTCATTTTACTGCTGTTCATTACGGATAGCTTGAGGTGCTGATGTCATATTGGTTATCAGTTAATATATATATATATATATATATATATATATATTCATTTTTCTTTGTTTTATATTTATCACTTTTTTATCATACTTTAATTGAATTAGACAAAATAGTATATAATTTTAATATTTAAAATGTCAGAAAATAAAAATTAATTAATTATTAAAAAATAATTCCACCTTTTTTCTTTTTTTTCTTTTCTTTTAAGTATTTAATGTATTGCATTATCCAAAAAACTTTTTTTTATTTTTTTGAAATTTTAAACAAACAAGACTGTGACCAATATGAATTACTCATATGATATGATATTTTTGGCTTTTCCCAGTATAAATGCTGCTTGATGTCCAGCATAAACTCATCTTGTTAGCACCCATGGCTTGATTCTTGATGGTAGCTGTTATACAGATGTTGCACTGCTCAGCTCTTCCCCAGCCTGATCTGATACCTCATAACTACCGAAACCATGACAACAGCACAGTGGCGATCAGAGAAGCGGCGTCTTCCTCCAGCATAATGAACTCCTTAACACAGCCTGATTGCCCTCCTCAGGGTAAATTCCCATACAACTATGAACAGTTCTGAGGCAAAGCACATGCTTCCAGTAAGTGTGACGGGCCAGAGAGCAGGAGACATGTTTTTCCTTCACTGTATCCTGGAGACTGCTTGTTTTCGGGAGTCAACAACTTCTGATGTTGCTTGCGATCCAAGTTGGAGAATGAATGAATTTCGATTTTATGAATCAAGACCAAGACTCCCCCGTGCTCATGCTGAATTTCTTATAATTCCAGAAGCGTTGGCTACCTTGAGGAGGTTTCTGAGAAATCCTGTTACCCTACAGTTAGCTGGTATTTGGGTACTTATCCCAGACTTCGCCGGTTTGTACGCAACAATTTTCCATCCTATAATACAGCGTCCAACAAGACAGAAGAAGCACTGGAAAATTAATGGACAATGAATATACACTGACGGCTGAATGAGGTGTTTGGCTGTTGGCCAGTCGGTCAAATTCCAACCAAAACCTTCATGGATCGGATACACAAAGTTAGGATAGTTACGATTTTTAAATGTCCCTTCTGCTCACCAAGGCTACATTTATTTGATTAAAAATCCAGAAAAATCAGTACTAATATTGTGAAATATTATTACAATTTCAAATAGCTGATATCTATGTGAATAGATGTTAAAATGTAATTTATTGCTGTGATGTAAAGCTGAATTTTCAGCATCATTACTCCAGTCTTCAGTGTCACATGATCCTTCAGAAATCATTCTGATATGCTGATTTGCTGCTCAAGAAACATTTCTGATTATTATCAAAGCTGAACACAGTTGTGCTGCTTCGTATTTTCTAGAAAGTTTGGTGTAAATAAGAAAATAATACTTTTATTCAGCAAGGATGCATTAAATTGATCGAAAGTGACAGACATTTATAATGTTACAAAACATTCATATTTCAAACAATCAAGTTTTTTAATCTTTCTCTTAACAATTCCATAAAAAAAGTATCACTGTTTCCTCAAAAATCAGCAAATCAGTATATTAGAATGATTTCTGAAGGATCGTGTGACACTAAAGACTGGAGTAATGATCAGCTTTGATCACAGGAATAAATTACATTTTAAAATGTATTCATATAGATTTTGTTTGCTTGTTATAGCATTCTTTCAAAAACATAAAAAAACCTTAATTATTCCAATTGTTTGACCGTAAGTGTAATATATTTGAAAACAGAGCCATGCCATCCCAATCGCACGAGAGTCAAAACAGATCATGAAACTGGCAAGAAAGCAACAAAGCTGTGACAGTCTGCAGGCCGGATGTAGGCGTCCTTTCTTAAAAGGAGAAAAAGGGCCACTCAGCAACCTCTGGCTCTGATATTAGTCAGCAACCCCATTAGTCTTAATGGCTGCCTCTGGGCGCAAGGGAGCCTGGTCTGTCCTTTTAAAAGTACATACAAGGAGCTCATTAAGACTTAAAACAAAGCGGAGCAGTGAGAGGGGGTCGAGCGAATGAGTGAATGAGTGACTGACTGACAGAAGGGGGAGAAGTGCGAGAAGTCCTCCTTCCCTTAAGATCCCTTCCCCCTTCCAGCTCTCATTGACGGGTTCTTGTGACCACAGAAGCCCCATAAAGGCTCAGCCATTTCCATAATCGCTCATATCTGTCGGATGAAACACTATCCAGACAGCTTAATGGACACTCTGAAGAATCCCTGTTTAAAAATCCATAGCTAATCAATAACGCTGGCTCCCCGGCCTCTCAACGCAGCTCGCAGATGTGCACCACCGTACTCGTAGCCTAGTATTGACCCGGCTAATAGGGTTATTCTGAACGCAGAGACCTGGGCTGGTCACATTTCTTACCTCAGCTTTCCATTGCCGAAGCTCTTTGTGGAAAATCCGGGAGGTCAGAATTAGTTTTACGGAAACGCACAAATCCGCCGTGACGTACCTAAGTGTTCTAGGCAGCCGTTCTCACAGTTGTCAAAACCGTTGGGCTCCACTTAGGAAACGAGCTGATCAGCACATGAAAATTTTTGAGGCAATCTGTTACCATGGCAACTAATTAAGTTAAGCAGTCGCAGGCCCTCATCCCTCCGCCTCCATTCACCTCCTTTTAGACGCAAGTCAATCTTTGCTCAAATCCATAAGTAGGGTGATTCGATTTATGAAATTGAATTTCAGCTGTTCACGACATGAGTCCAAACAACCAGATATACATTCGTTGACGTTTGAGCTTTTTCAATGCATATATAGTGGAATTTGTTTTTAAGCGCTAATTATAATTGAGCGGCAAATCAGTATATTAGAATGATTTCTGAAGGATCATGTGACACTGAAGACTGGAGTAATGATGCTGAAAATACAGCTTTGATCAGAGGAACAAATTACATTTTAAATATACAATCAAGTTGAAAACCATTTTTCTTTTTCTTAGTGTGAAGAACATTTGAAAAATATGAAGAACCTTTTTCTACTTTAAGGAATCTTTTGTGGAATGGATGTTAAGGTTCTTCATGGAACCATCGATGCTGATTGAGAAACTTAGTTTTTAATAGTGTTGGCACGCATAACTGATTTCAAAAACATTTCAAAAACATTAAAAAATCATCAATGAGACGTCATGCAATAGCATCAAAAAGAGTCAATCTTTGCTCAAATCCATAAATTGAGTGATTCATTTAATAAAATTCAATCTGAACTGTTCACAACATGAGTCGAACCCAACCAGATATGCATGATGTTCGAGTGCTGTTTTAATGCAAATAAAGTGGATTATTATTTTTTTTTTTAAATTGGAGGTGTCTGAAAGTTGGCTAGGATTCAGATCCAGCGCTGCCGGTGTGGCGAGAAGATCCTCTGTAAAATCCTAAATTGGGTTTTTTCTGATCTAGTCAAGGTGGGCAGGAAATATGCTGAGGTGTTTATGAGGGCTGGGTCGAAGTTATGAGAGCACTCGTTACTTTCAGATCATTTGCAGACTATTAGCCAGACGGGAGACATGTCTTTTTATCCTCTTCTGTTGCTGGTGTGATTCCACCGCTCCGGTGAGAGTTCAACTGAGCGTAGCTCCAGCCATTCACAATGACGAATGGGATACTAAAACATGAGCCAGCACGGATTACACTGTTTATCTGTGTTTTTAAATAGACTGAATAGTTTTCTTGCCCTTGGCAGCTTTTCCTTGAGAGAGTGAGGTGTGCCACATTCATCATTTGGAGGTCAGCATGTCTCAGCTTTTGAAATCACTGAAGAACAGCACATGCGAGTAAATGGGCGTTTGTGAGCTGTTATGGTGATATGACAGTAGATTGCATCAGTGCAGTTAGGCAACATTTTTACTCATGTGTTTTTTTTTGTTTTTGTTTTTTTTTGAGTCTAAAGAAATTGCTCAAGACTATTCGCACAGATAATGGACAAAATGTGACCTCAGTTTCTTTGTGAAACGGCTCGCTTTGTCAACATCAGCTTCTCTGTGTTGAATAAGCCCCTAACAGTAAGTGAAATTAACAAATGGGAAGTTCCCATAACTATTCAAGTGGCGATTGTGGCCAAGAAATTACCAAACTCGTTTCCAGGTCAGATGTAATCACAGCTTCGTGATCTCTAGTGACCATACGCAAAATGCAAGGCTCCGTCTCATTGGTTGAGCTTCACTTTAGTGCAAAAATAAGGGGGGGGGGGCATAGCTATTTACAAAGGAATCACAACAGTGGGAAACCATGTAATGAAGTCTTGTGCGCAGCCAAGAGAGAACAAGAAGGTGTGTGCCGATTGGAATGACTGGTAAATTTTCATCTGGCTCTTAAAGATGCCGTGCAAGGAAAAGGGAAGATTGAGACCGAAGAGCCAGAGGAATTAATAATTGTCTACATTCTGACAATCAATAAAATGGCCTATACTGGGGCGTCTTCCAAATTGCCATGATGTGATGCACCTTCAGTTTATGTTATCAACTATTGTAGCTAGTATTATCACTATCTTTGCAAATAATCACATTCATGAAAAAAAATATTTTAACAAGCAAAAACATTAAGTTCCGATAGAGGAAGCCTTGTTTTATAAAACAATAAATACAAATATATATATATATATATATATATATATATATATATATATTATAGGCCAAGTTAACTTTTATAAAAATTTTTGCTAAAAATGGGGAATACACACACACACACACACACACACACACACAACCAAAACACACATATATATGGATGTGTGTGTGTGTGCAAAGTTTATCATCCGTTTTATTGTAGCTGAACCGTTAGCATTGAGCTCACAGCTGGTTTGGTGGACGTTTCGAAATGAAGCGCTCTAGCGGCGCGTGCGTCGCGTCCAGGGAGAGACAGCAGAGTGGAGTGTAATTGAATTGAATCACCGCCCCTTTACGCGGATCAGCCTCTTCCGTGCCGCACACAGAACCGCCCTGGACAGGGGTAACTAACAGAGGGAGGGAATGAAAGAGTGATTGAGATAGATAGGAGAAAGAGAGAGGGAGGAAAAGAGACGCTTCAGTACTTCAGAGATCGGATCTTGTTAAGGGAAAACCTCTGTAATTTCGAAGAAACTCCAGGCACACAGACGGACTTTGGAGGACACGTTTGGGACTAAAAACATACAATCAGACTTTGTACATTGAATGCGTGACAATGACGGCAGCTGTCGATATTAAGCCGTTAACTATAATAAAATCTGAAAAAGTAGACGGTAAGTGCTCTACTCGTTCTCTCATCCTCATTGCTTTGATTTTTGCAAAACGCGTATTCGTCACTTGTCCAGACAGTTATGAGTAACTTTTGTGCATACTGAGGTAATGTTTATGTGAAATGAATTGCAATCGAGATAATGTAGCATACAGTCATGATTTGATGTCAGACAGAAATGTTCCGAAACAAATGTTTTTGATCAGTGAGTGATAGACAGCTAGAACAGCCTGCATGCGGCGCTCCAGATGTGCCAGCCCTTGATTCAATGCTATACAAGTCTTATTTAATATTTTAATTCTAACCCATTGGTTTTTAGTTTACTCCTAGCCTAATTTCAGCCAAGTTAGTGAATATGTTTTATATGTGGTCACAGTTGTAACCAGTGAGGGAAAACTGCTTAGCTGTTCAATAAGACCCAACAGAAAGTTGCATACACTAGAATATAGATAGTGTTGTATTATCATGCAGTTGTGGGAAAAGGGTATCAATTAATACAATAATAAATATATTTTACTTTTCAATTTTTTTCTTCCATTTTTATTATGTTAATCAGCCAGATACATATTGACATTGATAATCTTTCTTTTGTCCCACTGGCCACAGATATGACCACAAACATGTTTGCATGTATTCTGATCATGAGACAGCAATAATACATTATATGAATCATATTTGTTAAACAGCATGTGTATTATGACATGTTTTACATGCTTGCTTTTATGGAGCTTTCAGATTGGAATTAAACAGCTCTGGTCATGTGACTACTTCTACCAGTCATGTAAAAATGTTCTTATGAAATGTAGTCAGTCCTCACTTTCATTTATAGTTTACAACTCTGTAAATTTATGCCACAAATGTTACCGGCAGGATTAAATAAGTTAAATACTGCGATGGTGCATTAATATATTCACAGCATATTGTTGTCTTTTCAATCATTTGAACAGCTATACTGATAGTATGTCCAAAACTGGACTCTTTTATTGCTACAGTGCAAGAATGAGAGCAATGTAATCATTTTAGCAAATACTGTACGTGAAGAGTCTGACACCAGACTGATGTTGACTGCCACACATGGCCTCTCATGACGTGACAGACTTTATCACTTTACATAGTCGTGTTTCATTTCATCCATGACCAGCAGGCTTGAATTTTAACTACAAGAGTGATTATTTTTGTGTCAAGCTGACTTTCAGAATATTGCGTCATTTAATGTTCTCGTGCATTTAGTGTAAGTTCATTATTTGGTCATTGGCTGAGCCCTGGGCTTTCTTTCCTTTTATGCAGATATTATGGGCCTCCTTGTTACTGCGTGATTAAAGTTTCATATTTCTTTCTTTTGTGTTTTGATGTGAGTGTGCTTGTGCAATCTCACGCATGCATGTCATGGCAGGGAATTTCCCTTTTGGCTAAAGAGTGGTCAGTGTCAACTGAATGAAGATTGTCATGATACTGCTTCAATGTCCATTCATACCACATCCATTAACCCCCACTGCTGACCCAGCCCGGCTCAGGAGGGGCTGCATGCCTGACCAGGGCGAAGGGAGATAGGGAGGAAAGGTGCCATGCTGGTTAAGCAGTCAGCAGTCTCACACTCCCCCTCTGTACTCCCGAGGACTGGAATAAAGCGACAAGCCTGCAAGTGGGATGTTAGCACATGTGTCGGCCCAGTGGACTCTTTAAGAATCTGACCCTCTTCTTTGGCCCGGAAGGGCAGGGTGAGTTCAGTGGCCGCTAGTTTCCCTACGATAAAATGCTGACTGGCTTCGACCACAGCTGGTGGTTGTACACCCAGAATTCTGACTCCCAACCTCTCAAACACACACACCACCACCAGCTGTTAATACATCATGGAAAAAGGCATTCACCTTTGCAAGCATGTCAGAACAAAAGCTAAAACATAATGACTCCAGCTTGATGTGTAAGATGTGATATTAATCATTACCTCGCATGCACAAGGGCCTGCTCTCTTTTCACACACAGAGTTTACATTTACAAATGCACTGGCACATGACCACGCGTAGACACTCTCCAACACACATGCACAAGCCTTCTCCTCGCATGTAAAAACAGTTGTGCACTATTAAAAAAAAAAGTGCTGATACTTGCAGCGGGGGTTGCCAAAATATCGTGCTATCTTGCAAAACAATTTCTCAAGACAAGCTCCCTTGAGTTCAGTCAACCGTGAATGTTCAGGCCAGGGTGAATGGAGTGCATTGGCAAAGACTGTACAATCCACGTAAGACATGTTTACTGCTGGTCTGCTACTTTAATCTTCTGGAAGAATGGATATGTGCACCTTGCTGGTCCCGTGTTCAGCACAAAGTGCTTGTAGTAAAGCTCTGGCAGACTGGCACAAATGATAGTTTCTAGCATGCACGCGTCGTTAATGCGGAGAGGCCATAGACATTAAGCACCTGATCCCAGTTTGTATTGGGTCTTAAATCAAGACAAGCGAGCTGTGTCTTGAAGACAACGGCTAGTGCAAAGACAAGCCCGCCTTTCCCTGCCCCCCATTTGCTTTTTTGACTCTGTTTATACAAAAGTGATGAATGGTTGAATTCAATCAAGAGTCACATAGAAGTTGTTTAGAGTTCAGTCGAGATTATCTGATTTACCCCGGAGACATGTAGTGCATGAAGAGACAATGGGACCTACACAAGAACAGGACAGCCTCGATAAACACACTTACATTCATTAATGGAATTGCTAAAATAAGATTGCGTATGGAGTTAGCACAAAACAATCTCCAAGAACACGCAGATAGTCTGGAAGCAAAAGTGTTTACGTGGAAAAGTTTGACCGTGCGACCTGCTAAGGAGCTCACAAGTCATTCACAAGTTTGAATCGTGTGGTGGCGCAGCACAGATGTTAGAATAAACCCATGTAACATCTGCTACCAAAATGGCTAATGCTGTTCCTACCCAGCCAGTTTTGCTGTGCCAGAAGTCTTCAGCATCTTCTGAGAGCTTTGCGTTGTAAGGGGCGTAGTCAAAATGCTTGACAACGGGGTCACTCCTTTCATCTTTGCCCAAAGACTACTTAGCACAGTGAAATGAGTCAGCAACAACATGAGAGACAGCCAGGGGTCACCTCCCACTCATTTCGGACTAGAGAAACAACCCTTGATGAGGGTATCTGGTCTTCCCTTTCTCCTTCTTTCTCACTCGGTGTCCATCTCAGGGTTCAGTGAGTGATAGGAATGTCTGAGGATTGGGTGCGCTGCCCATTGACCATGTTTATCTGATTAAGACACTGCAGACACTCTCTCTCATCCTGATCCCCTGCTAGGCCTGCTCATACACCCTTGCTTTAGATACCACACACAGAACTAGTGCAGAAGTAGACAAGTGTGAAGAGATGATAATTCAAGCAGGCAGTCTTCTTCAAGGGTGTATCTTAAAATGGCCTGGATTCCCGAGTTACATAACAGATAGGTTTCTTTAATGTCAGACTCTTCACACTCTCACCAGGCCTAAGCATGCCTTGCTTACCTGACAGCTGTGCAAATACGGACCCTGGCAATCAAGGTTAGTCTGATGTGGGTCTCTGAGGTTTTATAGTTTGCTGAACAGAGTACGAGTCACTTCGAAAATAATTTACTAATGTGAGGTGTAGGGTTTAGAAGTGACTGGATTCATATTTGACACTTCACCAGACTGAGGCCTTGAGGCTACGATGAAACACCGTTAGATCATAGTGTCTTGCCTACTGTTGTGAATGACTCCCCATTCACAGAATGTCCACTGGCTACATGACTCCCCTGTCAAAAATTCTTTCTGGTGAACACAGGTTTTTATTTTTGCCTTTAAAGTGTAGTCATCAAAGGGTGAAGCGAGGTCCTAGCCTTTATTCCATCAAGTTATTGGCACAGGCTAATGGCACAAGCAAACGTTTTCCAAATCGTTACATGCGTCAGAATGACTGAACCATACGTCAGCGCCATTTTCGCTGTAACATACTTGTGAAAGCTGTTCTGACCCACTTCACTGTGATGTAGTTTGAAGTCTTCCCAATAGTTATCTCTGGCCCTGCTTCTCTGAACTTCAAAAGACCAAAACAAAAGCAAAAGACACAGCATGTCCCAGAGCAGGGAAGAAATAACAACCGTGGTGTATTTTTTCCAGCATTTTACAGCACCCATTTTCTCCCCTGTGTTCCATGTCTCTCTTTTTTTCCCCTGCGTTTGTCTCTCTACCGTCTGTGGGCCACATGGGCTCTCACCTCGTCTCCCTGGCCCCTGATGTGGCATCTGCCTAGTGCTGTCTTCTCATCCCCGCCGCGTGCTAAAGGCTAATTACTGAGTCACAGCCCCTGCCGTGCTGACACCAGCACCCACCCCTCCTCCCATAAGACATTAGCCCTACCCAGTCCCTCCGAGGCTCTCTGGTGGGCCCTAGACCGCCTCCTGGGTGTTGGGAGGCCCTTGAGGTGAGTAATCCAGCCGGACCGGTGCCTGTCTTTCCATGCCACGCTTGTTTTTCATTGTGGCTGTTTTGCAGATGTCTAACGAGTACAACAGAGAGACGTGGAGGGTGGCGTTGGATCTGTTTTTGAGATCACAACTCACGGAGGTAGAGGAAGACCTGCTCCCTGATTCCACTCTCCCATCAGTATATGCGCTTTCACCAAGTCACCTGTTTTAGGGCTCAGTAGTCGGAGCTGGTTTTGTAATTTTTTAGTTTTGCAACCTCTTTGAACACAGTTCCTGCCTTAGAGGAACATTGACGGAATGCTCCTGTCTACCAGTCCAGTTACACGTGAGATCCTAAGCTTTCTCTGAGGTCCAGGTGTTTGGCTGTAGCTAGCTTTACCATCTCTCTCGGTTTGTGAGTGCTGCTTGATGTACAGCTGAATAGAAGGCACATGATCCTTGGCAGTCACAAGAGCCGCCACAGCTGGGACTCTTTCTCATTCAACCTTCTCCCCGCTATCTACATATTTCTGACAGAGAGGCTCTGCTCGGACGATTTAGGGATGAGAGCAGTTAAAGGCGTTCTGTGTAGGTGTCTGGATCGGATCCAAGAGGGGGTCGTAATGAGGGCTAGTCTTTGACATTGTTCACTTACACCAGTTGAGCATGGTGGGATTTGAGAACTCGCCCCTTTCTCATAAAACCATGGTTAGCCTGACTTTTTTTTTAGCTTGTGAGAGTGTTCAAATGGAATGTGTTTAAAACATTTTAAACTATTCCTTACACAGTTGAGAACTGCAGAGACAATTTGGCATGCCTCTCTGCTTCTGCTTTCTGACACATTTGATGTTGACATTTGTCACCATAGAGGATTTTACTGAAATGATGCATCACTTTAGTCACTTTGATGATGTGTTAGCACACCGTTGTGCTCTGCGGTTCGATGTGGATTTCAGAACAATTGCATCTTCTTTTCCAGCCATCCATTCATCTATTTTGGGCTCGTGAACTCTTTTCATTGCTACAGCTGAGGTACTTTTCTCTGCGTACAGTTAATTGTGTAATTGGTCCATTTAGACCTGAACTCAAAGGCACACTGGTTTTTAGGTCACAAATACAGAACAAACTCACACAAAAATCCTGTCCACATTACCGATTGTAAAACAAGGCAGGAATGTGTGGTACGATACATAAAAACAATGCGGTCTGTGGGGAATTAATTTACCGAGAATGTATCTGTTGGCCATCGGCTGGTTCTACAATAGCAGAAACCATTAGCTTGCTAATTGCATGCAGAGCTTTCCTTCCTTCATTTCCCTGATACTGAAAGCTGCTTGCTCATAAACTTAGCTCAGGCATGACCGACTACTCGTGTATGAATTTGCTTTGATCAGAAATGGACGTATTTATATCTAGTGTTGGAAACATGTATTTTTTTCCGCCTCTTGAAGTGTTGCAATTTCAGGTGCAGTAAGAGTAGGTTATTTGAGGTTTCTAAGAAGAACGTTGCTGAAAGAGTAAACTGTTTGTCAAGATCAGCATTTGTTTGTTCAGAAATCTAAACAGTATGATTCACTGATCCAAGTGCACTCGTGCTCTTTTAGAGGTGTTCACTCCTGCAATGAAGTTACGCTCTCACAATTAGCATGTTGCAAACCGCCTCCGCTTTACTTTGCAGTATGCATAGTAGCGTCACTATACGTATCTCTGTAATGCATAGCATGACAATTGCGGGCATGAGTGCAGACAAAAAAGCAATTGATCAGACCTAGATTGTGGTAATACAAACACTTCAGATCTAGGTAAAATAGTGGTGCCATTTCAACCCTACCACATTGAACAATTAACTTAACAACTATATGAGCAAGAACTTGCAAAAGAATTCCCAATTTTAAAGTCGTCCCTGTCAGTAATTGTGATTTGAATGCTTAGTGTGACACACTGATGGCGATGTGTGTGAGACCATCTAGTGAACCCGGGGCACCCACTAGCTGGGTCTCTAAGAATAGCCACAGTGTTCCAGGGCAGGAAAGCCCCCGACGCGTGACCCGGGCAGGGTGGACGGACTCTGCGCTGCCTTTGAGAGCTTGATCATGGGCCGCTGCTATTCCTGTCTCGGCCCGGCCCGGTCTGCATGCTTTCAGATGGAAATCTAAACAGTGGGCAGAACAAGCGATTCTCTCACTGGATCCCCCACCCTTGACCGTGCCTTGTTCAGCACAAACCTGCTGCGTGAATGGCCCTCCTTCATGCGGGCCAGGTTTGACAGTCTTGCTGTCACATGCTCTGAGAAAGATAGGGCAAGAGATAAAGAACTGAAGGTGTTTTATGGGCCACCCTGCTGCGACCCACAACTTTTTGGGGGATTTTTTGTTGTTGTTGTCCTTTGTACTGAGCTCCACCTCCTTAAATGACTTTATTTTCAGACTGGAATTTGATGGCATATGCAACTCTGAACTGAAACAGAAAGAAAGTGAAAAGGGAATCACATGAGGGGTAAGATATGCTAATTTGACATACAGACACAAATACACCAAGCACAAAAAAGCATTCAGAAGCTCAAATACCATCCAGACTATTGAGGGCCTGAAATGAGCTATTTGGCTTTTATTACACACCCACTTGCAGTCTCTCACGCACTTAAGACAGAACCCTCACACACATAAATGCAGACACACAGTTCTTTGAAGTGTGTCTAATCTTAGAATTGACCATTAACACTATCATCAATGTGTGATCTGCAATGCTGTAGATTGGCCCTGGCTAGATGTATGCATGTCATTAAATCAATGAACATGCTATTGAAAACACTGAATGGGCTGGATGGGCGGAGACCTGTGGTCATGCCAGTAGTGATGTCATCCCTTCGGGGACTCCATTCATGTTGTCTTCTATGCTCTCACATTACAGATAAGTGAATCATCCGACCCCTCCCCACCACACCCGACTCCATGAGACCACTAGGGCCTCATGACCATAATCACAATTTCACAGCCCCCTGACTAATGCAGAGAGCTGAGACCGGCCGACTTACACTCATCCACACCGCCCCAATGCACACCTGCACTGTTTCCATGCGATATGAAGGTTTTCCGTGTGGTACTGTATGGCTCAGACCCAAGATCTTTTGGGCCTAATGCAGTTCAGTGGACAGAGTTATCAAGGATTCATATCTACGGCTATTAGCGATGTATAGTTACTTTCTATGGAAATTAATACAATGCTCGTTTCATTCATTGAACTTCACATGCTGAGCTAATGATTTGCTTCACAGAAGAACATAATGTTGGAAAGTCTGTGTGATCAACTGTGTGAAGCTGATTTGAAGTTTAACCACCATTTAAAGTAGTCGGTCAAGTTATATAAAAAAATAAAAATAAAGGTTGCCAAAAAAGTTTCTACATTTCAGGTATTTAAGGGAACAATATGAGAGTGTAACTCCTGAAATTAATACTTAAAGCCTTTATGTATAATGCATTATAAAAGTATGCATTGTACAATCTAATGAATAATTGTAACCAGAGTTAATAGATTAATTATCAATTCATTGTTAAACTATGCATTTTAAATTTGGTTATAATTATTTACGACAAGATATAATGTATTACAACACACTTTATGAATAACTATAATGCATTATACCCTTTAATAACCCTTGATAATGCATTAAACATAAAAGAAGTAAAAATATTGTGATGAACATTAAACTAAATATTTGTCTTCAACAAAGAAGACGCAGAGTTTAAAATGAACCGGTGAATTGTTTTTTTGATCAAATTAATTGTGTATTTGATCAGTGAATCATTTATTGACATGAACGATGAGAATGGACTGATTCACTAAAATGAGTTGGATCTCCAGTGGAATATGAAAGAAGGCAGAGCGTGTTTGATTAAGTTTGTTATACTGTTTGATGTCTGCGATTGGCCAATGATAATGTTAACGAGAAAGCATCTTCCATCTCTTTCGGTAGTAACAGCATGCAGATTAGATCAGTTGATGTAAGGCTTTTCTTTGAAAACGGCTAACTATCCTTTGGCTTCAGGTGTCCTTGCAGATATGTGGTTTTTGCCAAGTGAGCAATTGACATAATTCAAGTGAACACTGTAGACACATAATAAATTAACAGAAAGATAAACTCAGTGTATGTTTTTTCCTGATCTGATTTTCATAGCTTCCTCTGAACCCTGAATGCACAGATTGAGCTGTCATTTGGCTTTTAATTTGATCAAATTATGCAACCATTTCAAATCATCAGACTGCTATTTTTCTTGTTCAGAAAGCACTTTGCATTTGTCGCTAATGCAAAAACCTCTCTGCAATTTGTGTTTTATATTTTGTTCAAACAAACATGCTTTCTTTACGAAAAAAAAAAAAGAACATATGTAGTTTACCAGGGTCTTCCGGAGTCTTTCTTGCCAGTTCTGGCCTTGTATCATCTAATGGGCCTCTTCTGCATTGAATGAAGCCGCTGACGTCCAGCTGGTAGAATGGCCTCTCTAATGCGCAATTAAACACTGTAAATGGAGACTGCAGCATCTCGTTCTGATTGAATCACACGAGAGCACTGCATTGTTCTTCTCCATTTAGATGCTCCACATAATGCATCACTGCAAGTCCTTCCCTGTTTGAGTCAAGCAGGGTTGCAGAACGGGAGAAGGAGGTTAGGAGGGACAGCTGTTGTGCATTCCTGGCTGGGTTATGTCGTGATGTGGATCGACAACAGCGAGCGCGAACCCATACGGCGCCCAGGGCTGGCAGTTTCTAAACCGCGCAGAGATGCCAGAACATCTGGGTGTCAGTAGAAAAGCAGTCACAGACGGTGAAAAAAAAAAAGGCACAAAGTGTTGGCTTTCCGCAGTCTGGACTGTGCATTTAGCTCCCAGACGAATTCATTGCGTCTGAGTCACAGGCGGGCATTTTTTGACGGCCACCAGTAACAGAATAACCACCCCTTACCTTGTGTTTTTGATGGCATTACTGTCCCTTCAGCAAATTCTTCGCTCGGCTTTGTGACATTCTTCAAACCCTTAGGGTTTTTTTCCTAGACCCTCTTTTCTCTCGATCCGCCACCCCGGCAGTCCTAATTGGATCAGTGGAAGTCATCGGGCACTGTTTAACTCATCAAAGCCCTCTCTGTGTCCTGCCGGGTGCCCACGAGCAGAGAGGGCGATCTTTCCAACACTGCGCTGTCTGTTCGACAGCCCGCAGCGTGCTGTGACATCATCACCCCTCTGCCACGACCTCTGACCCCTAACTATTGACCCCTGCCAACAGAGGCCCATCTGTCTGTGGCTGGAGACGGAAATGGGACAGCTTGCTGGGCGGAAGGGATTGTGGGAAGATGGTCATCGGTGTAGAATCTGATCTGTGACACACTCGGTGTGTTTGCACACTGTCCTTGGCTCTGAGCAGCAGTGTAGGAGGTCAGGTTGGAGGTGGTTGATGTGTGTAGGTCTGTAGGACAACTACATTTAAGTGTGTGATGCTGACACTGCTGGTGTTCTCGCTGTATATGATGATGTAATTCTTCACACTGATTGAC